>NC_052165.1:30455759-31719527 GCF_902713615.1 Scyliorhinus canicula | reverse complement strand
ATCTGAAAACTCCCATAGAAGGGAGCGGAATCCTCAGCCAGCCCTGTGACTCAAACCCATGATCCAGCAGCTGGGAGTTAAAGATACATTTGTCTGAGCTGCCAAGGTTGCCAGATGGATGGACACTCCTTTTTCCTTTAATTAAAGGTCAGCGCCATCAGGTATGCTTGCAAGCTAAAAAGAGAAAAAAAAATTGCACTCAAACACAGACTGAAATTTCTCCGAGAGCAGGCCAGGTTGTTAAATGTGATTTCCAGTGAATTAAAAAGCACACTGTTCATTCCTCAAAAATAGCATTGAGTATATATTCAGATTGCTCTCAAATGCTTGTGAACAATTGCATTCTTATTGATTATAGTTTACTTTGTTTTAATCTATTAAGTCTAATCTATTAAAACTGTCACCCTTGCCCTTTACTGTCACTCACAAGACAACACAGTTCCCTTTAAAATCATCCCAAAAGTTATTTTCTTCACAACATCGATATCAATTGGATTCTGCCTCTGGTCTACACAACACTGAAACCAATTAAAATTAATCTGAATTGCTTTCAAAAACGCTCAGAAGGTATGAAGGTCAAGGAGACTTCTCGTCCTCTTGAAACTCTTGGCGATTAGAGCTTAAAGAGGGCCTGACCTGACCCCGGAAAGTTCCACCACCCCTTTCTCAAATCAGTAACCGTGGCTACCCAAGAAGGCCGCAGGCCACAAATCCTATTCAGGGATATTTGACCTTGTTCGGATCAAAGTGCATTTTTAAATTGGAGCACACTGAAAGGACGATGCATGGCCAATAAATCAATTAAACCTACCCAAACATAGAAGGCGGGGCGGGGGGGGGGGGGGGGGGGGGGGTGACACATTTTCCAGATGAAATTAGCCACCTTTCCTTGTAACAGCTGCATAGCTAGATTTGTGCTCTGCACTCTAATTGTGTCAACTGCCTTGACATATTCTTGTCATGACATTTTCTAATGCCATTCCACATTGTGATTTGTCTCCTGCTGCCTTACCATGGGTTTGCATAAAGGGAGCCTTCAGTCAATTGTGACTTGTCCAAAACTGTCAAAGCTGACTGCAAACTGTTAGGAAGCCTCATTTACTTCAGTGTCCCTGCCAGGTGACCTGCCCACTTTATATTAATAGACATCTTTTTCTTTACTGCGTGACGCAGAGGTAGCAATATCTCGCGTGATATTTCCACAAGGTTTACTTCAAAGCTGGTTAAAAATGTTACTTCAACAGGTCATTTTGTTCAGCGATGGGGCGCTGACAATAATGATTTGCCAGCGGTCAGGAAATTGGAATCTGGTAAGCATTGAGCACAAGGCCGGTGGTAGATCTGAGGTCCCACAGAGGTTTCTTCATGAATAACATGTCTCGCTCACTCAATCATCATTTATTTTGTTTTCACGCATTTAGAATAACATTTGCTTACTTCAAAACACCATGCATTTCCCATCAGCTTAATAAGAACACTGTGCAATTCATTAAAAAAAATTCATGCCCTTAAGCCCTGACGCCCAATGCAATTCCCTCAACAATGTGGATTCTTCAGTTCTGTAATGCACACTTTCACAATGCATGAGAATTATATTGAAATGGATGCTGCATAGATCTTGTGCAGAAGGTGTGATGTATTTCATTGTTTGTTTTTAAAAAAAAATCCATGGCTGTTTATATGGCAGGAATTCTTTAACAGGCTTGAATTGATCTCAATCGCTTTTACCTGCATGGGTTTAAAGAGACTAATTATTGATCAGCACTAAAGCTACTGTGGAAAGGCTTATGGGAGACTGGGTTAGTAAAATATATCAGATGCTAATGTTGTGCCAATGTGCGTTCTTAGGATAGTTTATTGCAATTGCATTCTGGCAGATTTTGATCCTGGAGGTATCGTATCAGTAAAATACTGTCAGTTAAAATGTAAGTCAATTCGTGCAAGTCCAATCAGTATTAACTCTTGAGTGTGGAAATAATTTTTGGATTTAATAGTACAATTTGTACTTTATAAAACAATCAGGAAATAAATCTTTTTCTAGCAAGTCTGGAATAGAAATTATTTTATGTAGAATTAGATAAGGACCACATTCCTGAAAGAAATCGCTCATTCATCCCAATCGTAAAACAGAACCTGCTGCATGAAATGTCAGGTGTAGATTTATTCCGACGCTCTTAAAGTAACAATTAAGTTTAAACACGTCAATTGAGTTAACCTTGCCTACCTTCTCATCTCCCCCATCCCACCAAGCACTCCTCTCTGTTGTCTCACTGGTTTTATTTTAACTTTGTTTGATTCAAATGTTATCCTTTGTGATACCGTTCCAATTCTTCTTTGATATAAATAACTGTAAAGCACTATGGGCTTCACACTGTGGTCGAACTCATGAAGTTTAAATCAAGTGTGAATACATGAATTGATTTCAAATTGAAAAGACGTCATGCTCCTGTTAGATCGCAAGTCTCACCAGGTTTCTCTTTAGTCGGTGGAAAATTGCCCAGGTGTGTCTGTGCACAAAAAGCAGGGCAAATCCAATCAGCCGCTTAGCCCCCCCATCAGTCTACTCTCGATCACCACTAAAGTGATGGAAGAAGTCATATACAGTGCTATCAAGCAGCAATTATTTAGCAATAACCTGCTCACTGATGTTCAGTTTGGGTTCCACCAGGGTCACTGATTCAAACAGGGACAAAAGAGCTGAACTCCAGAGCTCAGGTGAGTGTCTGCTCTTGGCAGCAGCATTTGATTGAGTATGGCACCAAGGACCCCGAGCAAAACTGGAGTCAATTGGAATCAGGGGGAAAATTCTCCACTGGTTGGAGTGATACCTAGCACAAAGGATGATAGTTGTGGCTGTTGGAGATCAGCCATCTCAGTCCTGGGACATCACTGCAGGTGTTCCTCCTAAGCTCAACTATCTTCAGCTGCTTCATCAATGACCTTCCTTGCATCATAGGTGAGGATGTTTGCTGATGACTGCACAATGTTCAGCACCATTCATGACTTTTCAGATACTGACGCAGTCCATGTCCAAATGCAGCAAGACCTGGGCAGTATCCAAGCTTGGGTTAACAATTGACAAGTAACATTCGCCCACACAAGTGCCAGGCAATGACCATCTCTAAGAAGAGAGAATCTAACCATCGCCCCTTGATCAGCTGGTTTGTGATGCAGAACAAGGCCAGCAGCGCGGGTTCAATTCCCTTGCCAGCTGAGAATTCTGAATTCTCCCTCTGTGGCCCCGAACAGGTGCTGGAATGTGGTGACTAGGGGCTTTTCACAGTAACTTCAATGCAGTGTTAATGGAAGCTTACTTGCGACAATAAAGATTATTCATTTATTTTGTTTATTTTATATTTAATGACATTACCATCATTGAATCTCACACTCTCAACATTCTTTGGTTACCATTGACCAGAAGCTGAACTGGACTAGCCATATAAATACTGTGGCTACAAGAGCAAATCAGAGGGAAGGAGTTCTTAAATGAGTAACTCATCACCTCTTGACTCCCCAAAGCCAGTCCACCATCTACAAGGTTCACGTCAGGAGTGTAATGGAATACTCTCTACTTGCGTGGATGAGTGCAGCTCCAACAACACTCAAGAAGCTCAACACCATCCAGGACAAAGCAATGAGCTTGATTGGCATCCATTCACTCCCTCCACCACCGATCCACTGCAGCAGCAGTATGCACTATCTACAAGATGCACTGCAGGACTCACCAAGGCTCCTTAGCCGGCACCTTCCAAACCCATGACTGCTACCATTCCGAAGAATAAGGACAGCAGACACATTGGAACACCACCACCTGGAAGTTCTCCTCCCAACCATTCACCTTCCTGAATTGGAAATATATCCCCGTTCCTTCACTGTCGCCCGTTCAAAATCCTGGAAATTCCTCCCTGACAAACACTATAGGTGTACTTACACCACAGGAGACTGCAGCGGATCAAGAAGGCAGCTCCCCACCACCTTCTCAAGGGCAATTAAGGATGGGCAATAAATGCTGGCCTAGCCCGTGATGCTCACATCCCATGAATACATTATTTAGAAATGGGGGAGTCTCTCTAAATCACGTATCGTTTGGTGTGTGCACATAAAAGAGCTGGTGAAGGAAAGAAAAATATAGCAATTTAATTAGCAGATTTGTTTTGTAGTTTACTGCTCTAGCTGCTTTATTCCACAAGTCAGCAATGTGAATGATGTAATGGAGGTGCTGACTGCACGGAAATGGTTGACGTGCCCCTGTTCTATATTCTTTCAGGAAATATATCATCTTTAAGTTGAACAGTAAGGAGCTGAATGCTCCAAGAAGCAATTAGTAGCTGTTCCAGTTGGCGAAGGGAAGTGGGTCCAGTGGGAATCTACGACAGGGGACATGCAATGTAACAGATTTTGAATTTGTATGGAGCTAAATTGCCTTGCTCTTGAACAAGTCAAACAAAAATTGCTGGCAGGAACCTTATTCGGATAGGAAATTTTTGTTGTTTCAAGTCATGTCATCAGTCTCAACTTCCGCTCAAGGTATTACGAATGTACCTCTGTTTCCTCAATACTGTATATCCTTCTCTTTCCTCCTGCTCACTAGAAACCTGACAGTAAAGATTGTTGGTTGCCCCTCCTATTTCTCAGCTCTCATGGTTGCCCTTGACTGGACACAAATTGTTTTAAGGGGAATGGACAGCAAGCATCCAACCACCATACCTTACTTGAGAAAGGACGTACTGGCGCTGGAGGGTGTGCAGAGGAGATTCACTAGGTTAATCCCAGAGCTGAAGGGGTTGGATTATGAGGAGAGGTTGAGTAGACTGGGACTGTACTCATTGGAATTTAGAAGGATGAGGGGGGATCTTATAGAAACATTTAAAATTATGAAGGGAATAGATAGGATAGATGCGGGCAGGTTGTTTCCACTGGCGGGTGACATCAGAACTAGGGGGCATAGCCTCAAAATAAGGGGAAGTAGATTTAGAACTGAGTTTAGGAGGAACTTCTTCACCCAAAGGGTTGTGAATCTATGGAATTCCTTGCCCAGTGAAGCAGTTGAGGCTCCTTCATTACATGTTTTTAAGGTAAAGATAGATAGTTTTTTGAAGAATAAAGGGATTAAGGGTTATGGTGTTCGGGCCGGAAAGTGGAGCTGAGTCCACAAAAGATCAGCCATGATCTCATTGAATGGCGGAGCAGGCTCGAGGGGCCAGATGGCCTACTCCTGCTCCTAGTTCTTATGTTCTTATGTTCTTATGTCCTCCGGGTGCTCCGGTTTCCTCTCACAGTCCAAAGATGAGCGGTTTAGGTGGATTGGCCATGCTACATTGCCCTTAGTGTCCAAAAAGGCTAAGTGGGGATTACTGGGTTATGGGGATAGGGTAGATATGTGGGCTTGAGTAGGGTGCTCTTTGTAAGGGCCGGTGCAGACTCGATGGGCTGAATAGCCTTCTTCTGCACTGTAAATTCTATGATTCTATGATCCACAATCCTTTTTAGCCCCATTAAAACATGCCCCCAAATGCTTCGCCTCAGTAATTCTGTTTTCTTTGAAAATCTTTATGGCCAGTTTTGAAACCCATCACCTAACAAGAACAAAGCAGGTATGTTGAGCAGGGAGAGAGATGGGGCTTGCAGGGTAGTGGTATTCATTAGAAGCACTGTGGTGGCTACCTGGAGGACACTGGGGTAGACCCCGCACTATTTCTCATCACTGTTTAATTTTCATGTTGTTTGCAGAGAACTGGGGTGGGATTCTCTGAACCCCCCCACCACCACCGGGCCGGAGAATCGCCGGATGGGTGGTGTGAATCCCGCCCCGCCGCCAGCTGCCGGATTCTCCGGCACCAGATTTTCGGCTGATTATCATAAATTGGATGTTAGTTTTAGTAGTTACGGAAGAGGAAGAGAGAGTCAAAATTAACGGTTTATGACCAAAGTAAAGTGTATATAAGTCCCACTGATGGGCCTCCGTCCATCAGCAGTGGAGCTCCTACTCTAAGAGGCTCATGGGGATATTAATTGGATTGTCCCTGTGAGTCTCATGGGAATTATAATATCCCTCCCCCCCTCCCCCCCGCGCGAGGTCCATACGTCCTTCTGAAGAGGGTAGAACATGGGGGCACCTGCTCTTCTTCACCCGCGGCTGCACTTCCAGAGGTTGAGGGGCTGGGTCAGGAGTGTATAGCATGCCAGGGAATGCCATTTCCTCAATGGCCGCCTGAGGGGAGTATCACCGCAGCCGGCTGATCCTTGGCCAGGTCACCATCAGAAATCCCAGATGCCTGGGTCTCCATTTCCGAGACCACCACCTCTCGCATCTCGGTGTCAGGGCCCCCAGTGGGTGTTGCCCCAGGGGGTGTTGCCCCAGGGGGTGTTGCCCCAGGCTTCCATGTGTTGGGTCAACATGGTTGGAAGATGGTTTCTCTGCAGGGGTGTTGCTTAACGCTGGTGCCCTGTACCTGAGGTGGTCAGGGTGCTTCCGGACCACCTGTTCCTACGGCTACACCTGGTCCGAAGCCAGTCCAGTGTGCCAGACCACTGCCTTTGGAATCCATCGGGCACTGCCCCGAAGTTTTAGACGTAAACTGCATCTCCTGCTTTGAAACTCCTGGCCTGTGTCTACCTCCCTTGGCTTCGCCTCTGCAGGTCCTGACCCTGTTGTATTTCCTGCTAACATCGGGAATCTGAGGCTGAGGCGGGTCTTGAGTCGCTGGTCAATTAACAGTTCTGCTGGCACTGCGCCATCACGACATGCAGCATGATCTGATAGCTGAACAAAAATCTTGCCCGGTGTGTCTCCACGGAACCCGTGGTCTGCTTCTTCAGACCCCTCTTGAACATCTGCACCACTCACTTGGCCAGTCCGTTCGATGAAGGGTGATTCGGTGCTGTGTGAATATGCCACACCCCATTTTCCTTCATAAATCACTCAAAATTGTCGCTGGTGAAGAGAGTTCCATTGTCAGTGACCAGCACCTCCGGAATGCCGTTGGTGCTGAAGGAGAGCCAAAGCTTCTCAACCATAGCCTTCAACGTGGTTGACGTCCTCCATTGATTCTGGTTGGTGTTCTGCCTGGCTGTAGCGGTCTTTGACCAATGGACCTGATCCTGGCGGTGCTCAGCCCAGGGCAGCGTCCCAGTCCTAGTGGACACAGTGTGCCGGAATGGAGAGTGGGTCCTCCACTCTTTGCCTCCATCCTTGACTCCCTTCCCCGCACTTTCCCATAAGAGGGAGATCTCAACGGCCTTTTTTAGATCCAGTAACAGCTGACCTAGCAATTTGTGGTGGGTTGCCATATTATTTACTCTGCATACAAGGCCGTCCAGCAGCATCTTGGTTAGGTAGGGCCCATAGTCGCAAAACTCTGCCAATTTGTACAATCATGCCAAAACCTTGGTAGGCAACTCCTCTGAGGTTCTCTCAGCTGTGTTAAATCAGTACCTCTATCGGATAACCGACGGTTTAGGGTCATAGTTGTTTGCAGAAGCACCACTAGCTCTTCAAGCATCTTCAAGTTTGGGGCCACAGAGTATATCAGGCTCTTTATGATGCTGAAAATGGGTGTCAGAAGAAGTACTGTCTGGTGATCATCTCCAATGATAGCGTCGCCTTAAAAAAAGCGCCACCGGTCCGTGTGCTGAATCCAGTCCTCTCCACCCACATCAAATGCATCGAGTCTGCCAAAGAGCGGCATTTTCTAAATTATGCTATTATCATCCCTTCGTGAAGAGAGGTGGCTGTGCTTCAAATAGTTAGCAGCACCGATTGTGGTTCCGCTTTACCCTCGTCGCCAATTTAGTAGTCACAGAGGAATCTGGAAAGGGGAATCGAAACGAATGGTTTATTACCAAAGTAAAGTATATACAAGTAAAAGTCCCAGTCCCAGCTGTGATTACTCTACAGCTTGGCCCTTACCTGGGCTGGCTTTTAATGTCCTGAGTCGGCTATCCTGCTGAAGGTATATATTCAAGTCGTGTGCCTTTTTTGAATTATACAGGAACTCAGGAGGACAATAATTCCCATTGTTTTTTTTCATGGCAATGCCTCAGCCAATTAGAATCAACTTGTCAATCAGTCTGTACCCTTTCCTCCTGCAGTATGAATTGTTGTGATTGTTTGAAATTCATAGATGGCACAGTAGTATGATGGTTAGCACTGTTTCTTCACAGTGCCAAGGACCTGGGTTCGATTCCTGGCTTGGGTCACTATCTGTGCGGAGTCTGAATGTTCTCCCTGTGTCTGCGTGGGTTGCCTCCGGTTTCCTCCCACAAAGTCCCGAAAGACGAGCTTATTCGGTGAATGGGACATTCTGAATTCTCCCTCAGTGTACCCGAACAGGCACCGGAGTGTGGCGACTGGGGGCTTTTCACAGTAACATCATTGCAGTGCTAATACAAACCTACTTGTGACACTACTAAAGATTTTTATTATTAAATTTGATATTTTTGGCCTTGCGAGGAAAGGTGAAATTCTTTGTCAGCACCTTTTCAGCAGTATTTCACATGGGTCTCACAAAGGTGACCCCTGACATCAGAAGAGGTGTGCATGTGTGGTCGTGACACAAAGCCTTCCCAACCCATCAAAAGGCCATATTAAAAATAGCACAGGGTCAGCAAGGCACTGCAGATTTGAAACGATTGAAAAATATTCTGTTTTTGACATTTTCAAGTGTAATAACCCTCACGAGACCCATGCAGACACCCCAATTGATCTCCCCATGCATGGGACCCTTGGAAAATGAGCTCTCCCGCTCATGGAAGGAGGTCCACCAGCTGAGGCTCGTCAAAGTCTCGTTTGGACTTTGGAACTGTCAGCCGCGTTGTGGATTTTACATTTGTTGTTGAATTAAACTTTTTTTGGATTTACCTTCTTGGGTCTCCTGAGCTTTTATACTGACCCAAATCCACCTCCGTCACCAGACATAAATCCAGTCTCTGGTCTCTAATAATTGTTACGATACCTGTTTTGTACTGTCATTCAAATGTACAGTCACCTCTGAAAGAAAGTTGCAACCATTGCTTTGGTTATAGTGGCCTTGCGGAAGGTGCCTTTGTTTGTTTGTTAAAAGATTTGCAAGGCATAGTTCAGAAGCATTACTGACAGAAAGCAAACCTTGATTTTAACGTTCTAATCCTTATCTTCAAATCCCTGCATGGCCTCCCCTCTCCCTATCTCTGTAATCGCCTCTAGCTCAACAAATGTTTTAGATCTCTAATTCTGGGCTCTGGTTTTCTTTGCTTATTGGCAGCCGGGCAATTATGCTGCCTCGGCCTCAAAAGTTTTTGGAGCGCTTGTAAAGTTGCTGGGTCACCTAGTAATGATGACAAAGGACTACAACTTAAATGCTTCAAGATAAGATCTTCAACAGCTCTTACACGCCATACCTGTAGCCACACCAGTGAGAACTCCCGCTCAGCCGACACGTCACTCTTTGTGTGCAGGTCATGGCAATGTACACATGAATACACATTCTACAGCCCTCATCCTAAAGCCTTCGACTTCTCTCTCCTACTTCAAGACATTTTTTTAAAACAACCTCTTTGGTCACTTATCTCAATCTCCTTGGGTGGGATTTTCCCGTTCTGCCCATTGTGGGGCCAAATATTGCTGCCTGGAGTCAACGGACCTTTCATTGGTCCATCAAATTTACTGCCCCACCTGCAACGATTCCCATGGCGGGAGAGACCTGAACTCTAGGCCCTCATGTGTTTCGGCCTCACACATTATTTGGTATTGCTCCTGTGAAGCAGCTTGGGCTATTTTATTCAGTTCATTACAGGCATTGTATGAATGCTGTTTTTATTGTAGAATCAACATTGGCAGCCACTGTTGACAAAAAGCACACTGAATAAAATCACTCCACAAAGCTATACAATATAGACAATCAGTATAGTCGAGTTACATCCAGATGTCATTTAGGGTTCAGTTAATAGCTCATTACATGGTTTATTAAACTATTTAAACCCTTGAGCAGAATGCTGCTTTGTAATCACTCCCAGGTTTTCATTATTTTATGTGTAACATAGCTGAAGTCAATAATGGTAATGATTTTTTTATTGTTGTCTTGAATATGTCAAGTATTATTCCAGTAGCAATATGAAGATCAGTCCCAATGATGATTTCAGCACATCAGCTTAAAGGCGTTCCATTCGGCCAATGCCAGAAATTGAACATTGTATAGCCAGCAAACGATTCTAAACAATCATGGTTCTGTGTAACTTTATTAACAAGACTTTATTTGTGACTTTATTAGCAAGTAATGCTAATGTTAAGGTTACTTTCTTTAATGTTAACATGTCAAAGACTTGGAGGAGTTGAAATGTATCAACAATGAAATGTACCATAAGATGCAAGAGTAGAAGTAGGCCATTCGGCCCATCAAGTCTGCTCCGCCATTCAATTAGATCATGACTGATTTGATTCTAAATCCTCAACTCCACTTTCCCACCTCATCCCCATAACCCCATTAATCCCTTACTGATTAAACATCATTTATGTCAGCCTTGAACATGCTCAACAGGTCTCTGTGGTAAAGAATTCCACAGATTGTCTACCCTCCGAGAGAAGAAATTCCTCATCATCCCCATCTTAAATGGGCGCCCCCTTACTCTGGAGTAGTTGCAGTTATTTTAGATAAATTGAGAATCAGAACAGAATTGGCTATATCCTTCTTACCCAAACAAAACAATGTAATTTACCCCTATCGTTCCACCTTTCCTTCTGACTCTGCTATATCTCAGTAGACATACATCTAATGTGCACATTCTAAATATTCATTTGCAGGACGTGCCGGTCCCTAACTACCATCCATTTCAGGTGGCCATTTGAGAGTCAACCACAACACTGAGGATAAGGACAGTAGATTTGATGACAATGGCTTCATGCCCTGGCTTTCCAGTGTCACTAATCCAGTGACCATACCACTGCACCACCATCACCTCCCCTCCTCTTGTTGCTGATGGTCTATTAGATGATTCTTAATGATTCTTAATTTCTTACTTGAAACTCAATTTAAATTTTTTAAACAAATAACGGTTACAGATTCAGTGACTCGTTTTCAAGTCTGCACGATAAATTAAAACAGATGAGAGAACTAACTGGCGTGAAACACGATGTTTGCATTCAATATTGTTAATTCTAACAGTATCAATTACTTGATTCAGACAGCAGAATAATCAGGATTCGTTTAGCTTGGAAAGGGTGAGAGGGAGCTACATTTCGGAAAGGTGCTACAAAGACAGTGGTACATTATTACACGTTATTCCAAAGCATTTTTTGTAAATGAAGACTTGTGTGTTGTTTTGTAATTTTGCAACATTTACAGCTCACTTTATGAACAGATGGTGTGATAGGCGCCAACATTCATTAGGTGGATGTCTGAAATATAGGGCAGAATTCTACGTGTAGCAGGTGGCGCGGGTGCACACCCGACAGCGCCGCTCACCCAATGTGGCCTTTCATGCTTGCTGTCACTGAAATAGCCAGATCGCATAATATCGTGATTCCTAATTGATTGTCGACATAACGGTCGGTTCTGCCAACCGAGCCTGCAGTTGAGAGCAAAATTCTACCAAAGTGCTTAAATTCCTTTCTGAGCCTCTGAACTCCAGATTCAGGCAGAATTGGGGCCAGAAGCGCACATTGTCTGGGGAACAGTCATTTTTTTTACAACACACCCTGGAACTTTCTTTTCTGTTTGTTCATTCGGGTGATGTGGGCGCCTTGGGCTGGGTCAGCATTTATTGCCCATCCCTAGCTGCCCCTGAACTGATGGTTTGTTAATTATTTTCATGAAACATTTAAGAGTCATCTGAGTCTGCAGTAACATGTAGGCCAGACCAGGTTAGGATGGCAGATTTCCTTCCCTACAGAACATTAGTGAACCCCATGGGTTTTTACAACAATGTTTTCATGGATCAAATTTCACCGTCTGCCATTGTGGAATTTGAACACTGGGCCCCAGAGCATTAGCCTGGCTTTTTGGATTACTAATCTGGTGAAAACACCACTACACCACTGCCTTGCCATCTAATTGAGGCTGGCTATTGAAGTTGGAGGGTCAATCAAAGGTCTCCCAGCTCGAACGGAGCAGAAGGTAGCCGTAGTGCGGGTAACTGAGGGAAGCTGTGTCTCTCTCCTCATTTTAAAACTTTGAGCTAAAAAATGACTTTTGCAACCAAGCCATCACTGTAAGGGTCAGGATAGTGTGTTGTGGAGGCAGCCTGCAGCTCTGTAGTAGCCAAGCTGGCAGTGAAGGCCTCTAGTTTGCCCATAGAGGCCCCTCCCTACCTCCTCCATAGGGAGGCCTCTTCTAGGCACCTAAACTGGAACTTTCTACCTGTAGGGCCCTGGAAGCTGACTGGTAAACCCAAGGTGGCTCTGTTTAATTGGTTTTAAGTGGCCCTTGAGCAGCAGCTGCCCGATATCTCTGCCCCTGCCCCTAACCCTCCTATGCAAAAATGGTCCGAGGGTGGAATGGAACCAGGGAAATTTTTTAGCTCTGACCTGCCTCCAATTATGGCCCTGCTGGGGCCTAAAACAATCAGACCCATAGTCTGGGATCCGAACGGCAGTAAAGAGTTAGCTGTGGCCCAGAGGATTTGGCCTTGAGTTGGTAGTTTGCAAGTGAAGTACCACAGGCAAGAACATGGTCTGAAACTTCAGGGCAGTATTGAGAAAGTGCTGCACTTTTGAAGGTGCCGCCTTTTGGATGGGATGTTAAACTGATATGGATGTGGACGAATTGGAGAGAGTGCAGAATGGGTTCACAAGAATTGTTCCAGGGATGAAAATCTTCAGTTATGAGGATAGATTGGAGAGGGTGGGACTTTACTTCTTAGAGAGAAGAAGGCTGAGGGGAGAATTTATGGAGATGTTCAAAATCATGAAGGGGCTGGACACAGTAGACAGGGAGAAACTGTTCCCACTTGTAAATGGACCAAGAATGAGAGGGCGCAGATTTAAAGTGATTTGCAAAAGAAGAAAAATGTGGGGCAGGATTCTCCTTCCCGTCAGCCGGCCAATGGGGTTTCCCATTGTGGACAGCCCCACGCCATCGGGAAATCCTCGGGTGTGGGTGCGCTGTCGGCGCAATGGAGAATCCTGTCAGTGGAGACTCCCGCAAGTTGCCTTTTACTCACTGTCGTTGGTTCAAAATCTTCAAATTTCCTCCCTAACAGCACTGTGGGTGTACGTACACCACATGAACTGCAGCGGTTCAAGAAGGTAACTCATCACCATCTTCTTCTGAAGGGCATTTAGGGATGGGCAATAAATGGTGGGCTAGCCAGTGCCGCCTAATTCCCATGAATGAATTAAAAAAAAACATCTCCAGCACCTGGCTGGTAGCCTTGCAGATTACAGCATTTCAGACACAGATCCAATGAGTTGAGGGTTTTTGTCTCAACCACCAAACGCAAAGTGAATTCCTGATACCCACCACCCTCTGGGTGAAAAGATCTTTCCCTTATACCCCCTCTAAACCTCCTACCAATCACTTTAAATCTTTGTCCCTTGGCAACTAACCTCTCCGCTAGAAAGAAAGAGCAAATGAACACAAGTAGTTATCTATTTCTCAGATAGTTTTGGACATTTTGTTCCAAATACACCATCGAGGGAACTATTCAATGTGTTATTACTCCTAATTTGAGTCTTCAATCTGAACTTGCCCTTTCCCAGGTTGCGCATACAGTCAGTCTATTTCTCCATAGAATTTACAGTGCAGAAGGAGGCCATTCAGCCTATCGAGTCTGAACCGGCTATGGGAAAGAGCACCCTACCCAAGGTCAACAACTCCACTCTATCCCCATAACCCAGTAACCCCACCAAACACTAAGGGCAAATTTGGACACTAAGGGCAATTTACATGGCCAATCCACCTAACCTGCACATCTTTGGACTGTGGGAAGAAACCGGAGCACCCGGAGGAAACCCACGCACACACGGGGAGGATGTGCAGACTCCGCACAGACAGTGACCCAAGCCGGAATCGAACCTGGGACCCTAGAGCTGTGAAGCGATTGTGCTATCCACAATGCTACCGTGCTGCAAAAGTTATCCACTTTTGAATAATTCTCAAGCGATGTCACCTAAAGTCTGAAATAAAATCCATGAGGTAAAACTTAACAACAGGAGGAAAAATGTGTGGGATGTAAAACAGGCTTCAGACTCACTCTCGCCCATTTTATGTCACTCACCAGGGACGACCTTTGCCATGTTATTTCACAAATCACACGTGCAGGAACCTGCTTTTGCAGCCTGTTTAATTGTATGATGACAGTCTGGCACACCCCTGGTGTTTGATGCCTTATTTTTCATCATTTGTGCCTAAGACAAGGTGAAAATCCGAGGGGGAAAATAATTATTTGGGTGGGAGAATTTATTGGCTGCCTGTTCATTTTGAGGGTGTGCAAAGCTGTTTGAGGACAATTTATTTGGAGCTGCCTGTTTCCTTCCCGATGCAGTGTGGCAGGATCGTCCTAGCTATCACCAAATAAATTGGGGATGGTTTCATTCATAGGCAGCTTTATCATACCAATCACCATCTTGTGCATTGAAGTACTTATAGCTAGAGGACGAATAATGTATCTTGCATTGACACCTCCTATTTATGTAAAAATAACTGAAAGGAGACAATCAGGCTGACTGAACAAGCTAACTGTAGTTCTATAAGAGTGTCTGGTAATTTAACTGGGTTCTTCTTCCATTTTCATTTTGTGCATTTTTAATTCCCTGATTTCTAGGACCATAGATTATAGCACAGAAGGGGTCCATTCTGCCCATTGTTTCTGTGTTAGTTCTCTGAAGGATCAATTGCCACCCATCCCCCGCCTACTCCCAGTTGACCTGCACTTATTTCCCTTTCAGCTAATAATCCCATTCCCTTTTAGATAACTTGATCGAACCTGCCCCCACTCTCAAGCAGCTAGATCCTAACCACATGCTGCATGAAGGTTTTTCCTCATGTCTCCATTGCTTCCTTTGCTCAAATAATTGTTTGCCCTCTCAGATTTTCATCCTCAATTTAAAAAATAATTAATTTACGGGATGTGGGTGTCACCAGCTAGGCCAGCATTTATTGCCCATCCCTAATTGCCCTTGAGAATGTGGTGGTGATCTGCCTTCTTAAACTGCAGCAGTCCAGGAAGTGCCCGTCCTTCACTGTCATGGAGACAAAATACTGGAATTCCCTCCCGAACACACTGTGTTCAGACACGATGGGCACAATGCACCCCTTCTGTGCTGTAACCTATGGTTCTAGAAAAGACACTGTGTGTGTTCGGGAGGGAGTTCCAGTATTTTGTCTCCATGACAGTGAAGGAAGGGCAATATATTTCCAAGCCAGGATGGTCGGTGAATTGGAAGGGTACCTCCAGGTGGTGGTGTTAGCCATGTGTCTGCCGCCGTTGTCCTTCTGGATAATATTAGTTGTCAATGGAGTCTTGGTGAGTTCCTGCAGTGCCTCTTGTAAAGGGTACACAGTGCTGCTATTGTTAATCAGTGGTAGAGGGAGTAAATGCTTGTGGAAGGGGTTCCCATCAAGTGGGCAGCTTTGTCCTGGATAGTATCGAGCTTTCTCATCTAGGCAGGTGGAATTCGGCCAAACCATTGTTTACAAGTCGTCTTATAATCTTTTTTGGAGAACAAGGGGAGATTATGATGGGTCCCAGTAAAACCTTCAAATCATCTGCCAGCTTTGGCTGTCTACTGCTGTGCTGTATTGGAATCTTCATAATTACTAAATAATGGAGTAGCATTTTTCTTTGAAGAGTGTGTTGGGAGCGAAAGTCCAGCCAGTGGGTGAGGGGCAGGCACTGATGTGATTTCTTCTTTTTACCTTGCTTTTTCAAGGTGCTGTTTCATATTGGCAGGGTTCCAGTAGCACTGGCACTTTGCCCAGTGGCCTGTCTTCTTCTGTAAGCCGGTCGATCAGAATTGATGGGCTTTTACACCAAGAGGCCATTCCAATCATAACTTATCCTGTCCTCACCTGACAGCCATTCATGTGCACTTGCAACAATGGCCACTAAATTGTGACCAGAAGTGGGAATTCTGATTCATTTTCCTCCTCCATAATCTCTCACCCAGGAACAGTGAAATTCAGCTGCCTTGAACCCATTGCTACTCATAGTCTGGCTGTGGTGGTGGTGGTATGTGTACAGGTCACTTGGGGAGTTTGCATTGCTGTGGCAACTTGTACAAGCATATTGTAGCCTGGAGATGTGGATTGTGGGCGGAATTCTCCAGCCCCACCCCCACGTAGAGTATCCCCGGGCCGGGATCTCCTGGTCCTGCCAATGTAAATGCCGAGGAACTTCAACAATTCTCAGTCCTTGCCCGTACCCCTGTGGCAGGGGATTGACGATGGTGGGACCAGAAGATCCTGCCCATGGAAAAGGTGAGAGAATTCTGATGGCAGAGGCTCCAACCTTCCATCCAGGAATCTCTTCTGTTTTACTGCTTTCCATTGGAGTATGTTTGAAGGATCGGCAGGTTGATAGTCAATCCAATTGGCCGCATTATGAACGTTCCTTCATTGGCCATCAAGTCCTGGGGTGGGTCTCAGGAGCAGAGACACTACCTAATGCGCCACAAGTCCTCCACATATACTCGTGAGTGTCTGTGGTGAACCACTGTGTACACCTGTATTAGGGGATGTAAGGTAGGACCTGTACTACAGGTTCGCAGTCAGCCCCTGCCTGCTGGCTCCGCCCACTAGGAGCTGTATTATTATGCGTGTCCTCCACTGATCTGCCATTTCGCTAGCTGCAGCAGGAGGCCATGCATCTGACTGCAATAAAGCCACAGTTGTACCCAATCTGAGTCTTTGTGTAATTGATCGTGCATCAGTGTCTAGCTGAGTTGGCTGGACAGCTAGTTTGTGATGCACAGCGAAGCCAACAGCATGGTTTCAATTCCCGTACCGGCTGAAACTTTACCCTCGCTCGAGGTGCGGCGATCCTCAGATTAAATCCTCAGCTCTCCCTATCAAAAGGGAAAGCAGCCTGTGGTCATCTGAGACTATGGCAACTTTACTGATTTACTAGGGGACATGGGTTCAAATCTCACCTGGGTATATTGAGGATGCTAAATTCAGTTTTGGAGCTGACCTGCCTAATAGTATTATAGAAACTGGGTCAGGGGTATGTGGAAAGGCATTCATCATATTTTATGTCCTCCACCACCCCCTACCCCCCAGCCCCACTGCAAAAGTGCTCAGATAGGGGAGTGGAGCGGGGGCAGTGGGGGGACCTGAAATCCATCCTGATGTACCTACAGAATTGTTGGAAACTCCATCTGGTTCACTGATGTGCTTTCGGGAAGGAAATCTGCTATCATTACCCAGTCTGACCTACGTGGGAGACTCCTGACCAGCGGCAACGTGGTTGACTCTGAACTGTGTTTTGAAATTACATGGCAAGCAAGTCATCATTTGTTAAGGGGTGGCTCACCACCATCTTCTCAAGGGCAATTGGAGACGGGTGGAAAATGCTGGCCTGTGAATGAATATATCAAAAATGTCTCTCAGCCTGTTGTGATGTTTAAAAATAGGGCTGCGGATTCTCATTTGAAGAAAATTTCCCAGAGCATGCCAATAAATAAACTTTTCTAGTTTTCATTTCACATGTGTTGTTCTTTTGTTTAAAGAATAAATAAAAATAATTTTAGCAGTGAGTGGTGATGATATTGTTGTGGGAGTTAGGTTGGAGGAGTTACTGGGCCTCCTTCATTTGTCACTTGTTAACTTAGGATAGGCATTCAAAACTTAATTCTTCAAATCACTTTAGGTCATGCCCTGGATGGCATGATGGCACAGTGGTTGGCACTGCTGCATCACAGCGGCAGGGACCCGTGTTTGATTCCGTCCTTGGGTGACTGTCTTGTCTGTGTGGAGTTTTCACTTTCTCCCCATGTCTGCGTGGGTTTCCTCCGGGTCCTCCGGTTTTCTCCCACAGTCCAAAGATGTGCAGGCTGGGTGGATTGGCTGTGCTAAATTTGCTCCTTGGTCTCCAAAGGTTAGGTGGGGTCATAGACTTAGGTAAGGTGCTCTTTCGAAGGGTCTGTGCAGATTTGATGGGCTGAGTTACCTCCTTCTGCACTGTAGGGATTCCATGATTCTATCATCTGCAACAAACAAAAGAAAGAAAATGTAAATATTCCAGGTTGAGTCTTGAAGCAATCAATAAAAGCCACAGATAGTGAAATAAAACAACTGAAAGGTACCATGGTAATTGCCCACTGCATTGTACATGGAACTGTTCCTCGCTGCAGTCCTCCACTCTTCCTCTGATCAATTTTGTTGCCTATTAGACATCAGCTTTATTTCATGTAATTTTCCTACAGTTATAGATCATCAATCTCTGATTTATTTTGTCAGATCTTTTTTAGATTTGTTTTCTCTTTCAATCTACTTCCTTCTCCTTTATTTCATTGCTTATTCCCGCCTCCCCCCACACCCCGTAACCCACCGAGGTGTTTCCTGACTCTTGATTAACCGACTGGTTCCTGCACTTGAACCTCTATTATAGGCAAAAGGTAAGCTCAGCGAGGGTAAATTCCAAGTCACATTGCTGGGGAGCACAAGTCAGACCTGGAAGTACAAGGCTATGTGTGAATAATTTTTCAGTGCACGGTCTCTCTGAGTGCAGTCACCACTGGAAGCATTGGTGGATCTGTGATGTTAGTGCATATTCATTTAGATATTTCTAATAAACAGTTTTTTCTTGGGTTGCCTTTTTCCACATTACCTAATTCATTTATGCCCTGTTCCCTGAATGCCTGTCTTGCTTTCCATTTATCCTTCTTCAGATTAATTTGTTTCTCGTATCAGCTTCTCCTTAGGTTTTATCTCCCCCTTTCTTCTGTTGACTGAATTGTCACATTGCACATTTCTTCCACCTGTAACACTGACAAGATTGGTTTTTGTCCTGCTGTGCAGGACTGGGAAGCAGTCATCAGTTCAATGTGCGTGCATCGCCTGGGAACAAGGTAGCTAATGTTTGTGGTCTAGTCTTAGTTGCAATTCTCCTTGAAGGTAGAGTTCATTCTAATCATTTTGTGCTTGTGTGTGAGTGACTGGACAGCCGCTTACGGATTTGGCAAGTTTTTATTTTCCTTTACTTGCAACATGCCATCGATGGCTGAAAGATTGTTAGGGCATCACTTTTATGAAATCTATCTCTGAAAAAACAGAAGACCTGTTAGAAATCTTTAAAATTATGGAGGTCTGGGAGACGAAAAACTCAGTTAGACCTCAGTGTTATTGGCGAGGATGTGCTCTCGCATCAATTAATTCAGGCCAATGGTTTGAATAGTCTAGGGTTCCCTGAGTCCAGGGATCAGAAATAAGTTGTTTTCTAGCCAGATCCTGTCATTATTGGCCGATTATAAGCTGTATTTTAAGGTGTAATGCTTTAGTTACCCTTGAAAATTAGATAACAATTGTGCAGCAGTTAAAATATTGAGATAACTTCACATTAGCACACCATTGACAAACTTTGGCCTAAATGCCTACAACCAAAAAAATCTTTGCAATCAGTAATGAAAATACTGGAACACTCACTAGGTAAAGCAGCATCTGTGGAGAGAAACAGATTTGAGGGTTGATGAACTTTTATCAGCACAGCATTATAATGCCAGAACTGTTCCAGTATTTATCAACAAGACATGCAAAATAATTTGTTGTTTGTTAAAGATAAAAGTGTCATAATATATACCCATGTATATAATGGAGTGCAGACAGGCAGTGATTGACACACAGGATGGCCAGTAAGCACACATAGCAGAGCAGCCAATCACCAGACAGGACACTGCCACTATAAAGCCAGAGGGTACTAGGTTTCCCGCTCTCTCTGGACCCAGCCACTGAGACAGTCAAAGTCCACGAGCTAGCCAGTGCAAATACCATGCGGTAGCTAGTAAGTCTGGTCAGGCTAGTACTAGGTCTCCAGTCAGTTCAGTATAGTGTCAACCCACAGCTGAACATGTATATTAGTTAATACGTTAAATAAAATCGTGTTGGATCTTCTCCAGTGTTAGAGGTCTGTCTCTTGCTACACTGCATCAAGTGCAGTCAACGTCGACCCAACCTGCCTAACACATCATGGTACCTCGGAGTGATACTGAAATTTGACGGACCTACCTCGAGTGAATCAGCGTTGACCAGCAAGCAGCCATCCGGTGACATGGAAAATCTCCACCCTCCTCCGCAGCTCCGCATCTCCGGCAACCTCGCCGCCAATCTTCAAGCAAACGTTCCTCTTATACATCGAGGCCGTCGACCTCGAGGCCACATTGGATGCCAGGAAGATCACACTATTTCCCTCCACAGCGGGGCACCACTCCATCCACATCTACAGACCCAACCTGCCTAACATATCAAAAAGTAGTCCTTTCAAGCAAACTGATCATTTCATTCATTCGTGTGTTCTCTGCCTAAGGCTGGTTTCGTGGCTCATCGTCTGCCATGCTTCACCTTGAGCTGTGGTCTTGATATTTCTTATAATAATAATCTTTATTGTCACAAGTAACTTGCATTAACACTGCAATGAAGTTACTGTGAAAACCCCTAGTCGCCACATTCCGGCACCTGTTCGGGTACTTAGAGGGAGAATTCAGAATGTCCAATTTTCCGAATGGCACATCTTTCGGGACTTGTGGGAGGAAACCGGAGTGCCCGGAGGAAACCCACGCACACACGGGGAGAACGTGCAGACTCCACACAGTCAGTGACCCAAGCAGGGAATTGAACTTTGGACCCTGGAGCTGTGAAGCAACAGTGCTACTGTGCTGCCTTAAAGCGTCATTCCCTGACCGGGAATCGAACTTAGGCCGCTGTGGTGAGAGCGCCGAATCCTAACCACTGGACCACTTGGACCTGGGGCATCCCGTTGACGCCGGAGAATCCTGCTGCCCGGCATCCCATTGGGCCTGGTCCATGTCAAAGTTTATATAGTTCACTGCCTGCGCAAACGGGACATCCGTGACTTTACCGATGCACTTGTGGGCTGTAGCTTATTAGATGCCGCACAAGGCTCCGCTTGAGCCCTGGAATGATCCTGAAGCATAGAAGTTTGGGAATGTGGTGACCTTGATGGCCACCAGGAGTGGGTATCCTCCTCCTCCACTTGCTGTCAATTCCGCGAGGACATAGCACAATTGCTACAACGTCCTCTTATTGAGGGGAGCCTCCTGCAGCACATGCTGTCCAAAACCTGGTCGAAAGACCAGCAATGCCTGTACACCTTTGGCTTTTGCCGGCCTCCCCCTCTGGGTCCCTCATTGGCCTGATGGGCAGCTGGGTCCAAAGGATGTGGGGCAGGCCCCTGCACATGGGCCGCCGCCTCAAATTTCTGTCAATGCTGCTCCTTCTCCTCCAGCATCTAGCCACCTAGACTGCTAGCAGCACCATGAGGGGAGCTTCCATAGGGTTCAAGATATCATTCATTCTGTCTTTCTTGCTTTTTTCAGTTCATTTAGCATCAGTAACGTATTAGTGCCGGCTGCAGAGAGTAAAATGTACTGAAACCCCATTGTTACTAACTTTTAGGGTGGATACAGTCACACTTCCTATCTGCGTTACCTTTGTCTTTGAGCCACCTTTACTGGCTTAGTATATTGGAGCTTTAGCAGGGATCAAGGAAGTGGCTTATGTGAAGTGTGCTTCTTTTGAGATAACTAAATAAACTAAATCAACAAATTGAAGCATAAATTAAAAGGCAACCCATTAAAGATATTTGCAGACCAAAATCTATGATACAAAGTCAACAGAATCTCAAAACAAACTTAAAACATTAAAACAAAATGTGATTGAAGGGATCAATAAAGCATCTCAGTCTCCACGGTGCCCACCGGGCACGGAAGGCCTGGATCATGTCGGCGGACACACTGTGCTCCCTTTCCAGGTATACATGACAGTGAACATAGCCATGGAACAGGGGCAGACAATCGGGGCGGACAACCCCCTCGAGCACCCACTGCCTGGTCCTATCTAATGGCCAACTTCACCAGGCCCAGGAGCAGGCTGACGAGGAGGTTCTCCTTCTCCCCAACCCGTTCAGAAAACAAAAAAGGGGTGCAGCCATGGACAACTTACACATGCGTGATCCACGGACTCCACAAGGCCGCAAAAAATACTGGCAGAGATTGCTGGAGTAGGGCACCTTATTACGGCGGCTGTTGTTTAGGCTTGCGTCTGCACATTCCTGCTCAAAAATATCTGCTCAGAAAGCTGAAGTTGACAACGGCGTAGCGAGGGCAACAGGGCATGTGGGATCTGAGTGAACAGAGCTGGCCAATGAGACTGTAGGGTCAGGAAATAACAATGAAACGGAGCTTGCATTAAAGAGGGTGAATTCAAAGTCAAAGCAGGCACAGGATGAGAAATAAAGAGAGGGAAAGAAAGTTTAGATTAGGAAAGAGGAAAAAGACAAAGAAAATAAAAGAAAAAAAGGTTGGCATTGAAAATCTGACACGTAAAATCCCTTGCAAAAATTCAAAACCTGAAAACATGAAATTCCATATCGGTAACAGTTAATTTTTAACGCCTGAGAGGTTGATAAGCCAGAATTAACAATTATCATGCTGTTAAAAGCACATAAAAGTTACAAATTTACTTCTGGATTACGGCAGTAAAACCTATAAATTTGGTTTTGAAATGCAGCCTGCTTTCAAAAGGTTAAATCTTTTAAAGTCCGTCCACTTGCCCTGCAATTCGACACAATCTTCTTTTTGCCTGTACTCTCTGATGTAACAGCTCCACCGAAAGTGAATTCCGGATGAGCCATTAGTCAGTTATGGTAATTTGAACTTTACTGTTTATGACACATTCTTTGATCTGGAGAGTCATTTTGTAAAATGCTATTTCTGTCAAAATGATCCCTTACTGCAGTATGATGCCATCACATTGCCCACAACATGATGATGGTTTCGCTTCCCTGCCAGTGCAATCGCCCCTCTGTTTTCCTGGCAGCATCATGACAGCAGACACATGAATCACTTCTTGTACAGATTTGTTTGTTTTAAACGATATCCTGTTTAACAGCAATGTGATAAGTAGCGACAGTTTGGATACAATTAACTTCTTACTCAAAATCCTGGATTAAAACACATTTCCAAGTTCAATGGTGACTTTGCGCATCTCTTTCACAAACAGACAAAGAAAGACTTGCATTTATATAGCGCCTTTCGCGACCTCCGCATTTCCAATGCACTGTGAAACCAATGAAGTGGGTATTTTTGAAGGTGGTCATTCTGATAACATAAGAAAATGTGGCAACCAATTATTGCACAGTGAGATCGCACAGAGACAAATGTGGCAGTTACCAGATCAGCCGTTCCAGCTTTTCTAGCATGTACAGTAATCGCCAAGCCAGCAAACGTTCTGCAGTTGCCAAATGAAGCTCTCTGAACGCTCTGCTGAATTTTGTCAGGGGTCAGCCTTCAATGATGTGAGTCATTGATTGGGGAGCACCACAGCTGCAGGCTGGGCTCCCTGCAAGGCCCTACTTGTGCCGATTTGCTGCACACAGGCCTTGGCCAACGCACAGGCGGCAGGTTGAAGCCAGGTGGGCGGTCTGCTTTATTGGTGCTGCTTGAGGAATAAGTATTGACCAGTGTACTGGGCACAATTTTCTGCCTCATCACTGCAAGAACTGTTGTTTTATGGGTCCCCTCAAAAGCTCTTCTTTATCTTGAGCTGGTGTGTTACTGGGCAATGGCCATTCGCTGGATTTTGTTTTTGTAATGAAGACACCACTCTTCCCTATTATCAACAACACCTTTGTTCAGAAAGGAGACCCACATTTCAGGTAGTCTTTGGTCGTCAAATTTGCAATTGAACGAGAACGTGGCCGGTGAATAGCGGGTGTCGTCAAAAGCGAGAACTGCGCAAAATAGTTTGCTATTCAACCGGCCCGCTCCTGTAGGTGAAATTGGGATCTCGCTGTAGCGTGGAGAGAAGCCAATTATCACCACTTATGCCCTATTTCTATACAATTAGCGGGAGCCACCCATATCCAACGGCCTTGCATAATTCATCAGCCTCCTCAGCAAGTGGTCACGCTGGTACCGATTAGTACTGGCGGAAGGGCTTCTGCGTGGAGCAGAAGAGGTGAGTAGCCATCTTCGCTCACAGGCAAAGAGCCCGGGGGCGCTGGGCTTTCCAACCCAGTGTTCAGTGAGGGGGCTGTTGGGGACCCTCAGCTGGGTGGGCGGGACATCCTCAGAGGGGTGGGCCGCCATGGGAACAGGGGGAGGAAGGCGCTGGGGGGCAACTGATTATGGCACCATCATGCCAACAACTGGATCAAGGAGGGAGCTCTAGCCCCTGCCCGTCTGCCCCAACCGACCACCCATAACCTCCATCGACTGCCAAGACCTCTGTCCGTGCGGCTGAAGGCTATCGCTAATACGGAATTGGCAATCGTAGTGAAGTGAGTGCTTCACGGGCAGCAAGGTGGCGCAGTGGTTAGCATTGCTGCCTCACGGCGCCGAGGTCCCAGGTTCGATCCCGGCTCTGGGTCACTGTCCGTGTGGAGTTTACACATTCCCCCCTTGTTTGCGTGGGTTTCATCCCCACAACCCAAAGATGTGCAGAGTAGGTGGATTGGCCGCTGTAAATTGCCCCTTAATTGGAAAGAAATGAATTGGGTACTCTAAATTTATTTTTTTTAAAGTGAGCACTTCACACGACCCAAGTGGATTCCCGTGGGTGGCAGGCCATGTTGCATGTGAGAGTCATTTCCTAGCGTTCAAATCACACCTTGATGCATGGATTCTGTGCTTGAACACTGGGGAGGCAACACCACACACACACAGCAGTCACCATCCGAACACTCAGTGGATGGGATACCGCTCCGGATACACATCCATGGCTGGAGAGTGGGTGAGTGCTACGGGAAGAGGGATTAGCCTGGAGAGATGGGCTGAGGGGTCGGAGGTTGGCCTGCATTGCGGAAGAACGTGACAGAGGCGTCATGCTGATTGTGGTCACGGGTGTTTTACAATTCCCTACTCTCCCGATGGTGCTGTCTCTCCCCCAAATCCCCCTCCCCTGGTGCCCTCAGTGATCCTCGATGTGCTCTAGCCTTCCTAGCTCTACCACTATGTCCAGGTGTGTCCCCAGGATGCACACCTGAGATGGAGGCAGACAACTGTTTACCGCATCCCGTGGACTTCAATGCCCCTAGTGGGTATCCTCTGGGGGCTCTGGGGCTGGAGGGCCCCAGCCCATGTTGGTGGCACATGCACAGCCAGGCTGCCCTGTTCCAGGTGCTAACTGTGAGATGCGACCTCATCAGAGGGGGAGCTGGTGGCCGCCATCCCCACTCCATGGGACAGATCCGGGATGGCACAGCGCCCTCTCCTCCCGCACGGTGCCCATAGGGTCCTGCCATTCACCTTGGGATGGAGAGGCAGCTGGCATATGCCCCGGCTACCCCTGTATCATCTGCCTCTACCAGTCCTGGTGGCTCCCCGATGCCGACGCCCTCCGCGATGCTTGTCAATGATTGGGCCATGCTCTGCAGCATCTTGGCAATGCCTGCCTGCGACTGGGACAAGCTCCACAGCACCTTGGCCATTCTCATCTGAGAACGGGACATGTCCCACAGCACCTCATTAAGGTCAGCTTGGTACTGGGTGACATCCCCCAGCAAGTCAGACATTCTGCCGAGACCCTCAGCCACGGCCATCACCGAATGCATGATGCCTTGGACACATTCACTCATGGTGCCGATGGTGTGCGCCAGGCTCTGCAATGCAGTTGCTAACCTAGCAGTGTTGGCCTTGGTGTCACGCATTGCCGGCGACATCTCCGACGCCTGAAGCCTCTGGGACTCCTCCAATCGGCTATGGGTCTGCTGGAGTATTGCTGACATCTGCCTCTGAATTTACTGACCGCTCCCTATCATCAGCTCCGGGATAACCTCTTCCTTAGGCTCAGTATCTGGCTAGGATCCAGTTGGGTCCTGGGATTCAGCAGCCCTCAGACCGCTGTCTCGCCTAGAGCTTCCTGCCTCCATCTGATGTACCTCAGCAGCTGTGTGGTGCTCACCCGATTGTGTCCCAGAAGTCTGACCACTAGCATTTCCCACTGAGGTGCATGTATCTGCATTAGTGGGGATGGCAACTGTGCCACGGCTATAACGGTTGCATCCCTGGAGCTCCCCTCCAAGGAGTTCTCTGAGGAGTCAGGAGTGAGTGCCGCCTGGGATGGGCCGGCACCTTTGGCTGGAGGACCTGCGGGAGAATGTACATGTGGTCAGTGGGAGGGATGGGTCAGTTAGTAAGGCAATAACAACTCACAGTTGACAGGTCCTCCAGATGGAGCCCGGTGGTTCCTCACCTCTGATATCCGCCAACTTACCTGTGAGTGACCGCCCTGACCTCGGCCACCCCAATCACACCCAGGGACTGCTCCTCAAAGGAGGTGAGGATTCTGAAGTCTGGCATCCTGCCGAAGTCTGGGTTCTATCCCAACGATTGTGGGAGAACCTTCCCGAAGGAGACACAGAGAGGGCATCATTAGCCACATGCATGGTGGGGGTGTGATGTGAAGGAAGGGTTTGAGGAGGTTGTGGTGAGGGTTGGAGTCACGTGGAAAATTGGGGGTGGAAAGATCTCGGGGGGGGGGGGGAGGGGGGTGGGTGGGGTGGGGGGGGGGGGGGGTTCTGAGGGCATTGGTGTCCACTCACTCGTGCTGCCCGGGGTAGGCCATTGACCTTTTTTCAGCCAGTCCTCCTGGTCACATTCCCGGAGCTTACAGCCGACACCACCGCATCTCAGGCAGCACTGGCTGCCCTATGGCTGGCCATCCAGGACCCTGGGCGCCAATGACATTTCTCCTAGCCTCCACAGCGTCTAGGAGCCTCCCCAGGTCTGCACCCCTGAATCTTGGGCCGGTCTCCTGTGCGCCATTTTTGCGAGCTGGCTGGGGTTGGCTGAGCAAGTGCAGCTTAAGTGCTGCTCGAACCTGTTGGCAGGGAGCGGGCAAGCTCGTTGCCACCTTCATTTGTGGCAAGAAGCCCCTGGGGCCTTGTTAAGTGGACCAATTAACAATGAATAGAGTTGCCAGCCTCGCTGGCAGTTCCTGTTCGCTACCGCACTTAGAAACCGTTCCGGAAAATCGCGGCCCATGTTTTTGAAATTAATTAGGTATATTTAGTGCCAGACTTGCCATGATCACTAGCATTCCAGCAGGTTACAGCATAGGGACAGGAGTAGGCTATTATCACTTAGGGAGATAGGTGACATTGAGATGGAGTGGGGTGGGGGTGGGGAGTGTCTGCTGTAATAACCTGCACGGGACATATATGGGATGACTGTTTTACCCCTGCTCCTCGAGGAGGACAAACTCCCTTGCAAGAGGCGGGTTAGCTTACCCATACTTGTATAAAAGGTCGGCCAGTCTTGAACATAACCAACATGAGAGAATACCTGGTGAGGTTCTACTGGTTCTCATGTATCTAATTTTTGTAAAATAAATGTTGTTTACTTTTGGTTACTTTGGACTCTGAGTGCCTAATTAAATTATGTTCAAGACTGGCTGACTTTTTATACAAGTATGGGTAAGCTAACCTGCCTCTTCCAAGGGAGTTTTTACTCCTCGAGGAGCCTGATTAAATTAACCTTTGTTTTTGCATGAAGTATATTAGTACAATTTTTCAAGTTTGGGCAATAAACAAATTAAATAATATGGAGCTTGTTGCCAAAAACAAGCGCTATTCATTTTTATTTGAAACACTGTGGAGGTTAACAATGGGGTATGTACTGTCACTTTAACTAGGCAAATTGAGCATGTGACTAGTCAACCCTTTTTAACAAAATGTCTACATTATCTCAAGGGGACTAAATGGATTCGGGAGACCTATAAATTTGAGCTCAAATCAATGAACTCTGAGGTAAAATATTTCCCTGGCATTCATGGACTTCTCTTCCTCTAGTGAGAAAAACATTTTTGCTTCTTAATAATCGCAAAGAATGAGCGATTAAAAGGAAGGAGAAGCTTCAGTTGACAGCTACAAATGTTTTCCATCATTGATTGACAGCATGTGATTGCTTAGCGATAATGAGTCACAGAGGTCCCAAACCACAAAGATCACGTCCTTGTAGTGGATGGAATAAAAGACACACACGGGTGGTACAGATGAGAGAAAAACAACCCTTGATGGCAATTGGAATCAGCAAGTAAAGCAGCATTGTCAGCTGGTGCTTCAGTGAACCTCATCACAGAAATATGCGGTCTGCTTTTTTCTTTTTGTCTGAATAACTGCAGGTTTTCTTTTCAATCCTTATTATTGGGGAGGTCTCCTTCAGTACGCTCTCATCTCATTCCCCAAAAAAAGGTGCTGAATTACTCTTGGGGCAATGGGCTACCACAGCCTCGGTGTGAATAGTACAAAATGCTTGCTTAAAACCGAGGCAACTGGGCCATGTTAGTGAACGCAGGTGACTTCAAACAATCCATAAGTGCCACGGGCAATTACTTCTTTTTTTATATCAGTTTTCACTTGTCATTATGATTCTTTGAGTGTAGGTCACCTTTTAAATGTGAAAGGGTTCTCAATGAATTGGCGCAGTTTTGAAAGATGAAAAATTACTGTGGGACAACTGTGGAAAAATAACAAACGAACATTTGAAGATCCACAAATGTTTTGTGGCATTTTCAGATATATTTTCGGCACTGATCCCAACTTATATGCAAAGGATAATTCAGGGTGCTTCATGCTTTAAATATTATGCATACAGTTGTGTCATCCCATAGTTGATATAGTTGCTGATGCTTGCATGTTTTCTTCATTTTATAACTGGACCCCTCAAGTCCTTATCCCTGTCCCGCTCGGCAGAGCTTGGAGAAGATAATGCCCTGTGACCATATCTTGGGCTGCAGTTGTACTATGTGTAGCTTTCAAAGGTGGAGGCTCCTCTAATGCATTACCTGTCCCATCCATAGTGCCCAGCCCCATGCTGCTTTCAGGGAAGGATGGGATATAAGAATTAGGGAGGGGTGTTCTCTTCCAAGATGCCATTGCGAGGCAATTTTCGCTACTGAGAAGGTCCTCGGGGAATTGTAGAAATGTTTGAATGACCATGAGAGGCTGCACAGGCGTCCAGAGTAGTCCTGAATGTATTGATCAGGGTTTTGAAGCTGGGTGAAAGTACAAATAATTAGCAGTCACCCTGCACAGAGATCCTGTTAGCCTTGATGCTGATGATTTTTGTTGGTCCATTGATTTCCAGTCTGATCATTTTCCCAGGAATCCTTCAACCATTTCCCCACTATTCTCCAAGGGGAAAAAGATGTGTGTGTGAAGATACGCTTAAAAAAATAATGGATTTCCAATGTCTCCTTCTGGGAGAGAACCATGACGCTGGGTCCTGTTCCCCTTGTCAAGTCGGAACAGGAGAGGAGGAGGAATGGCTACTGAGAGGGCAGGTGCTCCATGTGTGTAACCTCTGAATGTATTGTGTGAACTGTGAAGGAGAAGTAGCGAGATGCCGGGAGAATGGTGTTGAGTAGATGTAAACAGCCTGCATGTGGATTCTGGACGGAATCAAGAGTGGAGTTACAGAATGTGCAACTGACTGCAAGTGAGGCGTGCCTGCTGTTTTGGGAGCAGATTTGTGTGTGTTAGTGCTGAGAATCAAGGGTGGTTTATTGAGCCCTTGAGATTGATGACATGTTATCTGATGCCAGGGAGGTAATAGCGCTGGAGCTGAGGAACAAAGGAAAGGGACTGTGTCCAGTTGCCATACTAGAGATGGGAATGGAAGAGGTTATTCACCTTTACTGATCTTGTGAAGTCATTAAGTGTCGGCCTGCACTTTATCCAGGTGCTTGGAGAGACACCTTGGCCGACCAACTTTCTCTCGGCTTTTTCTTTGGGGAAAGCACGCTCCTCATTCCCATACCCCAAAACCAACTGCAGAAAGCATCAGGGAGCCTGAGACAATCTTTACCATGGTGACAGTAATCCCCAATAGTCAACAGGATCAAACTCCGAACTCAGCACAGTGATTAAATTCACCCTTTAAAAACACTGCCTTGGGAATCCTGCCAAAAACTGTGCAATTGACAGCCTAAAAAATACAATGAGACCTAGCAGTTAAAATCAGACAAACCTTACGTTCTGAGAGTGCTAATGCCAAGTCTCTGCCCACATGAATCTTCACTTAAATTGTCCCCACAAGTTTCAGTCACCCCCCCCCTCTCCCCCATTCCGTATCCCAGTCCAATAAGTCATGTCATTTCTGGGTCAGTGAGAAAATAAATGGGGTACGTAAATGTGGTGAATATACTTCACCTAATGCATGAGCTGTCTGTCCTGCCAGTATAATAATGTGACCCATGACCTGGAAGTGATGATACGGGCTACTTCCAGGTACTGTACTGGAACCCCGGTGGGCTCTGCCTCTGGCTCCGCCCTCACCGGGACCATATATAGTCCGGCCACCTGTGGGTGACATTCATTTGTACAGCCGACTCTGGCAGGCGTGTTCATGGATAGATCTTTGAACATTGGCTCCGCTGCTTCGAGGCCGACCTCGACTCCTTCACAACGCTTCCCACTGAAACCATCAAGCTGCGACTCCTCCACCCTCAGGTGAGCCATAGAATTTCTGTGATGATTGAGAAAGCGGCCACGTACGAGGCGGCGGTCGCAACCCTCAAGGCGCATTTCATAAAGCCTGTAAACGAGGTGTACGCCCAACATCTCCTCATGACTCACTGTCAACGTGCTGGGGAATCGCCAGATGAGTATCTGGAAAAACTGCTCCTACTCGCGAGGAACTGTAGCTACCGGGATGTGACCGCGGAGGAACACATGAACCTACAGATCAGGGACATCTATGTGGCTGGGGTCCGATCGAACTACATCAGGCAGCGCTTGCTGAAAAACGGGACCACTGACCTGCGGGACACGGTAAAGCTAGCTACCTCATTAGAGGTGGCCCACCAGAACCTCAGTGCGTTCCCCGAGGACCTGGCAAACCCCTAGTGGACGCCATCATCGTGACCCCCGTCGACCCTACTACGTCACGAGCCTGTGCTGCGCGGCTGCCAGTCCAGCCCCAGGAACCGCAATGCTACTTCTTCGATCAGGGTCAACACCTCCGGGCAGCGCTGCCCAGCCCACACAGCGGCGTGCAACTGTGGGAAAATGGGACACTTCGCCAAAGTCTGCCTGGGCCAACCTAAAGCCCAGAAATCAAACACTCACCAGGCCCGACCCGTGGACTCACAGGCCCGCCGATCCCGCAACGTGGCTGCATGCCTGCCCGGAACGTCCCCTTCAGACGCATCATCAGCCTTGTGCGACTTGTGGGGGCCGCCATCTTGCCCACTGACTCCAACACCGACCGACAAGTGCGACCGATGGGGACAGCCATCTTGGTCGCCATCTTCGACCCACCCCGACACATGCGACTCATGGGGGCCGCAATTTTGTGACCCCAACACCTCCTACCACACTGGCTACCCGCAGCTGGGCGCAGTTACCCATGACCAGTCGCAGCCGAAGCACTTGAAAAACTCAATGATGATCGTCCGGATTAACGGGCACGAGACCCCCTGCCTTTTTGACTCAGGGAGCACGGAGAGCTTTGTCCACCCCGACACGGTAAGGCGCTGCTCCTTCCCCATATACCCCGCATCCCAACCATCTCCCTTGCCTCCAGATCCCATCCGGTCCAGATCCGGTGGTACTGTATCGCTAACCTCGCGATGCACGGCGCTGAATACACCCGTTTTAAGTTGTACGTCCTCCCTCACCTCTGCGCCCCCCCCCCCCTCCCCCCCCCCCCCACTGCTTGGATTAGACTTCCAATGCAGTCACCGAAGCCTGACCCTACAGTTCAGCGGACCCTTACCCCCCTCACGGTATGCAGCCTCGCGACCCTCAATGTCTCCCCCACTTCGCTCTTTGAGAACTTCACTCCCGGCTGTAAGCCCATCGCCACCAGGAGCAGGCGGTACCATATCCCAAGATATGGCTTTTATCAAGTCGGAGGTCCAGCGACTGTTGAGTGAAGGGATCATCGAGGCCAGCAACAGCCCCTGGAGAGCGCAAGTGGTGGTTGTCTGGACCGGGGAAAAGAATCGGATGGTTGTGGACTACAGCCAGACTATTAACCGGTTCACGCAACTGGATGCGTACCCTCTCCCCCGCATCGCAGAAATTGTTAACCAGATCGAACAGTACCATGTGTTCTCAATGGTCGATCTGAAGACAGCCTATCACCAGCTCCCAATCCGCCCGGAAGAACGCCACTACACTGCCTTTGAAGCAGCTGGCCGACTCTTCCACTTCCTCAGGGTCCCCTTCGGCGTCGCTAACGGGGTCTCGGTTTTTCAGATAACGGTGGACCGAATGGTGGACCAGTATGGTTTAAGGGGCTACATACCCATACTTGGACAATGTGACCATCTGCGGTCATGATCAGCAGGACCATGACGCCAACCTTCAGAGGTTCCTCCAGGCCGCACAATCTCTCAACCTCACGTACAACAAAGAGAAGTGTGTTTTCCGCACTACACGACTGGCCATACTCGGCTACGTCGAGGGGAACGGAGTCCTAGGGCCCGACCCCAACCGTATGCGCCCCCTCACGGAACTCCCCCCTCCACACAGCCTCAAGGCCCTCAAACGATGCCTGGGGCTGTTCTCCTACTACGCCCAGTGGGTCCTCAACTATGCGGACAAAGCCCGCTCACTTATTCAAACAACCACTTTTCCCCTGACGGCTGAGGCCTGTTTGGCCTTCAGCCTCATCAAGGCCGACATCACCAAGGCCGCTAGGCATGCGGTAGACTAGTCCGTCCCTTTTCAGGTAGAGAGCGATGCGTCAGAAGTCGCACTGGCCGCCATACTCAACCAGGGTGGAAGGCTAGTAGCATTCTTTTCTAGAACCTTCCACGCTTCTGAGATCCGACACTCCTCGGTCAAAAAGGAAGGACAAGCCAAAGTGGAAGCCATGCGGCACTGAAGCACTACCTAGCCGGTAGGAGGTTCACCCTCGTCACCGACCAACGGTCGGTCACCTTCATATTTGACAACGCACAACGGGGCAAAATAAAAGACGACAAAATCCTGAGGTGGAGGATCGAACTCTCCACCTACAATTACGATATCAAGTATCGTCCTGGGAAGCTCAACGAGCCCTCAGATGCCCTGTCCTGCGGCACATGCGCCAGCGCGCAAGTTGACTGACTTCGGGTTATCCACAATGGCCTCTGCCACCCGGGGGTCACCCGGCTTACCCACTTTATTAAGGCCCGCAATCTGCCCTTCTCCACCGAGGAAGTCAAGGCCATGACCAGGGCCTGCCAGGCCTGTGCGGAGTGCAAACCGCACTTCTACCGGCCAGACAAGGTCCGCCTGGTAAAGGCCTCCCGGCCCTTTGAGCGCCTGAGCATGGATTTCAAAGGGCCCCTCCCCTCCACCAACCATAATATATACTTCCTAACCATCATCGACGAGTACTCCCGCTTACCCTTTGCAGTCCCCTGCCCCAACATCACCTCGGCCACTGTGGTACAGGCACTGCACAGCATCTTCACACTGTTTGGTTTCCCTACTTACGACCACAGTGACCGGGGCACATCGTTCATGAGCGATGAGCTGCGTCAGTACCTGTTCAGCAAAGGCATCGCCTCAGGCAGGGCGACGAGCTATAACCCGCAGGGAAACGGACAGGTGGAGAGCGAGAACACGACGGTATGGAAGGCCGTCCTTCTGGCCCTCCGGTCAAGAAGTCTCCTGACCCCCGCCTGGCAGGAGGTCCTCCCCGATGCCCTCCACTCCATCAGATCACTCCTCTGCACAGCCATGAATGAGACCCCTCAAGACCGCTTGTTTCTCTTCCCTGGGCTGAGGCTCAAGCTCCAGACACGACGCCCCCGGAGTCACCATCAGCAACGACTGTGCCCGCTGCATCGCCAGAGCTGAGCAGGTCTAAAAGATTGATCCGGCCTCCAGACAGACTGAATCTCTAATGGACCCCACGTCACCCCCGCTGGACTTGATTATTTTTTTAACAGGGGGCGAATGTGGTGAATGTACTTCACCTAATGCATGAGCTGTCTGTACTGCCTGTATAATAATGCGACCCATGACCTGGAAGTGATGATATGGGCTACTTCCAGGTACTGTACTGGAACCCCGATGGGCTCCGCCCTCACCGGGGCCATATATAGTCTGGCCATCTGTGGGTGGCACCCATTTGTACAGCCGACTCTGGCAGGCGAGTTCATGGATATTAAAGCCTAATGTTCACTTGTTCTCATGGTCTCCCAGTGAATTAAGGTATCACAGGATATCTTTCAGGGACCTCTGCTGGGTCTAGCCAAGATGTGAGTCCAATCCTTAAGACATGGTTGACTCTTAATGGCCTCCAAAGAGGCTTGGGAAGCCATTTAATTAGACCATCAGACAGAAAGAGGACCACAACCATCTTCTCAGCAATAGGGTTTGGCAAATAACTGTGGCGTCTGAGATGTTGCTTGGCAACAGTTGTTTTGAAAAACACAAGAGCTCAGATATGGTTTAATTAATGGGAGGTATTTTTGTTATTAAGGAAACAAATGTAATATATTATAAATATTGTGACGTGCAATTCCAATCCCAGTTAATACTCAGTTTTGTCCAAAAGTTGTCCAGCTTTACAAGTTATGTCTTGTTTCCTGAGGATAATACAAATGTATTTTATTTTCCTACAGCTGTTATGAGACACTGACAAACATTAAGACATGAAGTACAACCAAAAAAACCATAGCTCAGGGAATGCCTGTCAGTATGGGTGAGAATCATAATTCCAGATGTGCTGCCTATGATTCCATTTTCTACTTGTTTCTACTCATGTGGATGAAGTAACTGGAAAAAGGAAGAGTTCAGAATCTGGGGACAGACAGCATGAGGCTTCTTCAATTGATTAACTTTGTGAACTGTGTGGACAGAGCTTTATGGGGATGAAGTTGGCCATTGGCGTCAATATCTGTAGTGAATTGGCATCTGTATCGCATTGTGCCTGATTCGCTTTCTCACCAAAGAGGAAGAAAATGGTGGAGAGATGAGCTGTGGTAGCTGTGGTTGTGGCTTAAGATGGGCAACTCACCCACCGCCACCCATCTCGCACTCTTGCCAGTGAACTAGGCAGACACTCCAGTGCAGTGCCCCGGGAATGCTGAATTGTTGGAGGTGCCACCTTGGCAAATCAGTCATTAAACACAGCCCCTGTTTGCTCTCTCATGTGGACATTCAAAGTCCTCTGGCACTATTCCAAGAGAAGGCAGTTCTCCCAAGTCTCCTTAACAAACTTCATCCTGCAATCAACATCAGTAAAACACAGATTAACTGGCAATCATCAAGCTGCAGTTTGTGGGAGCTTGCTGGGCACAAATCAGCTGCTACACGTCCCGACATCACAACAGTAACTACATCCTGAGGTTATGCAAAGCTCTATGTCAATGCAAATCTCTCTCTCTTTGCACATCCACTGTGATCCCAGAAGAATTTGCCTTTGACACAAATCTACTATGATTAGGAAGGAACCGCCATATGTAATTATGTGGCGATTGATTAAACACCCACTTAATAACCTTCATAACCAGTCACCCACTGCTGTAGAGATGAAAACATCAAGGCATGTTTGATATGTTGGCCTTAATGAAGTGCTAAGCAGTGACAGTTCTCTTAGCAGTGTACATTTTCCTGGCATATTTGTCAGCACTTACTGTGCTCTTAATTCTGTTCATCTTTTATTCGAACCAGATTTGAAAATTTTCGCATTCTGCAGCCCATTTTTTTTCCAGTTGCTGCACATTTATCGAGTTTTAATTTGACAGGAAATAGAATATTAAAGGCACCGGTAATAAATGATGTATGCTTTTGGTTGTACAAGTCTAAAGAACCAGTGAGGAATTAATCAAGATGAGTCATCATCAGATTGAACTGCTTCTAATGTGTCCTCATGGCCTTCCTCACAGTCTGCTACTTTTTTCCATAGCCTTTCCTAGATTGAAAACTGTTACACAATTGGCAAACAATGGCCAAATTTGCACATTAGTTGAGAATGGATCGGATTCTCCTCCCAGACATACCCTTGCACATTGATATTACTGTTAATGTTGGAATCCTCCTACAATGACGCACATGCTTTTATTCCATAATGGTTGTCAGAGCAGACATTACCAATTGGGGGAAGACTAGGGAATTCCCCTTAAGTGTTTAAGAACTGGTTTACACCATAGTGTAAGAGAGAGGAACAAGGGTGTTTGTGCTTGTATTTGTGTGAAAAAATCTGGATTTATGTAAAAGAATGGCTTTAGATTCATTCTCTCCTCAATGAATGAACAGCAACTTTAACAATTACACTGGCATCATAAACATTGGAATAGATAGAGAGAAATTGTTCCCATTGACAGAGTTCCTCGAGAACCAGAGGACACAGATTTAAGATGATTGGCCAAAGAACTAAAGGCAACACGAGGAATGTAGAGAGTGGGTGTAATCTAGAATGTACGACTGAAGAGTGTGGTGGAGGCAAAAGCATTTGTGATATTCAGAAGGGAATTAGGTCAATAATGGAAGGGGAAACATTTACAGGACTACAGGGAAAGAGCAGGGGAGTGGCACTCAGTGAGTTGCTCTTGCAGGCAGCCGCAAGGACTCGACAAACTGAATGCGCTTCATCTGTGCTGTGACCATTCCAAACCATCTGAAAGTCTGATCTGGCCTAGCTGCAGACTGCAAATTCCAGTTGTGGCAGGAACGTTCCTACGACTTTACCAGACAACAATGAGGTAATGTGAAATCTCTAGATTGGTATCATCACTCCACACTTCTGCCCATCGGTTTCAATGGCAAATCTCAATAGGACTGATTGCATGTTTCTTTCTATACCAGTTTAGCAGTAATTCAACATTGCAGATTAACACTGAGATTTGATTGAGAAATTTAAACTAAGAGCAGGAATTCGTGATTTTTGAGCAATAATTGCAAACTACAAGATGGAATATCTCCCATTCACTGGCAATAGGAAATTCCATGCACTTTGAACAGGGCTCAGAATACGTTGAGGGATTGATACCAATGCTATTGCCAATATTGGAAATACAGAGTCGAATCATGTGGAGAAGGTGGAGGTCTCAGCTGCCAGCTGGAGAGCATCCATGTTGCCTCAATTTGGATAGGATTACTGCATCTTGAACCACTCAGGCACTTGAAAGGCCAGCAGCTGGGTTTGCCCAGGATTAAGGACATCGGGAGTGGAGGGTACGCCCGTCTAGCTGTTGGCTAATCAGAGACCAGCAGATCTTCTATGTTCCACAGAATCACCAGGGAGGGGTGGCTGCTGTTGTGGTGGTGCACCCACCCAAGACCTCAGATTCAGGATGGAGCTTGTGCACAGATGAGAGATGATGGGAAGAGGGACTGAAGTATGGTGGTAATGTGGGACAGGGGTGGTGAGGGATGTTGGCGGAAGGGCCAGGGTGGCCCCCCTCCTCTCCTTCCTCCCCCCCCCCCCCCCCCCTCTGCTCCTTGCATGGCAAGCCCCCTGCTGACTTAATATCAGCAGCGGCTGAATGAGACCCTCAAATACACATTCATTTCCCACAATTGGTGGTGAAGTTAGAAGGCCATCCACAGGCCTTCCAATCCCAGACTTCACCAGTGTGCAAGTGGGAATGTGATGGGGTTCGTACCCTCCACAATGCCACCTGATTAAATGCCGCCGTCCTCACCCACTGCCCGAAGGAAGGGACACAAGATTTTGCCCAGAGTTTCTGCATGAAAGAAATTTTCTGTGTCCCATCATAGGGTTAGTCATGCTGCTGGTAACTGATAAATATATCGATTTCAAAGGTTACCTATTCTGGTTGTTGGAATTTGAGCTCTTCATAGTGAGATGCTAATGCTAGTGAATGGAATTTTTCATCACTTTTGGCGACCAACATCGAGTGTTCCCAGATTAAATGTAGGCATGTGAAGATACTGCTAAACCTTTCATCTTCTCTGTTTCATTTTAGAGTGGAGCTTAAGATTGGCTTTGATACAGGTGTGCAAAATCATGAATCGTTTTGATAAGTCAATAAAGAGTTGGTAGCAAGAGGACCCAGATTTAAGGTGATTGGTTTTCAAAATGCAGAGATGTAATGGAGAAACATTTTTTACACGGGGAGTTGTGATTCAAAATGCTCCGCCTTAGCTACGGTGGAAGAATATTCATTAGTAACATTCAAAAGGGAGTAGGGCAAATACTTGAAAGAAAAAAAAACAAAGATGAGGAGAATGGGATCCATTGGATATTTCCAACAAAGAATTGGCACTTGCACGATGCGTAAAACAGCCTCATTTTGTAAAGTATCATTCCATGATCCTACTGGGAATTATTCTTCAAAGGAATTTTCTGAGGTAAATCTGGCCATGCAATGTTTTGCCATTTCTAAACTTGACAATTCCAATGCTTCCCTGACCAGCCTCCCATCTTTACATGAGCTTCAACTCGTCCAAAATCTTCCGACCTGAATCTTAACCTGCACCTTCCCCGATCCTCACTATTGTCTCCCACTCTCTTCCTCATGATTAATTCCCCTCATGGCCTCACCAATGCCTGCCTTTATAAACCAACTACAAGGCTCTCTATACCTCTGACTTTGGCTTCTTGCACCCTATTGTTAGTACTGTGCATTCAACTGCCGAGGGCCCATAATCTGGAGTTCCCTCCATTAATCTCTCCACCTCTCTCCATCAATATCCCACTTTAAAACCCTTAAAAGTCATCAATTTTGTAATCCTTCCTATTAATCTCTGTCTTTGGCTTGGCCTTTACTTTTTTTGGTGACACCTCTGAAGCACTTTATATTTTTGTACATCTGGGCAGCACGGTGGCGCAGTGGATTAGCCCTGCTGCCTTACGGCGCCGAGGTCCCAGGTTCAATCCCGGCTCTGGGTCACTGTCCGTGAGGAGTTTGCACATTCTCCCCATGTTTGCATGGGTTTAGCCCCCACAACCCAAAGATGTGCAGGGTAGGTGGATTGGCCACGCTAAATTGCCCCTTAATTGGAAAAAATGAATTGGGTACACTAAATTTAAAAAATATATATTTTTGTACATTAAAGATGCTATGCAAATGCAATTTTCTGTTGACATGATGTGAAAACTATGTCTCTTGGATTTGAAACAAGTATGTCATTGAGTTGCATTTTTAAACCGTGTTTGCAGGTTTCTGCTGTTGTAATGTGATGTGTTGCACAGGCTTCCAGTCTGTTTGTGGATGAGTTGCAGTGACTGGTTATATTCTGCAATGTTATTTTCAATTTGTTTGTGTGCTTATCATGCAGGTCATTTTGTCCCTCTGAGAGAACCACACAATCCATATTTAACTGGCCAGCATCCGTAAGGAAATATGAGGAGTGGCGTGGGTAAACACTAAGAATATAATAGAAATATAAATCCTTCTCTAAATCCCACTGCAGGCCGTCAGTGAAAGGTGAGGCCTAAAAAGTAATCTTCGAATCTCGATCTGCAACCACATTTCTGTGCACCATATTTGTTTTGTTTTTAAATTATAGCATTTATTTCCAGCAGCACAAGATAGATCTTTTGATAGAAACAAAATGACATGTTTGAAGATTTTAAAAACAAAAAATACTTAAGACGCACAGGAAGAAATAATGACCCAAAAGACCAGTCGATAGTCAATCGACAATGGCTGCAATTCGAAAATATTTAATTGACTGTAAAGTGCTTTGGGACATTTTGAGCTTGTGACAGGCACTATATGAATGCAAGTCTTACTCTATTTTTAATCTTCATCTGAATTTTTAGTTCCTGACTTATCAAAACCATTCATGATTTTGCACACCTGTATCAAAGCAACTCTTAAGCTCCACTCTAAAGCTAAACAATTTGTTTCGATGGTAGTGGCTCATACTTAATCCCTTCCATCCCACCCCCAACAACAACATCTTGAAGTTGAAGCAATTTATTAGAAATTGGGCAGCACGGTAGCATGGTGGTTAGCATAAATGCTTCACAGCTCCAGGGTCCCAGGTTTGATTCCCGGCTGGGTCACTGTCTGTGCGGAGTCTACACGTCCTCCCCGTGTGTGCGTGGGTTTCCTCCGGGTGCTCCGGTTTTCTCCCACAGTCCAAAGATGTGCGGGTTAGGTGGATTGGCCATGCTAAATTGCCCGTAGTGTCCTAAAAAGTAAGGTTAAGGGGAGGGGGGGGAGGGGGTTTGTTGGGTTACGGGTATAGGGTGGATACGTGGGTTTGAGTAGGGTGATCATGGCTCGGCACAACATTGAGGGCCGAAGGGCCTGTTCTGTGCTGTACTGTTCTATTCTATAAATAGTGAAATCAGCCAAAACAGACTGGTCAGTAATGAATTTGTTTCGTCTTGGAAATATAGACTACCCCAGGGTTTTTTCAAAGTGTGGGTCACAACGCACGGGTGGGTTGCGGGAGTGTGTCGGGAGGGTTGTGGAGCGATCGGTCGGGCCATTCCCGCGGTGGTCCCGGTTGCAGGGGAAGCGCCCAACAGCTGCTATCAGCTTCTACATCAGGAATGGTGGCTGCTGCCGCGTTGTAAATGGAAATAAATGAGGCTGTGTGGCGTCTTCTGGCCAGAAGCGGCAGCAGAGAGCAGGTCACGCACACTTGACGTCAGGTGCCGTACAGGTATGTGTTTTTGTGCCAAATGATAATAATCACTTATTGTCACAAGTAGGCTTCAAGAAGTTACTGTGAAAAGCCCCTAGTCGCCACATTCCGGTGCCTCTTCGGGGAGGCCAGTACGGGAATTGAATCCGCGCTCCTGGTCTTGTTCTGCATTACAAGCCAACTGTTTAGCCCACTGTGCTAAACCAGCCCCGTAAAGCGATGCTTCCATTTCCCTGGAAAGCAGGCAAGTGAACTATGAAGATGAATGGTTTTCCTAAAAGTAAGAAGTAGGAAGTGTATCCATTGAACAGGATCACCCAACAGAATTTGCTGGACAGTCCAGGGCAGGACAGCTCTGTACTGCGCTTCAGGGCCTCTGGTTAAAGAAGAGGCTTAAATTGGGAACAAAGCAGTATAAAGATAATTTCTTGAGGTATGGTTTTGTCAATAGTGCAAATGCAAAAAAGATACAAACTCCATGAGTGTTATATGCAGGGAAGTACTGGCAAATAAGAGAAGTTTCAGATTTTGAAAGAAAAGTGGTGGGTGAAAAATTCCTTTTGAGGTTAAAATCCCAGAGGCAGTTATTAACTTAGAGCTGACCCCAAAGGGTCATCTGGACTTGAAACATTAGCTCTTTTCTCTCCCTACAGATGCTGCCAGACCTGCTGAGATTTACCAGCATTTTCTCTTTGGTCCCAAATTAAAAGACTACACTTCCATAGCTGACCTGTAATACCACATTTAAAACCTGTGTCAAAGGCCGGCGAGGCTGTCAGCATTCTGGTGTAGCATCTCTCAGGAGTATCCAGTGATGAGTAAAACAAGCATTTTGTGGCTATTACCCTTCATGATGACCTACATGAGTGAGGTTGGATTTTATGCTTTAATAAAGATGAAGATTGCACAAAGGAACTGGCTGAATTCTGCACTTGATATGCACATTTCCCTCTCCTCCTTTGAATCTGATTTCAGTGATCATCCAGATCAAGCAGGCTCCCCTTTAGCAATAAAGGTAAGCAAATGTGGTGTGTGTCATAAACGTTGGTCAGCGTGGGTCGCGAAGGTCGGCCAATGTGGGTCACGAAGATCAGCTAGCATGGGTCCTGAAGATTGGTCAATTGGTAAAAGCCGGTCCCATGAAAATAAGTTTGAAAAAGACTGTAACACCCTGCCATTGGGATAATTGTAGGTAAGATATAGAATACACAACCAGCCATTCTACCCACCTGGTTTAAGTCTATACTTAATTTGAACGCCCTCCCATTCCAAACGTTCTGGCCCTTATCATTTGTCCCTTTCTTCCCTCCTCCCTCACGTGTGTACCAACCCTGCCCTTAAATGTATCGATTAAATTTGCATCGACCGCTCCATGTGGTGATGATCAGACTATTCTCTTCATAATGATCACCATTCTTATAGGGAATGTGTCTACCTACGTTTCTTATTCTAAGTCTACAAGAACCTCCTGATCTTTAGCTCTCCTCCACTATTCTGCTGTATCACCATTTACACCTCCTCTACCGGGTCCATTTTTTTGTTTTGATACCTGTCTCATTACCATTTTGTTTAGCTTGCCACCACCATCACTTCTGTCATTTAATCACCCCTCAACTCCCCACACTTTTGCAAACCTCTCCCTTTTGTTCTTTCCCAGGTCAATACTGTTCATCTTAGACACATTCCAGTCCTGATGAAAGGCTACCATTCTAAAATGTTGACACCTGCTCTCCATCTCCACCGATCCTGGCTGTCCTGCTAATAGTTTCCCTTCATTTTCTTTTGTTTGTTTCGCATTTCCAACATCCGTGATATTTTGCTTCAGGTTTCAAAACTGAAATTACAGCACAGAAACAGGCCAGTGGTCCCAGTGATAACTGTTGAAGTTTATGCACCCCCCCCCCCCCCCCCCATGAGCCTCGTCATGTCCCACCTCATCGACCCTATCTGCATGTCCACCCCATGTACATTTCTAACTCTCCCATAAATGCATCAGTGCTATTCACCTTAACTACTCCTTGAGGTAGTGGCTTCCACATTGCCACCCCTCCCTGTGTAAAGAGGTTAACCATTATATTAATGTGTACACTGACAGCTTCCATATTAGAATACCCAAAAGCTGTTGAATAAATGAGTGAACTCCTTCTTATCAAATCTTTGGAGGATGCCAGAACACGAATGACCAAACCATTATTGCTTTATTAACACTCCTGCGAGACTAAGATCAATGGGTGGAATTCTACAACTCCCTGCCCTGTCAGAGAATCGCCGGGGGGGGGGGGGGGGGGGGGGGGGCGGCGTGAATCCCGCCCCAATGCCGGCTGCCGTATTCTCCGGTGCCGGGGTTTTGGCGCTGTCGGGAATTGCGCCGCGCCAGTCGCAGGCCGCTGGCAGCGGACCCCCGGTGATTCTCCGGCCCGTGATGGGCCGAGTGGCCGCCCATTTTCGGCCATTCCCGTCGGCGTAAATCAAACCAGGTCCGTACTGGCGGGACCTAGCTCTACGGGCGGCCTGCAAAGTCCTTGGGGGGGGCGCGGGGGGATTTGGCCCCAGGGGTTGCCCCCACGGTGGTCTCGCCCTCGATCAGGGCCGACTGATCCGCGGGCGGGCCTGTGCCGTGGGGGGCACTCTTTCCCTCTGCCCCGGCTGCTGTCAACCTCCGCCATGGCTGGCGCAGAAAAGAACTCCCCTGTGCATGCGCTGGGATGACTCCAGCACACGCTGGCGCTCCAGCACATGCGCCGACTCGTGCCGGCCGGCGGAGGTCCTTCCGCGCCGTCTGGCATGGCGCGATCCCCGCCAGCGCCGGCCTAGCCCCTGAAGGTGGATTCCGCACCTTCTGGGCGGCCTGATGGCGGAGTGGTTCACGCCACCCCTCGGCGCTGGTACAGCCCACCCCGCCGGGTAGGGGAGAATCCCACCCAATGGGCTGGATTCTCCCCTACCCGGCGTGACGGAGGGTGCCGGCGTAGGGGAGTGGCGCCAACCACTCAGGGGTCGCGTCTCCCCAAAGGTGGGGAATTCTCCGCACCTTTGGGGGCCAGCCCCGCGCCGGAGCAGTTTGCACCAGAAGACTGGCGCAAACACCCGGCGCAGTCGGAAGCGGGGCTGGCCGAAAGGCTTTCGGCGGTCGGCGCATGCGCCCCCAGTGACGTCAGCGGCAGCTGGCCGCTGACGTCACTGCCGGCGCATGCGCGATGCGGGGTTCTCCTCCGCGTCCGCCATGGCGGAGGCCGTGGCGGCGCGGAAGGAGACAGAGTGCCCCCACAGCACTGCCCCGCGGAGTGAGCGGGGGGCCCCGATCGCGGGCCAGGCCTCCGTGGGGGCACCCCCCCGGGTCCGATCGCCCCCCGCCCCCCCAGGACCCCGGGGGCCTGCTCGCGCCGCTGAGCCCGCCGTTCCAGAGGTGGTTTAAACCTCGGCGGCGGGAGAAGGCCTCCCAGTGGCGGGACTTCGGCCCATCCGGGCCGGAGATTTGAGGTAAGTTTAAAAAAAATGAAATCCCGCCGGCGCCAGCTGTTTTCACAGGCTGCCGGCGGGATTTGCACAACGCCGGTTTATGACCGGCGGGAGAATTCAAAAACCTGCGGGAGCGGAAATAACGCCGCTTCCCGCCAATTCTCCGACCCTGCGTGGGGTCGGAGAATTTCGCCCAATATCTTTTTGGACCATAAGGGGATCTGGCCGGAAAATTGTGTTGAAGGTTAAACATCGGCCATGACTCATTAAACAGGAGAGCAAACTCAAGAGGCCGTATGGCCTACTCCTGCTCCTATGTCTGCTGTTCTAATTCTGTACTACAGTTGGCAAATATTTATGCAGTTATTGAAAAATGGCAGTTCATAATCACATTTACAAAGTCGGCTGAAATCAGTCACAGTAATTTAGTCTGCTGGCTTTCACTTCTTAGAAGTTGATATACAGCTCATTAACTGGGATTGACAAAGTCAGTGAGATTAGTTTGTGGTCAGACTCCTTATATGGCTCTCAAGTTAACAGCTTTAGATAGCAGGTTTATTGGATAAATTAAAAATCTAATTAGTTCAGCTAATTACTAATATGTTCGCAGCTTTGGCAATGATTCCTGGAGCTTATACAGCCTCAACTTTATGAATCGGCACAGTGCAGTTGACGGCCTCCCTCTCTTGTGACAGCCTCTGGAGCCATCAGAATGATAAGCTTCCATTACGAGGTAAACGGTGTCGATGGGAGCCATTACTCGATAAATTTTGAGGTTTCTCTTGGAACATGTTTCCTGGTCATATTCACCTTGCACATTGCGGGCTGCACTGGTTCAACCCCTAATTCATTCTTATTTCTTATCCACAAGGAAGTATCAGCCTGTATGAAAAATGAAAAATGAAATGAAAATCGCTTATTGTCACGAGTAGGCTTCAATGAAGTTACTGTGAAAAGCCCCTGGTCGCCACATTCTGGCGCCTGTCCGGGGAGGCTGGTACGGGAATCGAACCGTGCTGCTGGCCTGCCTTGGTCTGCTTTAAAAGCCAGCGATTTCGCTGAGTGAGCTAAACCAGCCCAGTATTTGACAGTGGTTTACAGATTTCAATTCTTAGAAACCCCTCCCCTTTGATTACTATAATTTTCAGCATACCTTTCTGCAACAGCAGAAGCACACAGGATGCTAATGAAATAATGATGTCAGATCACATGCCTGAGAAGTGAGAGAAATCGGGACGTGATTCAGCGACCGCGTTGCGCCCAGTGCCGATCCGGAACGACAGGCGATTGGCGCCAGAGCCCAAATCCGGCTCCGCGCCGGCCGATCATGTGTCACTCAGCTCCCTCTGTCCGATCCAATCTGGATCTCACCCTCACTGGGCAAGATCCAAATTAGGCTCAGTTAAATACCCAGGTGGCGTATGCACCCGGTGCCCGGGAGTCAACGGCCGTGCCTGTGAGATCTCACCAGGGTGCCGTTTAGTATTGGTTTCTCTAAATGTGCATCAGACATTATGACCTCGGAAAATATATTTCCCACTTTCTCTGTCTTTAGCTTTGACAAAGAGTAATTTGGACTCGAAACGTTAGCTCTTTTCTCTCCCTACAGATGGTACCAGACCTGCTGAGATTTTCCAGCATTTTCTTTTTGGTTTCTCATTACATCATCCGCAGTAATTTGCTTTTATGGCACCTTGGGGGAGGGGGGGGGGGGAACGGTCGCGCAGGCCATTAGAGACCCCCCACCCGGGAGGTTGGAGATTTGGTAGGGTTGTACCTAGGCACACCCTCTGGCACGTGGGCACCTTGGCATGACAGCCTTGCACCCTGCCAGGGTTCAAGGGGCACTGCTGTGGTGCCAGGTTGGCACTGCCAGGTTTCGAGCCCATGAGGGCCTTGCCCATTGGAAGTGTTTGAAGCGGGAGCCTCAACAAGTTTGGGGGAGTGAAAGGTGGCTAATAAAGTGGAGGGGGGGAGTCTGAAAGGCAATCCCCAAAACAATTGCCACTCAACTAATCCCTTTCTCTCAACTCCTTCACCTCCGTCACATTTGTCCGATGATGCCAATTTGAAAAATGGTGTGCATTCAGGTCCCTGATCTTCCTGTTGCTTCCCATTTTAACACATCACCCTGCTCCCATGCCCACATGTCTGTTCTTGGCCTGCTGCAATGTTCCAGTGAAGCGCAACGCAAACTGGAGGAACAACATCTCATCTTCCGGTTAGGCACGCTACAGCCTTCCGGCCTGAACATCGAATTTAACAACTTCAGATGACCAGCCCCACCTCGACCCATTTGTTTTCATTTCATTTTGACTGTCTTTTACCATTTCTTTCTTTCTTAATATACATTTAATTCCCCCCCCCCCCCCCCAATCTTATCCACCTTTACTTTCACCTTTCTCCTCTTTGCTTCCCACTTTCCCTCCCCCCACACCTGCTGTTTGACCTTTCACATCTTCTGTCCTCTCTGGGGACTGCCATTAGCACTCTTTCCCCTTGGTTTCTGTGGCCATTAGCACCCGGTATCCCTGGGTTTCTGTGGCTATGACTCATCTTTCATTCTCACGCCACAGTATAAATATTTCCCACTTTCTCTGTCTGTTAGCTTTGACAAAGAGTCATCAGACTTGAAACTTTAGCTCTTTTCTCTCCCTACAGATGCTGCCAGACTTGCTGAGATTTTCCAGCATTTTCTCTTTCGTACCACACAACTAGACATGGTTCCAGTGAGTAAAAGCCCCAATGGTAATAAAAAAGAAGATATGGCTGGCAAGAAAATAGATTCTTGATGGAAGGAGAGAAGGAAAGAAAAATAATACGCACCAAGACATTGGAACATCACAGGAGCAACAGTTACAAGCTGAGACTGAGACCTGGAAATCAGACAGTAGAGCACAGACCTAAAGCAGAAAACCATTCATTCATATCTCATAGTGGGCTGTGATTGACAGCTTCCAGAAAACAGCTGTGAGTCTTGGTTCATCTTCTTCATGAATGAATAACTCTAAGTGCTGTCACCACAATATTTACAAACATGAACAACATCAAAGAGAGTTAAGTGCTTTCAATTTCCAGCTCAGTACTTCAAAAGCATGAAGGGACGAGATTGCAATGCACATAACTGGGCCCGTAAGGGAGCAGGGCAGGTAGCTACAGTTGTTAAGAAGGCATCTGGTGTTCTTGCCTTTATTAGCGGAGGCATAGAGTTTAAGCTCAGGGTGATTATGCTGAAAGTGTACAAAATGTCAGGCCACAGTTAGAGTATTGTGTGCAGTTTTGGAATCCACATTATTGGAGGGATGTGGCAGCACTGGAAAAGGTGCAGAGGAGATTTACCAGGATGTTGCCCAGCTGGAATGTTTTAGCTATGAAGAGAGATTGGATAGACTGGGGCTATTTTCCTTGGAACAGAGGAGATTGAGGAGGGACATGATTGAGATGTATAAAATTTTAATTGGCAATGGATTGAACGGTTACAAAGAATGGGCAGGACGATGGAAATGAGGCCAGGATATGATCAGCCATGATCATATTGAACAATGGAGCAGGCTTGAGAGGTTAACTTGCCTGCTCCTGCTCCTAGTTCTGATGTGCTAATAAAGAATTATTCTGTCTGATTTCACCATCCAGCTGTTGGTCTATAGCCCTGTAGGTAACAGCATCTCAAGCACAAATCTGGTGTCCTTGATTAATAAGGGAATTTCTTCATTAATATGGAGATTAGGGGTTACGGGAGAAGGTAGGAGAATGAGGATGAGGAACATATCAGCCATGATCGAATGGCGGAGCAGGCTCGATGGGCCAAATGGTCTAATTCTGCTCCTATATCTTATGGTCTTCAGCTCTTATGATGGGCATGAATAGAGTAGACAGGAAGAAACTTTTCCCTTTGGGGGAGGGATCAATGATCAGGGGGCATAGATTTAAGGTAAGGGACAGGAGGTTTAGATGGGATGTGAGGAAAAGCCTTTTCACCCAGAGGGAGTCTGGAACTCACTGCCTGAAAGGGTGGTGTAGATTGGGAAGTACACGGGATCTGGAAGGCGGAGAAACTCCAACCTCATGTTGAGGTCCTGCAAGGAAAGTGTTACGAACCCAGCTAATGTTATAACTGGACGGCAAGATCCTGGAATGGAGCACTGGCTCAAAAAACTGTGGCTGGATTCTCCGCCGGCAGTACACTAATGCCTGCGGATTTCCTGATGGCTCGGGGATACCTACAACGGGAAACCCATTGGCCGGCTGCCGGGACGGAGGATTCCGCGACTGGCCGGGCACGCCGCACCAGAGAACAGGTGCAACGGAACGCAGAATCCCGCCTGCTCCCTTTTACTTTTTTAATAAACTAGGGAGGAGCAGAAATACAGGACCGCTAATTAGTTTTAACAACAAGAAAAATGCATTTGTTAAACATGAAAGAATTGGATTATGAAACAATACTCCTTTACTCCCCTTTAGCGTCACAGCTACACACAGATTTTAATGTTAACACGGATAGCAAAGCATATCTTAAGCTACAAAGGCCTCATTAATGGGCAGCACGGTAGCACATGTGGCTAGCACTGTGGCTTCACAGTGCCAGGGTCCCAGGTTCAATTCCCTGCTGGGTCACTGTCTGTGAGTAGTCTGCGTGGGTTTCCTCCGGGTGCTCTGGTTTCCTCCCACAGTCCAAAGACGTGCAGGTTAGGTGGACTGGCCATGATAAATTGCCCTTAGTGACCAAAAAGGTGAGATGGGGTTATTGGGTTAAGGGGATAGGTTGGAAGTGAGGGCTTAAGTGGGTCGGTTACGGAGATAGGTTGGAAGTGAGGGCTTCAGTGGGTCGGTGCAAAATGGTCTCCTTCTGCACTGTATGTTCTATGTCCTAACGCTTCATTCGTTTAAGCACACGCAGTTGCTGTGGTCAAACACACTCTCCACTCTGAACCCTAAGTTAGTGTCTGTGGATTTCTCCATAGAATCCACCCCAGATGGGCTAACGGTGGTGCAGTGGATTAGCCCTGCAGCCTCACAGCGCCGAGGTCCCAGGTTCGATCCCGGCTCTGGGTCAATGTCTGTGTGGAGTTTGCACATTCTTCCTGTGTCTGCGTGGGTTTCGCCCCCACAACCCAAAGATGTGCAGGTTAGGTGGATTGTCCACGCTAAATTGTCTCTTAATTGGAAAAAATGAATTGGGTACTCTAAATTTTTTTTTTTTTAAAAGAATCCCCCCAGATGATTCTTATACCGTGAGCCACCATGTCTCACTGAACTCCGGCTTCCACACCAGCAATTTCAAAGTCATACTTACAAATCTTCTTTTAAATTATGCTTCCCCTCTGCTGCTTCCATCAAGGTTTTGTTTTCAGGTTTCAGGTTTCCTTTGTCTGAAAGGCTTTCACACATACTCGGAGATTCAACCACCGATATCCACAATTATTTCAAATAGTGGGTGAAATTCTTCACCTTGTGCTGACGGTTGCAAAGCTCCCAGTGAGGCAGAGAGTCCCACGACAGTGACGAAAACGGGATCAGCGGTCAGGCTGTTTCGCGTTAATTCCATCCCCAGCGGTTACATGGCTTGCTGGGCCAAAAATTGCGTCCAATCCTCGCCGGCCGAGTGCTGGTCCATTTGTGTGTTCTGAATCGCTGGAACGAATACCGCCCCCAACGCAAATCGCACGCTATTCAGTCCCGGCAGGAACACCTAAAACTGCAGCCCATTGTCTTTCAAATGAGACATCAAAATGAAGTCCCATGACCACGCAGGTAGATGCAAAATATCCTGTGGCACGATTTGAAAGAAGAGCGAGGTAATTACCCTGGCATCCTGGCCAATGTTTATCTCTCAATTAACGTCATTAAAAAAACAGATTATCTGATCATTATCACATTGTGGGAGCTTGCTGTGTGCAAATTGCCTGCCATGTTTCCTACATTGCACCAATGACTACACTTCAGGAGGTACTTTATTGGCTGCAAAGTGATTAAGAGATCCAGTGGTCATCAAGAGAGCGACATCAACGCAAGTCTTTCTTTTCAAAATCATTAAAACTGATTTAGTTTTCTGGGAGAAATCACTATTGGCATGAAAAGCAAAATTTCAGTGGGCTCTTAAATGCCAGAAGATATGCCAAATAAAGTGTCAAAACTAAATCTTCATGTGCCAATGAGGCCTGCATTCTGGGCTGTCTTTGAGCTGTATCAGCCTTTTTGAAGGGCTGACGCCAGCCAACTCCTATTCAGCAAATCAGGAAATCACACAGGAGAAATTAGAGATGAATATTACGTGCCACACACAATCCTTCCGCATGAAGGAATTTAGGAACATTGGAATAGGATAGGCCATTCAGCCCCTCAGCTTCCTCCAACATTCAGTTAGATCATGGCCGGGATTCTCCGACCCGGCGCCCTGACACTGGCTTCCTCATTCTCCTGCACCAATTCTCGGTCGTCCGCGGGATTCCCGCCGCTCTGGTCGGGTCAGCGACCCCCCCCCCCCCCGGCGATTCTCCGGGCCCCGATGGGCCGAGTGGCCGTGTTCCGCCAGCGTGGGTTACTCAGGTCCCACATGGTGGGACCTGGAAGATGTGTCTACGGGGGCCGTCCTGGAGGGGGGGCGGGGGGGGGGATCTGACCCCGGGGGTGGCCCCCATGGTGGCCTAGCCCACGAATGGGCCCTACTGATCGGTGGGCGGGCTGATCTGTGGTGGCCTATTTTACTCCGGCTGTAGCGCACATGCGTGGAATCACGCCGGCCGTTCCACACTTGCGTGAACTCATGTGCGCCGTCCCGAGCTGCGGGGACCATTCTGGCACCAACCTAGCCCCCTAGGAAGGGGAGCATTCCCCGCTATTGGGAAACGTTGATGCCAGAGTGGTTGGCACCGCTTTCCATGCTGGCGTGGGGACATAGCCCCATTATTGGAGGATCCCACTCCATGGCTCCTTCTGATTTCACACTTAAATAGACTGGCTCTAATTTTAAATTCGTGGCCTTTTGTTTTTGCTTCCTCCACCAGAGGAAATAATTTCTCTGCTCCCAATCTATTAAATGGCATTAACATTTTAAACACCTCAGTCCTCATCCCCTTTTGCATAAGGGAATTCAAGTTTATGCAACAAATACATTTTAAAAGATCCCATAACTTTTGCTGACTATTGTTTGGGCAATGCGTTTTAGAATTCTACCGATATTTTCTAATTGCAATGGGAGAGAAAGACGTGACCTCTTACATTTGTCAATGGTAAATCACAAGCAGCTAGTTGAGCTTTTCTTCCATGGGCATCGCTGGCTGGGCCAGCATTTGTTGCCCATCCTTAACGGCCCTTCAACTGAGTTTGGCTTGCTCGGCCATTTCAGAGCGCAGTCAAAAGTTGAACCCATTGCGGTGGATCTGGAGTCACACACAGGCCAGATCAAGTAAGGATGACCGCTTTCCTTCCCTAAAGGACATCAGGTTTTTACAACAATCGATGATAGTTTCATGGTCATTATTACTGAGACTAACTTTATATTCCAGACTTATGAAACAAATTGAAATTCTGCCAGTTGCCATGCAACCTGAATCCAAGACCATTAGACTGGGCCTCTGAATTACTAGTCCAGTAACATTGCCACTCTGCCACTGTCTCCCCCTTTGTGGTTATAAGTTTTGTCTCAGTTGTGTTCTGTATTTCTAATCCTAAAGAGTAGCAATTTGTTGACCATCTTTTTAACAGTTAGCCGAAGATGGAGTCACTGCCCTTATTAGGGGCAGCATGGTAGCATAGTGATTAGCACTGTTGCTCCACAGCACCAGAGTCACAGGTTCGATTCCCAGCTTGGGTCACTACCTGTGCGGAGTCTGCACGTTTTCCCCGTGTCTGCCTGGGTTTCTTCTGGGTGCTCCTGTTTCTTCCAAAAGTCCCTAAAGATGTGCTGTTAGGTGGATTGGACATTCTAATTCTCCCTCCGTGACTTCATTGCAGTGTTAATGTCAGCCTACTTGTGAAAATAAAGATTATTATTATTGTGGTTCCACGATCCCATAAGACCGATGTGCATTAATATAGCATCTTTCATAACCTCAGAATTTTTCCAAATGTTTAATAGCCAACGGAAAGTACTTTTGCAGTTCTTCTGAATCACAGTTACAGCTGCCAATTTATGGGAGCTGGACTGGATAGAGGAGCTGCCAATCTGTGGGACAACAAGAAAAGCTCCTACAAACTGCAATATCTCAATGGCCAGATTATCTGTTGCTTGAAGGATAAATATTGCCCAGAGCACCGGGAAGAACTGCCCTGCTCCTCCTCGAGATTGTGCCCAAGAGATCTTTTACATCCCTCTTGAGAAGGTCTCGTAATGTCGCAATTGAAAGCTGACACCTCAGGCTGTGCGGTGTTCCCTCAATGTTGCCCTGGGGTTCCAGCCTGGAATGGCCGGCTCAAGCCTTTCGAGGGTGCTTTGAACACGCTAAACCTTCTAACTCAGAGGTGAGAGGGCTTCCAACTTGGCCATGGCTGGGACAAAGGCATAAAATTTACATTGTATTCATTTGTGAAGTGCGACAATATTAATTTGTGTCTCTTGCGTGAAGTTACCATCTGCGTGCGCTCCTGAGGTGCTCCGTCATGACGATAAACATTTGGAGTGCACATCCTGCAGAGGGTCAGAATTCATCTTATATCTAATATTTGCTCGTGTCTCTCTTACTCTAAGCTCCATTGATTTTAGTACCAAGCATGAAGCCTCTCTAGGCTCTGATAGAGAAGTCAGTGGGAACAGATTCATGCTCACCGATCTTCACAGTAGTGCAGCTCCACTGATTGAGATCAAATAAAGGGTCAGTGCTGATGGCAGCAGGGTGACATTAGACTCAGATGATATCACATTGCTCAGTCTCTGTGTTGACAGGCAATCTCATTGCAGCTTCAAACCAGGATGTCTTTCACAGCGGCGTGACATTCAGATCAGCAAGAATCTAATTAACCCGTTGCTGGAGAAAGGGTTATGTGTATCCAAAGTGTACAGAATGGCCATACGAGCACTTTTGCAATTTAATTTTGGAATTGAATTGAACATTCATTTATTTTCCAACACTAAAAAAAAAATGACAGGAAACATACCCTGCAGCGGTCAACAAAGCCACAGATTCTCCAAACCCTACAAACTGTCCTGGAGGAGTCCCCAGTGGGAGTCGAGCAAAATGAACACAAACTCCATTGGAAGCTGAGATTTACTGAATTCCTGTCCATCATCCAATTTCTGGGATGGCCTTGTGGGAGGAACAGGGCCTCCCCCAGCTCCTGCGTGAGCTTTGGAAAGGTGGAGAGGGGTTTGGGTTACTTGAGGCTAGAGGCCTCAAGTTCAGAGTTACCGCCCGAAAATCTCAGTTAGGATCTGGTGTAGGATTTTCACAAGGTTACCGAACCTCATCAGGGGTAGTAGTGATCGTTTTGTGTCTGGGAATACATTGCTGCTTGTGATACGCTATGCGATGTGTAGTGATGTCAGCAGAGTGTTTGCACGGGCTTTGAGCACATCACCATCCTGATTGTATGAGCAACACCCTTAAAAACCTTCTCATCATGTTTTACAGGAATCCAGAGTATGGCCACCTCCACACAGGAGACAAAACTGGTGATCCGGATTGAGGCAGAAACAATTGCTAGAAAGAGGATTTTCATTGACTGAATTGGGACTGGCACTGGGAAAAGCAGAAGATTCTCAGCACCGGACTCGGGCACACACACAATAATCGGGGGAAGCTCTGCCGCCGATGTGAACGTTTAACAAAAGTTTTCGTCAGTGACTGTGAATAAGAAGACCGGCATTTGGGGAAGACTTGCTTGCGTTGAAGTCTGGGCTGCAGAGACTGTGCATATGGCAAAGCTACACAGGCGGTGGGGAATGAGGATTTTGAAGTCTGCCGACTCTGCACCCGCCAATACTTGGGAGAAAAGTTGAAATACTCAGGCATAAAAGGGGAACGATTTCCAAGTTACTTGTTCCAGGGATTGTTTGAGCTTTATTTTCCAACGGAAGGGAGGAGGTGTCGACCCCAGGAGCCGGCACCCAAAAATGGCAGGATGAACAGGAGCCATGGATGCGTTTGGTGAGGATTATGGAAAATGGAATTCATATGGGAAAAAAATTCCAATTGTTGTTAATTGTTAATCAGACAATCAGGATTGATTGATTTGATTTATTGTCATGTGTATTGAGGTACAATGAAAAGTATTGTTCTGCGTACAGTTGATACAGATCATTCCATACATGAAAAAGATCACAGGACATACATAAATGCATTATGTAAATACATAGACACAGGCAGTGGATGAAGAATACGGAGTGTAGTACTACTCAGCAGAGAAAATTTGTGAAGAGATCACAGTCAATTAGAGGGCCATTCAGGAGTCTGGCAACAGTGGGGAAGAAGCTGTTTTTGAATCTGTTAGTGCATGTTCTCAGACTTTTGTATCTCCTGCCCAATGAGAGGTTGGAAGGGAGAATAACCTGGTGGAGGGGGTCTTTGATTATGCTGCCTGCTTTCCCAAGGCACTGGGAGGTGTAGACAGAGTCATGGATAAGAGGCGGTTTCTCATGACAGACTGGACTGTTCACCACTCTCTGTAGTTTCTTGCGGTCTTGGGCTGAGCAGTTGCCATACCAGGCTGTGATGCGGCCAGATAGGATGCTTTCTCCGGTGCATCTGTAAAAATTGGAATGAGTCAATGTGGACATTCCAAATTTCCTTAGTTTCCTGAGGAAGTATAGGCGCTGTTGTGCTTTCTTGGTCGTAGTGGGTGGACTGGGACAGATTGTTGGTGATGTGCACACCGAGGAATTTGAAGCTGTCAACCACCTCCACCTCGGCTCCGTTGATGCAGGCAGGGGTGTGCATATTATTTTGCTTCCTGAAGTCAACGACCAGCTCCTTGGTTTTGCTGATGTTGAGGGAGAATTGTTGTCGTTACACCATCCACTAGGTTCTCTATCTCCCTCCTGTACTCTGACTCATCGTTGTTCGAGATCTGACCCACTATGGTCGTGTCATCAGCAAACGTGTAGGTGGAGTTGGAGCCACATTTTGCCACACAGTCGTGTGTGTGCATAGGGAGTACAGTAGGGGGCTAAGTACGCAGCCTTGCGGGGCCCCGATACTGAGGACTATGGTGGAAGAGGTGCTGTTGTTTATCCTTACAGATTGTGGTCTATGGGTCAGAAAGTCGCGGATACAGTTGCAGAGGGAAGAGTCAAGTCCCAGGTTTTGGAGTTTTGATATGAGCTTGGCTGGGATTATGGTATTGAAGGTGGAGCTGTGATCAATGTATAGCAGTCTGACGTAGGAGTCCTTGTTGTTGAGATGCTCCAGGAATAAGTGTAGGCCCAGGGAGATGGCGTCTGCTGTGGACTGGTTGTGGCAGTAGGCGAATTGATTTGGATCAAGGCAGTCTGGAAGTTTGGAGTTGATGTGTCTCTCAAAGCCCTTCATAATGATGTCAAAGCCACAGGACAGTAATCATTGAGGGTCCTTGCCTGGCTCTTCTTTAGCACTGGTATGATGGTGGTCTTCTTGAAGCAGGTGGGTACCTCGGAACGGAGTAAGGAGAGGTTGAAGATGTCCGCTAACACTCCCGCCAGTTGGTCTGCGCAGCATCTGAGTGCACGACCAGGGACTCTGTCAAGACCCATTGCTTTCCTTGGGTTCACTTTCAAGAAAGCTGATCTGACTTTGGAAGCTGTAATAGCAGATATGGGTGTGTCCGAGGCTGCTGGGGGATGAAGTAGAAAACTATTCTTAGAATTCCCCCTATACCAAAAAGGGTCAATAAGACATTCTGAATGGTGAACAGGGATTCTCACTCTATTCTGACTCCTATGCAGACTTAAGTGGGTGCTATTCAGGTTAATCTATATTTTCAAGTTATCCCCTGGTATAATCCATATCTTCATAGAACATTTCATCTACTTACCACTTAGTAGCATCGATCCTGGGTCCTGCGTTGCTTAGTAAGTAAAGTAGACTTTGTAATAACCACTGTTTCAGGTTAAAACGCTAAGTTATGTTATTATTAGATTTTTTCTTTTAAAAGATGCAATCACTGTCTTTACAGAAAAGCAAAAAGATCTTGTTTCTGGATTCTCCTGGTTGGTTGACAAGACCTTCAGGTCTTCCTTGACAATCTTTCTTCTTTAACTTTTAGTCTTCCTCAGATGGATTTGCTGTTCTGCTCGGTTTCCGTGTTCTATCCGTCCCATGTACCGAGGGCAGCTCTGCGAGCTGACTCTGCTGGCTATTACCGATTTAGGGTTTATACTTCCCTCACCACAGTTATTAAGTTTATATGACATTATCATAAAGTAACTTTGTTTGGATCTTGATTGTTCAAGGTACCTGTAATCTTAATTCTTTCTAACACAACTATGTATTCATGTTGAGTATGACTTTAGCTCATCGAACTCTGATTAATTTTTTTCCCTTGTGATGTTCAAAAGTGCTTTGATCCTAGAGGGGTGTTACATCTGGTTCCTGTCACTTCTAAGGTTGCTTTATTACCAAATAGGCCCTAAGCTTGTCAGAACTCTGACTCTGATTTGGGGTTAACCTGTGTTCTCGTGGACACGTTGTCTCCAGCTTCCCATATTCAACTGGTGTCAGCAGGATTTCACACCTAAACATTTGTCACCCAATTCAACTGAAGATCCTGGCAATTCTTTTTTAGCTGCTTACTAAAATAATTAACTTCAAAAAAGGTGCAAAATATTGTTTTTTTTCATGTAACTAACAGTTCAATCTGCTTTGACTTGAAAGACAGGCATCAGTTTTACAGCTTGAGCAGTCACTGTTTTATAAAGGCTACCTGCAGTCCAAAACCTTCTTTTACAGCTGCTGTTAACCCTTTGTGAGATTTTTCCCTACATTTTCTCATGTACTCTCAGGTCAGGTTTTGCCAGACTTCCATGTTACAAATGACATATTTTCCCATTTTTACTTTACAGGCAGTTGACAACGGTTTGATCGTTTCCTGCTCGAAACGATCATAGAATGCATTGAATTCATTGGGGAGGGGTGCACTACTGCCAGAGATTCTACTGGGCTTTGCTTTGTAGCCCGTTATGGTCCGTCTTATGGTCCGGTAGCCTGGCCACTACCGACGAGAGTACTTGTCGTTTGTCTGTAGCTCTAGCTTAGTCTGGTATTGTCTCTTGGCATCCCTGATGGCTTTTTGGAGGTCGGACCTGGATTTCTTGTATAGGTCAGTGTCACCTCTCTTTAACACCTCAGACCTGGCCTTCGGTAGGGAGTGAATCTTTCAATGAAACCATGGTTTCCGGTTGGGGAACGCACGTACTACCTTCTTTGACACGTAATCCTCTACACATATGCTGATGAAGTCTGTGATGGTGGTGGCATACTTGTTTAGGTTGGCCGCTGAGTTTTTGAATATGGACCAGCCCACTGACTCCAAGCAGTCATATCAGAACTCTTCTGTTGCCTCCGACCAGCATTGCAAGACCTTCTTAACCAAATTCTTCCACTTAAATTTGTGCTTGTATGCTGGGAGAAGGAGCATCGTCTTATGGTCCGATTTTCTGAAGTGCGATCGGGGGATGGATTGGTAGATGCCCTTGATGGTTGTGTAGCAGTGGTCAAGGTTGTTGGCGTCGCTGGTGGGTCAGGAGATGTGTTGATGGAGTTTTGGACTGAAAGATCTCAGCATTTCTCAGCTCAGTTGGCCTTAAAAAAATTATGTTGCTGCCAAATCTTATTCGCCCAGCAAAACCAGGAGACAAGGCCTTCAGCAAATTAATGAAAATCTTTGAGGGATATTTCTCTCCCAAACTGTGATTGATTTCAGAAATGTTAGGATTCCATCATCATGGTCAGGAAGAAGGTAAAACCATTTTACAGTTTATAGAATCTTTTAAGAAAACTAACGAGCTAGATATCGTGTATCTGGTACTTGATGATACTCTTCAAGACAGGCTGGTTTGTGGGCTATGCAGTGAAACAGTTCTGGAGAAGTTGCTTACAGTAAGTAATTTAACTCTGAAAGCTGCTGTGGAAGTTGTCACATCTATGGAGCTTGCAACGAGAGGAGCTTTGCAGATAGAGGCTGGAGCAAAGATCCACAAAATGGATACTTCAAGGGACAGGGCTGCAAAGGTGCAACCATGTCATCGTTGATCACACGTTGGACACGTGGGGGGATACTGGAGCAAACCAAATAAATGCAAGAAATGTGGTAAGAAGGACCGCATTGCCAAGGCATTTGAGCTCTGAAAAATTCTCCTACACCAAGGAAGTGCAAGAAGAACAATACAGTTAAACAATCTAGTTCGTGACTATAAATTTGTGGATGAAGCTCGAGATCACACAAAAGAAACAAAACCGAGGTACAGCAGGTGCTAAAGGAAGGTATTTTGTCAATGCAGGGTGATCACCAATGTTTTTGAGCATATCTGAAACTTGAAGGCCATGAAGTTAAAATGGAAGTGGAAACGCGGGCAGCAGTTTCGCTAATACATGAGACAATTTATCATCAAAAGCTGAGTTATCTGCTTTTTAAATCGATCCACTGAGATTCTAAGTACACTAAAGCATTCTGGTGAAAGAAGAAGTAAATGGGCAGACGGCGAAGTTGCCTCTTCATGATGTCTGTGGAAACCTCCTGCTCTATTTTGCAGAGGTTGGCTAAGATTAGGCATAACTGGGAAAAGTCAACCAATTAGGACAACTGCAACAACTTCTGAAGAAGAATGAGGAGGTGTTTAAAGATTCACTAGGCTCTATGATCGTAGCTAAAATCCACCTAAAAATCAAGCCAGACAGCTCACCCAAATGCCTCAAAACTAAAACCATATCATATGCCATCAGGCGTAAAGTGGAAGAAGAACTAGACAGATTGGTAAGGACAGGAGTCATTGAACATTGATGGTTCAGTGCAAATGTTGAGATTTTAAAACTACTATTAACTCAGTAATGTGCGCAGATCATTATCTACTGCCGCTGATTGAAGACCTGTTTGCTGGACTGTCTGGAGGGTAGAATTTCAGTAAAATTGATCTTTCACTGGAATATCTGCAGATGAATATGGCTGCTGAATCACAGGCATTACTCACCATAGTGACGCATAAAGGTCTGTTTCGTTACAGAAGACTTCCTTTTGGAATAACATCTGTGCCTGCTCTCTTTCAAAGATCCATGGATCAAATTCTAAGAGGGTTGAATGGAGTTCAAAGTTATTTACATGACATACTCATCACCGGTTCGAGTGAACAGGAAAACTTGGTGAATTTGGAAGCCACCCTGAAGTGGTTGCACAGCCACAACTAGAGTGTTAAGTGCCACTTTTTCAAGTCATCCATAAATTACTTTGGTCATATTGTGACAAAGTCATTTTACACAAAGCAAACGTCAGCAATCTTAGAAGCACCCCGCGACCCCAAAATGTGACACAATGAAGATCATTTTTAGGATTGATCAATTATGATAAATTTATGAAGAATTTAGCTACATGCTTGAAGACTTTACGTGTTGCTAAGTGTCAAACAGCCAAGTCACTGGTCAGAAGAATGTGAAAATGTACACATGCAGTGAAAGAAGATTTACTGAAATCAGAGCTGTTGGTTCATCATAATCCCAAGATAAAGTTTCAACTTGCTTGCAATGCCTCTGTGGTGAACCACTGTAGTATATTATATGTGTATTGTGGTAAACTGCGACTGTATTACATGTAATGTGGTAAACCACTGCCTGATGGCTCCGCCTCCCCTTGGGCTTGCTATAAAGGTGGCTGGTCTCCCCCTCTGCCCCAGTTCGGGATCAGAGGCCAGGAGGTTTTCTGTTCAGCTTATTAAAGCCTCAGTTACATTGACTACTCATCTTGTGTTCATTGATGGCACATCAATTCAATAAGCTAAACTTCTAAGATGAATTTATCGCTCAAGCCTAATGACCTGGAGCTGGACCCACAGGCAGCCGACGCCACTGCAACATTCGAGCACTGGCTAAGCTGCTTCGAAGCATACCTCGGATCCGCCACCGAAGACTTCACCGACCTCCAAAAGCAGCAGATACCCAACGCACAGGTGAGCCCGCAAGTTTTGCTTCTCATCAGGGATGCCCCATCGTATATGGAGGCGATAATGCTGCTGAAGGGACAATATATAAAGTCTGTAAACGAGGTGTATGCTAGGCACCTTCTTGCCCCGTGGCGACAACGCCCTGGGGAATCAGAAGTCGAATTCCTGTGCCGCGCAGCAGCCCGCCAACGGCGGAAGCCCGAAGTGTTACTTTTGCGGCCAGGATAAGCATCCCAGACAACGCTGCCCCGCACGGAACGCGACTTGCAACGGGTATGGGAGGAAAGGCCATTTTGCAAATGCCTTCCAGGCCCAATCTCTCCTAAAACTCCTAGGCCCAGCAGCGCTGCCTGCTGCCTGCCGGGCCGCACTCAACCGCCGCACCACCCGCCATCTGCGACCCGTGGATGCCGCCATCTTCACCGCCATCTTTGATTTCGCCCGCCATGCGTGACTCATGGGGGCCGCCATCTTTGACGCCATCTTGTACTCCACTCACCACGCACGACTCATGGGGGCCACCATCGTTGATGCGATCTCCAATGCCACCCGCCACGCGCAACACATGGGGGCCGCCATCTTGGGACCACTCCGCAGCCTCCCGGCAGCCCTGCTCACCCGGTCATACGCCGGCCGGCGCTACCTCCGACCAGCCTATCCATCACCTTCTGAAGCGCGCCTCCATCACACTTGACCACTCCCGGCCTCATCACCTCACAAAATCTACGATGACCATCTGGATCAACGGGCACGAGACGGCCTGCCTTTTCGACTCTGGGAGCACAGACAGCTTCATGCACCCAGATACAGTAAGACGCTGCTCCTTCCCAATTTTACCCGTGACCCAGAAAATCTACCTGGCTTCCGGATCACATTCAGTAGAAATCCGGGGGTACTGTGTTGTGACCCTTACTGTACAAGGCATAGAGTACAATAACTTTAAGCTCTAAGTCCTTCCACATCTCTGTGCTGCCCTATTACTGGCTCTCGACTTCCAGCGCCACCTCCAAAGCCTTACTTTAAAGTTCGGTGGACCCCTCACCATCTGTAGCCTCGCGACCATTAAGATTGCCCCACCCTTGCTCTTCGCAAACCTCACCCCGAACTGTAAGCCAGACGCTACTAGGAGCAGACGATACAGTACCTGGGACAGGGCCCTTTTCAGGTCGGAAGACCGCAAATACACTGCCTTCGAGGCAGATGGCCGCCTCTACCACTTCCTTAGGGTTCCCTTCAGCGTCACCAATGGGGTCTCGGTCTTCCAACGAGAAGTGGACTGAATGGTTGACCAGTATGGGCTGCGGGCCACATTCCCGGACTTAGATAATGTCACCATCTGCGGCCATGACCAGCAGGACCATGACAAAAGCCTCCGGCAATTCCTCCACACCGCTAAACTCCTTAACCTCACCTACAATAGGGAGAAATACGTTTTCCGCACAACCCGCCTCGCCATCCTTGGATATGTTGTGGAAAACGGAGTCCTAGTGCCCGACCCCATGCGCCCCCTAATGGAACTCCCCCTCCCCACTGCCCTCAGGCCCTGAAGAGTTGCCTGGGGTTCTTCTCTCACTATGCCCAGTGGGTCCCCAATTATGCGGACAAGGCCCGTCCACTTATTAAATCCACCATATTTCCCCGACGGCTGAGGCCCGCCCGGCCTTCAATCGCTTCAACCGCATATTGCCAAAGCTGCGATGTCTGGCACCCATAGGCCCACCCCCGACCATCACCACCACCCCCGCCCGCACACTGCCCCCCCCACTCCCTCCACCGACTCAACGACTGGGTGAAGAAGAGGACAACACGCTCCCAGACGTGCAGGTCTTGACACCGATGCCCACACCACAGCCGGGACTGAGGCGTTCACGGTGGAAGGTCAAGGCCCCCCGACAGACTTGATCTTCAAGTTCACTTCAACCTCACTGGACTCTTTTTTGATGTGCCATCAATGAACACAAGACAAGTAGTGAACGTAACTGAGGCTTTAATAAGCTAAACAGAAAGCCTCCTGGCCTCTGATCCCGAACCGGGGCAGAGGAGGAGACCAGCCACCTTTATACCGAGCCCGAGGGGAGGCGGAGCCATCAGGCAGTGGTTTACCACAGTACATGTAATATAGTAGCAGTTTACCGCAATACACATATAACATACTACAGTGGTTTACCACAGCCTCACCCAATGGGGTGGCGCAGTTTTATCTTCGGGAGATGAACGACCAATAGCATTTGCTTCACGCACTTAATGAATTATAGTCAGCTAGAAAAAGGAGTTTTGAGCATCATTTTTATGTAAGAAAGTCCTGCCATTATCTTTTTGGGCATCATTTTGATGGATCATCGACCCTTGACTACAATCTTCAGACCATTCAAAGATATACCTTCTTGGCACCGAGTAGATTGATACTGTTGCCGCACACTTATGATATCTAGTATTGCAAGTCCGAGCAGCATGCAAATGCTGATGCTTTATCGCGATTGCCAACATAAGTCAAGCATTACCCAGAACAGTTTGTCAATATTTTGTATTTCTCGCTCACGGATATTGTACCTGTGACTTCTTCTCAAGTTCAAAGATATACAACTGATCCAGTGATGGGGAAAGTGATGGTCGTGGTCCAAAAAGGAATGCGGTCAGATGTTCATCGGTAAAATCCAGATCTAAAGTCCTCCATCACATGAAAACTTGAATTGACAGTACAGAACGGAATCCTGTTGTGGGAATCTGTGTGATTAACCCTGTATGCTTACATTGCAGAGTCCTAAACAAAATGCATGAGGCACATCCTGGTGTGGTGAGGATGAAAAAATTGGCACACAGTTATTTTTGGTGGACAGCATTAGATGCTCAAATTGAAGAGAAAGTTGGGCAATGCTAATCTTGTGACAAACATCTGTGTGTTATGGGCCAGGGTTTGGAGAACACCAAAGTATATCATGGAGTTTACCTGACTTACAACTGTTTATAGATTCTGGTTATGAGGAGCCTAAGGGCCCACTTTTCAGGTGTTATGCAACAGAGGCCTTAAGCACTTGTAATCAAAACCAAAGTTTATACTTTGAAGTGATCTGGAGACACCTTTTTAACATGCAGAGACAGAGAGAAAGGCTCCAAGATCCCTGTAGTCTGAATACAGCTTCCAACTGCCTAAACCAAAAGTAAAACTCAGAGCCACAAACAGCTTCCAGCTGAAAACGAAATTAAAAACCAGAGCCACAGCCCAGCTCCACAATTACATCACTGCAGCCATTTGAGAAGACACACATTTCTTAAAGTGACATTCCCATGACATGTGGGAATGATCAACTCAGCCACGGTAGATTATGCTGGTCATTTTATGCTGTAGATTATGCTGGCGGTGTGGAGTGATTGTGAATGCACACTCAAAATGGCCAAGAATTGCATTAATGAAGTCAATGATGACTGAGCAGACTATTTAGAAACGAGATGAAATATTCACAAGATTCGGAACACTGAACAGATTGGCAGTGATAATAGTATGCAGTTTACTTCAAAGGAATTTGAGGACTACTTGAAAGGAAACAGTGTACACTATGCCAAGTTAGCTCCACATCATCCAGCCAAACGTTTTGTGCAATTGCTAAAGCATTCTATCAATATATCGAAGGACCAGGGTCCATTATCAGGAAGAGTAAACAAGTTTTCTGATATCTTATCGGAACACTGTACATGCTACCATGCAAAGTTGACCGGCTGTGCTGTTGTTAAAGAAGAAACAACGAACATAGTGTGATTTATTAACTCCACTTGATGCTTTAGAGATTGTCAAATGACAATAACAAACACAAGGGGCGGCACAGTAGCTTAGTGGTTAGCACTGTTGCTTCACAGCGCCAGGGCGCTGGGTTTGATTTTTGGCTTGGGTCATTGTCTGTGCAGAGTCTGCACTTTCTCCCCATGTCTGCGTGGCTTTCCTCCGGGTGCTTTGGTTTCCTCCCACAAGTCCTGAAAGACATGCTTGTTAGGTGAATTGAACATTCACACGTAGTGTGGCGATGAGGGGATTTTCGTAATAACTTCATTGTAATGTCAATGAAAGCCTACCTGTGACACTAATAAAGAGTATTATTATTGAATTGTTAGGAGGGGAAAAAATTTCTAAAATTCAAGAAGTGAGAGAGAATGTTAGCATGGAATTATAGTGCTAATGAGTAATGGGCACCTCCTATGATTCTAGAGAAGAAAGGTCCAAGATCTTAACATACAGAGGGACGATGAAAACATTTGGCAACATCATGCTGATCAATTACTTGTTGTACAAAATGAGTTTGCAGAAACCTCTCAAGAGGTTCTACATTTAGGAGACCTGGAGAGCTACATTTTGGAACAGAAACCAGAGAGTGTGACGAGTTCAGATTTGTTTTCTGAGGACTCTTCAGCGCCGATAGTGACAGATGATGAACTAACAACTCAGGAAGTGCCATCTACAGAAAGGAATTAGGATACTTTTGAGGTCACAAGTAGCCAAGTTTAAGAAGACCAAATTCTACCAAAAAGGAATTTTATATATGTATAAAAATGACATATCAGGGGATCTGTTGCAAAAATGTTAATTGTTATCATTGCACTAATGAAGTAAAGGGGAGGAGTGTTATGCATCTGGAAATACATTCTTGCTGTTTATGCATTCTGTGATGTGTAATGACATCAGAAGAGGGCTTTGGGCAGATCACCATCTTGATTGTATTGAGCAACACCTTTAATAAATCTCTTCATCGTGTTTTACAAGAACCCAGAGCACAGGAACCTCTAAACCTTTTCTCTGTGCGGCTGTAATGTGTTGCAATTCACTCAGGGAGACCCAGTTGCTGTGGCAACATGCACCTTTTACATTCGTGGTAGAGGCTCCAACATTCTTTCCATCACATGGTTGACCAGGAATCTCTCCCACTCTTCTCGCTTGCCATTGTTATGTGTAGTTGAAAGGATTCATAGGTTAATACTTAATCTCTCTGGTGCTTTATAAGCGGACCTCCCTAGGCCACCAAGCCTTGGGTTGGGGCTCAAAGCTGGAGGTTCTGACTCAGAGATAAGGATGCTACCCATTGAACCACAATCCTATCCCTCTTAACAGATATGTCTGGCCGATACTTGTGGATGTTGGGCCTAGCCAGCCTTTGGCTCTGGGTCATAGAATCATAGAATCCCTACAGTGTAGAAGGAGGCCATTCAGCCCATTAAGTCTACACTGACCCTCCGAACAAGCACGTCAACCTATCCCAGCAGCCCCACAACCCCACCTAACGTTTTGGACACCATGGGCAATTTAGCATGGCCAATCCACCTAACCTGCACCTCTTTGGACTGTGGAAGGAAACCCACACAGACACGGGGAGAATGTACAAACTCCACACAGACAGTTACCCAAGGCTGGAATTGAACCAGGTCCCTGGCGTGATGAGGTGGCAGTGCTAACCACTGTGCTTCTGTGCTGCCCTTTCTGGCCCATGAAGATTTTGTGCGCTGTGGTAGTGGAGCAAGTGGGGCTTATGGACTGGGGAGGAGTAAGAGAATAATTTACTTGAGTTTTTAAAGCAGTCACCTGACACAAAGGACTATGTCAGCTGCACTCTTAAAGGTTCTGAGAACAAGGTCATTGATGGAAATGACTAGCAGCAGATGTGTAGAAAAGGTGGCTGAACTAATAACACTTGTCTTACACTAGCACAAGATGTGAATGTTACCCTCAGCTGAACAAGCTAAGGAAAAAGGTAAGAAATAAAGAATTGTTCCAATGTGAGGTGTGGCTCCTGAGGGGGGAGGATAGTCATAGCATTTACGGTGCAGAAGGAGGCCATTCGGCCCATCGAGTCTGTACCGGCCCTTACAAAGAGCACCCTACTGAAGCTCACTTATCTACCCTCCCCCCGTAACCCCCACTTAACGTTTTTTGGACACTAAGGGCAATTTATCATGGCCAATCCACCTAACCTGCACATCTTTGGACTTTGGGAGGAAACCGGAGCACCCGGAGGAAACCCACGCAGACACGGGGAGAATGTGCAGACTCTGCACAGACAGTGACCCAGCCGGGAATCGAACCTGGGACAGTGGAGCTGTGAAGCAACTGGGCTGACCACTATGCTACCGTGCTGCCCTGATAGTGAGGTAGGCGAGCAAAAATACTATCGGGTGGAGGTACTTAGCAAATACTTTTGCTGCAATTTTGAGCCCACTTTCGCCGCAAGTGCAAACGGCAACGTGGACGCAAAATATTGTGAGAGTTATAAAAACGAGAATCTCACTGGCAAGATCTCGTTTTCCGATTCTCAGTGACATAACTAGATTCCTGCTCAGAAAGGTCGGGAACCTCATTTAAATAAATCATAATCTACTTGAAGGGCTTCCCCGCTGTATTTCCCCCCACATTGGGATCTTCCCCATGGCCGACATAACATCACATTGGTGAGGTTTACAACCAGTTTTTTAAAACAGGATCTAGGCAGAGAGAACCCATCGAGAGCACCTTGGTAAATATACTCCCTGGGGAAGAGAGGGCCATAGCCAGACAGTGCCCTAGGACTGCCACTCGCAGTGCTCCAAACACCCATGCACTGCCACCTGGCACCGCCCCTGGCACCTCCCTTTGGCATTGTCCCCTTAGTACCAGGAAAATCCTGCCAGTAAGTGCCAATGCTGAGGGCCAATGGCCACCATGGTCTATCAAACTTTCTGATAAAAGCAACCATGGTTGACCTGGCAGTTGGAGTTCTGGGTAAGCCAGTCTTTAATGTTGTCCAGTTTGTGGCCACAGCGAGTAAAAATAAAGAAACAAAGTTTTTATTGACAGCACAATCTCCACACAGCCCGGTAGATCCCTACAGGTTCCTCACTGGTCGGTGCCTTATTGGCCAACCTTTTGTACAGAGGTCAATAGATTCCGCGCCACTAGTTCGGGAGCTCGTACTCCTCAAGGGCCAATGGAAAGATAATCATTCCAACCTCATAGACCCCATGCGAGCTATTAAATCTAGCTTCTTCCTTCACTGTTGGCCGTCTCTTCCACCTCTTCCATTAATTCTTCCAGTGGTGTTTAGGCCCTTCTGCACGGATAACATGGATGAAGGCTCCAGCTGCTTTCCTTGGTATTATTTATGAGCCCCCTTGTTCCTCCGGCCTCATCCAGTACTTCTTCATGCGTTCCTTTCTCCACCCAACTTACCCTTAGGATCCTCCTTAAGCACCAACAAACAAACATGTTTGAAAGCTGTGCTTCGCTTTGATGTCAAGAAGAAGTTTTACATAGCCTGATGTCTGGAATATGTTTCAAAATGCTAATATGTCTGCCGTTAATTGAACTGCAAGAGACAACCCAAGCTGACATTGATTGACATTATTCTCCTTTAGAAATGATGCTTTGTCAAGCAGACTTTGTTTTAATTCCCCAGAGTTTTTGAAGGCGTCAGGAATTGAAAAGAGCTTGCATTGTTATATTGTCCATTGACCAGGATAGAAATACTGATTAAAACCCTTGCAGCAAGGAATTCATGGGAAATTAATGAAGAAAGTTTTGAACATTTGGACACTGTCAGAGCAGTGTCAAATATTGAGGCCTGATTAAAGTGTGGCATGCCGCATTGGACAATGTAGGTTAAGATTGATTTAGATACAATCTTGCCAATGCAACATCCTGCCCATCTGGGGAAAAAGAGAATAACATTGTTGCCAGATTCTGGCCCAATACTTAGTCAAGTAGCTTGGTCAATTGCTAGAAGAAACAATTTCAGGAGGTTGACCACTCACTGTTGATTGTATGTATAATTTTGTGTCATGTGTTTGTGGCTGACTGGCACTGTAACTGGTGAAATGTTAACTAGTATTTCTAGAATTCTCAGTCCTCAGTGTTTAATTTAAACTTTTGAGTGTTGCCTCCTTTCTCATTATTCTTGCGTTCAAATCGAAAAGTAAACTGTCACGGGTAAAAGTCTAACAAAAAGGCTTTCGAGGAGTTAGTTAAGATAAAGGAAGATGGCACCAGGACCTTTGGGAAATGTCCAAGGAGGAAAACTGGGGAAAAAATTATAAATTATAGCAGAGGCTGATCAATAGATTGGCAATTTGGATTTGCAAACAAAAGAGACATAACTAATTGATGTCTTTGCTCCCTGTGGTCAAGAAAAATTGAAAATCTTTAAGCAGGGATGAAATCCTTAAAAATCTAGATGAAGAGAAGAAATATAGAATCAGTCAACACAGGTTTCAGAAAGGAAAATTGATAATTATTTGTGTAAGAGATGGATATGAGACAACTGCACTGGATGTGCACACATGTACTTTCAGACAGCCTTTAACAAGATACATCTGAGAACCTCTGAACCTAAATGGCACCCTGCCCGAACCATCAGGCGAAATGCCTGTGGCGGCACAATCAACTATGGCAGCCTGACCCGCTTATTCAAAGCAGATGCCAGGACAAATTTCCATTGGCTTCTTGAATTGGATCAGACTAATTTGAAAATGAAAAAATGAAAATCGCTTATTGTCACGAGTAGGCTTCAATGAAGTTACTGTGAAAAGCCCCTAGTCGCCACATTCCGGCGCCTGTCCGGGCAGGCTGATACGGGAATCGAACCGTGCTGCTGGCCTGCTTGGTTTGCTTTAAAAGGCAGCGATTTAGCCCAGTGAGCTAAATCAGCCCCTGGTTTTAACCCAATGGTGTCATTCAAAAACCAGTACTTGAAACAGAAATACAGCAGTCAAAACAAGGAAACAGGCCCATTGTCCATGTTGGCGTTCCTCTTCCACATGAGGAGCAGTTTTAATCCGATATGCCACCCTGTATTATATTGTATTATGTTGTATTATATACCTGCATGCCAAATTAATTAAAATGTGCTCCAGAGCAAGGGTTAACAAAGGACAGTAGAATAGCACCTCCGTAGTTTAATGCTAGTAGTCACATAGTCATAGGCTCTGAGAGAGCACTCTAGGATCAGTTGCATGTGCGAAGTAGTATCATGCATGATCTTAACTGGTATCTGTAAATAATTAAAGATTTCGGGCGCGATTCTCCGCAAATGCGGAGAGTCGTAAAGGCTGCCGTGAAACTGGCCGTGTTTCACGGCAGCCTCCGCGCCCCCTCCCGGGACCCAATTCTCCCCCCCGGGCGGGGCTAGCAGCACGGCCCCGTGAAGCACGGCATCACGGGCTTAGCGACCGTCGCTAAACCCGCGCGCCAAGCGTCACGGCGGCTAACGCGCACAATGACGTCAGCCGCGCATGCGCGGGTTGGACGGCTCCAACCCGCGCATGCGCGGATGACATCATCACGCATATGCGTCAAACCCGTGGTGCGGCCGTGCCAATCGGTGCCATGGTTGTCCTGAACGGCACTTTGCGGCCGTTTTCACGAACAGTGAGAGCAGGTGTGTTTGCGTTCGTGAAAATGGCCGTAAAGGCCTGGGAACTCGGCCCATCGGCCTGGGGAGAATCGCTGTTCGCCGTAAAAAACGGCGAGCAGTGATTCGTGTCGTGGGGCGGCCGTGGGGTGGGGGGGGGGGGGGGGGGGGCAGGGGGGAGAATAGCGGGAGGGCGGGAAAAATGTCGGGAAGGCCCTCCCGCTATTCTCCGACCCGTCGTGGGCAGCGGAGAATCGTGCCCACAATGTTTCAGCATACAAGTCTCAAAAATCTCATAATTGAGACACTACAAACAAATCCATAATGCAGCAGATTACTCAGGGGTGGAGTCATAATCCAACAGTTTCATAGAATTCATAGAATTTACAGATCAGAAGAAGGCCATTTGGCCCATCGAGTCTACACCAGCCCTTTGGAAAGAGCACCCTACTTAAGCTGCACCCTAAAACCGTAACCCAGTAACCCCACCTAACCTTTATGGACACTAAAGGCAATTTAGCATGGCCAATCCACCTAACCTGCACATCTTTGGACTGTGGGAGGAAACCGGAGCACCCGGAGGAAAACCACGCAGACATATGGAGAACGTGCAGACTTCGCACAAACAGTGATCCAAGCCGTGAATCGAACCTGGGACCCTGGAGCTGTGAAGCAACTATTCTAACCACTGTGCTACCGTGCTGCTGTTTCCACATCCTTTTGTTCCCCTTTCGTTCGACCAACCGTCTAACCTGTTCTTAAATAGTAACGTGGTATCCGCTTCAACTCAATATTCCCTCAATACTTGAAAGGTCGGTTGAGTTTGTCTGCTTATTTCTGACAACCATTTCTATAAACTACTTCAGCGTTGGTTTCGAGTTTAAAAAAAAATCAGTAATCAGTTTTGGATGGCTTAATCTTGCAATTGAAAAATTAATGTTACTGGGGATGTTTCATGGGGGAAGAGGGATGTAGGAAATTACAAAGATGTGTTTGACCATGATTAACTACTGACGATGCAGTCCTTCCGCTAAGTTGCCAATTAACTCAAACCTCCTCATATCAAAGGCACGGTACTGTAACCAGAGTCCATGCAGGAAAACAGGAAAGTTTCATGGAGTGGGAGTAGATTATAATGATAGAGCAATCTATCACATAATAACCCTGTTACCTCTTAGTGGAAATCGGTCTCATCTCTCTTACTGTAATGGGATTCTCTTCCTTGTCTGCCCTACTAAACAGCAACAAGACCTTGAATTCATCAGGGCACGATTTCCAGATGTTTCTATTTTCCTCCTTGATATTCCCAGCCATTCTTTTTGATAATGAATGGAGCTGCATATTCCAGCAATGCCCGTGAAAACGAAAACTACACACAGACACCATAACATAAGGTCTGTTAGCTGGATATTTTCATTGTTTTGCTTGCCAAGACTGGGAAAAACGTCATCAGTAGTAGCATAGACCAATAACATATCCGGTACAATGTCACTGCAATAATTCCAGGAGATGCAGAGTGAAAGGCCAAACAGGTTTATTTTAAACTGTAAACAAAGCCATTACAGCAGCACACAGAACAAACGTTTCAGCCCAGGCCTATCGGGAACTGCTGATCTGAGTCCAGGTGCTTCATCTAAAGCTCTCGCGAATGTGTCTCAGCTGGGTGAGCCTTCACCTGCTCACCATGGGAACCTGTACTCTACTAGACCCACGGGGAGATCAATCAGCGAACCCCCGTGGTCCACGTGAGGTTTACCACATCCCGCCCTCCTCAAATCCAAATCATCCTCGGCACTCTCACAGCAATGAAGCCTCTTTCATCTCTTGGCACAAGGCCACGGATCGGCGGCAGGTGGAACCGGATCGGGATGGCATGAAGTGGACTGGGCATCGTCGTTTCTCATTGAGTGCCTAGGCCACAGACAGAAGCTTGTCTTCAGTTCTCGAGCGGAGGATCAATCTCCTCATTCTCTATTTGGACTCAGAATCTTCATGGTCGGGGGGGGAATTACTCTTGGGTTACCCATAGACTGAGGCCCCTTGCTGGAGATAGTCGCAATGGAAATCAAGGACATCATCTCTGCTGAAATCATCTCTGCTGGAGTGGGTTCTTGTTTCTCAGGTGGTCCAGGTGTTTTTTTCACATTCTTCCCTTGGAAGTTGACTTTATAAGAAACCAGACCAGTCTTTTCTAGCATGATTCCTGCGATCCTTTGAGAGCCGTCTGCAAACTTCCGTACATAGACGCCATCTTCTGTTCTGAAGGGCTTTTCAGGTCTTCCAGTGTTGTAGTGCCTTTTTTGGGTCTCCTGCTTTGACTCCACCCTCCCCAAGTTGGGAAACAGCAGGTTGAGCCTGGTGAGCAGTCGTCATCCCATTAACAACTCCTCTGGTGTGCCTCCCGTCACCGTGTGCGGTATGGTTATATAATCAAAGAGGATTTTGTATCCATGGAAACAGCAGGTTATTTCTTCATTCTGGTTTTGAATGTTTGAAGTGCCCGTTTGACCTGGCTATTATACAATGGATGATATGGCGTTGTTTGGATGTGCCTAATGCCGTTTGAATTCATAAATGCCTGAAATTCTCCACTGGTAAAGGGGGAACTGTTATCAGATACGAGGACCTCTGGTATACCTTGGGTACAGAATCTTTGCTGGAGTTTTTCTGTTGTTGCGTGAGAGGACGCGGATTACACGCAAAGTATTTCTAACCATTTTGAGTGGGTGCCAACCATAATATTGAACATCAATCCCAAGAATGGGCTAGCAAAGTCCACGTGCACTCGTAGCCATGGTCTTCCTGGCCATTCCCATGGGTGCAAAGAGGCCGAAGGTGGGAGCTTCTGGTTCTCCTGGCACAAGGAGCTCCGCTTGACCAGATTCTTGATGTCTGTATTGCGCCCCGCCACCAGCCGTAGTTCCCAGTGAGCATCTTCATCTTGGATACCCCGGGGTGTCCATCGTTAATTCCATCAGGATTGGGTGCCGACCTGGGTAGGGTATGACTACTCTGTGGGGGCTCCCCACTGGATGATGCCCCCCCAGGATGATGCTATCTTTTACACTTAGCACTTGCTATTCAGTGAAGAAGGGCTTCAAGTCATCCTTGGGGTGCCCTTGGATTATGCCACAAGATTATATTGCGCAATTTTGCCAGCATGGGGTCCTTCTGCCACACTTGAATCTTGTTCATGGCTACTGGCAAGGTATCCAGGAAGTTCAAGGTCATGATGGCCTCTTCCAGTGCGGGCAGAGTGGTCAAGCTTGTGGGCAGTGACAGGCGACTCAGGGCATTCGCGTTGGCAATGTGTGTCCCTGGGTGGTGCTCGAGACAGCATTCGTAGGCCGCTAACAGAAGTACCAACGTTGGATCCGAGCCGAGGCGGTTATCCTCTTTGAAAAGGACCAGCAGTGGTTTATAGTTTGTTATGATTGTGAAATGTCTGCCATAGACGTATGGGTGGAATTTCTTCACTCCAAGAATAACAGTCAATCCTTCCCTTTTGATCTGAGAGTAGCGTCTTCCAGTGTCCGCCAAAGTTCTGGATGCATATGCTGTAGGTCTCTGTGCCATGGTCCCATTGAAGTGAAAGGACTGCCCCGATTCCATATGGAGAGACATCACATGTTAATACCAGTTCTCTCTTGGGACACAATGAGTCCAGATGTTTGATGGTAATAACTGCTGTTTTATCTTTGTGAAGGCTTCATCCTTCAGCACCTGCCACGACCACTTCTGGTACATTTTTCACAGTGTGCAGGGATGGCAATAAAGTGACCCCAGGTTTGGGATGAATTTCCCATAGTAGTTTATGAGGCCGAGGGAAGATTCTAATTCTGTTGTATTTCACAAGGTCGCTGCCTCTTTGATGGCCTGAGCTTTATCCTCCACAGAGTGCAGGCCTTTTCTATTGATTGGGTACCCTGGGTAGATCACGCCGCCTGCCTGGGAAACGCAATGTTCTTGTTTGAGATGGATACCTGCATCAGAAAATTGTCTTAAAACCTCCTCCAGGATTGCTAGGTTCTCTTTTATTGTGGCTCTTGTGATTAGTGCATCATCAAAGTATAGTGCCACCTGAGGTAGCCTTTGGAGAATGTTCTCCATTATGCATTGAAAAATGGTGCATGCCGAAGGGCAGGTGAGTATATTTGTACAAACCCTTATGGGTGTTAAGTGTCACATACTTCCTGCATAACTCGCCTAATTCTAGTGGAGGTAGACATGGCGCTTATCGAGTTTGATGAAGGTTTGACCCCCCCCCGCCAGTTTACCATATAGATCTTCTATGTGTGGCAAGGGGTACTGATCTAAAAGTGAGGCTTTATTAACTGATAGTTCATTGTCCCTGAAAAGGTGGACCGACTTGTTGATCTTGAGGACAGGGACTACTAGTGAAGCCCACTCTGTGAACTGCACTTGGTGTATTATCCGAGGCTCTCTAACCGTTCGAGTTTGGTCTCTACTTTGGTAGTAAAGCTTGTGGGACTGGCCATGTCCTGAAATATTTGGGTAGGACGTTGGGGTTCACATTGGTCTTTACCCTTGCTCCCTCTATTTTACCATGACTTTCTTGGAATACCTCGAGGTATTTGCCAGTGACCTCGTACAATCCACCAGTTCCTACTTTAAAAATTTGTAGCCACTCCAGACAGATATTCTGGAGCAAGTCTTTGCTCAAGAGGCTGGGCGCAGGCCCTCATACAACTATGAGCGGGGGTCAGGCCATCTGCTGCTCATAGGTAACCGGAGTCATAGTGGTCCTTATAATTTTCAAATGTTCCCTGTCTTTGTGGCCAACCTGGTCCTGGTGTTTTGCAGATCTAGGGGTAGGATGCCCATCCGAAGATGCCGGAAGATCTGTTCCTCAATGATGGAGACGGCAGCTCCCATAACCACCTCCATTACTCGAAATTGTCATTGGCTAAGCTTGTTATCTTTATTAGAGCAACCACAGGTGTGATGATGCACTTTAGTTTCATTGTTTCATCCTCTATGGATTGATAGACTTGAAAAGCCCAGGCCTCATGTAGCTTGATTTCCAGCCTGAGCAACAGGTGTACTGCTGATTCTGGCATCCTTGACTGGTCCGTGTCATTTGGCCAAACTTACTACAGTCTTGCGGCTGACACTTGTAGTCCTCTGGGGAGGCTTCCTTGGTACTTTGAAGGTTATCCAGTCATGTTATGAGGTGCCAGAGTGTCCTGGCTCAATGTTGAGTTGGTGGTGGTTGATACATGGGAGCTTTCACGAGGAATGCTGGATTTTCAGTATGAGTCCTCGCAATGCCCCCCCCCCCAATTAAAGGTCCTGTTAACGGGCCCCAGCTTGATGGGCCTCTGCCTGCTGACCACAGGAATTTGCATTCTAAGAAGCCCACGGGGAGACCAATCAGCAAATCCCCTGGTCCTTGTGGTAGTTATCACAGTCACTTTAGTATAAGAGCTCACAGGCACAATCAGTTGAACCGAAGCACAGTTTTTCAGCGCTTTATGAAGAGGAGCAAGTGTTGTAACTGATATTAACTTCAGTGGTTCAAATCTGGGCTGTCACAATAGGACCCTGGAATTAATGAATTTCGGAGAGTCAATGCCACTCACCCTGACAATGTACAGCGTATGATTGTGAAAGGCATTTGATTTTCTCATACCAGTAAAGTGGAAAAAACAAGTCTCTGGGTCATTGTTACATATCGTGCATTTAAATTAATGAGTACTTGAGGGTATGATTACTGCCTGGTAGCCATTCCATACTATCTGTAATTTCTTATAAACGGGAAATTTTATGGAGCGGTTTTATTGAGGTTTGGGTCTATTTTTCAGCCATCAGTGCTGTCAGTGAGATGGGCTCTATTGCATTGATAGATGATGATGGCTATACTGAAGGATTAATGCTGGCAACATTGTAATTGTAAATGTGCTGCAAAATCACTTGCAGTCCATTACTGGAAACCCCTTGGCAACAATACAATCAGATTAAGTGATCAAAGTAGTTTTCAATATTTAGATTATAATTGTGGCCTTTTAGATCTTGAACCTTGTTTTAGAAATGGTTTATAATACTTTTCCCAAGACTCCAAAGTTTGACGGGACCACAAGTGAGAGGATAGGGGCTTGCGAGGTAACTCTCGCACTAAAACTCCAGAATTTCTAGTGAAGGCTACCATGCATCCAGTAAGAAAATCCGTGCAGGTCTGATTACTGATTTGAAACAAAGGCCAGAGTTTTCTGGCCCCTCCTGTCAGTAAGGAGCAGAATCTAGGGAAATGTACCTGCCCATTTCCAGACCTAATCCAACATTGCAAAGATGAAATTAGAATCATGTTAAGGGTCATGGAATGTAGAGCACAGAAGCTATTCAGCCCATCATATGTGCGCGAGCCACCTTGTCCCACGACCTTGCCCTGCCCCTGAACTCTGCACGTTATACCCATTGAAATATTATCGAGTTTCCTCCTGAAAGTTACTTTTGAACATGTTACACTTTCAGCTGATACATTACCAATCATAATAACTCGTTAACAAAAATCTCCTCTTCCCACCTCTGCCTTGTTTGGTCAAGGACCAAAAGTCTGTGTCCTTTGGTCACTGACCCTCATGCCAGTGGAAAAAGTTCCTCCCTAGTTATATTGCCAGAACACTTCATCAGTTTCAATGCCTCAATTAAATCTCTTCTTAACCTTCACTGTTCTAAGCACAACTCCAGCTTCTTCGTCCGTCCATGCAATTGAAATCTATTCACATGTCCGTTTACTTCGGCGGGGCTGGAAGATCCCACCAGTGGGAGGGGCCAGAAGATTCCAGCCTTTGTATAAAATCAGGAATCTCAACCGAATGGTTTGTTCCAAATCTTTGCCTGAACCACATTTTTCTCAGTCTCCACTGACTCCATGATGACTTCCATTCCCAGGATGTTTTTAAACTTAACTTGAACTGAATTTAAGCTATTTGAATTAATTTTACCAAGAATCATGGAATTGATTGAAGGAACAGTGTGGAGGAACAGGAGGATCTTGGGGGTCCACGTACATAGATCCCTCAAAGTTGCCACCCAGGTTGATAGGGTTGTTAAGAAGGTGTGTGGTGTGTTGGCTTTCATTAACAGGGGGATTGAGTTTAAGAGCTGTGATGTTTTGCTGCAGCTTTATAAAACCCTTGTTCGACCACACTTGGAATATTGTGTCCAGTTCTGGTCGCCTCATTATAGGAAAGATGTGGATGCTTTGGAGAGGGTACAGAGGAGATTTACCAGGACGCTACCTGGACTGGAGGTCATGTCTTATGAAGAAAGGTTGAGGGAGCTAGGGCTTTTCTCACTGGAGCAAAGAGGGAAGAGAGGTGACTTGATAGAGGTGTACAAGGTGATGAGAGGCATGGATAGAGTGGATAGCCAGAGACTTTTCCCCAGGGTGGAAATGACTGTTATGAGGGGACATAATTTTAAGGTGATTGGAGGAAGGTATAGGGGAGATATCAGACCTAGGTTCTTTACACAGAGTGGTGGGTGTGTGGAATGCACAGCCAGCAGAGGTAGTGGAGTCAGAGTCATTGGGGACATTTAAGCGACTCTTAGACAAGCACATGGGAAACAGTAAATTGAAGGGGTGTAGGTTAGGTTGATCTTAGATTAGGATAAATGGTCGGCACAACATGGTGGGCTGAAGGGCCTGTACTGTGCTGTACTGTTCCATGCTCTATGTTAATCACAGAAACTTAGAGCACCGAAAGAAAGCATTCGGCGCACTCAATGAAAGTGCTATCTAATTAGTTTCACAACCTTGCTCTTCCCAATTTTCTTCCCTTCAGATATTTCTCATATTCAATTTTGAAAGTTACCAAATGATAATAATTCCCTCCCTAAAAGTAATTCTCCCCTTCCCATTTCTGTCACTTTTGCCATTTATAATAAATCCCTGTCCTCTGGTTTTGCCAGAGGTTCGGTGCAAACTCGATGGACTGAATGGCCTCCTTCTGCACTGCAGGGATTCTATGATTTCTATGATGTGCCAGCTGGATCCTTCTAATCTACTGTCAGGCTTCACACAAGGGGAACAATTTCACCGTTGGATCAGAAAATAAAGGGTTTAAGGATGACTCCAGAGACAAGAGCACACATAAAGCTGGGCATTCAAAGATAAACTGTCAGAGTTTCAAGTCAGGTAGTAAACTAAATTCCCACCTCAGATGGGTGTAAAAGATTTCACGCTTGTCCACTGGTTCCTGGTTTCACTGGTTGCCCAGTCATCATTTACCCCTTAACCAGCATCATCATTACTGGCCATTACTACTTGCTGATCTCAAATTTGGCTTCTACACTTGTCCATCAAATACGAGTGAATGTATTTCATTGGCTATGAAGTGTTTTGGGATTCCCTGCAAATATGAAAGGTTTTTTTAAATTTTAGAGTATTCAATTCTTTTTTTTCCAATTAAGGGGGAATTTAGCATGGCCAATTCACCTACCGTGCACATCTTTTTTGGTTGTGGGGGTGTGACCCACGCGGGCATGGGGAGAATGTGCAAACTCCAAATGGACAGTGACCAGGGGCCGTGATCGAACCCGGGTTCTCAGCACCGTGAGAAAGCAGTGCTAACCACTGCGCACCGTGCCGCCCGCAAATATGAAAGTTAATTATTAAATGCTTTCATTCAAAAGGGAGCAGATTATCATTTTAATGGCTATACCTTGAGTGAGGCAAATGTGTAATGAGACCTGGGTGTCCTCGCATACCAGTCGCTGAAGATAAGGTGCAGCAGGTGGGAAAGAAGACAAATGGTATGTTGGCCTTCATAGCTAGAGGATTTGAGTACAGGAACAGGGATGTCTTGCTGCAAGTATACAAGTATAGGTCTTTGTGAGGCGACACCTGGAATATTGTGTGTAGTTTGAGGTCCCCTTATCTGAGGATGGATGTGCTTGCTACAGAGGGCATGTAGCGAAAGTTTACCAGACTGATTCCAGGGACGGCGGGACTGACATGTGAGGAGAGGTTGAATCAGTTCAGATTATACTCACTGGGGTTTAGAAGAATGAGGGGAAATCTCATAGAAACCTATAAAATTCTAACATGACTGGACAGTTAGATACAGAAAGGATGTTTCCGATGGTGGAGGAGTCCAGAACCAGGGGTCACAGTCTAAGGATATGGGGTAAACCATTTAGGACTGAAATGAGGAGAAATTTCCTCACCCAGAGAGTGGTGAACCTGTGGATTTTGCTACCACAGAAAACAGCTGAGGCCAAAAATTGTCTGGATTCAAGAAGGAGTTAGAGATAGCTCTCGAAGCTAAAGGGATCAAAGGATAGGGGGGAAAGCAGAAACCGGTAATTAAGCTGGATGATTAGCCAAGATCATAATGCATAGCAGCCGAAAGGCCTACTCCTACTCCTGTTTTCTATGTTTCTACCTTTCTAAATCTCTCGTCTTCCAGATGGTACGTCCATGTTTCCTCGTCTTCCAGTGTTGAGCATATGTGTGAACACTGGTGGTTTTTTGACTGATTCCTGATGGTCTAAAGTTGTCATTAAATGTGTGCATATCTCTGACAAATTAATAATGATCTTGGTCTAAATATGCATTCTGCCTAAGCAATTCACTCTCACTTTTAACCAGTCCTATTTTGTTCCTTTCTGATGTGCTTGCTGCTAATGCAATGTTGCAAATTTCCAAAGGAAATATCGCTGGTTGATTCAACTCAGTATTTATTATTTCAGTTACTATGTTCAGTTTTTCCTCAGGTATGTTTGTCTATCTCGAAACAAAAGACGTTATCAATAAGTCCAAATTTCATGTAGGTCTTGGCTGTGTACAAACCTCTGAGCGCATTGATTTTTATATCATTATGAAGAATGCTAATGAGAAACATTGACGTGGCCTGGAGTACATGTGCAGTGAAAGTTTCTTGGGCAATATCCCCTTTACATCTGGTGGCACACCCAAAGTTCAATAATATTAAGACAAATATTACAAAGTTACATGCTGAAGGCTCTTCAAAATAGAGTATGGAGTGATGTTGATCTATTTATAAAACACTTTCTGAAGAAAACCAAGCTCCAGAATACACCAGTAACCCGTATCATTGGTCCCTGTAAACTCACCTACCTCTAAAACCCATTATGTCTTCCTCGTCTATAATCTCAATCAGCTTCCTTGTGGACGTATGAAGCTAACTCACACTCACTGCATATGCCTGTAACTGATTCCAGAGGTGATGCCTTTGCAAAAAAGTACTTCTTAGCATCTACAGTAACTGTTTCAATAACTTTCACTGGTGTGCCCTGGTTCCTCTTCAGCCCACCCAGCTCAAGTAACCATTCCTTAAGGGCAGAACATAAGCCGCTCATTGTTTTAAATATCCCTTTATCCCCTTGAAGGCTACACTTCTCCAAATAGCCCAGTTCTCTAAGCACTTGTTGGTATCTGAAAGGTGTTAATCTAGGTATTAATTGAATGGCCCTCCTCTGAACCTTTTCCGGAATCTCATTGTCTCTTACCATAGGAGTGAAGCAGATCTGGGCATCAGACCAGACCTTCGTACGAGAGAAGAATTATACTTCTAGATTTATATTTAATTGTCCTCCCTATAAATCCTTCTTCTGTCTCTTGCTTTCAAAATAGCCCCATGACTGAGTATGGGATTTCATGATTCATGAACTGCTACCCCACATATGTAAGTAGTATGTACCTATTGTCCCCTTGATTAGCTGTTGTGGTTTAACTTACAATTTTCTCCAGAACTTATATTTTCCATTTAACTCTGTATTTTGTGGCTCTCTAACGGTAACTCTGATTTACTTCTTTCGAGAATGAACTTTTCAGATTTTTCAAATCTTTTCTCGTTGACCCAGTCCTCGGAAGCTATCTTAAAGGCCTTCTCTGCCATGCTTCTTGTGGCTTATTTACCAGAACTGAATGTAGTATTCAGCGTATGCCCTGCCCAAAGTGCAATGCAGCCTCATCATTTACCTTTATTCAGCGATTCAGCTCAGCATTCCGTTTGCTTTGTTAATTACAGACAAATTAGGAGAAGGTGTAGACCGTTCAGCCCCTCAAACCTGCTCTGCCATTCAATAATATCATGGCTATCATGGTTGATGTGATTGTGGCCTCAACTCTATCTGCTGCCTACCCTTGATCACCTTTGATCCCCTTGTTATTCATGAATCTGTCTACCTCTGTCTTAAAATTATTCAATGGCCCCTCTGCCTCCACCGCTCTCCAGGGAAGAGAGTTCCAAAGATTCATGATACTCTGGGGGAAAAAAACTTCTTCCCATCTCCATCTCAAGTGGAAGACCCCTTATTTTTGAACTGTAGCACCGAGTTCTAGTCTCTCCCACACAGGGAACACATCCTTTCAGCATCCACCCTGTCACCCTATCAACTCTGCTCAGGATTTTATATATTTCAAGAGATCACCCCATTCCCCTAATCTCCAATAGATAAAGATCCCACCTGACCAAGCTTTTCTCATAAGATAACCTCCTCATCCCAGGGATAAATCAAGTAAACTTTTTCTGAATTGCTTCCAATTCTTTCTTAAATAAGGAGAGCAAAATTGTACACAGTACTCCAAATATGGGGCAGGATTGTCCACCGGCGGGATGCTCCATTTTGCCGACCGCACGGGAGTTTCCCGTCGGCGTGGGGCTGCCCCACAATGGGAAACCCCATTGACCGGCCGGCGTAACGGAGCATCCCGCCAGCGGGATGAGGAGAAATGTAGCACGGCGGGTCGGAGCATCCTGCCCATGATTTCATCAATGCACTGGAAAACTGTGGCAAAAATCCCAGAATTTCTATTCCATTCCCCGCACAATAAACGCAAACATTCCGGTTGCTTTTCTAATCACTGTATCTGCGCCCTAACTTTTAGGGATTTATGTATCAGGACATCCAGATCTTGCTGTCCCTCAGAGTTCTGCAATCCTTTCCCATTGAAATAATACACTTCTTTTCTATTCTTCCTGCCAAAGTGGACAAGTTCACATATTCCCACTTCTTACTTCACCGGCCACATTTTTGCCTAGTTAATTAACCTATTGATGTCTCTTTGCAGATTCCTTGAGCAGGATCACTGGTCTCCCAGCCAGCGTTTCCCGGTGGCGGAAGACGTTGCGCTGTTTGCGCGGTGGAATTCTCTGCTCCTGCCGCTGGCAATTCCCATTGAAGTCACCCCAGGCTGCTGGGAAACCCACAGGTGGGGTGTGCAGCTGGTGGGACCAGAGAATTCTGCCACTAGCTAACGGTCAGAGAATTCCGGTCCATAAGTCCTCTTCACATCTTGCTTTCTTTGTATCATCATCAAATTTAGCAACCATATAATTGGTCTCTTCATCCAAGTGATTTATATAATTTGTAAATAGTTGAGGCCCCAGCACTGATCTTGTGGCACTCAACTTGTCATATCTTGCAAACCCCAAAATGACCCATTTATGCCCATTCCCTGCTTCCTGTTGGCTAACCAATCCTCTATGCATGCTAATATGTTACCCCCCTACATAGAAACCTTTGATGCAGCGCCTTGTCAAATGCCTTCTGGAAATCTAAGTGCAACACATCCACAGGTTCCCCTTTATTCACGTTGCTTGTTACTTCCTCGAAAAACTCCAAAAAAATTGTCAAGCAAGATTGCCCTTCCACAAAACCATTGTGGCTCTGCTTGATTGCACTGACACTTTATAAATGCCCTGCTATAACCTCCGTAAAAATAGATTCCGGAAATCTCCCTATGACAGGTGTTACAATAACTGGTCTGTAGTTTCTTGTTTTTTTGTCACCCTCCTTTCTTGAACAGAGAACACATTTGCTGATTTCCAATTTGATAGGACCTTTTCAGAATTTAGGGAAATGTGAAAAATGAAAACCAATGCATCTATTATCTCAGCCTCCACTTCTTATAGGATGAGATCCATCAGAACCCGGGGACATGTCAGCTTTTATTTTCTCAGTACCCTTTCCTTGGTGATTGCAATTGTTCTCAGCCCCTCCTGCCCTTCCACTCCTGATTCATAATTAATTCGGGGGTGTTATTTGTATCCTCCACAGTGAAGGCAAACGTAAAATATCTGTTCAGTTCATCTGCCATTTCCTTTTCTTATATTTTGCAATGACTGAGAATATCAGTGTAGCACCTTCTGTTACTCCTAAATCATTATCCGGCCATTCTTTCAATGATCTCATTCTGAGTCATGAAGTTTAGCAACTAACCACACTGCCAACTTGGATAAAGAGGTTTCTGGACATGGAAGATGTGTTCACATTTCAATCTAACAGGCTGTTAATCAGCCTGAAATTCCTTTCATTCCTTCACGCTGTTCTCCAAAGGGACAATGCAAAGTTATGAAAACAACATCTGTAGGATGCCTATTGTTTGAAGTTTATATTATGCCTTTCATGTGTAGTTTTATCATTGGCTTTCTGTAAATCCTCATAGAAGCTGCAGTATATTATGTACCATGACACAATAATGCAGCACATTTCTTATGATTTTTCAAATATTAAATGTGTCCCACAGTTCTGATTCTTCACGAATAAGTAGAACTATAATACTTTAATATTTGGTCGCAACATTTGTGAAGCTTGGCACAAATACTCATTCGAGTGAAGCACCCCGTATCTTTGACATATTGTTTATTTTTCTGGTTCAAATGAAACAAGGTGACTTCCCATCTTTGGGCTGAGATGTAGAACTGAAACCCCAACAGCCTTTATGAGTGAATGAAAACGACCCCCTGGGTGAAATCATGTGGGGTGATGAGGGTTCAGGCTGCTGTCTGGAGAGCTGGTGAGATTTCCGAATGATTAACTCTACACTTACTTTATTCACTCAAATGTTGAGTTACGTTTTTAAGAATTGTGTCCAGGGGCGGGATTCTCCCCTACCCGGCGAGGCGGGATGTCCCGACGGGACGGAGTAGCGTGAACCACTCCAGTGTTGGGCCGATTCCGCACCTTCAGGTGCTAATCGCGCCCCGGAGTGGTTGGCGCCCCGCCGGCTGGCGGGAAAGGGGCTTGGCGCCATGCCAACACTCGCCAAAGGGCTTCCGCTGGCCAGCGAGAGTCGGCGCATGTGCATGTGCGCCAGCGCGTGCTGGCGTCATCCCCGCGCATGCGCAGAGGGATTCGCTTCCGCGCCGGGAATGGAGGAGGACCACAGCCTCCGGTGCGGAACAATAGAGTGCCCCCATGGCACAGGCCCGCCCGTGGATTGGTGTGTGCCCCGATCGAGGGCCAAGCCACCGTGGGGGCACCTCCCGGGGCCAGATCCCCCCGCGCCCCCCAAGAACCCCGGAGCCCGCCCGCGATGCCAGGACCCGCCGGTAAGGGACCTACTCTAATTTACGCCAGCGGGACTGGCAACAGACGGACGGGACTTCGGCCCATCGCGCCCGGAGATTTTGGGCAGCCCCGGAACCCATTGAATCGCGCCGGACCCCGCCATTTTCCGAGGCGGGTGGCGCGACTCGCGCTGGGCCGGTTTTTGGGGGAGGGAGAATTGTGAGGACGGCGGGGGTGGGATTCATGCCGATCCCCGGCGATTCTCCCACACGGCGGAGGGGGGAGGGGGGGGGGGGGGTCGGAGAATCCCGCCCCAGGTTCCTTTTAAGATTCTCCGAATTCAATGGCACCCATGAAGTTTCATTTTAAAGGCACACACAGTGTAAGTCTGCTATAATTACAGGTTCTAAAGCTTGTATCATTATATTCACATATGATGCAAATGTGATGGCTGATGCAATGATATTGTCTCAATGCAACATGTAGTTTCTATGAGCACGAATGACGCACATCGTTTGAAGTGTAATTTCAAAGCAATCCCTTAACAATAAAGCTTCGATTTTCATTGAGTCATGGAAACATCAGGGACATTTAAAAACGGTGGAACCTGAATCTGGAAGTCACATTTCCGACATTTGTACCAGTAGAGGTGAGGGGACAGGGCTTGACTCACATATGAAGGGTACTTGAATTCAGAAAAACCATTTGACCTCAGTGTTGAGTTCAGTCAGACCCCATTTGTGCTGGAGCAAGGGCTTCATCCCACAGTGTGTGTGTAGTAATCCACGGGAGGCAGGAGTTCCGTCACCACACCAATATTTATTTACAATAACGATATTACAGGAGCAGCTACAAACAGTGCTGCTAGCAGTCCAGTCAACTTAAGACTGGCTCACAAAGCCTACACAGGCGATTAAATGGGCCCCCTCAATGAGCTATCATTGAGGGAGCTCATACTCCAATTGGCCAACCAATAAAGCTAATTGGAATTCATTACATCCCTCCCCCCCAAGGTCCGAGGAATTCCTGCCAGCTGGCATTCCTCTGAGCTTCTTCCTGCTCCTCATGTCTGGGTCTATCACATGTTGTCCGCCGGGTTGTTCTCTGAAGTGGGTGGGGTGTACCTTATAGGTGCTCATCTTTTCCTTGACGACCTCCTTGGAAGTTGTTCGTCCTCCTCCTCGGGGAGAGGTGTCGCGGCGGCCTCGTCGAGTGTGTCCATCTCCGACTCTGATGACTGGATGACGGGGTCTGAGAAATTGCTCGGGGCTGAGGTGTGGGTATCCTCTCCGTCTGGGCTATCCCAGCTTGAGGCGGTCCTGCTTCGCATGCCTCCAGGTGTGGTTCCGCTGCCCTTATTTGGTCTAGGTGTTTCTTCAGCACCTTACCCCCTATTGAAACCTCATAGGATATGGGCCCTGTTTGGGACTCTACCGTGCCTTTGACCCACATTGGTCCATTCCCATAATTCTTGACCCAAACCGGTGCCCCCACCTGGAAATGTCTCTGCTGCCGACTATTATCATGCCCCCTGCGTTGGGCCTCCTGTTGTTTCTCCACTTTCCCCGTTAAATTTGGGAAAAGGAGACTCAGCCTCGGTCGCAGCCGCCTTCCCATTAAGAGTTGAGCTGGCGGTATGCCCATTGTGGAATGCGGTGTGGTCCTGTAATCAAACAGCCAGCGGGAGAGCTTTGTGTCTATTGACGCTGCCAGCTGATTCTTGAGTCCCGCTTTAAGTGTCTGGACTGCTCTCTCTGCCAGGTCGTTGGTCACTGGATGGTAAGGGGCCGTTTTGATGTGATGGACTCCGTTTTCCTTCAGGAATTTTCCAAATTCCCCACTTGTGAATGCCGTTCCGTTGTCCGACACCAATACCTCCGGCATTCCATGTGTTGCAAACGAGGCCCTGAGCTTTTCAATTGTCGATGCTGTGCTTGCCGCGTTTACCCGGTGGACGTCCAACCATTTGGAGTGGGTGCCCACTAACACCAAAAACATTGAGCCCATGAAAGGGCCGGCGTGGTCAATATGCAGGTGGGTCCACGGTCTGCCTGGCCATTCCCACGGGTGCAATGGCGCCGCTGGTGGCACTCTTTGCCCCTGTTGGCACTCCTGGCACCGACGTACCAAGGCTGCTATGTCTGTGTCCAAACCTGGCCACCAAACGTAGCTTCGAGCTAGCATCTTCATTTTAGACACCCCTGGGTGTCCGTGATGTAACTCAGTTAAGGTTGCCTGACTGCCCTGAGCTGGAACGATTACCCGGGCTCCCCATAATAGGATACTGTCTTCCACAGTTATTTGGTCCCTTCTGCTCCAGTATGGGTGCATTTGGGGCTCCACTGGTATTTCCAGTTCCCCTGTTAGCAGTAAATGCTTCACCTTGGCTAAAACTGGGTCTTTTTGCGTCCACAACCGAATATGTTGTGCGTCTACTGGTAGGATGTCCAAAAAAGTTAGAGTCATTACTGTCTCCTCTACTTTTGATATTTGCGGCAGAGTGTCCGGGAGGGGAAGTCTGCTCAAACCATCTGCATGTGCTACTCGTGTTCCCAGTCTGTGCTCCAGAACGTATCTATATACCGCCAGTAGCAACGGCCAGCGTTGTATTCTAGCTGATGCAATCGGGGGTATTGACTTGTCTTCTTTTAATAACCTTAATAACAGCTTATGGTCCGTCACTATGGTGAATTTCCGCCCGTACAGATACTGGTGAAATTTTTTTACTGCGAATATCACCGCCAGTCCTTCCTTCTCGATTTGGGCGTACTTCCTCTCAGCTATCGCCAAGGTCCTCGAAGCATAGGCTATTGGCCGTTCTTCCCCAGTCCTTCCTCTATGGGCTAAGACGGCTCCTACCCCATAGGGGGATGCATCACAAGTGACCACCAACTCCTTCCTTGGGTCATAATGCTCTAGGACATTTTCGGATGACAGCTGTTCCTTAATGTCCCTAAATGCTCTGTTTTGGCGGGTGGACCATTTCCATTCTTGCCCCTTTTTTAGTAGCTGGTGGAGGGGTTCTAGGATGGACGCCCTATTTTCAATAAATTTTCCATAATAAGTTACCAATCCTAGAAATGATCGTAACTCCTGGACCGTGGTGGGAGCTGGGGCTTCTTTTATTGCCCTTACTCTGTCTTCTAATGGATGTAAGCCTGACTCGTCTACTTTATATCCCATCCTCGTCGCCACTGTAGTAATACACGGGAGGCAGGAGTTCCGTCACCAGACTAATATTTATTAACAGTAACGATATTACAGGAGCAGCTACAAACAGTGCTGCTAGCAGTCCAGTCAACTTAAGACTGGCTCACAAAGCCTGCACAGGTGATTATATGGGCCCCCTCAATGAGCTATCATTGAGGGAGCTCATACTGCAATTGGCCAACCAATAAAGCCAATTGGAGTTCATTACAGTGTGTTACAAATTATTTAGAGTAGACAAAAGCGCCCATGGCAGATCTGGCTGATTGGCAAGGAGGGTATAAGGACAGAAGGTAGTGGGTAGAGGGCGTGAATTGCAACTAAATTTTGCATGGGGGCTATAAGAGGGCAATTGGGTGGACACAGGGTGTGGGTTGGCATGAGCTGGCAATATGTTGTCAAAGGGGACCATAGGGGCCATGCAAGAGGGAGGGGTCATGTGTTGGCCCTCAGTTGGTATTGGAGCTATAAGGGGGCCATTGGAGTTAGTGCAGACAAAGGCTGGCATGAGTTGGCACAATGTTGGCATGGGGCTATAAGTGGTCAGGGAGGTTGGTGGTGTTATGTGTCGGCACTAAGTTAACATAGTGGCTATAAGGGTGGGGGCATGGTTTGCCATGGATTCACATGTTTGGGCTTGAGGAATGGTTGGCCAGGTGAGGGTATGTGAGGGATGCGGCCCAGAGAACCAAGGCAAGCCCTTTAACTATCCCATTTTGGCATTCAGCAGCCTGTGTGACCACCTCCAGTCTGTGTCCAGGAGTGGCAGACCTGACTCCATCCCACACCCATGCCCCTCCTACCTTCTCCACACATGAAGGTCCCGCCGTTCAGGCCACATTTTTCCTGGCGGCAGTGGAGCAATTGGGAAGATTTTCCTGTCCTGCACACCTACCTCAGGAGTGGAAATGCAGTCCTAAGTATCTGATAAAATATGAATAGAAAGACCTGAGATGAACCACACTTTGGCGTGGGTTTGGGTTTTATTGCTAACTCTCAAAGCCCTTCACAGGTTAACTGAAAGCTCAGCATTTGGTGATTTCTGTTCACTTCGAAAATATGTAACCTGGTGTGAATTGTATTTGCACTGCCTAATTTGTATTCAGATCAGCCATGATCTAATTGAATGGCAGCACGGGTTCGATGGGCCGAATGGCCTTTTCCTGTCCCTATGTTCCATGACTTGTAAATTGGGCTCTTCACACTTATTAACTGTATACCAACCTTATTCATAAAGTAACGGTCATGGTTGCATGGTTGCTGTGTATATCCTACACAATATGTCTGCCAGTGAGTCATAAGGATAGTAATTCAACTGAGTCCTACTGATAACATTATAAACTAGAGATTGAAGGTTGAACACTTTATGAACATCAGTCAATCCCTGAGACTGAATTACATTCACCGTGAGACATTTGTTGTTCTTTATAAATCTACTGTGTATATTTTTTATTAAATTAAAATGTTTACATTTCATTTTATTGCCTTTTTTCAGCAGGACTCCTAGAATTACAGTGATATATATGGAATTATGATAAAGATAAAGATGACTAGTTGCAGATGAAAGTTGCATAACTAGCTCTATAGATTATTCCTCTTTCGTTAAACATATGCCATTCATGTGACATTGTTTATATGCCACCCAAAGCTGTTATTACCCAGAGGGTGATTGTTGGCTCGTGACTAAGGTCAGGGCATGTGGAGTCAGGGGACAGGTAGCAGAATGGATAGGAAACGGGTCACAGGCCGTGAAATGGAGAGTAGGGGTTAAGGGCAGCTATTCGATTGGCCAAATGTGCCAACTCCACAGGGATTGGCAATGGGATCACCATGATTTATATTCACGATATGAATCCTGTAATAATAGGTACATTTTCTAATTTTGTGGACAACATCATATTGGGAGGTGTCCAAAAGAAGAAGACATCAATAAATTGCAGATTGGGAGCTTAACTGGCAAATAAATTAGTATTAGTGTATTTTAGTACGAAGTATAAGAGAGCTCAAACTATCTGGATAATAAGTGCCGAAGTGGGTTGAGGAGCAAAGTGTTCCAGGGATACAGATACATAAGCCACCAAAAGTAGTTTCTTGGTTTAATAAATGCATTAAAATTTTCAAACCAAACTCTGGGATTTATTTTGAGAGGGATAGAAGTCATGTTAAATATGTACAGAACATTTATTTGACTACACTTTGAGCACAGCTCTTGTCTCCACATTAGAAAAAACGAATGGAGGCATTGGAGAAGGTGGATAGAAAATTACTAGAATGATGCCAGAATTGAGAGATTATAACAGGGAAGACTGAAGAGGCTGATGTTCTTTTCTCTGGAAAAAAGCAGGCTGAGAAGTGACCTGCTGTAAGCCTTTAAATATATCAAGTGGCTTGACAGTGTAGGTGTAGAGATATTTCCACTTGTGAGGGATTCGGAAACTGGAGGCCATAACACTAAGATAATAATGAATAAATTCAGTAGAAAATGCACAGGCAACTACTTTACCTAAAGGGTAGTAAGAATGTAGGACATCTTATCTGAAGGGGATAGATGCATTTAAGAGGAAGGTAAATAATATACAATCAGCTGGACTCCTGGTTGGGGGCGATGGTTGATTTTCCGCCTCCGTTTTCGATGGGCGGGAATGGCGGAGGGCGTGGAGAATTGGGCGGGAGACCTAATACAGCGTTTACGCCAGCGGGATTTCCCTGCTCGATTGTCCCTGCTCCGCCAGTGACGTAATGGGTTTTGCCATCCAGTGACAGGAACCCAATTATAATACATTTAAGCAAGATTAATGGGTCTTGCCGCTGTAACATCCCTCCCTGTCCCCCATCCCTGCGGTGTGACATCACGTTGGCGTGGTTTACAACAGACCCGCGGGTCTGTGCCACCAGCATGTTGTCATGGAACCCGTTGCCAAGATTTATTTTTTTACAGGCTACATCCGCCTTTGACAAACAACAAATATGTCCACACTATATGTATTCTGTATGTTATTATAACAGCAACAATTTCCATTTATATAGCACTTTCAAAGTAGTAAAACCTTTCAAAGCACTTCACAAGTGCATTAGTGACAAAATCTGACTCCATTAGATAGGTGGCCGAAAGTTTTGTCAAAGTGGTTGACTTTAGAAGGTCTTAAAGGAGAAGAGAGGCTTGGGGAGGGAATTCAAGAACTTAGGGAGCTGAAGATGCGTTGTTTTAAGTTATAGGGGAAAATGTTGTATTATTGTTTCAATTGACTGTACAATCTATAGGTTGTGGTTGAGATTTTTCCAACTGGGCAGTTAGCTGAAGGAATGCCTGTGTGTGTTGCTACAAGAGGCACAGTCCATTTTAATGGCTGCACCTTGGTGAACCTATATAGCTGTGGCGTGAGCTGCCTTACCGAAAAGGGCATAGTAACAAATGGCAATGGTATTTTCATCAAAACTTGTGGCTGAGACTTGTGACGGGAGGAATTGTGGTATCAGCAGTTTGAATGAAATACAGAGTGCTCTGCCATATTGTTAACTGGTATTCCTGCCAAGCAAGGAGAGATAGAGGTATAGTGGTGATGTCACTGGACTAGTAATCCGGAAGCCCAGGCTAATGCTCTCGGAGCACGGGCTCAAATCTCACTACGGCAGCGAGTGGAATTTATGTTCAGTCAATAAATCCAGATTTTAAAGGTCTATAATAATTGTCATCAATTGTGAAAAAAAAACCTATCTGCTTCACTAATGTCCCCAGAGGGAAAGAAATCTGGGCCAGAATTATCCAGCTGTTGCGATTCACTTTTCCCTCCGGAGCGCCCCCCACCCTTGTGTTTCCCGGCAGAATGCGGTGGCTTCAGTGGGAAATCCCATTGACAGGCAGCGGAAAGACAGAATCCCACCGCCAGCGGACAGCATGCTGCCTGGAAACATGCGGCTGGGCACCTGGAGAGCACTCCTTACCTAAAGTGACTCCAGATCCAGGCTGACAGTTAACTGCCCCCTGAAGAAGCCTGGCAACTCAGTTCAAGGGCAGTAAGATAGCCAGAGATGCCCACATCTCTTGAAAGATTTGTTTTTTAAACTGAGTAAAGGCACCAAAGTTTAATTCGAGTTTTGAGTGCTGCATCCCTTTATTTGATGGGAATACCAGTTAGCAATAGAGTAACATATGTACAATGTTACATACTACAATGCTGAGTGGTTCCAATTGGTGAATATTTTTGCAGCTCCAATTGCAGTTAGTCAAATGGTTGGGGTATGGGAGAGAAGGGTGGAGATGATGAGACTACCTCAGGGCCGGTTTAGCTCAGTAGCTCGTTAGCTGGTTTGTGATGCAGAACAAGGCCAACAGCGGTGGTTCAATTTCCATACCAGCTGAGGTTATTCCTGAAAACCTGCCTTCTCAACCTTATCCTTCACCTGAGGTATGGTGACCCTCAGGTTAAATCACCACCAGCCAGCTGTCCCCCTCAAAGCAAGGAGAGCCTCTGGTCAGCTGGGACTACCATGACTTTACTTACTTAACTTAAAAGTACAAATGCACCGTTCAGCCATGTATTTCATTCTGCCTCACAAAAATCCAAAGTTTGATTGCTTCAATAAATCATTACAAGTATAAAGACTGAAGTGTAAAATGTGCAGAAGTTACCAAGAAATTAACTTTTAAACAAGTTTTCCAGACAAGCTAGTTGAGCAAACATGGATGTAATTCTTTTTAAAATGTGCAATTAAACCTTTGCTTCTTATAGTGAAACTTGGAGATACAAGCACGGTTATATCCATTCTAGGGCAGTAGAATTATACATCAATCTTGTTAATGCCAGGAATGGTTGTCCCATTGAATGCGGATGTACCAATTTTCTCCTTTGTTTTATTACCTACTATTTCTTGTGTCCAGGAGTTTCATTAATGTATTTGCCTGTTACCTGGCTAGTTAAGTGGCTGTTAAATCATTTGGAAAGTAGCAAATGACTGATCTTGCAGACCATATTTTTGCTCCTAAAGGTAATGGAATCATACAGAACCAACTCACCCAGCGGAAAATTGAAGTAATTAGAATTTCTATTCATCACCCTGATAATAAGAAGAGAAAATAGCAAGATCAACACACTGATTAAAGTGGAAAATATCCCCATTATAACCTTCGGTCGCATTTGCAACAAGAAATTGATTCAGCTTTCTTTAAAATGGGTTAAAAGCAGCATTAACTACATTTATCTATAATCTGTTTCACTCTGAGTGGAAAATAAATTATCCATCCACATTTTCTAGGACGACATTTGCTTTTGCACGATTTCTCCCATCTTCCGAACTTCCCCACACCTCTGATTTTGATCATGTCAAAATGTAGGAACTTAAGCCTTTTGAAAAAACAGTCACAGGGCGAGGCCATTTCCGGGACCCGACAACGCCTTGCTGGCAGCGCACCTAATTGGCAGCATCTGTGACTGCCTTCCAACCAAGGATGGCAAATGGGTTCCTGAGTCTACAGGCCCAATCACAGCCTTGGAAGAATGAAAGCCCAACTGGCAGGGCTGGAATTTGCCGCTGTCGGATAAGGACGATGAGGGTGCCTCCATCTTCAGAGACTTGCCAAAGAGTTTTATATCTTGTTACAGTCATGTCATATGTCCGTAAGGCTGACTGACAGACGGACACTTTGGGCTGGATTCTCCAAAAATGGTGCTATGTCCCCCATGTCGGTGTAAAAACGCTGGCGTTTCACGTCAGACTTTCCATAAAAAGATTTACAGCTATTCACCTCCCATGAAGGGGCTGGCAGGGCCTCGGAGAGCATCTCACAGCTTCATAGAACCTAGAACATAGAACATCACAGCACAGTACAGACCCTTCAGCCCTCGATGTTGCGCCGACCTGTGAAACCAATCTAAAGCCCATCTACACTATTCCATTATCATCCATATGCTTATCCAATTACCATTTAAATGCCCTTAATGTTGGTGGGTCCACTACTGTTGCAGGCATGGTATTCCATGCCCTTACTACTCTCTGAGAAAACAACCTACCTCTGACATCTGTCTGATATCTATCTCCCCTCAATTTAAAGCTATGTCCCCTCGTGCTAGCCATTACCATCCGAGGAAAAAGGCTCTCACTGTCCACCCTATCTAATCCTCTGATCATCTTGTATGCCTCTATTAAGTCACCTCTTAACCTTCTCTCTAAATAAAACAGCCTCAAGTCCCTCAGCCTTTCCTCGTACGATCCTCCCTCCATACCAGGCAACATCCTGGTTAATCTCCTCTGCACCCTTTCCAATGCTTCCACATCCTTCCTACAATGCAGCGACCAGAACTGCACGCAATACTCCAAATGCGGCCACAGCAGAGTTTTGTACAGCTGAAACATGACCTTATGGCTCTGAAACTCAATCCCTCTACCAATAAAAGCTAACACACAGTACGCCTTCTAAACAACCCTATCAACCTGGGTGGCAACTTTCAAGGGTCTATGTATATGGATACCGAGATCTCTCTGCTCATCCATACTACCAAAAATCTTACCATTAGCCCAGTACTCTGTATTCCTGTTACTCCTTCCAAAATTAATCACGTCACACTTTTCTGCATTAAATTCCATTTGCCACCTCTCAGCCCAGCTCTGCAGCTTATCTATGTCCCTCTATAACCTGCAACATCCTTCCGCACTGTGCACAACTCCACCGACTTTAGTGTCATCCGCAACTTTACTCACCCATCATTCTACGCCCTCCTCCAGGTCATTTATAAAAATGACAAACAGCAGTGGCCCCAAAACTGATCCATGTGATACACCACTAGAAACTGAACTCCAGGCTGAACATTCCCATCAACTACCACTCTTCTTTCAGCTAGCCAATTTCTGATCCAAACCGCTAAATCACCCTGAATCCCATGCCTCCGCATTTTCTGCAATAGCCTACTGTGGGGAACCTTATCAAACGCTATTTACTGAAATCCATAAACACCACATCAACTGCTTTACCGTCGTCCACCTGGTTGGCCATCTTCTCAAAGAACTCAATAAGGTTTGTGAGGCACGACCTACCCTTCACAAAATCGTGTTGACTATCCCTAATCAAATTATTCCTTTCTAGATGATTGTAAATCCTATCTCTTGTAATCCTTTCCAAGACTTTGCCCACAACAGAAGGCTCACTGGTCTATAGTTACTGGGGTTGTCTCTACTCCCCTTCTTGAACAAGGGGACAACATTTGCTATCCTCCAGTCTTCTGGCACTATTCCTGTAGACAATGACGACATAAAGATTAAAGCCAAAGGCTCCGCAATTTCCTCCCTAGCTTCCCAGAGAATCCTGGATAAATCCCATCCAGCCCAGGGGACTTATCTATTTTCACACTTTCCAGAATTGCTAACACCTCCTCCTTATGAACCTCAAGCCCTTCTAGTCTAGTAGCCTGTATCTCAGTATGCTCCTCGCCAACATTATCTTTTTCCTGTGTGAATACTGACGAAAAATATTAATTTCCGATCTCCTCGGACTCCACACACAACTTCCCACTACTGTCCTTGACTGGCCCTACTCTTACCCTAGTCCTTCTTTTATTCTTGATATACCTATAGAAAGCTTTAGGGTTATCCTTGATCCTACCTGCCAAAGACTTCTCATGTCCCCTCCTGGCTCTTCGTAGCTCTCTCTTTAGGTCCTTCCTAGCTAACTTGTAACTCTCAAGCACCCTAACTGAACCTCCACGTCTCATTTTTACATAAGCCTCCTTCTTCCTCTTGACAAATTATTCAACTACTTTAGTAAATCACGGTTCCCTCGCTCAACCACTTCCTCCCTGCCTGATAGGTGCATACTTATCAAGGACACGCAGTAGCTGTTCCTTGAACATGCTCTACAGTTCAATTGTGCCCATCCCCTGCAGTTTCCTTCCCCATCCTATGCATCCTAAGTCTTGCCTAATCGCATCATAATTGCCTTTCCCCCAGCTATAACTCTTGTCCTGCAGTGCATACCTATCCCTTTCCATCTCTAAAGTAAACGTAACGAATTGTGGTCACTATCACCAAAGTGCTCACCTACATCCAAATCTAACACCTGGCCTGGTTCATTACCTAATACCAAACCAATGTGGCCTCGCCTCTTTTTGGCCTACCTACATACTGTGTCAGGAAACCCTCCTGCACACATTGGACAAAAAATGATCCATCTAAAGTACTCGAACTATAGCATTTCCAGTCAATATTTGGAAAGCTTCAGCTGCATGAACGAGCCCCCGCACTTCCAGTTGCCAGTCCGCACATACGCACGATGGCGGCCTGCAACGGCCGCGCCGAACATGATGGCGGACTCAGCCGGCGGACCTGGAGCAACAAAGAAGGTCCCAACAATCTGCCCCGCACTGCTTGATCTATCCCGCCCGATCACCACCCCGGCTACTAATAAGTCCCCCCCCCCCCCAGCGATTCCCCAGCCCGCGATCGGCCGAGTGGCCACCCATTTTCGGTGGGTCCCGCCGGCGTAAATCACAACAGGTCCTTGCCGGTGAGAATTGGCTCCATGGGCAGCCGCAGAGTCCTCGGGGGGGCTCAGGTAGATCTAGCCCCAGGGGGGGTGGCTCCACGGTGGCCTGGCCCGCAATCGGGGCCCGCTGATCCGCGGGCGAGCCTGTGCCGTGGGGGCACTCTTTCCCTCTACACCAGCCGCTGTCAACCTCCGCCATGGCCGGTGCATTGGGAGGACGCAAGCACCCACTGACGCTCCCGCGCTTGCTCCAACTCGTGCCGGCTGAAACCCTTCGGTGTCGGTTGGCATGGCGCCAAGCCCTTCCGTGCTGGCTGGCGCTGCGCCAAACACTCCGGCACCAGCCTAGCCCCCTGAAGGTGCGGAAGATTCCGCTCCCTCGGGGCGGCCCGACGCCGGAGTGGTTCACGCCACTCCTCGGAGCCCACCGATCCACGGGTGGGCTGGTGCCGTGGGGGCACCCCCCGGGGCCAGATTCCCCCGCGGCCTCCCGAGGACTTGGCAGGCCGCCCGTGGAGCCATGTCCCGCTGGAAAGGACCTGTTGTGATTTACGTTCGCGAGACCCACCGAAAACAGGCGGCCACTCGGCCCATCGCGGGCCGGAGAATCGCCGGGGGGGGGGGGCACTGCCAGCGTTCGCTGACTGGTGCGGCACAATTTCCACCCCCGCAAAAACCCGGCGCCAGAGCATATGGTAGCCGGTGGGAGCGGGATTCATGCCGCCCCCCCCAGCGATACTCCGACCCAGCAGGGGGTCGGAGAATCCCGCCCAAGATGTCTAATCAAGAGTCCAGAGGCACATTGCTTTCACCAGGAATGCCAGACCCGAAGTTGACCTCCTTCCCCTGTCACATGCTCGCTGACACAGTTGATCACGTTTGCCACAGCTTGAAGTCCTATCTTAAACAATTCTCAAATGAATTGGCCAGGGGCTGGGTGCATCAAGATCTTGCTCTAATTTCTGGTTCCTCTGCTACACTCTCAAGTGGGTTTATGGTGGGTGTTCTGGATTTTTGGTAATTTTTATTTCATTTTCAAAAAGAAAACTAACATAGTGTATTGGTTTCACTATTCATGTCAAAGCTGTAAATCATGCCACTGTTGAGTATAGTTAATCTGCGCTGTTATTTTCTATTTGAAATCAAACAGAACCAATTAAACAGTAGTCCTGTTATAAATGTGTACTATTTACATGTGCATTGCCTCTGCTATGCGTCCTGTGTGAAAATCAATGAAGTTTAATTACAAAAGAAAATACCTTGGAATAATTCAACCCAAGAAAAATGAATCAAATTAGGCAAACAGAAAGTGTGACCGAAATGTTATTTAATGGAAATCCTTGTGGCGTGACTTCCTCCAAGGCAATGTCTGACCCCCTCGCCCATCCCAACCCTTTTTGATTCACAATGTTGAATGGAGTTTTGGACACAGTGAGATAAAAGCAGTCGACTTCAAAGCCCAAAGTTGACTATCACTCACTTCAGCAAGACTATGTGCCACGCTGGAAGACACTGCAATATATCATGCTGGAAGCAATCTCGACAAAGCATATAATGAGGTGTGTTTCATTGAACGTGATGCTGGAGAGAATTAAACAATGTAATTCGAATGATTACATTACAAGCTTACACTTCAAAATGTTCTTCATTAGCCGCAAAATGTTTTGTTTTTAATTATTTCATGGTAAGTGGGAATTGCTAGCAACGCCAGCATTTGTAGCCCATCCCTACTTGCCCTTGAATGCTAGGCCAGTTTAGAGTCAACCGCATTGCTGTGGCTCTGGGGTCGCATGTAGGCTAGACCAGGTAAGGATTTTCTTCCCTAAAGGACATGAGGGAACTAGATGAGTTTTTAACGACAATGATTTCACCTTTATCATTAGACTTTTAATTCCAGATCTTTACTGGATTCCAATGTCACCATCTGTGATGGTGGGATTTGAACCCAGGTCCCAGAGAATTACCCTGCATCTCTGGATCACGACGATACCACGCCTCCCCCCACCCCCCCCCCCCCCCCCCCGGGATTTCCTGAGATGCAATTCCTATCCTTCTTTTATTGTCACATGGAAGAGCTTGGGATTATTTTTAAAAAAATATATTTTATTAAGGCATACATAATTTTAACTATATTCAAGAGGAAAAATAACAAAGTAAATAACACCCAACAATCAATCGCAGCCAACATGGTTTACAAACATAATTCCCCAATAGAGAATGGGATTATAACCATCTGTCCTCTCTGAATTGTAGCTAATAAGGTAGATCTAGAGAATGCAGATAAAAACAGTGAATGAAAATCCTGGACTCTCTGAAGGATCTGAATTTAGTAGATGAAGCAAACTCAGTATTAGGTGCAGTAACCTGCGGTTGGATGGCCATTTCAAGGAGGCAGCTCGTCATTCCCAGACCTGAGCTCATCGCCCCCAAAAGGTACAGCAGGGAATAGATATTAATAACAACTTGAATTGATACAGCACCTTAATTCATTAAAATGTCTGAAGGTACTTCAGAGGTGCGTTATAATATACATTTTGACACCGAGCCACATGATTAGGGCAGATCAAAGAGATAGATTCTATGGAGTTTGTTAAAGAAGGAAAAAGAGGTAGAAATGCAGAGAGGTTTTAGGGAGGTTTGGTGGTTGCCTCTTTAAGGGCAGCACAGCACAGTAAGGGTCACCTGGCCTGGGTGAACAAATGGGATTCAGAGTGGGGAGTCTCTCCAGTGGGAGAAGCTCTGTTAGGCAGAGGAATTCTGGGACTAGCTGCAGACATGCTGCTGCCCTTGTAGATCCCTGTAAATCAATCCATTGTTGTTCACTAATGAAGTTTCATTACAGAGGGATATGCAGGGGTCAGTAGTTGAAAGCACAGCTAGAATGCTAAAGAGGCTAGAATTAGAGGAACGTAGATATCTCAGAGCGATTTTGGGTTGTTGGCCTGGAGACGATTGCAGAGATAGGGAAATACAAAGCCCTGGAGAAATTTGAAAATAAGGATAAGGATTTCAAAATCAAGACACAGCTTGACTGGGAGCCAATAGAGGTCAACGAGCACCAGCGGTGGTGGATAAATTGGACTTGGACCAGTCAATGGAATTTTAGATGACCTTAAGTTTATGGACTATGCATTGGAACAGATGGGTCTAAGAGGCAACAGAGGCATGGATGGGGGTTACAGCTGCAGATGAGCAGGTGCAGGGGTGAAGTCGGGTGATGTTCTGGAGCTGCACATAAATGGCCCCAGTGACAGAGCTGGCATATGGTGAGAAACCCAACTCGGGGTCAGATGTGAGACCAAAGGCTGTGAACACCCTGGTTCACCCTTCGCTGATTGTTGGAAATGACAGGTTAGATACTGAGAGACTCATGGCTGAAAAGTCCAGAAATAGAAACTTAGTCACAGGGGTTGGTCATTTAGGACTGATCTTCATTCTTTGGAATTCTCTACAGTGAGTTGTGGAATCTCCATCTTTCAATACATTTAAGATTGGCATAGACAGAGTTTTGATCTCTCTGGGAATCAAGGGATGTGGGTAGCAGATGGGAAAATAGACTTTAACCCTAAGGTCAGCCTTATTGTATTGGATGTGGAGTTTGCACATTCTCCCCATGTCTGTGTGGGTTTCACCCCCACAACCCAAAGATGTGCTGGATAGGTGGATTGGCCACGCTAAAATTGCCCCTTAATTGGAAAAAAAATAATTGGGTACTCTAAACTTATTAAAAAATACAAATACAATAGTTGTATTGGATGGCAGATTGAATGGATATGGTGACAGGCAGTGCTTTCGTAGAGATCAAACATAATCTTCTTGATGGCGGAGCAGCTTTGAGGAGCTATCTGGCCTCCTCCTACTTCATCTGTGCAGTGTGAAATAGAACTAATATTACAGGCCAGTGACCCTTCATGAGAACTGAAAAGTATTCGAGAAGCAACCACCAGTAAGCAAGTTCAAAGCCAGGGGAATCAGTGAGAGAGGAAGGAGCGAAAGGTGACATGCTCTTTCTTGACCTTCGATTGAGTTCAGCAGAACAGCAGAGGAGGCTGATGATAGTGATATTGGAGTGGAGTGTAAAATTAAAATGGGAAGCATCTGAAAGCTCAGAGTCATGTTTGCGGACTGAATGGAGAGGTTAAGCAACGGGATCACCGAATCTTCACCATTGCTAGTGCAGTAGAGATCACACTATGAGGAGCAGATAAACAATGCTCCCTCCCTCTTTAGGATCCTATATCATCCTCTGCTTCAATTCTGCACCTGGAGATTTGGCCTTTCGAGTACTTTACTGATTGAATAGATAGCAGATCTCACTGAGAGAGAGTATACTTCACTTTCAGGATAGATTTGACAACGTTCCACATGAAAGACTTCCAAATAAACAGAAATAACCCCCCACATAAATCCAGCATAGAACATGGAATATAATAAATTGATGAAAAAATAGGGAATGGAGACTAATCCGGGGAGATGTAATGAGAGTCTGGAGGCAAATGTTCAGTGGGGCTCTGGGCAGGCTAATGCTTAGACTGCTGTTGTTTCTAATCTATATTAATGACATGCATGTTGAAATGAAATGCAAATGAACCAAGTTTGCTGACAGCACTAACATAAGAAGTGTGTTTGAGATAGAGAAGGCAGTAAAGATTTGCAGGAGGACTTAAATCAGCTGTGCGTGCACTAGGGCATAAGTTTGGCGACTGAAATGTAACAATACTGCATAGAGAGCAGTGCACCGTGTGTGGATGAAACATGGAAAGTAAATAGATAGATAGATAGAGAAATACAGCACAGAACAGGCCCTTCAGCCCACGATGTTGTGCCAAACTTTTGTCCTAGGTTAATCATAGATCATAGAATATTGGACACTAAGGGCAATTTATCATGGCCAATCCACCCAACCTGCACACCTTTGGACTGGGAGGAAACCGGAGTACCCGGAGAAAACCAACGCACACACGCGGAGGATGTGCAGACTCCACACAGACAGTGACCCAAGCCGAAATCAAACCTGGGACCCTGGAGCTGTGAAGCAATTGTGCTATCCACAATGCTACCATGCTGCCCTTAAGAACAAATTAATCTACACTCCATTATTCTACCCTAATCCATGTACCTATCCAATAGCCGCTTGAAGGTCCCTAACGTTTCCGACTCAACTACTTCCACAGGCAGTGCATTCCATGCCCCCACTACTCTATGGGTAAAGAACCTACCTCTGACATCCTCCCTATATCTTCCACCATTTACCTTAAATTTATGTCCCCTTGTAATGATTTGTTCCACCCGGGAAAAAAGTCTCTGACTGTCTACTCTATCTATTTCCCTGATCATCTTATAAACCTCTATCAAGTCGCCCCTCATCCTTCTCCGTTCCAATGAGAAAAGGCCTAGCACCCTCAACCTTTCATCATAAGACCTACTCTCCATTCCAGGCAACATCCTGGTAAATCTCCTTTGCACCTTTTCCAAAGCTTCCACATCCTTCCTAAAATGAGGTGACCAGAACTGCACACAGTACTCCAAATGTGGCCTGACCAAGGTTTTGTACAGCTGCATCATCACCTCACAGCTCTTAAATTCAATCCCTCTGCTAATGAACACTAGCACACCATAGGCCTTCTTCACAGCTCTATCCACTTGAGTGGCAACTTTCAAAGATCTATGAACATAGACCCCAAGATCTCTCTGCTCCTCTACATTGCCAAGAACCCTACCGTTAACCCTGTATTCCGCATTCATATTTGTCCTTCCAAAATGGACAACCTCACACTTGTCAGGGTTAAACTCCATCTGCCACTTCTCAGCCCAGCTCTGCATCCTATCTATGTCTCTTTGCAGCCGATAACAGCCCTCCTCACTATCCACAACTCCACCAATCTTCGTATCATCTATAAATTTACTGACCCACCCTTCAACTCCCTCATCCAAGTCGTTAATGAAAATCACAAACAGCAGAGGACCCTGAACTGATCCCTGCGGTACGCCACTGGTAACTGGGCGTCAGGCTGAATATTTGCCATCCACCACCACTCTCTGACTTCTATCGGTTAGCCAGTTCATTATCCAACTGGCCAAATGTCCCACTATCCCATGCCTCCTTACTTTCTGCATAAGCCTACCATGGGGAACCTTATCAAATGCCTTACTAAAATCCATGTACACTAAATGTAGAGAATAGAATGGAATTCAAAGAATAGAACTGAAGTGAATGAAGCTGAGAAGTAAAAGTGTGCTCAGGCGAGGTGGGCCTCCTGGACTGGCAACGCCAGGTGTCGGTGGAGCCTCTGGAGCTCACTCCAGCCTCACCTACGTCCCTTGAAGTAGCCCGGGAGGCCATTGGGCCAAGGAGGAGGAAGTGATGGGGCCAATGCTGGTGCCTCTGGCAGGGGAGGTGCTGGAACTCGTCAGCATTTCCAAATCCCCCACCCCCGCCCGCCAACCTGACACTGGGCTGCGGGGAAAGGGTGGCACATGGTCACCTGTGACACTCAAAGGTTGGTTGGAAAAATCCAGTGCCAAGCTATCCAGAGGACGGTCTCCAAAGGCATCTCAGGTCAGAGAGCGAGACACGCAACAAGCCACCTCCCCATCTGCTGTGCTGTCTGGGGTAAAATGAGCATTAGAGTATAAAAAATTAGAAAATTAGACACCACTTAATTTGGCACAGTGTAAGGGGTCAGGGCACATCAATAAAATAGTCACCCCAAACTACCTCTATCCTCTGATGATCTAGGGATGGTCTGCGGCTGTGTGCGGAGGGTGGGCCAGGTTGGGGGTGTAGGAGGTTGGGGGGTGTTGGGGTGATCTTGCGAGGGGCAGAGGGGGTATGCTTTGCTTTGTGATGAAGGGTTAGGTTTTTTTTATTCGTTCATGGGACGTGGACATCGCAGGCTGTGCCAGCATTTGTTATGAAATGAAATGAAATGAAATTCGCTTATTGTCACAAGTAGGCTTCAATTAAGTTACTGTGAAAAGCCCCTAGTCGTCACATTCCCATCCCTAATTGCCCTTGAGGTGGCAGTTAAGAGTCAGCCACATTGCTGTGGGTCTGGAGTCACATTTAGGCCGGACCAGGGAAGGATGGCAGATTTCCTTCCCTGAAGGACATTAGTGAACCAGAAGTGTTTTTATGACAATTGACAATGGTTTCATGGGGCGGGATTCTCCGACCCCCCCGCCGGCGTCAATCCCGCCCCCGCCGTGTCCCGAATTCTCCGTCCCCTGAGATTCGAGCAGGGGCAGGAATCGCACCGCGCCGGTCGGCGGGCCCCCCGCGCAGGTCAGCGGCCCCCCCAGCGGCGATTCTCTGGCCCGCGATGGGCCGCAGTCCCGCCGCTGACTAGCCTCTCCTGCTGGCGTGGATTAAACCACCTCTCTTACTGGTGGGATTGGCGGCGCAGGCAGGCGCCGGGGTCCTGGGGGGGCGCGGGGCGATCTGACCCCGGGGGTGCCCCCACGATGGCTTGGCCCGTGATCGGGGCCCACCGATCGGCGGGCGGGCCTGTGCAGTGGGGGCACTCTTTTTCTTCCGCCTTCGCCATGGTCTTCACCATGGCAGAGGCGGAAGAGACCCCCTCCCCTGCGCATGTGCCGGTATGATGTCAGCAGCCGCTGACGCTCCAGCGCATGCGTGGGTCATCATTCGATTTTTAATGAATTCAAATTTCACCATCTGCAATGGCGGGATTTGAACCTGGGCCCCCAGAGTACATTGGACCTCTGGATTACTAGTCCAGTGACAATACCACTATGCCACTGCCCCCCTGGGGCGGGGCAGGCCCCCCAAGACACTTGAATGTCCCACTGGTGTCACCCTCAGCGAGGTGTGGCAGGGAACAGGACCGGACGTGTGAGGCCACCTTGAGTGACAGTTTATCCAGTGCGTGAGCCCTAACCGCTCATCATCTCCAGAATCCTCACCCTACCCCCCACCCATCCATCCATCCCAATCCTCCCAGATATATGGGCCTGTGAGATGGATTGGCCAGCACACAAGAAGGGATTACCTGGGTGGACAGTGGAAGGGGATCCTAAATGCAGGTGTCAGACTTTAACAAATGATAAGGAGCATTGGAGCTCCTCTCCCAGCGAGTCATCAGGATCCTCCATCCCATGGACAAGACCTGCTCGCTGATACAGCTAATCCAGGGCCAATACCCTGTGGTGATGCTGGGAGCTGGGCTAGTTGGAAGAATCAAAGGGCTGTGGGCAGGGAAGGAGGAGTGAAATGATGTGGGACAGGGAAGGTGGCGTGAAGGGAAGAGGGACATGGAAGGAGGAGTGAAGGGAGGAGGGACAGGGAAGGAGGAGTGAAGGGAGGAGGGACAGGGAAGGTGGACTGAAGGACTGTAGGACAGGGAAGGAGGAGTGAAGGGAGGAGGGACAGGGAAGGAGTGAAGGGAGGAGGGACAGGGAAGGAGGAGTGAAGGGAGGAGGGACAGGGAAGGTGGACTGAAGGACTGTGGGACAGGGAAGGAGGAGTGAAGGGAGGAGGGACAGGGAAGGAGGAGTGAAGGGAGGATGGACAGGGAAGGTGGACTGAAGGATTGTGGGACAGGGAAGGAGGAGTGAAGGAAGGAGGGACAGGGAAGGAGTGAAGGGAGGAGGGACAGGGAAGGAGGAGTGAAGGGAGGAGGGACAGGGAAGGACGAGTTAAGGGAGGAGGGACAGGGAAGGTGGACTGAAGGACTGTGGGACAGGGAAGGAGGAGTGAAGGGAGGAGGGACAGGGAAGGAGGAGTGAAGGGAGGATGGACAGGGAAGGTGGACTGAAGGATTGTGGGACAGGGAAGGAGGAGTGAAGGAAGGAGGGACAGGGAAGGAGTGAAGGGAGGAGGGACAGGGAAGGAGGAGTGAAGGGAGGAGGGACAGGGAAGGACGAGTTAAGGGAGGAGGGACAGGGAAGGTGGACTGAAGGACTGTGGGACAGGGAAGGACGAGTTAAGGGAAAGGGACAGGGAAGGTGGAATGAATGGAGGAGGGACAGGGTAGGTGAAGTGAATGGAGGAGGGATAGGGAATGTGGAGTGACGGGCAGTGGTACAGGGAAGGGGTGGATTAAATGGAGGAGGGATAGGGAAGGGGGCTATGGGGAAGGGGGTTCCATTTGGAAGGTTGGGGGGTTGGAAGGCAGAGATGGGAGAGGGCGACAGAGCTGCTGGTGACCAGGCCTCTTATTTTCAATATTGAGAGGTGATGAGCCCAGTCTCAATGCTACGTACTTCATGGACACCCTCCTCATCCTCCTCGTCAGGTGAGGTCAGTTCCACTTGATGGGCTGAATGGCCTCCTTCTGTACTCTAGGGAGTCAACGATCCCGCCATACTAAATACTAATATTTCGCTGACGTGACATCATGTCGGGAAGATTTATAACAGCTTTTTAAATACTAGATTCAGTCGAGGGGGTCCCTTGGCGGCACAAAGGTAAGTATAGCCTCTGGAGGGAGAGGGTCATGCCTGGCATAGTTTGGCACTGTCAGAGGCGGGCAAACTTGGGAGTCACATGGGGGGTGGGGTGCTGATTTCAATTTATATGTGTTGGAGGGAGTGCGGACAGTAAGAGGGGGACTTGTAGCCATGGGGGCAGTGGCCACTGAATGGGGAAAATATGGGTGATACACCCGTAATGTGGGGGGAGCCACTGATGATTATCCAAGATGGGGGGGGTGCCCCAATGATTACCTCGGGACGGCGGGGTGAGAGTAACACTTCAGTTCTGATCAGGCCGCTCTATAAAGATGGCGGCCCAATCTCTGTGGGTGCTGGCTCGAACAGGCCCTGCCCCACCAGGGAGCAGCATAACGAACATCCATTCATCTTTTTTCTTCAAATTTGTTCAAGATCTGGAGAGAAAACTTAATGCTTGAGACGTCTCACGAGATTCATCTGAACCTTGCGAGACCTCATGATCTGGATATCGCCAGGGTTCGGGAAGCCTGAAAAGGAAGGGGGCCTTCAGCGACCAACAACGGGGTGTCCGCATTTAGGAGGCTGGTGGGGTAATGCCCTTGTGTGTGGAGAGATATATTGCCCTTGGGTAGGGAATGTGGGGGACCCTCAAGCTCACTTAGTGGGCGAGATTCTCCCAAAACGGGAGAAATCGTAAAGCTGGCGTAAAACCCGGGCGGGTTTTACGGCAGCGCGCCCCTTCCTGACCGGGGACCGATTCTGGTCCCCGGTCGGGGCTAGCAGCCCGACGCCGTAGGCTCCGGCAAGACGGGCTTAACGAAAATCGTTAAGCCCGCTTGCCGGAGTTAGCGCCGGCTGACGCGTCATATGACGTCAGCCGCGCATGCGCAGTTTGGAAGACTCCAACCCATGCATGCGCGGGTGACGTCATCGCGTTTTTGCGCGAAACCCGCGCATGCGCGGGCCGGGTTGCCCCTCAGCCGCCCCGCGAATGGATACTGCGGGGCGGCGGAAGGACAAGTAGTGCGCGGGCATCGGGCCCGCTGCCCGCGATCGGTGCCCACCGATCGCGGGCCCATGGCACCCTTGGCACGGCCGTGGTACTGCCGTGCCAATCGGTGCCATGGTTATAAAAATCGAGTTTGTGACGCCGTTTTTACGAACGGCAAGACCAGGTGTGTTTGCCGTTCGTAAAAACGGCGGAAAGGGCTGGGACTTCGGCCCATCTAACAGCTGAGAATCGCTGCCGGCCGTAAAAAAACGGCGGCAGCGATTCGGGTCGGGACTTCGGGGGGGGGGGGGGGGGGAGAATAGCGGGAGGGCGGCAAAAATGTCGGGAAGGCCCTCCCGCTATTCTCCGACCCGTCGTGGGGGTCGGAGAATTTCGCCCAGTGATTGGGGAACCCTTTCAAAATGGCGGCCTGATCTCTAAGGAGCCGGCCTCGCTGGCCAGTCTAGCTCCCAGAAATGAAATGATGGGGCCTCACGGTAGCAGGGGCCTCACGGTAGCATGGTGGTTAGCATCAATGCTTCCCAGCTCCAGGGTCCCAGGTTCGATTCCCGGCTGGGTCACTGTCTGTGTGGAGTCTGCACGTCCTCCCCGTGTGTGCGTGGGTTTCCTCCGGGTGCTCCGGTTTCCTCCCACAGTCCAAAGATGTGCGGGATAGGTGAATTGGCCATGCTAAATTGCCCGTAGTGTAAGGTAATGGGGGGATTGTTGGGTTACGGGTATTCGGGTTACGTGGGTTTAAGTAGGGTGATCATTGCTCGGCACAACATCGAGGGCCGAAGGGCCTGTTCTGTGCTGTACTGTTCTATGTTCTATGTTCTATGATTGTATGTGCTTGACCAGGGAGAAACTCCCCAAGACCCCTAAAAATTATGAAGGGCGCAATCTAATGGCCTCATTGGGCCCAACCCGGAAAGCAACGCAATGCAGCCAGTAAATCTCACGGTAGATCTAGCAGAATCTTGGGAGATGTAATGATCCGTACCTTGCACAGAATCGGCAAGACCTAATTTTGCCACCAGAGCTAATTGCACCTGGAATCTTACAGCCTTATCGAGATTACTCCAGCTGGGAGGTTGGCCTCTCGGCAGGGTGGCACCCTGGCACTGTCAGCCTTCCACACCAAGGCCCAAAAAAATAAGAGTCTGTTCAATAGCACCGGGAAACACACGCCAACCCTCCCACAACGGGAAGTAGTTTGTTAAATTGTGTCCAAAGTGTGGTTGAATAGTGGTGTGGGACTCACCCAAAAAGCCAGTGAGAAACACCCGCCAAACTCACCCAACGTTTTGCTTGAATCGAGTCCAGAGTTAACGTTTCGAGTCTGTATGACTCTTATTCAGAGGGTTAAGAAGACTCTGTTTCTTTCTCCACAGATGCTGCCAGACCTGCTGAGTTTTTGCAGCATATTCTGTTTTTGTAACCGATTAAAGCTTCTCTACTGTCATGCCAAAATGAACCAAACTGCAGTATTACCAGTTTTATGGATGGTGATTCGCTTGGGCACAAGGTTTAATGGTTGTGCTTAAATATGATGGATACTTGGCTGTGCTGGACCTGCTTATTTAACTCGCTGACGCCCAATTTTCTGCACTTTATGAAGATGTGTAATTGTGTATCTGGGTGCCAGTCAGAATAGCAACCCCAATATTAGTATAAGTTACAGCAGACGTAACGTTATGGTCAGGGATTGTTCACCTGAAGTAGGTGATGAGTAGTGAATCAGTAGGAACTAGTTCTGGGAGCCATGGAGTTAGTTTTGATTAGATGAACATTTGTTAAAAAGCAGGGAACTTAATGAGTATCCTGATGAGTATCATTACAACCTTTTACAAAAAATCGGTAGTCTATAAACGAGGAAAAGGGGGCAAGGTTTCCTGCGAGTGGTGAATATTTGCATCATTAAAGAGCTGAATTATGTTTTCACCACCTTCAGAGGCCAGTGTATCTTTTGTATGCACCACTGGCAATCAGACATTTGCATTATTAAAACCACTAAACTTCATAACAGCTCCCTTCTGCGAGGATAAATATATCTGCAATAGAAATCTAAGATGTTCATTCTTTTAATAACCCTGTCAACCAACGTCGAACTATTATTATTTCATACCTTTTTTTTTGCTGGGTTTCAGATGTTAGAGCAGCTTTAGCGTTGAGCGTGTCTCATGCTTCATTTGAATTTTAATAACATTAATGTAATTCATTACTGTTACAATTGCTGGTCAATCACTCTGACTGTTAAATTTTACATGAGCAAAAATGATGAATTTGAGAAAGTAATTCAACACACAAAACTGATGGGAAATACAATATGCCCTTAACTTTGGAGAAGGTTGGACAAATCTCTTGCAGTTTCATAAGTGTTTGCCTTAAGGTGAGATCCTTTTCAGCATCACGATCAAGTTTAATTTTTCTTTTTTATTCGAATCTTTGTCTACTTATGCTCAACTATTCTGAACATTAATAATTTAGCCTCCAGTTGCCTGTGGGGACATAGGATTTTGTTACACAGTTACCCTTACAATCTGTGTCAATGCAGAGATGCCATTTTCTCTTTTCCCCTTTTTTGAAATAGTCCTGAATTTCACGGTGACAGCTATAGAAGTGACTGCTCCCACTGATGCCTACGTGACCCACTTTGATTTTTATTCCACAGTAGAAAGAACAGAGCTCCCCTTGTTGAAGGCTTGACAGTGAAACGTTACCTCATGAATGGAATGGGTGCCCAATGTTTTAAAATGCTCGGGAAGAATTGTCTCAATCTGTGATAACAATGTTTTTTGTTGAAAAATAGCACCATACATTGTCAAGGGTTTTTTTTTTCCCCAGGTATGGTATAATTTAAATGCAAACCAGCTTTTCTGAAATATTTAGCTCATAACTTGACTTTCAACCGCGTGTTTGATTCCTGCCTGTTCAGTAATGACTTTTCCATCAAACGAAAAATTGGAATAGGTTGTCAGGTAGCGCAGATTCAACTCATCCTCAGATAATGTTCTATGTGCCTTGGAGGTTTATTTTTCCTGAAATGTAAAATGATTTAGAAATGATAGCCACTCCTAAAATATCTAAACGTTCGTCTTCTATTTTTGACAGTGAATTATGGATTTTTTTTTGTTCCAAAAAAAGCTCTGTTTGCGTTTGTCTGATTTTTGCTTTGAGTGATGGCATGACCAACATTCAGTTTAACAGGGTATTCAGCACCTGGCTGTCGAATTTGAAGAATATCCAGTGAACAACAATAAAAGTCAGGCCAGAAAAGGGTTATTTTTTCTCTCCCCAGGAGTAAGATACATATCACGTAACTAATGGCAGCCGACCCTCTGCTCATCTTGAATAAGATGTGAGAATATCAATCTTTTTGCAATGTTCAAGTGCAGATTGAAGACGGAACAGCTAATTAAGGTGAAACCACATAAGCAGGGTAGAATTCGTTCAAATTGGGCTGGATTCTCTGTACCCCGACACCGAAATCACGACGGGGCGGAGAATCCATTTTCGCGGACGAAATCGGCGACAGTTTTACAATTCTCCGCCTGCCCTGAAAATCGGCGTCCTCATGGAGTTTGAAAAATCGAGGTTTGCGCCTGGCGCCGATTCCAACGCCATGTCCGGTCCCTCGCGGACGGCGATATCGAAGTTTGTGCCCCGCACCAGCAGGTCCATACAAAACCATCATTTGCATGAATTATAATATCATTAGCGGGTTCGACACATTAGTCTACACAGTCCGCGATGCTCCTCCCCTCATAAGTCACGGGTGCGTGAATCGGAGCAAGTATTTACAAGCGGGTCCTGGGCACCATGGCTGTCGAGGGGGAGCGAGAAAACTTTTTTAAAACTGTCCAAAATGGTTGGTCTTTCTGGGGGGGGGGTGTCTACCTGAGTCGGGGGATTAGTGAGGAATGACAAGTCTGTGGTCTCGGGGTGTCTCCCTTGGGATCAGGATGGTCTGGCTCAGACTGCCATTGCTGCAATATGTGGATTAAAATGCACCCTTTGATGCTACTTACAGGCCCCTGGCTGCTCACTCAGTTGATTGCTCACTGTGTCCTGTAAATGTTCACAAAGCATCTGGTCATCTGGGAGCCCACCCAGGCCACCCCTACGGCAACTCTCATACCCCAGCAGTATCATCAATGGGATTGACGTGGCCAAGCTCAATCAGTGGCCCACCACTCCTCAGTGCTTTCATCAGGAGCTCAGCCCCACTGTAGGGGAAGCAGGGGATTAGCAGTGCTCACCCCAAACAAAGGACACATGCACCATGGCCGTTGGCCCCCCCCGGCACACTGCCCCTCTCAGGGAAGAGGCCTCACCAGTGACACTATCAGTTAGCCCACCCCTCAGGACCATCAGCTGTCTCCAAGCTCTGCCTGCCCACTGCATTCCTGCTCCCATCCTTCCTGCTGCTGGTCAGGTTGTCACAACCTGTGTGTCACACCCAGGACCCACATCACACTGCAGCTACACTCCCAGTAGACACACACTTCCCTGACTCACCCCCATCTGTGGAACCTGCCCACACATAAGCCTCTGAGCATGGAGGCGATTGGCGACATATGGTCACCCTCTCAACCACAAAATCAGGTGCCACCCTGCTGGCAGGATGACACATGGCGCACCCAGTGAAGAACCCCACAGTAGACCCAACTGAGGGATCGGGGACACAGAGCCAATTGCTGACATGGGTTGCGGCAGCCACCTGTACCCCTGTAATGATAGAGGATCCCGACATCTCAGGCTCCGAGCCATTGGGGTTCAGGGGTGCAGTGCAGATTGCAACATACGAAGGGGGCCGGATGAGGGGCGGGTTTGGGGGAGACATCATGTTGAGGGTGGCGATGTGGTACAACTCAGGGTGAGTATGTAATCCGTTGCCGTTGTGTGGGCAAGGATACTCATCAAGTCAACATGACTTCTCTTTTCCTTGCAGGGAATAATTCTGGAGTACAGCCAGCTATGCTCGCCATCTACCTGTCCACAGCTGCTGTTGCAGATGCTTAGAGGCTGAAGGAGCAGGACCAGCTCAGGAAGGACCCTGCACAAGGGGAACCTGCCCTAGGATAGCAGGGGCCAGCCAGTCAGGCATCAGCCTACATGTATACGTCAGCACCTGTCCCTTGAGGAGGTGCTGGACCACGTGTGCCATCAAAGATTTCAGCTAACCATGGACACCTTGCGCCACCTGTGCCAGTTGGTGGTGCACCTGGCACTGCAGGATTTGGAGGAGGAACCCCGCTCGCAGTGGCCATCAAGGTAGTGGTGGTCCTGAATTTTTACGCCTTTGGGGACTTGTGCGGGATCTCGCAAATGTCCGCACACAGGTGCATCCATGCTAAATTGCCCCTTAATTGGAAAAAAAATTGTCAGGAATTCCATAGATTCAAGACCCTTTGGGTGAAGAAGTTCCTCCTCAACTCAATCCTAAATCTGCTCCCTTTAATTTTGAAGTTATACCCCCTAGTTTCACCCGCGAGTGGAAACAATGTCTCTGCATCTATCTTATCTATTCACTTCATAATTTCATATGTTTCTGTAAGATCCCCCCTCATTTTTCTAAATTCTAATGAGTATAGTCCCAGTCTACTTAGTCTCTCCTCATAAGCTAATCCTCTCAACTCCGGAATTAACTTAATGAATCTCCTGTGCATACCCTCCAGTGCCAGTACATCCTTTCTCAAGTAAGGAGACCAAAACTGTACACAGTACTCCAAGTGTGGCCTCACCAACACCCTATACAGCTGCAACATTACCTCCCTGTTTTTAAACTCCATCCCTCTAGCAATGAAGGACAAAATTCCATTTGCCTTCTTAATTATTGCTGCACCTGCAAACCAACTTTTGCGATTCATGCACAAGGACACCCAGGTCCCTCTGCACAGCAGCATGCTGCAATTTTTATCATTCAAATAATAATCCATTTTGCTGTTATGCTTACCAAAATGGATGACCTCACATTTATCAACATTGTAGTCCATCTGCCAGACCCTTGCCCACTCACTTTAACTCTCTATCCCTCTGCAGACATTCAGCATCCTCTGCACACTTGGCTCTACCACCCATCTTAGGGCCATCAGCGAACTTTGACACATTACACTTGGTTTCCAACTCCAGATCATCTAGGTAAATTGTAAACAATTGCGGACCAACACTGATTCCTGAGGCACATCACTAGCTACTGATCGCCAACCAGAAAAACACCCACTTATCCCCAGTCTTTGCTTTCCGTCAGTTAACCAATCATCCATCCATGCTAATACATTACCTGTAATGCCATGCATCTTTATCTTATGCAGCAGCCTTTTGTGCGGCACCTTGTTGAATGCCTTCTGGAAATCCAGATACACCACATCCACCGGTTCCTCATTGTCCACCACATTCGTAAGGTCCTCAAAGAATTCCACTATTCAAACATGACCTGCCTTTCATAAACCCATGCCGTAACTGGCCAATGGGACAATTTCTATCCAGATGTCTCGCTATTTCTGCCTTAATGATAGATTCAAACATTTCCCCCCACTACAGAAGTTAAGCTCACTGGCCTATAGTTGCCCGCCTTTTGTCTACCTCCTCTTTTCATCAGTGGTGTCACATTTGCTGTTTCCCAATCTGCCGGAACTACCCCAGAGTCCAGCAAATTTTGGTAAATTATCACGAGCGCATTTGCTATTTCTCCCACCACCTCTTTTAGTACCCAGGGATGCATTCCATCAGGGCCAGTAGACTTGTTTACCTTTAGCCCCATTAGCTTGCCCCACACTACCTCCTTAATGACAATGATTGTTTCTCTGTCCTCACCTGACATAGCTTCCTAGCCAAAAATTATTGGCATGTTATTTCTGCCTTCCACTGTGAAGACCGACACAAAATATCTCTTCAATGCCTCGGCCATTTCCTCGTTTCCCATTATTAAATCCCCTTTCTCATCCTCTAAAGGGCCAATGTTTATCCGAGCGGTTCTTTTTCGATAGAGTGTGCAATGGGGGGGAGGGGAGGGATTCGGAAGCACTGAGGTATTCCAGCACCTCTCCTGTGGAAGACACTGGCATGGCCCCCATCACTTCCTCCCTCAGGGTGCTCAATGGCACCCGAGCTACTCAATGGGATGGAGGGTAGGCCAGAGTGAGTTCCGAAGGCTTCACTGTCATCTGTGCTGCCAGCCCTGGAGGCCAACTCTCATCTGAGTCATGGTCTCGATTAACTCAACCAATGAACACTCAGAGTGAGACAGGTCCTTCAGCGAGTGAGGCATGTTCATCAGTTCCTTGGTCATTACCCTCTGGAACTGTTCAATGTCCCTCTAAGACTGTGCTATGTCCCTCTAAGATGGTGCCATGTCCCTCTGCACCTCAAATGCCCCTTCGTGTCTGACCAAGGACAGTCAGCGCCTGGCCAATGCTCTCAATGCCCTCAGCCATGGACCTTTATGAATTGGCAAAGCTCTGATGTGCCTCAGCAATGTTCATGTGGGCCCGAGACATGTGTACCTGTGACTGGGCTCCACTGTCCTGCGCCTCAGCCATCGACAGCAGTATGTGCCCCAAGCCTTCGATGTCATGACCCATTGGCTGTGACCTCTTTTCACAGACCTTCCACAGTGGAAGCCACCCGTTTGATGCTGACCTGGGTACAACACATTGTTGGCACCATCTCCTGCACCTGAAGATGGTTGAACTCCTTCAGCTGTACACAGAGGTGGTGACTCGCCCAATTCGCCATAAGGAGTTCATTCATCTTTTTCCCGCACTGGCTTCCAGTCCTTCTTGTGAGGCTGGCAGCACCTACCACCTATGCTATCTCCTCCCAGGCTCTGTTGACAATGGCAGGCTCTAGTCTATTGCCCCTCTCCTCCATTGTGGCCAGCATTCGATTGAGCTCCCTCATAGAATCTGCGGGAAGGTCTCCTCTGAGCCATCTTCTTAGCTGGAATGAGAGTGCGTGGGGAGTGAGTGCTTAGAAGCAGTTGTTATTATATTGTCAGGCTCTCCAGTCCCAATTCCGGCCCCAGCGAAACAGACGCCAAAGAAAATGGGAATAGTTCTAAATTCACGTGGGCAGAGCGCTGATCCATTTCCATGTCCTGCATGGAAGCACGGATCGTACATAATTCAGTCCCGATGGCAACACTTAGGGCTGGATTCCCCGATTTTCAGGCTATGTCTGGAGGATGTGTCTGGTTTTATGACTAAAAGGTTGCTGCCTCCCTCCGAATGGTGAGGAGCTAGAAGCTGCGCCATGTAAAACACACGGCCTTACCGATATAAATACCTGGCGAATTGCTGGGTCCATGTCTGAGCATGCGCACGGTGCCACCCCCTCGCCAGCCTACACCAGTCCCCCCAGCCCTTGCTGAAGCCCCCCAGCCAGCAGCACTGCTCCTGCCCGACTGTGGCAGCGCTCGACGCAGTTCGCAGCCGCCATGCCGGGTTCACGAAAACTGAGGACATGCGTGCCCCGCGCAGTCGGGAACTCGGCCCATCAGGGGCAGAGCATCGGAGGAGGGCCTTCAGGTAACGTCCTGAGGCTACCCCAACGCCCTGCGGCATACTCCTTGATGAAACCATTTTGGAGGGGGCGGGGCATCTGAAAACAGGCACCACCCTCGATTTGGTCGTAAATAGGGATTCTCCTCCTGATCGCCAATTACGATATCGGCGTCAGGCAATGGAGAATCCCAAGGTCTCCCAAATGGAGAATCCTGCCCCTTATCCTTTGATCAGAATAATCCTTCTGGACAAAATTGTTCAGGAAGAGCAAAGATAGACTTAGCTCACTGCAATATTGATTGGGGACTTTGAGCAGGTTGTCTGCAACCCGTCATTGCAGCCATCAATCTGATTTGTTTTTCAGTGTGGACAGTAATCACCAAGCCGGACATCAAATTCCTGAGTGGCTAAACAGAGCTCTCTGAGTCCTTCGCTCAATTTTGTGAGGGGGTGGTCTTCAATGTGAGTCTTCAATGGGATGTGAATCAATGATTGGAGGCATCACAGCTGCAGTCCAGATTCCCTGCAAGGCCCCAAAACCGGCACCAGTGGCCTTTGACGCCTGCCGCCTGGCGCCGGGGCTGGCCGAAAGGCCTTCGCCGGATCGCGCATGCTCCAGTGGTGACGTATGCCACTGTATCGCTGACGTCACCACCGTCACATGCGCGCTGGGGGATTCTCTTCCACGTCTGCCATGGTGGAGGCCGTGGCAGCGGCGGAAGGGAAAGAGTGCCCCCATGGCACTGGCCCGCCCGCAGATCGGTGGGCCCCGATCGCGGGCCTGGCCACTGTGGGGGCACCCCCCCCCGGGGTCCGATCGCCCCGCGCCCCCCCCCCCCCCCCAGGACCCCGGGGTCCCGCTCGCGCCGCCGATCCCGCCGCCACCAGAGGTGGTTCAAACCTCGGCGGCGGGAGAGGCCTCCCAGCGGCGGGACTTCAGCCCATCGTGGCCGGAGAATCGCCGCAGGGGGCTCGCCGCTCGGTGCGCCGTGTTTCCCACCCCCGCCAATTCCCCGGTCGCGGAGAATTTCTACCACGGCGGGGGCGGGATTTTCGGCGGCCCCGGGCGATTCTCCGACCCCCAGCAGGGTCGGAGAATTTCGCCCCTGATTTCTCAATCTGATGACCTAAGGATCGAAAACAAGCAACAAAGTTAAACTCTGCAAATATTAGGCAATGAATGCTTGTTTGTAACTTGGTATAGAATCGCAGAACAAGGCTTCACACAATTAGAAACGAAGAGGTACCATTTCCATTTGAGAATTATCTGGATAGACAATTAAAAACCGAGTCTACATAACCTCAAAACATTAACTCTGTTTCTCTCTCCACAGACGTTGCCCGACCTGTTGCGTTTTTCCAGCATTTTATGTTTTTAATTTAGATTTCCAGCATCTGCAGTATTTTGCTTTTATTGACGAGATAGGAAAGTTCCTCACATGAAAATTTCTTAATACAAGCCTACATTTACTGCTCTGAACATGATACATAAAATCCCTGCAGTGCAGAAGGAGGCCATTCGGCCCTCTGAAAGACTACTCTACCTAGGCCCACTCACCTGCCCTATTCCTGCAACCCCACCTAACCCGCACATACTTGGACATTAAGGGGCAATTTAGCATTGTTAATCCTCTTAATCTGCACATTTTTAGACACCAGGGGACGATTTATCATGACCAATCCACCTAACCTGCACAAGTTTAGACTGTGGGAGGAAATCGGAACACCCGGAGGAAACCCACGCGGACACAGGGAGAAAGTGCAAACTCCACACGGACACTCACCTGAGTTCGGAATTAAACCTGGGTCCTTGGCATTGTGACGCAGCAGAGTTAACCACTGTGCCACTGTGCCGCCGTGAATGTTTTGAAACAATAATAAATTAAGCTAATTGTCAAAACTGTCTCCAGTTTTTGTTTTTAAGAGAAGGAATATCCGAACACCACAGGGAATCGAGCTCACCTGCTATATTCTTCACAGTGGTCTAGCAATAGGCGAAAGATTGGTGTCTCAAGTGATAGGGAGCAGCAGTGAGAAGTAAGATTGCTGCTTGCACAAGACTTTTAATGGATTAATAAACATATGCATACTACTACTTGAAAAAAATTATTCTCGTCATATGATTTAAAACTGAGAGGGAGAAAAACAATTTGCTGACCGCACACTCCAGCACAAATCTTCACCCTTTGGAAGCACATTTCCCTGGTCTCAGCCATGGCTCAGTGCTAACGCCCTCTCCTCTGAGTAAAGGAGGATGAAGGTACAAATCTCACTCTTGAGGCTATGATCTAGACTCTAACACTATAGTGCAGTACTGAGGGATTGTCATCATTTGGATCAGAAGGCAAATTGATGGTCAGTCTGCCCTCTTGCATGGGCACAAAATATCCCATGGCAGGAGTATGAAGAAGTGATGGGGAAGTTCTCCCTACTGTCCCAGTAAATATTTTGTCCTAAGTAAGATTTGGTCCTTTATTGCACTGCTGTGTGCCATGCTTCCCCACATTACGAAAGCTTCAATTAGCAATAATGCACTTCGGGATTCCCTGACATCATGAAAGGTGCTATATAATTCAGTTTTTTTTCTTTTTGCAGATCAGTAAACTGCATGTGCGCTCTGGATTTAACGGGAAAAATGTTAGGCATTGAATATGCAAGAACGCTGGATTATACCAAGTGTGATGTGTCAGTCTTGTGCCATCAAGGGAGGCACCATTTGAAAATTTGCCCAGAGAGATTCAAGTTCCTATTTTCCTTCACTTTGGAAAACGTGATCAATAGCCGGCATGACCTCGTGCATGCGTGGACCGGCCGGTGTATTTCCGCCCATGCGCGAGCGTTCTCTTCTCCGCGCCGGCCCCCAGGCAATATGGCAGAGCCTGACAGGGGCCCGCCGTGGAGGAAAGAAGTCCCCCCACATAACAGGCCCGCCCGCAGATCGGTAGGCCCAGATCACGGGCAAGGCCCCCGGGGTCGGATTTCCCCCCCCCCCAGGACCTCCCCCGCACACTCACCTGCCAGGTCCCGCCGTGCGTGAGGTGAGGAGGTCACGCCAGCGGGACTGGCCAAAATTGGTCGGCCGCTCGGCCCATCGGGTGGGGACGCTGTCAACGGCCCCCGACCAGCGTGGCGGGAATCCCACCGCCCGCCGCCCGAAAATCGGCGGCAGAGAATAGGACAGGCGGACGGCAGGGCGGGATTCGTGCCTCTTCCCAGGGATTCTCCAACCCGGCGGAGGGTCGGAGAATCCCGGCCCTGATCTCTGCCCTTAGCCCCATCAATGTTGGGTCAGTCAAGAGATGGGCACAAATGCCTTCAGCAGACTGGTGAACATCTGGGCATTTCCCTACCCAACAAGCTAGAGAATCTGAAAGAAATGTCAAGCTGCAGGGGTGATTCAGTACTCACCCATCCCACCACCGCCCCCAAAGGAAACACGAAACATCCTGTGGCGTCACCCCTTACAAGAAAATTAAGAACACAAGAGATAGAACAGGAGTAAACTGCGCGGTCTGTTGATCCTGCCCTATCATTCAATGCCTTAATGGTTGATCTTCTTCTTCAACTGCATACTTTCCCACCCACTCCCACATCCCTCAGGTCCCTGAGGAACAAAGGATATGTCTATTCCTGCCTTAGTATAATTAACGGTAGAGCATCAACAACCCTCCGGCATGGAGAATTCAACAAGTCCACACCACTCTGGGTGGAGAAAGTGCTCTTCCTCTCAGTCCTAAATTATGAACCCTTATCCTGTGTCTGTGCCCCTGTGGACTAGGTTTCCCTGCGGGCAAGGAACAACCTTTCCGTATCTTTCCTTCCCTGCGAAATCTTGTTTTGCAATGGGTTCAGCTCTAATTTTTCTGAATTCCAGAGAATATGGACTCGATTTACTCCGTGGGTGGAATTCTGCCCCCCCACGCCGGGAGGGAGAATCGCCGGGGCGCCGCGCAAGTCCCACCACGCCGCCCTGGCACCCGCATGCGATTCTCCCACCCATCCCCCCCCCCCCCAAACCGGCGCGGCGAGATTCACGGCTGGCCGGTGGGGTAATCGCCGCTCGCGGTTTGTAACGGTCGAGCGGCGATTCTCCGATCCCGGATGGGCCGAGCGGCCTGCCCAACATGACAGGTTCCCACCGTGCACACCTGATTGTTGCCGGCGGGAACAGCCTGTGGGGGGGGGGGAGAATCGCATGCGGGTGCCAGGGCGGCGTGGTGGGACTTGCGCGGCGCCCCTGCGATTCTCCCTCCCGGCGTGGGGGGGGGGGGGGGGGCAGAATTCCGCCCACGGAGTAAATCGAGTCCATATTCTCGGGAATTCAGAAAAATTAGAGCTGAACCCATTGCAAAACAAGAGGTGACACTAGATTTTAAGTGTGCAACAGGGTAATTTACCAGAGTTTTTAAGTATCTGTGAAATCCCAAAATGTCTGCACTCATGTTGACAGCTCAGCTTCTAGTAGCTTCTGCTGTGTTTGTTCACTTTAGGTCTGAGTCAACACCGAAGCTTAATTAATCAAGTGTGGTAAACATAGATCAGTTACCACACTCGCATAATCAAGCATAGAACAATTGAACCATTGAATGCTGCAGCTAAAATTTTACGCAGTTGGGTCCGAGCCAGGTTTTTGAACCTGATACAAACATTCGAAGGAGGAGCAGAAGTAGACCATTTGGCTCCGTGAGCCTCCTTCGCCATTTGATACGATAATAGCGTTTGTTATGCCTGCCAAAGTTCTGATGGGTGTCCACTGAAAGACCTGCAGGTTTTCAGATAAAATTTTATGAACGCAAAATAGTGACTGGGCACGATTTTCTTGCCGGCCACTTCACAAAGCCTAAATTCATCCATGAATTTGATTACAAACCAGTAAATCATGGTAAATTTGTAGTAACGTATGCTTGGTGTTTCCCAAACACAATAGCTACACTAACCAATAACTGATAAAGAGTTTTACCCTCAAGCCTTGTACTCAACTGAGGCTGCAGTATTATGTAATGAGGTAGCATAAAATGGAGATAGCCATTTACTCAGTCAATATAGCACACAATAAGAATCGCAGTATAGTTCTCAAGCAAGGCCATCTCCTCTCCCACCCCCCGTCTATGTCCTCCTAGTTCTTCATCACCCTCCGATTCTTTCTGTACTCCATTCATTTCTCACCCTTCCCTCCCACCTACTTTATCTCTCCTTTCTGATCTCCTCTCCTCTCCTACACACGGTGGACTAGTTTTATAAACATAAGGGATAGACAGTACAATATGGGAATTGAACGGTGGCAATGCAAATGTTTCTGCCTTGCACCATCACCACTTGATTCATTTCACTCCTATCACAGACTTTTCCTTATTGCACTTTGCTGCCCACTTTTCCCAGGCTTGCTTAAAGTTTGTTCATGAATCTCTGACATTTGTTAGTTTTGGTGAAAGGTCATTGACCTGAAACATTGATGGGAATTTTTTGTCCATCAGGTGTGCGCACTCGGTGGGCATGGGAATGGACATGATGCATGTCCCCGGCCGCAGTACACCACAACCACAATTTCATGTGAGCTGGCCAATCAACGGTCATCCAGTGTGAAATGAGCTCTGTGAAAGGCTAAGCACTGTCGGGGTGGGTGGGAAGAGACCGGGCACCAAGGAAAGAAAGGGTGGGCGGGCTGGCGTTTCTAACGTGCTCCCTCAGGGGGACAGTCACTGCGAAGCTGTCTCAGGGAACTGCTGCCGTGAAACAAAAATTGATATCAAAACTATGCCACGAAGGTCAGGGCAGAACATTCAAGCACAGACCTCAGGCCCTAGGCACATTTGTTAATTTTATTTCAGCCTTGGCAGTTCATCCTGCCTTGGATCGAGGTTGCAGCCGAAATGTAAAGACTGCCTGACCAATCGGTCAACCATAAAAGTTGAGCGAGTGAGCGATGAGTGTGGGACACGCGGTTGACGTTTTCTCAAATCATTTCACACGCTTGCTGGTCGGGTGGACTCCCGCCCGATCAATGTACAATTTTGGTCATTAACTCTGTTTCTCCCCGCGTCGATGCAACCTGATCTTTAAAATCATTGTTCCCCTTTCTTTATCTCACTTTCAGGTTTCCAGCATTGTTGCTAATTTTGCTAAGTGTGCTTTGCACTTAATTTGCTCTGTTTAATCACCTTGCCCTAGAGTCGCCAGGTATCTTTATGATACCACCACGAGGTTCAAGTTCAAGTGCTGATCAATAACTCAATACACCAGTTAGTAAGGTTCAAATCAAAACACATTTATTATATACACAGTCAATCGCTACTCATGCATAAAATACAACTCACTAGACTATATCTAACACTAACAGGCCAATATTTAGCTTTTGAAAAGGGACCCACTAGGTCAGGGGAACAATTGGCCTCTCGTTCGATCCTGAGTCTGCAGGCTTCCAGCTGGTATGGACTAATGGTTAGGAGCGCCTATCTTGTAGCGTGCGTTGACTGGACACTTACTTGGTTGGTGCAGCTGCTAGACAAGTCTCTCCGAGTTGAGAGTCACGGTCAAGAGTTCTTTGAGAGCTGCCAAGAAGAACAAATTGAACTTGGGGACTCTACTTTATAGTCCCCAGGGGCTTCGCGCCCTTTTGGGTGGACCCCTTCCTGGTTCCAATTGATTGGACTGAGTTCTGATCACTTGGATTGATTTCTCCAATACTGGAGCTGTTCCCTGATCGCTGGGCGGTTCCTAAGTGTCCGTTGGCCTTCCTTTGTCTTGGCTCCCGCTGGCGCCGAGGAGTCTGGTTTGGTCTTGATTACTCTTAATGTTACCAATTGTTCCCGGGGATCACTCATTACTATGCAGATGGTTTTTGGTTTTGCGTCTGTCTGCGTTCTGCAAGTTCTAATATACAGGAAACTTTGCACCTGCTTGTTTTCCTGTCCTTGGCTGAATTTCCCTGCATTCTTAGCGAATCTCCATTTTAAAGTCGGGAAGTGGCCAACCCAGGTGGCTACAGAATCTAGTGTTTTGCTTTTGCAGTATCCTGTCTTAACCTAGTCGACCTCACGGATTTGTTCTCCTCGTAATTGGCCAACTAATTGCATCGGTCTTGCCTTTGCATGTGCTGCACTGAGCCACAGTGGTCTTTCAGGCCTTTTGGTTCAAATGTCGGCTAGGTACAGATGGATTTCACAAAGCCCATAACAGCAGTTTACCATATGCCAGCTCCCTGGATAAATCGAATCCGCAGACACACCTAGTGCGAACCATTCTATTCAATGGGAATGTACAAAAATTATACACAGGGAGCAATCCATGTGCATCCAAACAGTGAATGTGGGAACGAGCAAATGAGGGAATGAGACACATGTTGGTTTATGTGAGTAATAATAGGAGTCGTTTGCATTTACAGAGGATAATAATTTGGCTGATGGCTAATAGAGAAATGTAAGCATTCAGAATCTAAAACAGATTTCACAATTTTCCTGAAAACTGCACAGCTAGTCAAACAGTACCGTTTTTATTTCACAACTTTGGAAGTAAAATTCCTTCTGTTGCTAATTTAGTGAAAAATTCAGATTTTTTGGCCAAATATTAGTGAATATGCTAAACAGGGAAAATTTCATTCTCATTCATTTATGCACACAGGCAAATTACTTGCTTAACTACTTGAAGAGGGCTGCTGTAATCATCAAGAGTAAGAGCTGAGTTTCCTTTAATTGGTCTGTAAGAACAATGTTAAAACACACTGTTGGCTTTTAATAGCAGGAAATGTGGGGCGGGTTTCTCCGACCACCCGCCGGGTGGGGAATCCCCAGTGGGAGGCACAAATCCCGCCCCGCCGCCGTATTCTCCAGCGACGTTTTTCGGGCGGAGTTGGGATTGCCTCCACGCTGGTCGGGGGCCATTGACAGCGGCCACTCCGGCGATTCTCTGGCGCACTAATGGGCCGAGCGGCTGTCCATTGTTAGCCAGTCCCGCCAGCGTGAATCACTCACCTCACACACTGGTGGGACCTGGCAGGTGAGTATGCGCGGGGGAGTCCAACCCCGGGGGGGGGGGCATGGTGGCCTGGCCCGTGATAGGGGCCCACTGATCCGCCGGGTGGGCTTGTTCCGTGGGGGCACTTCTTCCTTCCGTGCAAGGCCCCTGTAGGGCTCCGCCCTATTGCCCAGGGGCCAGAGCGGAGAAGAAACCCCCCCCTCGCCAATGCGGGAGAATACGCCGGCCTGTCCACATATGCGCGGAATCACGCCGGCCGTTCTGCGCATGCCCGAACTCGCGCCGTCCCTTTGGCGCAAGCTGGAGTGGCACCAACCCCTCTGACATCAACCTAGCCCCCTAGAAAGGTGAGAATTCCTCATCTTGGGGGGCCGTTGACGCCGGAGTCATTGGCACCGGTTTTCCCGCCGGCGTGGGGACTTAGTCCCCAGAAGGGAGAATCCCGCCCGTGGTTTCCTAACTTGCTGAAAACCACCAATGAAAGTAAATTGTAGAAATTTCCAGGGGTGGGAGAAGGGACAATATTTCAATGCCCTCTGTATCTGTACTCAAAGGTATTTTCTTACGTATTTGCGAGAAAGGGTTCATCCAGTGGCCTTGCTGTGAGCATGTTGTGCTGTTCACGACGTCTTCGATTCAGGGCAGCACGGTAGCATAGTGGCTAGTGTGGTGATATGCATCATTGTAGATACACAAGGGGTTAATGTAAGTACACGTAGACTAGCTAGACACTAGAGGGAGCACCAGAGACATGACACACATGTCTTGTTATGCTCTTGGCATAGCATAAGCTGCTTCCTTGATGTGCACTCTGACAAAGGAAGGTTCAGTCGTGGAGATAACTTCAACACATTTATTAAACTGTTAACAATTCTCCTACTCGGATTCACCTCTACTGTTAATCCTTCAATAGCTACTCAGACTGACAAACCAGTCTGCTACAATCCACGTGGTGGGTGTGATGTTCAATCAACCCTGTGTCTGTACTCACTGAGTGTCTCCACTGGAAAGAGGAAGATCATGTGTGCTGTGTCCTTTATACCCTGTGGTAGTGTCACCTCTGTGTGTATCGTGAATGCCCATTGGTCATGTCCTATCTTACTGACCTATTGGTTGAGTGTCGGTGTGTTATGTCTCTGGTGCCCCCTCTAGTTACTGAAAGACTTCATTAAAACAGGGACTGGCTTGTTCATTAATTCATGTTATCCGTGCCAGTAATAAAATATCGGCTGGGATTTCCTGCCGCCTGCCAACCATCCACCACGGCAGGTCTTCCGGTGGCAAATGCGGCGAACCGTTGGCCATTGGAGGGATCTTCTGCTCATACCAAAGTCATTGGACTTTTGCATGGCTCACCCGCCCTGCCATTGGGGAACCCACCGCAAAAGGTGGGCAACGATGGCACCTGATGATCCTGCTGGTGGGAGAGGGCAGAAAATTCCACCTGTTGATATTTTTTCATGTCAGTAACTTCTGGGAAAGTCACTTAATTTCAAAACTATAGCCATGCTTCCCTCTTGAAAAACAATGACTGACATAGACTAGATGGGTCAAATGGGCCTTCTTCTCTGCCCCAATGACTCCATAACTCTGTTTGACGTTGCATCTTCACTCTGTGGGCCTGGCCACAACCAAATCACATACATCAGCAAATGGACATTTAAATCACACCAATCTCATGCCTGCACCTTATTCTGAATATAAAAGACATTTCCCAAAATCGCAATGCAATTGTGAACATCCATAAGGCGAGCAGAAGAGTTTACATGCTTCCACCATGACACGAAAATTGAAAAAAAGACAACTGTGTTCCCGAAATGGCATCTCTCTCTTTGTACTCGCATCTTTCTTTTCTAAAATTAGCGAATGGAGGAAATGGATAAGCCATATTTTTTAATTGCAATCCGCATCTACTTGTTGCTGGGATGTTCACTGCAGAACCCTGGTGGCTGTCTGCGCTTCAGTGCACGCACGGCCTGCGAGTCGCAGATAAGGATGGGGTTGCAGCATGCGTGCCAAAAGTGGAATGCTTGCGGTGGCCAAAATAAATAAAAAAACACCAAGCAGCTGCTCGCTCAGGCAGAACGTCATCTCATTTCATCCAGGACGGACGCATCATTCATTCTGAACAGGTCTTTATCCCAAAGCCTTGTCCGATTGTCAACTATGGAGAAAAGGAATCATCGCTATCGTGCTTTCTCAGAAGTGCCTTACAGAATTGGCGGTGACAGTTGATATGGCGGAGAACATGCACAGCGGGTGGTTCTTTAGCAATGATTAACAGATCTATGCAAGGTCAATTTGTCACTGCCTCAACTCCCTACCATTGCCATCCTTTTCCTACTCTGCCCCCTTTATGGCCTCATTATAGAGCTACATAGATCTAGCACAGCAAAAGTAATTTGGGGATTGGCAATATTGGAATATATGGGACTAGGACCCATTCCAAATACAAAAGCCGCTTAATCTGATCAGATACACTATTTTCGCAACATGCAATATTATTTATTCAGCAAACAAGTTATAAAAAATGAGTTACAGTGAGTGACACATTGGAAAACCTATAAATCCCGTACATTACATCTGGCAGTGATTTAAAACTCCCATTCATTGTTATCAGCACTACATTCTCCTCTTGTAATTCTATTATTTTCAAGCCTCAGGCTAAAGAATAGATGCAGAATCAATACGTTTCTTATTTGTTCATTTTGTCCTTATTAAGTTTGTTCTGCTTCGTGTGAGACCAACATGTATATTATTTAACGCGTTGCGCCAGCGAGGACAGTCAGAAGGGTCACAGTCCTACCGATCACAAATCCAAGGTCACCGTTTTCAGATTGAAAAAGTAAATGACCCATTTCTTTCCCGTGTTAGTCTTGCAGATACAGTTAATCATTCTGCGCTGCCAGCGTTTCTTGTGCCGGTGCTTTTCTTTCCTTTAAAGATCTTGGAAGATGCCAATGCCAGTGATGTTGGGGGTTGTGGGGGGAGGGGAGTTGGGGGGGGGCGGGGGGGGGGGGCGGTGTGAGGGTGGAATGTCAGTGCCATAGATGCACAGGGTGGTGAGTCTGCCAGGGATGTCAAATGGTACGGCAGCTTTCGAGCCAATGGAGCCGGAAGGCAGAGATGCTCCAGTCTCAGCTTCAGCCCAAAATAGGCAGAGGTCTCTGCCATCAAGCGAGAGCTGCCTTCCTGGATGTGGTACACAGGATGATGTTGCGCCCCGCAACCAACATCAGTTAAAAAAAAAGATATTATTTGGCCATTATCCTCCTGCTCTTTGAGGGATCTTGCTGTGCACGAAATGGCTACTGTCTTGCCTTTTTTAGTAACCTTTATTGTCACAAGCAGGCTTACATTAACACTGCATTGAAGTTACTGTGAAAAACTCCTAGTCGCCACATTCTGGCGCCTGTTCCGGTACACAGAGGGAGAATTAAAAATGTCCAAATTACATAACGGCAAGGCCGGGATTCTTCAAAATCCCAGCCAAGTGTTGACGCCGGCAGCAACACCGGAGTGTTGCACGCCGGCATCAACGGGCCTCCTGGTCCAGCGATTCAGTAGGCCACAGGGGACGAGCACCGCGCTGGAGTGCTGCGCGCTGCTCCAGTGCCGATACGCAGCCCTGCACTGCCGGCGCGGGTCTGCGCATGGGTGCGGTGGCCATTTCCGTGCTGGCGCATGCGCGTGGTGGCTGTTTCTGCGCTGGCGCCGGGCAACATGGCAGAGCCACACAGAGGGCCCGCGCGGAAGGGTCTCGGCCCCCTCCAGATCACATGGGCCCGCCGATCAGTAGCCTCTGATCACGGGCCGAGCTCCCGCCGGGTGGCACCAGGTTGGAACCCGCTGGCGGAACTCGGCGGGAACTCGGCTGGTTGACTGTGGAGAATACAGCCCCTGACCGGCGTCGCATCGACTACGCGCGCCAGACTGGCACCGATTCTCCAGTCGCCAGAGAACCGTGCCCGGCGTTGTCATAATATACATACAAGTATATAATGGTGCACAGACAGACATCGATTGACACACAGGATGACCAATAAACACACAGAACACAGCAGTCAATCACCAGACAGGACACGGCCACTATAAAGCCAGAGGGCACTAGTTTTCCCGCTCTCTTGGGATGCAGCCTCTAAGACAGCCAGAGCCTGTGAGCAACAACTCAAACATCCACCATGTGGTAGTAAGATAGTCTGGTCAGGTTAGCCTCAGGTCTCCAGTCAACTCAGCATAGTGTCAACCTACAGTTAAGCATGTAATATAGTTAAGAGTTCAATAAAATAGAGTTGCATTTCTTCAAGTGTTGGAAGCCTGTCTCTCTCACTGCTATGGTAAATCCAGTCCTCGCAGACCCAGTGTACCCAACACATCAGGCGTCGGACCGGCATGGCGGGTATTTCCAGACTGGCAATTCTCCGACCCGGCGCGGGCTCGGAGAATCCCAGCCCACATCTTTCAGGACTTGTGGGAGGAAACCGATGCACCCGGAGGAAATCCACGCAGACACAGGGTGAACGTACAGACTCCGCACAGACAATGACCCAAGCCGGGAATTGAACCAGGCACCCTAGAGTTGTGAAGCAGCAGTGCTAACCACTGTACTACCGTGCCGCCCCTCACATGACCGCAGTAGATTTAATCAGCTGTAAAGTGCTTTGGGGTATCTTGAGGTGGTTCCTCATTTCCGCCAATGTTACCGTAGGACAACCATGTGAAAACGCCAGCAGCCAGGGGCTGAATGATTATTCTGCAAATGGAAGCCATGTTCTTGCACTCATTAAAGGCACAGGAACTACATATTAGATTGTCCGTAACACTGCTCTTGATAAATAATTGAAAGCAGGAAAGATGTAGGGGTGTGGGTCAAAATGGAGATTTACTCTTCAAAAAAGGATTTCTCTTCAAAAGAGCTGGCATTGACCTGACGGGCAAAGTGGTCTCATTCTACGACCCGTCACTCCATGAATCCATGATAGCCCTGGAGTTGAGAGACAGGCCTTTGAACTCCTTATGACCAGAGTCTGCAATTAGCCCAGCGCAGCTGAATGGAAAATATTGATAAAGCAATTTACCACTGCAACTGTTGATATAAGTATCTCAACAAAAAATTCAATCACAAACGGAAGTAATGTTTGCAGACAAAGTGCAAGCCGAAGACTTATTAGGTGTTTTATTAAATATGCAATTTGTCGTGATATGCAAACATACAACCAATGAACACTCAGAATAGGACACAACCAATGGGCAGTCAGGACACTCAGAGGTGGCATCACCACAAGGGGGCATTACATAAACACTATAAAAGGGATGAGGCACTCACACCCTGCCTCTTTCCACAGATAGACACCTAGAGAGTTAGACAGGATTGATCAGCGGCATCACATCCCAGCACGTGGCTTAGAGCAAGTGGGTACAGTTCGACTGAGTTACTACAGTTAGATTAGCAGAGAGTCGAACTCATTTGAGAACTGTGTTAAACCTCAATAAACACGTTGCACTCATTTCAGAGTCTGGAGCATCCTTCAGTTAAGATTGCATCAAGTAGCAGCCTGTGTTATCTGAAGCAGCATAACACAACAGAACTCAGGCTGAACGAGTTAATACGATAAGAACCAATGGCATTACCACTTGTATTATATGGACATGGAGCATACTCTACTGGGTGGACAGAGGCCTCACGAGCACTTGGGTGCCTTTTTGGTTCATGGTGCCAGGCACATGGCAATGATCTATCAAGTCAATGAATATGAATGTTTTGTGAGTATTGTTTCCTCTGGAATCTAGTGCAAACTGATTCCCAAAGTCCTAGTGTGAATAGAACTGCACATCATGTTTTAGCTAGTTTCTTTCTATTTAGGGTAATAAAGGTTGGAGATTAGAAAGTGCATTGCAGAAGCAGCAGAGTGTGCAATGAGAGATTAAAGGTAAGGGGTTAGGAGATTTCGAGGGGATTTGAGGAAAAGCTTTTTCACCCAGAGGGTGGTGGGAATCTGGAACTTACTGCCTGAAGGGGTAGTAGAGGCAGGAACCCTGACACATTTTAAGAAGCATTTAAATGAGCGCTTGAAATGCCACACCATATAAGGCTATGGTCCAAGTGCTGAGAAATGGAATTAGAATGGACAGTTGCTTGATGGCCTGTCCACACACGATAGGGCGAATGGCCTCTTTTTGTGCTGTGTGACTATGACACTGCCGGCCCAGCAGAGCCTCATCAGTATTTACAGCCTTGATTCCATTATTCTCTCTGCCAATTAGTCCATCACGAATTAGAACATTGCTCGGGTTTCTTTCTAGCAGTTTTTAATTAGGTTGCTTAATCACTTTTATCAATCAGCACTCCAATTTTCATGATTACCGTGCTTATTGGGTTAGAATGATTTGAATAAGAAATCATTAGAGGGCTATGGTCAGCATCCTGGAGGATCACTAACCTAGCCTGGGAGTAACAGGCCCTTGGGGGTGATTCACCCCAATATTTCTGTCATTTTGGGCGGGTTTGGAAGAGTGTTTCCCACCGGCTTTTTGGATGATATCTAGTCCTGGATTCACCCACACAGTAGTCATTTTTGTGGGGGGGGGGGGGGGGGGGGGGGGGGGGGGGGGTCTTGGGGAGTGTCTCCCCAGCTTAACCCATGCTCAGGAATTTTTTCTGCAGTGAGGAGCTGAACGCACCAGTGAGACCGGCTCCTAAGAGATTGGGGCGCCATTTTAAAACCCTAACCAATCTCTAAATGAGTTTGAGGGACCCCCATGGACAATGTCACCCCCCAACCCCGCCCCCCCACCCCCCCGGAGACATGGGCATTACTGCCCCCCCCCCAAGGGAGGACACCCCGCTATGGGGTCGCTGAGGGACCCCTTTTCAGGCCTCCCCAGTCTCCTTTCAGGACCCCTCTCTTTATCCCCCCCACCCTTCATACCCTCCTCACCACACTTTTGTGGGAATGGTCCCCCTCAGATGCCAACCTAGCACCGCGGCGGTGCCCCAAGTTGGCACTGCCAAGGTGCCTGCTTGGCACTGCCAGGGTGCCGTGTACCAGGGGGACTGCCAGATTACTGCCCTTCCCTGTCCCCGATCACCCGGAGGCTCCAATGGTCCCCGAGTGGCCATCACGCCTGGCCTCCGCTTGTGGATCGGCACCCGGGTGAAGACTCGCCTGTGCAGTCGTTACTCCCAGACGCCGGGAGAATGTGGCCTCAAATAGGCTACACATATTTAAAATGAGCCTAATGGAGATTTTAAATATGATTATCTGGAGCACACCCAATGAGGGTGGTTTTTGGGTCTCTTCGCACAAAGTTGCTTATAATTTGATTTACTGGATAATTTGGGTTTTTTTAAGCGCTGAATTTTCACTTGCCGAGCTATTTATGTTGACAAATTTAAATTACCGATTGATTTGAATTCTTTCATGAATGCATTGACCCAATTAGCAGGAGCTGGCAACGCAATGCAATTACCACAGAAAAGGGTGTCTTTCTTTTCAGAATGATTTGTTGCTGATCAGCTTGGAACTATATTTTTGCCGCACATGTTATTCTGTAAAGGAGTAGTCCATAACCTCTCCCCTGCCTTGTGTCTGTTATGTGAAGCAAAATGGATTTCTATTATGCAGAAAAAATTGTGTATCCAAAACCCGCATAATATAAGACAATATACTCCCTCATGACCAATCTTCACAGCATCGAAATGGATTCTGTGTTTTTTAAATGGGGATGATGAGGCACTCACAGCCAGGTTTGGCTTACTGGGTGTCATAAACAACACAGAATGGTTCCAGAGTATTGGCTTTTCTCTGGAATATCAGTCTCACAGGCCTTGGGAGGACAGTGAATTGTATATCCCCTTACATTAAATACAGAATAGATCATTCTGCCTTCTTACGGAAATGACATTTTGTGTCCAGTTTTGGTTGAGAGAATGATAACAGAAGCATCACAGTGGGAGTAATGTGTTACTGCCATCAATAATTAAAGTTACAGTGGGCTTTTACAGCGCAGAACAGAATCTGATAAAAGCCTTGTTGTACGCCTGTACACGTTTCCAAAAGCTTCATTTGTATAGGATTACTTAGGATCTGTCTCTATCACGGCTAGGAAATGTATTTTCAACACTCTCATGTTGAGAACGTTTCAAGTTTTGTTTTATTTTAGCGATATTCCATTTAACGGAATCTAATCATTCTCTAATGCAAAACCAAAACGCTGATGATGCTGGAAGCCTGAAATAAAAAGGGAAAGTGCTGGTAATGCACAGCAGACCTGGCACCATCTGTGGAGAGCACAGTAGAAAGTCTTACAACACCAGGTTAAAGTCCAACAGGTTTGTTTCAAACGTAAGCTTTCGGAGCACTGCTCCTTCCTGAGGAAGGAGCAGTGCTCTGAAAGCTCGTGTTTGAAACAAACCTGTTGGACTTTAACCTGGTGTTGTAAAACTTCTTACTGTGCTTACCCCAGTCCAACGCCGGCATCTTCACATCATCTGTGGAGAGAAAGAGTTAATGGTGACCTTTCATTAAACATCAGAAGCATAATCGGTGTTGTGATGAATTTGCATAACTGGACGGAAGGAGACCATTCAGCCCATCAAGTCTCTTCTTTCCTTAAATTCAATTTTACTGGATGTGTGGGCGTCACTGGTTAGGCCTGCAGTTATTACCCAGTTATTACCAGTTATTACCTAGTTGCCCTTCCGAAGGTGGTGCGTGCGATGCCTTCTTGAAGCACCCTGCGGTGTAGGTACACCCACAGTGCTGATAGGCTCAGAATTCCAGGATTTTGACTCAGCGACGGTGAAGGAACGGCGATATATTTTCAAGTCGGGTTGGTAAGTGACTTGGGAGGTAACCTCCAGCTGCTGGTGTTCCCAGGTAACTGCTGCTCTTGTCCTTCTGGGACCTCATGGGTTAGGAAGATTCCACCTAAGGAACTTTGGTGAGTTCCTACAGTGCATCTTGTAGATGGTACATCCTATTGCCCTGTTCATTGGTGGTGGAGTGATTGACAGCAGGATTCTCCAACCGCCCCCCCCCCCCCCCCCCCGCTGGGTTAGATAATCCCGGGGGGGGAGGGGGGGCGGGCGATTCCCTCCCCGCCGCCCCGCTGCCAGCTGCCGTATTCTCTGGTTTTATCGGCCTTCAATCTCATCAATTTCCCCAACACCATTTATCTACTAATAGCGATTTCCTTCCTTTCATGTCCAAATGCAGCATGATCTGGACAATATCCAGGCTTGGGCTCTCACTAAACCCTGTGTTTTCTAACACTTCTAGTATCTTATGTGTGTCCTCCTTTGTTAAGACAGAACCAAAGTATGTATTTAGTTAGTCAGCCATTTCTTTGTTCTCCATTAAAATTTCCCTGTTTCTGACTGTAAGGGACCTACATTTGTCTTCACCAGTATTTTTCTCTACACATACCAAGAGAAACTTATACAGTCAGTTTTTATGTTCTCCGCAAGCTTCCTGTGCTATTCAGGTTTTAACTTCTGAATCAATCCCTTTGTTCTTTTTTGCTGAATTTTAAACTGCAGCACGGTAGTACGGTGGTTAGCACTACTGCCTCACAGTGTCAGTGACCGGGTCCAATTCCCAACCTTGGGTGACCATCTGTGTGGAGTTTACACATTCTCCCCATGCCAAGTTTCCTCCGGGTGCTCCATTTTCCTCCCACTGGCCAAAGATGTGCAGGCTAGGTGGATTCGCCATGCTAAATTGTCCCCTCCTGTCCAAAGTTTAGGAGGTTTACAGGGATGGAGGGGGGTGTGGGCCTAGGCAAGATGTTCTTCTGGAGGATTGGTGAAGACTCCGGCTGAATGGTCTCCTTCTGCATTGTAGGGATTCTATGATTCAATGCTCCCAATATTCAGGTCTTTTGATAATTTCTGTGCCTCTTTCTTGGATCTAACACTACCTCTAATTTTCCTTGTAAAACAGGGTTTGGTCATCTTTCCCATTTTACTTTTGCACCAGACAGGAACGCACAATTGTTGCATTTCACCAATGTGAATGTTTGCCATTGCTTATCCACCGTCATTCTTTTCAGTAACTTTTCCAATTGATTATAGTCAACTCGCACCTCATACTGTCAGAGGTTCCTTTATTAGGATTCAGGACCCTAGTCTCAGAATCAACTATGTCACTCTCCATCTGGATGAAACAAATCTATCATATTATAGTCGCTCATCCCAAAGAGTCTCACACAGCCAGTTCAGTTCCTGGTCAATTGTAACTCCCAGGATGTTGATAGAGGGGGATTCAGTGATGGTAGTTCCATTGAGTGTCAAGGGGCAATGGTTAGATTCGATCTTGGAGATGGTCATTGCCTGACACTTGCTTGGCGTGAATGTTTTTTGCCACTTGTCAGCCTAAGCTTGGATATTGTCCAGATCTTGCTGCATTTGGACATGAATTGCTGCCTCTTTGAAAGCACTATCCAATTAGTCCCACTCCCGTTTATCTTCATCTGTAGCTCTGCATTACGATGGTTCTGACTTGGCATGTCAGAAGTCCGGAGAGGCACCAGGATCAAAGCAACCCAAAGCCTCAGGTTATTTCTTCCACGAATGAAAATATGGGATTTTAGTTACTGGGGAGTCGACACACCAGGGTTATGTATTTGTCAGTTTCTGTGTAGTTCATTAATTTTTCAAGTGAAGTCCATCCAATGCTATGCTACTGAGAAATGGTGTATTGTCTGTCCTTGTATTCACACTGAGTGCACCACTTTAATAAAAATAGTCTTGGCAACATCCAAGCTCTCTGTTCACATGGCCCTCAGCCACTCACTCCTGGCACTCTGTAATAGACATGCAATGTCATAAATTGAAAAGGAAACGGGATAAAGCGAATCACTCCAGCGTTTATCTGTGAGCTGTAAAGAGAATCTGACAATTCTGTTTTTGGTGAAGCAATTAAAATATGATCAAACACTCTCATTCAATTAGGAGAACAAGTATCTTCAAATGACATTGAGCATAACAGCCAAAAACCTCAAAAATAGAATGACCTTTTTCACAGGGGCCGGTTGAATTGGTCAGAAATGGAATCCTCATACCAGATGAGATTCATAAGTCAAATAAAAGGGGAAATCTTCAAGTGCTAGAAATCTTAATTTAGAATCATAGAGTCACTACAATGCAGAAGGATGCCATTCAGCCCATTGGGTCTGCACTGACCCTCCGAAGGAACACTCAACCAAGGCCAACTAACTCCCTAGCCCACCCCTATCCCTGTAACTTAAGCTGCCCATCCCTGGATACCAAGAGGCAATTTAGCATGGCCAATCCACCTAACCTGCACACTGTGGGAAGAAACCGGAGAACCCGGAGGAAACCCACGCAGACACGGAGAGAACGTATAAAACTCCGCACAGGCAGTTACCCAAGGGTGGAATTAAACCCGCGTCCCTGGCACTATGAGGCAATATTGCTAACCACTGTGCCACCAATTAGAACAGAAAATGCTGGTGTGATCTCACAAAGAGGATGAAGCATTCAAAATGCCGTCACCATCCTTCTTCTTTACTGCCTGGCTGTGTAGCTCCATGCTTTTCTTCTGATGTTCATCAGTTCTAGGAGAAAGCTCAGTGAACTTTCATGCTTCATCGCTGCCCAACCAAGGAATGATTTATGTAGGACTAGCTACAGGAAGCAATGTCCTGTTCAGTTTGGGGCCTTGTGGTGGGCAGCCGCAGCTCGCCAGGCCTATCAAGGTGGAACATGTTCCCAACTGTACCTCAGGCCAAGACCGTGGTTGTTCCTCGTGCCCAGTTTGCTGTGTAAGAATGAACCAATTCCTACTTGTACATTTTATTTTTAGGGTGGTTAACTCACATTGCTACTTCATTGAATCAGGAAAGGAGGAGGCTATTTAATAATAATAATAATAATAATAATAATAATCGTTTATTGTCACAAGTAGGCTTCAATGAAGTTACAGTGAAAGGCCCCTAGTCACCACATTCCGGTGCCTGTTCGGGGAGGCTGGTACGGTAATTGAACGCGTGCTGCTGGCCTTCTTCTGCATTCCAGCTGCCTGTGCTAAAGCAGCCCCTAGTTGGTCACTAGTACCTGTGCCAGGGTCTTCACGTCATTTTTACAGCCCTGTATTTCATTCCCTTTCAAGCACTTTAATTCGCTTTTATCAGTTACAATTGAATCTGCTTCCACCAACATTCCAGATCATAACAACCCGCTGCTTAAAAAAATATTCTCCTCATCACGTTTCTGGTTACCTGTCCTCTGGTGACCCTCGGGCATTGGAAACAATTCCTCCCGATTTACCCTTCATGATTCTGATCACCTCAGTTATATCTCCTGTTTAGCTTTCCTCTTTCAGAGAAAAACTTAGCTTCTGTCATCTTTCCATGTAACTGAAGGCCCTCATTTCTGATACCTCTCCAGCAAATCTCCTCTGCACCCTCTGTGAGGCCTTGACATCGTTTCTATAGCATGGTGCCTGGAATTGGGCCAAATAGAACAGTACAGCACAGAACAGGCCCTTCGGCCCTCGATGTTGTGCCAAGCAATGATTAACCTACTCAAACCCACGTATCCAACCTATACCCATAACCCAACAACCCTCCCCCCTTAACTTTACTTTTAAGGACACTACGGGCAATTTAGCATGGCCAATCCACCTAACCCGCACATCTTTGGACTGTGGGAGGAAACCGGAGCGCCCGGAGGAAACCCACGCACACACGGGGAGGACGTGCAGACTCCGCACAGACAGTGACCCAGCCGGGAACCGAACCTGGGACCCTGGAGCTGTGAAGCATTTATGCTAACCACCATGCTACCGTGATGCACCAGTTTAGGCTCAATCTGTGATTTATTAAGACCAGTCCAGTTGTATAGATCGGGCTGGGCATCTAACGTTAGATCCCTTTTGTGACTTCAATGGGAAATCCATACTTTCTGTTTGGATATTTTCTCAATCTCTTTGAAGTGCCGGCACTCAGATTGAGTGCCAGATGTGACAAAAAGTGTTAATCTCTCTTTATCTCTCATGAGAGATGGTGGGGTTTAGGGGGAGATGAGGATGCAATGGCATCATCTCTGGACTATTAATCCAGAAACCCAGGTTACTGCGCTGGAGACATGGGTCCAAATCCCACCATGTAGCTGGGGCTGGAAAGGAACTTGCAGTGGGAGGGGGAGGAGCCAGTCATCATGGTCCATGTAGGTGCAAACGACAGAAGCAGTATGAGGGTCTTGGCACCAAACTAAGAAACAGAACTTCAAAAGGTCATTACCTCTGGATTACAGCCTGAGCCATGTTCAAATTGGCTGAGCACAAATTAGATTAGGGAGATGAATGTGTGGCTCAAAGACTGGTGTGGGAGACAAGGGCTCGAGTTCCTGGGATACATAGGGAAAGTGGGATCTGTTGGGACAGTCTGCACCTGAACCATGTTGGGACTGTCCTTGCCAGCCGCATAATGAGGGAAGTTGAGAGGGTTTTAAACTAAATAGTGGGGGCAAGGGATCAAATTTGGAAAGATGTGGTCAATCAAAGAGTAGAGACAAGAGTAGAGAAAGAGAAAGATATTCATGATAAACAAATGATAAACAGACTGTGACAGAAAGGGATAGACAGTACAGACATGATCAAGTGGCCCGGGTCACCGTGGGCGCAAATCCCGTTATGCCTGTTAAATTTTGAGAGCTGCCAAAAATGTCCGATGAAGGTGTGCTGTTCAGACGCAATCGATGAGACCTGCTAAAGGTTCCACTTCCAATGTTAAATCTACATGACTCACTCACTCGACAACACTTGACACCATCAGCTGGTGAACAGACGGACATTAAAACCTCAGTGTCTCCATGCCCACTCAGGAGATCAACTCGAATCAGACGCAAACCTAACCGTCTGAACCTGTGAGCATTGGACTGATGTACTCATTGATTTCTGTAATGCATTTACTCACGACATCAACTATATTTGTTCCATTTTCTTAACAACACTGAAACTATGTAACACAAAAAAGGGGGATGTTTTGATCTTTGTATGGGTATGTACATAAGGGGTTAATGGGAAACTGGAAGATCACTAGAGGGCAGCACCGGTGGGTATAAAAGCCAGACGCAAGCAGCCCCCCCTCTTGGTGATTAGACTGTGACGAGAGCAGGAACATTGATCTTGCTCAGGGTGACTAGTGTGGTCAGACATAGCTACTGTATATAAACTTGTAACCTTTTTACTGGTATTGATCTTAAAGTAAAGAGCTCATGCAGTTGTTAACTTTGTTACTCAATAAACCTTTCAATACCTCTGGACAACTTTGAGCCTTCTTCATCAAGGCACAGAAAGCCTCTACAAAAACTGGATTGAGTAATGGATGTTACGCACAGTAGTACTACCAAGCACACTACAGTAAGGTAATGGGCAGCACAGTAGCATAGTGGTTAGCACAGTTTCTTCACAGCTCCAGGGTCCCAGGTTCGATTCCCAGCTTGAGTCACTGTCTGCGCGGAGTCTGCACATTCTCCCTGTGTCTGCGTGGGTTTCCTCCGGGTGCTCCGGTTTCCTCCCAGGGTCCAAAGATGTACAGGAAAGGTGAATTGGCCATGTTAAATTGCCCTTAGTGTCCAAAAAAGGTTAAGTGGGGGTTACTGGGTTACGGGAAAGGGTAGAGATGTGGGCTTGAATAAGGGCTGCTGCAGACTCGATGGACCGAATGGCCTTCTTCTGCACTATAAATTCTGTGAATTCTGTAACAAAAGATTACTCAGAACTTCCAGCACATTATTCATGTCTTCCTTTGTGAAGGCAGAAATAAAGAACAAATTTAGTTCCTCAGCTATTTCTTTGTTCCCCATTACGAATTCCCGTGTTTCTGACTGTAAGGGGGCTACATTTCTTTTTATCAATCTTTATTTCTTTACGTACCTATAGAAACTTATACAGTTAGTTTTTATGTTCCCCGCTAGCTCACTTTCATATTGCATTTTCCCTTTCTTAATCAATCCCTTGGTCTCCTTTACTGAATTTTAAACTGTTCCCAATTCTCAGGTCTATTGCTTTTTCTTGCTAATTTGTATGCCTATTCTTTGAATCTAATTTCCCTTGTAAGCCATGGTTTGGCCACAGTTCCTTTTCTACTCTTGTGCCAAATCGTAATGAACAACCTTTCGAGTTCCTCTCTTCGTTCGTTGAATGTGTGCTATTGCCTGTCCACTGTCCTTCCTTTCAGTAATATTTCTCAGTCCACCATAGCCAACTCATGTCTCATAGTTACCTTTACTGAGATTCAGGACCCTGGTCTCAGACTACCTTACTATCCAGCTTGATAAAGAATTCTATCATATTATGGTCAACCATCCCCAACGATTCTCTCACAACTGGACTACCAACGAATCCTTTCTCATTGCACAACACCCAGTCCAAGATGGCCTGTTCCCTTGTTGGCTCCTCAATGTATTGGTCCTGAAAACCATCCCTTGTACACTCCAGAATTTCCTCCACTATTGTGGCCGAAGCCAAAGGGTGGTTGTGGAGTGTTGTTTTTCAAACTGGAGGCCTGTGACCAGCGGTGTGCCTCAGGGATCGGTGCGGGGTCCACTGTTATTTGTGATATATATTAATGATTTGGATGAGAATGTCGGAGGCATGGTTAATAAGTTTGCAGATGACACCAAGATTGGTGGCATAGTGGATAGTGAAAGGGTTATACAAGATTGCAACAGGATCTTGACCAATTGGATCTTGCCCAAATGGGCAGGTGAATGGCAGATGGAGTTTAATTTGGATAAATATGAGGTGATGCATTTTGGTAGATCAAATCAGGGCAGGACCTATTCAATTAATGGTAGGGAGTTGGGGACAGTTATAGAACAAAGAGATCTAGGAATACAGGTTCATAGCTCCTTGAAGTCACAGTAGACAGGGTGGTGAAGAAGTCATTATATTGGTCAGAATAATGAACACAGGAGTTTGGGATGTCTTGTTGAAGTTGTACAAGACTTTGGTAAAACCATACATGGAATACTGTGTTCAGTTCTGGTCACCCTATTATAGGAAGGATATTGTTAAACTAGAAAGATGGTCTGAGTTATAAGGAAAGGCTGGATAGGCTGCAACTTTGTTCCCTGGAGTGTAGGAGGTTTAGGGATGACCTGATAGAGGTCTATAAAATAATGAGGAACACCGAAAAGATAGATAGTCAACATCTTTTCTCAAAGGTAAAGGAGTCTAGAAATAGGGGACATAGGTTTTAGGTGAGAGGAGGGAGATACAAAAGAGACCAGAGGGGAAATTTCTTCACACAGAGGGTGGTGAGCATCTGGAACGGGCTGCCAGAGGCATTGGTAGAGGCGGGTTCAATTTTGTCCTTTAAAAAGCAGTTAGACAGTTACATGGACAGGGTGGTTATAGAGGGATATGGGCCAAATGCGGGCAAGTGGGACTAGCTTAGTGATAGAAACTGGGCGGCATGGACCAATTGGGCCGATGGACTTGTTTCCATGCTGTAAACATTTATGACTCTATGACTATGACTCTATGTACTCTGACTAATTTCACTCATCCAATCTATATGCAAATTATATGTGAATCACTACTGGTTTTCAAAAGCAAAAAACAGTTGTGATGACCACACCAGGGTTGCGGAGATGCCTGTAGGCCTCGGGGTTTAAAGGACAAGGCTGAGCATTGCCCTCTGCTGGCAGGATCCACTGGCAATGCCCAAGGGGATAGTGCCAAGGGGACAATGTCAATGGGGCACATGAAGGGGCAGTGCCAAGGGGGCTCTGGAGGAGGAGGTATTATTTGTAGTGGGGGGAGAGGGGAGAGCTTCAATGCGTGCAAGAGGAGGGGGAAGAGGCGAAAGGCCCAAGACCTGCGAACGCGGGGAGGGGTCGAAGGCTGTGAATGGGGAGGGTGACCCCGTTACTTGTGTGAGGATCTGGGGAGAGTGGGGTGAGAGTGCTTGCATTACTTCCCTGGTGGTGGGGTTGGTCCATCGGGGGAACTATATTTTAAACTCAAATTGGGGTGCTCCTTAAAGATAGCACCCTGATCTTTGTGGAGCCAACCTTTCTGCCTCTATCAGGCCCGGCCCCGCCACAGTGACGGCATAAACCGGCTCCCAGATTTTCTGTACAGTAATTACCAGAATTCCTGGTCTGAAAACACAGCTGTGTTATGGAGAGAAACAGCCTGACACTGACAGGTTTTGAGAAAATTCCATCCTATAAATATAACAGTAAATCAACAGCTGAGACTACTAAATTTATAAAAAGAATAAAAGGATAAAACTAAAGATTCTGGGCGAGTTTCTCTGGCCAGATTCTCCGACCCCGCAGGAATCGTGCACTGCTGCTCGCTGGCTTCCCGATTCTCCCCGCCGATTCTCAGGCGCCCACGGGATACCTGGCGTGCTGGCCCGGCGATTCTCCGGGCCCCGATGGGCCGAGTGGCCACCGAGTTCGGCCGTGACCCACTGGCGTGGATGACTCAGGTCTCACACGGCGGGACCTGGAAGGTGAGTCTGAGGGGGCCGTCCTGAAGGGGCGGGAGTGTCAGACACTGGGGTTGGGGGGAGGCCCCCAAGGTGGCCTGCCCCACGATCAGGGCCTACTGATCAGCGGGCGGGCTGGTTCCGCAGAGGCCTATTTTACTCCATGCTGGGCCCCTGTAGGGCTCCACCATATTGCCCGGGCGCTGGCACGGAGAAAGGAACCTCCGCGAATTGTCAGAAATACGCCGACCATTCTGCTCATTCGCGGAAATACACCAGCCGTTCTGCGCATGCGCAAACTCGCGCCAGCCGTTCTGCGCAGGCTTGAGCTGTAGGGACCATTCCGGCACCGACCTAGCCCCCTAGGAAGGGGAGAATTCCTCACTTTTGGGAACCGTTGATGCTGGAGTCGTTGGCGTCAGTTTTCACGCCAGTGTGGGGAGATAGCCCCATTATTAGAGAATCCCGTCCCCGTTTGGCAGATTATGGGATGGATTCTCCATTCCTGCGGCTAAGTGCCGATGTAGGCATGGGACCCATGGTGTTTCATGACCGGCAAATTGCCACCAACCTCTCACCAATTTTGGTACCAGTGATGGGCTAGCACCGGCGCCACGTGACATCCCGGTGGATCGCGCAGACAATGGCTGGAGAATGGCCGATCCCGGACCGTGCATGCGCATTGCTGACGATCTGCAGCGGTTGCACCGTGCAACATGGCACCAGCAAATCGCGATCTCTGGCCCCTGAATTGCTTCCTGATTTGTGCTCCCGGGGGAATGTAAATCGGTGGCAGTTCTCCTCTGGCAGAAGAACATCGAGCTGGATTGTCCATAGCCCAATGCCGAAATCATCTTTGGCAATTGCCGGAGAATCAGCAGGCTGTCCTGCGATGCTCCTCCCCCGATGGGTCCAGTTTCTGACTGCGCGGGATACGTTTTGGTCTCAGCCATGCAGGAATCCGGCGTGTCGGCTGCAGACTGTGTCCAGCGCTGCCATACTCGACCGGGATCTGTGTACGGCATGGCCGTTGCAGGTCATCACCCGTGCGTATGTGGGGCCAGGAACCCGGCCATTGTCCAGCCGTTTTCGGCGTGGGAGCTGGGAGATTCACCCGATGTTGGCCCCTGACTGGTCCCGGAATCGGTGAGGGCTTTACGCAGGTTTTTGGTCATTAAGGACCACACGTGCACCGCTGGCGCCAGCACTTAGCCCTCGAAACGGAGAATCCAGCCCACCATCTGTGGTGAACAAGAAAGGTTAAAGATAGTAACAAAATTAAAGGAAAACATTTAATTGAAGGCATTATTCAAAAAGGAAGGAAAACAGAAAGTGGGAAACTGCAGGTCAGTTAGCTTAATATCTATTGTAGGGAAAATGCCAGAAGCCATTATTGAAGAAGTTATAGCAGGGCACTTGATAAGTTGAGAGTAATCAGGCAGTCTTCATGCTTTTGTGAGAGTGGAGTTCTGCATTCTGGAGACAGTGGGCGGGATTCCCGTTCCCCAATGTCGATTTCGGAATCGGCAATTGGGTGGTGAATCCCTTTTTACGATGAAATTGGGGGCAACGCTTGTTTTCAGATCCTCAGCCCCCCTCCAAAACGGCGTCATCATGGAGCAGGCTGCATGCTATTGGGATCAGCCTCAGAATGCCACCTGAGGCCCTCCCCCAATGCTCCGCCACTGATGGGTCAAGTTCCTTACCGCGCGGGGGACATGAGGGGCGGGATTCGCCGACCCCCCGCCGGGTCGGAGAATCACTGGGGGTCAGCGTGAATCCTGCCCCCACCGTCCGCCAAATTCTCTAACCCCCCCAAAATTTGGCGCCAGGTGAATCGCGCCGTCCGTCTCGGAGAATGGCAGGGACTGGCGCGACGCTATGGGCCCCGGGGCTGCCCGAATCCTCCCGGCCGGATGGGCCACAGTCCCACCGATGTGACCACGGGTCACTTTGGCGTAAATTAAACCACCGATATAACACGTCAACCAGTGCTGATGGTTGACGCTGGACAGCACTGAGGTAGGTCACGGCGTGGGGTGGACGCAGGAGGAGTGATGTCGCGGCCGCAATTGGTGTGGAGGGGGGGAGTGTGTGTGTGGAGGGGGGGAGTGTGTGCGTGGAGGGGGGGTTGTGTGGAGGGGGGAGTTTGTGTGTGGAGGGGGGGGTTGTGTGGAGGGGGTGTGTGTGTGGAGGGGGGTGTGTGTGGAGGGGGTGTGTGTGGAGGGGGGTGTATGAGGGGGCGGGGTATGTGGAGGGAGCGGGGTGTGTGGAGGGGGGCGGGGTGGGTGGAGGGGGGGCGGGGTGTGTGGAGGGGGGGCGGGTTGAGTGGAGGGGGGGGCGGGGTGTGTGGAGGGGGGGGACCGGGGTGTGTGGAGGGTGGTCCGGGGTGTGTGGAGGGGGTGCGGGGTGTGTGGAGGGGTTGTGTGTGGAGGGGGGTGTGTGTGGAGGGGGAGGGGGGGCGAGTGCCGGGGAGGGGGGAGATGGCGAGTGTCAGGGAGGGGGGAGAGGGCGTGTCGGGGAGGGAGGAGAGTGCGAGTGTCGGGGAGGGGGCAAAGGGCGAGTGCGGGTTGGGGGGAGAGGGGGCGAGTGCAGGGAGTGAGGGGAGAGGGCCGGGGATAGGGTAGAGGGTGAGTGCCAGGGAGGGTGGGGGGGGGGGCGAGTGCCGGGGTGAGGATGAGTGCCGGGGAGGGGAGGGCGAGTGCCGGGGAGGGGAGGGCGATTGCCGGGGAGGGGAGGGCAAATGCCGAGGAGGGGGGAGAGTGCCGGGGAGGCAGGCGAGGGCCGGGTAGGGGGGGGCGAATGCCGGGGAGGGGGTGCGAGTGCCAGGGAAGGGGTGTGAGTGCCGGAGAGTGGGGAGAGGGCGAGTGCTGGGGACGGGGAAGAGAGGGCCAGTGCCAGGGTGAGGGGGCGAGTGCCGGGGAGAGGCGGGGGTGGCGAGTGCCGGGGAGGGGGAGCGAGTGCCGGGGAGGGGGGGGGGGGGCGAGTGCCAGGGAGGGGGGGGCGAGTGTCGGGGAGGGGGGGGCGAGTGCCAGGGAGGGGGGGATAGTGCCGGGGAGGGGGGCGAGTGCCGGGGAGGTGGGGGGGAGAGTGCCGGGGAGGGGGGGGCGAGTGGCGGGGAGGGGGGGGGGGAGTGCCAGGGAGGGGGGGATAGTGCCGGGGAGGGGGGGGCGAGTGCCGGGGAGGTGGGGGGAGAGTGCCGGGGAGGGGGGGGGGGCGAGTGGCGGGGAGGGGGGGGGGGGAGTGCCAGGGAGGGGGGGCGAGTGCCGGGGAGGGGGTGCAAGTGCCGGGGAAGGGATAGAGGGCCAGGGAGGGGGGAAAGGGCTAGTACCGGGGAGGGTGGGGGAGGACATTCTCTCCCCGTGCCCGTCAAGGTTACGGTGGCCCTGAACATTTACGCCATGGAGTCATTCCAGGCGCCGAGTGGGGACCTGTCCAGCATCCCTCAGACATCGGTGCACCAGTGCATCCGGGCAGTGACAGCCCTATATGCCATTGCGGACCGCTACATCCAGTTCCCTGTGGACCAGGCCAGCCAGGATGCCCGGGCCGTGGGCTTCGCTGCCGTGGTCGGGTTTCCCATGGTCCAGGATGCAGGTCGCTGTGCGGCCACCTGCAGATAACAGGGCCGTGCTCACCAATAGGAAGGGGACCTATTCCATGAACATTCAGGTGGTCTGCGATCACCGCATGATGATCCTGCACGTCTGCGCCCGGTACCCGGGAAGTGTACATGGCTCATTCATATTGGCGAAGTCTTATATCCCCGGCATGTGCGAGGGACGCCACCCCCGGCTGAGGGGCTGGTTGCTGGGCGACAGGGGTTACCCATTGTGGTTGTGGCTGATGGTGCCTATACGGAGGCCACAGAGTGACACGGAGGACAGTTGCAATGATGCCCATGCAGCGACAAGGGGTGTGATAGAGAGGGGCTTTGGGCTGCTCAAAATGCATTTCAGGTGCCTGGACCGCTCTGGAGGGGCCTTCCAGTACCCGCCAGATAGGGTCGGCCACATCATTGTGGTGTGCTGCGTCCTGCACAACATAGCCCAGCAGAGGGACGATGTGCCGCAGGCAGAGGAGGGGGGAGAGGAGGAGCAGCAGGGCGAGGCGCAGTCCTCCCCAGATGAGGAGGATAGGGGCAATGGTCAGGACAGACGGGCTGGACATGGACGGGAGGCTGCCCACCGTTACCGGCTGGGCCAGCAGGCACGGGATAGGCTGACAGCCGCCCGGTTCACTGACTAGGGGGGCATGGGAATCGCCGGGTATGGGCACAGACTGCACACCACGGCACCAACCGAACACCCTCACCCCCCCCCCCCACCCACCCACCCACCACCAACCACCCCCACCCCATCCACATGCGCACCACCACTCCATTGCACATCCACCTGCGGCACAACGGGCCGGGCTCACACGGTGGAAGCGTGTCTATTGCAGGCCATGGAGGATGATGACGACCCGCTCTGCGGTGAGCTCCTGGCTCCACATCATTGGACTATGTCTGACCCATGGCCACAGTACCACCATCCACCTGCATGCGGCAGTGACATTGCAGCGCACGGTCCCATCCTCTGCCCGGGGGGATGGCGAGGGCGACCCGGGGGGAGGGGGGTGGACACACTCACTTGGGGCCGACGCAATACCACCCTTCACACTGGCGCTCACCGCACATAGCCCCGCACGTTTCGGACAGAGCACAAAGGCAGCTTCTGAAGGTGTGAAAGTGATTTTAATAACTAACAGTCCATACACGTGCTCTCGCCCCTAAAACTCGTCTGTGTCCTGCACCTGTACCAATTTACTCAGTGACTAATTGTTTGGCCTTATGGGCCCCTTGACTATGTTTAGGTGGTTCCCTAGATGGTACAGCAGAACTGGAGGTGGACTCCTGTGATTCCTGCCCTGTGACTCGGGATCCCTTTGGCAGCCGTTTCCTGGGGCGGCCTGGCCTAGATGGGCCAGGCTGCGGCTCGGGCGACTGGGATGGCGAGCTGCCAGCCTGTCCTGCCTGCTGCCCACCAGATGCACCTAGGACGGAAGTGGGAGGAGTCCGAGGTGCCACGGTGTTCCGGGACCTCCCCTGCAGGGGGACCCGGAACAGGCCACAGCTCCTTCTCCTCCCTCGGGGTGCCCGATAGCCCCCGGGCCTCTCCATGGGTCGGGGGTGCGAACGGACTGACCATCCGCTGCCTCCCCGACACCTGGCACTGTCAGTCCTGGAGGCTCGCCCTGGTATCGACAAGGGTCTGCAAGTTGCAGCCATGGAGCTCAGGGAGTTGGCCATTCCTGTCTGTGTCTGAGCGACACCGGCCAGCACCTGGGCAATGGCGCCGATGCCCTCAGCGATGGCTGGCTGAGACTGGGCCACGGCGTTGAGCACTTCTGCCATCTGCCACTGGCTCTGGCTCATGGCTTCCTGTGAGAGGGCAGCCATGTCCTGGGCCACAGACGCCGCCTGCACGGAAAGCCCCAGGCCTTGCATACTGCTCCTCATGTCTGACACCGTCTCACCCATTGCCTCCACCACGGATGCCACCCATGCGGTTTCAGCCTGCGTGGCATGCATGACGGCACCACTCCCAGATCCTGGATGCGGGTGGACTCCGCCACAAGCCGGCCATCACCCCCTTCGATCGTCCCTGGTTCCGTGACTGCATCGGATCTATGGGTGGGTGTGGTAACTCCAGGAACCCGGGACCAGTCTGAGCGGCTGATGTTTGCTCGCGCCGGTCTGCCCTCCGACCTCCTGGCCCCTCAGCTGCTCCTACCTCTACCTGCTGTACCGGTACGGCTGTGTAGTGCGCACCAGTGACTGTACCAGAAGCCTCATCACTATAGTGCCCAACCGAGGTGAGTGTCTCTGCGATGGTGGAGGGTGTTGGAGACAGGAGTGGCGTTGTTTTCGTGCTCCTCGTCTGACCCAGAGTCCATGGTCCCCTGGGGTGGCGGTTCCTGCCCACCCATCCACTGTGTGTCAGTGTCCTGTGTGTTGGTGTCATGTGTGTCAGTGTCCAGGGTAGGAGTGTCCTGGGTAGGGGTGTCCTGGGTAGGGGTGTCCAGGGTAGGGGTGTCCTGGGTAGGGCTGTCCTGGGTAGGGCTGTCCTGGGTAGGCGTGTCCTGGGTAGGGGTGTCCTGGGTAGGGGTGTCCTGGGTAGGACTGTCCTGGGTAGGGGTGTCCTGGGTAGGGGTGTCGTGGGTTGGGGTGTCCTGGCTCGGCTGCGACGGGGGGGCTGTGGCTGTCTCTGGGTGTCGCCGCACTCGCATGAGATGGGGGCATCGTCTCCCTGTTGCTCCGGGCCTGTCCCTGTCTTGTGGCCGTTCTGGGGCGTCCTGGGGGCAACGCATGCCGGAAGGGCCGGGCCACTCTCTCTCTCGTGGCTGCCCTGGATCGCTCTGGGGGTGGTCGGCATCTGCGGGGACGGGTGCCTCGACGTTTGGTCTTGCAATACACAACACAGCAGCATGGTTATCCACACAGGCGGTGATCGGGGGATATGGGGGAGGGGGGATCTGGGGGATATGGGGGGGCGGATATGGCAGGGGGGATATGGGGGATATGGGGGGGATATGGGGGAGGGGATATGGGGGAGGGGGATATGGGGGAGGGGGAATATGGGGGAGGGGGATATGGGGCAGGGGAGATATGGGGAGGGGGGATATGGGGAGGGGGATATAGGGCGTATGGGGAAAGGGGGACGGGCTGTGGGGGGTCTCACTTGGTGGTGCGCCCCCCGACCTCTACATCGGCAACCTCCCGGTCCTTGGGTCCGCCTGCAAGTTCCAGGGCCCTCTCCTCATGAATGCTGAGTCGTCTCTCATCCGGTCCCCTCACGCTTCCTGTTGTGTGTGCGCGTTTCTCCTATGGGGGTGCGGGCGGGTGGGTAGCAAGGATAAAGGGAAACAGTGTTAGGCAGGGATATACATGCAGGCCAGTGGTTGTCCGTATATTGGCAGAGGCACGCAGCACATTAAGGTTAGGGTTAGGTTTAGAGTTAGGCTTAGGGTTAGGGCTAGGATTAGTTGCACCTGGGGCTTATAGTTTTATAGAATTTCATAGAATTTATAGTGCAGAAGGAGGCCATTCGGCCCATCGAGTCTGCATTGGTTCTTGGAAAGAGCACCCTACCCAAGCCCATACCTCCACCTTATCCCCATAACCCAGTAACCGCACCTAACACTAAGGGCAATTTGCACCCTGAGGGCAATTTAGCCTGGCCAATTCACCTAACCTGCACATCTTTGGACTGTGGGAGGAAACCGGAGCACCCGGAGGAAACCCACGCACACACGGGGAGAACGTGCAGACTCCACACAGACAGTGACCCAAGCTGGGATTTGAACCTGGGACCCTGGAGCTGTGAAGCATTTGTGCTAACCACTATGCTACTGTGCTGCCCTTAGTTGCACCTGAGGATGTGCCGCACATGGCTGGGGGGGGGGGGTTAGGGTTAGGGTAAGGGCTAGGGTTAGGGCTAGGGTTAGGGTAAGGGCTAAGGTTAGGGTCAGGGTTAGGGTTAGTTCTGGGGTTAGGGTTAGCGTTAGAGTTAGGGTTAGTTGCACCTTGGGGTGTGCCACACCTGGGGGGTGGTAGGGTTAGGGTTAGGGCTCAGGTTAGGGCTAGGGTTAGGGTTAGGGTTAGGAGTAGGGTTAGGGTTAGGGTTAGTTGCACCTGGGGATGTGCCGCACATGGGTGGGGGGAGCGAGTTTAGGGTTAGGGTTAGCGTTCGGGTTAGGGTTAGGGTTAGTTGCACCTGGGGGTGTGCCGTACATCGGGGGGGGGGGCGAGTTTATAGTTAGGGTGAGGGTTAGGGTTGGGTTAGTTGCACCTGGGGATGTGCCGCACATCGGTGGGTGTGGGGGGGGGGTAGGTGTGGTACTCACCCTGGCTGCCCTGACAAGGTCATTCACCTTCTTGTGCTGGCAGAGCACAGCGCTGGCAGCCTCTGCCACCTCCCTCCACAGGCGCCATCTGATGCCATGTTGCATGGCGCGACCGCTGTAGGTCGTCACCATGTACATGCCAGGGGTTGGCCAGCTGCTGGCCTGGTCACTGCCTGATTGGCATGCGGTTTGGAGGGCCCTCTTGAGTGGTGGAAGCGTGGATTTCTCACTGACTCTCCAGTCAGTAGCTGAGATCCCCGATGCCTCAACAAGATTTTGTCCCATGAAACTATCATTGATTGTCGCAAACTTCCATCGCTGTTGTCCTTTAAAGGGGGAAATCTTCCATCCTTACCTGGTCTGGCTTCCATATAACACCACACCCACAGCAATGTGATTGATTCATAACTGCTCTCTGAAATGGCTGAGCAAGCCACTCAGTTCATGCACAGTTCGGGCTGGGTACATCCTGACCAGCAATGCCCATATCTCACGAAAGACTAAATAAAATGTCACCGTCAGTTGGGTAAACAGAACAATAGCAGTATTCTATTTCCATCCATAAAATGTGTCTCCACATAATAAATGAAATTGTTGTTACACCACTATAATCAGTCATGTGAGTTGACAGAATGTCAACTTCCCATTTTCCAGCCTCTTCCCATCCCTTTGTTGTCTGATTGCCATCTCTCTGACTTTTCTCCACTTGAATGAAGCATGCATGCGGACTTCCATACCGTCAATTCACTGGGAGACCGTGAGAAGGAATGAACGTTAGGCTTTAATATCCATGAACTCGCAGCCAGAGTCGGCTGAACCAATGAGTGCCACCCACAGACGGCCGGACTATATATGGCCCTGGTGAGGGCGGAGCCAGAGGCGGAGCCCACCGGGGTTCTAATACAGTACCTGGAAGTAGCCTGTATCACCACTTCCAGGTCATGGGTCACATCATTATACAGACAGTACAGACAGCTCATGCATTCGGTGAAGTACATTCACCACACGGACATTTTAGCCAAATTGACTATGTCGCCCTCAAGAGTGGAATCTACTGGCCCATCCTCGTAATGAGAGTTGCTGAGTTTACTGGTTCCCAGAGCATCATGAGTCTTTGGAACTCTCTTCCCCAGAAAGCTGTGGAGGCAGGGTCATTAAATATTTTAAAGGGAGTGGTAGATAGATTCTCAGCCAAAGGGAGTCGAAGGAATGTGAGGGTTGAGGTTACAATCAGATCGGCCATTATCTTGTTGAAGGAACAAAGAACAAAGGACAATACAGCGCAGGAACAGGTCCTTCGGCCCTCCAAGCCCGTGCTGACCAAACTACAATCTTCTACACTTCCTGGGTCCGTATCCCTCTATTGCCATCTTATTCATGTATTCGTCAAGGTGCCCCTTAAATGTCACTATCGTCCCTGCTTCCACCACCTCCTCTGGCAGCGAGTTCCAGGCACCCACTACCCTCTGTGTAAAAGAACTTGCCTCGTACATCTACTCGAAACCTTGCTCTTCGCACCTTAAACCTATGCCCCCTAGTAATTGACCCCTCTACTCTGGGGAAAAGCCTCTCGCTATCCATTCTGTCTATGCCCCTCATAATTTTGTAGACCTCTATCAGGTTGCCCCTCAACCTCCGTCGTTCCAGTGAGAACAAACCGATTTATTCAGCCGCTCCTCATAGCTAACGCCCTCCATACCAGGCAACATCCTGTTAAATATCTTCTGCACCTCTAAAGCCTCCACATCCTTCTGGTAGTGTGGCGACCAGAATTGAACACTATACTCCAAGTGTGGCCTAACTAAGGTTCTATACAGCTGAAAAATGACTTGCCAATTCTTATACTCAATGCCCCGGCCAATGAAGGCAAGCATTCCGTATGCCTTATTGACTACCTTCTCCACCTGTGTTGCCCCTTTCAGTGACTTGTGGACCTGTACACCTAGATCTCCCTGACTTTCAATACTCTTGAGGGTTCTACCATTCACAGTATATTTCCTACCTGCATTAGACTTTCCAAAATGCATTATCTCACATTTGTCTGGATTAAACTCCATCTGCCATCTCTCCGCCCAAGTCTCCAAACGATTTAAATCCTGCTGTATCCTCTGACAGTCCTCATCGCTATCTGCAATTCCACCAACGTTTCTGTCGTCTGCAAACTTACTAATCAGACCAGTTACATTTTCCTCCAAATCATTTATATATACTACGAACAGCAAAGGTCCCAGCATTGATCCCTGCGGAACCACCACTAGTCACAGTCCTCCAATCAGAAAAGCACCCTTCCATTGCTACTCTCTACCTTCTATGTCGAGCCGGCTCAAATAGGCTCGAATGGTGAGCAGGCGCGAGACCCGAATGGTTCACTCCCGCTCCAAGGGCACGATTCTCACAGCCACGCGCCGGGCCGGGGAATTGCCGCAACCGAGCCACGCCGCCTCGGCGCGTGATTCTCTGAGGTGCGGAGAATTGGCGCCATTTGCGCCGGCATGTTTGCCGCGGCGGGGCCGCTGATTCTCCGACCCGCATGGCCGCGCAGAAAAAGCTCTGCGCAAAGGGTCGGAGATCGGCCTGTGGGGGGGGGGGGGGGGGGGATCCGGGGGTGGGGGGGCCTCCGATGGTGTCTGGCCCGCGATCGGGGCCCACCGATCGGCGGGCCAGCCTCTCCCCCTCAGTCCTCCAACTTTGTTGCGCGTCTGGCCCCAGAACGCCCATGCCACGTTGCGTCGGGGCCGGAGCGTTCAGTAAGGCCACCGCGTATGCGCGGGTTGGCGCGTCGCCACTGCGCATTCGCGGGTTAACGGGGCACTAATTTGGTGCCGGGAAGTTAGGCTGAACCGCTCCAGCGCCGTGCTGGGGCCAGAATAGGTAGTCCCCACGCCCGTTTTGCGCTGTTGTGCACAAACACTCTGGGCAGGATTCTCCGACCCCCCCCACTGGGTTGGAGAATCGCCGGCGGTCGGCGTGAATCCCACTCCCGCCGTCCTCCAAATTCTCCAGCCCCCCAAAACTCGGCCCGGCATAAATCGAGCTGCACGCCTTGGAGAATGGCGGGTACCGCAATTGGCCGAATTCCCCTCCCGTTTTTTGCCAGTCGCGCCGGTGTAAATTAGAGTAGGTCCCTTATCGGCGGGACCTGGTGGCGCTGGCGGCCTCCGGAGTTCTTGGGGGAGTACGGGGGCATCTGGCCCCGGGAGGTGCCCCCACGGTGGCCTGGCCCGCGATCAGGGCCCACCGATCCGCCGGCGGGCCTGTGCCGTGGGGGCACTCTATTGTTCCGCACCGGCGGCTGTAGCAGTCTGCCATTGCCAGTGCGTAAACAAAGCCCTCTGCGCATGCGTGGGGATGACGCCAGCACACGCTGGTGCTCCCGCGCATGCGCCAACTTGCGCCGGACGACGGAGGCCCTTCGGCGCAGGTTGGCGTGGCGCCAAGCCCCTTTCCCGCCGGCCGGCGGGGCTCAAACCACTCCGGGGCGGGCCTAGCCCCTGAAGGTGAATCCCGCTCTCTGTCTCCATTTTGGATAATCCTGCCCCTAATATTCATCTGATGAAATCCTGGAACCTTCGCCCTTACAGCACTGTATGTGTACCTACACCACATGTACTGCAACAGTTCAAGAACCTGGGAAGGCAATTAGCAATGGGAAATAAATGCTGTCCCGGCCAGTAATGCCCACATCCCTGGAATTAATTTTTAAAAAATTTAATTGGTGCAGGAACAATGGGCTGGATTCTCCGCCGGCATGATTCTCTGTTTTGCCGGCGCCCGGGGGTTTTCCGACGGTGTGGGGCTGCCCCACAATGGGAAACCCCATTGACCGGCCAGCGTAATGGAGAATCCCGCCGGCGGGTCGGGGTAGAAATGTGGCGCAGTGGGGCGGAGAATCCAGCCCAATAGGTGCGCAAAATCTCCGGAATGGCAAACCACCTTTCACTGGGGGAAAAGTTTAAATTTGGCCAATAGTGTTAACTGGGCAACAGCGAATCATCAGGCCTGCTGTACAATTCTCCCAAATTTTAATAATCTCCATTGCTGTCAATGAAAGTCCCATTGAGAAGTGACGTAAAATGGCTGTTGATTGACTGTCATCCATCCTGCAACATCGGCAAGTCTATCCTATTTTCTCCATTGTTGGTTATGATGCCTCATCTGCAATCTAATTGACATCTGCAAATCTAAGCCGTTTTGTGAATTTAACCCCCGGACGACTAAGTTTGATTCTGCAGTAGTATTTCTTAATGTATATTACCATAAGATCTTCAGAGGGCTGTATTGTCAGAAATCCTGACACTGGTCCCTGGGTAAAGTGTACAAGCATTGTGCAAGAAATAGACTTTTAAGCTAAATGCTCTACACATCCGCATAAAGAAGTAATAATGATATTACCTTTCACACTCATCAGTCTGTCGCCTATTTATTCCTTCTGACAGTATAACCCTGAAAATTCAGTTATACACTTAGCAGGAGTTCAGTGTGTGAATAAAAAAAACACAATTCGACAACCTCCACAGCAAAGAGGTTAAGTATTTGCTGTAGACTTATAAAGAAGGTTTTCATTTACAAATCGACTGTAGTTCTGAGGAGCAGGTTGAGATCAGTAGAGAGCTGTGGAGGAAGACAGCTGGGATATGATGAAAGAGACAGTATTCTTTCTGAAGGTCTACGTGCCTGGAAATGAAATTTATTCAAAGGAATTTTTAAAATGTCCATTATTAAATTCCACATGATAAGATTATTGATCATTATCCAGTTTTTTTCAAGCTCTTCACAAATGCTCTTCCGCTGACGTAAAGCAAATGTGTTAGGGACCTGGCGGTTAAGTGTTAATAGTAGATTTTCTGCCCACCTTGGGTTTAAACCATTCTCCAGAGAGTTAATCAGTACAACGCATAATAACAAACAGAGTTGTTGCTATTAGTGGAATTGTGGTTTGTTTACAATAACTTGCCTCTACATGGTGCCTGGAATGACCATGGTACTTAACAGCTATTCAAACACAAACCGACACTAAAACAAAGGAGACATGAACACAAGTGGGCAAGGCTCCATCAAAGCAGTAGGTTTGGAAGATAATTTTAAGGTAATGAGATGGAGACCGGGATTTTCCTTGACATTGGTAAAGTCCAATAGTGGGATGAAAATCGGCATTGCACTCACTGACCGCAGTGGCGAGTTTTGGTGCTGTATCGGCATCACACCTGGATGTCCATTGCGCTCCTCAGATTGCAATGCATGCTGTCCGAGGTGATAGCGCTGGCATGCCAAAACACCAAAGTCAACACTGGTAGGAAGGTGGCTGACATGGACCTTGGTCCAGGATATCAGTCCTGCACTCCATCATTGAGGTCCCTGGTGACATCCATCAATATCAGCTCGAGAGGGAGAAGGGGCACCCCCATCTCACTCCACCTGCCCCTTCTCAGGAAGTCAGCCTGGGACCTTCAGGGGACGAGCAACTCGACACCCGAGGGCCATTCTCCCAGTTGACTCTGGGAATGTCCGACTGATCCAAATCCCCTCTTCTTGGGACCCCATCAGCTCCAGCTCCACGTGCAATTGGCCCACAGCAGACCCCAAAAGCAGGCTGGAGCCCTCCAGAGGATGTCCGCCAAATCATCACAGGCAACAGAGTGTAGCAGTCAGCAGGTTACCCCCACCCCCACTGTGAACGGTGGGGAGCATCAAGGTGTAGCAGCAGGCTAAGGACAGTGGAGAAGATGTACTTGCACAACATGGGCAAACACTTGGACATAATGGTCACAAATATAAATACACTCCCAATCATTTCATATCTCCTTAGAACATAGAACAGTACAGCACAGAACAGGCCCTTCGGCCCTTGATGTTGTGCCGAGCAATGATCACCCTACTTAAACCCACGTAACCCGTATACCCAACAATCCCCCCATTAACCTTACACTACGGGCAATTTAGCATGGCCAATCCACCTAACCCGCACATCTTTGGACTGTGGGAGGAAACCGGAGCACCCGGAGGAAACCCACGCACACACGGGGAGGACGTGCAGACTCCACACAGACAGTGACCCAGCCGGGAATCGAACCTGGGACCCTGGAGCTATGAAGCATTGATGCTAACCACCATGCTACCGTGAGGCCCCTATTAAACAAGGAGAGATTTGGTCACCATTACCGAGACTATATTCCAGATTCATTAATTGAATTAAAACTCCACCAGCTGGTCCATCCTTCTTTCTTATGATGTGCTAGGTTGATGTCAATCCAGTGTGAATCCTTGTTTCTTGCACACACTAATGGCAATTGCTTGTGTCCTGGGCCTCTCTTTTGTGCAGTACCTTACCTTCTCACCACAATGAATGCTCTGTTTGAACCTCACTCTCCAGATCAGTAATGCCTGCACCTTAATGTAGTGTGGGGTTGCTGTGAAAATCTCATACCCATGCCTCGCAGGGTCCTGTGATGTGCTATGTTGGCTCTACACAATTGACACGGAGATGTCCCCCTATCTAATCTGCACTCTGAGAGGCGAAGGTGTGGTTTGAGAGGACCAGGTGACCATGCTTGCAGAAAGCTCACATACTCTCAAAGTCCATGGGCCAGATTCTCCATTTATGGGACCACGTCCCCACGCTGTCAGGAAAACTGGTGTCAAAAGGCCACTGATTCCCCGATTTGCTGGGGGCTAGCAGGCAGCTGTCGTGCAGCTCTAGCTGCCGATACGGCCCCCCCCCCCCGCATGAGTCAGAGGCCGCGCATGCGCACCGCGGACTCAGACCGCGGACCTGGAACTTGGAGATAGAACCATCAATCAGCCGCTCGCCCGACCTGGACCACCCGCACACATTGCCCCCAGCCCCTGCCCGCCGATCAGCCCTCCCCCAACTGTGGCGGCTCTGGACTGAGTCCGCAGCTATCAAGTGAAGATCCTGGATGGTGAGACCACACGAGTACCACGCAGTTGGGAATTCGGCTGGTCGGGGACCTCAGACAATGGCCTGAGATGGTGGATACACGGCGTGGCGAATGAGAAACCGGCGCTGCTCTGATTTCATGCGCCAAAGCGGATTATCCGCCCCATCACTGAACGCGATTTTGGCGTTGGGGGAGCGGAGAATTCAGCCCATATGTCCGCTATCTCTCAGCAGCCTCATCTTGACGTATCTTCTCAGAGATTATGGGCAGGATTTTCCGAGCCTCTGAGCCAAAACCGCGATTGTCGTGGGGGCGGAGAATGGGCATCAAACTCGAGATCGGGTCCGATGTCGCTCCCGCGATTCTCCGGTCCCCGGACAATCACCACCAATCGGGCAAGTGCGGTCGACGTGGCAGCAGTCGGGGGCTCCAAGTCGGGGGTCAGTTCTCCAAGTGCAACTGGCCGGGTTCCCGATGGCATGGTTCTCTCGTGGTTCGACCCATTGAGACCATGGCCGCCCTGGTGGGTGGAAGGTGGATCATTCACTGGGGGGGGCCTCCAGGACGGCCAGGATACCGATCGGGGGTCACCGATCCGTGGGCGCGATCTGGGGGGGGCCTTTGTTTTCGGTGCCGGTCCATGGTGTGGGTCGGCTATGTCGCGCGGGGCCGCCGCCATGTGCATGCACGGACCCCCCCGACCGGAAGTGCAGTGCCCCGTATCGGCAGCTGGAGCTGCAACGACTACTCCGGGGCCCTGCTCGTCCCCTGCAAATTGGAGAATCACCCTGGACTTTCTCCAGGTAAGTCCAGAGTGATTCGCGCAAATTTTTCCGCAGGCATGGGGACATAGCCCCATTATTTGAGAATCCCGCCCTACAAGTGTTGCCCTCAGCCAGATAGATGTCCAATTTGTACAGATGCAATATGCTGATCTCAGCTAAACGTCAGGGCACCTTGCCACCTCAAGGTGTTGAAGCAATGGCGCACTTGTGTGCAGTCACTGAGATGTCCAACTTTGAGTGTCTGTGACCTTGAAGTTGTGACTATTGCAGTGAGAATGGTCTCTTCATAAAGTTGGTGGACAGTGATATTTGGCCCATCACCGTGACTCCCCAGTAGGGTACTGATGCTGCTTCCAAATGGTGATCTCTGTGGGCTACATCAGCCCTTAGACCTGCACTGGATCATCCATCAGGTAGTTTCAGTTCGGGTTAAATTCACTTTTCAAAATGTTCTGAGGCCCAATGTGAGAGCACCGAGTATCCAACGAGCTAGAACTAGGGGCGGGATTCTCCGACCCCCGCCGGGTCGGAGAATCGCCCGGGGCCGGCGTCAATCCCGCCCCCGCCGTGTCCCGTATTCTCCGTCACCAGACATTCGGCGGGGGCGTGAATCGTGCCGCGCCGGTCGGCAGGCCCCCCGCGGCGATTCTCTGGCCCGCGATGGGCCGAAGTCCCGCCGCTGTCAACCCTCTCCCTCCGGCGTGGATTAAACCACCTACCTTACCGACGGGAGCAGGCGGCGCGGGCGGGCGCCAGGGTCCTGTGGGGGGCGCGGAACGATCTGACCCCGGGGGGTGCCCCCCCGGAAGCCTGGCCTGCGATCGGGGCCCACCGATCGGCGGGTGGGCCTGTGCCATGGGGGCACTCTTTTTCTTCTGTGTTCACCATGGCGGAGACGGAAGAGACCCCCTCCCCTGCGCATGCGCCGGGATGACGCCGGAACCCCCCCCCCGCCCGGCCGGGTAGGAGAGAATCCCGGCCAAAGTTCCTCATAAGTCAAGATGTGTACCCTTGAGGGTTTCATGTTGTCTGATCATCTTGCAGTTCACAACGGAAAGATCTGGCCATGAGGATGCACTGCTTGTGTGTCAGAGCAGGCGTCTCAATGTTATGCAGCGAACTATCTGGCCTTGTCATTCTCAGGTGTTTCGCCAATGTTGTGATTAATGGAACTATTTAACCCGAACTGAAACTATCTGATGGGAATCTGTCATTTTGGAAAGTATGCCAGAGCTGACTGAGTCATCTGCATGTGCTTTCATACCAGCGGGATTTCATCAGGGCCCTTGTTCCAAGTGCAATGTTCATCTCTCACTAACACATTGTTCTTAGCTGCCTTGGTCATGGTGGATCTCACTGAGGAGCCTTGTCAGATCGAAGGCATGGAGTAATTAACACACTCATGATCATCCCCAAGTCTGCCTGCTCAACTAGGGTGTTGCTGTGATTGGGCTGCTGGATGAACGTGTGAGGATGGCGCAGTGTCTGATGTAAGAAAAACCTCCGCCAGGTACCGCCTCATCTCAGGGCTGACACATGACCTCAAGGTGCCTTCATCCGTCAATGTATCATGGCGATGTTAGCAAGCTGTGCAACGGTGCAGTGCCGTCTGAAAGTTCATGACTGAAATGAGAGGAGTAACAATGATCTGTTTTTGCTGGTCCTTGATGGAGGAGGATTGTCCAGGAGTCTCCTCACTGCATCTCATCATCCTCCTGCTGGAATATTCTGGCAATGAGGGTTTCACAAGCATGCCTGCTGAGTTTGGCCAGGGCAATGGCCTCTTTACCTGCCTTCTCGGCTTCCAGGCCCTCATCACCATCATCCCCTTCGAAGTCCTCCACATTGGAGGAGGTGTGTAGCCTCTCCATCTTCGCATCAGTGAGGTCATTTGTGGGTGGCCCTTGGTGTCGACACGTCAACCGTGTTTCCTGTTTGCTCCCGAGAAGATGTCACGGATTTGCGTCCAATGAGGATGTAGGTGTTGTGGGCGCATCCAGGTTATCTTGCACAAGCCTGCATGATACGCTTGTTATGGGCTCAGATCAGCTGAACATTGAGAGTGAACGCCTTTGCGGCCGATGTATTGGGCTGCTTGTTGCCAGTAAGATTTGCCATTTGAGTTCAATTCTAAATTAATTTATAGGATATGGAGATTGTTGGTTAGGCCACCATTTATTGCCCATCCCTAACTGCTGTTCAGAAGGTGGTGGTGAGCTGCACCATGTACACCCACCATGCTGTTAGGGAGTGAGTTCCAGGATTTTGACCCAGCAACAGTGAGGGAACAAAGATATATCTCCAAAGCATCCACATCCTTCTGATAATGTGGCGACCAGAACTGCACACAGTATTCCAAATGTGGCCTAACCAAAGTCCTATACAACTATAACATGACCTGCCGACTCTTGTACTCAATACCCCGTCCGATGAAGGCAAGCATGCTGTATGCCTTCTTGACCACTCTATCAACCTGCGTTTCCACCTTCAGGGTACAATGGACCTGAACTCCCAGATCTCTCTGTACATCAATTTTCCCCAAGACCCTTCCATTGACCATGTAGTCCGCTCTTGAATTTGATCTTCCAAAATGCATCACCTCGCATTTGCCTGGATCGAACTCCATCTGCCATTTCTCTGCCCAACTCTCCAATCTATCTATATTTTGTTGTATTCTCTGACAGTCCTCCTCGCTATCTGCAACTCCACCAATCTTAGTATCATCCCGAAACCTGCTAATCAGACCACCTATACCTTCCTCCAGGTCATTTATGTAGATCACAAACAACAGTGGTCCGAGCACGGAACACCACTAGTTACCCTTCTCCATTTTGAGACACTCCCTTCTACCACTACTCTCTGTCTCCTGTTGCCCAGCCAATTCTTTATCTATCTAGCCAGTACACCCTGAACTCCATATGACTTGACTTTTTCCATCAACCTGCCATGGGAAACCTTATCAAACGCCTTATTTGACATCTACAGCCTTTCCCTCATCAATTTACATTTGTCACTTCCTCAAAGAATTCTATTAGGTTTGTAAGACATGACCTTCCCTGCACAAAACCATGCTGCCTATCACTGATAAGTCTATTTTCTTCCAGATGTGAATAGATCCTATCCCTCAGTATCTTCTCCAACAGTTTGCCTACCACTGACATCAAGCTCACAGGTCTGTAATTCCCTGGATTATCCCTGCTACCCTTCTTAAAGAAAGGGACAACATTAGCAATTCTCCAGTCCTCCAGGACCTCACCCGTACTCAAGGATGATGCAAAGATATCTGTTAAGGCCCCAGCTATTTCGACCCTCGCTTCCCTCAGTAACCTGGGATAGATCCCATCCGGTCCTGGGGATTTGTCCACCTTAATGGCTTTTAGAATACCCAAAACTTCCCCCTTCCGTATGACAACTTGACCTAGAGCAGGGGTGTCAAACTCAAATACACCGTGGGCCAAAATTTAAAAATCGGGACAAGTCGAGGGCCGGACTGGTTCAATGTTTTTTTGCAAAACTTATTGAAATTAACTTATTGAACCTGGAACTAATAAAGCTTAGGTTATTGCCTATAAAAACAACATTAAATATTAAATAAATAAAAAAATTAGTTGCATTTATTTCTTATTGCTTTATCTGGAGCTTTTCCAGAGTAATTTCTAATGAAAACATTTTTCCACAGGCCAACACTTTGTGATTCACACTATACCTGAATAAACTCGGCATCAGCCATATCACACGCCATAGGCACTTCAATTGCTGGGGCCAGCTTTAATAGTAATTAGATATTATTAGGGCAGCATGGTGGCCTAGTGGTTAGCACAACCGCCTCACGGCGCTGAGGTCCCAGGTTCGATCCCGGCTCTGGGTCACTGTCCGTGTGGAGTTTGCACGTTCTCCCCGTGTCTGCGTGGGTTTCACCCCCACAACCCAAAAATGTTCAGAGTAGGTGGATTGGCCACGCTAAATTGCCCCTTAATTGGAAAAAATAATTGGCTAATCTAAATTTTAAAAAAAAAATTAAAATTAAAAACAAAAGTAATTAGATATTATCTCGCGGGCCAAAGATAATTCCACCACGGGCCGGATTTGGCCCGCGGGCCTTGAGTTTGACATATATGACCTAGAGTATTTAAACATCCATCCCTCGCCTCAACATCCGTCTTGTCCCTCTCCTTTGTGAATACCGATGCAAAGTACTCATTTAGAATCTCACCCATTTCCTCTGATACCACGCATAAATTCCCTCTTTTGTCTTTGAGTGGGCCAATCCTTTCTCTAGTTACCCTCTTGCTCCTTACATACGAATAAAAGGATTTGGGATTTTCCTTAACCCTGTTAGCCAAAGATATTTCATGACCCCTTTTAGCCCTTTTTATTGTGCATTTGAGATTCGTCCTACTTTCCCGATATTCCTCCAAAGCTTCATCAGTTTTGAGTTACCTCGATCCTATGTATGCTTCCTTTTTCATCTTAGCTAGTCTCACAATTTCACCCGTCATCCATGGTTCCCTAATCTTGTCATTTCTATTTTTCATTTTCACAGGAACATGTCTGTCCTGCACTCTAATCAACCTTTCCTTAAAAGATTCCCACATTTCAAATGTGGATTTACCCTTAAACAGCTGCTCCCAATCCACATTCCCTAGCTCCTGCCGAATTTTGTTATACTCTGCCTTTCCCCAATTTAGTACTCTTCCTTTCAGACCACTCTTGTCCTTGTCCATGAGTATTCTAAAACTTACGGAATTGTGATCGCTATTCCCAAAGTAATCACCGACTGAAACATCAACCACCTGGCTGGGATCATTCCCCAATACCAGGTCCAGTATGGCCCCTTCCCGAGTTGGACTATTTACATACTGCTCTAAAAAACTCTCCTGTGTGCTCCTTACAAACTCTGCTCCATCAACGCCACCAACACAACACGAATCCCATTCAATGTTGGGGAAGTTAAAATCTCCCATCACAACCACCCTATTGCTCCTACATTTTTCTATAATTTGTCTGCATATTTGTACCTCTACTTCATGCTCGCTTTTGGGAGGCCTGTAGTAAAGTCCCAACAATGTTACTGCACCCTTCCTATTTCTCAGCTCCACCCATATTGCCTCAGTGCTCGAATCCTCTATTGTGCCCTCCTTAATCACAGCTGTGATATCATCTCTGACGAGTAATGCAACTCTTCCACCCCTTCTACCTCCCTCTCTATCCCTCCTGAAGCATCTTTACCCTGGGATATTCAGTTGCCAGTCTTGCCCTTCCCTCAACCAAGTCTCAGTAATAGCAATAACATCATATTCCTAGGTACTGATCCAAACCCTAAGTTCATCTGCCTTCCCTGCTACACTTCTCTCATTAAAACAAATGCACCTCAAACCACCTGTCCCTTTGCATTCATCATCTCTTCCCTGTCTACTCTTCCCCTTAGTCACATTGAGTTTATTGTCTCGTACCTTACTGGCTTTAGTTGCTGCTTCTTTACTTACCTCTAACTTCCTAATCTGGTTCCCATCCCCCTGCCAGATTAGTTTAAAACCTCCCCAACAGTGTTAGCAAAAACACCCCCTAGGACATTGGTTCAAGTCCTGCCCAGGTGTAGACCATCCGGTTTGTAATGGTCCCACCACCCCCAAAACCGGTTCCAATGTCCCAAAAATCTGAACCCCTCCCTCATGCACCATCTCTCAAGCCACGTATCCATTCTGACTATTCTTGAATTTCTACTCTGACTGTCCTGTGGCACTGGCAGCAATCCTGAGATTACTACCTTTGAGGTCCTACTTTTTAACTTATCTCCTAATTCCCTAAATTCTGATTGTAGGACCTCATCCCCTTTTTTACCTATATCATTTGTGCCTATATGCACCACGACAACTGGCTGTTCACCCTCCCCCTTCAGTATGTCCTGCAGCCGATCGGAGACATCCCTGACCCGAGCACCCGGGAGGCAACATACCATTCGGGAGTCTCGTTTTCGACCACAGAAACGCCTGTCTACTCCCCTTACAATTGAATCCCCTACTATAGCTCTGCCTCAAGCAGCCTCAATCATCTTCCTTTGTGCCAGGCATGGCTCTAACCAATGGAGAGCTTTCTCCCTCATTCTCATGGGCTCCAGTTTTGCTAGGGCTTCTTAATGCCACACTTGGTCAAAGTGTGCCTTGATATCAAGAGCAGTCACTCTCTCCTCTGGGATTCTGCTCTTTTGTCCATGTTTGAAACAAAGTTGCATTGAGATCAGGAACTGAGGATGTAATTCAGCCATCGCATTCTGCCCGGCACTGAGCCGGGTGCGGCATGTGACTCCAGGGAGACCCCAAATTGCCTGCAAAATCTCGCCAGGACACTGTTTAGTCTGGTCTACACAAACGTGGATCTGATGTCACAGCACCACAGGGGATCGTGCAGAGCATTAGAGACCTCCGGGTAGTCAGGGACAGGGTAGGGTACCTTGGCACTCCCCCTGGCCTCCGGGCCCATAGGCTGCCAGTTCCAGGTTGCCTGGGTACCAGATTGTCACTGCCAGTGGTGGAGCCTGGGGAGAGTTTGCAAATTGAAGGGGGAGGTGAGGGTTGGTTCCCAGCGGCCTCGGCAAGGTTCGGGAGCAAGGGGGTTGGGGGGGGGGGGGGGGGGGGCAGAGAGCAGGTGGGCATGAAATTGGGTGGGGGGGGGGGGGGGGGTGAAGATTGGGGCTGCCGCTCAAAATGGTATCCCCATCTGAGAACAGCCATTCCTGTTGACGAGATCAGCTTGCCAGCAGGAAATCTATTCGGACGGGATTCTCCGGCCCCGTCCGCCCGGTGACGGGAGAATCCCATCCGAGGTCAATGAAGTTCCCCAAGATACGCGGCTCGCCCGTGCCGTTATTGCGGTGGGCGGGAACAGAGAATCCAGCCCTCTATGTGTGGGCTCGACAGGGAGAAATTCACTGAGGCCAAAAAAAGCAGCAAAGTGCCGTTGAATAGTGGGGAGAATCTTGGCCCTGTAGCTACCGATCGGGCTGCCATTTTTAAAGGGTGCCCCAATTTAAAAAAAATTTAAATAAAAACACAAACCTCCCACGGAAGCCCCAACCCCATGACACTCGACCCCCATCCCAGTCACCTTGAACCATACCAATGGACGCCCCCCCCCCCCCCCCCCCCCCCCCCCCCCCCCCCCGCACTTCCTCCTTGTGCTGCACCCTTTCTCTTCTGAGTGCTGTACTGACGTTTGCGCTCCCCGGCGAGGCATTGTCCCCAGTTCCCCATTTATCAAATGCAGTTGCAAACCTCGCCAGCCTGACATCACGCTGGCAGGGAATGGAAATTCTCCAAGTGGGGAGATGTTGCAGTGGGCCTCCAGCTAAGTGCATGGAATTGGGTTCCCATCATTGCATGGCGGGATCTCTTGCATCAACGGGATAATTGATGGTCGGCAATAATCGATTTCCAGGTCGCCCGCTGACATTCCCACCTGTCGGAAATCCTACACCCCCCGCCCGATCCCAACATGCTGTGTCCACACTCACCTCCACACAATTGGCCAGAGTTGGAGGAATTCAGGTTTAAAGATCTCAGAGGGTTTCAGAGCAAGACAAGAGTTAGGGGAAAAATGGAGGCCTTGGAGGGATTTAATTCAATGTGAGTTAAGCATGCACATTACTGACAGTGAAACAAATGTGCTGGTAAAATAATAAAAAGACTCAGCAGAGGTTCATTACCAAGCAGAGAATAATTTTACAGGAGATTTGTGTAACCCACACCAAAATGTGACTTTATCTTAAAGTTTGTTTTCAAGGGTTTATATTCACAAGCCAGCTGCCTGCTGGAGATAGAAGCCACAGCATTGACACAACATCAATAATGACATGTTTAGCCTTTGAAATATCCCCACAGAAAATACAGTCAGCATTTGAATTTTAAAAAAGCCAATGTTCCCATTACATTCTCTTTGCAAATGTTTAAATGTTTTAAAATGGTTTAGGTTTGTTTTCAAATGTTTGGATCACTTCCACAGCTTTGTAGCTGCGTGTCTGCTTGACTTCAGAAAGGCTTGACGTCAAATGAGCTACATTGAATGCCAAGAAATTTGAGCACAGTAAGAAGTCTTACAACACCAGGTTAAAGTCCAACAGGTTTGTTTCAAACACGAGCTTTCGGAGCACGGCTCCTTCTTCAGGTGGCATCTCCACATCAAGAAATTTGAGGGCTGAGTGGATTTATTGGGCCTCAGACATGATAAGTGGAAGAGAAATGGCGTTAATCATGTGCCTATTATTCGCATCTTTATGAGTAAATTCAGGAAACTGCATTGAAGAGTTCCTGAGTCAGAGAGAATCAACTTTACAGCGTTGTTTCTCCAACCAATAACACACTTGCACCTGTTGGGAGAGAAGGGGGTCAGTTTGAAAGAGTAAAGAGAGCGCTATTAAATCAGCTGCTCATTATACATGCCATCCCAAGGACGGTACATGGCACAGTGGTTAGCACTGGGACTACGGCGCTTAGGACCCGGGTTCGAATCCCGGTCCTGGGTCACTGTCTGTGTGGAGTTTGCACATTCTCCTGTGTCTGCGTGGGTTTCACCTCCACAACCTAAAGATGTGCGGGTTAGGTGGATTGGCCAAGCTAAATTGCCCCTTAATTGGAAAAAAAAATTGGGTACTCTAAATTTATATTAAAAAAAATACATGTCATCCCATTTTTGATTCCATTGGCTGCGATGAGGCTGTCATGGTCTTTGCTGCCTTCTTGCAGATGGATTATTTTTAAAAATGAGTTTCTACTGTTATGACGGTTAATTTCACAACTAATTAGCAGATAGGGCATCAATAAATGATCTACTTTGATGGTGTTTATTGAGGGCAAATTATTCACCAGGACTTTGAAAGAACCCCCTGGGATCTTTTACACTCAACTGAATAGGCCAACAGACCTCAGATTAACCTCTCACCTGGAAGTACTGCCTCCAGTCATGCATTCCATTCTCCTTGTTCTGAGTGTTGATTTAGATTATGTGTTTTAATCCTAGAGTAGGGATCGAATCCCCAATTCTGTGACTCCAGGTTCTACCACATAAGGCAACCTGATTATGAGGACTGGTACAGATATGCAAAAGCTTCCTGCAGCATAGGAACATAAGAACATAGGAATTAGGAGCAGAAGTAGGCAATTTAGCCCTCCGCGCCTGCTCCACAATTCAATCAACATAATGGCCCTGGACCTGTTTCAAGTACAGGAACGAGTTGCTGAGGGAAGTATCTGGTACATGAAATGAAGTTAGGTTTCACTTTTTATTTACCCTCACAAGGGTTGTGAGCATCACTGACCAGGCCAGCAGTTGTAGCCCACCCCTAATTACCCCAGAACTGAGTGTATTTTCTCAGCCATCCATTGCAGAGGGCAGTTGAGAGCCAACCGCATTGCCGTGGGTCTGGAGTCACATGTGGGTAACTGTGTAAGGATGGCAGATTTTCTTCCTGAAAGGACATTAGTGTTTAACTGAGACTTGCTTTCAATTTCAGATTTTTTATTAATTGAATTTAGATTCCACCAGCCGCTTTGAACCCTTGCCCCCAGAACACTGCTGGGCCTCTGGTTTATTAGTCCAACGGCATTTCCATTACATCACCTGCTCCCCTTCAGGGAATGACTGGAAGCTTTCAGGATCCTTTCCATGAGGAAGTGGGTCGAATGCATAATGAATCAGATTAATAATAATCGCTTATTGTCACAAGTAGACTTCAATGAAGTTACAGTGAAAAGCCCCAAGTCGCCACATTGCGGTGCCTGTTCGGGGAGGCCGGTACGGGAATTGAACCTGCGCTGCTGGCCTTGTTCTGCATTACAAGCCAGCTGTTTAGCCCACTGTGCTAAACCAGCCCCTGGAGACATTTCGAAGGAAGGAGGCCTGTTGACTGAATTCTCACCTTTAATTTTCCTCTGTTGTTGGATATGGTACTACACTCGCGATACCAATGGAAAGTCACTGAACCATTTTATCCCAGCCCTGTGCCATGTTTTGGGTGACAAGCTAAATGGCTCAAAGTTGCCCAGTTGTCACGAAAGACAAATAATACACATTCACATGAATATTTTCTGATCATAATGTGACATTTGTTTTAGTTTTCGTCAAAGGAAGAAAACTTTGTCTTATTCTTGACCTTCTCCACAGCTGCGATACTAATACATAATATATTTGAATGACATTTCCATCTTTCAGACGCTGTGTTTTTACTTACAAATTAATATCCACCGTTCCAAAGCTTTCTTTTGTTTCATTGTGAAAGCTGTTCTCTCATTTCCTGGTCCCTTCATAGTGCAATCTGAAAAATGTTGATTTGACAACAAATTGACACAGATTTGATTGGATTCAAGTAATTTGGGAGCAACCGATGTTTAAATAAAGATAGACAAAATGGAAAAGGTCAGGCTTACCGCTTGAGTAGATGAACATCTATGTACTTTTATTTCTCATTGTAAGTGCATTATACTACATCCTGCAAGAGGATGTTGAGGTTCTTTCACAATACGTCAATTTATTTTTCCAAATCTATTCTTCCATTTGCACATCCCAAATCTGTATTCGCCACGTAATTCTTGCCTGATCCCTTGTGGGTCATTTTCATGCTTGACAGCTCAGAGCCTCTTATTTTTATCCACATTCACTCTTCTGGTGCAGGGGGAATTTTAACTCTCCCAACTGGCAGTAATCAGGTTTGGGGGATAGGGTAGGGGTTTTTGCAGTGGAAGTAGAAGGGTGCAGGAGGTCAGTAAAAATGTAATGGATGAGGAGAGGTTTAGTAGATTTAGATTTATTGTCACGTGAACCAAGGTACAGTGAAAAGTATTGTTCTGCGTATAATCCAGGCAGATCATTCCATACATGAAAAACAGTGGACATACGATAAATTTAGAAAAACAAATTTAGAATACCCAATTATTTTTTTTCCAACTAAGTGGCAATTTAGCGTGGTTAATCCACGTAACCGGCACATCTTTGGGTTCATAGATCATAGGATTTACAGTGCAGAAGGAGGCCCATTTGGCCCATCGAATCTGCACCTTGGAAAGAGCATCCTACTTAAGCCCATGCCTCCACCCTATCCCCGTAACCCAGTAACCCCACCTAATCTTTTCGAGCACTAAGGGCAATTTATCATGGCCAGTCCACCTAACCTGCACATCTTTGGACTGTGGGAGGAAACCGAAGCACCTAGAGGAAGCCCACGCAGACACGGGGAGAATGTGCAGACTCCGCACAGACGAACCTGGGACCCTGGAGCTGTGTAGCAACTGTGCTAACCACTGTGCTACCATGCTGCCGGCGGAGGGGGGGGGAGGGGGGGGGCTTTGACAAAGAGTCATCGGACTCGAAACATTAGCTCTTTTCTCTCCCTACAGATGCTGCCAGACTTGCTGAGATTTTCCAGCATTTTCTCTTTTGTTTGTGTAAATTCCACACAGACAGTGACCTAGGGCCAGAATAGCACTGACCACTGTGCCACTGTGCTGCCCAGGACATATGATAAATACACAATGTAAATACATAGGCATTGGGTGAAGCTTACGGAGTATTGTGCTACAACAGGGTTGGTTAGTAGACTGGGCCTGTACCCATTGGAATTTAGAAGGACGAAAGGTGTCCTTATTGAGACAAATAGGATTCCCAGGGGGCTTGACAGGCTAGATGCTGAGAGGTTGCTTTCCCTTGCAGGAGAGTCAAGGACCAGAGGGCGTAATCTCAGAGTCGTGGGTCACCCATTTAAGACAGAGGCCCAACATCGCCATCCATTCGCTGGCGACGGACGTCCCGGCAGCTTGGGGTGGCTTCATTGGGAATTCCCATTGGCTGCAGTAGGAGCAGAGACTCCCACCACCACTGAACAGCCCACAGCTGAGGAACACATGGCAGGGAGACCAGAGAACCTAGCCCAGCAATGAGGAGTTTCTTCTCTCAGTGGGTAGTGAATCTGTGGAATTTTTTTACCACAGAGAGTTGTAGATGTTGGATTGTTACGTCTGTTCCAGTCTGAGATGGACAGATTTTTAATCAGTAAGGGAATCACGGACTAAGGGGATAAGGCGGGAAAGTAGAGTTGAAGATTATCAAATCAGATCAGTCATGGTTTAATTGAATAGCGGAGCAGACCTGTTGGGCTGAATGCCGCACTTCTGCACTTACATCTTATCGCCTTATTCTCTTGCTACTTGATTGTCATTTTTCAAGTGCTTGGTACACACATGCAAATTAGGAGGGAACCTCTTATATTTATGCAAATCAAGGGCGTATTTCACCAATAGGGTGACCAGCAGCACATTAATCAGGAAGGAAGTAGGAAGGCCATAGTGACCACCCCGACAGCAACAACCTGGTCGGTCTAATAAAGATGCCTATCCAGACAAGGTTTTAAAACTTCCTTTAAAATGGCCCTCCACCAGCCCTTTGAAAATGAAAACTATTCCAGATTCTGTATAATTCCACCATGTGCTCCTGCCACCAGCACATCTTCTGTATCCAACATGGCGGGTGGCACACTTCAATCTGAAAATAGACCTTACTGGTGTCTTCTCCTGACAGGGCCTTGAACATTACGTTCTCTTTCCTGCTCACCATATTGGTTCTGAGGAGACCAGTTAGCCCCTGGCATGGGCCAATTTCAAGACCTGTATCCTTAATGGAAATAAATACGATTAAATGGATCTGCTTCAAATCACAGCCTGAAAAAGCAGTCCCGACAGTATAAATTATGGAGCCTAACTGTGGTGAAGGTCTGGATTCTCCGTTTAGGAGACCCGTTCTCCTGCCAGAGCTATTCTGTTTGATGCTGGTGCCAGGAGTGATGCCCAGAAGTGATTCCCTCTCCCTTGCCATGCAAATTGCTGTATGGCGGGGATCGAAAAGCATTTGTTTCCGAATCCTGTTCCCATGCCACATTTTGAGCGGCCGGCTGAATTGCGATGTCTGGCAGCTGGCATTCCTCCCCACCCACCATCAAATCCTGCCCCCCCCCCCCCTCCCCCGCATCATGGAGGCATGGAGAATCCGGTGTCTGGCCCTTTAATGAGTTGCAATGACCCATTTGCATCCTCTCACTGGTGCTGGATGTGAACCTCAATGCTGTCACCAGTGAGGGACCAGAGCATTGCAATGGGATCAGTGCCTGGCGTCAATCCTATTTTTTGCCTGACACGAGATTCACCATCGCATCAGGAACTCCGCTACCGGCGCCCGATGGCAGAGAATCCCCACCACCCCCGCGAAGTGTGACAAAGATTCTGCAGTTGCGGGAAGATTGACAAAAAGTACATAGACATTTGTACCGAAGGCACATTGGTGCACAGACTCAGGCCAGGGTGCTGAAATACACGCCCGCATTCTTTGCAGTAAAATTTGGTTAGATACATACGCACAATAGTCACTGTCCCCATGATTTACTGCTACATGACAGCCCCTTATTAATGCATGACATTTCTTGAACAAAAGCCATTGTGTTTGTCTCTGTCAGATTGGCCAACAAACTTCACGTGAATGGACCTTGCTGGTGTCCTCTCCTGACAGGGACCGGCACGTTACGTTCTCTTTCCTTATCTCGTCCTTATTTTCTTCTGAGAGTGGAAACATCCTTTTGTTGATTTGACTGCTCTTGTCACTGGCTGAGGATGATTTAAGAGCTTCTGCTCCTTTACAATTTACCCAGAGCACATACATCTTAGTTTGGGCTCCGTTTCTAGAAATAAACCTGTCAGGAGTACAATGCATTTTGATCTACATTTGTAGCTCTTGCATTTGAGTCGTGTGTGTACATGACAAAAATATTCAAATTGCTGCAAAACATATGAATAAAGTCAAAAGACTGTAGCAGAATTGCTTTATCAAAGACACATTAGTTTCCTACTAAACAGTTGCTCCGATGCACAGTCCTTGCAACCAGTGGGGATTAAGTCCGTCAAACAGGCAAGCTTAAAATTATTCTTGCCTGCCAAGCCTAAAAGGATTTTTTTTGCTTCTCCTCAGTTTGTATGCTGCAACTGCAAACACAATCCTTCCCATCCTGGTTGGTGTTGTGTTAGGTACACTGGTCTAACACTGGCTGCAACTGGATGCAGTTTAGATCAGGAAGATACTCCAGACCTTGAAGTTAGTACAAACAGTTAGCACAGTTCTCTGTGAGTTTGACTCTCTGCTAACTTAAGTGTGGTTACTCTGTCTGACTGAACAAGACTAGCTCTTAGCCACGTGGTGGAGGTGTGTGTGATTGTAACAACACCCTTGACTGACTCTCTAGATGTTCATCCGTGGAAAGAGGCGGAGTGTGAGTGCCTCGTGTCTTTTATAGTCAGATCCTACTCCTGAGTGTCCTGCCTGCTTATTGGTCATGTCCTGTTCTCTGTGCCCATTAGCTGCTTGTCTGTATATCATTATGTGTGTGTGTGTGCCTGCATTTCATGACAACTGGGGGTGTAGCAACAGCCAATATCTATGGGATTGATTCTAATGCTGTGCAAGTGGATGAGTTTTGAATAGGTTATAAACTCATGCTTATTTACCAAAAGGTTTCCATCTGCCGTATGTCTGTAGGGTGGAAGAGGTGTTTGCATGACGGGAAGAGGTAGCGTTTTGGTTTTGTCTCTTCCTCCCTAAGGTTAATCAGAGGTAAAGGTAAGCCAAGGCTGGGAACATTTCTAACCAATTGGCTTTAACACACTAAGATACAAGAAGCTTTACAGATTAGAGTTTCAAACAACTTTAATTAAAAGTATTGTTCAAAATTCAGAATTTTGCAATTCTTCTCTTTCGGTCTACAGCGTAGCGTTCTTCTGGTTGGTCTCTGCTCTGACTGAGGTCTGCGGCGTGGACTTTCTTATTTTGGCCTCTGGGGCGCCTCAGGTCTGCGTGGCGGAAAGACCTGTCGTCCAGCTGTCTCTGTACTTTCAAAAACATGCAATTACCGTATATACTCGCGTAACATGCGACTTTTGAGCACCTAATTTGAAGCCTAAATTTCGGGGGTCGCATGATACGCGAGGTACAAAAATCGTGGGTGTGAAGTGCTGGCCAAGATAAGTCACATAGCATCCAGCTGGCTTTACTAGCGTCGTTCAGCCACTTGCCGTTTCCATTCATAAAAACATGAATGGAAACGTCAAGTGGCTGAACATCTTCCCATCAGAATACTGTGGTCAAAATCTGAAGAGTAGTATTCTGATGGGAAGATGTTCAGCCACTTGATGTTTCCATTCATGTTTTTATGAATGGAAACGGCAAGTGGCTGAACAACGCGAGTATAGCCAGCTGGAAAGCTGTTCGAATCGCGAACAGCTTTCACAGCAGAATCAACTCTGCAGAAACCACACACAATGATACCATTTGGAAGTTTTAGTTTCCAAAATTAATTTCCAAAAAAGTCACTCGCATGATACATGAGGTATACCATAAAAGCATGTTTTTGGGCCGAAAATTTAGGGGTCGCATGATACGCGAGATCGAAAGTTACGCGAGTATATACGGTAATACTTATTCATGCAATCTCTCTCTTGTTGTTTCAAACAGTTTTGATGCAACAGTTCTGAATTTTCCAACAGTCCCTCTCAGATTTACAAGTTTTTGCTGCTGCATTGCCTTCCAAGCAATCTGCTGAGTAAGAATTTTTGAATGTGGCCAACCTTCCCAGCATGCCATTGTACAACTTTGCTGACTTAACGCAGCACGGTGGCACAGTGGTTAGCACTGCTGCATCACGGCGCTGAGGTCCCAGGTTCGATCCCGGCTCTGGGTCACTGTCCATGTGGAGTTTGCACATTCTCCCCGTGTTCGCGTGGGTTTCACCCCCACAGACCAAAGGTGTGCAGGGCAGGTGGATCGGCCACATTAAATTGCCCCTTAATTGGAAAAAAATGAATTGGATACTCTACATTTATTTAAAAAAATAAAAAACTTTGCTGGCTTAACACTTAGAACCAATCTTAGCTTCTTTAGCGGGTAATTATTCCCTAATAGTCCCTAACCTTTTGATAGTAGGCATTAAAATTAGCCTATATTGAAGTCAGATTTTAATTAAGTGTATAACATGAACTAATCAGTATGCGGGTAATGGCAAAACTGGTTAAAGAAAGGAGATGCTCTTAACACAGATTTCATATATCCGCAAGCTCTGGAAGTACTTGGCATAGCAACAAACTGACATTTGGCCCAACTTTTAAGAGAGACTTTAATCTTGATAGTTGTAAAGATAACAAGAGGTCAAGATACTAAATGAATAAAAAAAGACTTGGCCAGGAAACCCACTTCAAATACAACTTACACTATCATAGAGCTGGATTCTCCGACCACCCGCCGTGTCCCGAATACTCTGCCACCGGTCGGCGGGCCCCCCACGGCGATTCTCCGGCCCACAATGGGCAGAAGTCCCGCCGCTGTCAAGCCTCTCCCACCGGGGGGAATCAAAACACCTATCTGACCGGCGGTATTGGCGGCGTGAGCGGGCGCCGGGGTCCTGGTGGGGACGGGGGACGATCTGACCCCGGGAGGTTCACCCACGGTGGCCTGGCCCGCGATCTGGGCCCACCGAGAGGCGGGCGGGCCTGTGCCGTGGGGGCACTCTTTTTCTTCCACCTTCACCATGGTCTTCACCATAGCGGACGAGACCCCCTCCCCTGCGCATGCGCTGGGATGATGCCGGACCTACGCCGGCCGGGGAAGTCCTTTCGGCTCCGTCTAGCGTGGCGCCAAAGGCCGTTCACGCCAGCCGGCATGATGGGAACCACTCTGGTGCGGGCCTAGCCCCTCAACGTGAGGGCTTGGCCCCGAAAGGTGTGGAGACTTCCGCACCTTTGGGGCGGCCCGACGCTGGAGTGATTCATGTCACTCCAAAACGCTGGAAAATCCCGGAGAATCCCGGCCATGGTCTCTTTATGTGCAGAGGCAAAGAGAGAATTGAAGAATTGAAGGTGAAACTGCCAATAAGGAAAACTCTGTGAAATACCTCAATGCAATGAAACTCCATGGCCGGAATTCTCCTATATCCGGCGGGCGGGCCTCACTGGCGCCAAAGAGTGGCGTGAACCACTCCGGCGTCGGGCCGCCCGGAAGGTGCGGAATCCTCCGCACCTTCGGGGGCTAGGCCGGCGCTGCAGTGATTGGCGCTGAGGCAACCGGCGCCGAAGGGCCTCCGCTTGCCGATGCGAGTTGGCACATGCAGGAGCGTCAGTGTGTTCCCAGAACTGCTGCCGTGATCCCAGTGCATGCTCAGGGGGTTTTCTTTGCGCCAGTCATGGCGGACCTTTACAGCGACCGGTGCGGGGGGGAAAGAGTGCTGCAGGCCCCCCCCCCCCCCCCCCCCCCCCACAGGGCCACATCCCCTTACGCCTCCACGAGGATTCCGCAGGCCGCCCGCAGGCCGCCCGCAGAGCCAGGTCCCGCTGGTAAGAATCTTGTGTAATTTACGCCGGCGGGACAGGCTGAAAATGGCCGGCCGCTCGGTCCATCACAGAGGAAAATCGTCGGGGGGGGGGGGGTGCAGGGGTGGTGCAACAGCCCCCGACCGGCAAGGCGCAATTTCCGCCCCACAAAAAATCTGCCGCCGGATAATTCGGCATCCGGCGGCGGTGCGTGATTCATGCCGCCCCCCGGCGATTCTCCGGCCCGGCGGGGGATCAGAGAATCCCGCCTCATGACATTGACCTAATGGCCACTATTCTCCGATCATCGGGATTATCTTTTCTCGCTGGCAGCCCACCCCTGCCAACGGTTTTCCTGGAGGTGTGGGGTGACTTCAATGGAAAATCCAAGTGACAAGCGGCGGGAAGAGAGAACCCTGCCGCTAGCAAATGACAAGGCCGCTGAGAAACAAGTGGCTGGGGGATTGGAGAATTCAGCCCAACACCTTAATTTAACTTTTTCCTCCACGGCTGGTTTGATTCCAGAGATATCATTGCCACGGTCAAAACTGAAGTAGAGTCAAAGTATTCTGTGAAGTATTTGATCGTTTATGCCTATACTTATCCCTATAACCTTCAATCCCATTCATAACCAGATACTCATCGAGCTCCCTTTTAAATGGGTTAATCAACATAGTATTCAATGCTTTAATGGCAATCTATTCTACACATCCTTTACTCTATGGGGAGAAGGATCATGTAATTTCCAGTCTTGCTTGAGGCTGGGCAATTTCATATCCATGTCCTCTAATCCTGCATAACAGTTAAAGTCAAATCACCTGCTTATACCCACCTTATCCATGCCTTTCAGCAACAGAAAGATCTCGATCATGTCTCCTTTCAATCTATTCTCAAATGAGAACAAGTAAAACTCTGTCAGCATATCCTCGTGAATTCTGATGTGAAGTTCTGGATTATCCTCCACACTCTTCTCTGAAATAACCCACTGTAATGCTGTTCACTTATTCAAACCCAAACATAACATTTCAACTGCGGCATGAAGTGGTCCCCTCGACAATGGGGAGACAAAATGCAAACTGCGTGACCCCTTTGCAGGAGGCCTCTGTTCAGCCTGCGAGGGCGACTCAGCTGACTTTCCAGTCCCTGTCATTTTATTTCTCCACCTTGCTCCCACTCTGACCTTCCTGTCCTTGGCCTGCAACAGTGCTCCAATGAAATTCAGCACAGTCACAGAACCTCAACTTTCAACTAGGCACTTTACACACTTCTGGACTCAACACTGAGTTCAATATCTCTTTGCCTCCATTTTGTTTCATGTTTCTTTGCTGGTCTCTCTCCTATTTCTCTCTTATTTCCCTTACCTTGAAATCAGATAGACATAATCTTCATGAGGAGATACTTCATCCATTTTGACCAGGATGAGGCAAGGGCAGTGGGATTTACACAAATCTCTGGGTTTCCACAGGTCCACTGTGCCATCAATTGCATTCACATGGCACTCAAATCTCCGTGGCATCAGGCTGCAAACTATATGAACTGGAAGGGTTCAGCTGTTCTATGTCCATACCAAATACATCCTGCAAGTGTGTACCCGATTCCCAGACAGTGTGCACAACCTCTACCTTCTGGTCTACTCTCAGATCCCATGATGGGATAGAGAGGCACATACCTAAGTTTGTTGATGAAACAAAGATAGATGATAATATAAGAAGTGCAAATGAAATCATAAAATGACAAAGAGATGTTAATACATTAATTAATTCATCAAAACATTGAAAATGCATTCCATTGTAGCCATGTGCAGGGCCATCCATTTTGGACCTAATAATCGATAAATCTTTTAGTCTTTTTGTCGTGCAGAATTTGAGTATTTCAGAAAAAAGAAACATGCTGTCAAAACTTTTTGTCTTGCACTCATCAAGATAGATGTGCAAAAACGCTAGTAGTAAAGGGGACAACAACTTATACTGCATGAGAAGAGAGTGCTGATGTGTTGACAAGTAGTGGTAGAGGCGTTGCCATGGAAAATGCACCAAGGAATAGTTAACTACTAAACATTTGTTTAAATTCAAACCAGGCAGGTAGACTCTGTTTGATCAAGGCATTGCCCTGGGGAATGAACCAGGAAATGGATGTCCCATTGAAAAAGGTACAATGTGTGAACATACTCCTTCTGTCTGCAAAGGACAGGGCCCTGTGTGTGAATATATGAATTTATGATAGATCTTTCTAAATGCTGAAAAATGAGAAAAATGGAGGTCTGTAGACACCTGGAAGGCAAGGTGCACAGATCGTTGCAATGTCATGGATAGATACAGAAAATATTCAGAAAGGAAAATGGAGCTCCCTGGCAAGTTTTCGGACAGAGGGGAATAGAATCTATATCACCCATGTCTGGCAGTAAGTGGTCTGTGCATAATTCTTGAAGTCGGAAACAAGGCCTTCACCATATACTGCACCATTCACTATAGATTTCAACAACTTTAAATAACAATGCAAACCACTAAGCACATTTACTAACTCAGCAGTAGAATCAATCAGAAAATATTTTTAAAATGTTTCTTTAATGTTGATCCCTTTAAATAGCAATGTTGAGGGTGGGCTGGGAGAACTGAATGCATCCTCATATCAGAGGACTAGAAAACAATGGGGTAGAAGATATGTTACAGCTCTACAAGCTATACAAAGTATGGGTGGGTCACATCTGAAGTACAATATTCAGTTCTGGGAATTAGACCTTTGGAAGCATTCCCATTAAAACTGATAAGGGCGATAAATAGATAATGGCACGTGATTGCAGCACATCCCAGAATTTCCATCTGTAATGTGTCTGTGTTCAGTCAAAGGCACCTTTCTGTCAGGACATTGGGGTTTTGTACCCCTTTAAGGTAGGAACAGACGGTGTCAGGAATATCTCACAAACGACCATCTGATACCGAGTAGAATAAAAATAATAGGCGGATTTACCGACCACCCCACCTCGTGTTTTTCAACGGCGGAGATGGCCCACCAACGGCATCTACCAGCACCCCCCATCACCGGAAACCCGTGTGCCGTCTGGGACCAGAACTTTCTGCCGGTGTGAACAGCCAGTAAGTCCCACCCAGTAAGCGGTGGAAAAAACGTTGGCAGGTTGAACTGAGGCTCCAAGAGTGCATTAGATGGCTATTTTGATAGAAACAAGGAGCAGGAATATGGGGAAAGGGGGGGGGGGGAATGGCATTAAGTCATAATGCTAATTCGGAGAGCTGATACAGACATGGTAGGCCAAATGGCCTCCTTCTGTGCCATAACCATTCTATGAGATCCCGCCCTCAATGGGAACAAAATCCCATAACGAACACATTTAGCTACGTGTTCCCGGCGCTTACAGCACCGAGAAACACATGGCTATAAAACATCACTCGTGATAAATAAGCGATCTCAGCAGGGGAGCATGCGGCCGAGGTCGCACAAAGCCCCATGTTCTACACTGAGGAGCTCCGCTCCCCAGAACTCTTCAGTATAGCGAGAACTCAGGACACAATTTTTTAATGGCATCCCAATCTCTGAGGCCCCCAACCTCCCCCTCCCCCCCCCCCAACCCCCCCAAAGTGCCCGCCCCCTCCCAACACTTGTGGAGGGCATCCCCAGCCCAATCGCCAGCACAAAAAATGGCAGTGTCCCTGCCAGCTACACCTGGGCACTACCTTTTCAAAGGTCCTTCAATCCCCTGGGAGACCCCTGTCATAATATACACATACGTAAATGATGGTGCACAGACAGACACTGACTGACACACTGAGTGACCAATCAACACACAGAATACAGCAGCCAATCACCAGACAGGACACGACCACTATAAAGTCAGAGGGCACTAGTTTTCCCACTCTCTTGGGACAGCCTCTGAGACAGTCAGAGCCCGTGAGCAGCAACTAGAACATACACCATGTGGTAGCAGGATAGTCTGATCAGGTTAGCCTCAAGTCTCCAGTCAACTCAGCATAGTGTCAACCCACAGTTCAAGTATGTTTAACAGTTCATAGTTCAATAAAATAGAGTTGCATTTCTACAAGTGTTGGAAGCCTGTCTCTCTCACTGCTATGGTGAGACTATCTTCGCAGACCCAGCATACCCAACACATCAACCCCCACAAGTGCTGATGCTTTTAGTCACGTTGTGGAGATGAGTACTGTGGAGATGCGTTTGTGGTGATGAGTACTGAACGCCGAGGTCTGCAAGGTGAGGGAGATTGATCCCATGCCTCAGGTAACTCAGGAATCTGGAATTAAAGTGAGACTAGCTGTCTTGCTCTAATATGCAAATATGCTAAAAAGAGATCACGCCCTCAATGGGCGAGATTTACATCTCAACGTCTCGCAAGATTGCGATAAATCTCGCAAGGTGCTGTGAGCTGGGTAGATCCCGGGGGCGGGGCCTCCTGGCTTCTGTTGTCCATGTTGCACCGTGGCGAACTTGCCTTTTGGGTGCAGCGTGGTCGTTGGATCGCGCCCAATGTTTTCAGTGCAACACGGCATGTTATTTGTTGTAAATAGACATTATTGAGACAAAGTCGGGACAAGTTTATTAATATCTCTGATCAATTCTGTCAATAAACTGGGCTGATGATTTACAGTTCAATGTAGATTATATACACATATTGAGATTTGGGCCAAAAAGTGCACTCATGGTTTATTTTGCAGTTTCTTTCGGTCTTCCAGACTCTCCTTCCCTTTCTTACCATTGTATCTTGTCTTGTTTGTTCTGTTTTTGGATTGTCACCTTCTCTCCACGGCACAAAGTGGACATCTTTTGTTATGACATTTATCCAATTAACCCCTCCTTCAGTCCAATCATTTTGGCCCTGTGTGTGAGGATGCTTTCCTTGACCAACCAAGAACAGTTCATGTGGCTGTTGCTATTCTTACACATTTAATGATGTGGAGATGCCAGCGTTGGACCTGAGGAAGGAGCAGTGCTCTGAAAGCTAGTGTTTCAAACAAATCTGTTGGACTTTAACCTGGTGTTGTAAGACTTCTTACATTACAAATTTATGTAAGTTGTGTCCTTTTTCGGTATTGCTCTATCTCAATATATGCTGTGCTTTCTCATAATGAGAGACATCAGCGATTCATTCTCACATAAATAGTTGCTCTCAGATGGCCTTCAAGATACCAGTCTTTTTTGCTGCGAGAAAACTCTTAAAAAAGTTGACACCATTTTCCCAGCATACCCCTGCCCTGGCATATTTTCTATTTTTTTAAAAATCAGTCAATGGGTGTGGGCTTCGCTGGCTACGCCCACACCTCATTGCCTTCGAGAAGGTGGTGGTGAGCTGCCATCTTGAACTGCTGCAGTCCCTATGCTGTAGGTACACCCACAGTGCTGCTAGACAGCGAAGTAACAATGATATATTTATGGGTGATGAGTGGCTGGGAGGGGAACTTTCAGGTTGTAGTGTTCCCAGGCATTTGCTGCTCTTGTTCTTCTCGATGGTGGCGGTTGTGGCGGTCTGGAAGATGAGGTCTGGAGCCTACTCTTAAAAAATTACTCCTAATTGTTTCCAATTTACTGTTAGAAAAATAAATCTAATAAAGATGAGTGTAGGTAAACTATAAGGTTATCCGTGTTTTTTTAATAATAAAGTGAATTTTTACGATTAGTATTCTTGTTAGCAAACTAATCATCTATCATTGCAACATGAGGAAGCTCTCTGTCCTGACAAAGCTGCAAAATTGCTCTGTTTTCTCCTCTCTGACAAGAAAGAATTAAGTTTCTTGGAACACAGAACCTGTGCGTGTGCTCCCAGACGTAACAGCGAATGGTGAACTGGGAAATGTTGCAAATATTCCCTGATTCAGGATGGAATCATGCCAATACATAAAGATTCATTGGTCTTCGTCATTTTGTAGTCATTGGCAATGCCGTCCTCACCCTACGGAGGCTGCAGTTGGGGCTGCCCTTTGTGGCATTATTGGCGAAGTGGATATGTCCAGCACAATGTTCATTGCTGGGGTTGATACAGGAGATATCTTGAAGATCCTGGGTGCATATGGTTTTCAATTGAGAGCTCTTCTTCCCCTTCCTCCTCCTTGCTCTTGTCTTCTTATGCAGCACCTCTCCTCGTTCTTCATGCGTTGCTGCCAAGAGGAATAGAAATAGAATTAGGAATAGAAACTACAGCCCCCATATGAAATGAAATGAAAATCGCTTATTGTCACAAGTAGGCTTCAAATGAAGTTACTGTGAAAAGCTCCTAGTCGCCACGTTCCAGCACCTGTTCGGGGAGGATGGTGCAGGAATTGAACCGTGCTGCTGGCCTGCCTTGGTCTGCTTTCAAAGCCAGCGATTTAGCCCCTGTGCTAAACCAGCCCCTGGTATCTGGCAGCAAGTGTTCTGTGCACAACCCTTGAAGTTAGAAGTAAAGCCTTCGCCACATGCCGCAACATGTAGACCATCCAATTTAAATAACAGTACAATCACTGAACACATCTACTCACCTAGAAACATAGAAAATAGGAGCAGGAGGAGGCTGTTGTACCATTAATTCACTACGAGATGAAGAGAGTGAGTGAACAAAGAACAAAGAAAAGTACAGCACAGGAACAGGCCCTTCGGCCCTCCATGCCTGCGCCGACCATGCTGTCCGTCTAAACTAAAATCTTCTACACTTCCAGATGCCCCTTAAATGTCACTGTCGTACCTGCTACCACCATCTCCTCCGGCAGTGAGTTCCAGGCACCCCCTACCCTCTGTGTAAAAAACTTGCCTCATACATCTCCTCTAAACCTTGCCCCTCGCACCTTAAACCTATGTCCCCTAGTAATTGACCCCTCTACCCTGGGAAAATGTTTCTGGCTATCCTCTCTGACCATTCCCTTCATAATTTTGTAGACCTCTATCAGGTCGCCCCTCAACCTCCGTCATTCCAGTGAGAACAAATTGAATTTATCCATCCTCTCCTCATAGCTAATGCCCTCCATACCAGGCAAAATCCTGGTAAACCTCCTCTGCAGCCTCTCCGAAGCCTCCACATCCTTCTGGTGGTGTGATGACCAGAGAACTTAGGCTTTATTAACCAAGAATTAGCCTGACTGTGCCTGCTGTACAAATGAGTGCGGCCCCCAGGCGGCCGGTCTATATACCGTCCGAGGGGGGGCGGAGGCAGAGCCCACCAGGATCCAGTACAATGCCTGTGAGGAGATCACATTACTATTGGGCCACAGTGCTACATAGACAGCTTATACAGTGGTGAATACATTCACCACAGAGGCTTTTTGGCCCTTCGAGCCTGATCCACCATTCATTATGATCATGGTTGATCATCCAACTCAATAGTCTGATCTCACCTTACCCCACATATCCTTTGATTCCCTTCGCACCAAATGCCAAATCTAACTGCTTAATAGAGTCACACAATACAGAGGAGGCCCTTCAGCCAATCATGTCTGCACTGACAAAAAATAACTATCTAATCTGCATTACTCCCACTTCCCAGAACCTGGCCCATAGCCTTGAACATTATGACATTTCAAGTGCTCATCCAAATACGTCTTAAAGATTGTGAGGATTCCTGCCTCAACAAGCCTCCCAGGCAGTGCATTCCAGCTTCCCACCACCTGCTGGGTGAAAAATAATTTCCTAAAATCCCGTGCGGGATTCTCCATTCCGGCGCTGACGCCAGAACAGGAACGGTGGACTTCCACAACAGCAAAACCAGCGCCACCCTGGTGTAATTCAACTAATGGGTTAGCACATGCGCCACACGGAACACGATCGACTCTGATAAGAAATGGTGTCGGACACGCCGGAGTCGGGAGCGACACTCAAGAGGCTGACAAGCCACAGCTGCACAGTAACACTCCATTCCCCACACGCACTCATCCCAGCCAAGAAGACGGCAGCACGGAGAGCGGCACCCCGTCCCGCGGACACAGAGCCGGAGATCTGTGGAGGAGAGGCAGGCCACCCTGCACCCCAGGATGGCAGCAGGCCATCATCCGCCACCGCACACCGGGCACGGGCACAGGCAGTGGTGGCCGCGAGCGATGTGGGCCCCACCGCCAGGACTGGACAACAGTGTGGTGAATTCATACTGTATTGTAATTCACACTGTATTGTATTGCATAGTATTATGTCCTTGTGGGCTCTGTCTGTGAGCCGTTGCGCGGTTCTGCCCATAGGGGGAGATGAGGAGCTTATACAGGGCTCCACCCTTGGCTCCGCCCATGGCTCCACCCATGGCCCCTCCCACTACCGGAAGTATAAATTGCTGCAGCGGTGAACCTGCCCTCAGTTCTTCTGGTCGCAGGCAGGCTCAGTTGTAAGACTATTAAAACCACAGTTTACTTCCAATTGTTTTCCGAGTGAATTGATGGTCACATCAAACAGGGTCGCAAAAAAACTGCACAACCTCCTCAGGGCGTCCAGGATTAGCAGCCAATACAGTGCTACTGACACCAACCCCTTAGCAATAGCCATTAGAAATCAATCAGCAAATAATCTGAAAGTTGGTTATTTCATTAAATAGCAATGGTGGGGATTCTGGGGATAGGCTGGGGGTGGGCAGGGGGTTATTTTATTTTACTGCAGAATGCATGTTCAGCTGTTAAGAGGACATTAGCTGGAGAGTTGAGGTCGAAATTAGCACCATTATGAGTGAAGTCAGTGTTACAGCTGCCTGCCGTTACAATCCTACTACTCTGCAAACTACCAGCACACTTTGCCTGCACCGTCGCACTATGCCCTTACCAAAATGGCATCCGGTACTGCCAGCACCAGAGGTGTCCACGTGATGTCACCATTTTTGCATTCAGAACATCACTGTAGCAATTAAAATATATGTGTTTTGTAACTGAATTTTGTGGACCGTATATTGGCTTTGGATGGAGTACAATCTTATCAAGGGTCAAAATACGAGGAGGCCTTATACAAAAATGAGGACTGGAATCCTGGGATTGAGAAGGTTAAGGGTGATTTGATCAAACTTTAAAAACTATTAAAGGTAACATTTTAGAGTAGTCTGATTCAAATACTTTCAGCAGTTTGGGCATGATCAATAAATTAAAGCCAGGTCTTCCAGGAGAGAAGTTGGGATGCTGCTTTACGCACAAAAGAAGGTCAATGCTTGAAACTCTTTTCAGCAAATGGCAATTTATTCTAGATCAGTTTTTAATATAATGGCTAGAATTCTCTGGCCATTGGGATTCTCTGTTCCCGCTGGCAGCGCACTCCCGCACTCCGGCGGTGTGGTGGCATCAATGGAGTAGAGATTTCCACCACCAATGAATGGGATGCCACCGAGAGACACACAGCTGGGGATGGAAGAATCTCGCGCTATATTTCAGATTGATGGATTTTTCTTATCCAAAGGAATTAAGGGATATGGGTAATGGTGGGCACATGCAGATCATCCTTAATTACATTGAATGTTGAAATTGGCTCATGGTGTTAAATGGCCTCCCCTGTTCCTCTGTTCCAATTTCCAGTAAACTGACTCACATTGCTCACTTCTTTATCATAACACAAATCGATGCTATGGCTGCTCAGTGGGTGAAATTCTCCGCCTCTGGCCCCGTGGGGGTGGAGAATCCAGCTGTCGCGAAGGAAACAGGATCGACACCCTGCACAAGACCCCTGCTGAGGTCATCATCGAAGTTCATGGAGGGCCAAGGGGGTAACTCTTTAAGGCGTTGCCCCAAACTCCATTTGAGGGCCACCATCCCACCCACTATGCAGGACCTTCCCACCTCACCCCCATCAGATCCCCCCCCCCACAACATCCCCATCAGAGACCCCCTAATAAAGAGATTCCCAGAGACACCCGAATGAGAGAACCCCCCCCCCCACAGAGACCCCCAAAATAAAGAGACACCCACAGAGACCCTCTAAATAAATAAATTCCCCAGAGACCGCCCCATAGATCCCCCCAAAAAAGTGACCCCTGTCAGGAAGCCTCCCAGAAGAGAGACTCCTGTCAGGAATTCCCCCAGAAAAGAGACTCCTTTCAAGTTAGCCCCCCGGAAGAGAGACCCTTGTCAGGAAGCCCCCCCAGAAAGGACACACCTGCCAGTAAGCCTCCCAGAAGAGAGACATCTATCTGGAAGCTACAGGGCAATACACCTGCTGGCTCAGACAAAGGAAGCAGCACCTGTCAATTCCTGGAAAGAGAAAACCAGTCAACTGTGTTTAAACCCCCTCAGATTTTTCTGCTGGAAGCCATTCATTCATTTCTCTTTGATATTGATTTTACTAGGCTGTGATTGACAGCTTCCATTAACCCCCAGGTGTCATCTTTGATCCATTCATCTCCCTTCATGGTTGAGTAACTCTGAAGTGCTCTCACCGCAATGTTTAAAACATTAAGCTTTAATTTACAGCACCTGGACCACTTCAAACAGAATTACGTGCTTTCCAATCATCACGCTTCACATTTGAGTGATGTAGAAGTGGTCAGCTAGAATTTGACAGAACTGTCAGAAAGCCCCAGAAAAGAGATCCCTGTCAGGAAGCCCCCCAGAAGCTAGAGAGCAGCCCAGACAGAGGCAGTGGCAAAAGTTTGAAGTGGTCCAGGAGTGTCAATCAAAGCTTGATGCTGAAATTTGAAATCGACAAAGATCTGGAAATAATAGTCTAATTATGGCCATGAAGCCATTGTTGATTGTCATGAAAATCCACCTGGTCACTAATGTCCTTTATGGAAGGGAAACTGTCATCCTTACCTGTTCTGGTCTACATGTGACTCTTAAGTGCACTCAGGGATAGGCAATAAATGCTGGCCCAGCCAGCCATGCCCAGATTCCATGAACAAATTTTAAAAACTAGCACAAAGAAAGGTTTAACTTTCTTTCAAAAAAGAGCTCAGGCAAGTAGTTAGCTGTGGTCAGAAGTTAATGCACAAAACAGACCAGTAGTTTATGGGCTCAGTCTGTCTTGTAGCCACCTGGGTTGGCCACTTCCTCACACAAAATGGAAGAACGCAAAGGTTACAGGGAAAAATGGACATTGGCAAAGAAACAAGCAGTTTGCAGAATCCCCTGTATTCTAGCTGCTAAAGAAACCAGACAGAATTGTAACTAACGAGCTGTGCATATTAAGTGAGCGATTCACGGTGATTCCCAGGCACAATGGACACAACAGTTAACTGCAATCGCTACATTCTATAGAAGGTCAGACATTCCGGCGCCAGTGGAGTCTGAGACAAAGGACCCAAATAAGGTGGAAGGAACTGCCCAGTGATCAAGGAACAGCCCCGTTATTGGGGAAATTCAAATCAATCGATTGGGAAGTGACCCAATCGATTGCAGGTTTAGAGAGGGTCCATCCAGAAGGACGCAAAGCCCCGGGACCTATAAAAGTCAGGTCCCAGGACTGATTCTTTCTTCTTGACCAGCCAGCCCTCCCAGCAGAACACCTTTGCAGCAGAAGACCTTGCGAAGGAGAGGCCTGGTCAGCAGCCGCCATCAAGTAAGTATCATACAACGCACGCTATGGGAGTAGATACTCCTTACTCCTTTAGTCCACACCAACTGGAAGCCTGCGGATCCAGGACAAAGCAAGAGGCCATTGTTCCCTGATCTGGCAGTTCCCTTATTCCAGATAAGTATTGGCCTGTTAGTGGTAGGAATAGCCTAGTCTTTTAGTTTTATGTGCATAAGTAGCAGATAACTATTATAATAAACGTGTCTTGTTTGAACTTACTAACTGGTGTATTGAGTTATTGGTCTGAACTTGAATCTTGTGGCGGTATCATAACGATACCTGGCGACTCTAGAGCTAAGGAATAAAACAGAGCCAAATTGAGCGTAAAAGCACACTCACCCAGAACGAGCAACAGTCTGCATGATGTTCAACTGAGATAGGCAATTGCCAAACTCACTCTTTGTTTACAGGGAGCAGAACCAAGATAGGACCAATACAAGACTTTCTGGCTACATAACCACTGCAGCAGTGATATGTGTCTGAATATCTTGCCTTGCTCAGGGCCTACAGTATAATCACCTTCTCCGTTATCTTTGTTTGAAAACATGTTACAACTATGCTGTAGAACTTGAAAAAGTAAAGCATCAGTAAAGCACATGTGGCAATGCAATGAAGTCGAGGCTCAGCCAAAACAGGATTGGTGACCCCAAAGCATTTGCTTAAATAATTTTCGTGGTGCTTTCCTAATCTCAGAAACTGCCAAAGCACTTTACAGTCCAGAAAGTATTTTTAAAGTGTGCTCAAGTTGTAATTTAGAAAACGCAGCATTTCTTTGAATGGTAGTGTCCCATGAACAGCAATCTGATAATAGAACATAGAACAGTACAGCACAGAACAGGCCCTTCGGCCCTCGATGTTGTGCCGAGCAATGATCACCCTACTCAAACCCACGTATCCACCCTATACCCGTAACCCAACAACCCCCCCCTTAACCTTACTTTTTAGGACACTACGGGCAATTTAGCATGGCCAATCCACCTAACCCGCACATCTTTGGACTGTGGGAGGAAACCGGAGCACCCGGAGGAAACCCACGCACACACGGGGAGGACGTGCAGACTCTGCACAGACAGTGACCCAGCCGGGAATCGAACCTGGGACCCTGGAGCTGTGAAGCATTTATGCTAACCATCATGCTACCGTGCTGCCTTTAATGTAACCTTTGTGTAATGTAACAGCAACCATCTTCAGTTGTTTCATCAATGACTATCCTTCCCCCATAAGGTCAGAAGTGGGGATGTTTGCTGATGACTGCACAATTTTCGATTGCAATTCCTCAGATGCTGAAGCAGTTCATGTGCAAATGAAGCAAGCCGTGGACAATATTGAGGCTTCGGCTGACAAGTGACAAGTAATATTCATGCCACACAAGGGTCAGACAATCTCCAACAAGAGCGGATCTCACCATTGCCCCTTGTCTCTCAATGGCATTATCATAGCTAAAACTCCCACTGGCCTGGGGGTTACCACTGATCCGAAATTGAACTGGAATAGCCATATAAATACTGTGGCTACCAGAGAAGGTCAAAGGCTAGGAATCTTGGATTGAGTAACACACCTCCTGACCCCCAAAGCCTATTCACCATCTATAAGACACAAATCATGAGTGAAATGTAATAAACACCACTTACCTGGATGAGTGCAGCTCCAGCAACACTCAAGAAGCTCAACACCTCCTGGGCAAAGCAGTCTGCTTGATTGGCACACCTTCCACTAACATTCACTCCCTCCACCACTGACAAAAGTGGCACCTGCATGAACCAACTACAAGGGGTATGCAGGGGCTCACAAAGGTTTCTCAGACAGCACCTTCCAAATTCATGACCGCTACCATCTAGAAGGACAAGGGCAGCAGTTGCATGGAAAGGCCACCACCTGGAGGTTCTGCTCCAAGTCACTCACCATCCTGAGTTGGAAATAAATCGCCGTTCCTTCACTGTCACTGGGTCAAAATCCTGGAATTCCTTCCCTAACAATTCTGTGGATGCATCTGCACCTCAGTGACTGCAGCAGTTCAGGAAGACATCTCACCCACCACCTTCTGAAGGGCATCTAGGCATGGGCAATAAATGCTGGCCTAGCCAGTGACAGAAACACTCCATAAACTAAAACTAGAATAAAAACAGAAAGTGCTGTAAAAACACAGCAGGCCTGGTAGCATCTGTGGAGAGAGAAACAGAGTCAATGTTCTGTGTCTAATAAGTTTCAGAATTGGCAATAACTAGTATAGTGCTATTGGTTGAGGGGTAAATAGTGGAGAACTCTTCTTTAAAATAGTACCAGGGTGCCTGAGAAGGCAGACCAGGAGACAGTTATTAAATATGGCACCTCAACCAGTGCAGCATGCCTGATGTACTTCATTGGAGTGTTGGCCTCGATTTTCTGCTCATGTTCTAGACTTGGATTTGAACCCATGATTAGGTGAGTGAGCTATTAGGTGACCCACAGCTGACAGGATTTGCTTTAATGAACAAATTTCCACAAAAAAGGCACACAGGGAATTTTTTACAAAACTGCGTCTGCCTCATTTGCCACCTGAGAAGTGATTACTGGCAAAATCCATCATTTAATGGTTCTCAGGTTGGGAAGTGGGGAACACCTGACTGGCTCTATTATAACTCGTCAGATGCGTGGATGCCAGGAACATTACGAGTAGCACAATATTCGTTTCCAGGAATCTCCTCCAAGATTGCTGCAATAGTGTGATTGTTAAAATCAATGCCAAAGTTTTCTGGAGGGAAACCATCTCAACAGATGAAATGAAATGAAATGAAAATTGCTTATTGTCACAAGTCGGCTTCAAATGAAGTTACTGTGAAAAGCCCCTAGTCGCCACATTCCAGCGCCTGTTCGGGCAGCTGATACTGGAATCGAACCGTCCTGCTGGCCTGCCTTGGTCTGCTTTCAAAGCCAGCGATTTAGCCCTGTGCTAAACAGCCCCTGAGCCATAATGATGCTCGCAATTAGTGAGCATGCACCATCAATGAAATGGTTGTCCCTGTTGTAATGTACCTTTAAGGGATATCAGCATGACATCATCGAGAAGGAAATGTGTCATGTGATCCAGTCTTAGTTTCATTTTCCCTTTGAGCAGAGCACACACAGCTCTGATGTCATCAAGTTTCATCCCTATCTATAACTGTTCTCAACTACCTTGTCTTACTAAATGAACCCACTGTGTGTTTACCCAATTTCTTATGAGCAATTGGTGCCTTGTGTCATGTACAGTAACTGAGCTCAAGTATTGTATAATTCGAATAGCACAACAGTCCCTTAATAATAAACATGAGCAGCTGGGTCCATCGAAAAGTGCTATTAATTTAATAAGAATCAACAGTTGCAATCAATCAAACAAAAATAATTACCTAGGCATAGATTTAACCCGTGTTACCTTCACAGGAGTCTGAACATCCTCTAAGGCAGTTTGCCTCTATTAATATGGTTTGCCACTATACTTTAGGACTTTGAGTATAATTACATTAAAAGGCAAGTTGAATGTTGGTATTTATTGCAAGGGGGATCGAGTTTAAAAGTAGGGAGGTCTTCTTCCAGTTATAGAGGTGAGACCACAGCTGGAGTGCTGTGCACAGTTTTAGTCTCCTTACTTAATAAATGATATAATTACCTTAGAAGCAGTTCAGAGAAAGTTCACTCGTGATTTCTGGGATGAAAACTTTATCTTATCAAGAAATATTGAACAGATTGGGCCTTATCCATTGGAGTTTAGAAGAATGAGAGGCGATCTTATTGAAACGCCCTCTCGCAAGATTTACCAACCCCATGAGATCTATCAGAGTCTTGCAACTCGTCGTGATCTGGATCTCAACCTTTGAGGTCAGGACCAGGTTTGTATATTTAAATGAGCAGTTAGTCTCACTTAAATATGTCTGCTCTGGATCTACCGAGCGCCTGGGATTAGACGGCCTTGCCTCAGAGGCCCTGAGCAGCGAGTATCAGGCATACAGGGAATTGGGGGCATTTCCCAGATGATCGAGGACCCCGAGTGGCTGGGCTCTGGGAAGGTCCCCAATTCCACCTGGTACCCTGAGAGTTCCACCCTGACCGAGGTGGCACTGGCAGGCTGGTGGTTCCAAGGTGCCCAGGTGTGTCAGGGCCAGGGGTGCTTTGATCTTATGAGGTGAGGTACAGGGGGCGTGATGACTTCTTATGTGTGAGTTGGGTGTTTGAAGGGGGTCCAAGACCGAGGTAGGGGGTCAAGAGATCAGGGTGTCATTTCTCTTCCTGCACTGGCGAGTGGAGCTCACTAGTGCAGGAAATGGGACGAAGTGCGGCCTCAGTAGTGCATTCCTCGCTGAGGCCCCGAAATTAAGTAGAGTCCAGTTTAATATTGGGGTCGGTTTCGGAGCTGCCAGCACCAGGAAATACCGGCTAAATGCGTTTGACACTGGACTTTGTTTCATTTCCGTTAAATCGCGCTCTAGAGCTAGCAGACAGTTCAGGAATGAGGGGTCTCCCATTTCAGGTGGAGGGGAGGGGAATTTCCTAATCTCCGAGGGTCATTAGTAAGTGGAATTCCTTTCCTTAGAGAGCAGTGAAGGCAGCGTCATTTAATATTTTTAAGGCTGAGTTCGGCATTGACCCTGTCAAATCAAATCTCTTTAGGATCTTATATGGGATTCGGCACTTTCCAGATTTCAGACTCAATATTGAATTCAACAATATCAGGCTAGAACCTCTGCCCCATTTTTTTTACTGAGAGTAGCAGTTGGCGAAGATTCTGCCACTCCACCGGGCCCATCTTTTGTTTCTTTATATGTCTGATAAACTCTCATTCTCTTGCACGTCGCTGTGTCATTGAATCACTTCAACCTTCCGCCCTATAACAGAGCTTCTTTTTTGATCCATCTTCCCCTCCTCCTTTCTCTGTCACTATACTTACTTCAAATCCATTACATCTGTAACTTTTTCCAGTTCTGAAGGAATGTCATTGGCATGAAACATTGGGCTTGGTTTTTAACTGTGTATAAGGGAGTGGTGATGTTACCTGTCCTCTGGGTATTTCCAGCATTTTCCATTTTTATTTCAGATTTTCAGCATCTGCAGTATTTTGCTTTCCTAATCCCTGTTAGTTCTGTTGGCTGAGGGATAAACATTGGCCAGGCCACAGAGGAGAACTCCACGCTTCTGCTTAGAATATTGTCATGGGAGTTTTGACACCCCCCTCGAGAGGGCATAATCTCTGATGTTTACTGTGCTGCGCCTGCAGCCTCAAATTGACAGTGGCTTTCTGATCCATATAGCACAGCAAATTGCTCAATCGATATATCACAAGATTGACACAAGATAAAGTCATTATATATATATTGCTTTGTCCTGAAAGATGTAGGGTCTCAATCTTTGCTATATATTGACCGACCACGGTGCCAAGCTAGGAATTTTAGTGCTTTCAACCACAAAACAAATTTAACTGTAGTTACTTACATTGTCATTTATTTTGCATTTACCTTCTGTGGTAAACATGCAATATTTGTTTAAGATGCTTATTGTTCCGTCCTTAAGCAATGACCGACTTTTCCTTTCTTTCCTTTATTTGAGTGATTGAAGAAGGAAACGTTTCCTCTCCCTTCATACTGCGGTAGAATGGCAGCTCTTGCTGATGTTATTGTTGGCATAAAGCTGCCCTGAAAGTATTTTTCTCTCATCAAGCCTCCACTGCCGGAATGCGAAATAGATCATCGTTGCGTGGGTTTTGAAATGGAACCAGCCTGATCGACAGCTCAGGCTTTCCATAGTCATGTGGCCGTGCCACGAGTCTGCCTCGAGAGGCTGACATCTTAAGACTAGTTCAATCAAAGCCTCTCACCGAAGCACACTGAAGAAGAACTTATACATAGATACAGAGAAGATAGGAGCACGAGGCCTATTGGCCCTTCAATCCTGCTCCACCATTCATCACGATCATGGCTAATCATCCAACTCAATAGCCTAATCCTGCTTTCTCCTCATAGCCTTTGATTCCATTCTCCCCAAGTGTTATATCTAGCCGCCTCTTGAATATATTCAAAGTTTTACCATCAACTACTTCCTGTGGTAATGAATTCCACAGGTTCACCACTCTTTCTGTGAAGAAATGTCTCCTTCTATCTGTCCGAAATGGTTTACCCTGAATCCTCAAACTGTGACCCCTGGTTCTGGACACACCCATCATCAGTAACATCTTCCCTGCATCTACCCTGTCTAGTCCTGTCAAAATGTTATAAGTCTCTATGAGGTCCCCCCTCATTCTTCTGAACTCCAGTGAGAACAATCCTAACCTAGTCAATCTCTCCTCATATTAAGAAGACTTACAACCAGGTTAAAATCCATGTTTGTTTCAAACACTAGCTTTCGGAGCACTGCTCCTTCCTCTGGTGAATATTGTTTATATTGCTTTGGACTGTAGAAGTCCACTCCTCATATTTTTTAACAGAGGCATTAACACAGAGATTGTAGACTTGGCTCAAAATGACAAACCAAGGAATGTGATCATCATAATAATAATAATCGCCTATTGTCACAAGTAGGCTTCAATGAAGTTACTGTGAAAAGTCCCTAGTCGCCACATTCTGGCCTGTTCAGGGAAGCCGGTACGGGAATTGAATCCGCACTGCTGGCCTTGTTAACATAGAACATAGAACATAGAACGATACAGCGCAGTACAGGCCCTTCGGCCCTCGATGTTGCACCGACATGGAAAAAAAACTAAAGGCCATCTAACCTACACTATGCCCTTATCATCCATATGCTTATCCAACAAATTTTTAAATGCCCTCAATGTTGGCGAGTTCACTACTGTTGCAGGTAGGGCATTCCACGGCCTCACCACTCTTTGCGTAAAAAACCCACCTCTGACCTCTGTCCTATATCTATTACCCCTCAATTTAAGGCTATGTCCCCTCGTGCTAGCCATGTTCTGCATTATAAGCCCACTGAGCTAAACCAGATATAAACATGCGAAGCATTTATATACCGATCTTCATACAAGATAATTTCAAAGTCATTATGTCTTAAGTAATTTCTGACAATGTAATCCAGTCTCTGCATTATAATTGGTCTGCAATTATGCCGTACAGTACAATTGATAGTTTGAAATTGCTTTTCCAAACCGACAAAGCGCAATTGGAATGTAACCTCTGTGTTCAATAAAGTTTTTTCACATTACGGGCAACAGCTAATTTCAACCAAATGTCCTGCCTTTAATAAAGGACTTTCCAAATCAAAAGCATACATATTCTAAAGTACTCTGACTAGCTGCATCACAGCCTGCAATGACAACTGTTTGGTCCAAGACCATAAAACATTACAGAGAGTCGTGAACACAGCCCAACCATCACGCAAGCCCACCTCCCACCCATTGACTCTGTCTACATCTCCTGCTGCCTCGGGAAAGTGGACAGCATAATCAAAGACCCCTCCCACCTGGGTTAATCTCTCTTCCATCCTCTTCCATCGGGCAGAAGATGCAAAAGTCTGGGAACATGCACCAATAGATTCAAAAACAGCTTCTTCCCACTGTTACCAAATTTCTTAGTCACCCTCAGGGTCAGAACTGATCCTTTGGCCAGGACTGACCTTTCTACGCACCTTCTCTACATTTGAAGCACTATATACCGTATATTTCATTCACTGTCTATGTTTATGTATTTTCATTATGTGTCCTCATGTATTTATCGTATGTTTTATGTTTCCATGTATGGAGCTATCTGCCTAGACAGTATGCAGAAGAATACTTTTCACTGTACCTCGGTGCATGTGAGAATAAATCTAAATCCAAGTTAATGTGAGACGGAATTTGCTCCTCACAACTGTACCCAAAGGCAATTTGGCAAAGAAATCCCAACATATGGCAAACTCTGGACGAAGATGTGCATTTTGAATCCAAAAAAAATCTCTGACACTTGGGCTTTTTGAGATGCTGCTCTCAAGGTCATCTAATCAGTTCCTTTTTTTTTTGCTGAGTGTTTGAACAGAACGCCACGTTTGCAAACATTCACACTCATCGCATTCCCATTCTCCTGAGAGTCCCTCATGCTGACTCTTTAACTTAACATGTAACACAATCACCAATTAGTGTCAAAGTTACCATAGCCAACAGACTTAAATTTGCATTAACCTTACATGCTCTTTCATGGAAAATGTAATCAATTCACTTGAAAACTAATTACTAATTTTGAACTTGTTATTAAATGATTTGGTCGAAAATTGACTTAAATTATGTAGATAAGTATCGGCTGAGCTGTCAGCTGCAAGCTAAGAATGTTAACCTCAAGTTCAGGTGGTCACACAATGTCCTAGAGTTCGAATTGTAGGAATGCTTTGAAGTCACCACTATAAATTTACACAAGAATATTACATGACAAAAAGAATTGTGAATTATAATTGCATTGAACTCGGTGAGCAATTCATATAATTCCATTACATATTAATTAGCAAAAGGACTTGGCCCTTATGTGGCTAATTTTAAATATGATATATTTTTGAGATTAGAAAAAGGACTGTTTTAAAGTTAAATTAATTAACTGCACCCTGACTCACAAGATTTAATAGAAGTGCTCTCCATTTAATGCCAGTAATGTGAAATATAAAATGGCTTCACTGATTGAAGCTGTACATAGTCAACATAGTTCCCCATTGAATTTTAACTCATTTAGGTTGAACTGGAAAAGCAGACTGGGTTGTAATAAAATATATAGTGATTAAAGCTCGCTGAATGATAGCTAGGTCGTTAATGTTCTGAAATTACTTCTTAAATTCAGGAATGGATGTGCTATCACTTATCAGATTAAGCAGAGAATCCTTCATCTTCTTAAATATTCACATTATCTTTGTTTTAACGTTATTTTTTTCCTTTTTAAGTGTGTCACAGACAAAAGACTCAACAGATAACCATCCCAAAGCCTCTGACAGATAGCTTCAGGGTATGTTGGAATTTTGATTCAGCTGCCGTAGTTGGTATAACACAGAAGAGTTTTGCAGCTATTCTTGGGTAAAGTGGAATCCATAGAATCCCTAAGTGCACAGGAGGCTATTTGGCCCATTGATTCTGCACTGATCCTCCGAAAGAGCACCCTACCTGGGCCCACTCCCCCACCCTATCATCATTTAAATATGATATATTTTTGAGATTAGAAAAAGGACTGTTTTAAAGTTAAATTAATTAACTGCACCCTGACTCACAAGATTTAATAGAAGTGCTCTCCATTTAATGCCAGTAATGTGAAATATAAAATGGCTTCACTGATTGAAGCTGTACATAGTCAACATAGTTCCCCATTGAATTTTAACTCATTTAGGTTGAACTGGAAAAGCAGACTGGGTTGTAATAAAATATATAGTGATTAAAGCCCACCAAACTTGCATGTCTTTGAATGCTAAGGGGCAATTTTAGCATGGCCAATCTACCTTATCTGCACTATCTATGGACACTAATGAGACATTTTAGCATGGCCTATCCACCTAACCTGCACATCTTTGGACACTGAGGAACAATTTTAGCACGGTCAGTCCACCTAACGTGGACATTTATCCGCTTGTGCACACTACTCTTTAGCAATTGGATTTTAGACCGATGTACTTTCATGCTGGCATGACGCAAGATTGCCAGGCTTTACTGGATGCTGGCGGGCAGCTGTTTTAATGAACGTTCATGTGACACAAATGAATGCAAATCGTGTTCACACCACCATTCACAGCCAGCAGGAAGACTGACCCATTATTAACCCGCCATTGGGAAAATTGTAATATACTTTTGTGCCGGTGAGACTCTGACCTTTTTAGGCACTCGTGAGGATGCATTCCCTGTTTAAAAAGGCAGACGTGTGGAGATGTAAGGACCAAGGAGTTGCCAGGATACTGTAATTGGCAATCTCACACCTCTTTCCCAACCCCACCTTCCTAACTACCCCCACTCTCTACACACACACACCGATAAACAACACAGATGGAAAAGGGTGGTGAAAAGGGAAAGAAAATATTTTTAAAAAATAAAAGGATAAGGATCTTTGATGCAGGGGCAGCACGGTAGCATTGTGGCTAGCACAATCGCTTCACAGCTCCAGGGTCCCAGGTTCGATTCCGGCTTGGGTCACTGTCTGTGCGGAGTCTGCACATCCTCCCCGTACGTGCGTGGGTTTCCTCCGGGTGCTCCGGTTTCCTCCCACAGTCCAAAGATGTGCGGGTTAGGTGGATTGGCCATGATAAATTGCCCTTAGTGTCCAAAATTGCCCTTAGTGTTGGGTGGGGTTACTCAGTATGGGGATAGGGTGTTGATCTTGGGTAGGGTGCTCTTTCCAAGAGCCGGTGCAGACTCGATGGGCCAAATGGCCTCCTTCTGCACTGTAAATTCTATGTAAAAAAAAAAATATCTGGTTAGTGTCTTTCTGTAGTTCAGTTTCCATTTTGACACTCTTCCTTCGAGGCGCGAGATGGTTTTCTCTGGCAAGGTTGTTTACCTTCTCTGCAGACTCCATATTATTTCAGGTTTATGGTAAAGGATGTGCCAGGGACTCACTTCTTTCAGAACAATAGAGCAGTTCTTTCCTTTAGCAAGCAGGAGAGAAAGAGAGTGTGTTCATTTCACTTCCAAGGTCGAAAACTTCTGCCCAGGTCTCTCAGAAAGCATCACGCAGGAGCTATTCATTGACAGCTGTCAGGCAGGACACCATCCCTGGCCAACCCACCGGTTGCGAGGCAACCAATCAATCCAACTCCCTCCAAATCGGGTTCCTAAGGTCCACTCGATGCTGAGCAGTCTGGCTTCTCCTCTCAAAAATAAAACCTGGGAACATAGTGGCCCTGGCAAGCAGGCTGCTTCAACTTTGACACTTCTGCTTAAAGGCACATTCCAATTATGGGTCCACGGACCAAAATAATAAAATCACAAAAAAGAAATGGGAATAAAGGCAACAAACTGGAATTACTCTTACAACCTGTTCAAGCTGGTGGGCGCTTGCATAAAAGGCTTTCTCCTTGCTGCGAGTATGCTGTAATGATTATATGTGGCTTGGGACTTTTGGTTGTGTTAATAAGTTAATGCGGAGTATTTTTTCTGTCTTTCAGTGCATTATTACCTACAAAATAATTTTTAGCCCATATTAATTTAGTTTGTTTGCTAAAAGTAAAGTCTTAAAACCTGAATTCTTGTGAACCATTGTATTGGTCCCTCAGAAATTCATATCCCTTTCAAACAGTTATCAGTCTCTATGGTGGTGGTAAAAATACAGTGATACTATTTCCTCTGGCAAGGAAGATCAAGAAGATGGGGGTTGTGGAAGGTGGTGCATTATCTTATCGGAGTAATTAGAAGGGAAATCAGGAAGCATGTTTTCATAAGAAGGATGATGGGAATCTCTAATTCTCTCCTGCAAAAAGGTTTGGAAAGCTGCGACAATTGAATCTTTCAAGATTGAAATTGAAAGGTTTGTTCAGTAAAGTTTTGACGGATGTGGAGTAAAGGCAGAAACTCAATTTTGAGGTCCTGGTCAGCCAGGATCTAATTGAAGGGCAGAGCAGGGTTGAGGGGCTGAATGGCCTCCTCTTGTTCTGATATTCCTTTTTCATTTCTGTGCTCTCATTTATATGCAAGTAATGAAAAATGATGCCATTGCTAAAGGGGCAAGCTGCACTTTGCCTTGAGCGATACACGATTGCATTATTTCCACTATAGATACTACTACCTACAAATTATTGGTCTGTGTTTGTTCTAAATGCTGCTTTGGGAATGAATGTAAGTGGCGTTTAAAAGGCCCAGTGTGCATAACAATCTATAAAAATCGGGATTCCTAGTATTGAACATACAAATCAGAGCCACCAACTGAAAACCAGCTTTATTCAGGCACTTCTCAAATGAAATAGTTCCAAAAACAGATGAGCATACGCAACTTTTCCAATACCAGTCTTCAACAGTACTGAAGGCCATGATTTCCTCATTAGGTCTCCTGAAGCAGGAGCTAAATACTCTACTTGTAAATGACCTTCTCCCCACTCAAATCCATGCGGGCCTGTGCTTCCCAGAAATAGTTCTTGGATCGCACAACGAGTTCCTTAACTTCCATTCAGATTTCTCTGTGTTTCATTGACGTGAAGAGAACAAGCTGAAGAATAGACACAATGGACAGGATTTCTGGTCCTTCCCACAGGCAGGAGCTTCCAGTTTCCAAAGGCAACTCCCTATGTGGGTACCCCGGTGGCATGACAGCACGGCACCATAGTGGTTAGCACAATTGCTTCACAGCTCCAGGGTCCCAGGCTCGATTCCCGGCTGGGTCACTGACTGTGCGGAGTCTGCACGTCCTCCCCATGTGTGCGTGGGGTTCCTCCGGGAGCTCCGGTTTCCTCCCACAGTCCAAAGATGTGCGGGTTAGGTGGATTGGCCATGCTAAATTGCCCTTAGTGTCCAGAAAGGCTAAGTGGGGGTTGCTGGGATAGGGTAGATACGTGGGCTTGAGTGGGTTACTCTTTGTAAGGGCAAGTGCAAACTCAATGGGCCGAATGGCCTCCTTCTGCACTGTAAATTCTATGAGCCATGCAAAATGCCGCAGACATCGGTGGGACAGGAAGGTCCCACTGGCGATCAATGGCGATCCTCTGCCGCTGGAAACATGCCGTGGAGGGGGCCAAGGGGGACACCAAAATTCATGCATTTCTCGAACACCTGTTATAATCTCAGGATGCTCTAAAGATCTTGATTACCAATGAATTATTTATGAATAAAACCATTGTTGCAAGGTAGGAAATTCTTCTGTTCATTTTATAATCCCATAATTGACACAATCTTGTCAGGCACGCCTGTGCTGAGCTAAGGGATGCTGTGACGGTGCTAATTCAAAGACAATCAGGGAAGTTCTTCCTCGTCTCCTGCCCAATATTTATGCCTCAACCAACACCATTAAAGTAGATTATCTGGGGCAGCACGGTGGCCTAGTGGTTAGCACAGCTGCGTCACGGCACTGAGGTCCCAGGTTCGATCCGGGCTCTGGGTCACTGTCTGTGTGGAGTTTGCATATTCTCCCCGTGCCTGTGTGGGTTTCGCCCCCACAACGCAAAAATGTGCAGAGTAGGTGGATTGGCCATGCTAAATTGCCCCTTAATTGAAAAGAAATAATTGGGTAATCTAAATTTTTTTAGAAAAGTAGATTATCTGGTCATTATTCCATTGCTGTTTGTGGGAACTTGCTGGGCTCAAATTTCCTGCTCCATTTGCCTTTTTAAAGCTGTGTAAAATGCAAGCTTTTTTTAAACAATTAAGCATTCATACTGAGAAAGCATGAAATGGAAAATATAATTCAATAGATGCTGTTTCAGCTCAATTCACAGGATACCCTGATATATTTACAATTCATCCTCATTATTTCCAACCCTCTGCTGTCTTGCTTCTCCTTACAGTTTACGCTACTTTTCAATCTGTTGTTAATATTTGGCCATCAAACTGCACTTCTGGATTTATTCTGAAGCCTGGATTTTCGCCCCGGTTTGCCAACGTGCCGAAAATCCCGGATATGGCTAAGGGGGGGGGGGGGGGGGGGGGGGGGGGGGGGGGGCAGGGGGAGGGTGCGGAGCAGCCTGGTGCCTGTGAGACAGTGGAGCTGATGCCTGTGAGGGGAGAGTGCCCTGATGGAAGAGTGTGAGAAGTTTGTTTGGTGCGGAGGTTCCCATTCTGTCTACCGTGGTTGGGGGTTGGGGGGTTTCCCTTCTCTGCTGGGGTCCCGATTACCGCGGGGGAAGGGGGTGGTGGCAGTCCTTATCTCAGAATCCCGGCTTTGTCATTCTAAAAGGCCGCACTCCCTCCAGCTGCCTGACAATCTTAGCCACAACTTTGAAATTGCAGAGTGCTGTTAAACCAGGCGAGAAAAGGTGTCTGTGAAGTTGGTGAGTTTTGTGAGGGCCACGAAGAATCCAGCACGAGTTTTCAGGATACAAAGGGATAACATTTATTTACAATAACATATATATACAACAGCAGCAACAACTTCCCTTGCTGCCAACTCCACTCTCTCTGGTTCCAAACTGGCCAGCTCTATGTATGCAGGGAGTCTGCTAATGATTTCTCCGCCCCCCTCATTGGGGAAGCTCACACTCCCACAGGATTGTGGGATTGTCATTAGTCCCCAGCCAATGGTAAGCAGGCAGGTTATAACATCCCCCCCCCAAAGTCCAAGGAATCCACCGAAGACCCTGGCGAAGGAGGGAGTCGGACTCGTTTTGCCGCAGGCCGGACACCATTTGCACAAGGCGCTGGATCGAGCGGCATGTAACGAGATGGAGACCGGCGCTTACGTGATGAACGGCATAACGGTTGTACATCCACGGCCCGTGGGCCTGAGGATTCCCCCTCTGAGGCGTCTTGTGTCTCCATCTGGGAGTCAGGGTCTGCTGCCTCCGTCATCTCGGTGTCTTTATCTCCACGCGGTTCTGTCACGACCTGCGCAGGCTTTGAGTGAGGCACCAGAGGAAGGTCGTGAGGAATACTTTCCATTGTGTCTGGTCTCTGCGGCTGTAGAAATGAGCTCCTGGGGCGGACAATCATTGGCAGAGATAGTCTTCTGGACCGAACATGGTCTACATGTTTGCACTGGAGACGCCCCTGGGCTTGTAACTGGTAAGAGATAGGGCCCGTTTGGCAAACGATTACGCCAGGGACCCACTGGGCACCACCAGCAAAATTCAGAACGAACTCTGGGTCACCGGACGTAAACTGCTGTATCGGCCGATGCCCAGAAAAACCATGTCCCTGCCGTTCTTGAGTGCGGCGTACTTTTGCGGCAATGTCCGGGAAAACCATGCTAAGGCGGGTGCAAAGTCTCCGGCCCATTCGGAGTTCTGCGGGAGCTATCCCAGTCACCGCATGGGGGGTGGTCCTATATGAAAACAAAAACCGAGCCAGTCTCGTGTCTATCGACCCGGAAGACTGCTTCTTTAGGCCTCGTTTGAATGTCTGCACTGCACGCTCCACCAACCCATTTGAAGCCGGGTGGTAAGGGGCAGTGCGGATATGGCGTATGGCATTCATCTTCATGAGCCTTGCAAACTCCTCACTTGTGAACGGAGTGCCATTGTCCATGACCAGCACCTCGGGGAGGCCATGCGTACTGAAAGACAAACGCATCTTCTTGATTGTTGCGCAGGACGTTGTGCCTCCCATCTTATGCACCTCTAGCCATTTAGACTGAGCGTCGATTAATAACAGGAACATGGATCCTTGAAAAGGGCCCTCGAAATCCGTATGCCAGCGCGCCCAAGGCCGCCCTGGCCATTCCGAATGATGTAGGGGCCCGGCCGGCGGAAGCTTCTGATGCTCCTGGCAAATGGAGCAGTTTTGGGCCACCTTCTCAATGTCGGTGCCGAGGCCTGGCCACCAGACATAACTCCGGGCCAACATTTTCATTTTGGTCACACCTGGATGCCCATTGTGCAAGTCTCTCAGTATCAGCTCCTGTCCTTTTTCCGGGACAATCACACGCGTCCCCCACAAAAGGATGCCGTCTTCCACGCTGAATTCGGACAGCTTGGAGGAAAATGCCCGCAACTCGTCTGGGAGCTGTCTATGCTGCCCACCATACAGGACTATGTGCCGAACCTTTGACAGGACAGGCTCCGTCTGGGTCCACTCATGGATCTGTGATGCCATGACAGGCAAGGTGTCCATAAAATTTAGGGTTGCAACCACCTCACCGGTCGTGGGGGTCGACATTGGGCCAGTCGATAAAGGCAATCGGCGCAGTGCATCGGCATTCCCTATCTGGGTTCCTGGTTTATGCTCCAGAGAATACTCGTATGCAGCGAGCAACGAAGTGCAGCGCTGGATCCGTACGGAAGCAATGGGCGGTATTGGCTTATCCTCTCTGAAAAGACCCAGCAGAGGCTTATGATCAGTCACGATAGTGAAGTGGCGGCCATATACATACTGGTGGAAACGTTTCACCGCAAAGACCACTGCCAGGCCCTCCTTCTCGATCTGCGTGTACTTTTTTTCCGTTGCAGTCAATGTGCGGGAGGCGAAAACTATTGGCCGCTCGGCCCCCTTCTCCATCTTGTGGGACAGGATGGCCCCAATACCATACGGGGATGCATCACATGTATCGAGCAAAGGCTTTCCAGGATCATAGTGGGTTAGTAACCCAGACGACGCCAATTGTTGTTTTACCCGCCGGAAAGCGGTTTATTGCGGCTGACCCCAAACCCAGGTGTGATTCTTCTTTAGCAGAAGGTGCAACGGGGCCAGCATAGTTCCCAGATTGGGGAGGAACTTTCTGTAATAGTTTACAAGGCCGAGAAACGAACGAAGACGCAAAGTGTCAGTCGTGGCGGGGGCCTGTTGAATCGCGCGCACCTTTTCTGCGACGGGGTGCAAACCTTCGCGGTCTACCCGATAACCCAGGTAGACTACTTCCTTCGCCTGAAAAACGCACTTTGTGCGACTTAAAAGGACTCCAGCCTCCGAAAAGCGCCTAAGGACAGCCTCCAAATTTTCCAAATTTTCCTGCTCCGACGTCCCTGTGATCAAAACGTCATCTAATTAGACAGCAACACACGGTAAACCTCTCAAAATGCCCTCAATAAAGCGTTGAAAAATAGCGTAGGCAGAGGATACTCCAAAGGGCAAACGTGTATATTCATACAGGCCCCGGTGTGTATTAATCGTTACATATGGCCGGGAGGCAGGGTCCAGCTCCAACTGCAGGTAGGCGTGACTGATATCTAATTTTGTGAACGAGAGTCCGCCTGCAAGTTTCGCGTAGAGATCCTCTATGCGAGGCATTGGGTATCGGGCGAGTCGGGAAGCCGTATTCACTGTAAGTTTATAGTCTCCGTACAAGCGAATGGTGGCATCTGGCTTTATTACAGGTACAATTGGTGCTGCCCAGTCAGCGTAACGGACGGGCCTGATGATACCCAAAGTCTCCAAACGAGTGAGCTCCCCTTCTACCTTCTCGAGCAAGGCGTAAGGCACCGGGCGCGCCCGGAAATAGCGCGGCGTGGCTCCTGGTTCGACTTGGATACGGGCTCCAGCCCCTTTTATTATCCCCAAACCAGGCTGGAATACATCTGGGTATCGTCCTAGCACCTCAGTCAACCCTCCAGAAACTGTTTGGAGGATGAGCTGCCACTGCAACTGCAAATGGTGCCACCAGTCCCGACCCAACAGGCTGGGCCCATGGCCGCGCACCACGTGGGAAACGCCCCTCCTGGCATCCATAAACAACTGAGGCCATCGTAGTTCCTGCAATGTCCAATGGTTCGCCCGTGTAGGTGGCCAATCTGGCCTGTGTGTCGGTTAATGTAAGGGTCTGTATACCCTGCTTGATGCGGTCGAATGACCTCTGGGCGATCACGGAGACCGCTGCGCCAGTGTCCAACTCCATCTCAAACGGGTGACCAATGACCCGTACTGTCACTTTAATGGGGGCCACACGGGGAGCTGCCACACAATACAGCTGCAGGCAGTCATCCTCCGTCTCCACATCCTCGGGAGTAGTCGCCGCAGGTTCATCCAAATGAAAGGTACGGCTCCTGGTCTAGCCCCAGTTTCGGGTGGAACGACAGCGCCTCTGGCGCCCCCAGGACCGGCGTCCACGACGGGGTCGGCGCCTACAAGTCTGACATGGACATGGTTCCTCATCCATTGGTTCTGGAGAAGGCTCCCTTCGGGGAGGAATGTCTGATGACCATTGGTGTCGATCCGGACGTCGCATCGCCCAAGGTACCGCAGGGGTGCGGGGGGATGCTTTCGGACGGAAGGGGTTGCGCCCCAAGGCATGCACCTCCATTCCCTGTAGCTCCTGCACTTCCCGTTCTGCGCTCTCTCGGGACAATACTATTTGAATGGCCTGTTGAAAAGTCAATGTTGGCTCGGCTAACAACTTTCTCTGGGTGGCCGCATTGTTAATACCGCAAACCAAACGGTCGCGTAACATTTCTGACAAGGTCTCACCATAGTCACAGTACTCCGCAATCCTGCGTAACCAGGATAGAAAGTCGGCAAGGGATTCTCCTGGAGTCCTCTCAGCGGTATTAAACTGGTAATGTTGGACTATCATGGATGGGGTTGGGTTAAAATGTTGCCCCATTAAGTTCACAAGTTCATCAAATGTTTTGGTGTCCGCCGCAGCTGGGTATGTAAGGCTCCTAATCACCCCAAATGTATGCGGGCCGCAGGTGGTGAGCAATATGACCACATGGCACTCGTTTTCAGTGATGTTGTTTGCCCGGAAATAGTAACGCATCCTTTGTGCGTACTGGTTCCAGCTTTCCAGCGCAGCATCCAAAGCATCCAAACGTCCATATAGAGGTATGGTGTAATAGAAAACAACTTCCAACCTGTATCCAACAAAAATCCAGGGAGGTGGCTTCAGCAGTGTAGATAGCTATTCACTTTAACCCTCGTCGCCAGTTTTGTGAGGGCCACGAAGAATCCAGCACGAGTTTTCAGGATACAAAGAAATAACATTTATTTACAATAACATATATATACAACAGCAGCGATAACTTCCCTTGCTGCCAACTCCTCTCTCTCTGGTTCCAAACTGGCCAGCTCTATTTACGCAGGGAGTCTGCTAATGATTTCTCCGCCCCTCTCATTGGGGAAGCTCATACTCCCACAGGATTGTGGGATTGTCATTAGTCCCCAGCCAATGGTAAGCAGGCAGGTTATAACAGTGAGCTTCGCACATCTTTCCTTGCCTGATGCAAAACTCTGTCAAAATTTGGGAAAATTGCACCCATAATTCCCTCTGGCGCAGGGGCAGAGAATGGGGCCTCCGACCCACGATCGGGTCCGACGGCAAGATGCGATTCTCTATGGACCAGAGAATCACGGTTGGCGCAGTGCCGGTCAGGGGCTGTTGAAAGAGCCCGCCGCAGCGATTCTCCGCGGTCGATCGACCGAGTCCCCGGCGAGTTCTGCCGGCTTGGTTCTATCATGATTCCACCCGGAATCGTGATACGGTACCAGTGAAGGGGATATAGGTGGGGGCGGTGTCTGTGATGCAGATGAGGTTGGTGCCAGTGAGCACCAACTCGCGGGAATTCTTTGGCCCGGAATCGCGACCGTGATGGCCGTCCTGGTGGGGGGGGGGGAATTAGACTTGGGGTGGGGGAGGGGGGTGGCATCCACAACAGCCAGGCCCGCGATCGGGGGTTACCGATCGACGTGCGCGCACGATCCGAAGGGCCTATCTTCTTCCACGCCCGCTCTGTGGCTCCGCCATGTTGCGCAGGTCCAGTGCGGAAGCGGCCGTCGCGCACATGCGCGGACCTGCGGCCCAGAATTGCAGGGCCCTGTATCAGCAGCAGGAGCTGCATGGTGCATGCCGGGGCCCTGCTATCTCTCTGAAAATCGGAGAATCACTCCGGACTTTTTATAAAAGTTTGGAGTGATTCGCGCCCGTTTTCTGGCAGGCATGGGGGACATAGCCCTGTTATCGGAGAATCCCGGCCATTAGCTTAAAATTAGAGTCAAGCGTGAAATCAAGAAGAATTTCTTCAAACAAAAGCTGAGAGAAATCTGAAACTCATTCCACGAAAAGGCTGGTGATTCTAGGCCAATTGACTCATTGAAATTGTACATAAATGGATTTTTGTTGGGCCAGCGTACAAGGGATTGGAAGCAAAGGCCGGTCAATAGAGTTGAGATGCAGATCAGCCATGACCAAACTACATGGCTGAACAAGGCTTGAGGGGCTGAATGGCCTATTCCATTTCTGACATTCCTATTTTTAGCACCGAGTTTTAAATTAAGTTACTATCCATATTGACAATTTAGACGTCAATTGGAATGATGCCATAACACAGCAAATCATCGCAGCAAATGCCTTTGAATGCTGCAGAGGGAGAGATCAAAGTTCAAGACTTGCAATTTCGTTCCATTGATTGGCGGGAGCTATTTGGTGCAGACTGCAGTTGTACAGTTGACGTAAAGTGAACAAAGCAAATCATTAAGGTGAAGTGACAATTTATAACTGGGAAGAACACTTTTTGTTTTTCCCCTGAAGGGTCATAAGCAATACTGCTCATGTAGAGGCAACGGTGTTGTTACGATTAACCATTAGTCAACAGCTCCATTATCATTGCATCATGTGGCTAACAGGCTGGTAGAAGGTGAACTAAACAGAGCTCAGTCTATTTTCATCGAACTGTGTTAACAATCCACAGAGCAGAAAGCAGCTGCTTCTCCTTCAGATTAAATATGTACACTGTCCAACTGTGATCTATGTACCAGCTAAAGTCACCAGATACACTGCATCACGTATAGCTGTGCATGTCACAGGCCAAACACACGAGGCAGCTGTGGTCAGTCAACGTCAAATATGACGGTCATATACTCCAGCACTGCGAGTGCCACTGTTCATTGGATGAACTTGCTCGGTTGAACGTATCAAGAGAGGATGAGTTTTAAAACTGTATCACCTTTACAATGTCAATCTACGATTGTAATATTGCCCTGGTAGAATCATGGGCCCAGACTTTTCTCGGACACCTTGCCATTCTGTGCCGGGCCAGAGAATTCCCGTGACCGGCGCAAATCGCGCCACGCCGCCCCGACGCTGTAGTGATCTGTACATCTGTACATACACTAGGGACTGTAGCACAGATGTAACAGTCACAGCACCACTTGAGGGCAGCATCAGAGACGGGTATAAAGGGTCGAGCCCAAGGTAGGATCCACCTGTTTGAGAAGCACAGAGCTAGAGAGCAGAAGCACACAGAGATAGCTCAGCATAGACAGTTTACCTTAGTTTCACTGGTCATACTCCTTGAGTGTTTTACATCTAGTTGAGCTCTGGAAGCAGAACGAACCCTTTGAATTAGGGTTAGGCTTGTGTTAACTGTAAGTCTTCAGTCTTCATTCGGACCTAGAGAATAACATAGACGCCAGGAGACAATTCTCTCCAGAGTGCAGAATTGGTGCCATTGGCACCGGAGTGGTTGGCGCGGCGCCGGTCGGGGGCCACTCTATGCAGCCCCCCCGCCGATTTTCGGGATGGGCCGAGCGGCCATCATTAAAAACCCGTGTCCCACCGGCGCCGTTCACACCTACTCCCAGCTGGTGGGACCTCGGCATGGGAGGGTCCGGGGATGGCCTGTGGGGGGGGAGGGGGGGGGGAAGCGGGGGGGGGGAGGGGGGAGGCGGGGGGGGGGGGGGGCTGAGGGGGTGTCTGACCCCGGGGGGGGGGGGGGGGCACTGATGAAGCCTGGCCCGTGATCGGGGCCCACTGATCGGCGGGCCAGCCTCTCTGGCTGGTTGCCTCCTTTCTTCTGCACCGGCCCCTGTAGCCCTGTGCCATGTTGCATCGGGGCCGGCGTGGCGAAGGGAGCCACTGCGCATGCGCGCGTTGGCGCTGGTGCCACTTTGCGTGCGCGGACCCCGCGGTGCCCAGTTCATGGCAGAATCAGCAGCTGGAGCGGAGTGAATCGCTCCAGTGCAGTGCTGGCGCCGTCGAGAAACGCGACGGCGTTTCTGACGGCGTCAACACTTAGTCTCAGGCTCACAGAACCCCGCCCTGTATTTTTGACAAGGATGAATGGAAGCCAATGTTGGGCTATCATCAGGCTACACATAATCTTCGCTCCGTTTGTGCTGGAATTTTCTGTGAGGATTGAAACAGGGCCATTTACCAGTCAGAAGTGCAGTGGAATACTGTCCACTTGCCTGTATGAGTGCAGCTCCAACAACGTTCCAGACGCTCAATACCATCCGAACAAACTTCCCCGCATGATTGTCATCACATCCAGCACCTTAAACATTCACTCCCTCCACCACTAGTGAAATGTGACAGCAGTGTGTACCATCTATTAGATTTACTGCAGCACCTCGCCAAGACTCCTTCGGCAGCCCTTCCCAAAACTTGGACCCCTATCACCATGAAGGACAGTAGATCCATGGGGTCACCACCACCTGCAAGTTCCTCTCCAAGTCACTCACCATTCTGACTTGGAAATATACCGCCGTTCCTTCACTGTCACTGCATTATAATCCTGGAACACTCTCCCTAACAGCACTGTGGGTGTACCTACAACACATACACTGCAGTGGTTCAAGAGGTGACTCGCTACCATCTTCACAAGAGCAATTGGGTATAGGCAATAAATGCTGACCTTGCCAGCAATGCTTGCATCCTGTGAATAAATTTCTTCTTGCTTTCAATTACTATCCCTCAAAATGTAATATAGTCGATGGCGCAGTTCAGACCTGAAGTACGCATTGACACCAGGGACACAAAATCCAAATGTGTGGTTCCACTAAAGGTCTCCATGGCTTCGGCTGCACTACTGACCATGATGAGCATGACCTTCATGCTGTTCTACAGGTATATGGGCACACACAGGTGAGTCCCTGGTGCCGAAACACATTGAATTGGTGCCATACTGATATAACACAACTGATATGGTACCAGGATAAGATTAGAGGCCACGATGTTGGAGGTAGTATATTGGCCTGGGTAGAGAATTGGCTAATGGGCAGGAAACAATGAGTGGGAACAAGGAGTTCTTTTTCAGGATGGCGACCTGTAAGCAGTGGAGTTCCAGAGGGATAACTGCTGGGACCGCAACTATCGACAATATATACGAATGACTTGGAGGAAGGAAGCAAATGTACTGCAACTAAATTTGAAGATGACATAGAAATTGGCGGAAAGGCAAGTTGCGAGATGGACACAGTTTGCAAAGAGATATCAATAGGTTAAGTAAGCGGGCAAAAAGTTGGAGTATAATGAGGGAAAATGTGAAGTTGTTCATTTTGGAAGGGAGAACAAAAGAACAGAGATTTATTTAAATGGAGAAAACCTGCAGGAAGCTGCAACACAAAGAGACTTGGAGGTACTTGTGCATGAAACACAGAAAGCTAGCACACAGGTGAAGCAGGTAGTCGGGAAGGCTAATGGAATGTTGGCTCTTATTTAAAGGGGGTTGGTGTATAAGAGTAAGGAAGTCTTGCTGCAAGGTAGTGGTGAGACCACATCTGCAGTACTGTGAGCAGTTTTGCTCTCCTTGTTTAAGGAAAGATTTTGGGTCTGATTCTACCACTGTGATGGTTGAATTATGGGAGAGGCTCAAATCAGGCTTCGCTTTGGGCGTGAAACCTCACTCAAGTCGCCCGACTGGTGGTGCCCTGCGTGATCTGTCCCTCATATGAACCTTCCCTTTCTGGGCTCCTTCCTTTAGACACTCAGGAACTGTTAGCTACCCAGACATGGGAGATGAAGAAGCACCATCCCTTAATCTGACACTCACAGCTACCAACTCGGATATTAGAACTGCTCTTCCCCTGGGGATCTGTATCGATTTGGAATCACATGGGGAGCAGCTGCGCACAAAATGGATTGTAAGCAGCCCAGGGGTAAAGATGATTCATTTGCCAACTCACTGGAAGAAGAGTTGAAAAGTTTTGCTTCAGGGGACACAGGTATGGACCTAAAAGGAGCATGACACAGGAGAGTGATGATGGACATGTATACCAAGCCTGGTACATTGACAGACCTGCAAGAATGTCTCCTGCCACTGTCAAGGAGCATGGAGGAGTCTAGCTCCAACCTAGAAGAACAGATGGCAGAGCTAGTTTGCCCTCTTCGCAGCCTCCTACAGACCCTGAGGAGCTGGCACTGCTGCCCTCATACATGTAACAGCTTTTGTGCACGCAGGTCATATACTCTTCTGTATCGATATTGAATCCCTGTAAGGATACAGGAACTCAACGCAATAAAGGGGCTTTGTAAGAGAAACAGATTACTAATTCATCTGAAATCAGCGTACCTCCTTGAAGAACATCATTGCGAGGCTTATGTTGCTGCTTCGTGCTGCTCTTTTTACAATTAGACAATGCAGGCTTTGTCCAATTTTGGTATCATAAGACCACAAGAAATAAGAACGGGCCTGTTCTGCCATTCAATAGGATCATGGCTGATCTGACATTTCTCCCATCCACTTTCCTCCCCTTTTCCCATAACCCTTAATGATTAAGAATCTATCTATATCATCAAAGCAGGGTAATGTATTCAAATGTGAAGGAAAAGATAGATGGGGTTGTCTGATGGTGGATCTGATGTTGGGGTTTGATGGGGTTGACTGATGGGGACCTCTGATGGTGGTCACTTATGGACGTCTGATGGGTGGTTCTCATGGGGGTCTCTGATAGGGGTTTGGTAGGCTCAGATGGGGGTTTCAATGGGTGGGCAGGATGGCCCAGCACATCCTCATGCATACATGCTGTGTTGCGGGTGTGACCTGTTATTCTCATGGTGGGGAAATGGGTACCTCTCCTTGTTAGCGGGGGAAGGCAGAATTAACATTGTTGGAAGGACGGGAGGCGACTTTGGACCCCGGAATTGGACCACCCACTCAAATGGCGGTCTGATACCAGGATTCCAACAGAATCCAGTGAGCTCTCCCCGCTCCCCCATGCATATATTTGCATGGTTAAGGAGAGAGATTCACACCTGGGCACCACTCCCAGTGCAGACCAGTCCAATTCTCTACTGGTGGGACCACTTATTTTCAAGAATGGAGAAGCCAGGCTGAGGTTTCAGTCATCTCAAGCAGCTACCTCCCATATTATTGGTCTGGAGTCTTATTTATTAGTTCTGGTTGTCATTTCTGCTCGCGATCCTCGTACCTGCCCAGATCAGGTGGAGCCTGTTCCAAGAGTACAGCTTCTTTCCATTCGAACGCTGGTGCGAATATCCCATTAATTGGAACTTTTCTTTTCCTCAAAACTCCTTTCATTACATGTTAACTTTCCTAATCTATTTCTCCCAACGCTATTATGGATTTGGCTCAGGTCATAATCAGAAGATGATTGGCTGTAAAGTCTGTCTTTTCAATTTAGCTCCTAACTCCTGATGCTGCCTTAGCATCACCTCTTCAATAACCTTTCTTACATCACTGGTTCCAAGATGGGGCACAATTCTCCTTCCTTCGCAGACCTCTTTCGACCATTTCAAGATGCTCTTATCCCTGGCACCAACTTGGAAACATATCCTTCAAGACTCTGAACCTGGATGCAAATAATAATATTTTTCTCTAATAATAGAATGTTCACAGCTACTATCTTCCTTTTCTTTGTCTCTGCCTCTTTGGCGGGTTCCTGCTCCATAGTGTCTTGTTCAGCATTCTGACTGCCTTTTGCTCACAGAGATAAACTCCGCTGATCTTGGAGTACAGGAGCTGGATTTCCTTCATTAATTTGTGTATATTTCATTTTCTCCAGTTGGCTGACATTCAGACTCTATCCTGTATCTGGCATGTCACTGCACGCTGGAATACATTATCCAATAATTCTTTGAAGTGGCATAATTATGATCTTTCAGTGGCTCGTGGTCAATGAGTAGAAACCATTGATGAATGGCCTTCATTGTTAACCTGTGCCTGCCCTTCACTGATGGGATATTTTGCAGCTTATGCCCTTCATTATTGCTTTCACTCTTTAAGGCTGTATTGCTGTCTTCCATTGTTGATGTTGAGATACTTATGGGAAGCTAGTGAGTTCTGTCTATCCCTTTAACAATGTTGAATGAAATTATTGGCTTTCTTTTGCTTCCTGGGCAATGAAGTATCTCTGCTTTATAACTAACCTGGACCCTGTCCTCCATAGTGGCACTAACAAGTGAGTGTGTATCCCAAGAAGGAACTCCATAGTCCAATGAAGAGGTCCTTCCACTTTGCCTCATACCCCTCCCAAACAGACCTGATGTTACTTTCATTTTTTGCATGATGCCATTGTTCTGGGATCTCAGTATGGTGCTACCTGTACTTCAGGACCAGATTCAACCCTCCCTCCCTCATTGTCAGCATGTCTCTAATTTATCTGGAGCCTCCCGATGTGCAGGTCGAACTACCTCCTGTTATTCTCCAACCTTCCCCATTAATACTGGATGCCATCATTATCATAGTGGACATTCCAACCTTCTCCCCTGAACCCATCATTTGCGATGCGCCCATGCCCCATGTGGACCTCCACCCACCCCAACTCTGGGTTTTGTGTGCTGTTACGCACAGAGGTACCCCCCCCCCCCCCCCCCCGCACCTCCACGGCCACCTAAGAGCTCCATGGAACCCCCCCCTCTCCCCCTCTGTATTATGTCTGTCCTATCTACAAACTCTCCAGTGACCATCACCATTCCCCTTGCAGCCCAGTACCGAGCCCTCTATGCCCATTGATAGTAGGATGGCCCAGCACACCAAGCTGTGAATTTTTCCTTTGAAGCACCCAGCTCTTTCCCCTCCCTGCAGCTAGGATACACCATGCTTCCAATAATTGCTCTTTCTGCATGGACACTGCTCTTCTGCACTTTCTCTGACTTCATATTGAGGTCTGGTGCTGGACTGCTTAACATCTTTGAATCTTTCAATTTTTCAGCAGGAATGTCTGTGCTCTCTGACTCCTGTCTGCCAGCTCCTGAATCTAAATGGGAGCCTTGACGTAGTTCCCATTTCCAAAGAGGACAACAGCGACCCTCCCAAAACCACACCATCCCCGACTTCAGAGTGCAGGTCCAAACCATCCCTAATATGCCATTATTTGCCCTTCAGCCCCTGCCCTTGTACATCCCTCCATCCACATTGCCCCCCCTTGTCTTCATCAGCCCCACCCTCACCTTGCACCACATCCCTGGTCGAACTTCAGCCACTCGAAGTGGAGGCTGTATGAGTCCCGCAACACAGTGCTGTCCATACAGACAATGATGTACGGCACCAGGGGCAGAAGACCCCTGCACACCCCAACCCTGGGCCCAGTACTGATTTGAGTGGGTGAAAGAGGAGGGTTCATGAGTACAGCAGCACATCGCTGTACATTTAGGCAAACCTGGCATGGAGCTGGAGGGCACAAACAGGTCTGCCCCAGCAGATTAATATTCAGCACATCAGGGGCGGTGCAACACTACGGCAAGTAGGCTATGTGCATTACACTCAACTCAAAGTCACGAGTGAACTGAGGTCCAGCTTGCACACACCACTCTTTTCAAATTGGTCTGAGGCCAATGTAATTTTCCTCGGGCACGATGCAAGATTGGAAGATGTGGGGAGATTCCGCGAGCAGCTGTTTTAATTTACATTCATGCGATGCAAAGGGTTGCAAATTTTGTTCACGCCACCAGGCAATGTGATCACCGCCCCGCCATTAGGACAATTGCAATGTGTTTATACAGTGGCAGGTTTTCGACTTTTTGGCTCCCACTAGATTCTTCGCTTTGGTCCACCATCAACCCGCCGCAGGCTGATGTGACAGTCTGGAAGATTCTTGTTAAAATGGCCACGTAATTCTGATTGTCTGCACTGCCATGTTTTTAATTAATGAATTTACTTTTGAGTAATCTGTAGTTTAATCATTGAAATAATTGGTCACTTGAGAGCCAGATTTATTAAATAGGTGGACTTAACTTGATGTAAAATAAATTTGAAATTACTTCCTGTGATTAATTACTCTTGCGATTTGACAATTATTACTGTCTTTCAATGCAGTTTAATCACTTTGACTTGCACTAATATTAAATTCTTACAACCTCAAGTTTAACACTAACCATTAAAGATACCAAAGGGATATCTGGGTCCCTACCTGACCTTCATTGATCAGATTCTCCCAGCTCTGTGCACTTTGAATCAGTCCAGCCATCCATCACTCCTCTCCATGTGGTCTAGCTTCTTTGCTGGCGTGACTTCCCTTTCCTGCAGGATTGGACAGGAGATGGGAACGTTCTCTGCTTAGGCTACCTTGAACCACGTCAACCTAGAGATCATCTTGGACATAGTTCAACAAGCTGTGTTCTCATGCTCGTCCTTGCTGGAGCAAAGAATGCCTGCTTTTCGAACTGTGTCCAAGCTGTTCGTCTTTTGTTTCACAATGGGCGACGAACTCAAAGGCGGAATCTCCCACTCCTTAGTGATGTCCACTTTCCACTTCATGCCATGGTTTTCCACTTGCTACATCAAAATGCTGTTCTATCCGATCAACAACATTTTTCATTTCCCACAGCTTTAGCCATGCACATTGGCTTTACAGATCATTTCACACGAGAGATCTCAATGTCAAATGACGGCTTGCCCAGCGCTCTACGCTTTTGTGTTCTTCTGTGGTCTAACTTTGCTCTAATTGGTCAATTCAGTCATATGACAAGCTCAGATATTTGGTTAATTTTAAGTTACCGGTGCTGAAGTTCAGCTTAGCACAGGCAATGTTTCTGGGATTTGCACTTCTGCCAGTGGGAAAGGGCAGTCTTGCTACAATTGTAGAGGGAAATGAGGAGACCACACCTAGATAGTGTGTATAGTTTTGGCCTACTTATTGAATGAAGGATGGAATCCATAAAATTCCAACAGTGCGGAAGTAGGCCACTTGGCCCATCAATTCTACACCGACCCTCTGAAAGCGCACTCCACCTAGGTCCACTCGCCCGCCCTATCCCCGTAACTCCACCTAACCTGCACATCTTTGAACACTAAGGGGCAGTTTTTAGCAAGACCAATACACCTCACCTGCACATCTTTGGACTGTGGGAGGAAACCGGAGCACCCAAAGTAAACCCACGTGGACACGGGGAGAAAGTGCACCCAAGGCCAGAATTGAACCCGGGTCTCTGGCGCTGTGAGACAGCAGTGTTAACCAATGTGCCAACGTGCCGCTCGGATATACCTTCATTGGAGATGTTTCAGACAAGATTCACAAGACTGATTCCTGAGATGAATGGGTTGTCTTTTGAGGAAGAGTTGGGCAGGTTGGGCTTGTCAGTGTGGATGCTGAGGTGATGTTTCTCCTGGTGGGGGAATCTAGAACTGGAGGGCACAGTTTCAAAGTAAGGGGTCTCCCATTTAGGGTGATTAGGAGGAATTATTTCTCTCAGAGGGTCATTCATTTTTGGAATTCTCAACCCCAGGGAGCAGTGGAGGTGGAATCTTTACAAGACACCACTGAAACTCATGTTGAATTTCATTGAACCACATTAACTAACGGCCTGCAACGTCCTCAGAGTGGCAATTAGAGCCGGATTGCCATTCCGTAGTGACTTACCTTCACTTGAGCGTGCTCCGGTTCCCTCCCACAGACCAAAGTGCCTGCCTCGCCCAACCGTCCTGACTCAGGCCGGGTAGGCGGAACACAGAAGCAGGTCAGTGGCTCCAGTAGTGAAGTGTAAAAGGAAGACACATCCCCCTTTGTACAAGTTGCCGTAAGCAAGTTAGCTTAAAGGGACCATTGAAAGAGAGAACGTAAATTTCAAGGGTAAGTGAATGCGAATGGTTCATACTTTGGCGAGGGAGTGGGGGAGGGGGGTGGCGGATCGGTGGGAGAACAACATGTTCTTCCTCTGGTACATATTTTACCAATACGCTTTCTTTTCTGGATCACTTAAATGCCCTTTCCTTATTTTAAGGAAAGGGTTTATTAGGAATAACCAACAACCAGTTAAGAGTACAAATGCCTGGTAAAGCATCACTCACAGCACACCAAATAAGACGCAGGGTGATAGCTCCATTCTGCAAAATCAATAACGAGATAAGAAACAAAGTAACTGCATTAGTTAATAAATTGCATGGCAATATTAATGAGAGGAGAGGGGCGCTCTTGTGGAAGATCCCCTTTCTGGGGAAAAGCAGGCACAAACTCAACGAGAAATGTTTCTCCCTGACTTCTGTTCACGAGGTATAGGCATCTCAGTAATCCCTGCGTCATCGCGAATGTAAATACACCAACATGCACAGGGTTGATTTGAAAAAATAAGTAGCTCCTGGTTCCCTGATGTACAGCTGCTTTATTTATTGTCATCATCTTAATGTCTTCATTTTCTCAATCTAGACCAAAGGGTGGTCAAGAGGGAATTTGGTTTCACTTAACGAAGGCAGAGGCTATGCAACATGTTGGCAAGTCGATGCTTTGTTACACAAAAGCCTCCAAAATCTAGGCAGAGAATATTGAGTGATTTCTTCGGAATGCTAATTCACATTTGATGTACAATTTCCCTGCAACTTTCCACATTACATAGATAATACCAGACAGAATCACCCATGTCTTGCGATGACAATGCCTTAATGTAGGAAGCCTTAATAACACACAATCCCCATTTCTTCTCTGACGACCATTAAGAAAGCAGCCTATTGCATGCTCAGTCAATTGTATTTGACAAGCGACTTTCGGAGCTTGAACTGTCTTTTAGAAGACAGATTGCTCTGCTTGTTTGTTCAATTTCCTCTTTTTTAATGGAGCAGCAATGTAGTGACATAATATTAATCATCACACTGCAGTTTCTTCATGTAGCAGACTGCACAGCAGCTAAATGAGGCACTCAGAGTATCACCTTAAATGCAATGTCCTACCTGACCTAAACAGAGTGCCTATATTTCTCAATTAGAAGAACTCAAAAATTGAAACATGAAACAACTTTAATAATTGGCCTATTTCCCAATGATAATCTAAGAATGGCCCCAAGTATTTGATCAGCTGATGATGTTTCCACTCTTATGTTACCCTGGGCTGGATTCGCTGAAAACCGGCGCGATGGCCGGGACCCGGCGCCAAAAACAGCGCGGATCACTCCGGCGTCGGGCCCCCCAAATGTCGGGAAGTCTCTGGGCCCAAATAGGCTAGCATGAGGCCGTTCGCGACCACGTCACCCACCGTGGATGCACCGCGTCACAGCACAAAAGACGTGCCCCCCACCCCCCCCGGAAGGCCCACTAATATGGACGCCCGCCGCGCAGCCCCGAGTTTCCAGGAGCGTGACATCGAGGCGCTCCTGGAGGCAGTACAGGAGAGGAGGGAGGCCCTGTACCCCGGACATGGCCGCAGGGTCGCCCCACGCCTCAGCCGGCGCCTGTGGAGGGAAGTGGAAGAGGCCGTCAGCGCTGTGGCTGTGATACCAAGGACAGGCACCCAGTGCCACAAGAAGGTGAACGACCTTGTCAGGGCAGCCAGGGTGAGTACCCCCCCCCCCCCACCCCCCGCCCCTCAATGTGCAGCACACCCCCAGGTGCAACCAACCCTAACGCTAACCCAACCCTAACCCTAATGTGCTGCGCACCTCTGCCAATATACGCGCAACCGTTAGCGTGCATTCATATACCTGTCTAACACTGTTGCCCTTTACCCCTGCCACCCACCCACCCACCCCCCCAAGGGAGAAGCGGCATACAACAACAGGAAGCATGAGAGGACTGGAAGGGGCCCAGCTGATGAGAGGACACTCACCGTTCATGAGGAAAGGGCCCTGGAACTGGCAGGCGGACCTGTGCCCCGGGAGGTTGCCGAAGCAGAGATCGGGGTAGTCAGCAAGTGAGCCATCCACGGCCCGTCCCCATTCCCACATACCCCCCTCCCCATACCCCCCACCCCATATCCCCCTCCCCATATCCCCCATATCCCCCTCCCCATATCCCCCACATCCACCTCCCCATATCCCCCTCCCCATAACCCCCCTCCCCCATATCCCCCCTTCCCCATATCCCCCATATCCCCCTCCCCATATCCCCCTCCCCCATATCCCCATATCCCCCTCCGCATATCCCCCATATCCCCCTTCCCCATATCCCCCATATCCCCCCTTCCCCATATCCCCCATATCCCCCTCCCCATAACCCCCCTCCCCATATCCACTCCCCCATTTCCCCCTCACCCATATCCCCCTCCCCCATATCCCCCTCCCCCATATCCCCCATATGCCCCTCCCCATATCCCCCTCCCCCATATGCCCCATATCTCCCCTCCCCATATTCCCCCCTCCCCATATCCCCCACATCCCCCTCCCCATATCCCCCATATCCCCTCTCCCCCATATCCCCCATATTCTCCCTCCCCATATCCCCCCCTCCCCCATATCCCCCATATCCCCCGATCACCGCCTGTGTGTATAACCATGCTGCTGTGTTGTGTATTGCAGGACCAAACGGCGAGGCACCCGTCCCCGCAGATGCCGACTCCCGCAGGACGCCCCAGGGCGCCACGAGAGAGAGAGTGGCCCGGCCCTTCTGGAATGCGACGCCCGCAGGACGCCCCAGGGTGGCCATGAGAGAGGGAGAAACCCGGAGGAACAGGGAGATGACGCCCCATCTCGTGCGGGTGCGGCGACGCAGGCGTGTGATACCCAGCGACGAGGGGAGCAGCTACAGATCCCAGGACAGCCTACCCAGGACACCCCTACCCAGGACAGACCTACCCAGGACAGCCCTACCCAGGACACCCCTACCCAGGACACCCCTACCCAGGACCCCCCTACCCAGGACACCACTACCCAGGACAGCCCTACCCAGGACAGCCCTACCCAGAACCACTACCCAGGACAGCCCTACCCAGGACACCCCTACCCAGGACACCCCTACCCAGGACAGCCCTACCCAGGACACCCCTACCCAGGACAGCCCTACCCAGAACCCCTACCCAGGGCAGCCCTACCCAGGACACCCCTACCCAGGACAGCCATGCCCAGGACACCCCTACCCAGGACACCCCTACCCAGGACAGCCGTGCCCAGGACACTCCTACCCAGGACACTCCTACCCAGGACACCCCTACCCAGGACAGCCCTATGCAGGACACCGACACACATGACACCGAAATACAGGACATTGACACACAGTGGAAGGGTGGTGACGAGGCGCCACCCTAGAGTACCATGGATTCTGAGTCAGACAATGCTCACGACACAACACCACTACTGTCTCCAACACCCTCCACCATCGCACAGATACTCACCTTGGTTGGGCACTTTAGTGATGAGGCGTCTGGTACACTCACTGGTGCGCACAACACAGACATACTGGTACAGCAGGGGGAGGTAGGAGCAGCAGAGGTGCCGGGAGGTCGGAGGGCATCCTGGCGCAAGCGAACATCTGCCGCCCAGACAGGTCCCGGGTTCCTGGAGTTACCACACCCACCCATAGACCCGGTGCAGCCACCAAATCTGGGACGCAGGAAGAGGATGATGGCTGGCTTGCAGCGGCTGCAGACGCAGGTGGAGGACTGCGCCTGCATCCAGGCGTTGGGAGTGGTGCCAGTCATGCGTGCCTCCCAGGCCAAAACCGTATGGGTGGCGTCCGCGGTGGAGGCAATGGGTGCGACGGTGTCAGATATGGGGAACAGGATGCAAGGCCTGAGGTGTTCCGTAAAGGCAGCGTGTGTGGCCCAGGACTTGGCTTCCCTCTCACAGGAAGCCATGAGCCAGAGCCAGCGGCAGATGGCAGAGGCGCTCAACACCGTGGCCTAGTCTCAGCAGGCCATGGCGCAGTCCCAGCAGGCAATGGCCCAGTCTTTGCAGGCCATGGCCCAGTCTCAGCAGGCCATTGAGGGCATCGGTGCCATTGCCCATGTGCTAGCAGCCTGGCCCATCTAGGCCGGGCCGGCCCAGGAAACAGCCGCCAAAGGGATCCCGAGTCAGAGGGCAGGAATCACAGCAGTCCACCTCCAGTTCTGCTGTACCATCTGGGGAACCACCTAGGCGTAGTCAAAGGGCCCGTAAGGCCAAACAATTAGACACAATGTAAGTTGGCACGGCTGCAGGGCACAAACGAGTTTTAGGGGCGAGGGCACGTGTTGATGGAACCATCAATTCTACGGACACGTGCTTGTAGGATTAGAATAGCGATTTTAATATACTTACAACAGAGCCAGCCTGTTAGCCGTTGAACTTTCGATGAACTGGCTGGCTGACTCTGTGGCACGGATCTTTATACAGCAGCTCCAGGGGGAGGAGTTCTGGGCGGAGCCAAGGGGGAGCCCAGTACAAACTCTCTTGTACTCCCAGAGCTATTCCCCCTGGTGGTCAGGTAGTGCAACTGCACTTACAATATCGGTACATATATACAATGGGAACAGAGTGACATTGGTAACTTATAATACCGTGTGAATCTCATTCACCACATTCACGCCCTGTGAAAAAAATCAAGTCCGGTGGGGGTGGTGGCTCACAGAGTTAGTCTGTCCGGTGGACGAATTGTTCGTTGCGACCTGCGGAGCACCAGGGTTGCAGCCTCTTGCGGTGGCTGGGTGGGTGTTGAGAGCTGGGGTACGATGGCGGACTCCGGGGCGGGTCTCGTCCAAACTTCATACACCTCTGGCACGACCGGAGACTGGGGGCGCCGGGGGCGGGCTGGTGCTGGCGCGTGGAACCGGTGGGGCGTGCTTGCGGGATCGGGGGCGCGAGGGGGCGGCAGCATAGGGAACGGGGTAAGGGGTTCCTCAGTGGGGGTAGGGGGGTGGCTGGATCCAGCAGGGGTGCCAGGTCCCGTACTCCACGAATGCGTACTGGGGGTTGGAATGGAGGAGACGCACCTTTTCAACAAGGGGGTCAGTTTTGTGCGCCCTGACGTGCTTCCTCAGGAGAACCGGGCCTGGTGTCCTCAGCCACGCCGGAAGTGAGACCCCCCTGGTAGTGCCCCTAGAAAAAATGAAGAGCCGCTCGTGAGGTGTTCGATTGGTCGCTGTACAGAGGAGTGATCTAATTGCGTGGAGCGCGTCTGGGAGGACTTCGTGCCATTGGGAGACTTGAAGTTTTCTAGACCAGAGGGTCAGTAGGATGGTCTTCCAGACCATCACGTTCTCCCTCTCCACCTGCCCGTTCCCCCTGGGGTTATAGCTGGTAGTCCTGCTCGAGGCAATGCCCTTGTCGAGCAGGTACTGACGCAGCTCGTCGCTCACAAAGGACGAACCCCGGTCGCTATGCACGTAGCTGGGGAAACCGAACAGGGTGAAGACACTATGCAGGGCCCTAATGACTGTGTGGGAGGTCATATCGGGGCATGGGATGGCGAAGGGGAATTGGGAGAACTCGTCTATGATGTTGAGGAAATAAATGTTCTTGTTAGTGGAGGGGAGTGGCCCTTTGAAATCGATCGCAAGGCGCTCAAAGGGCCTAGAAGCCTTGACCAGGTGGGCCCTGTCTGGTCTATAGAAGTGCGGTTTGCACTCCGCACAGATCGGGCAGTCCCTGGTGACCGCTTTTACCTCCTCGTTGGGGAAAGGCAGGTTTCGGGCTCTAATGTAGTGGGCGAGCCGGATGACCCCTGGGTGGCAGAGGTCATCGTAAATGGCTTTCAGACGGCTGATCTGCGCGCTGGCGCATGTCCCACGGGATAGGGCATCCGAGGGCTCGTTGAGCTTCCCCGGTCGATATTTAATATCGTAACTATAGGTGGAGAGTTCGATCCTCCACCGAAGGATTTTATTGTTTTTTATTTTGCCCCTTTGCGAGTTGTCAAACATAAAGGCAACCGATCGTTGGTCGGTGATGAGGGTGAACCTCCTACCTGTGAGGTAGTGCCTCCAGTGACGAACAGCCTCCACGATGGCTTGTGCTTCCTTCTCGACTGAGGAGTGTCGGAGCTCTGAAGCGGATAGGGTACGGGAGAAAAATGCAACGGGCCGCCCTGCCTGATTTAAAGTGGCTGCTAGCGCTACCTCTGAGGCGTCGCTCTCAACCTGAAAGGGAGTGGATTCATCCACTGCCCACATGGCTGCTTTGGCGATGTCCTCCTTGATGCAGCTGAAGGCCTGGCGCGCCTCAGCAGACAGGGGAAATCGTGTGGCCTTAAAGAGTGGGCGGGCTTTGTCCGCATATTGAGGGACCCACTGGGCGTAGTATGAAAAGAACCCCAAGCACCATTTGAGGGCCTTGGGGCAATGAGGGAGGGGGAGTTCTAAGAGGGGGCGCATACGGTCCGGGTCTGGGCCCAGGACTCCGTTCTCCACGACGTAGCCGAGGATGGCCAGTCTGTTTGTGCGGAAAACACATTTCTCCTTGTTATAAGTGAGGTTTAATTTCTGTGCCGTTTGGAGAAAACGGTGGAGGTTGGCTTCGTGGTCCTGCTGGTCATAGCCGCAGATGGTAACATTGTCCAGATACGGAAACGTGGCCCGCAGCCCGTACTGGTCTACCATTCGGTCCATTGCTCATTGGAACACCGAAACCCCGTTAGTGACGCCGAAGGGAACCCGGAGGAAATGGAAGAGGCGGCCATCGGCCTCGAACGCCGTGTAGTGGCGGTCCTCCGGGTGGATTGGGAGCTGGTGGTATGCAGACTTCAGATCCACCGTGGAAAATAGCCGATATTGGGTGATCTGTTTAACCATGTCTGCAATTCTGGGGAGGGGATACGCGTCTAGGAGCGTAAAGCGATTTATGGTCTGACTATAGTCGACGACCATGCAAAATATTTCCCCGGTCTTGACGACCACCACCTGAGCTCTCCAGGGATTAGTACTAGCCTCTATGATCCCCTCACTGAGCAGCCGTCGGACCTCCGATCGGATAAAGACCCTATCCTGTAGGCTGTATCGTCTGCTGCGAGTAGCTACTGGCTTGCAATCTGGAGTGAGATTGGCGAAGAGAGGAGAGGGGGAGATGCGCAGCATGGCTAGGCTGCAGATAGTGAGTGGGGGCAGGGGCCCGCCGAAGCTGAGGGTGAGGCTCTTGAGGTTGCACTGGAAATCCAGGCCTAATAAGAGTGGCGCGCAGAGGTCAGGTAGGACATAAAGTTTAAATTTTGAATAACTAGCGCCTCGAATTGTGAGCGTAGCGATGGTGCGTCCTTGGATTTGGACTGAGTGGGAGCCCGAAGCGAGGGCGATAGTTTGGCTCACCGGAAAAATAGGAAGCGAACAGTGTCTTACCAGCTCTGGGTATATGAAGCTCTTGGTGCATGCTGTACCCGTTGATCGGGACCACCGCCATCGAACTTCGTAGGTGCGTGGGGCGGGATTGATCTAAGGTGACCACGTTGAGTTGCGGGCCGCGTAATGGGTGCCCGGGGAAGTCGTAGTCTTCTGATGAGCTATCTGAGCATGATGCAGATGGGGCCCGTGGATCGCACGTGGTGAGCGGCGAGGAAGATGGCTTCCAAGATGGCGGCCCCCATGAGTCGCACGTGGCCGGCCGCATGGTGGGGGTTTGCCAAGATGGCGGCCCCCATGGATCGCACGTGGTGGGAGGGGGCGGAGTCGGGGCGTAGGCCACAGCGATTCTGGCCCCGCGGCCCCGCTGGTGCTGGGAGCGATTTGTTCTCTCTACTGGGGAGTTAGAAACTGGGGCCCTTTTCACGAGGCACTCTCTGGCATAGTGGCCTTTCTTCCCGCAGCTGCTGCAGGTCGCGGATCGGGCTGGGCAGTGCTGCCGCGGGTGCTGGCTTTGGCCACAGAGATGGCAGGCTGGGCAGCTGAGTAGCTGACTGGGGCAGCAGAGTAACTGGCTTTGGCAGCGCGGTAGCTGGGGGGCCGTGCGGCTCAGGCCTGGGGGAGTTGTTGGTCGGGGGCCCACGATGAGGTTGCGGGGTCCGCGGGAAACGAGGTGAGGCTGCAGAAGGAGACTTCCATAGTGGTAGCAGCCTCCACAGTAGTATCTAAGTCCTGGGCCCCCTTTTCTAGCAGTCTTTGGCGCACATAGTTCGATCTAAGGCCCGCTACGAAGACGTCCCGCACAGCAAGCTCCCTATGTTCAGCCGCGGTAACGGCTTGATAATTACAGTCATTAGAGAGATTGTTCAGTTCACGTACAAACTCGGCTAGCGTTTCTGTAGGCCACTGACGGCGAGTCGTAAACACGTGACGTGCATAAACCTCGTTAATGGGCCTAACATACATTTTGTCCAATATCGCCAGTGCTGCGGTGTAAGAACCGTCCGGATTTAGCTGTGTGGAGATTCTGTGGCTTACCCTCGCATGCAGTAGGCTGAGCTTTTGTTCCTCCGTTGTTCCAGTGGTGCTGGCTTCTGCCAGGTAGGCCTTAAAACATCTCAGCCAGTGGGAGAAAATTTCTTTAGCCTCTGCATCCTGCGGGTCGAGTTCCAGGCGTCCGGGCTTGAGGGCTGCTTCCATGATTTACTTCGACTGTTTCGTAAGTATATTAAATTGATGGAACCATCAATTCTACGGACACGTGCTTGTAGGATTAGAATAGCGGTTTTAATATACTTTAAGCAGAGCCAGCCTGTTAGCCGTTGAACTTTCGATAAACTGGCTGGCTGACTCTGTGGCACGGCTCTTTATACAGCAGCTCCAGGGGGAGGAGTTCTGGGCAGAGCCAAGGGGGGAGCCTAGTACAAACTCTTGAGTACTCCCAGAGCTACTCCCCCTGATGGTCAGGTAGTGCAACTGCACTTACAATATCGGTACATATATACAATGGGAACAGAGTGACATTGGTAACTAATATCGTGTGAATCTCATTCACCACACGTGTATGGACTGTTTGTTATTAAAATCACTTTCATACCTAGAGAAGCTGCCTTTGTGCTCTGTCCGAAACATGCGGGGGGGGGTGTCATGTACGTTGAGCGCCAGTGTGTGTGAGGGGTGGTCTTATGTCGGCCCCAGGTGAGTGTGCCCTCTCTCCCCCTGGGCCGCCCTCCCCATCCCCCCGGGCAGAGGACGGGACCGTGCGCTGCAGTGTCACGGCTGCATGCAGGGATGGTCCGGGTGGATGAGGTACTGTGGCCATGGGTCAGACATTGTCCAACGATGTGGAGCCAGGAGCTCATTGCAGAGCGGGTCGTCATCATCCTCGATGGCCTGCAATAGACACGCTTCCACCGGCGACTGTGTGAGCCCGGCCTGTCGTGCCGCAGGTGGATCTGCAATGGAGGGGCGGTGTGCATGCGGGTGGGGTGGGTGTGGTTGGTGGGTGTGGGGGGAGGGGGTAAGAGGGGTCGGATGTTGCCATGTGTGCGGTATGTGGCCATACTCGCCGATTCCCACGCCCCCTAGTCAGTGAACCTGGCGGCTATCAGCCTGTCCCGTGCCCGCTGGCCCAGCCGGTAACGGTGGGCAGCCTCCCGTCCATGTCCAGCCCGTCTGCCCTGACCATTGCCCCTATCCTCCTCATCTGGGGAGGACTGAGCCTCGTCCTGCTGCTCCTCCACTCCCCCCCTCCTCTGCTTACGGCACATCGCCCCTCTGCTGGGCTATGTTGTGCAGGACGCAGCACACCACAATAATGTGGCCGACCCTATCTGGCGGGTACTGGAGGGCCCCCCAGAGAGGTCCAGGCACCTGAAACGCATTTTGAGCACGCCAAAGCACCTCTCTATCACACCCCTGGTCGCTGCATGGGCATCATTGCAACTGTTCTCCGTGTCACTCTGTGGCCTCCGTATAGGCATCATCAGCCACAACCGCATCGGGTAACCCCTGTCGCCCAGCAACCAGCCCCTCAGCCGGGGGTGGCGTCCCTCGAACATGCCGGGGATGTAAGACCGCAACAACACATATGAGTCATGAACACTTCCCGGGTACCGGGCGCAGACGTGCATGATAATCATGCGGTGGTCACAGACCACCTGGATGTTCATGGAATAGGTCCCCTTCCTATTGGTGAACACGGCCCTGTTATCTGCAGGTGGCCGCACGGCGACGTGTATCCCATCGATCGCCCCCTGGACCATGGGAAACCCGGCCACGGCAGAGAAGCCCACGGCCCAGCCATCCTGGCTGGCCTGGTCCACAGGGAATTGGATGTAGCGATCCGCAATGGCATAAAGGGCGTCTGTCACTGCCCGGATACACCAGTGCACCGATGTCTGCGAGATGCCGGACAGGTCCGCACTCGGTGTCTGGAATGACCCCGTGGCATTAAAGTTCAGGGCCACCATAACCTTGACGGACACGGGGAGAGGGTGTCCTCCCCCAGTGCCACGCGGTGCCAGGTGTTCCAGCAGGTGGCAGATGTGTGCCACCGTTTCCCGGCTCATCCGGAGTCTCCTCCTGCATTCCCGGTCCGTGAGGTCCTGGTACGATGAACGGGGCGGGTACACACGGGCCCTCCTCCGGCGTGTCCATCACCGTGGCGCCACAACGTCCTCCACCCTCTCCTCGTGCTTCTCCTCCTCTTCATGCTCCCCCGGCTCCTCCTCCTCCCCCAGGGCAACATGTAGAATAGCGGCTGCTGCCACGGTGGCCAACATCGCTGGCTGATCAGAAAACATGACAGCCTGCGGTGGGGGTGGGGGGGGGGGGGGAATGACAACATGTCATCATTGCCCGTACCCCCCCGCGCAGCCAGGTGCCATGGGCTGCATGGGCGTGACTGTTGGAGGATGGCACCTGGCCAGGCGGACGACCTCCCTTGCTCCCCCCCCCCTCCCCGGAACTCCCCCCCCCCTCCCCGGCACTCTCCCCCCCTCCCCAGCACTCAGCACTGTCCCCCCTCTCCCCGGCACTTTCCCCCCCTCTCCCCGGCACTCGCTCTCTCCCCCCCCTCCCCGGCAATCGCTCTCTGCCCCCCTCCCCGGCACTCCTCCCCCCCTCCCAGGCACTCAACCCCGCTCCCCGCACTCTTCCCCCCCCCCCCCTCCCCAGCACTCTCCCCCCCTCCCCGGCACTCTCCTCCCTTCCCCAGCACTCTCCCCACCCCTCCCCAGCACTCACCCCCCCTTCCCCGGCACTCTTCCCCCCCTCCCCGGCACTCTCCCCCCCTCCCCGGCACTCTCCTCCCCTCCCCAGCACTCTCCCCCCCTCCCCGGCACTCTCCTCCTCCCCGGCACTTTCCCCCCCTCTCCCCGGCATTCGCTCTCTCCCCCCCTCCCCGGCAATCGCTCTCTCCCCCTCTCCCCGGCATTCGCTCTCTCCCCCCCTCCCCGGCAATCGCTCTCTCCCCCCCTCCCCGGCACTCTCACCCCCTCCCCGGCACTCTCCCCCCCTCCCCGGCACTCTCCTCCTCCCCGGCACTCTCACCCCCTCCCCGGCACTCTCCCCCCCTCCCTGACACTCTCCTCCCCTCCCCGGCACTGTCCCCCCTTCCCCAACATTCTCCTCCCTCCCCGGCACTCTCCTCCCCTCCCCGGCACTCTCCTCCCCTCCCCGGCACTCTCCCCCCCCTCCCCAGCACTCTCCTCCCCTCCCCGGCACTCTCCTCCCTCCCCGGCACTGTCCCCCCTCCCCAACATTCTCCCCGGCACGGTCCGCCCCTCCCTGGCACTCTCATCCCCTCCCCGGCACTGTCCCCCCTCCCCAAAATTCTCCCCGGCACGGTCCGCCCCTCCCTGGCACTCTCCTCCCTCCCCGGTACTCTCACCCCCTCCCCGGCACTCTCCTCCCCTCCCCTGCACTCTCTTCCCCTCCCCGGCACTCTCCTCCCCTCCCCAGCACTCTCCTCCCCACCCCGGCACTCTCCTCCCCTCCCCGGCACTCTCCTCCCTCCCCGACACTGTTCCCCCCTCCCTGGCACTCTCCTCCCCTCCCCGGCACTCTCCGCCCCTCCCCGGCATTCTCCTCCCCTCCCCGGCACTGTCCCCCCCTCAATGGCACTCACCTCCCCTCCTCGGCACTCTCCTCCCCTCCCCGGCACTGTCCTCCCCCACCTGGCACTCTCCTCCCTCCCCGGCACTCTCCCCCCCTCCCTGGCACTCTCCTCCCCTCCCTGGCACTGTCCCCCCCTCCATGGCACTCACCTCCCCTCCCTGGCACTCTCCTCCCCTCCCCGGCACTCTCCCCCCCTCCCTGGCACTCTCCTCCCCTCCCTGGCACTGTCCCCCCCTCCATGGCACTCACCTCCCCTCCCTGGCACTCTCCTCCCCTCCCTGGCACTGTCCCCCCCTCCATGGCACTCACCTCCCCTCCCTGGCACTCTCCTCCCCTCCCCGGCACTCTCCCCCCTCCCTGGCACTCTCCTCCCTCCCCGGCACTGACTCCCAGCACCCCCACCCACAGAGCCACCCCCCACAGCCGCTCCCCTCCCCCCCACAGCCCCCCCCCCCCCCCACAGCACCCCCCTCCCCTACACTCACAGTCTGCGGCCACGCCCCACACCGTGACCTACTTCCATGCTGTATGGCGTCAACCATCAGCACTGGTTGACGCCGTTATATAGGTGTTTTGATTTACGCGGACGTGACTCATGCTCAGGTCGGCGGGACATCGGCCCATCCGGCCGGGAGAATACGGGCAGCCCCGGGGTCCATAGCGTCATGCCGGCCCTGGCCATTCTCCGAGGCGGGCGGCAGGATTGATGCCTCGCCAACTTTTTAGCGTTCGGAGACTTCGGGAGACGGCGGGGGCAGGATTCACACCGGCCCACGGTGATTCTCCGACCCGGCGGGGGGTCGGAGAATCCAGCCCCTTGTCTTTAATGAGGGTCAAATGTGATAGAATGTCCAGGGTAATTTGGGGAAAAATAACATCCATTTAGCTGCAAGCGGTCTTTATTATTGTCCACCTTTGAAAATACAACCTGCTCCAGTGCTCGAAACAATGAAAAATTGCTGGAACTGTGGGAATTATTTCTAAAATGAGAATGCAGATCTCTAGAGCGGTTATGAAGGGGGTGGAGTGTGGGGGGGTGGCAGAGAAGCGGGGGGAACGGTGACGGTAGTGTGGTCAAGTTAGTTGTGGTTTAGAACAGCACTGGCAGCACATCGTTCAATCCCTGTTCTGCCGAAGTTCGACTTAGGGCCTGGCTCTGAAACGCGGCCTGAGCTACGGTTCAGCGACACTCAAATATTTGATGATGCTACTTGGGGATGAAGAAGACCTGTAAAAATCCAGCGTCAGCCATGGCATCTTGTTTTTGGTACGCACTGTTGCCATTATGCAGTAGTAAGTGATTGTTCAAGGGGGTGGGGTGTCAATCTAACAGGTTGCTTGGTATTCAGGATCTTGAGGGTTATTGGAGCTATAGTCAATAATACTGAAGCTGTGGATTTATACCTCACTTCAGGACTTGAGCACAAAAGTCCAGGCTGGTTCTCCAATGCAGTACATGTTGCCTTTTGGAGGAGTTAAACTGAGGCACTGCCAGTCGGACGTTAAGCACCTGGCACTATTTCAAAGCAGAGGGGTTTTTCTTGGTTGCCTGGACGATATTTATCAGTCAATTAAAAAACACAGAAACAGACTTGTTATCACATCACTGCTTATGGGAGCTTGCTGTGTGCAGAATTGGTTGCCATGTTTCCCCCGTTATCGCATAAATGACCAGGCTGCAAAAAAATTACTTAATTGGCTCCAAACCACTTAGGATGTCTTCTGGTCACGAAAGGTGCGATATAAATGTATATCTTACTTCCTTTACCGTATATTCTAATCCTTGCTTCAATTTGTAATATTAAATTTTTGTTGCACATGTGGACATGCAAAATGTGGTTACAATTTGTGCATTTTCGAATTGGTTGTTTCAAAACAATGCTTGCAGGGATAGGTAATAAATTGATTGACCATAGAATCTCTACTGTGCAAAAGGAGACCATTCAGCCCATCAAGTCTATACCAACCCCTTGGAAGAGCACGCTACCTAGGCCCACTCCAACACCGCATCCCCACAACCCCACGTGACCTGCACATCTTTGGACACTAAGTAGTAATTTTTAGCATGGCCAATCCACCTAACCTGCACACCTTTGGACTGTGGGTGGAAACCGGAGCGCCCGGAGGAAACGCATGAAGACACGGGGAGAAGGTGCAAACTCCACATGGACAGTGGCCCAAGGCGAGCATTGAATCTGGGTCCCTAGTGGTGTGAGGCAGCAGGGCCAACCACTGTGCCACCATACGACTCCCGTGGAACAATAAATGGCTGTTTATGAACTAAAGGTTCCTCAACTGTACAGTGCCATTCTAGTTTTTTCTACATTCATTAACGGAATGCGGGCATCTCTAGCTCGGCCAGCATTTATTGAACATCCCTAGCTGCCCTTCAGAAGGTGGTGGCAAACAGTTAAAGGAAAAATGGTGATATACTCTATAGTTAATTTGTAACTAGATAGATAATGCATTATTCTAATGTTTTCCCACACTCTATTATGGCAATAACTTGATAACTTTACAGTTATGTCACTACTTTTTGCACACTTTAACTTTCAAAAGTAGGCTGGTAAATAAAAAGGCTTTGTCATTGCATAAGGACACCATTTATTTTCACATAACCTTTGCACAATGAGTGACAGAAATATTGAATGAAAATGAGGCGCCACTGTCACCATTGTCCCCTTTTCTATTTAAGTAGTTACAAAGAGTCACATTTAATATCGTTTTGTTAGGGCTGCCTTTTTGTTGTTTCTTTCTGAATATTGCTGTTTAAACATGAAAGCGATTATACTCGCTGACAGTCTGTAGGAAATAAGCAGGCAGAAGTGGAAAATTCAGTAAGGTGTCGAGGCTTCCACTGTGTTAACTCAGCTCATGTTGAGCTGTTTAAGATCTCCTTCAAGTCAATTCTCCGTGTCAGCAGCGGCTGTTAAAGCAGCCAGTAAAAAATCAACAGATGTAAGTTAAATAATGAAGTGATTGCTTATTTGAAACTCATTTCATTTTATCAAGGGATTCTGGTAATAATGTTCATTGTAATTCAGCTGACTCAGAAAGGAAACCCCATTACTGGCAGAGATGAACTTTAAATTCTATATGAAAGGAAACAGACATGGAATTTTTATTTTCAGATATGACCGCAGCGAGGCTTGGGGCCTTATGATTGACATTTGTGAATGAATAATGAGAAAAGAGAAGAAAGGAGAACATTAAATCCTAAATAATTAAACCAGAGTGCCATAGAAACTGGACTGCTCTAAAATGGCTGCCTAAGGGTCCAATATGGTGGGCAGCGGGTGCACACTGCGGCAAGAGGGCACTACCCTACCAACCATCTTGGTTAGGAATTCTCAGTATCCATGCCTTAACCAGTGTGTGTCCACATGTATAATCGGGGGGCAGGGGTGGTCTGGAGGGTGGGGGGGGGGGGGGGGGGGGGGGGGGGGGGGGGGGGCTTTCCCCTTTTCGGGTCCCCTTTTCAAAATTCAATTGTAAATCTCTGTGGCCTGTGGTTAATATTTTCAGGCAGCTAAACCAGTGACCATCAAAGGGACAGATGGAGGCTGCTACATGACAGGTGAATTTAAACAGAGGGGTATGCTTACATAGAACATACAGTGCAGAACGAGGCTATTCGGCCCATCGGGTCTGCACCGACCCACTTAAACCCTCACTTCCACCCTATCCTCATAACACTTTGTGCAATAGTTCACCTCCCTTTATACATTGAATCAGAGGGCTTCTGGCGACTGTCGCCAGGTGATAACTCCAACCCAGGCTTGGTTGAGGATATCGGCAGCCTCAGACGCTGGCTGAATATACCACCATTTCACAACCAGCGCGCTGTCACTTGTACCCACAGAACATGCCCACAGCTTGTACCAATTCAAATCGCATCCCATTCATAGGCCAGTGGACGAAGGTCAGGTCGGGATAATGGAAAGGGTCGGGAAGACTAACAATAATCTAGCACTGTTTATCCAGGACTCTTAAAACATACCCATGAGGCTGTTTGCCATTGGTTTGCAGAGTGGATTGAATTTGTGGAAAAGTGAAATGGTTTCCTTGGTGGCATAATTTTATTTAATGAGAAGCTTTATTTGGTGCATCATGAAACTAAAATGTCCCATAGCAGATTGTAAAAAAAAAAAAAAATCCATTTCACAGGTCACTCTAGGTAAAATCACTTAATCTCGCTGGAACCTGACCCCATTACTTTCTTTTGGTTGCTTTTGTGTAAATGTCAAAACCAACAGAGGCCTCTGGAAGAGGAGCAGTCCACTGAGAGGAATAAATATTTTTTAAAGGCATGCCTTTCAGAATCCATGTAATTGTCCATATTGTCTAGTGACTGTGCCAGTCACCATGCTCTTGACCGTTGACCCTGTTGCCCCATAACCCTTCCAATTTATTTCTGAGGGCCTATGATTGGAAAAATCAGATCATATTTTTTTCCAACAGGGGCTCGGTTACCATATTAAGGTACCTGGAATTAAGTTATTGTGTGCACCCTAAAGTTTTAACATGACAAAGCATTGCAAGAGATAAATCAGACTGTCGGACATGAGATTTATTACAAACAGCAGTAAATTCATTGAAGTCTACTTGTGACAATGAGCAATTATTATATTATATTATATTATATTAGGGGCAGCACGGTAGCATTGTGGATAGCACAATTGCTTCACAGCTCCAGGTTCCCAGGTTCGATTCCGGCTTGGGTCACTATCTGTGCGGAGTCTGCACATCCTCCCCGTGTGTGCGTGGGTTTCCTCCGGGTGCTCCGGTTTCCTCCCACAGTCCAAAGATGTGCAGGTTAGGTGGATTGGCCATGATAAATTGCCCTTAGTGTCCAAAAATTGCCCTTAGTGTTGGGTGGGGTTACTGGGTTATGGGGATAGGGTGGAGGTGTTGACCTTGGGTAGGGTGCTCTTTCCAGGAGCCGGTGCAGACTCGATGGGCCGAATGTCCTCCTTCTGCACTGTAAATTCTATGATAATCTATTACATTCACAAATCCATTTAAGCCTGGGAACAGTTTATTTTTCAGAATGTAGCAAGTCAAATTGGGTTATGCATTCAATCCAAAGGTAGTAAAGGTCGTGACATGGTGCCTTTTAATTTCGTAGGTAGAGGTCATAGCGTAATGGTATTGTCGCTGGACTTGTAATCCAGAGAATTCTCTGCAAGGCCGGCGCCGGAGTGTTTGGCGCCATGCTAACTCGCGCTGAAGGGCCTCGCCAGCTGGCGCGACTTGGCGCATGCGTGGGAGTGCGAGCGTGTGCTGGCATCATGCCACCGCATGCGCAGGGGGGTTCTTCTCCGCACCGAGCATGGCGGAGGTTGGCAGCGGCCGGTGCGGAGGAAAAGAGTGCCCCCACGGCACAGGCCTGCCCGCGGATCGGTGGGCCCTGATTGCGGGCCAGGCCGCAGTGGACCCCCCCCCCCCCCCCCCCTCCCCCCCCCCCCCCCCTCTCCCCCCGGGGCCAGATCTCCCTGCGCCCCCCGAGGACTCTGCAGGCCGCCCGTGGAGCCAGTTTCCACTGGTAAGGACCTGTTGTGCTTTACGCCGGCGGGACCCGCCAAAAACGGGCAGCCACTCGGCCCATCGCGGGCCAGAGAATTGCCGGGGGAGGGGGCACCACCAGCGGCCGCCGACCGGCGCGGCGCGATTCCCGCCCCGCCAAAACCTCGGCGCCGGAGAATTCGGCAGCCGGCGGGGGCAGGATTCATGCCGCCTCCCGGCAATTCTCCGACCCGGCGGGGAGTCGGTGAATCCCACCCCAGGGTTCAGCTCTGGGCACCCAGATTCAAATACTACCATGGCAGATGGTGAAATTTGAATTTAGTAAAAAAATCTGGAATTAGAAGTCGAATGATAACCATGAAACTTGTTGGCGATTGTCGTAAAAATCTGTCGTTCAATAATGTCCTTTCGGGAAGTAAATCTGTCATCTTGACCTGGTCTAGCCTATGTGTGACTCCAGATTACCCACAGAATCCCTCAATGCAGAAGGAGGCCATTCAGCTCATTAAGTCTACATTGACCCATTGAAAGAGCATCCTACCTAGGCCTACTTCCCTGCCCTATCCCCGAAACCCCAACTAATCTGCACATTTTTGGACACTGAGGGACAATTTTAGCATAGCTAATCCATCTAACCTGCACATCTTTGGACTGTTGGAGGAAACCAGAGCACCCGGAGAAAACCCACGCAGACACGGGGAGATTGGGAAAACTCCACACAGACAGTCACCCGAGACCCAAATCAAAGCCGTGTCCCTGGTGCTAATATGATTAAATGCCACAGGGAATGGACAATAAATGCTGGCCCAGCTAGCGATAAGCCCACAGCCCATGAATGAATAAAGAAAAAAACAGTAAAGGGTTTGCAGTTCGACAGGTTATAAATATTAATATCAAAACATAATTATTTAACCATTGGTAGGAAAACAGTTGCAGGATCCGGCAGAGTCAGCTTGGATTTCTGAAAGGGAGATCATGCTTGACAAATCTACTGGAAATCTTTAAGGGTGTAACTCGTAGAGTTGACGAGGGGGAGATAGTGGATGTGGTTTATATGGACTTTCAGACGACTTCCGACAAAGTGCTGAATTAAAGCGACATGGGATTGAGGTCATGTATTGAGATAGAAAACTGGTTGGCTGACAGGAAACAGAGAGTAGGAATAAACCTGTCTTTTTCCAAATGGAAAACCCTGACTTGTGGGGTACTGCAGGGATCAGCGTTAGGTCCGAAGAAATTCACAATGCATATTAATGGTTTAAATGAGGGAACGAAATGTAATATCTCCAAATTTGCAGATGACACAAAGTTGGGTGCAAGTGCCAGGTGTTGGGAGGATGCAGAGATGCTTCAGTGTAATTTGAGCAAGTTGAGTGGGTGGGCAAATGCATGGAAAATGCAGTATAAGTGGATTATTGTGAGGTTATCCACCTTGGTAGCGAAAAGAGGAAGGCAGATTATTATTGGAATGGCTATAGACTGAGAGAGGAGAATGTGCAATGAGAACTGGATATCCAGTTGCTGAAAGTAAGCATGCTGGTGCAACAGGCAGTAAAAAAGGAAAACGGTATGTTGGTCTTCAGACTGAGAGAATTGAATGCCGGAACAGGGACGTCTTGCTTTAGTGACACAGAGCCCAGGTGAGGCCACACCTGGAATATTTTGTGCAGTTTTGGTCTCCTTATCTGAGGAAGGATGTTCTTGCTCTAGAGGGAGTGAAGTAAAGGTTCACCAGACTGATTTCTGGGATGGCGGGACTGATGTATGAGGAGAGATTAAGTCGGTACCGATCATATTTGCTGGAGTTTAGAGGAATGAGGGGGGGGGGTATCTCGTAAAAATCCATAAAATTCTAACAGGAGTAGACAGGGTAGATGCAGGAAGGATGTTCCCGGTGGTGGGGAATTCCTTAACAAGTTGTCACAGTCTAAGAATATGGGGTCGACCATTTAGGACTGAAATGATGAGAAATTTCTTCAGCCAGAGAGTGGTGAGCTGTGGAAGTCACTACCTTAGAAAATAGTTGAGGCTAAAATGTTTTCAGGAAGAATTTATATATAGCTCTTGGGGGACCAAAGGTTACAGGAGAAAGCGGGAACAGGTTACTGAATTGGATGATCAGACATGATCATAATGAATGGCAGAGCAGGTTCGAAGAGTTGCATGGTCTCCTTCTGCATCTATTTTCTATATTTATTTTCTTTTACTTTATCCAATCTTTAGTGAAAGGCTCTTTTATGAAATTATGAATTCAAAGAAGAAGGAGAGCATACGTTAAAACAGGGAAACCCGATTATGGCGAAGACCAAACAGAAGTATCCCACTAATATTGTCCTCATTCTGCTTCAACCGCCTTGATTGGCCCATATCTTCCCTTTAAGATACATTTTCCTCTCTGCCGGATCTTCACCTCTCTGCTGTCACCTTGGCATCCACCTGGAGTACCAGTCGAAAAGGTCACTTTCACCTTCACCCGTTCAGGTGGCAAACTGGTGGAAAGGAGTGCCTACCCGGCATACAGCCTGACTGCTTTCCCTTGCCTTGGATGACAATGAGAAGGGAAATCATGCCACGTGCACAGTGGGGCAGGTCCTCTGAGAGTGCCAGATGACATGTCCCACCGCCTCACCCCAGTTATCTCCGATGGGAATGAAATTCAGATCAGTGATAACATGGCGTTTGGCATTCATCTCAGTCAGCCCACTGTCCAAATGGGGCAAGTGAAATTCTCCACAGATATACAGAGTACAGCAGAAACTAATTAACACTATGGGCGGGATCTACCAACCCCGCCATTGCCAAAGGGATTTCCCAGTGACATCACCCCTCGTCACGGGGAATCCGTGTGCCGGTGTGGGACCAATTTCCGGCCAGTGTGAACAGCCGGTAAATCCAACCCACTGGGTGCCTTTGTAATTCAGGATACAGAGCGGCAGAAAGGTATAGTGATATTCCCCCAAGTTGAATGCCTTAATTCCACTCACTTTAGTATGACAAAGTAACAAAGAATGCCAACAAGATAATTCACTGCTCAAAGTTTTCTTTTGCTCCATTATTTCAGTGCCTTGTTACACAAAAGCTCCATTAAGATTTCAGCTCATGCAATATTTACCGTTTCTGCCTCAGCCAAGTTAGGCTGCAGTACTAACTCAAAGAGTGCTGGCAGAACATTGCCTTTACAGGTCAATGGATAACAGTAAATCAGGCCACAGCAACCCTCTGGAATTACTATATCAGGGAGCCACTTAGCAACTGTCATCAGTAAACAGTATATGGTCCAGACCACAACTGCTGAGCTTCTTATGAATTTCAATTTATTCCGTAAGCAAAAAAAAATAATTTCCTAAATTGCAAGGAAGAAAACAGTATTACAGTAATGGTAACTTGAATATATATTTTGTAATATCCCTCATTGAAGGAAATGTGCCTGGCATGGCCTGAATGGGTTGAATGGCCTACTTCTGTTCCACACTGATTCTATGACAGGTGACCAAATGGGAGCTGGCACAAGTTGGAAGACTGAATATATTGCTGATGATAGGGTCAAAGGACCTTTCGCAGGAGAACCAGCAAAGTTAAGTTCTTGAAAGATAAATATTTTTATTACAAATTTCCCGATCACTGAGCAGGCCAACCTACATCCAACAATCTGCTCTGAAAACGCTGCCCATGTTTTGACAGCTCTGACCAATGTTACCATAGCAACTGAGACAATCCAAAGCATTCTAAAACAATCAACAAAATAACCCACAGCATGCAAAAACAAAGGGCAGGTATCTCCACTTCCCCAGCCGGGTGTTTCGCTGGCAATGGAATTCTATCTTCCTGCCGCTTGTCAATAGAATTTCCGATTGAACCACCCCAAATCATTGAGAAACCCAGAGGTGAGGGGTGAGCTGCTTGTGGGAAAAGTGAATTGCAACAGCCGGAGAATTCCGACCAAAGTCAATTCACCCTATCTGTCAATGTTAATGGATTAATTTACAAAATCTAGGATCTGGATCCACACCTTTGCTAAAAACTAGTCATTTCTTTGCTCCATACCCTGTCTGTGTAACAAGTTTCATGGAAACCTGCCCAATAGATTTTGAGATCATTTATAGACAAACATCCTGACCAACAAACAAGCACTGCTTAGACATGGCTTTTTAAAAGTTACAATCCAGATACCAGCATCATTGGTGAGGCTGGAATTCGTTGCCCGCCCATAGCTGCATTTGAAAAGGTGGAAGTGACCCCGTGACAATGAGGGAATGGCTCGAAGTCAACCCATTTGTATATGGGCCACACCTCAATTATAGCTTGGGTAATTCAGAAGTTTTATATTCTACAAAAACAGAATCGTACAAGCAAAGATTGCAAATTATTTTTGGCAGCTATGACTGAAAATAAATCAGCTCTATTTGAACATTGCTAACACAAGGAACACCAAGCTGTAGCAACAACAGGCTTTTACAGTTTTATAGTTAGAACCATAGAAAAGATACAACACAGAAGGGAGCCATTCATCTCAGCTTGTCCATGCCAGCCCAAAGACACCCATGTGCCCTTTCTAATCCCATTGTACTGCACACGGCCCATAGCCCTTCAGTTTACAGCAGTTAACAATGTTTCTACCCTCCCAGCTCCCCCAAACCGCCAATATTCCCTCTCAGTTGGTAACTTATGTTGGAATGCTAGCAATTCTTTACTACTTCAACTGTGATCAATGAATGCCAGACAGATATTTGACCACGAGGTGCTTCTCGACTGACTCTCTTCCTAATGAACTTTCCAGTCGCAGGAGAAGAAACAGTTCCAGAGGAACATAAGAACTAAGAGCAGGAGTCAGCAAATCAACCCCTCGAGTCTGCTCTACCATTCAAGATGATCATGGCTGATCTGATCTCGCCTCATCTCCAGCTTCCTGCCCACTCCCCATAATCCTTCATCCTGCTACGATTTAAAAACGTATCTATCCCCTCCTTAAATTAGTTTAACTTTCTTTGATCGCATCCCTCCTGAACCAGAAACAGTGAGGTCAAATAGAACAACATGTTTAAAACATCTACCCTATTGCTCAAACTGGTTAACTCAGCACAATACCAAAATCTGCATCCTCTATTTTCATAAAATCGGTAGAACCCCTACAGTGCAGAAGGATGCCATTCTGCCCATCGAGTCTGCACCCCCCCCCCCCCCCACCCCCTGAAAGAGCATCTTATCTAGGTCCATTCCACCACCCTATCCCTTTAATTCCATCTTTGGAGACCATGCCATTTAGCATGGTTAATCCACCTGTTTATCTACTGAGTTGTTTGGAGACTATTTTTCTCGCAGATATGTAAAGTTCTTTCTTAAGTAAGCATTTGGGACACTTTAAGGTGTCACAAATACTCACGGAGGTTCACAGTGTGCTAAAAATGAAACCTTGAATGTGGATCAGTGATGGGCACCCTAGACTAGTGACTGGGCCGTGTGAATTGCCCTCCTTCATCTCAGTGGTCCGCAAGATTGAAATCGAGCATCTTCACTATCCATGAATAAGACTAAATATATTTAATACACACCAAAATTCAACAAAATGCCTCATGGGCCGCGCTCAGTATCCTGATAGGACACTCGTTGTCCACCACTGATTTGGGCCAATACTGTTGTTGGAATTTTAAAAAACAAAGATGAAAAACCAAGTTTCTTTTGGCTGTCAAACAGACCGCACTTAAACAGCTTTCAGCACTTCATTATCACTCATGGAAGTCGTGTAAAAATGGATGATTACGACCTGCATTGGTAAGTGTTGTAATTGCTAAATGACACCAAATAAACAGGCGTGAGAGCAATTTTTAAAAATACATCAGAGTCTAATTCTGTTCTAGCTCGGTAACCTCTTCCAGCCATAAATTCTCCACGAGCTTAAATTCTGGCCCCTTGCGCGTCCCTTACTTTTCATCAATTCACCATTGGAGTCCATTTGCGTCCAGTTACCTGGGCCAGAGGTTTTGGAATCGCCTCCCTGCCTTTCTAATGCTCTCTCCTCCTTTAAGATGCTCCTTACGACCCACTTATTCAACAAAACATGAGGTTGTTGTTCTCCTCGCATGGTTTGGTCTCAAATTTTGAATAATAATCCTCCTGTGAAGCGCCTACGGTTGACTTACTGAGTGTTTCTGTTGTTGGTTCCCATAATGATTCGGAGGTGGATGCAGTGCCGCACTTTGACCTTTCCGTTTCTGGCTTGGGAAAACTTCACATTGCCCCTTTTGAGCAAATGATATTATACAAATCTTAGGATCTAAGCAGTTTTGCATTCCTTTAGCAGAATCAAACCAACTGGGTCCCTGATTCCAATACTATCAGCTCCTTCCACAATTGAAATAAATGAATGGGTTGGATGTGAAGCATGTTAGGCTAAAACATTCAAAAACGCTCCTTTCAGATATTGTCTTTAGATTTGCATTACATACGACATGAAACAAGGCATTTAGTTTGTCATATCTGGAGACCTTTTTTTAAAAGATTGGATTTTGCAATTCAGATAAACCAGGTCAGTCAATCACAAAGGTTTATTCTTCAAACCCACATCCATAAAGAACGTTCAAAGATATTTTGGAAGACTTTCTACCCAGGAATCAGCCCCACCAGGTTTAAGTGCGATAGAACTTGGCATTGATAATAAACCGAAGGTCAGAGTACTGTAACTTGCGGGAATCAATTATGCAATGCTGTGGATTTGCTTTTCCCTGTCACTTGACCACCAAGTTTTTCAATACTTCAGAGGTGATTTTTTGATTTTCATCTTTGGAAACTATCAAGTCATTCATTACATAAACAACAGTGTGTCTGGCGAAACTCCATTCTTGTTCCCATGTATTCCGGTGTGAGGCAAATTTATTTGAACGAGTTGTAGTTTTTAGGTTTGCAGGCCAGCTGCTCCGAAAAAGAATAAAGCCAACAGTTTTCTTTTAAAACTTGGCTGGCTTGATAAGTGCCCTTTGCAGAGACCCTGATATCTCTCCTTCCAAGCAGTTTACAGCCATTTCCAAGGAAAGATTCGCCTCGGAAGATCTTGCTGCGGGGCAGCAACTGTGGTAGATCTTATCGTCGCTTCAACTCTGAGACTCTAATTGAACCAGTCAACATCTGTTAGGGAATGATTTTTCTCAACTACTCAGAAGTACTAATGCACCTTGCAAAAAAACCCTTATCTCGATAAGCTTTGCAGATAGGGGTGGTTTAGCTGAGCAGGTTGTGTTTAATATCATGCTATCTATGTGGCTAAATAAGACGCCTGCTACAGGGTATCTTTTATTTAATTAGGACACTTTACAGTCTGGAATGTGTAACAGTTTTGTGTGGAGGGTACTGGAGTGTCGTCAAATTCATGATTTTTTTTCTTCGGATAGTTTTTGCAGGACGCTTTTTATAAAAATAATGGTCTCACTGTACTGTGATAATGCTCATGTCTTCCCACTCTCAGTCAGGATAAGGAAGAAACTTCCACAGTCAAAGTGAAGAGTAACGTTCATGCCAAAGACAGACATGAGATGAAAAAAAAATACAATTTCATAATTTTTTATGTGTTCAGAATATTGGGCAGAATTTCATCTTGGGGCGGAGGCAGATTTGAATGCGGGCACATGCCAGTAATTTCTTATTACTGGCTGGCATGCCGATCTGCTGAGTTATTCCCACCTATAGTAAGAAGTCTTATAACACCAGGTTAAAGTCCAGCAGGTTTGTTTCAAACACGAGCTTTCGGAGCGCAGCTCCTTCCTCAGGTGAATGAATACCTCTTCTCTTCACCCAGAATCCACTCCCCCCCCCCCCCCCACACACTCAACGCCGTCCAACCAATGAAAGAGTACCGTATGTGATACCCAAGAGTTGTAAACCCCTCCCCCCCCCCCCCCCAACTCCTCCCGCCCACTGCCTCTTGTAAAACTCCTTCCCCCAACCTTGGTTCCTTCCCCCCAACTTTCCACCCCGGCCAGCGCGGAGGCCCCCGCCCGGGTCCCTTTCTCTCTTGCCCGGCCCAAGAAAGCCCAGAAATCCCCTTTTAGCATGCACGCCCTGCATATCCACCTACACCCCAAAGAGCCCTCGCTTCGAGTGCAAATCCCATCACTTCCCTTGTTCAAATATATACACCATTGGCTCCTTTAGCCCATACACCCGGACGCAGTGAAACAAAAAAAGAAGAGACAAAAAAGAAGAAAATACAGTCCTGAGGTTACATCGGCACATGGCCATTTCTCAATTTCTCAGTTCTGCCACAGTCTTTCTGCCTTCGCAAACTCCTCAGCTGCTTCCGCTGTTCCAAAATAAAAGTCCTTGAGCTTATAAGTCACCCTCAGCTTCGCTGGATATACAATTCCGCACTGCACCTTGCTGATGTACAGTGCCCTCTTCACCCGGTTGAAAGCAGCTCGCCTCCTCGCCAGCTCCACCGTAAAGTCCTGGTATACACGTATACCAGCTCCAGCCCACTTCACCACCCGCCTCTGCTTGGCCCAGCACAGGACCTTCTCTTTCACACAGTACCTACGGAAGCACAAAATCACTACTCTTGGTGGCTCACCGGCCTTTGGTACAAGCCTCCCCTACCGATGCGCCCGATCCAGTTCATATCGGGAGGGATCCTCCCCCTGCCCCAATAGTTTCGCCAGCATCGCGGCAAAATACTCCGTCGGCCTCGGCCCTTCAACTCCTTCGAGCAGCCCCACAATCCTCAAATTCTGTCGCCTGGACCTGTTTTCCAGGTCTTCCAATTTTCCTTGCAGATCCTTGTTCACCTCCATCGCCTTCCGCATCTCCTTCCCCATCGAGGTAAGTTGATCACCGTGCTGCGCCACCATCTCTTCCACTACCTTCAGCGCCTCCCCTTGCACCCACACCTCCGCCATTGCACTCGCCACTGCCGTCGTCACTGGGGAAATCGCCTCCTTCACCAGCACACCCAAAACTTCCCTCATCTCCTTCCTCATCGCCTCCAGGTGTTTTGTAAACTGCCTTTCAAATTCTGCAGCCATTACCTTAGTCATTTCTTCAGCCTTCAGCAATGCGGCCTCCCCTGGTGCTCCAGCCTCCTTTTTCCTTGGTGACCCCGTGGTGACTCCTCTCCCCAACGGGCCCTCAGCTGTTCTTTTACCGGCCTTTTCTTGCTGATCCTGGACATCTTCTTCTACTGTGCCTCCTCCGTGCCTCCTCCGTGCCTTCTCCCTGCCTTTGACGCCTCCGTGGACCCTGGGACCGGGCTTAAGGCCCCGAAAATGCCGTTCCCGATCGGGAGCCCTCCGTTGCACGGCCGCCTCCCGCCCGCCGTCACCGGAAGTCGGGCGAGCACATATTTAAATGAGCGTTTAAATGAGATACAATCTCGACCAGCAAATGTATCCAGGAGGTCATAGAGACCATTTTTCCCAAGGCCTACTATTTTTTCATGTTGACAGAGACGAGGCAAACTAGGACACAAGAATACTGGGTTTTGCTAAGACTTCTGGATTTTCACAGGGGCAGAGTGCCATTGATTGTGCTCAGGTGGCCATAAAAGCTCCCTGGCAACAGGTTCTGATGCCTGGACAGATTTGGCAAAGCACTACAGTGACCTCCACAGGGGGTGCCATGCATCATCATCACTTGCTGCATGCTACAAAACTTTACGGTGCAAAGGAGGGAGGACCTGGCAGATAAAGAGATGGAGAAGCTGCACATTTCCTCCGATGAGCAGGACCTCAAAGGGGATAAAGATGATGAGGTCTTCAAAGCTGAGGAGGCAAATGAAGGAGCCACTGCACTGGCCTGATGAGACAGGGATGTGGGGTGAGCCACGTATGGCTGTTGTATACAAGTCCAGGACACGGGCAATTGCCATTAATGTGTGCAGAAAACAAGGGGGGCACTTTTGAGCATGTGTTAGCTGTCAGCGAGTAGTGACATGAGCACAAAATCCCACGAGTGTCGCGATTTTCGCTGGTGGAATCCCGTTTCCCAATTTTCCATGGCCTCTCGGCAATAACGTAATGAGTTTGATGCCCAGGAAGGTCGGGTACCTCATTCAAATACTGCATGATATCCTTGGCGAGCCCTCCTGCTGGTGCTTACTGCTCGCTAAATATCTATTGTGCACCAGCGTGATGTCACGCAGATGTGATTTATAACAGCTTAATAAAAACAAGAGCCTAGCGACTTCACCTCCAAGGGATAATGGACGTGAGGGCTCAGCTCACCATCACCCTCCAGGATATAACTTGGAGCAGGTCCACCGGAGAGGAGGCAGAGGGACCCAGATAAGTGAAACCTGGGCCCAGCAGGGTAGAGGTGGGGAGTGTGAGGGGTTTGTGTCTTAGCATTCTGGGGGGGAGGGGAAGTGGGGGGAGGGGGTTTCTCACGGGCTTTCACTGCTTTGGTCCTCCAGGTCTAAAGGAGTCTGGTGGCAGCTGTGCATAGTTTGGCTTTGCGTGTGCCCCTTGCTGGACTTGTGGCTGTTTCTCTGCTGAGGGATTTTCCTTCCAGAGTGACAGCTGGAGGAGGGTGGCATCAGGCACAGTCACTGGGTCAGCACAGGGGGCGACTGTGTGGTCCCTGGGTGGGGTTGCGTGATATACCAGGCTGCATGGGCAAAGTGGGGGGACTCTGACAAGGGGTGGTTTCCAACCTCATGAGGGCAAAGACCCTCACACAGGGGGTGGATAAGTGCAGTCAGAATGAACCCCCGACCCTCATGCTGCAAAGTGCATCCTCAGGTTATGGGTTGTCTGGAAGGGAAAGGCCACTGGATTTGGAGGCCAGGCCATCAGGGGACAATGTCTGGGTGGCTGGTTGTTCAAGGCGGGAGGCTCGTTTAATCTGCAGCCCGTGAGAGCTGGGGGAATAGAGGTGCCTCTAGGATGGAGGTGACTGCAGACTGCTGTCTCACCGGGAATCAGGTCTGCCGCGCCTGCACAGGGGAAGCCAGTTGCTAATTAGCTCCAAGACCCTTCCTTGACGAGTTAATTGTGCTAATTCAATCAGCCCTGCAAAGCATGTGTGTGCCACTGATTGGCACCGATGGTTAACCCTTTGAGAACTGAGCCCCAAAGCACTGAACACTAAGGGCGAGATTCTCCGCAAATGCGGAGAATTGTAAAGGCTGCCGTGGGACAGGTTGTGACCCACGGCAGCCTTCATGGCCACTTCCGGGGCCAATTCTCCCCCCCAGGCGGGGCTAGGAGTGCGGCCCCATGCATCACAGCGGCGCGGCCTTGACGACGGTCATCAAGGCCGCATGTCAAGCGTCACAGCGGGTGACGCGGCCAATCCGTCAGCTGCACATGCGCAGATTGGACAACGCCAACCCGCGCATGCGCAGTTGGCGTCTTTCTCCTCAGCCGCCCGGCAAGACGTGGCGGCTTGATCTTGCCAGGCGGCGGAGGGGAAAGAGTGCGTCTGTTTTGGACGCTGGCCCGACGATCAGTGGTCACCGATCGCGGGCCTGTCCCCTCCCGAGCACAGTCGTGGTGTTCCCGTGCCAATCGGGCCTCTAGCGCCCGTTTCACGATGGCAGCGAGCAGTTGTGTTTGCTGCCGTGGTGAAACGGGCATGAAGGGCCGGCTGCTCTGCCCATCGGCCTCGGAGAATCGCCGCTCGCCGTAAAAAATGGCGAGTGGCGATTCGTGGCGTGGGTCGGGCGTGGGGGGGGGGCATAATAGCGGGAGTGCGTGAAAAATGTCAGGAGGCCCTCCCGCTATTCTCCCACCTGGCGTGGGGGGGCGGAGAGTCGCGCCCTAAGGCTTACATCCACCTATCCATGACAGAAAGGTGTCAAACCTGACGTATCTAAAGCAAAGTGGGGAGGCTAGAGACGCTCTTGAGACACCCTGTTCAGGACATGACAGGTGGTCGTGTCTCGTTCCTGTTCTCTTTCACCCGTGAGATTGGAATGCAGGTCTATTGAACGCAGCCAACTACCCTCAGTCCTCACTCTTGGGTTGGGGCATGTAGCCTATTGAGGCTCTGAAGTGTCGAGATGCTTCTGCCAGGCGGTGGGAAGAACAACTATGGGGATATGGCCATTGTGTGAGAGAGGAGGGAGTGGACATCATTGGAAAGATGCTCACAGGGTGGGATGTGTAGATGTGGATGTCCCACTTGTGCCTTTTGCCCTGACCGCACTCTCTGCACAGGAGCAGTCCTGCTCTTCACCAGCTAGCTTAAAGGCTCACTCCTCACATGTGGTTAGTGTTTTGAGCCCTGGCATCAATCTTGCTGGCTGCGCTTGCTCAATGCTGTTGTGCTTGAGTTTGTCCTGCATCGAGAAGATGGGGAGAGTGTAGGTGGGAGTCATGCGAGGTTAAATAGGAATGAAGTCTGGTATGTGTGAGAGGTGAGTGGGAGCGGACATTTGAGGGTCACCAGCTATTAGGGGGAACCATGGGGAGGGGGAAGCACATGACAAGTGCTGTGATCCCATGAGGTGACTGGGAGAGAGGTTACCATGGAGGTGCGAGGGGTGTGTGAAGGGGTGCAGCGGGAGACAAATGGAGGTAGACTTACCCTGGCTGCATGAAGAGGTTCATTGATCTTCTTTCGGCACTGTAGTTCCGCCCTCTTACAGAGAGAGCTGGCACTCACTATTGTGGCCACAGCCTCCCAGGTGGGGTTGGTGACCTTGCTTGCTAAACGTCTAGCCAATCGCAGTTATAGAATGTTGCACCGCTGCTGAGGTCCTCCTCCGTGAAAGGTGGTGCTGTCTTCCTGGTAGCCATCTCCCCGACTGGAGTTGGAACATGTGCTGGGGACTCGCTTAAAAGGAGCGCCCCACTGATAGCAGAGATTAGGTTGTAGATTAAGAGAGAGCGAATCAGATGCAGGTCACCAGTGGCGCGAAGCTCGTAAAAAAAATGTTCTCCAAATGCAGCAGAGTATGCAGCGATTATGCTCGCTGAAGGCATTCTCCTCTGTTTAGGTCAGGTTTAGTATTTAAGTTAATTGTGGGTTGTGTGTTTTTGTTTTACCTTTATATTTGATTGTGATTTTTTATTCCTTTTGTATTCTGGTTTGTATTGATTATTATTAAAATATTTGAATAAACATTATTGCCGGGATTCTCCGATCCCGCGCTGGGTCAGAGAATCACCAGGTGGTGCGCGAATCGGACCACGCTGCTCCGACGCTGGGCCGCTGATTCTCTGCCGACCAGAGAATCGGCGCCAATCACGCCAGAACGGTTGCCGTGGTGCCGGTCAGGGGCCGTTGAAAGCGCCCCCGCCGATTCTCCGCACTCGATGTGCTGAGTGCCCACCGGGTTCCGCCGGCGTTGTTTACGTATGGACCTACCCGGCAGGACCTCGGCATTCTGGCTGCGGGGGCTGTCCTGATAGGGGGGAGGGGGGGGGGAGCCAACACCGGGGGGCCTCCACGGTGGCCAGGCACGCGACCGGGGGTAACCGATCGGCAGGCGGGCTCATTCCGAAAGCGGGGCGTGCTATGTTCCTCTGCGCTGGACCCCTGTAGGGCTCTGCATGTTGCCCGAGGGCTGGAGCGGAGACGGCCGTGGTGCGCATGCGCTGACCCATGCTGGGCATGGTACGCATGCCGACCCGTGCCGGCCGGCTATGGCGGGCCGGCTTTCGACGCCGGAGCAGCGCACAGCACTCTGGCGCTGTTCTAGCCCCCTAGGAAGGCGTGAATGCCTGGGCCTGGAGCCCCTTGAATCCGGCACCGCTCGCGCCGGTTTTGACGCCAGCGTCAACACTTGCCTGCCATTGTCCGGTGGTGTGATCTTCTGGTCCCGCTGATGTCAATGGAAGTATCTCATTGTTTGCACCCTCCTGGGGAACCCATGGTGGGGAAGGGCGGGGGGGGGGGGGGGGGGGGGGGGGGGTCGCCTCGGTGGGACAGGAAGATCCAGCTGGCGGGAACAGCCAAAATATCCTGCTCATCAGCTCTGGTTCCCTCTACACAGATGTTACCAGACCTGCTGAGTATTTCCATTTAGGATGGTGATAAGACATTTTGTTCTCTCAGAGGGTAATGAATCTTTGGAAATCTCTTCCTCAGAGAGTGGTGGAAGCTGGGTCAATTAATATTTTCAAGGCAGAAGTAGATAGACTCTTGAGTAACAAGGAAGTCATAATTATCCTCCGGGTGCTCCGGTTTCCTCCCACAGTCCAAAGATGTGCAGGTTAGGTGGATTGGCCATGATAAATTGCCCTTCGTGTCCAGGGATGTGCGGGTTAGGTGAGGTTATGGGGCTGCAGGGATAGGGCAGGAGCCTGGTTCGGGTGCTCTTTGAGAGTGTCGGTGCAGACTTGATAGGCCGAATGGCCTCCATTTGCATTGTAGTTATGGATAGGTAGAATGTGGAGCTGCGCTCACAATCAAATCAGATCTTATTGAATAGTGGAGCAGGCTTGATGAACCAAATGGCTTATTCCACCACCTAATTTGTAAGTTTGTATGTCCATCATTGGCTGTTTTTAATTCAGCTTTCCAGCATCCACGGTATTTTGCTTTTCAAACTGTGGCATCACTTCGGATGACATTCATTGACTGCAAAACATTTTGGCGTCTGCTGAGGGAGTGAAAGACTCCATACAAATGCAAGTTCTTCCTTTATTCTTTCTTGCTATCTCTTTTTTTTGCAAGAGAAAGGTGTTGTTTTCCTTAAGGTGGACAAATTTCCCAGTTCCTTCATCTGCCCTTCATTCACTCATACCCAATCCCTCATTGGGCTTTTTGTAACACATTTGTCATCTAAAAATGGTTTAACGTGTTCATTAAGAAACAGAATCACACGGGCCATGTTCAGTATAAGCACCGTAACCAATTGTACAGAAACTACATTCAGTTGGAACAATATCTCCAGAACATATTCCAGGTAACTGACATTTGATTGGCTGTAATGTCATCCCACGGAGTTATTTTGCAGCAAATAAGAGAGCAAAGTGCAAAGATTGATGTGATCAGGTTACAAATGTGACAAGGTCAAACAAGGACGTTTAAGAATGTGTCAAATCCACTGAAGCACCTTCTGAACAGGTAACTTCAATTAGGTTGAACGTACAAACTGAAAAATTGATCTAATTATCCATGAACAGTCATAGAAATCCAAATGTAGCTGTCCTACTTACAGGCTGGTTTCACTTATAGGATGGTTTCACTTATGTAATGAGTTATGGGCATCGACCCTTTGACATTTTACCTCTGCGTACGAGTAAAGTTAATCGGAGTTGGTTAATATCTGTTCTAGCTCAATTCCACAGAGGCTTTGAAAGGCTTTAAATTGCAACATTCACAGTATGGGCTGTGGGTGGTGGAGGGAAAGCGATTCCACTTCGGAGCAGAGGACAATTGACAAATTTGAAGCGATAGTTCTCTCTCCACTCCAGCACAGAACCCTTTGCTTGTGTGCTGCAGCCTAACGAAGGGAAAACGCACTTTAAGAAAGTGGAGATTTATTAATAATATCAGAATCGTGGCACCTGGCAAAGCTAATTACTACTTGCACGATAAATTCTGCTTTGTGACAGTTCCATGAAGTGTCAGGGCTGGTGAGGATTATACGTTGTTTTCAAGCGTCAAATAATGGGGTAGGAAAATGTAGTAATACCACACAAACAATTTTTTAACCTTCTTTCCAGGATAAAACCAACTTTGACATCTAAAAAATGTAATTAATTGTATTTTTAAAAAGCCTTCCACATAGTGTACTGTTGAATTGTAAATTACCTCAGCAATGCTATTGATGCCAATGGCGTATGCAAACATGTTGAGGTTTTATTCACTGTGGTGAGGCTTTACTTTACTCTGAAAGCATCTCTCCTGTTCCCAGGTTATACACTGAATGGAACTCACATTTCCACTGTCCTGTGTCTATGATTAATTCCTAGCTCACAACGCTGCAGGCAAAAAGCAGGAACATTAATCCAAGGTCAGATAGTGGCAAAAAAATTAGAATTGCCAATTGAATTCATTTCATAGTCCTTTTGCCAGAAATGAATGAAGGGTTTTTGTCTGCCATATCCATTATTAATTTAAAAAAATGAAAGGATAATGGTGTGACACCTCGATTGTGAAGGCTCCGTTCACAGGAACTGTTGCTGACTTTTATAATATTCCGGTTTATGAATGTTTTTTTTTACGGTAGGCTTAGAGAAAGTGTTTCGACATCGAGAAATTGAAACACTTGCAGCAAAAAGGAAGGTTATTCGGCCCATCGGGCGCAATTGTCCCACGGGCTCACCGGTGGGTTCAATGAAAGGTGGGGCGGGGGGTGGTATTTGAACCCATTTACATCCTATTAATGGACTGGACATAGAATTCTCCACACCTCCATGATGTTCCAGCCCTCTAGGCCGGGATTCTCATGGGCGTGGGTTGGTGTAAGTATTTGCCAGCCTGGCCCTGAGGCAGTGGACCTCGCAGTGGGCCAAGGGGGTAAATATTTAACGTAGTTGTCCCCAAAGTCCATCGGAGGGCTCCCTCATGCTCACAACGCAAATCCCGCCACCACACGCTCATCCGCACCAACAGCAGACCTCCTCACAAGAGATCCATGAGACTGCCTCACCAGAGACTCCCACTGGAGACATCCACCAGAGACCCCATCAGACCCACCATGATCGTTCCCATTTGAGACACCCACCCAACAAAGAGCACCCATATCAGAGACCTCTCCCATAACAAAGATCCCGCATCAGAGAGCGCTCCCTCTCCATATCAGAGAACCGCACCCCCTTCCATCAGTCACCCCTGCCTGGGAGCTAAAAAGCAGGCCAGGCAGAACAGTGAAAAATTACTGCTTTTTCACCGAACTGTCCCTCCCATCTGCTGTCTCAGACAAAGATGGTGATAGCAGCAGCTGTAACTTCACAGAAAGCCAAAACCACACCAGAAGGCTGTAATCCCCATCAGATCCTTTGATCTGCAAGGCCTTTATTCAATTTCAAAGAGAAATGGATTTTAGTAGGCTATAATTGACAGGGTAATAACTTCAGACAGCCAGGTGTCTGGATTGTTTATTTTAATTTCTCTCCATGCTTCAATGCACCTCCTGCATCTTGCTTTGACCCTTACCTCAATATTTATAAACATTTTGGAGTTAACTCCTTTCACTTCCTCTTTTTCTCTGCAGAAAGCAGTTAACTGCTTTTTATTTGGTCAGGAAGTGTCAATCATAGCTAGATGTTTATAAACATTGAGGTTAGTTTCAAACCAGGGTACTTGAGATGCATTCAAGCATGAAGGAAAATGAAAACAAACAATCGAGACAGCTGGTTGTCTGGAAACTATTACCCTGTCAATTGTAGCCTCCAAAAAACTTTTTCAATTTGAAAGCAAATAGATGCCTTGCAGATTGAAGGATCTAGGGGCTTTAAAGCATTGTGACGTGGGTTTGGCTTTCTATGAAGTTGCAAATGCTGCTTTTTACATCTCTGTCTGAGGCAGCAGGTGTAAGGGATAGCCCAGTGAAAAAGCAAAGGTTTTTCACTGTCTGCCTGGACTGCTTTTTAGCTTCCAGGCAGGGGTGACTGATGGGGAGTGGGTTCTGAAATGGGGGACCTCTAATATGGGGGAGTTTCTCATTTGGGGGTCCCTAATAGTGGGTATCTTATATGGGAGGGGTTTCTGATTGGGAGTCTCTGATATGGGGTCTTTGATATGGGGGTTTCTAATATGGGAGGGGTCTCTGATTGGGAGTCTCTGATATGGAGGATCTCTGATGGGGAAATCTGATATGGGAGGGGCTCATGGGGGTCTCTGGTGAGGATCTATGGTCGGGAGGGTCTGGTGCGGGGTCCTGATGGGGGGGATCTGATGGGGTGTCAGATCGTGATCTCTGATGGGTTCTCTTGTGGGGGGTCTGATATGAGGGTCTCTGATGGAGATTTCGGATGTGGGCATCTCTGATGGGGGGTGTCTCTTATATGGGGGTCTCTGATGTGCAGTGTCTGATATGGGAGGTCTCTAATAGGGCATGTCTGATATGGGAGGTCTCTAAAAAGGCATCTCTGATATGGGAGGGAGTATCTGATTGGGAGTCTCTTACTAGGGGTCTCTGGTGAGGGTCTATGGCCAGGGGGCCTGATGGGAAGGTCTTGTGGGGGGATCTGATTAGGGTGTCTGATACTGGCCTCTGATGGGGTGCCAGTGGGGGGTTGGATCACCCACATTTTGTGCGATGGGGGGGGTGGTGACTCAGCAATTCCTCTGTAGTGGAGAATGCCCGCAATTGTCAGTGGGCAGAGCAATATTTGCATTGTGGGAGAGAGGGGGGGGGGGGGGGGGGGGGGGGTGCAGACCTCGCTATTGGGCTGCCTGTTCGAAATAGCGGCCCAATAGCGGGATTCAGAACAGAATCCCTTGCGTACCCCGCCATGCATACATTTTCATGGTGTGGGGCACTACTCCCAGCACCAGAGCAGACCAGAAGCTTTTCAACTCCGACAGGAGAACGTAGTTTCCCAAATATAAAATACAGGTCCAGAACTCCAGGACAGTGGACTGGAGAGCACTTGACTTCAAGTATGTCCACCTTCCAAGCTGAGTGTCTTCCCAGAGATCCATCTCGTTTCTCAGGAGGTCCATCTTCTTTCTTCAGTAGTGGGTCAGTGATGTTGGGTGCTTTTTCAATTACGACGGTGGACTGTACACCAATGGGCCTGCTCCGCCACAGAATGCGGTGCAAAACCCCGGTCGCATAATTAATGAGGTCCGGCCTCCAGAGCGGAAAACATTCCACGTTCCAGATGGAAGAACTCCGCCCGTCGTGTGACTGTTGGCCTTGTAGAGGAATCCAAACTGGGAGTCATAAATATTAAGATAATCACCAAAACATCCAATATGGAATTCAGGAGAAATCTCTTTACCAGAGGGTGACTAGAATGTGGAACTCACTACCACAGGTGAGTAGCACTGTTACATTTAAGGAGAGGCTAAATCAATACATGAGAGAGAAAGAAATAGGCAGTGCCTTCCAAAACCCGGCCTCGACCACCGAGAATGACAATTGTAGTAGATACATGGAAACATTACCGCTGGCAAGTTCCCCTCCAAGCCACACAGGATCCGGATTTCAAAATTTATCACCGCCTTCACTGTTGCTGGGTCAAAATCCTGGTATTCCCTTCCTAACAGCACAGTGGGCGTACCTACACCACACAGAGGCACCTCACTACCACGTGCTCAAGGGAAGTTAGAGATGAGCAATAAATGATGAGCTAGCCAGCGATGCCTTGAAAGAATAAAAACAAAAGATGAAGAGGTTCGGTCAGAGGGTTATATGGAGCATGAATATCAGTATGGATCTATTAGACTGGCCTGATTCTGTGTTATCAATGCTGTGCAATGTGTTCCAATTCCACTTCCCACACCTAATGGTGCACTAAGGCAGACATTTGCTGTTTCCATAGCTAGTAATTCCTGGGACAGATCACTATGTCTGTCGCCAGAAGCTTATAGCTTGAGGGGCTCCCCTCCGCATCAAGAGCGGCCAACCAGGAGTCTCTTCCACTCTTCACATCAGCCTTTGGTGTGTCTGGAAGGATGTTCAGGTTGACACGCTGAACATGACACGCTGAAGGGCAGCACGGTAGCATTGTGGATAGCACAATCGCTTCACAGCTCCAGGGTCCCAGGTTCAATTCCGGCTTGGGTCACTGCCTGTGCGGAATCTGCACATCCTCCCCGTGTGTGCGTGGGTTTCCTCCGGGTGCTCCTGTTTCCTCCCACAGTCCAAAGATGTGCAGGTTAGGTGGATTGGCCATGATAAATTGCCCTTAGTGTCCAAAATTGCCCTTAGTGTTGGGTGGGGTTACTGGGTTATGGGGATAGGGTGGAGGTGTTGACCTTGGGTAGGGTGCTCTTTCCAAGAGCCGGTGCAGACTCGATGGGCTGAATGGCCTCCTTCTGCACTGTAAATTCTATCTATCTATGTTTGACCTTCATCGGTGTTTCTGGAGTGGGACTCAAACCAGGGGCTCAGAGGCAGAGCCCCTGCCTACTGCACCACAAGAACTCCAGTGTTACCTATTGAAAACTGAAATCTTCCACAGTCTTGGATTCAACCCTTTGTCCAAAATAAAGAACCAACAGTCCGTTTAATAGCATTATTAAACAACATGCTTGACAAAAACACGACTCTGAAAGTTTTATAAAAAAATATTTTCAGAGTTCTCCTATGTTTAATGCAATAGTTACTTGTTTGTGTTTAATCTTACGAAGACAGAGACTGAAGAATTTTTGCATTTTAAAATCTAGTGTAACATTTCATAGGTAAAAAAAAATAATTGGCAGCCTGTCTGATGACACAGCATTTGTCTCCCCTTCAGGCTCTCTCTCGGTATGTATCCCAGTCTCAGGCTCGATTATTACTCTTCCATTTTTCAGGGGCGCAGCTGGATTTCCTGAACAAGCATTTTGGGGTCATGGATTATTCGTTCATGACAGGAAATGTATCCCACTCCATTGAGCAGCACCTCCCGCTGTTCAGCAATGACAACAACTGCACGCAACTCTGTGACCTAGCCGCTTCCAATCGGGAGGGGTGGAACAAAAAAATCGCGGAGAGAGAGAGGAGGGGAATAAAACAGGATCTAAATGAGGAGACTGAAAGGTAGGGAGTTATCAAAGTTTCCTTTTCACTTCGGAGAGTTAGACATGAGTGCAACCGAGAATGATGGGATGGTTAGAAGGTGTCTGAATAGTCTCAATCCAGTTAATTCTTGACAGATTGCATTTGGAGTTGGTTTATCTTTGACTTAAAGTGCATTGAAGAGAGAGCTTTGCCCTGGATATAACTTGTAAGTAACCAGACCAAATAACCTTTTGAAAATATATATATATATCCACATGCCAGTGTTCAGAAGCACTTGTGAAGAATTTCCAAAGTTGATAAACAGCCTCAGACATTAAAAGCATGCACAATAAACTCCAGCAGCCAAATTGATGTATCAAAGCATATACTACATTATCAAATCCATAAAAGTTGCAAAAAGCTGGAGCTCACAAGGAGTTCCAACCGAGTCCAACCCACACAGGAGGTATGCGGGATTTATTGTTATAACTGGTAACTGTAATTCATACACACTGCAAACAAGGGGATTATTATGCCATTTAATTAATTTGATAAGATAGCACTGCATTTGTATGGTGCCTTTAACATAATTAAACACACCAAGGAGCTTCACATGAATGTTATGAAGCAAAATTTGATGTTGAGCCGCATGAGATGATATTAAAGCAGATGGCCAAAAATGTGGTCAAAGAGTTAGGATTTAAAGAGCAGTTGAAAGGAGAACAGCGTGGTAGAGAAGTTCAGGGAGACAATTCCAGAGGTTAGAGCTCAGGAACTGATGTCACGGCTGCCAATAGTGGAGCAATCCCATAACTTCCTCAGATAGGAAATCACTGGTGAATTGCCACTCTGGAGGGACTTACCCTCGTTTTAATTCCAAAGCCAATGGAGAGAATTCTCCGTGGGCTGATGGCGAAATTCGGAAAGGCGATTGGGCGGAGAATCGGTCGTGAAGCCAAAATCGTGGCGGGCGCCGGGTTCACGCCAAATTGCAATGCTCTGGTGCCTCGACGGCGGCGTCAATGCATTCTACTCCACATGTTCAGTAAACGCCATTTGCACAGATTAGCATATCATTAGTGGGAGGTGACTGGGTGACCAAGGGATGGGCCATGGGGCCGAAGTCACCTTCCATGGGACTGGGACTGAGCGTAGACTGCCATTACCGTGGCCTACAAGGCAGCCATCTTGCTGCGCACCCCAGTGTCGTGCAGTTTCTTGCGGCATTGCTGACCAGTCCTGGTGGTGTTGCCCACGGCGCTCACAACCTCTCCCACCTGCGCCCACCCAGGCTCGGTGCATGATGGCAGGTGGTAACCGCCTCCCCATCCTAGGGTACAGGGTCACCCGCCTCTCCTCCATTGCATCGAGTAGTGTCTCCAGCTCGGTGTTGGTGAACTGCAGTGCCGCTCTCCTTGCTGCCATCTTGTTGGCTGGGATGGTGCCTGTGGGGAGTGGAGTGCTTATATGTTGCTGCAGTTTGCCAGCCTCTCGAGTGTCAATCACGAATCCGGTGAATTAAATACGATTTTTCACTGGAATTGGTCATGTTCCACGTGGCCCCAGTGCTAGCCCTTAACAGTTGGTGGAATGATATGGGAATGGTGCCGATTTTGCTATCGTAGAACACCATCGATTCAGTCCCGGTGTCTGAACTTAGTTTGTGACACAGAAAAGTCCGCCGCCTGTCTCACCCTCAGGCTGTGTGAGAAAAGAGCAGTGAAGTGTGCCCACAGCTGCATCGGCGCAAAGTAACTGGACACGGAGAGGTAAAACACGCCCCCTTTTGGGCACCTTCTGCCGTAAAGCAAGTGTTTACAGGGACTAATTAAAGGGAGAAGGAAAGTTTGAAAGGTAAGTGAGGGTTCGGATATCGGGGGACACCTGGTGGGGGGCCGGGACTTAAGGCGGAGTCAGAACAAGGGGGAGACATGGGTTCAGGGTTGAGCTGGGGGCTGTGGGGAAGTGGGTCTGGTGCCAGGTTGGGTGTTGGCTCGGGTCATGACTGGCAGGATGCTTGTTTGTGGGGACAGTGTGGGGGGTGGCGGGCAGGGGTGGAGTGGGAGTCCTAGGGAGGTGGGGAGGGGGGGGGGGGGGTGTGGGGGTGACCCATCCAGGGCTCGGTCACGGTGTTTAAAAGAGTTACTCTGGAGTTAGAAGTGTTTTTTTCCCTTCAAACTCTTTCAGAGTAATTATCAGGAGAAAACTGGCAGAACCATCTGGTTGGCGATTTAAGTCAATTTTGTAAGATGGTTCCCATCCCTGTGTGATTGTCCTTCCGTGGGATCTTCCTCGAGAGATTCCCCAGGAGATCTTTGGGGTACCCACCAAATCTGACTCTGGGGAACCAGGAATTTATAGGCCAAACTTTTATAAACTCAACACATCTTCGATTCACAAATGATAAATAATCAGGGTGCAGAGTAGTAATTTTAAAAGCAATATGCAGTAAGTCTCTAAATTGTTCACTATTTGGTTACTCATCTGAGGAGAAGCCATTAACCTCATGGTAACGACGCATGACCTACCGAAGCAGGGGATGAAAAAATATTGCAAATTTATTTTCATCTGATTTTAAAAACACACACAATCAGCTTTATGGATTCTTTTCTCCTTTCACATCAGCCATTGTAATTTTCCAGGCGGCTAATTTTTAAAGATTTCACATGATGACAACAGGCCCATGATGCACAAGACTGCTATGGAAACTCTGATCACAAGGAAAGAATGCAAGCAACGAGCAATCGCTTCATTATGCGACAAATCTCTGGAGACCTGAAACTTGGCAAGATGGCATATAAGCCCACACAGTGGCGAGAAAGAAATGAATGGTTTTTCTCACATAAAATGCATTTACTACCCAACAATCCGCAATTGGGCTTCATGAATAATCTGCAAGGTAGTATTGTTCAGTATTTAGTATTGAATCCATTATCAAATATAGGAACAACAAATAGACTTAATATGTTCTGTAATGACTATGGACATGAGAGATATAGCACCTTATCAAACCACAGGAAATTAAGCCATATAAATATCTTGGGGTTATGGCGCATGAGAAAGAAAAAAAAACAAGATAAATTGCAGTTCCAGTATGTGTGTTGCCGAATGTGTTACAGTCATTATTGTCTACCCAGCGACCGACTGACAGAGCATCTGTGATAATATTAAATATCTTTGCTTCCCTCTCAGCTATTGATTGGGTACTCAAAGCTGTCGGTTGTGTGAGAGTGACAAAGCACTGATGATTTCATTAGATTGGATGTGGGTGTGTGATTTTTCTCCCCTCAAGTAAAATTACATACTTTTGAGAAACCAACGTTAATAAAATCAGTAGTCAGTGGGATCGGGAAGCTGACGGATGCCACACTGTTACTTGAAGCAAAGAAATAATTGTGGTCTTCCTTCACAGGCCAGAGGAAATATGCAAATATTTTTATATGCAAAATGATTGGGTGGCAGATAAATTCAATAGTTGACATTAAATTTGACCAATGGTGTTTCTTTCAAGCCTAATTGCTACATTCCATGGGTTAAGGAGAGAAGTAACCTATTAAGATATTAATAGTTTTGCATCTGTGATCACCACTCATTTGAATAATTCTGACTTATTCAGTGGTTCGAGGGGGAAAATACTCTTTCTGTTTTCATTTGCTGGCGGGTTTAATAAACAGAATCAGCACAATAATGCAATCACATTTAATCACCCTGACTCTTTTTTTCACTGAGCCAGACTTGCAGTAACTTGTAGGCCATTTTATTGATTTTAGCCCAGCGTATTATTTATATTCACGGCAAAGGAGAAAAGTACCCGATTGCATGACAATTGCAAGACTTGATCCTCAGGATATCTGATTGGTTACAAGTTGGAAATGCACTGGTCAGCAAGACACCCCAATGGCACAATGGTTAAGTACTGAAGCAAACAGATCAGTGTCCATTGTCAGTGCTGGATAATTTTTTTTATTTGTTCATGGGATGTGAGCCTCGCTGGGTGGGCCAGCATTTTATTGCTCATCCCTGAAGGCTTTTAAGAGTCAAACACATTGCTGCTGGCCTGGAGTCACATGTAGAGCAGATCAGGTAAGGATGGCAGATTTCCTTCCCTAAAGGACATTAGCGAACCAAACGGGTTTTTAACCACAATCGGCAATGATTTCATGGTCACCATGATACTTTTAATTCCAGATTTTGTATTGAATTTAAATTTCGCCATCTGCCATGGTGCATCAAACCTGGGGCCCCAGAGCATTAGCATGGGGTGTCTGGTTATTAGTTCAATGACAATACCAAGACGCCACTATTTCTCCTTATCTCAATCATAACAACAGTTAATCATTATAATTGACTTTAGTGGCCACTGCCATAAGGAGAAGTTGATATCCGTTTGCTATGTAATGATCTCCAGTTGAAATTATGTGAATGAGATAGAATATGGCTTGACTGAAATCCCTTATGTTGTAGAGTAGCACAATGGTACTCATTGGGGTACATTTTTGAATTGCCGTTGGTGGGACAGAAAATTTGACAAGCCATTTAAAGGTCCGTTGACCTTGGGCAGGAACTTCCGGTTTCAGGGCAGGTGCGACCGGAAAACCCCGCCCATTTTGTCTATTCTCATGTATGAAGAATGGCCACTTTGATAAGTTATCTGGAAGACTGCCCATACCTCTTGCCCCAGTGTGACCGTGTTACAGCGGTGGCTTCGCCTCAAAAAGTACTTCATTGGCCTTCAGCATTTGAGACTTTGCAAATCAAATAAAAGCAAAACACTGCAAATACAAAAAGCAAAATCTGCTATCTGACCTTTATGCCACTATTTGCACTTCTTCAGTCCTTAATGCCACCATTAACACCGCCTTTTTCTTCTGTCCATGCCAACTTTGTCAGTCTTTCCTCAGGTCCGACCTATTCCTGGCCTACTATTCCGACGTACCTCCTCCACCCAGCTCTCCAATTATATAATTCATCACATTTTTATACCCCCCAATTCTGTAGAAGAGTTGTCCAGACACGAAGCATTAACTCTGTTTCTCTCTCCACAGATGTTGCCAGACCTGTTGGATTTATTCAGCATTTTCTGGGACTTTGCAATGTTGTGAAAAACACTGTATAAAGGAAAAAGCGTTCCTTTATACAGTGTGCAAGGAATAAAGAGAAAGAGAAGGGGCGAGATTCTCCATTTGGGAGACTCCGCTGAAGAAGAATTGGTACGGATTTACATTCCAATCACTAAGGGCATTTCAATCACTCAAGCGTGTGATTGCAATGCATGTACCTCTCTTTGACGTGGTTGATGTTTGTAAACATTGGTGTTTCAGTACTTAGGGTCACTCACCCATGAAGGGAGATGAATGAATGAAGGCTGTTTTGTGGAACCTTTCAATCACAGCCCACTACCCAAAATGAATGAATGGATTGCAGCTACAGGATCTGAGGGGTTTAAACACAGGTTACAACTACTCTCCTTCCAGGAATGGACATTGGGGATGACGTCAGCAGACGCTGACGCTCCCACGCTTGCGCGGACCTGCGCTGGCTGGCGGAGTCCCTTCGGCCCCGGCTGGCATGGCACCAAAGGCCTTCCACGCCGGCCGGTGGGGCGCAAACCACTCCGGCGCCATCCTAGTCCCTGAAGGTGCGAAGGATTCCGCACCTTTGGGGCGGCCCGACGCCGGAGTGGTTCCCGCCACTCCACTGTCACCTGGCACTGCTAGTCCTAGAGGCCCACCCTCAGCCATGGAGTACTGACCCGCAATTCTCCAACCGTTTATGTTGAGAATGCCGGGAATTTTACGTGGTGTGGCTTCTATCCCCCCACCGGGCGGAGCATCGGTGCGGGGGCAACGCCGACATTTTCATCGTATAACTAGACACTTCCTCCGGACATAGCCTCAAAATTGGAGAAACCAGCCCTTTATCTGTTGATGCATTTGTCTTTAAACTTTGGATTGAAATAACAATTTCCAGATGATTCAGTTTCAGAAATTGAACGACATTTCAATCAAGTTATAACTCAGGAGGACATTTGGAGGAATAACTACGGCTGCCTGTGAGTGCCAAATTCAAACTCTCAGCCATAAAATCAAAGTAACAAAATAAACGACATGCAACTCAAACTTAAGATTCATTCCTTTAAATGAACATTTTGTATTGTGCAATGCATAAACAAATCCACAACAAGTCTACAATCTATTAAGTCCACAAATACAAAGCACTGCTCTCGAATTAAGTACCAATTAAGTTGTGAGAATTTTCTTTTACATATTGAGAGGTGCATGGATTGATTTGCTACATCAGGTGGTTGAGGTCAAAATCATTGGAGCTTTTAAGGAAAAATTGGACAACAACTTGAGACTAAGAAGATATCGGGGCCCTTGGGAAAGAGCAGGGCAGGAAGATGGTTATGAATTCCTTTAGCAAAGGTTTGGTGCAAAAATGGTGAGCCGAATGGCCTCTTTCTGTGCTGCAGACCTCCATGAATCTGTAGACGATACGCTCAAGTCCTTGAATGAGGCTTGAACCCACAACCTTCGAAATCGGGACAACAGTGCTACCAACTGAGCGGAGAAAAAAGGGCTATTATGCTGCTCAAGGTGATTATGGTTACACCACAGAACAGGTTGACAAATCAAGAGGACAGAAACACAAGAGCATAACTGCATATTTTTAGCATTTTCTCCCTTGGTCATTTCTAAGGCAGATGTCTTTCATTGTGATTTGTTGGTAAATCCCTGGATATTTTCAAGTTATCTCACACTGTGCAGTGCTGGGTATTACCGGATTTTTTCTGCACATTGGACAGTGGCCACTTTTGCTGAGTATAATGGCTTTATATATTCACTGACACTCGACTCCTGAGTGTATAAAAATCTGTGATTGATTTCAGATTTCTGAAACAGATTTGAAACTGACAAGGAGATCGTTAGAATTTGATACAGCTGGGTTAACCTCTTCCTGCTTAATTTAGATCCCGGAGATTTGGGGAAAAAAAATGCATTGACATTAATAGATTAGCAAGGGTCAAAGTATCATTGAATACAGCAATCCAAAAAAAAGACTACATTGTTGATTCGGCTGAATTTCCTTTAATATTTCATTGCACAGAAATGTTGATCTCCCTGACTGTCAATGTATTAAAAATATTACAGCTGTGCATACTTCCAATCAACTTTTTTTCCACTTTGGCTTTCTATGTCCCATATGTATAACGGAAACTGCCTCTGTAAACTTGCCATGCGGTAGATACACCTTCCCATTAGCCATGGCAATATCAGGGAGGTAATTACTGAATGGCAAGTTCATACAGGCTTATAATTGTGAGGGTAGAAACATTACAATGGAAAGTTTTAAAAGTATGGACATGGCAAATGACTTTAAAATACAGACTGAATTAGCATCTTTCTGCCCTGGATTTCCTCTTCATGGGAAAATGATTGGGCTAGACAACATGGTCAAAATTTCTCTCTGGTTTAAATGGGGCAGATTTGACCAATGCAATATTGTAAGCTGGCAGCCCATTTTCCTCCCCTTCAATTTGTTTCTATTGACTTGCTGTTTACCCAGCGTCTACCCTGAATTTCTATTGATCTTCTGCTGAGACTACAGACTGGTATAACCCCGCTGAGAAAATTCCCATTTCCTGGTTACGTTTTGACTTTAGTCGGTGAGATTGGCTTGTATTGAGAATGATGCAGTTTTCATATTCAAACTCCAAATCATTCATACTGAGGCATGATTGTGGACTTGATTAAGGCTGCTGAAGATGTCCTTGAATGGAGGAAAAAATAAACTTACCCCTCTGCGGCTCAAAGGTCATCAAATTAGGAAAGTTGCTGGTTAACCTGAGAGCGGGTGATGACGACTAAGTGTTGTCGTTTGCCATAATTGTTTTAACTGGTGTCCATTCTTCCTTCTCATACCTCCGTAAAGCATGTTGTTATACTTTTCCACATTAATGGCGCTATTGTTTTAGTGATGGTTGCTGTCACTGAAGAGCAAGATATTTGATTAAGCTATTTGAATTGTATTACGGCTGATTTGAAAATATACTGATAACCTCGGCCAGAAGGTTTGTTTGTTCAGAGTGATATGTGATAAGCATGAAAGTCCGATGATGTGCTTCCCAATGGAGCAAAACCAACAATGTTAGTGACTAGACTGATGCTGGAAATGGCCTTATGCACTATTCCTGTGAACGGCTTTCTGCTCCAAGTCCTCAGTGGGATGAGCATTTATCTGGAGGTGATGCTCTGGTATCGTTTCCTGTGTATGTGCAATTTTCAAGGACAGACAGGAGGCACCTGTCAGCAGGAAGTAAAAACAACAGGATGAAGGCTGCCTGCCGCCAGAAGCCTGGCTTTGATTCGGAGGGGGAAAATAAATTCCAAGCTCTGCGGACCTCTCTTGTGAGAAAAATGACGTGCGTCTCACTCTTAAACTGTCACTTCAAGAATAAGGAGGAAGCCGTTTTCTCAGATTGGACGTGCTCCCCATCTTGTCACTGCTCCAGCTGTGTGTTGTGTAACTGTGAACAACATTTAAAAGACTATCTATATCAATAGTGTCTACACTCTTCAGTCAGTTTCTTCACTCATGCCGTGGCCTATCTGGGTTGATAAACCTGCATTGATCTCAAAAGGTCAAATCATTTCTATTTGTCTTCCATAAATGCAGTCAAGAGATGAGCACGTACCAGTTTTATCCCTTATATTCTTTTTCAATCATGAACTAGTCATATATTAATGAACATATGGGGCGCGATTCTCTGATCCTGAGGCTCCCCTACAGGGGGCCAGCATGGCACTGGAGAGAACCACGCCACTCGCAGCTGCTGATCTCAGCGTCGATTGGGCGCCGTGGGGTCCGCGCATGCGCAGTGGCACCGGCGCCAAGGCGCGCATGCGCAGTGGCTCCGGCGCCAACGTGCACATGCGCAGTAGCTCCCTTCTCTGCCCCGGCCCCAAGCAACATGGCGCAGGGCTATAGGGACCAGAACGGAAGAAAGTAGGCCCCCAGTCTGAGAGGCCGGCCCACCGATTGGTGGGCCCCGATCGCGGGCCAAGGCACAGCGGAGGCCCCTCATCCCCCACAGGCCGCCCCCGGACCCTTCCACGCCGGGTAAGACCACACGTGGATGACGCCGGCGGGACTCTGGTTCTTTGTTACGGCCGCTCGGCCCATCCCGGGCTGAGAATCGGCAGGGGGGCCCCAGCCAGCACCATGCCGACCATGCTGATGCCAATAGGGCTGATTCTCCATGCTGCAGAGAATTGCGTCCAGGCAACGGGGCGGTGTGGCACGATTCCCGCCGGTTGGGGCATTTCAATGGCCCGGCCCCGGGCTGAGAGAATTGCGCCATGGTTTTGATGTTAATAGTGCCTGGTTGATTGTAATTTATTGGGTTGCAACGTATTTTTCTCATAATCAAAATTTTCATAAATTTTGCCCTCTTTTAGTTTATTTAATTGTGTTCTTGCCTCTTTAATCAGATATCCATTGGGATTTGGCTGGGAGGGTGAGGGATGTGTATATAGGTCTTCATCAATGTGACTCTTGTGGCATTGATGGTAATTATGGTGGAGCATTAACTGATCTTGCTATGTACCAGCAAGACTTGCTTCTTTTAACTTCTGCATCCTGTGGTGAAGGTAAAATAGGTGGGGAAGCATCTGCAACCAATCCCAAATGCAGCTATTGGATGAGACTGGAATTCAAATTGGGAAAGTACATCTTACCGGCTATGTTAAAATGAATTAACATGTTGGACTTGCAGGATTTCTGACCTTTTCATTTATTTATCTGATAGTGTCAAAACTTACCTCCTGTCATTACACTTTAATTATTTACTTTGTCACAATGACCCAGGTACAAGTGCTCGCAGGTGGACAGTGCCCAATATCAAACTGCAATAGCAGTCAAGGTAACAGTATTTATCCATTTTGTAGAAGAGTCATTACATGACATCTCGGAGGAAAACATCAGGGGCTGGATTCTCCGGTTCTCCAGCCATGTGTTTCTCAGCAGCGTGCCGTTCGCTGGCGGCGGGATTCTCTCTTCCCGCCACTTGTCAATGGGATTTCCCATTGAAGCCACCCCCACGCCATTAGGAAACCTGTGAGCGAGGATGCACTGCCAGGGGGCAAAGAGAATCCCGACAAATGGAAAATTGTTGCTCCTATTAGGAGGGAGACCCACTTGTGCCACTGTATCTTTTATTAGACTTTATGCTTTTTGTCAGTTTTCAGTTCTACACACAGAAATCATCAGTAATTAAGATATTTCCCAACAATTACAACACTTGGAAATTGGACCTGTCACTGAGAAAAATGCAATCATACAGTAAAATCATACAGTTGCTGCAAAGTAGATTACTATCATATTTGTCTTTCTACCATTATAAATATACAGTGCTCTTTGTCTGTAATAATAGTCATAAACCTATAAACTATAAACATCTATGTGAGTATAGCATTTTCCGTTTAGTTTTCACTTTGCTGCATTCAAAATTTTTTTGTTTTAGAAATTTAGAGTACCCAATTCATTTTTTCCATTTAAAGGGCAATTTAGCGTGGTCAATCACCTAGCCTGCACATCTTTTGGGTTGTGGGGGCGAAACCCACGTAAACACAGGGAGAATGTGCAAACTCCACACGGACAGTGACCCAGAGCCGGGATCGAACCTGGGACCTCGGCACCGTGAGGCAGTAATGCTAAGCACTGCACCATTCATAATATTTTGCCTTTGTTGCAGGCTGTTTCTATATCTTGTCACCTCTGGCAATTGATGTTATTTATTCTGGGACATCACACACCAATCGTCTTCATCATTGCTGGCCACTAGAAAATCAACAAAAATAATAACTTGCATTTTAACATCGTAAAACATCCCAAGGTACTTCACAGGACTGTTATCAGAACAAATGTGGCATTGAGCCTCATGGTTAGGTGTCCAGTTCTGCTCTGTAAGCTACACAACAGTTTATTTCATAGGGGCCAATGCAAGACAGTTAAATCTCACTCTCACACTATATAGTTCATCCCCGACCCAAAGGCAACTTCCAGAAAGTAACCCTTGTAGATCATAACCTTGGAAACAAAAATAACTATGGTTGAATGTTAGTGTCTACTTTCTGCTGCTCATTTATTGATATCCTGGTTCTTTTTTTTCACATTATGTGAAATTATTTGGATAGTGCAAAGTACACTTTGATCCTTAATAACTGCATTTTGGTAAATATCATGAAAATGCATCATATTTCAAGCACAATTGCATTTCATTCACTCCGCCTACTGTTGGGGGACATTTATTTTTATTTTTTTATAAATTTAGATTACCCAATTATTTTTTCCAATTAAGGGGCAATTTAGCGTGGCCAATCCACCTACTCTGCACATTTTTGGGTTGTGGGGGTGAAACCCACACAGACACGGGGAGAATATGCAAACTCCACACGGACAGTGACGCAGAGCCGGGATCGAACCTGGGACCTCAGCGCCGTGAGGCGGTTGTGCTAACCACTAGGCCACCGTGCTGCCTCTGTTGGGGGACATTAACTTCAGGTGACTGAAATAAGACTGCCAACATATTACACATATAGAGAAGAAAATTGACAATATTTTGGGTTGATTAATCAGGGAAGCCCAGAAGGAATAAACAGTTTGGACCAGTATTCGTATTTGAGGAGGAATGCAGTTGCATTACAGGCAGTTCATAGGAGGTCCACTAGATTGATTCCAGAGATGAGGAGATTGTCTTATGAAGAGTGATTGAGCAGTTTAGGTCTATGCTCTCTTGAGTACCTAACTGAGTTATATGAGATGATTTAGATTTAGATTTATTGTCACGGGTACTAAGGTACAGCGAAAAGTATTGATCCGCATACAGTCCAGGCAGACTGCTCCATACATGAAAACATAGAACATGCGATCAATACATGAAGATACATAATGAAAATACATAAACATAGACAGCGGGTGAAGTATACGGCAAATAGTCCTACAACTGTAGAGAAGATGAGTAGAAAGATCAGTTCAGCCCATAAGATCAGTTCAGATCATAAGAGAGCCATTCAGTAGTCTGGCAACAGCAGGGAAGAGGCTGTTTTTGAATCTATTGGTGCGGGTTCTCAAGCTTTTGGATCTTCTGCCAGAGGGAAGAGGTTGGAAGAGAGAATAACCCGGGTGGGAGTGTTTTTTGATTATGCACCCGCTTTCCCAAGGCAGCGAAAGGTGGGTGTAGGGTAGACAGAGTCAATGGATGGGAGGCGGGCTTGCATGATAAACTGGGCTGCGTTCACGATTCTCTGTAGATGATAAAAGGCATCGACAAAATAGACACAGAGCAGATGCCTCCTCTTGTGTCACAATCTGGAACAAGAAGTCATAGTTTTAGAATAAGGGTAGCAGATTTAAAACAGAGATGAGGAGAAATTACTTCTCTCACAGGATTGTGACTCATTGGAGTTCACGGCCCAGAATGAGGTGAATACTGAGACTTTGAGTAAATGTAAGAAGGAGGTAGACAGATTTTTATTCAGTAGTGGGTTGAAGGAATATGGAGAATGGGCAGGAAAGTGGAGTTGAGGGCTGAGAGGAGGTCAGTCATGATCCTATTGAATAGCGGAGCAGCCTCGAGGGGCTGAATTACACACCTTCGCTGAGGTAAAATGACTTATTCGTGAGTAAATTTTCCAATCTGGAGAATTTGCACCTCATGCTATTAGATAGTTCGGCTCGTTTCTCCAGATAGATTTCAAGTCGCTCCCCAGAAGACGAGCAGAATTATCAAAACTTGAGTACTTGAGTAGAGTTTCATTTTGTTCCTTGCAAATGTCATCCTGCGACCTCAGATAACCGTATTCTTTTGTCATTTTGCCCGCTGATAATTTGTTCAATTAAAGCAAATGTCTGCTGGCTGGAGCATTAGGAGATAATCGTTAAAAAAAAAATATGTTTTGACACGTGACCTCCTTCCAGCCACTGACATTTAAGATTCTTGCCCAAGGATGTAATAATGTGTAATAACACTCAAGGTTGCAGTTTATTGTCAGTTAGCCTGTGAGCAACTGCATCTGTGCTCTAGTAATATTATTTGTTTGTATGATTTTAAATACTGACAGAAGACATTGCTTAACCACATGTTTTTAATCTGAAATTTTATGATCCTCGAAGCACATTAGGTTTTTTCTGGGTTTCTTCACGTTTGTCTTGGGCAGTTCCAATTAGGGCAAATTTTAATTAGTTTTGCATCATGACAAGAAGTTTAAATGGCATTCATCAGATATCAGATTTTGTGTCCTTGAAATCGTTAATAATGATTTTTGGTGGGTGCACAATGGGAGTAATTAGGACTCAGTCAGTGGATATCAGGAGTGCTAATTTTGGGATATTTTCATATTCTCCGGGCCTGTTCTGGGGTACCTAGATGTTCAGACAGTTTTGACTATTGTATTGCTTCAATTACATAATTGGCTGTAGGTTGGGGTGGATTGTCAGGCACAGAAGCCTATTAAAAATGCTGATGCCTCCAGCCTCATCGAGATCCAAATGCTGTTACGAAAAGAGTCCCTCATCTCTTGCAAATATAAGACGCACTTGCTCGAACCTTAATGATGTCTCAAGGAGTTTGTCCCAGAAACACCTTGTCAATTTTTGCCAGCTTCACCTCAGACATCACTCCATTAAAACCTAACAGCTGCCATTTCAAAACAGCTTAAGGGGCAGTTAGATAATGTATTCAGAGTCATCGGGAATTTCATTCTTTTTTTAACATCAGGATAGTGCCACTTGATTTGAAAAAAAAAACATACCTTAAGAGAAAATAAGCACGACATTTGATATTGAGATTTAGATTCCTGGTTTTGCTTACACTGTATTCAGTTGCAATCACAAGTCAAGCCTCCTCCTCTGCATTTTTGCAGAGGAATTGATCAGTGATGCTTGGGGGAATTGTTTCTGTGCCATGTATCTGCAAATGCCAACGTTTCTTGAGAACCAAGTTAATTTAAATTGACTGCTTGTTTAAGACTGGAGAAACAAGCTGCATTCTAGATCCTTCTGAAGGGACACGGCAAATACATTGCAGCCTGATTGAAAAAATAAAGAGTTGACATCTTGCCTTTGATTGATGTTTTACTGACATACTCGGGGGGGGGGGGGGGGGGGCAGCCCTAAACAGTGGCAGAGTTAAGGGGGGGTCATTCCCCCCAGTCGTGTGCTTGTGATGATGTTATATTGGATGTACAGTGCAGAAACAGGACATTATCAGCACAACCTCTTTATCCAAAAGGGGTAAGAGTGTGGAACTCATTACCACAAGGAGCAGTTGAAGGAAATGGCATAGAAAGGGAACCAAGTTAATTGCACGAGTAAGAAAGGAATAAAGATTTGCGCTGATAGGCTACGAGGAAGTGGGATGGAAGGTCCTCATGTGGAACATAAATCGACATCGACATATTGGGCCAAATGGGGCGGAATTCTCCCATTTTGGGCGACTAAGGACATGAATTTCCCATCCCGTTGCACCCAATGTCGATCCCGTTGTGCTGGGTCAATAGCAGGAGAGGCCAAAATCGGGATTCGCGCCAGACGTGAACCATTTTGTAATTCACCCGCCCGCTCCTGATGGCGAGACCCTGATCTTGCCCAAAATTGGCGAACAGGTCATTAAGCCTAAATTGCATTCATTTCAATCTCAGTAACGAGATTGAAGTCGGATACCGTGGCCTCCCAGAAGTCACCAGACTCCGCAATGAGAAGTCACGCCGGCATGGTTTAGTACTCCTGTACAAAAACGAGAACCTGACTCAATGGCGATTGAGTAGAAGTGAGGAGCCATCTCCAGTTACTGGCATGCAGCTCAATGGCGGTGGAATTGTTTGGGGGGGGGGGGGGGGGCTGGATAGGGCCAGGTCAAGGGTCACCGGGGGGGGGTGAGGGGGTTTGCATCTGTGAGGCGTTCCAGACATTTTATAATATTGTGGACACCCATAACAGGGGCAACCAGAGCTGCAGCCTGTCTATCCTCCCAAACTCTCCCAGTACAGAGCCCTGCTGCAGCTTCTCCCATGAAAGACAATTTCGCCCCTTTGACTGTGAGCAGCTGGTAGCTTCACAGCTGAAAGTTATTTCAAAGGAGGGATTGGCCTTGTTAGTTGTGATAGCACCTCATGCTCCTGCACTCTCAAGTGCCTCCTTGAAGGAACAGGTGCCCGGTCTGATAGGATGATTAGTGGACTGGATATCCAGCAAGCTTTGATGCCTGCACAGTGTGTCTGTACTCTAGGGGTGTGAGCACCACCGAGGCAGCTGTCAACAATCAAACACAAAAGAACAGGACTTCACCACTGAGGAGCCTCTCGTGGTTAAAGCTAAGTGTCTGAATGAGCGGAGGACAACTGAGCATGATCTCCCGAATGTTGCTGGCAGATGTCTGGGACCTAAAGGCTCCTGATCTGATTGGGAGTGAGTGTGCAGAGTGAAGTTTACCAGCACAAGTGGCTCACTGAGAGAAGGCGGCACAGTCATGGTAAGGGTGGAGGAGCCTTGGGAGATATGAGGGTCCCGGGATGGAAAACCAAACTGATTGCTGGTCTCTCTCCTTTCACAATTCCTTCCAGATACAAAGATTATTGCTGGTGTTGATCGCGTGGGAGGTGCCCTCACTGTCCCTGTCATGGCCCCGTAGCGGGCAGATGCTGAAGAATACTGCAAAATCAATGCACCACATGTGCAGAGGTCCACGCTCACCCTCAAGACCCAATCGCCAAAGGCTGAGATGGGGTCAGAAGGGGAGCCCAGTGACGTGCCAGGGCGTACAGGAGTTGTTGGTCACTCAACGAGACAGCATATGCTGCAGAAGACCATGTCTCAACTGAAATTTTGATTCCTGGCTTGGGTCACTGTCTGTGTGGAGTCTACATGTTCACCCCGTGTCTGCGTGGGTTTCCTTTGGGTGCTCCAGTTTCCTCCCACAAGTCCCAAAAGACGTGCTGTTAGGTGAATTGGACATTCTGAATTCCCCCTCCATGTACCCGAACAGGCGCCGGAATGTGACGACTAGGGGATTTTCACAGGAACTTCATTGCAGTGTTAATGTAAGCCTACCTGTGACAATAAAGATTATTATTATTTATATAACCAGGTGCCTCACGCCATATGCAGCATTGCCTGATAGGACGGTGGACTACACACCATCAGGATGCTATATTGAAAAGGCGCACAACATCACTGACCTATCATTGAAGAAAGAAGGTGGACTGCCTGAGAAAGAAAATGGATCTCCAGGAACAGTCTGAGGCTGGAATGTGCCCTCCAGGACACCAAATCGAGAAGATCTACCTGCAGATGCTCCCTCCACCCATGGGCATTGTGTTTTAGGGTGCTGGGTTGCCGGCGGCCTCCATCCTGCACTCCGAAGGCAGTCCTAGACATTGTTCAGGTGAATACCGATGTCTGCACACCTCATTATTCCAGACATGTTTTCTCATTGATGCCACAGAGAATAGGGAATGGGTGGTCAGGCCTTCAGCTGCATCCATTAGCCGGATGCAAATGAGTTTCACGTTGGCTCCTGGTGGGTTTCTTGATCTGCCATGAGGAAAATCTTTCCTTGGAAATCCATGCCAGTGTAAAACTGACTTTTGGGCCTCTAGCCAAATTCTCCTCCCTTCCCCAATATTGACTCTACTAACGGGACCTTGGAAGAATTACGCCCACTGAAAGCTAACAGACAGGTGCAGCAAACAATTAGGAAGGCTACGTTAGCCTTTATTGCACCAAGGAGTAGTCACAGAGTAGTTGACTGGCTGGGAGGATAGTTTGGGTATTTGAAGGTGTGGGGGGCTAGTTGAGGGCATGAGGTTGGGTATTTAGTCTGGGGGTGGGGGTAATTGCAGGGTAATTGGGTGGTTGAGGGGGTGGTCTGGGGGTTGGTTTAGCTCACTTGGCTAGACAGTTGGTTCATGATGCAGAGCAAGGCCAACAGTGTGGGTTCAATTCTCGTACCGGCTGAGGTTATTCATGAAGGTCCTGCCTTCTCAACCTTGCCCCTCGCCCGAGGTGTGGTGATCCTCAGGTTAAATCTCCACCAATCAGCTCTCCCCCCTCAAAGGGGAAAGCAGCCTATGGTTATCTGGGATGATGGTGACTTTACCTTTAGACTATGGGTCCAGTGGGAGTAGGGCTTGGAGTAGATTTGGTGGGGGAGGGTTTGCTCTCCAACCAGTGGGTATTATAGTTACCCAGATATCAGAACTGGTTTTAAATTCTGTTAAGAATAAAAGGTAATGGGAATCATCCAAAATCACCAATTTAAATCATCACGTGCCACTATTGCTCCAGGTTCAAAGTATTGTCTATAAGTATATCATCAGGGAGGCGGCGGACTAGGGAAGGAAACCGGAGCACCTGGAGGAAACCCACGCAGACACGGGGAGAACTCCACACCGGCAGTCACCCAAGGCCGGAAGAACCCCGGTTCCTGGTGCTGTGAGGCAGCAGTGCTAACCACTGTCCCACCGTGCCACCCTTCGTATAAGACTTTGGGTAAATATGTCCTGTGATGAAGTTCCCACTTTTGAAATTGCCAAAAGCCATCCTTTTTAAATATTGCCCTTTTTCCATTTTAGCTTCACATGCAAGCTGGCCTTGGGAGACGGGGACTCGGTTCGGAATGTAAATCCTTCCCACAACCAATCTTAATGTCATTCCTAGGTTGAAGTAGCAAGCTATGGCCTTGAGTTTCTTTCAGCCTATTCTATTTTCACCCCCTCCAACCCCCCCCCCCCCCCCTCCTTACTAGTCCTGTCAGCACTGACAGCTTATCTTCAAGGGAAATTTGATTGGAAGGCCATGATTCAAACAGAGGGTCCTTTCTCCAGAGCACCCCACATCATACAGCACGGTATCTGCTGGGCTCCCTCTGCTAAAGTTAAATTGCAGAACAACTAGCATCTCTACCATGAGTATAGGCTGCTTGTGATATTATTGAGCAGAGCTTTTCTGTACACTGTGGCTTTCACATGTCATACTGTGACTGATGCAGTGCTAAGTACTGTTATTACACTGTGGTAGCAGATTAAGCTGGTTTGAGCAGTTACAAACAGCACATTACCTCTCCACACTTGATATAAGGTAATGTACCCACTTTAACAACAAAAGTCTAACTGGGAACTGTGAGATCTGTTCAATAAGCCTGTGATATTGAAATAACAAATTAGTCTGGACTTCTATTTAAAACCGGGCATTTGAAGAGAAATAGAGTCTTAAATATACTTCTATAATTTTATAAATTGTCGCCTGTTTGTAAAAAAAATTGGATGCTGTATAATTTGTCCTCAAATGAGAAATTAGCCACTGGCACTAAGTGACACATATTCAAAAGGCTGAGCATATGGAACATAGAAACAGGAGTAAACCACTCAATCCCTTGCGTCTATTCTGCCAATCAATTAGATCATGGCTGACATGTATCTTAACTCCATTTGTCTGCCTTAGTTTTGTGCAAAAATAAATCGAATAAACTTAAGGATGGTATGTTAAAAACAGTCACTATAAATGCAAAAGGGAAAGATCCTCAGCTTTTTTGGCAAAGGGACAATCTGAGTGGACTAAGTCAAGTGACTTAAAGAATTGTAGAATTGACAGTGCAGAAGGAGGCCATTCGGACCATCGAGTCTCCACCGGCCTTTAGAAAGAGCACCCCACCCAAGCCCACAGCTCCACACTATCCCCTTAATCCAGTAACCCCGCCTAACCCTTTTGGACACTAAGGGCAATTTAACATGGCCAATTCACCTAACCTGTACAACATTGAACTGTGGGAGCAAACCGGAGCATCCAGAGAAAACGCACGCAGAGAACGTGCAGACTCCACACAGACAGTGACGCAAGCTGGGAATCGAACCTGGGACCCTTGGAGCTGTGAAGCGAATGTGCTAACCACTGTGCTGCCATGCTGTGGAAAGACTTGCATTTAACACTTTGCATGACCTCAAAAAGCTTTACAGACGATGGAGTTCTTTTGAAGTGTAGTCACTGTTGTGACGTAGGAATTTCTGCACAGCAAGCCCCCACAGCCAACAACACGATAATGGCCTGATAATCTGTTTTTGTGATGTTGTTTGAGAGATAAATATTGCCCTGGAGACCGGGGATGTTTCTCCTGTTTTTCTTTGAAATAACACCATAGTATCTTTTACATCCACCCACATAGATAACTGGCACCTCAGTGTACCATCTCATCCATAGGAAGGCACATCCAACAGTGTAGCACCCCCCTCTATTGCATTGGAGTGCATTGGTTCTACTGCGTCTATTGCATTGCTTACATCCTGGAGCAGGGTTTATTCAGGCCGACGGGGGTCTTACCTGCTGGAGAATCAATGAGGAACCCCAGTGTGGTAGCATGGCCCCTTTAAGGGGGCGAGCTTAGCGCACCATGTGACCATTTCAGGGCCAAATGTGTGGGAGCACGTGAACCCCGGACAATAGTGAGTATGCACGGGGCCCTGGGATCAGGGACCCAGGAAGTGGGGCCCTGGAGCTGGTGATAGGACCCATCCAATTGTCTTCTGGGCCTGTATATACATATACACAACAGTCTTTGCCTTTCATTAATAAACCCTTTTGTTACTAGCCTCCAGAGTGCTTTTCAAGCCATCACATTAGTGACAAGGTAAAAGGTTCGATTGTGTTCTGCAGGACTTAGCGATTTGAGGGAGGAAGAAAGGAGCAATTGTAAAAAGGAAGAAGGACCAATGAAGCAACCATCAAAAATCCAAGTGTAAATGCTTATCATTGGTAAACTAGACCTGTTTAACCAAATGGCTGAAGTTTGGAATCAGTACATCAAAAGCCTCCGCCACTTTTACACCAGGAGCAGGATCATACGGACCCAAATGTATAATCTGATTAGGAACATCATGTCGTTGAAAACACCAGTAGTTTATAAACAGCAAAGTCAGTCTACCCCTGGTTGTTGTGGAAGGGCACAGACCCTGCCCCGTGGGAAGGGACTGATTACAGCGAATCAACCTTAATTGGCTGGAAATGTTATTAATATCTAGTGTCCTACAAGATGTCCCGAGAAGATTATGAGGACATTTTTCCCAGTGAACACGGCTAGATCAAAGCAAGCCAAAATCTACGTCAATCCAGATTTGACCCCCAGGTTCATTAGAGCCAGACCATTCCCCTGTGCCCTCTATCAGAAAGTTGAAACTGAGCTCAAGTGATTAGAAGAACTGGGCATAATCAGACCGGTTCAGTTGTCCGAGTGAGCAGCTCCCATGGCCACTTTCTCAAACTGGATCATTCCAAGATAATCTGCGGGATTACAAATTAACTATAAATCAAACTGGCTAGGTGGATAGCTTCCCAATTCCCCCTGGATCAAGGACCTCTACACCAAGCTGGCAGGAAGCCTCCCCTACTCTAAATTAGATCTCAGCCATGCAGACCTTCAATTAGAATTGGACAAAGAATCCCAGAGGTTTGCCACTATCAACACCCATAAGGTTGCCACTTGGTATTGTGCCAACCTGCGCACAATGTAAGATGTTCCAATACGATGGAAAACCTCCTCCAAGGAATTTTCAAGGTGATGATCCGCCGTGATGGCGTTTTGGTCACCGCCATCACCCCTGAAGAGCACCTATCTAGCCTGGAGGGAGATGTTAACATGAAAAATGCATGTTTCAGGTTTCAGAAGTGCCATATTTTTTTCCCAATGCTTGGTTGCTTTGATATGTGATAGAGCACCGGATAGTGTGGGATTTTCCTGGGAGGTTGCTGGAAAACCCACTGGGCGCGATTCTCCCAAAACGGGAGAAATCGTGAGGCTGGCGTCAAACCCGGGCGGGTTTGACGCCAGCCCCCCACTTCCCGACCGGGAACCGATTCTGGTCCCCGGTCGGGGCTAGCAGCCCGACGCCGTAAGCTCCGGCATCACGGGCTTAACGAATTTCGTTAAGCCCGCTTGCCCGAGTTTGTGCCGGCTGACGCGTCATATGACGTCAGCCGCGCATGCGCGGATTGGAAGACTCCAACCCGCGCATGCGTGGATGACGTCATCGCGTATTTGCGCGAAACCCGCGCATGCGGGGGCCGGGATGCCCCTCAGCCGCCCCGCGAATGGATACTGCGGGGCGGCGGAAGGAGAAATAGTGCGCGGGCATCGGGCCCATGGCACCCTTGGCACGGCCGTGGTACTGCCGTGCCAATCGGTGCCATGGTTATAAAATGCGAGTGTTTACGGCCGTTTTTACGAACGGCCAGACCAGGTGTGTTTGCCGTTCGTAAAAACAGCCGTAAAGGGCTGGGAACTCGGCCCATCTATCAGCTGTGAATCGCTACCGGCCGTAAAAAAAAGGCGCCAGCGATTCGTGTCGGGAGTTGGGCGTGGGGGGGGGAGAATAGCGGGAGGGCGTCGGAACAGCGTGGCCGTAAAATTTTACGAGCCACGCTATTCTCCGCACCGTCGGGAGTGCGGAGAATCTCGCCCACTGGGTTTTCTGGGCGACCTATAGGAGGTCTGGGAAAGTCATGCAGCCCCCATTTAATCACTGAGCCACCACTAAATTGTGGTAGGCTGAGGGATAATGGGTGTTAATTGGGTCATTAATGAACCTACTTGACATATCACCACTGGGTGAGGTAGGCACTCAAGGACTGTAAGGCTGCTTCAAAACACAGCATAAATTTAAACTAGAAATCTAAGGGACTAAAAAGGCAGGTCCATGAAGCAGAGGGGAAATCCCTCCAGTGATATCATTTGGGCCATAGGTGTTACCTTTGTAGTCAGCAGGGTAGATGGATTGGCCACACTGAATTGCCCATTGGAGGGGAACATACAGTTGGTGATGATCCCATATATCTGAAACATTAAGAATTAATAAATGTTTTTTAAATGAATGTTTTTTCTTTGCTGTTAAAATTAATTAGTAGTCCTGTGACTCTGTTCCTCCATGTTTTATTAAAAAAAAGGTAAAAGTTACGGTCTTTTGAGCCAGGTTTCCATTCTGGAATTTTGCCGTCCAGTCATAACATCAACTGGGATCATGCCAGTGAGTTCCTGCACTGCTTCTTGTAGAAGGTGCACACTACTGCCACAGTTCCTCGGTAGTGGAGGGATTGAATGTCTATGAAAGGGATAGCAATCAAGTGGGCTGCTTTGCCTTAATTTTTTTTAAATTCCAATTAAGAGGCAATTTAGTGTGGCCAATCCAATTAAATGGTCTAATGGATAAATTTGGCTCAACTGTTTGTACTCTTTCCACACTCCAAAGCTTGTGAGATGAAGCCCCAAAGCAGTTGAAGGAGATTGTCCAGGTTGACACTCTAGTGCCGTGCTGAGGGAATTCTGCATTGTAAGCAGTTTGGGGATATGTTGAATAACATGATAAACTGAGGATATATCTGCCGACTCAGGTATTTGTAGAGCATCCCATGGTAATATTCAAAAGAAGAGCAAACGGCTTTTCCAATGGTCTAGCCAACAACAAAAGACAATTTGGTCATTGATGCATAACAGGGTTTGGACACCATTTCTCACTCGCAGGACAACAGTGACTTTGCTTCAAAGGTTATCCACTGATTACAAAGCACTTTGGGATGTCATGAGGTCATCAAAAGTACTTTGTGAGCAGAATTTCTTTCTTTAAAAGCTGGGCCAGGCTCCTGCACCGAGCAGCATTGGGGGCATACCGTCAGCACATGGACTACTTCATTCACCAACAATCTCAAGGGCCTCAGGGAAGGGCGATAACTGCTGACATTTCCAGCGACCAGAAGGAACGGAAGAACAACCATGGTCTTGTTCTATGAAGAAAATCGCAGGATTTGTTTGTACTTGGAGAGCTTGCCCTTAATTTGAACCTTACTTCACATTTCCATGCAAGAAGTTTTTTTTAAAAAAACTTGTCATCTTTAGGCAGTGACCTCCTGACGCACCATTTTATTTTCAGCTTGACTGGGAGAAATGTAATTCCCCATGTAATAAAAACGCCATACACCGTTACCTCCAGCTCTGAAACCTAAAGACTACACAAGTTAAATATAAGATGGACACTAAGCTGGCAAACACTGCAGGCCGACTCGTCGGAACCCTTTCGAGTACAACACTGATTTTGGCGGAGGCTACAAGTGCTGCATTCTGGAAGCATGTTTGTGCAAATTAACAACAGGAGATGGCTGCCAAAAACAACCTGGCAAAGAAAAGCCTTTATGCAGCCTTTTATTTTTTTACCTTTTAACACAGCTTCAGGCATTGTACTGCTTTTTTTTTTGCTAATAATGTGAAGAGAAATTCTGCCTACATTTTCTAGGCTGGCTGATCTTCACTTAATTTATTGAACTACCATGTTGATTAATAAGCCGTTCTTTGATTAATAAGCTTTTATTTTGAATGAGGGTTTTTATTTTGTTCAGTGGAATTACGAAACCTTCTTTGCATACATTATGTGACTGACATGGAGTCTATGGATGGAATCTCATGCAGGTGGTGTTTGGGGTGAGGAACACCATGTGGGAGTGGGGGGGGGGGGGGTGTTGGGTGCAGGTGAGTGTGGTTGGGGTGTTCACTGTGGGGAAGGCAGTTTGTGTGTGGGGTGGGGGGGGGGGATCCTGTGCGGGGACTTTTCTGGGGGTTTAAAGTAGTTACATAAGAACATAAGATCTAGGAGCAGAAGTAGGCCATCTGGCCCCTCCAGCCTGCTCCGCCATTCAATGAGATCATGGCTGATCTTTTGTGGACTCAGCTCCACTTTCCGGCCTGAACACCATAACCTTTAATCCCTTTATTCTTCAAAAAACTATCTATCTTTACCTTAAAAACATGTAATGAAGGAGCCTCAACTGCTTCACTAGGCAAGGAATTCCATAGATTCACAACCCTTTGGGTGAAGAAGTTCTTCCTAAACTCAGTCCTAAATCTACTTCCCCTTATTTTGAGGCTATGCCCCAGTTCTGCTTTCACCCACCAGTGGAAACAACCTGCCCGCATCTATCCTATCTATTCCCTTCATAATTTTAAATGTTTCTATAAGATCCCCCCTCATCCTTCTAAATTCCAACGAGTACAGTCCCAGTCTACTCAACCTCTCCTCATAATCCAACCCCTTTAGCTCTGGGATTAACCTAGTGAATCTCCTCTGCACACCCTCCAGTGCCAGTATGTCCTTTCTCAAGTAAGGAGACCAAAACTGAACACAATACTCCAGGTGTGGCCTCACTAACACCTTATACAATTGCAACATAACCTCCCTAGTCTTAAACTCCATCCCTCTAGCAATGATGGACAAAATTCCATTTGCCTTCTTAATCACCTGTTGCACCTGGAAACCAACTTTCTGTGACTCATGCACTAGCACACCCAGGTCTCTCTGCACAGCGGCATGCTTTAATATTTTATCGTTTAAATAATAATCCTGTTTGCTGTTATTCCTACCAAAATGGATAACCTCACATTTGTCAACATTGTTTCCATGTGCCAGACCCTAGCCCATTCACTTAACCTATCCAAATCCCTCTGCAGACTTCCAGTACCCTCTGCACTTTTCGCTTTACCACTCATCTTAGTGTCATCTGCAGACTTGGACACATTGCCCTTGGTCCCCAACTCCAAATCATCGATGTAAATTGTGAACAAATGTGGGCCCAACACGGATCCCTGAGGGACACCACTAGCTACTGATTGCCAACCAGAGAAACACCCATTAATCCCCACTCTGCTTTCTATTAATTAACCAATCCTCTATCCATGCTACTACTTTACCCTTAATGCCATGCATCTTTATCTTATGCAGCAACCTTTTGTGTGGCACCTTGTCAAGGGCTTTCTGGAAATCCAGATATACCACATCCATTGGCTCCCCGTTATCTACTGCACTTTTAATGTCCTCAAAAAATTCCAGTAAATTAGTTAGGCATGACCTGCCCTTTATGAACCCATGCTGTGTCTGCCCAATGGGACAATTTCTATCCAGATGCCTCGCTATTTCTTCCTTGATGATAGATTCCAGCATCTTCCCTACTACCGAAATTAAGCTCACTGGCCTATAATTTCCTGCTTTCTGCCTACCTCCTTTTTTAAACAGTGGTGTCACGTTTGCTAATTTCCAATCCACCGGGACCACCCCAGAGTCTAGTGAATTTTGGTAAATTATCACTAGTGCATCTGCAATTTCCCTAGCCATCTCTTTTAGCACTCTGGGATGCATTCCATCAGGGCAGGAGACTTGACTACCTTTAGCCCCATTAGCTTGCCCATCACTACCTCCTTAGTGATAACAATCCTCTCAAGGTCCTCACCTGTCATAGCCTCATTTCTATCAGTCGCTGGCATGTTACTTGTGTCTTCCACTGTGAAGACCGACCCAAAAAACCTGTTCAGTTCCTCAGCCATTTTCTCATTTCCCATTATTAAAACTCCCTTCTCATCTTCTAAAGGACCAATATTTACCTTAGCCACTCTTTTTTGTTTTATATATTTGTAAAAACTTTTACTGTCTGTTTTTATATTCTGAGCAAGTTTACTCTCATACTCTATCTTACTCTTCTTTATAGCTTTTTTAGTAGCTTTCTGTTGCCCCCTAAAGATTTCCCAGTCCTCTAGTCTCCCAGCAATCTTTGCCACTTTATATGCTTTTTCCTTCAATTTGATACTCTCCATTATTTCCTTAGATATCCACGGTCGATTTTCCCTCTTTCTACCGTCCTTCCTTTTTGTTGGTATAAACCTTTGTTGAGCACTGTGAAAAATCGCTTGGAAGGTTAAACATAGAATTTACAGTGCAGAAGGAGGCCATTCAGCCCATCGAGTCTGCACCGGCTCCTGGAAAGAGCACCCTACCCAAGGTTAACACCTCCACCCTATCCCCATAACCCAGTAACCCCACCCAACACTAAGGGCAATTTTGGACACTAAGGGCAATTTATCATGGCCAATCCACCTAACCACATCTTTGGACTGTGGGAGGAAACCGGAGCACCCGGAGGAAACCCACGCACACACGGGGAGGATGTGCAGACTCCGCACAGACAGTGACCCAAGCCGGAATTGAACTTGGGACCCTGGAGCGATTGTGCTATCCACAATGCTACCGTGCTGCCCCTCAACAGTTATCCACTGTTCCTCAACTGTTCCACCATAAAGTCTTTGCTCCCAGTCTACCTTAGCTAGTTCTCCTCTCATCCCATTGAAATCTCGTTTTTTTAAACACAATACACTAGTATTTGATTTTACTTTCTCACCCTCCATCTGTATTTTAAATTCCACCATATTGTGATCGCTCCTTCTGAGAGGATCCCTAACTATGAGATCATGAATCAATCCTGTCTCATTACACAGGACAAGATCTAGGACCGCTTGGTCCCTCGTACCTTCCATTACATACTGTTCTAGGAAACTATCGCGGATACCTTCTATAAACTCCTCCTCAAGGTTGCCTTGACCGACCTGGTTAAACCAATCGACATGTAGATTAAAATCCCCCATGATAACTGCAGTACCATTTCTACATGCATCAGTTATTTTTTTGTTTATTGCCTGCCCCACCATAACGTTACTATTTGGTGGCCGATAGACTACTCCTATCAGTGACTTTTTCGCCTTACTATTCCTGATTTCCACCCAAATGGATTCAACCTTATCCTCCATAGCACCGATGTCATCCCTTACTATTGCCCGGATGTCATCCTTAAATAACAGAGCAACACCACCTCCCTTACCATCCACTCTGTCCTTCCGAATAGTTTGATACCCTCGGATATTTAACTCCCAGTCGTGACCATCCTTTAACCATGTTTCAGTAATGGCCACTAAATCATAGTCATTTACGATGATTTGTGCCATCAACTCATTTACTTTATTCCGAATACTACAAGCATTCAGGTAAAGTACACTTATGTTGGTTTTTTTACCTCTGTTTTGAATCTTAACATCTCCAGTTTTATTCCTTTTAGTATTACTGGGCCTATTCACTGAGCTCCCCTCAGTCACTACCTTGTACTGTCGCCCTTTTTGATTTTTGACTATGTCTTCTCTGCCTTGCACTTTTCCCCTTACTTCCTTTTGCTTCTGTCCCTGTTTTACTACCTTCCAACTTCCTGCATCGGTTCCCATCCCCCTGCCACATTAGTTTAAACCCTCCCCAACAGCTCTAGAAAACATCCCCCCTTGGACATCGGTTCCAGTCCTGCCCAGGTACAGACTGTCCGGTTTGTATTGGTCCCAGTTCCCCGAGAACAGGTCCCAATGCCCCAGGAATTTGATTCCCTCCCTCTTGCACCATCTCTCGAGCCACGCATTCATCCTATCTATCCTGACATTCCTACTCTGACTAGCTCGTGGCACTGGTAGCAATCCTGAGATTACTACCTTTGAGGTCCTACTTTTCAGTTTAACTCCTAACTCACTTAATTCCGCTTGTAGGACCTCATCCCGTTTTTTAAATCTTATATCGTTGGTGCCTATGTGCACCACGACAGCTGGCTGTTCGCCCTCCCCCCCCCCCCCCCCCAGAATGTCCTGCAGCCGCTTGACCCTTGCACCAGGGAGGCAACATACCATCCTGGAGTCTCGATTGCGTCCACAGAACCGCCTGTCTATTCCCCTTACGATTGAGTCCCCTATCATTATAGCCCTGCCATTTTTCTTCCTGCCCTGCTGTGCAGCAGAGCCAGCCACGATGCCATGAACCTTGCTGCTGCCTTCCCCTGGTGAGCCATCTCCCTCAACGCTGATATTAGGAGTGGTTTTATTTCTCCTAACTCTTTCAGAGTAACTTTTCATATAACACTGGCAGAACCACCCAAAGTTAATGATTTAAATCTCCTTGCCAGATGGTTCCCAGTGCAATGCAATTGTCCTGGGGAAGTTAGCCCTTTCTGGACAAATGCTGGATAAACCCCTTGCCCTGAAGCCTCCAAGAAGGATCCCCAGTGCATCTTTAGGGGTACCCCCAAATCCAGTGCTGGAGCACCAAGAGGTTACAGTTTGCGTCTCAGAGATTCTCTGGGCGACATTCACCGCCGTCAGGATTCTCCATTTTGCCGGCAGCCCGGGGGTTTCCCGACGGTGTGGGGCCGCCCCACAATGGGAAATCCTATTGACCAGCAGGCGAAACAGAGAATCCCGATGGCGTGCCGCACTAGAAATCTGGTGCGGCGGGACAGACAAACCCACTCTCTGCCTTTGTACTTTAATGTTGCACATTGACTTTGTAATAACTCCATTGGAAACTGTCATAAACATAAGTAGATTTATTGATACACATATATATTATATGTGTAAATATGTGTGTGTATAGCACTAGGTGCTGGGTCTCTGCCCCTACCTGGGGAGCTCGTATTCAATACGGAAGATCAGTAATTATTGTCTCGTAATCCTCACTGGGGTATAACAGACTTTTATCCTGATTCCTCCTGGACCTTTTAAGTTTGATTGATGAAGGTTTCAAAGAAACCTGTTGCAGCCACTTAACTCCATCGGACATAACGGAGACTCCAGTGCCCATATCTAATTTAAATTCTGTATCGTGTCTGTTGACTTCGATGTTAGCACTCCAGTATTGGCTTTTGCTCTCTTTGATTTCATCGAGGAAAGTGGTTTCCGGGCTGTCTGGTTCCTGTACTATGCTTCCTTAAAAAGATCTTTCTTTTTGCTTCGCAAACACAGGCTTTTCTGAATGACAGACTGTTCTAAAATGACCGACTCTGCTGCATCTGATACGTTCTGTGGCTGGGCGCGGAACATTCTTCACCACTGTGGACCCTCTTCCCACCACAGCGGGAATATCGGAATCAGCTTGGCTGTTTGCTACCACAATGCACATTCTGTTTTGTCGCCATAAACTGAATGGCTGAAAATGGCTTTTCCCATGGGAACTCTCACTCAACCCTTACAAACCCTCAGTTTTGCTTTCACATTTTGGGCTACCAAGCCAGTTGTATTGCTTTGCTCCAAATCAAATCTTCTTTAGTTTGCAAAATGTCTGACAGGGTTTCTTCCAAGACATCGACAATTATTCTGGGCACGATTCTCCGGCCTTCGTGCGCCTTGCTCAAGCACTCCAGTGCTCGTTGGGGATGTGGGACCCTTGGCTGGGGGTGGGGGACCCTTTGCAGGGGTGATCCATCATGGGGGGTGGGGGGGGGGGGGGTGGGGGGTTGTGCTGGAGGGGGGCAACTGGGGGGCAACAGCTCGTAACATCACCATGGCAACCCCTGGATCGTGTGCACCCATTCCTGGGCAACCCTTGGCCCTGCCCGTCTGTCCCACTGACCACCCAAAAGCCCACTGATTGCTGAGGCCTCTGGCTGCGTGGCTGAAGGCTATTGCTAATAGGGAATTGGCAATCATGGCTAAGTGAGCACTTCACACATGCCAAGTGGATTGTCATGGTTAGACGGGCCATGTAGCATGCGGAGTTCATTGTCCAGCATCCCTATCACATCCTGGTGGCTGGACATTGTGCTTGAACACTGTGGGAGGCAACAGGCACACAGAACAACCAAACACCCAGGCGATGGTACACAGTGTGGCATTATGTGTAATGTCAGACACATTTAAGGGCGGCGCGGTAGCACAGTCGCTAGCACTGTTGCTTCACAGCTCCAGGGTCCCAGGTTTGATTCCCAGCTTAGATCACTTTCTGTCCGGAGTCTGCACGGTTCTCCCCATGTTTGCGTAGGTTTCCTCCGGGTGCTCCGGTTTCATTCCTTAGTCCAAAGAAATGCAGGTTAGGTAGATTGGCCATGATAAATTGCCCTTAGTGTTCAAAAAGTTAGGTAGGGTTACTGGGTTACATGGATAGGGTGGGGGTGTGGGCTTAAGTGGGGTGCTCTTTCTGAGGGCCGTTGCAGACTAGATGGGCTGAATGGTCTTCTGCACTGTAAAGTCGATGATTCTATGATTAAGAGTTAATGTGACATTGTATTCTACCACTAGATGGAGCTGGGTAGCAGATCTATAAAAAGGAATGCTTCTCAGGCTTCTCGAAGAGTGGAGGCAGACTAGGAGCAGAGCAGAGAACAATTTAAGATAGTGTGCATGAGACAAGTGTTAGTATAGTGTAGATTGTAGATTTAGATATAATACAGTTCAAACTGTATAATAAGTGGTGCAATAAATTTAGCTTTGTTTATTTGACTTAGCTTTTTGTGGTCATTGTGCACACTACAAATCCATCCTGAGTATTAACAACACAAAGAACACCATACACAGCTCCGGGGACATGTTCAATGCCGGAGGGTGTCTCCTCAGGAAAAGGTCTCCCGTCAGGGGAGGGCCCAGACTTGTGGAGGGGAGCTGGACACTCCTTTGAGGAGCCTCCAGGGCCGGGCACTGTGAAATGTTATTGCCTTATTGACTGACCCATCCCCAGTGTGAGTGCGCTGGTGTATAATGTGATTGCTTGAACCCAGTCCCGCATTGAGGGCACCTGAATGGTCCCTTGTCAGTGTGACCACATGTCCATTCTCCCACAGGTCCTCCAGCTGACGACGCCGGCCCATCCTGGATGACACTCTCTCCTGACTCCAAGGAGAACTCCTCGGATGAGAGCTCTGAGAATGCAACTGTTATAGTCGCGGCACAGCTGTCACCCGCACCCTCCATCAGCGCACCTCGGTGGGACATGTTAGTGGATAGGCTTCTGGGGCATACTCTGGTGTGCACCGTACTGTTGCTGATGCACATCGGACCGAGGCAGGAACCCCCAGGTGAGACAGCGGTCAAAGGTCTGCTGGGTCCCAGCCTGATGCTGAGCCTGTAGTACAGAGGTACTCGGAGCTGATGGAGATGATGGGGACCAACCTGGCTGTTCAGAGGGCGATGTCAGCGTCACTCCAGCAGATCCAAGCTGGAGGAGTCCCAGAGGCTATAGATGCAGGATATGGCACTGGCAATGCGTGGCACCGAGGCCAACACTGCTAGGGTGGCGACCATAGTGGAAAAGCCTGGTGCACGACGTCGGCATCACGAAGATGTCTAAGACGTCGTGCAGTTGGTGACAGCCATGGCTGAGGATCTCGGCAGACTGTCTGACTCACTGGGGCATGTCACCCAGTACCAAGCCAACTTTGATGAGGTTCTGTAGGACATGTCCTGCTCTCGGATGGGATTGGCCGAGGCGCTGTGGAGTTTGTCTCAGTCGCAGGTGGTCATTGCTGAGGTGCTGCAGAGCATGTCACAATCACTGAGGAGCATCGCTGAAGGCGTCAACACGTAGGTGTAGATTATAGGGAGCCACCAGGGCTGGCAGAGCCAGATGATGCAGGGGCATCCGGGGCTTGAACCAGCTGCCCCTCCGTTCCAAGGTGAACCCCTAGATCCTATGGACACCAACTGGGAGGAGGGGGCGCTGAGTGCCAACCCGGATACGTCCCATGGTGTGGCGATGGTGGCCACCAGCTCTCCCCGAATTCCACCCTCTGATGAGGCTGCATCTCGAAGTCAGCATATGGGACAGGGCAGCACAGCTGTGCCTGTACTGCGACAAGTGTGCCGGGGCCCTCGGGCCTCAGAGCCACCAGAGGATGCCCGCCAGGGACATCGAAAGCCATAGGACGAGGTAGGTAGCTGGCTGCCTCCACCATAGATGTGCCTAGACGTAGTGATAGAGTTAGGATGATCAAGCACGCAGAGGATCACTGAAGGCACCGCGAGAGGGGGTAGGGGGTGGGGGTTGGTGGTAGGTAAGGGGTGGGGAGGGGGTGGGAGTTTGGGGGGTGGGGGAGCAGCAGCTTCAGAAGTGGTGGATTGTAAAACACATTAAACACCTTTTTGCACAACCATTATAATACCTCTGTCACTTGTTTCTGCAATGCAGGCTGCTCATCTCTCCGGGCATCCCCCCAACACCCCTCCCAGTGGCACTCACCCGCCCTCCAGCCATAGACATGTCCCCGGAGCTGTGTTCCATCCCCTGAGTGTTTGGATGTTGTCTGCTGTGTGTGTGGTCTTGCCTCCTGAAGTGTCCAGGTATCAAAGTATGATTGGGATGCAAGGCAATGACTCCCACATGCCCGATGGTCCGTCCACCCATGGGGATCCACTTAGGATGTGCGAAGTGCTCACTTATCTATGATTGCCAATTCCCTATCAGCAATAGCCCTCAACCGCAAGGCCAGGGGCCTCAGCAATCGGTGGAGTTTATGGGTGGTCATTGGGGCACTTGGGCAGGGACAAGGGTTGCCCGAAGAATGGGTACACACAATCCAGGAGTTGGCATAGTGGTTCCACGAGCGTTTGGCCGTCAGTTTCCCGCCCCAACGCCCCTCTCCCCATTCTCCTATGACGGCCCACCCCTGCAGAGGTCCCTCACCCCCAGCCGCAGGTCCCTCACCCCCCCATCAAGCATTAGGGTAGCAATCCCAGCACCTCAAGACTTTGCCTGTGAGCAAAGATGGCTACTCACCTCCTTGGCTCTCCAGAAGCGCTTCTGTCGGGTTCCAGTTTTCAAAAGGAGTACTAAACATCGCCAGCATGAGCACTTGTTGGGGAAGCCGCTGAAAGACAGGAGGGCGTTAATTGTATGGAAATTGCGCATACGTGGTGATTATTGCTTCCTCGCCTCGCTATGGCAAGATCCGGATTTCACCTACGGGAGTGGGCTGGTTGCATCACAAACTGTCTGGCACCAGGCCCGGTTCTCGGTTTTGGGTTCTCCTGCTATTCACCAGTCTCGTTTCACTTGACCGAGAACGTAGCGAGGCCGGAGAATCGCGCCCTTCGTCATTACTTGGGTGAATAGGCAGGAACTGAAGAACCTAGATTGGGGGCAGATGTTTGAGGGTAAATCAACATCTGACATTTGGGAGGCTTTCAAAGGAATTAAAGACCAGCATGTTCATGTGCGGAAGAAGGAGAAATACGGCAAATTTTTTAGGCCTCATCAAAAAGAAAAAGGAGGCATTTGTCAGGGCTAGAAGGCTGGGAACAAATGAAACCTGTGTGAAATATAAGGAAAGTAGGAAGGAACTTAAGCAAGGAGTCAGGAGGGCTAAAAGGGGTCACAAAAAGTCATTGGCAAATAGAATTAAGGAAAATCCCAAGGCTTTTAGATAGCCTGGGTCACATTGAGATCCAAAAAGACGAGGTGTTGTGCGTCTTGAAAAATATTAAGGCAGATAAATCCCCAGGGCCTGATGGGATCTATCCCAGAATACTGAAGGAGGCTAGAGAGGAAATTGCTGAGGCCTTGACAGAAATCTTTGGATCCTCACTGTCTTCAGGTGATGTCCCAGAGGACTGGAGAATAGACAATGTTGTTCCTTTGTTTAAGAAGGCTAGCAAGGATAATCCAGGGAACTACAGGCCTTATGTCAGTGGTAGGGAAATTACTAGAGAGAATTGATCGAGACAGGATCTACTCTCACTTGGAAGCAAATGGACGTATGGACGTATTAGTGAGAGGCAGCACGGTTTTGTGAAGGGGAGATCGTGTCTCACTAACTTGATAGAGTTTTTCGAGGAGGTCACAAAGATGATTGATGCAGGTAGGATAGTGGATGTTGTCTATATGGACTTCAGTAAGGCCTTTGACAAGGTCCCTCATGGCAGACTGGTACAAAAGATGACGTCACATGGGATCGGGGTGAGCTGGCAAGATGGATACAGAACTGGCTAGGTCATAGAAGGTAGAGAGTAGCAATGGAAGGGTGCTTTTCTGATTGGAGGGCTGTGACTAGTGGTGTTCCACAGGGATCAGTGCTGGGACATTTGCTGTTCATAGTATATATAAATGATTTGGAGGAAAATGTAACTGGTCTGATTAGTAAGTTTGCAGACGACACAAAGATTGGTGGAATTGCAGATAATGATGAGGACTGTCAGACGATACAGCAGGATTTAGATCGTTTGGAGACTTGGGTGGAGAGATGGCAGATGGAGTTTAACCTGGACAAATGTGAGGTAATGCATTTTGGAAGGTCTAATGCAGGTGGGGAATATTCAGTGAATGGTAGAACCCTCAAGAGTATTGACAGTCAGAGAGATCTTGGTGTACAGGTCCACAGGTCACTGAAAGGACAACACAGGTGGAGAAGGTAGTCAAGAAGGCATATGGCGTGCTTGCCTTCATTGGCCGGGGCATTGAGTATAAAAATTGACAAGCCATGTTGCAGCTGTGTAGAACCTTAGTTAGGCCACACTTGAAGTATGGTGTTCAATTCTGGTCACCACAATACCAGAAGGATGTGGAGGCTTTAGAGAGGGTGCAGAAGAGATTTACCAGGATGTTGCCTGGTATGAGGTGCGGTTGAATAAACTCGGTTTGTTCTCACTGGAATGACGGAGGTTGTGGGGCAACCTGATAGAGGTCTATAAAATTACGAGGAGCATAGACAGAGTGGATAGTCAGAGGCTTTTTCCCAGGGTAGAGGGGTCAATTTCTAGGGGGCATAGGTTTAAGGTGCGAGGGGCAAGGTTTAGAGGAGATATACGAGGCAAGTTTTTTACATAGAGGGTAGTGGGTGCCTGGAACTCGCTGCCGGAGGAGATCGTGGAAGCAGGGACGATAGTGACGTTTAAGGGGCATCTTGACAAATACATGAATAGAATGGGAATAGAGGGATTTGGACCCCGGAAGTACAGAAGACTTTAGTTTAGATGGACAGCATGGTCGGCACAGGCTTGGAGGACCGAAGGGCCTGTTCCTGTGCTGTACTTTTCTTTGTTGTTTGAATTACAGCCATGTTCTTTGTCACACTCCACAACTTAGGTCAGTTGTAAATGGTAGCATTGTCTGGTTTAGCTCACTCAGCTAAATCGCTGGCTTTTAAAGCAGACCAAGGAGGCCAGCAGCACGGTTTGATTCCCGTACCAGCCTCCCCGGACAGACGCCGTAATGTGGCGACTAGGGGCTTTTCACAGTAACTTCATTGAAGCCTACTCGTGACAATAAGCGATTTTCATTTCAATTTTTCATTTCATCCTGGAAAGGTAATGGAGTAGTTCTGCATCAACTGTCCCTATTTCTCAGTGAAAGTACTTCAAGTTGCAGCTAAGAAGAAACAATTTGCACTTGTTTGGCACCTTTCACGGCCTTAGGGCACCCAAAGTGCTTTACATCCAATGATGTACTTGTGAAGTGTCGTCAATGTTGTAATGTTGGAAACTTGACAGCCCAGCAAGTTCACACTTGCACCACCTAGTTTATACCAGTTAATCTATTTATGTTTTGTGATGTCAGTTGAAGGATAAGTATTGGGAAGAGCATCAGGGAGAATTCAAAGAGTAAAGAACAATACAGCTCAGGAACAGGCCCTTCGGCCCTTCAAGCTGTACCGGTTATGATACCAACCTTGGCCAAAGCCCTCAGCACTTCCTTGTGCCGTATCCCTCTATACCCATCCTATCCATACATTTGTCAATGGCCTTTTGAATGCAGTTAATATATCTGCTTCCACACCCTCCCCTGGCAATGCGTTCCAGGCACTCACCACCCTCTGTGTAAAAAATCTGCCTCGCACATCTCCTCTGAATCTTGCCCCACGAACTTTAAACCTATGCCTCCTGGTGACTGACCCCTCCACCCTGGGAAAGAGTGCCTGCCCATCTACTCTGTTCATGCTGCTCATAATCTTGAAGACCTCTATCAGGTACCCCTCAACCTCCGTCGTTCTAATGAAAACAGTCCAAGTGTATTCAGCCTCCTTTTCAATTCCTTGAATTTATTTCCAAGCGAGAGGGTAGGTGACTGTGATGAATGGTATCGGTAACTGCTGTAACTGTACCTTGCCTTTAATACATTGGCCCTTTAAGACCGGGCTTGGAACCCTGGGGGACTCCGCCTCTGGCTCCGCCCCCAGGAAACGGTATGTAAGGTGATGCTCACTGGGCAGCATGCTGTGACCACACTTAGAACATAGAACAGTACAGCACAGAACAGGCCCTTCGGCCCTCGATGTTGTGCCGAGCCATGATCACCCTACTCAAACCCACGTATCCACCCTATAACCGTAACCCAACAACCCCTCCCTTAACCTTACTTTTTAGGACACTACGGGCAATTTAACCTGGCCAATCCACCTAACCCGCACATCTCGGCAGTTGTCTGGTTCTCTGGTAATTAAAGCCTTTGAATTACCAATCTTCTCTCCTGTGTCGTAATTGAGGGTGTCTCAATGACATCTCAGCTTAATGTGCCTTTAAAAAAGCATCACCTCTGACTGCGCAGCCCTCTCTCAGTTACTTCACTGGAGTGTCAGCCTGGATTTTGCACTCAAGTGGTAAGAGTGCTGTACCAACTGGAGAACAACCTAAACCACCTTTAATCTAACAAAAAGGTTTAAGGTGCTTCATATAAAACAAAATAATAAGTAAAGTCACGGTAGTCCCAGATGACCATCGGCTACTTTCCCCTGTGAGGGGGAATGGTAACTGATGGTGATTTGACCTGAGGATCACCACACCTCAGGGCAGGAGCAGAGTCAGGTGATGGAAACAGGCATTCAAGGGGAAAGATCCGTACAGCTCATGAATTAGTCATCACACATATATGACTTCTGATGCAGGATTTTACGGTGCAGTTTTGCAGCCGAGAGCGGTGGCCATAAAATCCCTCAGTTGGCCTGCCCACTGCCTTCCTGCCTGCCCCGACCCATCAGCAATTTTACTCGGGGCTAGCGAAGCCTAGGACATTCAAATTGTCCAGCGCACATCTCCGACGCAGGATCTCCTCCTGAGTGCGAGGCAGAAGTCCCATTTCCAGCTAATTCACATTCTCGGAGATTTGAGACTGCTGTGATTAGTGCGAATGCGTTCCCTGCCGACTCGTCAGGTAGCAGGGTGAGAACCCCACCTTCCGAAAAATTCTGCCCCTGTTATTTATAACTTTGTACCCACACGTAAAATCTTCCTTTTCGCTTTGCAATCTCTTGCACTGCCTTCTGCATTAACCTTATTCTCTTCCAAGTGGAAATGAGTCTCACTTTGTGGGTGACGATTATAGCATCAGCATTGCGACATCTGATGATAATTTCCAAGAGATTCATCCTTGAACTGTAATATCAACGATTATAGAGATACCCACTTAAATACATCGAAAATACTCTCCTAATAAAATCATATCACCTCTTTATCATTCTTAGCGTAATCCTTTGTGTTCTCACCTTTGCACACTTGTAGCATTCATCTGAACTCTTTGGGGCCTGTGTAATGAAATCTCAATTGTTGATTGAATTACTTCCGTTGAAACTCTACCTCGGCAATCACTATTGTACGAGACAAAAGTGTGTCTTGAGCTTGTAATCACCTCTGAATTGTTGGATTGGGTTCAATAATAGCTAGGACCTTGGAGGGCAGCAATGAACCATTCTGTGAAAACCCATCTAATGTGGTATCAGTTACAGGAAGAAAACTATTATTTCTTGGGTGTCGGAAGAATTTGATTCTTCAGCACAAAAAAAATCGCCGTCTTCAAAGCGACAGTGGCTCCATTAGAAAGACCAGTCTGAGTACAGACAATTGAGTTTGAGAGTGACCCTGAGGATTCAACATCCTGAAAACAGTTTTAAAATTAAAGGATTGTTAAGGGTTATATGATGTGAATATAAATTATGGCAAGCTGCAATAAAGCTCTTTATTGCTGAAGTATTTAATTGCTTTACGCTATGGAAGCTCTCACTGTCACAATGGCTATTTCTTCCTCGATTTGGAAACAAGAAAACTTGCATTGATAGAGCACTTCTTACAAGTGATCAGGGAGTGGATTCTCCGATTGCTGACGCCGAAATCGCGTTTGGTGATCTGCCAGAGAATCCATTTTTACACTGGAATCGTGGGCCGGTGCCATTTTTCGATGCTCCGCCCCCTTTAAAAAGGCCGTACTCGAGGAGTACGCCACACGCCGTTGGGACAGCCTCAGGACGTCACCTGAGGCCCTCCCCCGATGCTCCGTCCCAATGGGCTGAGTCCCCGACAGCGTGAGACACGTGTCCTCACAACTTTCGGGGACCTGGCGTGGCGGCTGCAGACTGTGTCCAGTGCCTCCATAGTCGGGGGAGGGGGGGGGGGGGGGGGTGATGAGCCATTCCGCTGGCAGGGGAGCAGGGGAGGCTTCGGCGGGGGTGGGGGGACTGATGGGGGGTGACGCGAGGGGCTAAAGGGAGGGCAGTTTTTGGAGTCTCCGCACGGCAGATGCCATGCTGTATGGCGCGGCTGCCGCAGGCCGCCACCAGGCACATGCGCGGCCACGGACCCGGCCATTCTGCTGCCATATCCACAGTAAAGCTGGGGGCTTTATACCGGCGCCGACTTTCTGGTCGTAAGACCAGACGATCCTGAGGACATAGCTGCAGATTCAGAGAATCCAGACCCATATCTTTTCATTGTTTCAGAGGGTAGTGAGCACTGATTAATATATATTTTTAAAGCATTAGACTTTTCCTGTAAACATCAAACCATCCAAAGACTTGCATTTATTGAGTGTCTTTCATGGCCCCAGTTTATTGCAAAGCAGTTAACAACCAAAATAACACTTTTGAAGTGGAATCACTGTAGGAACAGTGGCAGTCAATTTGCACGTAGCAAGCTCCCACCAATAGCAATGTGATAATGACCAGCTACTATGTTTTAGTGATGTTGATTGAGGAATAAATATTGGCCAAGAAACCTGGGATAACTGCCTGGCTCTTTGAAATACAGTGTCAAAGTAAGCAGCATCTGTTTAACATCTTGCGTGGGGTTGTCGGTCTCAACCATAGTAAGAAGTCTTACAACACCAGGTTAAAGTCCAACAGGTTTGTTTCAAACACGAGCTTTCGGAGCACGGCTCCTTCTTCAGGTGAATGGAAAGGCTTGTTCCAGAAATGTTTATATAGACACAGTCAGAGATGCCCCGGACTGTGACTGTGTCTATATAAACATTTCTGGAACAAGCCTTTCCATTCACCTGAAGAAGGAGCCGTGCTCCGAAAGCTCGTGTTTGAAACAAACCTGTTGGACTTTAACCTGGTGTTGTAAGACTTCTTACTGTGCTCACCCCAGTCCAACGCCGGCATCTCCACATCAGGGTCTCAACCATAGCTTTGCGAGTGACAGCGGAAAATTTGGCCTTCCAGCCAAAAACTCCATTCACTTGCAGCAGCACCTGAAAGTCCCAGCTGTGAGCAAGAACAGAATATTTTGGCCTTTATTGGGAAGACGGCGCGTCCAACAGTGCTGCAACTCCTCAGTGCTGCACACCCTCGGTATTAGAGTGTCAACCGAGATTTCGTGCTCAAATCTTTCGAGTAGGACTTAAACCCACAATCTTCTGACTCTGGAGATTAGATTTCTGCCAACTGAGCCATGGCTTTAATAACTCAATGATATATCCTGGCCAGTAGTGAGATATATTATACATCTTCACCATAAGGGCTGACAAGATAAATGCAAAGCAACAAATTCTTGCATATATCATTGTCTATTCATGAAGATTTACTTCTTTTTCACAATTGACCATGCTCATTATTTGTATTTTTGAAGTGAATTAAAGGCGAATATATGTTTTATAATTTTGACATAGTGATATTAGAACATAGAACATAGAGTGCAGAAGGAGGCCATTCGGCCCATTGAGTGTGCGCCGACCCACTTAAGCCCTCACTTCCACCCTATCCCCATAACACAATAACTCCTAACCTTTTTTAGGACTGAGGGCAATTTATCATGGCCAATCCACCTAACCTATACGCCTTTTGTTTAGCCCCAGATATTCCCTGTGCTCAGCTGAGTAGGGACAATAACAGAACTGCAGGTTTCCTGGTGGCAGGAGAAGGGGGTAGGGGGGGTGGGGGGTGGGTACAGCAGGGAGTTTCCACCTCTGGTCCTTATTGCATGACTCCAGCACGTGTTAGACGTTGAAATGCAAGATGAAGGCAAGTTACCAATGCTCTTTTCTGTGTCCTGTCTGCTCTACTGGCCTAGGTGCACAAACGAGAGAGGCAACAGCTGGCAGAAACCAGCGGAAGAGCAGAAAGTGGGAGTGTGTGGAAAAATAAACATATTCTGCACTTTACCTTCCATGGCCAAAGCTGCACCCGAGACCACCCATGCTCCAATCCCTCACTGCGAGTGTCCAATCACAAAATAAGTGCTGCCAAATAATTTTAATGGTAGGGTATCTAACAGTGCCTACGCTTGCCCTTGCATCTTCAGGTTTTTAAAATTTGTGTGTGGCACATTGCACATTTCCTCGGATGGTGATGGCTAGCACGAGGGGACATAGCTTTAAATTGAGGGGAGATAGATATAGGGTAGATGTCAGAGGTAGGTTCTTTACTCAGAGAGCGGTAAGAATAGTAGTAGAAATTCCCTGCCTGCTTTAGTGGACTCACCAACATTAAGGGCATTTAAATGGTCATTGGATAAACAAACATATGGATGATAATGGAATAGTGTAGATGGTTTTTAGATTGGTTTCACAGATCGGTGCAACATCGAGGGCTGAAGGGCCTGTACTGCGCTGTAATGTTCTATGTTCTATGTTCTTTGGGCTGTTGGAGGAAACCGGAGCACCCGGAGGAAACCCATGCAGACACGGGGAGAACGTGCAGACTCCGCACAGACAGTGACCCAGCGGGGAATCGAACCTGGGACCCTGGCACTGTGAAGCCACAGTGCTATCCACTTGTGCTACCATGCTGCCCATATTAAAAATAATTTCTGAAGTTCATGATGACATAACGAACTTCAATTCGTGATACATCCACCAGTTATTCTGAGCAGATATTTTGGCGCGTTTTTCCCCTGAATGCTGCCTGACCTAGTGACATGATTCCCAAATCCTTAACTTACAGACAAATATGCGCATCATGTTTGCCTGGTTTTGAAAATATTTTAAAGTGGACCAGCTCCATAATTGTAGAATCATTGAATGATCCAACATAAAGGAAACTGATTATGGGCAGCATGGTAGCAACAGTGGTTAGCATAGTTGCTTCACAGCTCCACGGTCCCAGGTTCGATTCCAAGATTGGGTAACTGTCTGTGCGGAGTCTGCACGTTCTCCCCATGTCTGCGTGGGTTTCCTCCGGGTGCTCCGATTTCCTCCCACAGTCCAAAGATGTGCAGGTTAGGTGGATTGGCCATGATCAATTGCCCTTAGTGTCCAAAAACAAAAAAGGTTAGGTGGGATTATGGGGATAGGGTGGAGGTGTGGGCTTAGGTAGGGTGCTCTTTCCAAGGGCCGGTGCAGACCCGATGGGCCAAATTGCCTCCTTCTGCACTATACATTCTATGATTCTATGATTAGTCTGATGAGCATGTCCTGACTCTTAAAAAAAGCTATCCGCTTTGTTCGACTTGACTCTGCTCTTTTACAAAAGCCCTACAAGATCTTCTCCTCGGATAGCCCCTGAAAACAGGCCTGGTGGTCACAATATGCCATTAACCCCTGTCCGTTTGGATAGAATGTAAGCAGGATGCTATCTTTGTGCTGCCTGCTTATTTCTATGTTCGCTGCATGTTTGAAATTCCCTATTCATCCAATTCCTTTTTGAAAGTTATTGTTCAAAATTGTTCACCTTTTATGCAGTGCATTCCAGGTCACTATGCCAATGTTATTTTTCCTCATGTATACTCTGTTCCTTTTTCAATTATCTTAAATTTATGACCTCTGGCCACGTACGCCACTGGAACGAGTTTCTCTTTATCTACACTTTAGATTTCCAACACCTTAAATTAATCTCTGCTGTAAGGAGGGAAAGCCTGGTTTCTCTCAGCTCCATTTCATTGAAGTCTTCCAAACCAGGCTGCTAATTTAATACATCTTCTCCACATCCTCTCTGAGGCCTTGACATTCTTCCTAAAGTGTGGTGTCCAGAATTGTTCGTAATACTCCAGCTGGGTTCTAATCAGTGATTTATAATGGTTGAGTTTAAGTTCATTGCTTTTGCACCATATGATTCGATGTATAATCTGTTAGAACAGAGGAAGCATAATACTGTAGATTTGCACTGTAGTGGAAATGTGTCAAAAGCTATGAGGATTAAATTGGATAGCCCCTGAAAACGGGCCTATTGGTCGCAATATGGCATTAACCTCTGTTCATTTGGATGGAATGTAAGCAGGATGCCATCTTTGTGCTGCCTGCTCATTTCTACGTTCGCTGCATTTTCGAAATTCCCTATTGATATGCTGCATGCATCAGCAAGGGGCCCAAAATCAATATGTGCTTGCACTATACTTAAAGCAGAACTGTGGGAAATGTAATGACCTCACATGAGTATCAAGGTCAGTGAACATATCGTCAAATGTCACAACCTACCAGCTGCACCAAGACACTCTGGCACTGCCCGATCCATCATAACTCCATCATTTACCTACCAACAATCACCATTACTCAGGACTCATGGCAGACATGCACTTCAGCTCACCCTCAGATAATTAGAAATGTGGTAAGACTAACTCCTACATCCCACAGCTACCACAATTACCAGTTTTATTCAACCTGTGGTGAATGGAGGATTTGAGGAAAATTGGATTGTAAATGTATTGGGCAATTTAAAGATGAGGGACACGCCTGATGTATTAATCCTCATGGAGGAGACATGCTGGTCATCATTGGAAGGCAAGTGCTGGGACCATTGGCAGGGGCAGGGCTGAAGCTATTGACCACATCGAATTTCCTCCAGTTGAATATTGGGAAGAGTTGAGCCATTACTTATGCACCCCCCCACTCCAACACCACCAAACTTCGTTCCCTAGCTACTTCCTCCATCCCTCTCGCTGGCAACAGTCTGAGACACACTGGGCTGGATTCTCCATTATTCGGACTTTATCCCCACGCCGGTGCCAAAACGGTTGAATTTTACGGCTGTAAAACATAGATCAAAGGGACACGAATTCCCAGCCCTGCAGGGGCTAGCAGCAACCCGGAGTAGATCTCGCAACTTTTGCTGCAGATATGGGCCCCCGCACTTCCGGGTCGGAGGCCGCGCATGCGCATGGCGGTGGCCTCCAGTGGCTGCACCGTGTGCCATGGTGGACTCGGATCGCGGAGCTAGACCCACAAAAGAGACCCCCTGATCGGCCATGCGCCCGACCCTCAACCCTCGTGCAGGCATCCTCCAGCCACCTATAAGGCCCCCACTGGCCCCCGATCAACCCGCCCACAACCAGGATGGCTGCAGACAGATTCCGGTTGGGGACGGGAAATGGCCGAGCGGGCCTCTGGCAATGGCCCCGGGTAGGTCCCAGGCAGCGTGGCATACTCCCAGAGTACGCCTCTTTTCGGGACCCGCAGAATCAGTGAACTGGCGCCGGACCCGATTTCTTGCTGGAACATGGATTCATCGCCCCCGCGCCAGCCGCGATTTCAGTGTTGGGGTTCGGAAAATCCAGCCCACTGAGTTTCATCACCCAACTTCGCCCCTGCCTCATCATGTCTGCTGCAGGAACCTGAAACCTTCATGCCTTTGTTACTGCTAGACTTGACTATTCCAATATGCTCATACTGGTGTTCCACATTCTACTGTCGGTTATCTTGAGATCATCCAAAACTCTGCTGCCCTAATCTTAACTCATAACAAATCCTGGAAAGTCATCATCTCTCTCTTTGCTTGCTGACTTACATGGGCTCCCAGTTAAGCAGCACCTTGATTTGAAAATTCTCATTCTGTTTTCAAATCCCTCCACGGCCAGACTTTTTAGGATGGCAAGGGTCCATCCCCGCCATCTGAAGAATCAGCGGGAAAACACATCCCCGGAGACTACAGCAACTCACTACTATTTTATGCTCTAACGCATAGTAATTGGCAGTAGGCCAAACGTCCGTCCCTCACTCAGCAAGAAGCCCCTCCTCAGAGAACTGTCGGTCAATTACAAATTCTGGTCCATGACCTCACGCTCTTCATCTCTGCTAACTCCTCCAGCCCCATTAACATTTGAGATATCTGCTTTCCTCTAATGGTGGTCTCTTGAGCACCTCCAATTTTAATTGCTCCACTATTAGTGGCCATGCCTTCAGCTGCCAAGGGTTAGAAGTTCTGGAATTTCCTCCCTGAATTTGTTCACTTCTTTCCTTCCTTAAGATGCTCCTTAAAACCTACTTCTTTGGCCCTTATTTCAACATGTACTGTGTTTCCTGAATAGTTCCTGCACTGCCACGTCACTCGGCCATGACATCTCCTTGCCAGGGAAGGAAAATTGGAATGGTGATTTACCCCTCTAGAGTAAGGTTGGCTCCTTGCATTCTTTAGCAGGAGGAGAGTGAATGTCAAATGGACTTCAGGACAAGGAGAAATAAAATAGGAAAGTTGCAAAATATCAATGGACTGCTTTACATGTCTCAGGCCGAAAAGATGAGACTTCAACAGGGTCAAGAGATTGAACTTCCTCAATGCCTACTGTAAATGTACAATACTTGCAATCCCACAAATGCGCTGGAGCTTCAACAGAGCGGTCGGCAAACTGGTCTTTAGCACATGATTGTATCAGTTACTTTATAACAGCTACTCAGGAAATCTATAAGATTAAATTGGTTACATTTCACAACATTGGCAATGTCATCGAAGGAGAAAAAGACAGGAATGAGAAATGGAGTGGGCTTATTTAAGTGTTTGATAAGCCAATGAAGCAACACAGCAGTGTATTCATTTTCATTTTGCAATACGTAACGCTTCATGTGAAACTGTTGAGGGCAGAATCAGACATTCAGCTGTGTAGAAGGGAAGCAAGGGCAGAATACAATCGCTACATAAGCATGGCCTATTTTCTTCAAGTCACCTGGAAGCATGCCATGCTTGTGCAGTGCCAAAACGAGCCTTGTCATGCAAAGCTGGCTCTGACAGTTGTCACTTGTGCTGCAGAGCGCATCCTGAAGAACTGATGAGGTGGATTTTTTTGAGTTGTCACTAAAGCGATGATCGTTACCCTGGGCTTTCGTTGCCATTGATTAATGTTCTCAAGAGAGGTTATTCAAATCGGAAAGAAAGCTGGTTGTACTTGCCAAGTATAAGCTGTCAGTGGAGAGACTCCAGCCAGGCAAAATTAGAAGAGTAATTATCGAAGTCCTGAACATTCTGACTGTCCCTGTCTTTTACCTAATTCCTCCCTGCCCCAGATCGGAACAGGCAGAATAATTTCTGTACATATTGAAACTAAACATGGCACCTGACTTAGATTAACCTTGTCAAACAATGCTTCAACTGTATCATCGATGCACGATTGCATTGAGATAGTGTAAGGAATTTATTAAATTCTTTATGATCCGGCAGATCCCTTAGATTCAGTATGCTCTGTGGCATGGCCCGTGATGTCATTTTGATGGACTCGGCGTCCAGCCAATCACCTCTTCTGTTGACTGGTCAAGCACTTTGGAATGTTCTGGAAAACACAGGCAAGCCATTTTTTAAATTAGTTTCACTGTTGAGGCTTAAACCCGGAAGGCAGCACATAGCAGATCTCTCTCTCAGTTCTCAGCACGGCGAGTTAAATTGGTTCCAGCCAGGTCTGTGGAAGTCCCTCCTGTTTAAAAGCCTGCAGGCTGTAGTCAGAACTGAGAATTTTTAATTTCTGTTTGGGAGGGCTGGTGATCTTTCTATCAGCTAAGGCTGGCAATTACAGTACCCTCAAGCCGGCCTGTGAAGGTTTCATGTCTGAATAAGAGACTGAGGAACTAAAACTGACTTTCCTCAACTGATGACCTGTGGCTAAAGACCTTTCTGCCTGCAGTTATTTCTATCTGTGGAAGAACCAGTCCAGCACCACCTGCAGGAATAAAGGGTTATTTAAAAACCGAGGGAAATCCTCAGGTGAACAGTAGGTCTGAGGGTTAGAATGACAGAGGTCCTATCAATCCAAGTGATTCTCTGGAGGGAATTCTGCCACCTCCATCTTCTAGTTGAAGGCAACCATTAGAAGAGGCAAACCAACTGGGGAGTTCAACACTTCACATCCTTGGAAGATTACAAACGACACAATCTCAGCAGCGGGGATCCTCAAATCTCACATACCTCTTAATACTGTTTTTTTGAACCTTTCCTACCCCTTCACCATGTGTCTGTCCTGTGTGTGTCTGGGTGGAGGGTGGGATAGGGTTTTGGGAATAGTTGGTACATTTATCAAACAGGAATGGTACACATGATTGTTTCTAGTCAGGAAATTCATCTTGTAGCTACCTTCCCAAATTTCCTACATTAAAAAGTTTCCTGTGAGTTTTATCACACTCTTTGAGCTTTTCCATCATCAGACTGCCAAGTTGCTACTGACCTAATCTGCCGATTTCTCATAAGATCCACTGGTGAATTTCCTGGGCTTGGACAGTGTTACGAACGCAAGATTTTATAAGGTGGTTATATCTTAAACCTTCTCTTTTAATGTAAGGAAAAACAAGATGTCCTAGAATGTTGAAATCAAATTCAGATTTTCGGGGAGGCAGACCTAAGTGAGTTGGTTGCGATGAGGACAAAGGCCCATGTCAAAGGCCATGTCAAAGTTCATAGTAACTCAGGTGCCAGTTTTCACACCGAGACAAAATGGTTTCTTAATTATTAAGTCTACTGTGCCTTTCTTTGCTGACACTGTTTCTTCTAAGCTATATCGAACTGCTACAAAGTCAAAAAGCAATGAAACTGGACCAACCAGCTGGCATTGACCTTTGCACCAGAAATGACAACACACCCAAACCCTGTTGACCTATTTTAAAAATCAATTTACAGGATGTGGGCATTGCTGGTTAGGCCAGCATTTGTTGCCCATTCCTAGTTGTCCTTCAAAAGGTGATGGTGAGCTGCCTCCTTGAACTGCTGCAGTTCCTGAGGTGTAGGTATACCCACAGTGATGTGAGGGAGGGAGTTCCAGGATTTTGCCCCAGTGGCTGTGAATGAACGGCCATATATTTCCAATTCAGGGCGGTGAGTGACTTGGAGGTGAACCTCCAGATTATGGTGCTCCCAGGTATCTGCAGCTCTTGTCCTTCTACATGGTAGCAGTCGTGGGTTTAGAAGGTGCTGTTGAAGGAACCTTGGCGAGTTACTGCAGTGCATTTTGTAGATGGTACACATGGCTGCCACTGTTGGTCGTAAGAAGTCTTACAACACCAGGTTAAAGTCCAACATGTTTGTTTCAAACACTAGCTTTTGGAGCAGTGCTCCGAAAGCTAGTGTTTGAAACAAACATGTTGGACTTGAACCTGGTGTTTTAAGACTTCTTACAGTGCTCACCCCATTCCAATGCCATCATCTCCACATCATGGCTGTTCGTCGTGGTGAAGGATTTGACTGTTTGCGGAAGGGGGAGCAATTAAGTGGGCTGCTTTGTCTTGGATAGTGTCAAGCTTCTTGAGTGCTGTTGGAGCTGCACTCATCCAGACAAGTGGAGAGAGTATTCCATTGGACTCCTGACTTATGCTTTGTGGATGATGGACAGGCTTTAGGGGGTTCAGGAGGTGAGTCACTCGTCGTAGGATTCCTAGCCTTTGACCTGCTCTGGTAGCCACAGTAATAATGTGCTAGTCCAGTTCAGTTTCTGATCAATGGTAACCCCCAGGATGTTGATTGTGGGGGAATTCAGCGATGGTAATGTCATTGAATGTCAAGGGGCGATGGTTATGCAGGAAATGGTGTTGTAGGATATGGTCATTGCCTAGCACTTGTGTGGTGTGAATGTAACTTTCCACTTGTCAGCCCAAGCCTGGATATTGCCCAGGTCTTGCTATATTTGGACATGGACTGCTTCGTTATCTGAGGAGTCACGAATGGTGCTGAACATTGTGCAGTCATCCGCAAACATCCCCATTTCAGACCTTATGATGGAAGGGAGGTCATTAATGAAGCTGCTGAAGATGGTTGGGCCTAGGACCCTGCAAAGTTCTCTTTAATTACACCTGGAGTCTTATTCCAAAATTGGGAGATCTGTCCCACAGACTAGACAAATAACAGCCTGGCATAGTCATTCTCATGGAAGCATACCTGACAGGCAATGTCCCAGACACTACCATTACCAGCCTTGGCTATATCCTGCCCCACCAGCAGGACAGACGCACCAGAGGTGATGGCATGGTGGTGTACAGTCATGAGGGAGTCTCATGCTACGAAGTCAAATGTAGGTAAGGAAACTTCCGACTGATTACCACCTATCACCATGAGCCATCTCCTACACCCCCACCCCCCACTCCATCTAATGAATCAGTCCTCCCTCATGTTCACCATTAACTGGAAGAAGCACTGTTGGTGGCAAGGGCACAAAATGTAGTTTGGATGGGGGACTTCAATGTCTATCACGAAGAGTGGCTGCGACCTGAAGGACACAACTGCGAGGCTGGGATCTGCAATAGGTGGTGAGGGTAAACCTACTTGACCTCATCATCACCAATCTATCTATTTTAGGTAATTGCCTATATTTTAAAACCCAGAACCAACATAAGTTAAAAATTAATTAGCAGTCAAATTGAAATGAATGAAAATTGCTTACTGTCACGAGTAGGCTTCAATGAAGTTACTGTGAAAAGCCCCTAGTCGCCACATTCCGGCGCCTGTCCGGGGAGGCTGGTACGGGAATCGAACCGTGCTGCTGGCCTGTTGGTCTTCTTTAAAAGCCAGCGATTTAGCCGAGTGAGCTAAACATGCCCCAATTGTGGTTGATTATAGACTATAAATTACACATTAAATGGCAGATTAGACAGATCTTCCAAATTGAATCAGGGGTCCACTCAGCATATATGTCACCAATCTCAGTCGCAATTCCTTCAAAATCTTGGCTGGGATTTTGCACCCCCTTTTTTCAGGGAAGCGGCTAAGGTGGCAGGGATAAAGAATCCCGCAGGAGTCCCAAAACAACTTTTACACTGGTGGGATTTCCCCGATTGTTTGTCTCCACCAGTGGCATGATGGGGATCCCGATCTTCAATGTTGGGATCTCCATTTGAATACATTTAAATTACATCATCAGACCTTTATACCTGATAGTCCCTTCCCCATGTTAAATAGTCCATTCATGTCAGTGTGAGGGCATGTCGCCCTGTATCAGAACACAACCCCACAACGAGCACCTGGTGAGCAGAATCTGCCGGAGGTGCATAGATGAGTACAGCAATCGGGAGGAGGAGGAGGGTCATGCTCATGGTGTGTCCTGGCACTGCCCTGGCACTACTTCCTGCCACTTCCCCCAGTATTGCCCGGTCTGGACAATACCAGGGGCGTGTTCTGTGGCGGAGGGGGCGGGGTTGTTATTCCCTGGGAGGGTTATGTTGCCTTGGGGGGGGGGGGGGGGGGGAGGGATCCATGGAGATGGAGAGGGTCGATATTCCATGGGGAAAGTGCTGGGGGGGGGGGGGGGGGGGGTGGGGGCGGGCGTTCTGTGGTGGGGGCAGGCTGGGGGTTCCATGGTAGTGGATGGGAATGGTTTCCATTTCCTTTTGGGGAGGCTTTGTGCATGATATGGGTTGGAATTCATTGGGGAAGTGCCGGAGGGAGAGAGTAGGAACTGGGGGAGGGTGTTAGTAATGGTTGGGGTGAACATGTGGGTGGGGTGGTTATATTTTTACTCTTTTACATTAAGGCACTGCATAAAAGGCATCCCGACCTTTTAAAACTTTAAGTTGCTGGCAAGAAGGGCTCAATGAGAGCTCGGCCCACCACCGTTCCTTTGTTGCATCCACTCTGACGATTGGTTACCCTCACCTTTTCCTGCCTGAAATTACACTGCACTAAAAATGGCAAAATTCTACCCTCTGCCTTCTGCACAATGAACATTAGCTCACCTTCTCCTACTGCTTAAACTGATCAAAACTGAATGCAGCACACAACCAGCCCAGGTCCACTGGACAGGATCTTTACCAAAAATATCTCATACCTGCAGAACTTCCTCAACTCCGCTTACGACGATCTAGATGATGTACCAATGCTGGACGGGATCCTCTGATCCTGAGGCTAAGTTTTGATGCCGTCGGCCCACACCGCTCCAGCTGCTGATTTGAAGTCAACTGGCTTTGTGGGGTCCGCGCATGCACAGTTGCACCGGCACCAATGCGTGCATACGTCGTGGCAACGGCACCAACCCACACATACACAGTGGCAACGGCACCAACACATGCATGCGCCGTGGCAACGGCGCCAACGTGCGCATACGCAGTGGCTCCCTTCTCCACACTGGCCCTTACACAACATGGCGTAGGGCTAAAGGGGCCGGCATGGAAGAAAGGTGGCCACCAGCCCGAGAGGCCGGCTCGCTGATCGGTGGGTCCCGATCGCGGGCCAGGCCACATCGGAGGCTTCCCCGGGGTCAATCCCCCCTCCCCCGCCACAGACCACCCCCTTCCACGCCGAGGTCCCACCGGCTAAGAGCAGATCAGAACGCTGCCGGCGGGACTCGGGTTTTTTGTTATCCCGGGCTGTGAATTGGCAGGAGTGCCACATAGAGTGGTTCCCGACCGGCGCCGCGCTGACCACGCCAGCGCCAATGGCGCCGATTTTCCACTCTGTGGAGAATTGGGTCCCGGCGTCGGGGCGTGATTTGTGCCGGTCAATTCTCCGGGCAATTCTCTGGCCCGGTGTCGGGCTGAGAGAATTCCGCCTGCCATCTTCATGCAACAGATGTAACTGCAGCAACTGTATATTTGCCTAGTCTGGGCTTCTGGCTCCAGTCCCCATCATCTTCAGCCTGCCTGTACTGCACCATTGGAATTGTCATCTGAGCTCTGATAGCTTTGTATTCTTTTACAGGTTTTGACCAGTTTCAGTTTCCAATCTCAGTTTCAGGCGTAGATTCCGCTGAAAAAGAACGCGTCAGTTTCCTTTCAGTTTTCTTTTTAAATTTGGGTCTGTCTCTAAATGAATTACAACCTTTGAAACCACAGATTCCAAGACTCCCGAGAAGCCCCATGGACTAAAAAATGGTCCATTGGTGTTTCCACTACTTTGTGGCTCTGATTGTAACATGTCAGAGGCGAAGTGAGACCAAGCAATAAGGTCTCCTGGAGTCCAGCACTACGGATTAATGGCAGTTTTAATATCAAATGACAAGCAATGACATGTACAGTGAGTCTCTGCAAAATATGGATGACTGTGAATCTTTCAAAATGTCAATGAGTTAATGTTCCATTATCATGCTATAAAAGCTTTCTGGTATAAATTCCATTATAGCCTGTTTAGATATTTAAGAAACCACATCCTAAGGAAAGTACAGAGAATTAATGGAGTGCAGTGAGGCTAATACAATGAGCACATTTCTGTGCAAGATGAAGTTTATTTCACTCAGTTAAGATTTGAAAGAGAAATAGGTCGTTATATCCAGCAAGAACAGTTCTAAGGGCAGTTATTGCAAGGGCTTTACACATTACATTATTCTTTTATATTCATTCTTGTGTTGTGGTAATGGTAGTGAGGCCAGCCCAACTTTTTTTTGATCTATCCCTAGTTGCCCTGGAGAAGTTGCTGGGAAGCCTTCCGCCTAACCTTGCAGTCCATGTAGTGAGATGCTCCTATAGTGCTGTTTAGAAGGGAGGAGTTTGAGTTAGTGATGGTGAAGAAACCGGTGCTATGTCTGAGATGGAACAGCTGGAATTGGACAGATTTTGACTGACGAGGGAGTCAGGTCTTGTGGGTGGTGATGCAGTAAAAAAAGCCCCAATCAGATCAGAAACAATCTTATTGAGCAGGCTCACGTGGCCGAATGGCCTACTTCTCTTCCTATTCCCTATGATGTGGAGATGCCGGCGTTGGACTGGGGTGAGCGCAATAAGAAGTCTTAAAACACCAGGTTAAAATCCAACAGGTTTGTTTCAAATCACTAGCTTTCAGAGCACTGCTCCTTCCTCAGGTAAATGAAGAGGTAGGTTCCAGAAACATGTATATAGACAAAGTCAAAGACATCAAACAGGCATGATTTGTACATTAAAGAACATTGATATAGATTTTCCATTGCCGACAGCACATTAAGCTATGGGTGAGCTGACCAATTTGCATTGATTTTAATGGAAATAAAAAGTAGGCAGTCTCTACTAATGGGTGGCAGATCTGCAACTTAAGTTAAAAACCCTGAAGGCAAGTTCAAAATCTACCATGCTCGTCTTGAGACCAGAAGACACTCAGGCATCAGGCTTGCTTTGCACACTCACTTAAAGAGCATTCCGTTTCCATAGCGACATTCGGCAGCCACCATTCATCACGTGATTCCTTCGCTTCACCACGTCGAAACGTTGAATGAATTGAGATCTTGGGAATATGAAGCCACAATCCTAAGTGTGAGAATGATTCAGTCGTAAAACTCGCACCAGACTCAGAAGTTTGGAGTTGCCTGTTGAGTGAAAGCATTCCTTACCCAAAGCCTTCCTGTTATTTATCTCCCAGTCTTTGCCACCAAGCTGGCATCCAGTCCTGATGAATCCCATTGCGAATCACCTTGTCACTCTTCCCCAATGAACAGCACAAGTTGTTGTAAATCATAAACAGCCAATTTGTTCTGTTGAGACGGGCTGTTCTCCCTCATAACCTCATTCATATTCAGTTTTTGAAACTTGCCAATCCTTACGTAACAGTAGAGTTGATTTTGAAGTGCGAGTGATCTTAATAAGACCAGTGTTACCTCACAATCTAGCTTGGAGGTGTTTGTAGTAATGACTATCAAAACCAAACCAGGAGAAAGGAGTAATACCTGGTCCTGACGCTGATTGACAACTGGTGACATTTATCGCTTCACATTATTCAAGGCAGAGTAAACAGGCAGAGAATTTAGCAGAATTGTGAATTTTGTGGTTTGCATCTCAATGGGATGTTCAGGATATGGTGAGAGCCTGTTCCTAACATCTTTTGTATTGAACATAAGTGTATTACGCAGCGTTTTCACCACAGATCAGCCAGAATAATCCTACTCCACCCACGCACTTGACTGCGTATCATTTCTCTGTGAGAAAAAGGATGGTACATGGCAGTGTATTAGCAAGAGCAAGTAGCAAGTAACACAATGCAACTAGTGCTAAATGGCAAGATGCAGAACGTAGGGATAAGGAACCGTTGTTTGAACCCCATATTAAATTATATTTTGATCATATTTTTCCTGGACCAAAATACAAATGATGACTATTATGGCATAAATAGCAAATAGAATCGTTTGTCGCTGTTGGATATTGAATTTTTACTTGTAACATTACCATAACTCATTTGTCCACCTTCAGTTATATATCTGTGATAACAAGATCTCCGGTCACGCTGTCCCGCATTGAAGTGCCCTCCATATATTTTGAATACATCACAATTATGCCATGAAATATGGACAGATGTGGATAAATGCCCTGCACAATTGCATACTGCTCCAACTGCATCAATGCTTTGTTGATATTTGCTGGCTGAATGTATTCTTTTCATTTGTGGCCTTTACTTTTTAAAAAGGTTTCTTTTTGCCACACGGTAGTTGAATGCTCTCATTGTAAATTTATTGACTAATCATAAAAACATTAACAAGATGCTTAAGTATATGCCACAGTCAATAAAATACTTTTGAAGTCGTTTCTGCAGCTTTACTGCCAATAGCTTCTGATTTTAAATAGGGATGCGTGTATTTTCATTTTGGTTCTCTTTTATTGCTCCCTGGGGACCAGCCTAGCGGGCAAAATCCTCCTCAGTGACAGAGTATTGAAGTGTTTTCTAAACTGGAAAGACTGTATTTGTCATCAGTGTCTTAGAGGTGGGAAAAATATACACAGTTACAGTGAACAACAGTTAAAGAAATAATTAATTCTGACCCACAGGATCACTGCAATCACTTCACATTCGCGAGAAGAACGTCGCTGATAGTCAAATGCAGCAACAAGCTTGCATGCAGCACGCCCTGGCGATTTGGCGAGAATGGCTGTGTAGGTCGGATAGTGATTATGTTGCCGGACTAGTAGTCCTTTGACGCATTAATCCAGCAAACCTGTGTTCAAATTCCCCCACTCCTGTGGAAATTAAAACGTGACTCTGAAGCTCTTGTTTGCCTTATGTTACAAATCTTAACTGCTTCACTAATGCCCCTATTTGACCAGTTCATATGTGACTCTAATCTAATACCAATCTGGTTGACTCAGAGGTGCCTCGCAAGATACTGTTTTCCCGCGGCGGCATCAAAGGCACTCCCCCCCCCCCCCCCCCCACTGCAGCAGGTTCTCCGATGCCGCAGACGGCGAGCAAAGTGAATGGCCACTGGCTTCGGCAGAACCTTCTCAGGGCAACCAGGGCTGGGCAATAAATAAATGCCAGCCTTGTCTGCGAAACCCACATCCTGACAATTAATTAAACACAAGACAGAGGATGGAATGTATGATGCATAGAATCCCTACACTGCAGAAGAAGGCCATTCAGCTCATCGAGCCTGTAACGACCCTTCAATGAGTTCTCTCTCCATTCCCATTTCTCCCCATGTTCCCGTCACCCCATTACCTAACCTGCACATCCCTGGACACCAAGAGACAATTTAGCATGGTCAATCCACCAAACTTGCACATCTTTGGACTGTGGGAGGTAACACGGGGAGAACGTACAAACTCCATACAGACAGTGACCCAAGCTGGAATTGAACCGGGGTCCCTGGTGCTGTGATGCTGCAGTGCTAACCACTGTGCTGCTTTCAGGATTGATATTTGGAAACATTTTTACATACAAAGGTCATAGAAATTAGGATCCTCCTTCCACAAACTGGAGTTGAGACTGGATCAATTGTTAATTTAAAATTTGAGATTGATTGATTTCTGCTAAACAATGGTTTCAAGGGAGATGCTGCAAAGGTAAGTTTGTGGAATTAAGTCACAGATCAACCATAATCTCACTGAATGACATGAAAGGCTTGAGGAGCTAAATTGTCTACTCCCGATCCTGCGTTTTGATGTTTTTGGTTGTATTAATCAAACTTCTGCATTTCAGAAACCTTCCACTTTAAATAGTATCATCTGGGGTGGGATTCTCCTTTCCGGGGACTAAGTCCCCACGCCAGCAGGAAAACCGGCACGAACCACTCCGGCGTCAACAGCCCCTAAAAGTGCAGAATTCTCCGCCGAGGGGTTGGCGCCACATCAGCCGGTGTCGAAGGGGCTGCGCGAGTTAGTGCATGCGCTAAAGGGCCGGCATGATCTCGCGCATGCGCAGAACCGTTAGTGTGGTTCTGTGTATGCGCAGACCAGCCGGCGTATTCTGGCAAATGCGCATCTTCTCAGCTTCAGCCATGGCGGAGCCCTACAGGGGCTGGCACAGAAGGAAGGAGTGCCCCCATGGCACAGGCCCGCTCGCAGATCGGTGGGCCCCGATCGCGGGCCAGGCCACTGTGGGGGCCCCCCGGGGTGGATCCCCCCACGCTCCACCCGAGGAGCGCCCAAGACTTACCTGCCAGGTCCCACCGTGTCCCACCCATGCCAGTGGGATTGGCCAGAAATGGACGGCTGCTCACCCCATCGGGGCCCAGAGAATGGCAGGGGGGGCCGCTGCCAACGCTCCCCGACCGGCATGGCGTACACCCCATCCCCGCCCGAAAACCACCACCGGTGAATACGGCAGCCGTTGTTGAGGCGGCAGAGTGGGATTTGAGCCGCTCCACCACCCTCACCCCCCCCCTCCCCCGGGATTCTCTGACCCGGCGGGGGGTCGGAGAATCCTGCTGCAGATCTTTTTTTTAAATCAAACAATTTTATTGAGGTATTTTCGGCATTGTAAACAGCTACAGATAACAGCAAAAAAAAAGCAAAAAAGGCATAATTGTGCAAACATCAATGTAAAATCAATACTTCAATCAAACCATACTGCACAAGCCCGCTCCTCTCCCATCAACACTACCCGCCTATTTATCCCTCCTACTCTACTCTAATCGCCCTCCTCCACACCCCCCCCCCCCCCCCCCCCTGCTGACGCTCACTCTCCCACGAAGAAGTTGATGAATGGTTGCCACCTTCGGGTGAACCCCAGTACAGATCCCCTCAAGGCGAACTTAATGTTTGCCATACCCAGAAAACTTGACATGTCCGAAAGCCAAAGCTCGGTCTTCGGGGGCTTTGAGTCCCTCCATGCCAGCAGTATTCATAGCCGGGCTATCAGGGAAGCAAAGGCCAGAACATCGGCCTCTTTTTCACCCTGGACTCCCGGGTCTTCCAAAACCCCAAAAATTGCCACCCCTGGACCCATCACCACCCTTGTTTTTAGCACCCGGGACATGAACCCCGCAAATCCCTCCCAGTACCCCCTAAGCTTAGGACATGCCCAAAACATGTGAACGTGGTTTGCTGGTCCTCCCCCGCATCTAGTGCACTTACCCTCTACCCCAAAGAATTTGCTCATCCGAACTACCGTCATGTGGGCCCGGTGAACAACCTTAAATTGATTCAGGCGGAGCCTGGCACATGTTGCGAGTTAAGCCCTACTCAGGGCTTCTGCCCACAACCCGTCCTCCATCTCCCCGCCAAGCTCCTCATTCCATTTGAGTTTCAGTTCCTCCGTCTGGGACTCTTCCCCCTTCATGAGCACCTTATAAATATCTGAGACTCTACCCTCTCCTCCTTCTCCTCTAGACACTATTCTGTCTTGGATCCCTTTTGGCGGGAGGCGTGGGAAGGATGGGACCTGTCTGCGGACAAAGTCCCGCATCTGTAAGTACCTGAAATCATTTCCCCTTTCCTGACCAAATTTCTCCTCCAAGCCCCTCAAACTCGCAAAGCTCCCCTCCAGGAACATATCGCACACCCTCCTCACCCCCGCCCGCCGCCATGTTCGAAACCCCCCATCCATGCTACCAGGGACAAATCAATGGTTATCACATATTGGAGCCCAGACAGACGCACCCACCTCCCCTACATGCCTCCTCCACTGGCCCCATATCCGCAGGGCCGCCCCCACTACCGGGCTGGTGGAGTACCTGGCCGGTGACAGCGGTAGGGGAGCCTTGACCAGGGCTGCCAAACTGATGCCCCTGCACGAAGATGCCTCCACCTGCTCCCAAATAGACCCCGTACCCACCATCCACTTCCTTATCATAGCTATGTTAGCCGCCCAGTAGTAGTTGATCAGACTCGGCAATGCCAGCCCTCCCTCGCTGCGGCTCCTCTCAAGCATCGCCTTCTTCACCCACGGGGATTTTCCCACCCAGACAAAGCTCATGATGATTTTGCCAGTCCTTTTGAAGAAGGACTGTGGGATAAAGATCAGGAGGCACTGGAAGCTGAACAGAAATCTAGGGAGGATTGTCATCTTTACAGTCTGCACCCTCCCCGCCAGTGACAGCGGGAGTCCATCCCATCTCCGAAACTCCCTCTTCATTTGTTCCACCACCCTGGTCAAATTTAACTTGTGCAGCCTGCCCCAGTCCCGTGCCACCTGTATCCCCAAGTACCGGAAACTTTCCCCAACCAGCCTAAATGGCAGCTCCTTCAGTCTGTTCTCCTGGCCCCTTGCCTGCACTACAAACATATCACTCTTGGTCATATTTAAATTGTACCCTGAAAACCGGCCGAACTTCCTCAGTGTTTCCAGTATGTTTTCCATCCTGGCCAGAGGGTCCAACATGTACAGGAGCAGGTCATCCGCATAGAGAAACCCTATGTTCCACCCCGCCCCTGACCATTCCCTTCCATCCCTTTGCAGCTCTGAACGCAATCGCCAACGGCTCTATGGCCAGCGCAAACAGCAACGGGGAGAGTGGGCATCCCTGTCTGGTCCCGCGATGTAGTCTGAAATAATCTGACACTACCCTGTTCGTCCTAACGCTAGCTTTTGGGACCTGGTACAGTAGTCTGACCCAATTCACCAGTCCCTCCCCGAACCCACCCGGTCGAAGGCCTTCTCAGCGTCTATTGCCACCACTACCTCCACCTCCTTGCCCATCAGGGGCATCAGGATCACATTAAGCAATCTTCTCAAGTTAGCTGTCAGCTGCCTGCCTTTCACGAATACTGTCTGATCGTCCCCAATCACCTCCGGTACGCAGTCCTCAATTCTAATCGACAGGACCTTTGCCAGGAGCTTGGTGTCTACATTGATCAGGGAGATTTATGACCCGCAAGATTCCGGGTCCTTGTCCCGCTTCAATATCAGCGAGATGGTGGCTTGCGACATCGGCGGCGGCAGGGTCCCTCTGTCCCTTGCCTCATTAAAAACCCTCGTCAAGACCGGTCCCACTAACTCCGAGAACTTCTTGTAAAACTCTACTGGGTATCCATCCGGCCCCGGGGCTTTCCCCGACTGCATGGCCTTTAGGCCCCCCAATACCTCCTCCACTCTAACCGGGGCCCCCAGCCCATCCACTAGTCCCCCACCTACTTTTGGGAATGTTAGCCCGTCCAGGAACCTTTTCATCTCCTCCGGCTCTTCCGGGGGCTCCGAAGTATACAGCTTACTAAAGAAGTCCCTGAATACCTTATTCAGTCCTGCCGGGTCCTCCACTCTGCTCCCCTCCCCATTAATCACTCTACTTATTTCCCTGGCCGCCTCCCTCTTCCTGAGTTGTTGCGCTAGCAATCTGCTGGCCTTCACCCCATGCTCATACACCACTCCCCTCGCCTTCCTAAGTTGTTCACTGCCCTACTCGTGGATAACGCCCCCAGTTCTGCCTGTAATATCCGCCTCCCCCGGGGACCCCGCATGCCCCTCGTCTATCCAATACATTTCCCTAACCAATCTGTCCATTTCTGCTCTGTCTGCCCTGACCCTGTGAACCCGAATTGATATCAGCTCCCCCCTCACTACTGCCTTCAGCGCCTCCCACAGGGTCGCTGCTGAAACCTTCCCCGTATCGTTCACCTGCAAGTAGTTTTGCATACACTTCCGAAGTCTCTCACATATCCCCTCCTCCGACAACAATCCTACGTCTAGCCTCCATTGCAGGCGTTGGTAACTCCCTCCCCCCCGACCTGCAGGTCCACCCAGTGCGGGGCATGGTCCGAGATAGTGATTGCCAAATATTCCGTATTCTTTACCTCCCCTACACAGTCCCTGCTCAGGATGAAGAAATCAATCCTAGAGTATACTTTATGAACATGTGAGTAAAACGAGTAGCCCCTTCCCGTCGGCTGTCTGGCTCTCCCTGGGTCCACTGCCCCCATTTGCTCCATGAACCCTTTCAGCGCCCTTGCCATTGCTGGGAGTATACCCGTTCTGGGACACGACCGGTCTAGCCCCGGGTCAAGAACCGTATTAAAGTCCCCCCCCATTATCAACCTCCGTGAGTCCAGGTCCGGGATCTTCCCCACCACTCTTTTGGTAAAGTCCACGTCGTCCCAGTTCGGAGCATACATGTTCACCAGCACCACTCTTCTCCCCTCCAGTTTGCCCCTTACCATCAGGAATCTGCCCCCCCTGTCTGCGACAACGCCTTCCGCCTCAAATTGAACCCGCTTATTAATCATAATTGCTGCCCCCCTGGACTTAGAATCCAAGTCAGAGTGGAAGACCTGGCTAATCCAGCCCTTCCTTAGCCTAGTCTGGTTAGACACTTTCAGATGTGTCTCCTGCAACATAATTACGTCCGCCTTCAGAGCCTGCAAATGCGCGAACACACGTGCCCTTTTAACTGGCCCATTTAGTCCCCTGACATTCCAGGTGATCAGCCTGGTTGGGGGGCACAACCCCCCCCCCCCCCCCCCCCCCCCCCAACGCCGGTCAGCCATAACATTTCTCGAGCCCGCCCCCGGCCCTTGCGCCGCGCCATTCTTGGCTCGCCTCTTGGCTAGCCCCACCCCTGCCATCCATTGGCTGTATTCTCCCCCCCCCACCTGACTCCCTTGACTAGCCAATCTGCTGCTAGCCAGGTGACTCATCACTCCGGCACCCACCTGTCTCATTCCCATTGTTTCCCCGACTTTATCCCCACTCCCCAGCACACCATCCCCCCCTCTAACCCACTGGAGCAATCTCACTAACACAGGAAGGTCAAACAAAATGTAAACCTCAAACCGCCCCGCGAGGCTGCTCCAGGTACAATACAGTTCCCGCCGCGTACACAGAAAAGTGTTAACCCACGTCCCTTTCCGAGCATTAATAAGATAACCCCGCAATATCCCATTACCCATACAACCCCCACCCGAAACAAACCTAACAAACCATAAACATAAATAAAACGAAAGCCCCCAAACCACGGGCGAAATTCTCCGACCCCACGCAGGGTCGGAGAATCGGCCGGCAGCGGCGTTAATCCCGCTCCCGCAGGGTTTTTAAATCTCTGACCGGCCAAAAACCGGCGCTGTGCAAATCCCGCCGGCAGCCTCTGAAAACAGCTGGCGCCGGCGGGATCTCATTTTTTTTTTAGTTTCCACAAATCTCCGGCCCGGATGGGCCGAAGTCCCGCCGACGTGGCCACGGGTCACGTCGGCGAAAATCACAGTTGCTTTAAAACGGCGTCAACCATTGATGATGGTTGACGCCGTTCAGTGTCGGGGGGGGGGGGTGGGTTGCGGCAACCGGGGGGGGGGGGTGGGTTGTGGCATCGGGGGGGGTTGCGGCATCAGGGGGGTTGCGGCACCGGGGGGGGGGGTGGGTTGTGGCATCGGGGGGGGTTGCGGCATCAGGGGGGTTGCGGCACCGGGGGGGGGGGGGTGGGTTGCGGCATCGGGGGGGGGGGTTTGCGGCATCGGGGGGGGTTGCGGCATCGGGGGGGGTTGCGGCATCGGGGGGGGTTGCGGCATCGGGGGGGGTTGCGGCATCGGGGGGGTTGCGGCATCGGGGGGGGTTGCGGCATCGGGGGGGTTGCGGCATCGGGGGGGTTGCGGCATCGGGGGGGGTGGGTTGCGGCATCGGGGGGGGTTTGGGGGCAGCGGCGTGCAGAGAGGGGGGGGGCGACGGATGCCCGGGGCCAACGCACCGTCGCTCCCCCCTCTGTACGCCGCTGCCCCCTACCCCAACCACCCCCCCCTCACCACCCCTACCTCCCTCCAACGCCCCTACCCCCCTTCCCACCACCCCTACCCCCCTCCCCACCACCCCTACCCCCCTCCAATGCCGCCCCCCCATCTCTCGCAACGCCGCAACCCCCCACCCTCAACGCCGCAACCCCCCCTCATCGCCGCAACCCCCCCCTCTCAACGCCGGGTCCCACCCCTCTCCTCTCAACTCAACGCCGCAAACCCCCCAACGCCGGGTCTGTCTCTCTCCTCCTCCCCCCCCCCCCCAAATGCCGGTCTGTCCTCTCTCCTCCTCCTCCCCCCCCCCCCAAATGCCGGGTCTGTCTCTCCCTCTCCCTCCCCCCCCCCCACAATGCCGGGTCTGTCTCTCTCTCCCCCCCCCCCCCCCAAAATGCCGGTCTGTCTCTCCCCTCCTCCTCCCCCCCCCCAAACGCCGGGCTGTCTCTCTCTCTCCCTCCCCCCCCCCCACAATGCCGGGTCTGTCTCTCTCTCCCCCCCCCCCAAAATGCCGGTCTGTCTCTCTCCTCCTCCTCCCCCCCCCCAAAACGCCGGGTCTCACCACTTCCGCAGCTGGTGAAACTGACGCGTATCGCGTCAGTCAGCTGCTGGCCCCTCCGGGAACGGAGAATAGTGGCCTAAAAGAAGGCCCCGACGCCGGAGTCATCTACACCGATTTTTCTCGCCGGAAATCGGCTTTACGACGGTCTGCAGAGAATTTCGCCCCACGTCTTTAATCCCCATTGCTGACTGGCCACCTCTTTGTTGCAATACCAGCTCCAGTGCACTCAGCGAGCCCAACAAAAGGTACCCATCACAGCAGAAAGACCCAGGAAAATAAAATAAAAGAAACAAAAACAGGTAAAAGACCCTACGAGAGGGGGGTGGGGGGGGGAAACTCCCCTCTCCCACACCACCCCGCCCCCAGGCAAAAATTGCCCACACAAAAAAACAGAAAATAAAACCCCAAATACCCCACATGGCAACTTTAAAACAGTAAACAGTTGACCAACAGTCTAGGCACAATCGGCGTCCCTTCAAACGGTAGTTCTCGGACCCTAGTTTGCGTCCGTGGAAAGTCCCTCGTAAAGTCCATCGCTTCTTCGGGCTCGGAGAAGTAGTGGTGTTGACCCTGATGCATAACCCAAAGACGGGCCGGGAACAGCAGACCAAACTTCACATGCTTCTTGAACAACACCTCCTTAACTTGTTTAAAGGCTGCTCACCACCTAGCCAGGCTTAGGTCCTGGTATATGCGAAGAACACTGTTATTCCACGTGCTGCTCTTGGCGCTCTTTGCCCACTGCAGCACCCGTTCCGTTTCCACAAACCTGTGGAACCTAATCACCATCGGACGGGGGGGGGGGGGGGGGGGGGACCCACGGCCGCCCCTGCCTCGCCTGCACTCTGTATGCCCCCTCCAGCTCCGGCGGTCGCGGAAAGGCTTCAGCCCCCATCAGCTGCATCAACAGGACCACCACAAACGCTGTGGCATCAGCTCCCTCAGTCCCCTCCAGGAGGCCAATGATCCTCAAATTTTGTCTGCGGCCTCTATTTTCCAACTCCTCTACTCTGTCCAGCAGTCTTCTCTGCCTCTCCTTCAACCAGTCGACTTCTAGCGCCGCAATCGGCTGCGCATCCGCCTGCTCCCCCACCGCCTCTTAACTTTTTCGTCCTGGGCATCCAGCCTCTGGTTCAGCTGATCCACTGCCTTCTGAAGTGGGTCCAAGCTATCCCGCTTCAACGACTCAAAACTGCTTTTAATGACCTGCAGCATACTTTCCAGCGCTTGCTGGATTGCTGGGTCTGAGGTCCGCAGGTCCGCCATCTTGGGTCCCGGGTCAGCTTCCCCTGCACCTTGCCTTTGTCCCTTCCTCTCCCGTTTCCGTAGCTTCCTGCTCTCCCTCGGTTCCATACAGCGCTGCCCGCTCTTCCGCACCTCCGTGGCTGTCCTTTTGCCGCTCCACAATCCCGCTATCTCGGGGAACCAGGTCCTTAAGCCCCGCTGGAGTGAGAGCCCCCGAATGTGCGGCTCACTCACTCATTACCGCAACCGGAAGTCCTGTGTGTGTGGGTCTTTTACCTGAACTGTTCAGGTCAGTGTAAACCTCTGATCTGGCTCCAAAATTCAGATTGGGCCTGATGTGTAAGTGAGGCAGCTCACCGGTCAATAGATCAGAAAAGGGATCCGAACTCAGCGGATGAGATTGTCCGGTTCCCTAGCTGCCCATTTCTCAGTGGTGTGCCTTTCATTGTCATTCGATACTCCTGCTGCTTGTCAATGGGATTTCCCATTGTAACCACCTGATGCCACTGGAAACCCCACGGGAGTGGGTGTGTTGCCGGTGGGAAAAGTGAATCGCAATGACCAGAGCATTCTGACAAGTGTTCAATATTCCACCTCGTTTCTCAAATTCCAGTGCAGCAGCAAATCTTCTGTCTTCAAATCATGATGTAAACCCAAAGGCCCCATGAATTTCTGTCTGCTCCTAAAAGGCTTTATCAATATTCTTGTCGATGTGAGAGCTCAAGTACCAATGAGGACCAAGAAATGTTCCTTCCAGCTATAGATGGTTGGAGGTGGGTTCATATCGATGAATCATGAAACATCAGGGCCGAGATTCTCCCCCAACCGGCGGGCGAGCAATACCGGCGCCAAAGAGTGGAATGAACCACTCTGGCGTCGGGCTGCCCGGAAGGTGCGGAATCCTCCGCACATCCAGGGGCTAGGCTGGCGCTGAAGTGGTTGGCGTCGTGCCAACCAACGCCGGCGATAGTTGCCGCATGAGCGGGAGTGCCAGCGTGTTCTGGCGCATGTGCAGAACAGCTGGCGTGATACCTGCGCATGCGTAGGGGGTTTCCTCTCCACGCTGGCCGGCGCGGAGGGAAAGAGTGCCCCCATGGCACAGGCCCACCCGCAGATCGGGCCCTGATCACGGGCCAGGCCACCATGGGGCCCTCCCCCGGGGCCGGATCCCCCCCCCCCTCGAGGACTCCGCAGGCTGCCCTCAGAGCCGGTATGGACCCTGTCTAATCCACACCGGCAAGACTGGCCGCTCGGCCTATCGGGGCCTGGAGAATCGCCGGGGGGGGGGGCACTGCCAACGGCCCCTGACCGGCGCGACGTGACCCCCGTCCCTGCCAAAAAAACGACGTCGGAGAACTCGGCAGCCGGCGGCGGAGCGGCGGGATGGGATTCACGCCTCCCCCCCGGCGATTCTCCGACCCGGCGGGGGGGCCGGAGAATCCCGCCCCAGGTTCTGAGTTCATCATTTAAGCATTTTACTATCAAATAAATGGGAATTGTCCACATTCTCGCTGTCTGAGCAGGAAAGGCATCCTGGCAAAGAGAAAATAAACCAAACTGATGAATGCAGTGCCCAAGAGATAAGAAGCTTCATTGCTGCCATTGATCCTCCATTTTCACCACCAACACGACTGACGGTTTGAATGTGCATCAAATGTGACAGGGTTACATCCAGTAGCTATTCCACATGCCTGAGGCCCACCTGCCTTGGGTGACATATAACTCAAGCATGGCGAATGTGTACCATGTATAAATAGATATGTACCATTTGTAAAGATGCCTGAGATCCTGGAAAAGCAATTACCAGCTCCCGCTTCACCAATGAATTGTGTCGTCTGTTCAAATAGGCTTTCCTACTGTTTCCTCATCGCTGTGCATGGGGAGGTCGGCACTGGGGTAAGAGCAAGTCCTCCACAAACAGCTGTGTGTGAATTACCAAAATGTCTATGGACGCTTGTTTGATTAAGTTTATAATGAGAATTAATTTTCCTTTTAATTGTACAGGTTTGCAGCCTATATACAGAATATGCACTGAGGAGGCAGATTAATTACTCTGCTCTACATGCCCACCATTACTAAAATCCCATCATTCTCATCTTTGAAAATGCTCATCTATTAACCGTTCCTTTAATGGACTGGTTTGACATGTAATTATTCACTAACTTTAATAACATGGCCAGTATTTTCTTTTTCATTAGCAATTTTGCACCCTTTTATATTACAGAAATAAGATTGTGCGAATTAGGAGCAGGAGTAGGCCACTCGGCCCAGCGAGCCTACTTTCTCATTCAATAAGGCTGACATGACTGTGGCCTTAACTCCACTTTTCTGCCTATTCCCATAATCTATGTCACTCTTGTTGGTCGAGACTCATACAGTGAGACAACAACTATGGCAACACTTTAGCCTGGACTTTTGCTCCTGGGTCAGGAAATTGCTTGGCTCACCACACCAGCTTTGAAAACTAGCTGCTGAATGTTGGGATCTTCATTTTGGGGCGGGGCAGTGGAGTCTGGCTTATTGCTCCCGGGCACAAGTAGTCGGCAGCCACAGGAGCTGTTGGGTGCAAAGGTTGTTCAAACCTTTTTCTCTGGGACTTTTTCCCAATTGTTTCCTTCAGCATCAAGCCCTCTAGCTTTTAACCTTCACACTCTTCACTTTGCACTGCCTCACCCACTCCCCATGTCCATACAAACCAACCCAATGCCCCCATCCACCTCCATGGCCCCATATAGCACCTTTGTCAACTTAGTGCCAATTTATGCCAATTTACTGAGTATCTCATGCTACGTCCAACTATTTAGTTTGGTATTGTATTGTGTTAGTACGCAGTATGCAATTACACAATTGAAGGTAATTGGCAAAGGAAGCAATGGTGAGAGGAGGAAAACCTTTTCACACATTGAACTGTTGAGACCTGGGATGCCCTGCCTGTAGTGGAGGTAGGTTCCATCGGGGTATTTAAAAGGAAATTGGATTGTTATCTGAATAGGAAGAATGTACAGGGCAAGGGGGAGTAGGCAGGTGAATGGCAAAAGGTAAATTGCTCCGATAGAGAGCTGATGAGAAGCTTCTTTCTGTAGCTGTAACATTTCTATGACCCACCCATTACCTTACACCTTCTATTCCAACTTCCCAAGTGTCACCATGCGCAGACATGCTCAGATGAAATAAAGCGAAGTTCTAAAAATCTGTTGCAGATTTCACTCAATACAAAAATCACTCAATATATTTAAACTCCCTCATGTACTGTTAATCAGTTATTAAAACAAATGATTGCAATCCTAACCCCACATCAAATGCATCGGCCAGAATACTCCAGCCATTCGCTGGCAAAGGGTTTCGTGGTCTGGCTGGCAGCATGTTTTGCCGCAGTGTGGCGTTGGCTTCAATGGGAAATTGAATTGACAGCGGCGGGTGTGCTATGCTGCCGTCCTGCTAACCCCCAGCAAAATCGGGAATCGGTGGCCATTTTGCGCCAGTTTCCCTGCAATAAAACACCACCGTTCCCACAACAGCGTGGGGACACAGCCCCAGAATCGGAGAATCCAGCCCCAGGTCTTTGTGTTCCTTTTCACTCGCTATCAGGAATTTGACTGTTTTGTCCAACTTCCCTTTCCACTTACCCAAGGATGGGAGGAACTAAAATTGTACCTCGCAGTCACTGAGAATGATTGCTTTTGTTGCTTTCTTTCTGACCATGAGACATCCCCCTAGACCTTCCAACCCATGAACAGCAGAATCTGTGCTTTCTTTCATACTAGCACCCTTGTCTGTGGTGCCCCGGAAGTACTTGTGTAAATGATTTTTTTCTTCAGTCTCAGAGGTTGTACCAGGTCTGGGCTGCATTGGCTATAATGTAATGAAGCAACTGCAACATTGATTAACTAATCAGGCTCTTGCCAAGGTATATGATGCTCCTATTTGAATGCATATATTGGAGAAATGTGCAAAATCTATCATACATTCAAGGATGAGCATTGTATATCACATAATGTGTTGTTGAGTTCTAGTATTGACTGATCAGTGGGTTTGCTATCCCATAACTGAACTCTGAAAAGAGTTATACTGCCAGCAGCAATTTGTTTGGAATCCTCTTAGCTGCCAAAGGTTTCACTCTTCCTGCTTTTGGAGAGTCAAATTGTAAAATGTAAATTACACCACCTCCGCGAGCACATAGGAAGACAAGTACAATGTTGGCTCTTATAATAAGGTGTTTGGATGACAAGAAAAAGGAAGTCTTTTTATTCATTCATGGGATGTGGGCATCGCTGGCTAGGCCAGCATTTGTTGCCAATCCCTTGTTGTCATCAAGAAGGTGGTTGTGAGCTCCCATCTTGAACCGCTGCAGTCCATGTGATGTAGGGAAACCCACAGTGCTATAAGCGAGGTTGTTCCAGGACGTTGATCCAGCGATAGTGATGGAACAGTAATATATTTCCTGGGCAGGATGGTGTGTGGCTCAGAGTGGAACTTCCAGCCAGTGGTGTTCCCACACATTTGCTGCCATTGTTCTTCTCAATGGCAGCAGTTATGGGTTTGGAAGGTGCTTTCTAAAGACCATTTGTGAGTCCATGCATTGCATCTTCTACATGGTAGATTGTTGCCATTCTGCATTGCTAGTGGAGGGAGTGACTGGGTGGAATTCTCCGCAAGGCCTGACGCCGTCGTGAAACCTGGAGAGGTTCACGACGGCGTCGGAAGCCTCTCCCGGCCCCCTATTCTCCCCTCCCCGCTGGGATAGGAGGGCCGTACCGGGAAACTCGGCGGCCGGGCCTTGTCCCTGGCTTCAAGGCCCGGCCCGCCAAGAATGACACCGCGGCGGCGCCTAATAACGCCAGCCGCGCTGGAGCGGGTTGGACAGCTCAAACTCGCGCATGCGCGGTTGCCGTCTTTCCCCTCAGCCGCCCCGCAAGACGTGGCAGCTTGATCTTGCGGAGGGGAAAGAGTGCGTCCCCTTGAGACGCCGGCCCGACGATCGGTGGGCACCGATCGCGGGCCAGTCCCCTCCCGAGCATGGTCGTGGTGCTCGATCCCCGATCCACCCCCCCTAGGCCCCACACTTACCTGGCGCGCCACGTTCACGACGGCAGCGACCAGATGTGGTTGCCGCCGTCGTGAACAGGTCGTGAACGGCAGGCCACTCGGCCCATCCGGGTTGGAGAATCGTGGGCCGCCATGAAAAACAGCGGCCCGCGTTTCTCCGAGCGGCGTGTCGGAAAACCGGACATGCCATTTGGGGGGTGGGGGGGGGGGGGTGGGAGAATAGCGGGAGGTGCGAGAGAGGACCTCCCTCTATTCTCCCACCCATCGTGGTTGCGGAGAATCGCGGCCAATGTCTGTGGATGGACTGCCAATCAAGTGGGCTGCTTTGTCTTGGATGGTGTTGAGCTTCTTTAGTGTTGGAGCTGCACTCAACCGGGCAAGTGCAGAGCATTCCATCATTCTCCTGACTTGTGCCTTGTAGATGGTGGGCAAGCTGTGGGGAGTCAGGAGATACTCACCAGAGGATTCCTAGCCTTTGACCTGCTCTGGCAGCCATAATATTTATATGGCCAGTCCAATTCAGTTTCTGATCAATGGTAACACCCAGGATGTTGATAGTGGGGAATTCAGCGATGGTAATCCCATTGAATGTCAAAAGGCAAAGGGTAGATTCTCTCTTGTTGGAGATGGTCAATGTGGGCACTTGTGTGGCATGAATGATATTTGCCACTTGTCAGCCCAAGCCTGGATATTGTCAAGTTTTGCTACCTTTGCACATGTACTGCTTCAGTATCTGAGGAATCACAAATGGTGCAGTCATCAGCCACTTCTGACTTTATAATGGAAGGAAGGTCATTGATGAAGCAGCTGAAGGTGGTTGGACCTGGGACACTACCCTGAGAAACACCTGCAGTGATGTCCTGGAACTGAGATGATTGATCTTCAACAAGATCTTCCTCTGTATGATGACTCCAACCAGTGAAGAGTCTCCCCCTGATTGCCAGTGACTCAAGCTCTGTTCTGGCTCCTTAATGCCACATTCAATCAAATGCTGCCCTGATGTCAAAGGCAGTTACTCTCAACGTACCTTGCTACAATTGCACAGATCATTGGTGAAGCTACACCTAGAGTACTGTGAGCAGCGATTTTTAAGGAAGGGCCGTGGGGATTGTACAGCGAAGTTTCACTAGATTGGTTGCCGGGATGAGAAGGTTGTCCAGTGCTGAGGGGCTGAGTAAATTGGGGCTATGCTCTCTGAAGTTTAAAAAATTGAGAGGTGATCTCATTGAAACATACAAGATTCTGAAGGGTCTTGACAAGAGGCACTGAGGTTGTTTCTGTTGGCTGAGAAACCTAAAACACAGAGGGTCCAGTCTCAGGATATGGAATCAAGAATTTTGGACTGAGATGAGGAGAAATTTCTTTGGAAATTCACTACCATCGAGATTTATGGATGTCCAATGATTATGTTTAAGGCTGAGTCAGACAGATATTTGGGTCTTTCCGAGAATGGAGGGATATGAAGAGTGAATAGGAAAATGAAGTTAAGGCAGAACATTAGCCATGATTGTAGTGAATGGCAGAGAAGGCTAGGGGCCATCTGGTCTATGCCTACTCCTATTTCTTACATTGTTACATTACGTCCTTATGCATTTGATTTACTTGCAAAGCAGAAATTAACTACAGTGGGCGAAACCTTAACAGAATTTGGTAAAGTGACAGGTTCAATCAGAAAACTGACCTATAAATCTCCAATTGAACAGACCAGTTTTCACACACAATCTTGAACCTCTTTGCCAAAAGAAATGAGTGGGCGTGGTTTATGTCATCACTCTGGCGGAGCCTCATAGAGCCAGGAATCGTCTCCAAAGAGGTCGGGGTACCATCTTTAAAGGGCATTGTGATCAGCTCTAAATATTCCCAGCCCACATCATAGAGGTATTGGTGGGGGCTCTCCCTATACCCCAACATTCATCACCGGCAACCTGCCACCCCCATCACCGACAATCCTCGCCGGCATCCACCCCTCCATTCAGTTTCCGCTCTACCTCCCACCCCTTCCTGCCAGTGCCATGGCATTGCTCGGCCGTGTCCCTCTACCCATCGCCCCACCCCCAGGCTCTATACTTCCCTCTACGCCCTGATGGATACCACCCCCCCCCCCCCACACACACACACACACACCCCCCCACCCCCACCCCCCACACCCTGACTGCCTCAAACCTGGCCAAACTTGTTGTAAGCCTTACCGATGTCATGTGTGAATATTTACTGAGGGGGACCTCACATTTCCCGAATCGCGTGAGACCATCGTCGATCCCATGATGGCGAGTGCGGGCTCAAGAACGTGCCCAGTAAGTGTAGGGTCATAGAGGTCTACAGCACAGAAAATGTCCTTCGGCCAATCACATCTGCGCCGGTCAAAAACAACCTCCTAAGTATTCTAATCCCATTTCGCAGCACTTGGCCCAAAACCTTGTATGACATGGCATCGCAAGTCATAGCAACAGAAAAGCTCCAGCCTAAAGGAGGTGGCTCTCATTCAAATCCTTTGCAATTCACCTCAGAAAAAGCAACTGCAGAACAAAAGAAGAAAAACATTCCTTGCCAATATTTGTTCAACTGGAGAAATTTGCCAGCAGCATCTTTTCAGGGTCACTGCTTATCGTGCCCTGCATTCACTGAGGGAAACGGGACAACCAGAAGGATCAGGATTTCACACATCGCAGACTGAAGCAAGTTCATTCGGAATTGGAATGCATGTGATCACCTGGGCACAGTTTGAGACTCAAAAGAACAGGAATGGGACAGCATAGTATTTGAAAATCCTTTGAGTGCTGCTGATGTTCAGCTGACCACGTTTACAAGGGGCGGGTTCTGCTCAGGTTGCAGAGAGAGTGAGAAAGCTCCAATCGGATGAGCATTTTCAGGCTCAAACACTTCACCATTCACCTCCGGAAAATGAAAGGAACAGGAAATCAGGAGAACATTTCACCCAGCTGTTTCCAGAATCGCAGAAAGGCCAGGAATCAATGGACATTGATAATTGGCAAAAGCACCAAATGACATGAAGAGAATTCTCTTTTCTTCTGGAATCCACGGCCTGAAACAGTGGTCGAAGCAGATTCAAAGGTAGTATTCCAAAAAATCATTGGATAAATAATAAGAAGTGGCCAGGAGCTTTGCACAAGAGGTGGGACAGTGCTTCATGTCACTTTGAAGTCCAGGGCATGCTGGTTTGCACATGACAGTGAAAATTGGCAGTAGACAATGCAACAAACAGACCTCCAGATGAAGGGCATCTAGAAGTCCTGGACATTTTAAGGGATGGTATCAAGGCTTTTCTAGTCACTCCTGTGGTCACATCCGAAATCTCTGCGAGAGAGAGGTCGGCAAGCACAATTTGTCAGAAGGCTAGGGCTCCTGTTGATAATGGATGTGCCAAATGACATTGTCTGGTGACAATGCAGTAAGATGTGAATGGCTGTCTAACCTTATTCTGGAAGATTTATCAGAATATCCCAGATCACAGCACCTCTTGCTTCACACCATATTATATGAAAGAAGGCATTGGGTGATTGAGAGCCAGTGTTTCCTGAACTTGCTAAGATTTGGTCAACCATTTCTCCAGGCCCCAGCCAATAGAACTGGTTGGCAGCTCTGGAGTCCCAGCAGAGCCAGTGGCAGCAGTAGCCAGGACTAAAACTATAAGCAGCTGCCTGATTCTGAGTACAGGATTCCAGAACCGGGTGACTGTGAGGGTCAGGGAGATCTCATTTCAGGGAGGGAAGATGAGCCCCCAGTGTAGCGAAACAGGGATGGGGGTCTTGGTGGAGAGGCTTGAGGCAGAGCACCTGCAGAGGACAGACTTGGAGACAGGCACCCAAAATGGAAAGAGGGCCCTTGATGGAGGTGTCTCCACTCATTTCCACAGGGAGACTAAGCAGGTGACCTGTTTGGCTTCCTCTGCCCCTGAACTCCTCCTGGCAGTCTCAAATTTGAGACCACGGGGGAATTATTGGCCAGTTAAGGGCCTTGCATACGAACATCCTAATAGGTAGCAGGAGTATGCCATTAAACCCCTCGAGCCTGCTCCATCACTCAATGCGATCATGGTTGGTCAATTTGTGGCCTTAACTGCATATTCCACCTAATTCTTCACAACCTTTGACTCTATTGTTAGTCAAGCATCTATCTCTGCCTTAAAAATATTCAATGACCCTGCCCCCACTGCTCTCTGAGGAAGATAGTTCCAGAGACTGTCAATCATCTGAGAGAACAAAATTCTCCTAATCTCCACCTTGAATGGGAGACCACTTATTTTTAAATTGTGTCCTGTAGTTCTAGTGTCTCCAACAAGAGGAAACATCCTTTCAGCATCGACCATGTCAAGTCCCCTTGGGACCTTATATATTTCAATAAGAACATCTTAGGGCAGCACGGTAGCACAAGTGGTTAGCACTCTGGCTTCACAGCGCCAGCGTCCCAGGTTCGATTCCCTGCTGGGTCACTGTGTGGAGTCTGCACGTTCTCCCTGTGTCTGCGTGGGTTTCCTCCGGATGCTCCGGTTTCCGCCCACAGTCCAAAGACATGCAGGTTAGGTAGATTGGCCATGATAAATTGCCCTTCTTGACCAAAAATGGGTAGATGGGGTTATTGGGTTACGGGATATGTTGGAAGTGAGGGCTTAAGTGGGTCAGGGCAGACTCGATGGGCCAAATGGCCTCCTTCTGCGCTGTATGTTCCATATCTATGTCTAAGAGCACCTTTGATTCTTCTAAACTCCAATGGATACAGGCCCAATGTGGCCAACCTTTCCTCATAAGATAACTCCCCAACCTTAGGTATCAGTTGAGTAAAATATCCCTGAACACATTTATAGCTCTTCTTAAAGAAGCAAACCAAAATTGTACACAGATGTGGTCTCGCCAACATCCTGCTCAACTATAGCAAAACATCTTTATTATTGTAGTCCATTCTCCTTGCAGTAAATGACCAATTCCACTTACTGTGCCTGTGTACTTTTAGTGATTCCTCTGTATCTCAGAGTTCTTCAATCGCTCCCCATTTACCTAACACACTGCTTTTCTATTCATCCTGCCAAAGTGGGATAAGCTCACATTTTCCAACATAATACTCCATCTGCCAAATTTATGTCCACTCATTTAACTTATCGATATTCCTTTGTGTTCTCCTAATGTCCCCTTCAGAACTTATTTTCCTGTCTATCTTTATGTCATCAGCAAATTTAGCAACTATACATTCAGCCCCTGCATCCAAGTCATTAATGTAAATTGTAAATATTTGAGGCCCCAGCACTGATCCCTGTGACACCACTCATCACATCTTGCTAGCTCGAAAATGACCCGTTTATGCCCACTCTCAGTTTCTTGTCAGCTAACCAATCCTCTATCCAACTGAAGATTTTACCTCCTACACCATGAGCCCTTATTTTGTGTGGCACATTGTTAAATGCCTTCTGCAAATCTAAGCACAGCACCGTTAGTTCCTCTTAGCCAAGCAAGCCATTCCATTCAAGGGCAATTAGGGATGGGAGTAAATGCTGACCTTGCCAACGACACGCACCTCCAATGAAAAATAACTAAAGTAAAAAGGTCAAAATTACATTGCATTTAGTTTTGAAATGGAAACTAATTTCTGTGGCACCAAGCGTTTGCTCAGCAATGTCATCATCATCACAGCCAATCTGGTTAGAAAGCTGGATGGGCAATTTACAAAACTCTTTCTCACTTAAGTGAAATCCTAGCTGCTCCTTCGTAAAAGATAAATTCAATTTACTGAAGAATTACTTAACCACACGTATAGAAGTGTCGGTCAATACTGTCACAGCCAACAGTGCAGACTGTTCTCTTTATACTTCTTTGTAATTGAGGCTGACGGAATTAATAATTCACATGCCTATCAGAGTAAATTACATCTCAAAGCGGCCAAGGAAAGCACAGCAGCTGTCTTTGCTTTGCAAATAATGGGAAAGCTTAGACCAGGATCATGCAAAGCAGCCAACGAATGGCTAGTCAGAAAAGACCCACTCACCATTCGATAAATTTGATGAATGGGCTCCAGAGGGTTTTCTTTTTCTCGTTAATGTTACATCCCGTGGTTTGCCATAAGGTGTCCCCGGGTTTCTGGCCTCACACTGTTTGAAGTGAGGTCGGATCAAAGGCCGTTTTGCATACTGGGAAATTAGCATATAAGAAATTACCTCTTGTGCAGCAGAGTCAGCTGTTGACAGCAACCTGGAATGGCCCTGTCATTTCAACTTAGCTCCTTTTTTCTGTAATGACACTTCTTTCATTTTAACCGAGCACTGGGAAATGCAACACCTTTAATCTGCTCGCCCTCAATATCTACTACTTCTGCTTCTAATGCGTTCTGCAAAAGATCCCGTCAATTTGTCTAGCATCAGTTCAAAGTAGTGAGGCCAGGTGGGTTAACTACGATGCTCTTTCATACATATTCGCTCTGTCGGAAACCGTGCCTTGAAGTAACACTGGCAGTCGGATTTTTGGCTCTTCAAGAAACTCTTGTATTTGACACTTCAGAACAGAGGTGTACAATGTAAACAATTTTGGAGGGCTTGGACCTATGAAATGTCCTTCTGAATGTCGGGCTCAAGAACCGAAATGGTGACTTGAAACTATCACCCTGTTCATGTGCTGACAGGAAATGGGCTTTGGAGATTAAAGGTCAGTCTGGCAAAAGGCTGATGGCTTGCGTTTGTAAACTGCAGGATAAAAACTTGGTGGCATAATGCCAAGATTTTTCAGATGTTTACCTGATATACGGCACAGAAACAGGCCATTCAGCCCGATCAGTCCATGCTGGCGTCTATGCTTCACTCAAACCTCCTCCCATCTTTCCTCATCTAAATCTATCGACGTAGCCCTCTCTTCACCTCTCCCTCAATGCACGGCTGGCTTCCCCTCAACCACTCCATGCGGCAGCAAGATCCACATCCATTTAAAAGTATTTTACAGGGCAGGGCACTGGAAAGATTGCTCAGGAGCGGAATTTATAATGGATAAATTCTGCTGTGAAAGAAAGGTTAGTTACATTTGTAACTAATGTGCAAATTAGAACATTATTTGTGTAATAATGAGTGAGCAATCAAGTAATCTGTTTTACTATAGTGTTGTTAGAAGATAAATGTTGGCCGGTGTATCGCAGAAGAATTCACGTTCTTCATCAAAAAGTGCAATGAAACTTTAAAAGTCCACCTTAGGAGGTAGGCAATAAATCAGTGTAACATCTCTTGCAATTGGCAACATTTCCAACAGCATTCCTTACACTGCAATTGCACTGAGCTGTCAGTTTAGATTATGCATTTGAGTCTCCGGAGCAGGGTTTAAACCCACAACTCCAAGGCTCAATGGGTAGAGGACAACCATCGAAGCAAGGCTGGTCCTTTCTTGCCATTTTTGATCCTACCTGTTGTCCGCGGTCGCAAAGCCCACAACTTGTACCCTGATTGACATCCAACAAAACATTACAAAAGCAAAATACAACTGGAATTCCAAAATAAGAAATGAAAATGATGGAAAAACTCAGCAGGTCAGGCAACATCTGTGGAAAGAAAATAATAAGGGTTGACATTTCAGGTCGATGAACATTACAGCTAAGTCTGGAAAATTTGTGAAGGAGCATGCTGGGAGCTGACAGTGAGTCCTCAATATCAGAGTGTTCACCTTGGTTTCCCGTAATAACAGAGTCCTCAGTCTTATGGTTCCTGTAAGTTTGAAATAACCACACTTTGAACTCAAAATGCTGGATCTTCATTTCCAACAGCTCTCCATGCGACTGCTCGACTAATACATTGTTGCTCACTCCAGACTGAAGTACAGCAATAAATTGTGGCACCCTGGTATACATTCTCATACCAATTAGTTCCTATCTCTTTACAAGAGATCCTTAAAAGAGCGGCATGGTAGCACAGTGATCAGCACTTTTGCTTCACAGCTCCAGAGTCCCAGGTTCGATTCCCGCTTGGGTCACTGTCTTTGCGGCATCTTATGAATAGCTGCTGACTTGAGAAATCCTACCCTGTACAGTAATGAATGTAGAAATTGTCATATATTATATTTCATTTTTGTGGCAGTAATGTTGTTAAAAATGCTGGTTTAACATACACACAAGCAGTGTGTCTACTAAACCTGTAATTAAGGTGTTGTAAAATGTGAGGTAATTATTGATTTTCACTATTTACTATTTACAGAGAGATGGCTAATGGGATATTGTTTTGATTGCCAGAGATTCCCTGAAGGGTAGATAATTTATGAGTGATTATATTTAGCCCTAGCTAAGCAGGTGATGGGGCATCTTAGTAGGATATAGATGATGTAATTAATGTGTGGAGCCAGGTCTATCTGTAGTTTGTAATTTTGCCAAATGTTGTTAGGTTGAGCAGAAGGGTCTGACAAGACCGAACAATTTTCAGATTGTTCCTGAAAAGGTCTCTCTCTCCAAAGATCTGCACAGATAAGCAAGTAATCTGTTTTGCAAACTTGATTTATAAGTGGCACTTGAACTGTATTGGGTTGCTCAATCGGAATTAGTGGCAGGTGTAGATAGTAAGTTAAGGTTTTTCCTTTTATTTAAGAACTGTTTGACTGATAACTGTAAAGCTATTCCTTTGATATTAATGTGGTTAATTCTGTGTTTAAATTAAAGTATGTTTTCACATAAAAGATATCTATTTGTCAGAATCATTGGATTGGATTGGTTTGTTGTCACATGTACCGAGGTACAGTGAAAAGTATTGTTCTGCGTGCAGCTCACAGATCATCCTGTCCATGAAAGGTAAATACATAATAGGGCAAACATAAAATACACTATGTAAATACATAGACACAGGCATCAGGTGAAGATGTATGAAGATCAGTCCATAAGTTCGTCAGTCCATAAGGGGGTCGTGGTAACAGTGGGGAAGAAGCTATTTTTGAATCTGTCTCCCCATTACTCCTGGCATGAAGTATCCTTTCCTCACAGTTTTACAAATAGAAAAATTGTTTGAAGTTCTCATCTGGCATCCTAACAAAAGTTAGGGTCTGGTCCGGAATCTTAACACAATTTAAGGTCTGGATTGGTATCCGAGCACTGACCTCTCACCACATGTGCCCGAGATCAGTTTTAAAAATGAAAACATTAAAGTTAAAAATGATCTGATGTTATTTGAGGGATTTCAATCGCTTAATTCCAATGCATAATCAGTCCCCAAGATACAGTGCGACGCCGGTATTATTCACCCTGCCATTCTCATATTTTATTTATTTTGCTTTTGTTTGTTTTGCTTTTGTTATAAATTTGGGGTTTTGATCACGAGTTTGAGGATTAACTGGTCTAAATAATGCATTGCAAAACATCAAAGGCATTGAAATGGAATAAATAATTCCTTGTTATTTGAAATCTCTCGGACCTGTTCTCCCTCCCTGTGCCATATGTTTGAAAAACTGCACAGCGGCACAGCCCCTGTCAGGTAGAAATGACTGCCAGCTGTTCACACAAACAGTAAGCATTATGGCCACATGTCACTGTACTATATCCCGGCATGTGGTGGCGAGGCGAGTTGGATGTTAGTTGCAGGCAGTTTCAACAGAGGCATGAATGATGAGGAAGGGCTGTCCTTGGAGTATGAACGGATTACTGGCAATTTAAGGTCACAAAGGAAGACAGAATTAATGCCACAAGCTGCTCCAGACACCAATGGCAGCTTGCTTCTTCAGATGCTGTAGATGGGGCAGCACAGTAGCATAGTGGTTAGCACAATTGCTTCACAGCTCCAGGGTCCCAGGCTCGATTCCCGGCTTGGGTCACTCTCTGTGCGGAGTCTGCACATTCTCCCTGTGTGTGCGTGGGTTTCCTCCGGGTGCTCCGGTTTCCTCCCACAGTCCAAAGATGTACAGGTTATGTGGATTGGCCATGCTAAATTGCCCTTGGTGTCTAAAATTGACCTTCATGTTGGGTGGGGTTATGGCGATAGGGTGGGGGTGTGGGCTTGGGTAGGGTTCTCTTTCCAAGAACCGGTACAGACTCGGTGGGCCAAATGGCCTCCTTCTGCACTGTAAATTCTATGATTAATTGCAACTATTGCAATCATTTTGCTTTTCAAAATCTTTTAATTGAAGAGATGTGGACTTTCTTGGCCAGGCCATCCCTAATTGCCCTAGAAGGGGTGGTGGTGAACCACCTTCTTCACCTGCTGCAGTCCACGTGATGTAGGTCCACCCACTGTGCTGTTAGGGAGGGCGTTTCTGGATTTTGACGTGGTTATGATGAAGGAATGGCAATATTGTTTCCTGTTACGATGGTGTGTGACTTGGAGGGAGCTTAGAGATGGTCCTGTTCCCGTTTTCCTGCTGCTCTTGATCTTCTAGGTGGCAGAGGTCACAGGTTTGGGAGATGCTGCCAAAAAGCCTTGGTAAGTTGCTGAGAGATACGATTACACACTGCAACAATAGTTCATCGATAATCGAGGGAATGAATGTTAAAATGGTGGCGGGGAAGCTAATCAAATTGACCTCTTTGGCCTGGATGGTACTGAGCTTCTCGAGCAGTCGGAGTTGTGCTTCTCCAGGTAAGTATTCCTGCCTTGTGCCTTGTCAGACAGGATTGGGGAATGGGAGGATGAGCTGACAATGATACAGAAACAAAATGCTGCAGATGCGGGAAATCTAAAATAAAAGCAGAAAATGCTGGAAATACTCAGCAGATCAGGGAGCATCGGTGGAGGGCAACAGAGCTAACCTTTCAGAACTGTTCTGATGAAATGTCTTTGACCTGAGAGGTTAGCTCTGTTACTCTCCATAGATGTCGCCTGACATTTCCAGCATTTACTGTTTTTCTTGAAGGTTGTAAGAGTGAACACTGGCCCAGCAACATCTCCAGCAGTGACTGCCTCTGCCTCTTACTTCCCAAGCATCTTAGTAGCCTGAAAATTGTGTTGTGCTTTTCCTCTAACTTGAATAGCATTCGGTGAAGTTAATCGTCTGAAGGATATCTCTGAGGTGGCAACAGACAGGTGACATAGTAGGAAGGCATGAATAATCCACTAACTGGAGAGGCCAGGATTCGAAGGGATTATATGCAGGAAAAGGCTTTATAATGAGAATTTCAAATATCAGAAGTGAAAGATGGTCATTTTATACAAATAGAATGTAAACTCAAACAGTAGCAAATAGCATTTAGAAACATCTTTAAAATGGTAAAACATCCCTAGATACTTTGCAAGAGTATTATCAAACAAGATTTGACCATCCAAAGAAGGTGATGTACCATCAATTCGACTCAAGACACATTTAGGATCCGAATAGTGCCTTTAATCTGCTAGTTGTTAGCCCGGTGGTCGACTACAGAGAATGGCCGACCGCCGGGAACTCTGGGTACTTATACCCCACCTCAGAGGTGGGGCCTACTTGCCTCTCGACCAATTGGAGAGTAGTCACATGACTAGTCCCAACCAATCGGATGAGAGGCACATGACCAACCAGAGCCAATGGGAAGCCAGTACTCTGCACCAATGGCAGTGCTCATATCCATACCACCACAGAAGGTTATCATGATAGATAATCAAAGGTTTGATCAAAGAGATCGGTTATGATGAGCATCTTAAAGGAGAAGAGAGAGTTAGGGAGGAAGAGTATAAAGGGTTAACACATGGGATATACGAATCGTGCATGACGTAGATAATGACATATGACTGGTACCAATCAGCCATGTGTTAAATTCTCTCTCCCTCTCTCTCTGCCCTTGATGGAGCGAGAGAGGGGTAAAGGATTTGGAACACAATGCCTAGGAGCAACATACCTATTTTGTAAATGTTTAGGTTCAGTACTGTAATGAACAAGTGTTAAGCAGATACCAGAATATGTCCACAGCCTGTCGAAAAACCAAGTCCCACATCTAACGCGGGATTCTCTGATCCCTCCGCGGTGAATTTTCTGGTGGCATTGGCCACCCTCCATTGGCTGGTGGCAGGATCTTCCGTTCTGCCAATTTCTATGGGGCTTTGTGCGCCCCACACCCTCTGCTGCTGGGCAGCTCAGTGTAGAAGGTCGCCATCCCTAGGAATGGAAGATCCTGCCGGAGGGAAAGGCCAGAAAATGTTGGCCCCAGTGTAGGAGACAGAAGGACCAATCTCAGAGCATGGTGGTGGCAGAGGAGACATCGATGTAAAAAACATAACAATGTTACCACAGAGAGAAAGCACCTTGAAAGCATTGTGGAGGAAATTCCAGAGGTTGGTCCTTGACAGCTAAAGGTATGGCCTTTAATCGCAAGCCCTGAATTGGAGGAGTGCAGAGATGATGGAGGGTTGTAGGATTGGGGAATGTTGGAGAGAGAGAGAGAGAGACTTGACATTCAATTTTAGAAATGAGGATAACAGTGGAAGAGCATCCACAGTTAAAGTAAAAAGGTGAAGGCCTCTGTATTGTGCCTTCTCCTCTCAATAAATCATTAAACGTTCTCGGGCACTGGCCTTTTGCCCTGGGGTCGAGACAAGAGACTCTATTGCTATTGCCACCTCCCTCGTAGCATTGTCCCTTATCTAGTGGATCTCATCCCGGAGCACCTGTAAACCCAAAGATCCAAATGTCACATGCCAAGTCTTTCCTTATGTTAACTAATACCTGGTGCAGATGTCATGGTGAAATCTTGAGAAAGCAGAAAAGTGAATCGATTTGCAATTAGAAATCGCTGAAGGCAAACATCCTTGTCAAGCTTTTAAGAACCAAACAGATCACCTCACCTCGCCAAAGTCTTCAGAAACCTACTGCCACCTTAACTCATCATTGCTGGTTTATTTCCATTCTGCGGCAGCAAGCTTCCATTTCCTCTCATGCAAAGATTTATTACCATACTGGACAAGAGTATGCTAAAAGCAGACTTGACAAATTCTGACTAGGTCAATGGAGCCCTTCACTGCAAGCAGGATTTCCGCCCCATTGGTATTAAAGCAACATGAGCAGCTTCATAAATCTTCAGACCCATTAATTTTTACCCTTGCTACTGAGTAACTTATGTTTCAACATCCTGGCAGGAAGACTGAAAATGTCTGCACCATAACTCAAGAAGCAGGGGTACGAGATATTTTGGTGGGGGGTGTAGGGGCACTCTGATCACCTGATATTGTTAACGTAAATGTATGTGACTTCAATTGGCCTGTAATTTACACTGCTTTGTCCTCTCAGACGCAACAAGCAGTCAAACCATGGAGAAAGTTGAGTTGGCAGTGCCCCAGGCACACAATACGACAGAAGGATTAGTGCCAATGCTTTTCTCTGCATTGCATCCAATCTTTTAAGCTCCGAGTAAGGAGGCGGGTAGAGAAAGATTTACTCCACTGTCTCTAGCTGCAACTGAAGTGTCAGGTACAACAAGTACCTCGCGATCTTCACCCTCATTTGTTTGATATGTCACTATTGCAACACTGTCAAAAACTAAGACTGCAATATTTGGATCTAGAACACATTGTGTACGAATTTCAAATTAGGCAGAGCTGTCTAAAGGTAGACATCCCTGCAATCGCATGACGTGCCTCAGATCTCCTTCAGACTAACTTGCAAATGCTGATGTTGCTCTGTCTTGTCAGCTTATCAGAAATTACATTATTAGTATGAGCGTCCTTGAGTTCCTTTTGTTTATATTCGATGGATGCAAAGTTTTGGAGCCATAGAGCTGACTTGAGATATTTGACTATGTTGTAAAGGTGCCATTGGATGTTTTACAATAACTCGAGAAGCAGGAGTACTAGATGGCTTCACAGAGTTACTTCAGTACAGTAAAATGTCGCAGGCAACATCACAGGAGTTTTATCATTGATCCACATAACGAGATAGTAACCAAAGGTTTGGTCAAAGAGAGGCAGATAGGTTTAGATAGGGAATATACTAGATAAAAGGGCTATTGGGACAGTTTATAGTTTTACAATGGGCTATGTAAATGCAAGTTCTTGTTGTCTATTTTCTGCTGATTGCTGCTGATTGTTCTGCATTCCATGCAAAGCAATATAATTTCCTCACATGTATGACTGCCTGAAGGTGCTTGTTATAAGATTTCTCGGATCATCATGTAACGTCTCAAGTATCGAACAAAACAAAGACGTTTCTTACTGACATTACAGAAGATCCTGCATGTATGGTGGTCAGCTGTTTACTATTTTGAAACAGTTATAGACCCATACTGCCTCGTTTCGAGAAGGCCTGCTGAACTCCAAGCAAACCAGGCAGTGGTGAGGCCAGTGCTGGGCCTTCCCCTGGGACAAGAACCGGAGGTGAAAGCCTTGGCTCTACCGAGAGTTACCGGCCTATATGAGGCCAGAAGCTCTTGTGCTCAACAGTGCCACTGGAGAGGCTGTGTCTGCTGCTGGAAGGACAGGCACCAAAGTCCCAGAATCACAGAGCAACCCGGGAGTGGGAGGGGGGGGGGTTTATTTCATGGGGTGGGTGTCATGAGGAGTGGGGAGGGGATCTGCAGAAAGGCCACGTTTCTGGCTTTGAGCAGCCCCCCTCCGCTGCTTCCTGATGATCAAACACTCTGGCTTTGATTGAGGAACCCCACTCTAAGAGGTGACAAGCTGGCTGCACAAATCTCTACCAGCGCACCAAAAAGACCCCAATATCTCAATACGATTCTGACCTTTGGGTCTGGGCACTATTTCATTTCCCCGGGACTTGGCCTTTGTTCGCCACATGGTTACAGGCCCACCTTTAGAAGGTAGCAGGCTGAGGCCCTTATGTAATCAACAATTGGCCACTTAAGGACCTTAATTGGTGGCGGGAAATTTGACCATGAATCATCCTCTCCAGAATGTACCTCTGGCAGAGGCAGGAAGGAAGTTGGACTCTGGTACACCACCATCCTGCCTAATTAAATTCCCTTCCGCCTCCAAGATTATCACCAAAGAGAGAAGGCTATTTTGCCCAGTGTGATGGGGGAAGAGTAGGATTATTGAACTTTAGTTGGCATCATCTTCAACTGCCCAGGCACTGCAAGATCAGCAATCTTCATCATTAAATTGTGTGGTGGTTGTGCACAGTTCAGATGGGGAAGGTTTGTGGTTGAAAATAGAACCTCAGGAGAGATAAATGGGAACATGTTAACTACGACAATAGATAGTATTTGTATAGCAACTTTAACACAATACAAATTCACAATGCAAGAGAATGAATATGCAAAATTTGATACCAAGCCATGTAAAGAGATTTAACGTCAGGTCTCCTGGTCAAAGAGGTGAGTCTTAAGGAGGATAGACAGGTGGAGAGGTGGATAGCTTTGTGCATGAATTCCAGAGCTAAGGACTTAGCAGCGGAAGGCCCAGCTATCAATGATGGAGTGATTCAAATTCAGTCTGCTCAAGAGACCAGAATTACAAGATTGCAGATACCTTAGAGGGTTGTAGAGCTTGGGGAGATAATAAAGATAGTAAGGGAAGGAAGGGAAGTGGTGTGGGGTGCGAGACTGGAGAGATTTGACAATAAGAATTAGAACTTTAAAAAGCATTGCTTAAACAGTATATGTCAATGAGCATGAGGGGATGGGTGAATGGGACTTGCGAACAAAGACATAGGTTGCAGGGTTTAGGATGAGCTCAAATTTAGGATGAGGGTAGACTGTGGAAGGGCAGTCAGGAGTGTATGGGAATAGTCAAGTCTAGAGGTAACAGACATCCATAAAGCTTTCAGTAGCAGATGAGGCAGGGGCGAAGGCAGCTGAAATCACTGAGATAGAAAGAGGCTGTCTTAATGATGGTTCAGATTTGCGGTCGGAAGTTTATTTCAGAGTCAAACATGTTACCAATGTTGCAAACATTCTGGTTCAGTCTCAGAAAGTTGCTAGGGTAAAGAATGGGGTTGGTAGCAAGGGAACAGAGTTAGGAGTTGGAAGCGAGGGAACAGAGTCGGGAGTTGGTAGCGAGGGAACAGAATTGGGCTCATGACAGTGGCTTCTAATCTAGCAGAGCTGGCTTGAAGGGCCAAATGGTCCCCCTCCTGCTTCTATTTTCTATTTATGTTTCCTGATATTTAATTGGAGGAAATTTCTGTTCATCTAGCACTGGGCAATTTCATTGGAAATTCTGCAAAGAACTCACCTCCAGACATCCCAAAGATTGTCCACCACCTCCAAGACACAAGTCAGGAGTGTGATGGCATACTCTTTACTTTCCTGGATGAGTGCAGCTCCAACAACAGTCAAGAAGCTCAACGCCATCCAGGACAAAGCAACGAGCTTGATTGGTACCTCTTCCACCTTCAAGAGTGAAGAAGAGTTGGTGCCGAGGAGATGAAAGCTATGAAATGGTTGATTTTAAATGCACTTTTCCCCTTCCTTTGCAAACAGGGTGGAAAAGACAAAACAGCACCAGCTGTGCCTAACAAAAAGAAAAATATTTTGTATTTCTCAGCAACAGCTCAAAAACTTTGTTTCAAATTAATTCTGCTGTGCAATGACTGCTATTATGTTTGGTAACAACAGCAACCACTTTGCACACAGCAAATTCTCATTAACAACAATTTCTGTCCATGTTGGATGAGGAAGGGATGGGATTTCAGTTATGCCTGGGATCGCTAATATTGAACAATACCACTACACCAGGTGGATAAGGCCTCAGGTTAAAGTCTCATTCGAAGGCGAATAATGTCAATGATTACAGTACTTCCTCACTGCAATGCCGATGTCGAACTAGATACTGTGCTCAAGTCCCAATGTGAGGCTTTCACTAACATATCTTGCTCAGGGATAAGAGTGCTGAAATGTAGAGATGGGAGTGGTTGCCCCTCCCTCCTGCCAATCAAACAGTGGGCAGAGCTAGTACTGTGCCCAAGGGTAGTAAAACGGCATAAGCCTCTCGATGTGTGTTCCCAATAAATTTTACATTTGTTGGCATCAAACCCGCTCCAGCCTCAAGAACCACACTGGCTAGAAGGATAAATCTGACTGTGGTAAAATAATTGGTAAACATGCCAAAGTAAATACAGCACCAGCAGAAGCAAATAGAAAAAGGAAGACTTACTGATCATGCCATGTGATGTAGATGCTGAGGACTGGAGCTAGTACGTCGAGAGGCTCAGTTGCTATTTCATCGTGAATCAAATTACTGACAAAATAAACGTGGAGCTATTCTGATAAGCATGTGTGGAAGTAAAATGTATAATTGTGTGAGAATCCTAACTGACCCGAATGCACCTAGAATTAAGTCATCTAATGAGCAAGAGGAGAACGTGTAGTCCCATTTTCAGTCAAAACCATCCGTAATTATGCAGACCTTCAAGATCAACATGAGAGTTTGTGCTCCAGGATAATCTATTACCTTTGTGGTGAGTCTGAAACAGCTCACTGAATATTGTGAGTTTGGGGATTTCCTGAATGATATGCTGCATGACAGGATGGTATGCGCGGTGAATGACAACATTATGCAGCACCCTTTGCCTGCTAAACTGGATATTGATTTAAAATGCACTCTAGAGCTTTCTCTCCCCATAGAGAGTGCCACAAAAGATTTTCAGGATTTACAGCACGCAAATGGAGCACTGCTAATTAGCCTGCCATAGAGCACAGTGTAAAGGGCAGTATATAAGTGTTGAGTTCTAACGACTGGCGACTAAGGACTTATAACAACAATAGTTTATTCATTACTATGAGAGGTTCTTACATGCTTCTAACCTGCCTGTTCTCCAGGGAGAACTCACATGCTTCTGACATGTGACCCTTTAAGTAGCCATATCATCATTTCATCACTTGATCACTCAGTCTACATTTTCCCCATTTACGTTGGCACAATCGGTGGTACTGAGATATTACAACATGAGTGAGCCTTAACTGTTTTCAAACCATTTTATAACATACAGATTGAACATGCAAACAACACTTAACTATTTACATGGGGTGAAACATGGATTCAGCTGCTGAAGCTGGTGCATAGCCCATCAAATCTCCTTTCCCCACCCCCTATTAAGTTGTTTAAAAGATTAAGGCCAATTGTCGACTAGATTGTTAAGTAATCCTGGAACCTTGTATTTGATTTGGTCATACACCATGAGTATGTAATTATGCCAGTGGGTTGTACTGGAGATGTTGTTGGGCTGGTGTCTTCAGTGCAGATGACCAACGGTGTTCCTTTGGTATATCCGGGGGGTGCAGGACTTGCTGTGTAGGCCTCTGGAGGAGCCTCCATTTCCACTGGTGTAGGGAGCCTTTATTGCAGGCTGGATGGCTGGGGAACTGTGTCATTTGCTGGTGCGGTTCCGATACCTATTGAAGGCGACGCAACTTTGTACATAGTGGGCACTGTCTGAGGTCACCACATAACTGTTTGACTATGAGGCATGGCTGTGTACCACCACCAACCTGTCATCGCTGTGTGGGGTCTGGATCCTAATAGTTTGACCATGTGTTAAAGGGCCGAGTCTGTGGCAATTACGAACATCGTACATGTCCCCTCTTAGTCAGCATTTTATGAGGGCACCAATCACATTGGTTTCGAATATTGGGCTGCAAGAGGGTCTTGGCAGTAAGAATTTTGGTCCTGGTGCACCTTGAGAATAGTTGTTGTGCTAACGAGGGCAAATCCCATCTCGGAAGATTTTGCAGGCAGAGGAGTATAGCATAGTAATCTGTGTGATCTCGGGCACATTACTGTTCTTCATAGGGTGATGAGGTCTGAGCAATGCCTTGTTTAAGTGCACTGAATTAATGCAAATCCTGAATATGCTATCTTTCTTCACTGCAGCCACCATTACTGCAACCCATTCTGTGGTCTTGTAGATGGGAGTTATGCCACCCAGTGTCATCATCAGATGTATCTCATTGACTACTTTCTGCTTCATAGTTATTGATACTCTCCTCGCAGCACAGACTGTTGGTGTTATGGAGTCATCTAGCCTCATATTACAGGTAGTTTTCCAAGGATGTCGCAGTTGAAGAGATATTTGTATGCTATCACTTGCAGGGCCTGGTATTGCAGAGCAGTGCTTAAAAAATAATTGGGAGGATCAAGTGGGGCTACATAATAGCATTGGTAGATAGAATTAAGGAAAATTCCAAGATCAGGGAAACAGTGGGGCCCATTAAGGATCAAAGGGGCAATCTATCGGTGGGGCCAGAGGATGTGGCTGAGGTCTTAAATTAACATTTTTCATCCGTATTCACGAAGGAGAAAGGTATACTAGCTGGAGATTTCAGTTGGGACGGTGAGGTTCTGGAGCACTTTAAGATTAATAATGTTGGGCAACACGGTGATGTAGTGGTTAGCATTGCTTCCTCATGACGCTGAGGACCTGGATTCGATCCTGGCCCTGGGTCATTGTCCGTTGGAGTTTTCACATTCTCCCCGTGTGTACGTGGGTCTCACTCCCACAACCCAAAGATGTGCTGGGTAGGTGGATTGGCCACGCTAAATTGCCCCTTAATTGGAGAAAAAAATGAATTGGCTACTTTTAATTATTTTTAAAAATATTAATATTAGGTTTTTTAGTAGACATAAAGGTCCATAAATCCCCAGGGTTCTGATAAGATGTATCCCAGGCTGCTATGAGAGGCAAGGGAGGAAATTGCTAGGGACTAATGGAGACATTTAAATCTTCGCTGGCCACAGGTGAAGTTCCAGATGACTGGAGGATCGTCAATGTGGTACCTTTATTCAAGAAGGGCAGCTGGGACAAACAAGGAAATTACAGGCCAGTTAGTCAAATATCAGTGTAGGGAAACTATTGAAAAAGATTCTGATGGACAGGATTAATCAACACTTGGAAAGATAGGGATTGATCAAGGATAGTCAGCATGGATTTGTTGGTGGGAGGTCCTGTCGAATTAATTTAATTGAATTTTTTCAAAAAATTGTAAATCTTATTGACTATATTGATGGGGGTGGCAGTTGATGTGGTTTACATAGACTTCAGTAAGGCCTTTGACAAGGTCTCACATGGAAGGCTGGTCCAAAAGGTTAGAGTCCATGCGATAGAAGGCAAGTTGGCTGATTGGATCCAAAACTGATTTGTTAATAGGAGGCAAAGGGTGATGGTGGAGGGTTGCTTTTGTGATTGGAAACCTGTGACCAGCTGTATACCACAGGGATCGATGCTGAGACCCTTGCTGTTTGTTACACACATAATGACTTGGATGTGAATGTAGAAAGTATAATTACTAAGTTTATAGGCTGCACAAAAATTGTTGTTGATAGTGAGGAGGATAGTCTGATGCTTCAGAATGATATTGATCAGCTGGTAAGTTGCCATATTGGCTTCTAAAGCTACAGAGACAGGATCCACTGATATTAATAATCAAGATGTGGAGATGCTGGCGTTGGACTGGGGTGAGCACAGTAAGAAGTCTTACAACACCAGGTTAAAGTCCAACAGGTCTGTTTCAAACACAAGCTTTCGGAGCACTGCTCCTTCCTCAGGTGAATGAAGAGGTATGTTCCAGAAACATATATATAGACAAAGTCAAAGATGCAAGACAATGCAATGCGAGCATTTGCAGTCAATTAAGTCTTTACAGATTCAGAGATAATCAAAAGCTTGAAGTAAAAGAGTGTATTCAAAGCTACATACAACTACAAACAACCGCATTGTCCTCAGGAACACCGTTATAAACAGCCAAGGGCTCTGATACTTAATCCATCAAGAATATTGAAGACTTTCAATACCAGATGGAAATTAAACCTGATAAGTGTGAGGTGATGCATTTTGGTTGGTCTAATAAGGGTAGGATATACACAATGAATGGCCGGTCCCTAGGGACTATTGAATAACAGAGGAACCGTGGTGTACAAGTCCATGGATCCCTGAAGATGTCAGCACAGATTAGTAGGGTGGTGAAGAAGTTATACGGAATGCTTGCCATCATTCTTCGGAGCATAGACTATAGGATCAGGGCGTTCTTGGTACAACTTTATAAAACATTGGTTAGGCCACAGGTGGAATGGTGTGTGCAGTTCTGGCCACAACACCATCAGAAGGGCATCATTGTACTGGAGGGGATGCCGAGGAGATTCACCAGGATGTTGCCTGGGATGGAACGTTTCAGCCATGAGGAGAGACTGGATAGACTGGGTTTGTTTTTCCTGGAGCAGAGGATGCTGAGGAGGGATCTGTTAAAGGTATACAAAATTATGAGAGGCATATACAAGATAGATCATACAAATCTTTTCCCCATGGCAGTATCTAAGATTAAAGGGCATAAATTTAAGATGAGGAATAAGTGGTTTAGAGGGAACCTGAGGAAACATCTTTTCACCTAGGGGGATGGTGGAAATATGGAATGCGCTTCCTGAGAGGGTGTTGGAGGCAGATACTCTCACAACCTTTAAGAATGGATGAGCACTTAAATCAGCAAGAAATTGTAGGCTATGGGTCAAGTGCTGGTTAATCGGATTCGTATAGATTTGTATTTGATGGTCAGCATAGACTGAAGGGCCTGCTTCTGTGCTGTATAACTCTATGTCTCTATGTACCTCTGGAGCAAGTTGGAGACCCCCAGTGTGATGCTGTCTCCAAGACCCAAGAGTGGCCTTACATTCTGGTCGACTACATGAAACCTGAAGCTGCCTGTGTGCAACGGAGAGTGACCAGACCTTCTGTGTGGATGGTTTGTCCCACATAGGTATACCTGGTGTTGGGTTTGGTGCTGCATATGGGTCTAGTTTCTACAAGAATTGCCTGTGCAGTACTGCTTTGCTGCAGTGTCAATCTTTACCTTTAGTTTTGCATTCCAGCAAACAATGTTCAGGGTGGTGAAGTTCTCAGCCTTTCTCTATGATGGTGTCGACAGTAAAGTGTTGTTGGAGGCTCATTGGTTTGGTTGCTCTGACTGAGTTCTCATTTGTTTACCTTGCTTGTGTGTCAAATACTGCAGGAATAACTGGTTGCAATATGGCTGGTAGCAAAAGAAGGCTGTTATGGCTTAGATCAACAGCATTTTGCAAAATGGTTCCATTTGCCACATTTGTTGCGTTTACCAAATGTCAAACCCGATGCTCCGCTCTGAGTGTGATGGCCACCACAGTTGGGGCAGACTGTGCCCTGTGCCGCAAAAGCTTCTGTTTCCTGCCTTAATTCCTTGCTGTTTTTTCAAATTAGCTCGCTTAGCATGCAGTTGCTGATGTCTGATTGCAATGTTGAATCCTTCTCTTGCGGCAACTGCTTGCGAATAAGATAGCCCCACAAACTATGCAATCCCTGACTAACTCATCGGTAATGCACATTTTTTGTTAAAGTCTTGAAAGTTGCTTTAAATTACTGTATCAGCTAGCCAGATAGTTTTAATAGTTTTAATAGAATTTACAGTGCAGAAGGAGGCTATTCAGCCCATCGAGTCTGCACCGCCTCTTGGAAAGAGCTCCCTACCCAAGGTCAACACCTCCACCCTATCCTATAACCCAGAAACCCCACCCAACACTAAGGGCAATTTTGGACACTAAGGGCAATTTATCATGGCCAATCCAGCTAACCTGCACATCTTTGGACTGTGGGAGGAAACCGGAGCACCCGGAGGAAACCCACGCACACGCAGGGAGGATGTGCAGACTCCGCACAGACAGTGACCCAAGCTGGAATTGAACCTGGGACCCTGGAGCTGTGAAGCCATTGTGCTATCCACAATGCTACCGTGCTGTCCTAATCTTTGGTTTGTAGTGTTAAATTTATGCCTGTTGAGTATTAAGTTCTTAACTGGCAAGAAAATGTTCTCAAACTTTTTAACAGTCCTCTTTCTCCTCCTCGATTTGGAAAATAGAAAGATTCAATCTTCTTAACCGCTTTGGGGCCTACTAAATTAATGTAGTAGATTTTGGTGCCCGTCTCTTTAAGACAGCACAGCAGAGGAGGGTCACCTAGTCCCGAGGACCAATGGGGGCTGAAAGTGGGTGATCACCCCAGAGGTGGAGTCCCCTCCCGGGCAGAGCAAGGATATAAAGACTGGAGTAGCAGCTCTGTGCTTCTCTAGGGCAGCAAGGCCAGTGGCCTCTGTACCATTATTTCTTGTTATCAATAAACTCTGTTTGTTCATATGAAGAGCCTCTGTTTCATAGCTGCCAGGCCGCCACATTGGTGATGAGGATAAAGTCGATCACAGGGACACAACCAACCTGTGAATATTTGGTTAAATTGAAGCCTGATGGAAGGAAAGTCTAACCTGAATGCTGTTGGGCGAATAGATAGCGTCGGACCCTGAGGGACAGGTATGTGCAAACGTGAATAGACTAGGACAGTCAGACGTTTGGGAAAATGTAAAAAAGAAAGCAAATTAAGAGAAAACAACTGTCAGAAGCAAGAGCTTGTGGTCCTGAGTTTAAGAAAAAGGGAACCGAAGTTAAAAGAGAAAAGCAAAGGAAGGAGAACACAGGGAGCAGTGTCAAAATAAAAAGGGAAAATGCCCCAAGGAACTGCGGAACGTGCCCCAAAATCACTGGAAAGTGAAAAGGCTGAGGCTCCAAGCTCGCAATCTGAGAGGCGCCTGTGTGGGGGAGGCGGTCTGGGTACGTTCCCTGCATTAGTGGACTGCAGGCAGCGGGGTCTGAGGTTTACGGCAGAGAAGAACTCCATCTGTTCAGGAACAGTTTTTTATGACAGCCCTGTGGATTTCATGAATGCTGGATCCACTAGTGTAACTGCCAACAAATAAAACAGCACATCGGGAGAAAACAGGCGTTTTGTTCAGGTAGCTGAGAGGCTCAGAAGAGAGCTGTGGAAATCATTGAGAAAGTTTTCCATCTAAACAAAAAGAGGAACAGAAGTGAAAGTTGAGAAGGGTGTCCATAAGGAGGAGCTGCAGGATCCCACCAAATCTCCAGAAGTGCAGAAAAGCACAGACCGAGAGAGAGAGAAATAACAGCTGTGAGTGAATTTTTAAAAATGGTTTTGACAATCTTAAAGCGATAAGGCATTTAAAGTTGTACAACATTAATGCAACAACCACCTGAAGGAACAAAGGACCAAGGATAGGAAAATCAGAGAAGACCCCTGACAGAGGGCAACTTTAAAATGTCCGTAAGCAAAGAATTACTTCCGAGAAGGGAATGAAGACCTCGAGGAAGAGGCAACGCTGGGATTCAGAGGCGATATATCCTCAAGAGAGAAACAACGCAGACTCCAAGTCGGCAGTCAAAGAAACCTCGGAGAGGGTGGAGCAGTGGAAGACCCCAATGTCGGAGGGAGGGGGTGTGGGAGAACCCATGAAGTGGGCAACAGAAGACTCAAAAGATTAAATGAAGAGCTGAAGACAACGGGGCTCAGTTGCATTCCATCCCTTTGGATCATAATGAGTTCCTTGGAAGTTTTGGCAAAGAACTACAAGCAAATTATGAAGCTGTAATCAGCCAGAAGGTAAGACAAGCCACAGCAGAAGAGCTAAGAGTTGGGCAAACTTATCCGAAATCTACAGCAAGAAGGCAAAGAGTTAATGGTTTGTAACCCTGGTCTAAACGAGAATTAGCCCAGCTATGGCCTCACGGTAGCATGGTGGTTAGCATCAATGCTTCACAGCTCCAGGGTCCCAGGTTCGATTCCCGGCTGGGTCACTGTCTGTGTGGAGTCTGCACGTCCTCCCCGTGTGTGCGTGGGTTTCCTCCGGGTGCTCCGGTTTCCTCCCACAGTCCAAAGATGTGCAGGTTAGGTGGATTGGCCATGCTAAATTGCCCGTAGTGTAAGGTTAATGGGGGCATTGTTGGGTTACGGGTATACGGGTTACGTGGGTTTAAGTAGGGTGATCATTGCTCGGCACAACATCGAGGGCCGAAGGGCCTGTTCTGTGCTGTACTGTTCTATGATTCTATGATTCTATGTCAAAGTCCAGAAGAGAAAAAAGAAAGCCACTAAAAGAAAGCCACAGAGGGCAGCACGGTAGCATGGTGGTTAGCATAAATGCTTCACAGCTCCAGGGTCCCAGGTTCGATTCCCGGCTGGGTCACTGTCTGTGCGGAGTCTGCACGTCCTCCCCGTGTGTGCGTGGGTTTCCTCCGGGTGCTCCGGTTTCCTCCCACAGTCCAAAGATGTGCGGGTTAGGTGGATTGGCCATGCTAAATTGCCCTTAGTGTCCTTAAAAAGTAAGGTTAAGGGGGGGGTTGTTGGGTTACGGGTATAGGGTGGATACGTGGGTTTGAGTAGGGTGATCATTGCTCGGCACAACATCGAGGGCCGAAGGGCCTGTTCTGTGCTGTACTGTTCTAATTCTAAGTCTAAGCTAAAGGTGGAAGTGGCTAGGAAATCTATCAAAAGTCTGTAATAAATAGGCCATTTTCCAGCCAGCAGAAGGGGAACCAGAGTTCGAGCCAGAAGATAAAAAGGGATTAAGAGAAAAAGCACAAGCAGAACCCAACAACAGATGTCAGAGAATGGAACTCGAATAGAGTGAAGGAAATCCCATTGTAATGGGGGCTATCAGGCATGATGAGTGAGAGAACTGTGCTCAGAGTGAAACAAATCAAAGATGTGATCCATGGCATGCATGTGGAACATCCTGTATCATCAACTACAAGTCATTCAAAGTTCATAAAGTAAAATTGATCAGTCAAAACAGAATTTGTCCAAGAAGGAATCCGAACTCCTTGCTTTACGAATCAAGCTTCAAACATTAAACAACCAGAATTCTGATTGTAAGGGCGGAATGGTGGTGCAGTGGTCAGCACTGCTGCCTCATGGCGCTGAGGACCTGGGTTTGATCCTGGTCCCGGGTCACTGTCCGTGTGGAGTTTGCGAACTCTCCCCATGTATTCGTGGGTCTCACCCCTACAACCCAAAGATGTGCAGGGTAGGTGGATCGGCCATGCTAAATTGCCTCTTAATTGGGTACTCTAAATGTCAAAAAAGAACATCCTGTTTGTAAACAATACATTTGGGGTCACCCATATGACCCGTGGCCCTAAGTTCACAGTGTGCTGTCAGTGGCTGACTTGCCGACTGCGGCAATGGTGTTCTGTGCCGGCCACGCCAACCTCCTGGCCACCCCCCTCGCTACCACTCCAGCCCTGGCAAAAGCCCCCCGGCCAGCAGCACGACAGTCAGCAAACTATGGCGATGTTCAATACTTTCAATACCACCTCTCTCTCCCTCAGCAGCCACGATGTCGGGTTCATGATTATTAAAAGCACAAGTGAGTCTCGCTGTCAGGAACTCATCCCACTGGAGGCGGAGAAACGTAGAGGTCACGGAGAATACTGGGTCAGGCCTGCTAATGATATGCAAACAGTATGTGTGTTCTGGACCGCATTGAAGCTGCTATCGAGGTGACGGAGAATTGCGTTTTGGCATCAAATTGCCACCCGCCACGATTTTTGCATCGGAACCTATTCTCCGCCCAATCGCGTTTCCCAATTTCGGCGTCGGCCAACAGAGAATCCTGCCTCCTAAATATTCACTTCCACTCACACTGATGCACAATGGCAACAATGTATGTCATCTACAAGATACACTGCAGCAATTCACCAGGCTCCTTTGACAGCATGTTCCAAACCTACAATGTCTGCAACCTAGAAGGACTAGGGCTGCAGATGCAGGGAAACACCGTGACCTGTAAGCTCCCCTTCACGTCTCTCACCATCCTGATTTGGAAATATATCAGCCGTTCCTTCACTGTTGCGGGATCAAAATCCAGGAACTCGCTCCCTAACAGCGCTGTTGGTGTACCTACAAAACATGGATTGCAGCGGTTCAGGAAGGTGGCTCACCCCCTACCTTACCAAGGGCAATTAGGGAAGGGTATGTATCTAGCAATGCCCATCTCCCATAACAAATATATTTTAAAAAATGGAACAAGCTGCCAATTGAAATAGTCACAGCCCACCACTTGAAATCTTGAAGACCCATCTTTAGATTGTTGGTAAATTTTCAATATCAGGATTACCTCTCAGCAGGTCAGGCCTGGTTTTGTCAGCATTACCCATGTAAATGTTGGTGAAATGCGGATACTAAAATGGGATGACAACACAACCAAAGCAAAAGTTAATGGCAGCTGAGCAGAGTTAAGGTCAGGTCAGTCACAGTCACTTCTACTGTACCAAACTGGTGGGAGAAACAGGCATGGTTCATGAGAATCCTTGGTGCTGATCCTCTTTACTGACTAAAGTCGAAGGAGAAGAGGTTCAGGATTCATATAATCAATAAGGTGTGAGGGCTGTGGCTCCATATAAGATTGTGCACTGACCCGATGCAATCAATCATGTACACTGAGCCAGCAGAATGGGGAGCGCGAGCAAGCGAGTCAGAAGGAAATAGTGCTCTTCTGACCCTGTATACTAATACACAGCAGGACAAGATATATATGGCTATTGAAATGATCTTTGTCGTGAACCTTACAGTAAAGAGAAAGGACAGCAATCATAGGAACCTTTTTGTGCGGATCCTATTCACTGAGTAAACAATCAAGGCACAGAGCAAGTTTCAGAGGGAATCATCTTGCACTGCGCATGCAAAACAATTGCAACGTGTGTTTCCAACATCCTGTAAGAAATTGTAAGAAATATTTAATGCTTTCGGGGCCTTATAAGATCCAAACTTTACAGTTTGCTTATCCCGATAAACTTCAGTATGATTTGTCCTAGTGTACTCCATAATTATTGAGAAATATCAGTGGTACAAAATACCTTGTGGCGGGTTGTGTATCATACTGCTATTGATAGCTGCTTTCCAACCCAACTCTGAAAGTCACAACTATGCTGGAGATGATTGAAAGGTCCTCTTTGGAGGTCCAATTATGCAGTGTTTCAAAATCACAAAGCTTGCATATTTTAAATCTGGAATCATCTCATTGTTAATTGTTTCCACTTTTGGGAATTTTTATTGCACCATGGTACTTTTAAGTTGTTGTAATTGATTGTAAATGTTTTCAGCGTATTGGATTGGATTCGATTTGTTTATTGTCACGTGTACCGAGGTACAGTGAAAAGTATTTTTCTGCAAGCAGCTCAACAGATCATTAAGTACATGGAAGAAAAGGGAATTAAACAAAATTCAAGAAAATACATGAGAATACATAATAGGGCAACACAAGATATACAAAGTAACTACATAAGCATTGGCATCGGTTGAAGCATACAGGGTGTAGTGTTAATGAGGTCAGTCAATAAGAGGGCCATTTAGGAGTCTGTGACAGTGGGGAAGAAGCTGTTTTTGAGTCTGTTCGTGCGTGTTCTCAGATTTCTGAATCTCCTACCCGATGGAAGAAGTTGGAAAAGTGAGTAAGCCGGGTGGGAGGGATCCTTGATTATGCTGCCCGCTTTCCCCTGGCAGCGGGAGGTGTAGATGGAATTAATGGATGGGAGGCAGGTTCGTGTGATGGACTGGGCGGTATTCACGACTCTCTGAAGTTCCTTGCGGTCCACGGCCGAGCAGTTGCCATACCAGGCTGTGATGCAGCCCGATAGGATGCTTTCTATAGTGCATCTGTAAAAGTTGGTAAGGGTTAATGTGGACATGCCGAATTTCCTTAGTTTCCTGAGGAAGTATAGGCGCTTTCTTGGTGATAGCATCGACGTGAGTGGACCAGGATAGCTTTTTGGTGATGTGCACCCCTAGGAATTTGAAACTGCTAACCATCTCCACCTCGGCCCCGTTGATTCTGACAGGGGTGTGTACAGTACTTTGCTTCCTGAAGTCGATGACCAGCTCTTTAGTTTTGCTGGCATTGAGGGAGAGATTGTTGTTGTTACAGCACTCCACTAGGTTCGCTATCTCCCTCCTGTATTCGGACTCGTCGTTATTCGAGATCCGGCCCACTATGGTCGTATCGTCAGCAAACTTGTAGATGGAGTTGGAACCAAGTTTTGCCACGCAGTCGTGTGTGTACAGGGAGTAGAGTAGGGGGCTAAGTACACAGCCTTGCGGGGCACCGGTATTGAGGACTATTGTGGAGGAGGTGTTGGTGTTCATTCTTACTGACTGTTGTCTGTTGGTCAGAAAGTCAAGGATCCAGTTGCAGAGTGGAGAGCCAAGTCCTAGGTTTTGGAGCTTTGATATGAGCTTGGCTGGGATTATGGTGTTGAAGGCGGAGCTGTAGTCAATAAATAGGAGTCTGATGTAGGCGTCCTTGTTTTCGAGATGCTCTAGGGATGAGTGTAGGGCCAGGGAAATGGCGTCTGATGTGGACCGGTTGCGATGGTATGCGAATTGAAGTGGTTCAAGGCGTTCCGGGAGTATGGAGGTGATGCGCTTCATGATCAGCCTCTCAAAGCACTTCATTACAACTGACGTCAGGGCCACCGGGCGGTAGTCATTGAGGCATGTTGCCTGGTTCTTCTTTGATACCGTATGATCAGTTAATTAGCTGTCTAATTATTCATAAAGTACAAGGTACATATTATAATGTCCACAACCATGCCCCAATCTGTCAACACCCCCTCCTCAACCTTCTGATTGCAAAATCCAAATGTTTCTAAAACAATGTATGTTTATGTGGCGCCTTCAACATAATGAAACTTTTCAATACGCTTCACTGCAGCATTCTAAAACTATGACACCGATTGCATAAGGCAATATCAGGTCATGTGACTAAAGTCTTGGTCAAAAAAGTAGGTTTTAAGAAGTGTCTTCGAGGTGGGATGCAATGTAGAGAGGTAGAGAGATGGAGGGAGGTAATTCCAGGGTATGGGGCCTGGGAAACTGAAGGCACGATCAGCAATGGTGGAGCGATTGTGACTGGGAATGCAGGAAAGGCCAGAATTCTAGGAGCATAGATATCTCGAAGGGTTGTCGGAGGATTGGAGGAGATTACAGAGATTGGGAGGTGATAAACTGTGGGATTGGGTTGAAAACGGGGGTTAGAATTTTAAAATCAAGATGTTGCTTGACCGCGTGTCGATTTAGGCCAGAGAGATACAGGGAACGGGACTTGCCACAAATTGGGACATGTCAGCAGAATTTTGGATGACCTCAAGTTTCAGAAGGTAGAATGTGGGAGACCGACCAGAGGTGTATTGGAATAGTTGGGTCTGGAGGTACTGAAGTCATGAATGAAGGATTCAACAGCAATTGAACTGACACCGACAAAGCTGAGTGATGTTACAGAGGTGGAAATAGACGGTGTTAGTGATGTAAAGTTGAAAGATCATCTCAGGATCAAAAATGACACCAAGGTTTTGAACAGACTGGACTCATTTTAGACTGTTGCCAGGGAGAGGAATGAAGTTGTAGCTATGGAGTAGAGTTTGGAGAGGGACCAAAAACTGGCATTAGTCTACTACTTCAATATTCCACCAATGGGTCCATTCCATCTCCTTTGCCCTGTTCTTGATGGCTGCGCCCTCTTGAAATTCCTTCTTTAACCTCTCCACAACTACACCTCTCTTTCCTCTCGTGAGTCACTCCTTAAAACCAAGATTTAGACCATCTATCCTAAATCACTTCATGTCACATTTTCTTTGATAGCTCTGACGTATTTTCTTTGATAGCTCTTTTGTAAAACACCTTCCGAGAAGGGAAATGAGGTAAAACTTGTGAAAAGACTGGTTCTGGTCTGAAATGGCCCTGTATGCCGTAAAATGGAACCAGTTCGAATCAGTAGCAGTCCTTTCCAAGTTTTACTGTTTTTGTTCTTCTGGATCGGAAAAGTCGCAGTTATGCAAGTTGTTCTTGATCACTCTTTGAGCAATAACTTCCTAACATTGACCTTGACATTTCTCTTTACTAGTTGTGGTCTGTGTCTAAAGGAGATTAGTCTGAGGTAGTGATGGGTTGGTGTGAGGCTGTGGGTGGGGTGGAAATTGAAGCTGAGTAGAGCTGCAAATTGAGCAGGAACCTGTTACTCACCCCACTTGGGTTTTCTACTGAACTGAAATCAATTGGGTCAGTGCTCCAGATCTACCTTTTCAATGCTCTTTGTCATCTTATGAACCTCAGCAAAGCCTTTCAAAATTGAAGGGGCCTTTCGCTTCCCTCATCATTCTGCACCTTTCGGACCTTGTATATCTCCCCTGTTTGTCAGTGAGTAGAACTGCCTCAAGACGTGGTCTGATCAGAGAATTACACCACGTGGGCCTAATTTCTTGTCACTGGCATTCCATTATGAAGGGAATTGTTGAGAATTAGTTGTCGTTGGGATGTTCACATGCACATGATGCCAGCCAGGGCAACGTTTCTTTTTTTTTTGAAATTAGAATGAAAAACCATCAAATGAAACAAGTTATCGAATGAAGCCTTGAAGTAAGACACTGGTAATTGCTGTAATGAGGTAACAGTTTTCAGGATGGTGTTACTGTCTGTTTTTATTCTTATACACCACACTCACAAAGCAGTTCTGTGGAGTTACTGTTGATCAAATGTGGAGTTGGCCACCATATGGAATAATTGAGGTGAATTCAGGGGAAGCTACTTAAGTACACAAGGGAGTACCTAAGAATCTAAAGATCTCTGTCTTGAATATACTGAATGTTTGAGCACCACAACCCTCTGTGGTAAAGTACTCCAAAGACCCCTGACCTCTCTGCTAAGAAATAGCTCCTGATCTCAGTCCAAAATTGCCAACCCCCTTCTCCTGCAACTGTGACCCTATGGTGTGGACTCTCCAACAAGGGGAGGCATTCGTCCAACATCTACCCTGTCAAACATCTTAAGAATTTTATGTTTAAATTAGATGACCGCCATCCTTCTAAACTCTAGTGAATGTATGCCCAATTTACTTGATCTTCCTCACAGGAAAATCCTCTCATATCCCAAGCATCAGCGTAATAAATCTTCGTTGCACTGAGTACTCTAGATGTGATCTGTGTAATCACAATAGGCCTTATTTCCTCTCATACTCCAATTCCTTTGTGAGAAAACATATGTGTCATTTGTTTCTTTAATTGTTTATTTTAGACAAAATGTATTGTTTTGACTTACCTTTGTGTTAACCTTCTATGATTCATATCCAAGGAGATACAGATGCCTCTGAATATCAATGTTTCCCAGTCTTTCATAATTTCAAAAATATTCCAGTTTTTAAGTTTTTCCTACCACCTCACTTAATCTGTTTACATCCCTATTGCAGGTTTACAAGTATCCTCCACACCCCTTACCTTCCCACTGGCTTTGTCCCATTAGCAAATACGTTTCACTTGGTCTCCTCATCTAAATCATTGATAGGTTGCGTATAGGTGAAATCCCAGCTCTGGGGAGAAATTCTCAGACCCCACGCAGGGTCGGAGAATCGGCCGGCGGCGGCGTTATTCCCGCTCCCGCCGGGTTTTGAATTTTCCGAGCGGCCAAAATCTGGTTAGAATGCAGAGGGAAATGCTGGGATCCCGGGGTGGGAGATGTGTCTGGATTTGTCTATTTCAGCTTCAGCCTCTGCGATTTCAGGTGAGTTTCACAACAACAGGAAAAACACGCGGAGAGAGAGGGAAAACTTTTGGCAAAGTTTCTGGGTTCTGCCTTTATAATTCACAGCGCAGAAAGTTTTCTGCGCTGTGAATTATCAAGGCACCTTTTCTAATCCTGGGGAGAAACAACCTTTTGAAAAGTCTGAGGAAATAAGCAGGAATTTGGATTAATTCTGCCTCCCCACCCCCTGGGCCTCTTTCTCCTTTCTGCGCTGTGAATTATAAAGGCAGAACCCAGAAACTTTGCCAAACGTTTTTCCGTCTCTCTCCGCGCGTTTTTCCTGTTGTTGTGAAACTGACCTGAAATCGCAGAGGCTGAAGCTGAAATAGACAAATCCAGACACATCTCCCACCCCGGGATCCCAGCATTTCCCTCTGCATTCTAACCAGGCAATATTCCTGGGTTTAGGCAGATTGCAATACACTCACCAAAGCCCTGCTCTCAGTCAGAGGACGGACGGGACTCCCTCTCTCTGTCTCTCTCTCTCTGTCTGTCCCCACAATCTCCCTCTCTCTCTCTCTCACAAACAAAGACAAGGCAGCTGGGAGGAAGGGGAGCCTTGAGGAAGATCTGCTGATGCCCCCATCCAATGGATGCCAGGGGCCAACGCACCGTCGCCCCCCTCTGCACACCGCTGCCCCCTACCCCATCCCCCTACCCCTACACCCCACCCCTACCCCCCCACCCCTACCCCCCCACACCCCCCCCACCCCTACCACCCCACACACCCCCACCCACCCCTACCTCCCCCACCCCTACCCCCCCACACCCCCCGCCACCCCTACCCCCCCACACCCCCCCACCCCGCCCACCCCTACCCCCCCCCACCCCTACCCCCCCCTACCCCTACCCCCCCCACCACCACCCCACAAATGCCGGTACTCTCTCCCCCCCACCACCCCCCCACAAACGGCGGTACTCTCTCCCCCCCACCACCCCACAAACACCGGTACTCTCTCCCCCCACCATCACCACCCCACAAACGCTGGTACTCTCTCTCCCCCACCCCCCCCCCACAAACGCCGGTACACTCTCCCCCCCACCACCCCACAAACGCCGGTACTCTCTCTCCCCCCCACCACCCCACAAACGCCGGTACTCTCTCCCCCCCACCACCCCACAAACGCCGGTACTCTCTCCCCCCCCACCACTCCACAAACGCCGGTACTCTCTCCCCCCCACCACCCCACAAACGCCGGTACTCTCTCCCCCCCACCACCCCACAAACGCCGGTACTCTCTCCTCCCCCCCCCCACAAACGCCGGTACTCTCTCCCTCCCCCCCCCCCCCCCCCCCCCCACCCCCCCATTCTAACCAGGCAATATTCCTGGGTTTAGGCAGATTGCAATATTGCAATATACTCACCAAAGCACTGCTCTCAGTCAGAGGACGAACGGGACTCCCTCTCTCTGTCTCTCTCTCTCTGTCTGTCCCCACAATCTCCCTCTCTCTCTCTCAAACAAAGACAAGGCAGCTGGGAGGAAGGGGAGCCTTGAGGAAGATCTGCTGATGCCCCCATCCAATGGATGCCCGGGGCCAACGCACCGTCGCCCCCCCCCCCCTCTGTACCCCTTGCCCCCTACCCCTCCCCCCTCCCCCCACCCCTACCCCCCCACCCTACCCCCCCATCCCCCCCACCCCTACCCACCACCCCTACCCCCCCCCACCCCCCACCCCTACCCCCCCACCCCCCACCCCTACCCCGCACCCACCCCCCCACAAACGCCGGTACTCTCTCCTCCCCCCGCCCCCCACCCCCCATTCTAACCAGGCAATATTCCTGGGTTTAGGCAGATTGCAATATACTCACCAAGCCCTGCTCTCAGTCAGAGGACGGACGGGACTCCCTCTCTCTGTCTCTCTCTCTCTGTCTGTCCCCACAATCTCCCTCTCTCTCTCTCAAACAAAGACAAGGCAGCTGGGGAGGAAGGGGAGCCTTGGGAAGATCTGCTGATGCCCCCATCCAATGGATGCCCGGGGCCAACGACCGTCGCCCCCCCCTCCTCTGCACGCTGCGTGCCTCCTACCCCGACCCCCGCCCCCCACCCCTACGCCCCCCACCCCTACCCCCCATCCACCCCCACCCCTACCCCCTACCCCTACCCCCCTACCCCTACCCCCCAACCCTACCCCCCACCCGACCCCCCCCACCCCCCACCCCCCACCCCTACCCCCCACCCCTACCCCCCCCACCCCCCACCCCCCCACCCCTACCCCCCCACCCCTACCCCCCCCACCACAACCCCACAAACGCCGGTACTTTCTCCCCCCCACAAACGGCGGTACTCTCTCCCCCCTCTCTCCCCGCTCTCTCCCCCCCTCCCCCCCTCCCCTCCCTCTCTTCCCCCTCTCCTCCCCCCTTCTCCTCCCCCTCTCTCCCCTCCCTCTCCCCCCCCCTCCCCCCCTCCCCCCCCCACACAACCGCCGTACTCCCCCCCCAAACGCCGGGCGATGTTGATGATGTCGCCCGACGCGCCACTTCCGCAGCGCGTGAAAATGACGCGTATCGCGTCAGTCCGCTGCTGGCCCTTTCGGGAACGGAGATTAATGGCTTAAAAGAAGGCCCCGACGCCCGAGTCATCCGCACCGCTTTTGCCCGCCGGAAATGGGCGTCACGCAGGTCTTTGGAGAATTTTGCCCCTGATCCTTGCCGTATCCCACTAGTTCCAGCCTGCCAATTGGAAAATGAACCATTTGTTCCTACTCTCTGATCTTTGTCCTTTAACCAATCCTCAATCCACGCTAATATATTACGCTAATATATCAGCTCTTGCGTGTTTGTGGCTCATTTTGCGCCATGGTGGCACAGTGGTTAGCTCTGCTGCCTCACAGCTCCAGGGGTCCGGGTTCAATTACGGCCTCGGTGACTGTGACAAGTTTGCACTTTCTCCCCGTGTCTGCGTGGATTTCCTTCGGCTGCTTCGGTTTCCTCCCATGGTCCAAAGATGTGCCGGTTAGGTGGATTGCCCATGATAAAATGCCCCTTAGTGTCCAAAGATATTCAGGTTAGGTGGGGCTGTGGGGATAGAGTGGGGGAGTGGGCCTAGGTACGGTCCACTTTCAGAGGGTTCGTGGTAACTGGATGGGCCGCATGGCCTCCTTCTGCACTGTAGGGATTCTATGAACATTGCACCCAATGGTTTCCCCCTTATCTAGCCTGTAGATGTTAAAAAAAAACTCTAATTGAGTCGTTAACCATGATTTCCCTTCCTTAAATCTGTTAGTTAATTTGGACAGTATTCTCAATTCTCCCTCCGTGCACCCAAACAGGCGCCGAAACGTAGCGACTAGGGGCTTTTCACAGCAACTTCATTGTCAATGTCAACCTACTTGTGACAATAAAGATCATTATTATTGTTATTATGTTCATTCTGCCTGAATTTTGTGTATCTTGCTAGTTTACTCTCATTCTATGTTCTGTCGCTTTGTTAATTCTTGGTGATCCTTTGCTGAATCCTAAGACCCTCTCAATCACCAGACTTACTCTTTTTTGGCAACATTATAAACCTCATCCTTTAGTCAAATGACATTCATTTCCAACTGCCTAACTGAATGAAGAAGTTGCCTTTAATCATAAGGAGATGATTATGTGCATGTTTGTGATGATGTGGATTTAATAACTGTTGAAAATAGTTGTAATTAACAACAGAATTGAAGTAGGAGTTATGTAGGAGGGGATGGGAAAAAAACTTGTTTTAAATCTTCTAATTTAACAAGCTGATGAAGATGTAGGTGAGTAGCAAAGAACATGAGTTTAATTCTTAAATATGTCTATTATTTGGCAGTGATTTTTACATTTGAAAAATATATTAGAATTTCAGAATATCTGAGATAGTGCGAAACTCTTACACCGTATATATTAAGCTAGATCTTTGAAACAGGCTGTGAGAATGAAGTCACATATCACTACAGTATGAATCATGCAGTGTAATGTGTTAGTGTGAATCATATGGTTTTTTACTGATAACCTATAATAATAATCTTTATTGTCACAAGTAGGCTTACATTAACACTCCAATAAAATTACTGTGAAAAGCCCCCAGTCACCACACTCCGGCGCCTGTTCGGGTACACGGAGGGAGAATTCAGGGTGTCCAATTCACCTAACAGCATGTCTTTCGAGACTTGTGGGAAGAAATCGGAGCATCCGGAAGAAACCCACGCAGAGACAGGGAGAACATACAGACTCCACACAGACAGTGACCCAAGCCGGGAATCGAACCTGGACCATGGATCTGTGAAGCAACAATGCTAACCACTGTGCTACCATGCCGCCCATCTAGGGTCTGTTCAAACTATTTCATTCAATTAATGTGTGCAACCTCAGCCAATTTGTCCAACGTATTAAGGAATTCTCACTAAACTTGGGAATTTGTTGCTAAGTTTATGAAGATGTCATATCCCTGATGGGGGTTTTGTAGGTACAATTTTGTGACATTCTTGGCCGAGAAATTCATCCTGGCAATGCTCATTTTACAGACAATAAATGGACTCCTAAGCCTCCAACGTGGCAGGTAGGACTTGCATGTTTAAGAGCTGGAAAGGCATGATTCATCTTATTAGTAAAATCTAAATCATCTGCTTGGTTGCCCATACCTGAATATTCATATTAAAGGGCGTAAGACTAATTTGAGGCCCACACCATAGGATTAGCTTGCCTTGATACACTCGGGTCAACGAAGCCAACCTCGAACTTAACAGTCTGTGAAAGGTTCATCTTTGAGGCCACTATCAATAGGTTTATAAAATGTACAGGTATGTTCCTCCTGACCTCACAGGAATAGGGTGCAGGTGGTTGCTGGGTTATCCCTTCCCCCAATCATCAAAAACCCACCTATTTCCCATCTCTAATCACCATTACCTCTCCATCTTTGGGAACAAATTCCACACACAGAACACAGCAGCCAATCACCAGACAGGACACGGCCACTATAAAGCCAGAGGGCACTAGTTTTCCCACACATTCGGGATGCAGCCTCTGAGACAGCCAGAGCCCGTAATCAGTAGCACGAACATCTACCATGTGCTAGCAGTATAGTCTGGTCAGATTAGCCATAGGTCTTCAGTCAACCTAACATAGTGTCGACCCACAGTGCAAGTATGTTTAACAGCTCATAGTCCAATAAAATAGCGTTGTACTTCTACAAGTGTTGGTAACCTGTCTCTCTCACTGCTATGGTAAATGCAGTCCTCACAGACCCAGCTTACCCAACACATCAACTCCCTGCATCCTTATTTGCCTGAGAGCCATTACAATAGCCTGATTTTCCATTGTATTTCTCAGCACAGTTTGAGTACAAAACTCCTGGCAGATATTTCAGTGTGGTGCTGAGGGAGTGCTGTAATGTCCAAGGTGAAGCCTTTCAGATGAGATATTAAACCAAGGCCCCATTATGCGCTGTCAATATTTATCACTCATTCAAAATCACAAAAATAGATTATCTGGTGATTTGAACATTGCTGTTTGTGAGAGTTTGCTGTGTGTAAAATGGTTGTTGCCTTTCCAACATTATAATAGGATTATACTTCAAAACTGTCTTCATTGGTTGCAAAGCACCTGAGGACATTGTCATTGACCCCATGAGGACCACGGTTAAACCATTGCTGATCTCCCCATTGGACACATGGAGTACGAGCTTCCCAGGTAGGGGGTGGAAGCCACCCAGCTGGAGATCGTTAGACCTATATATCAAACCGGCACATGCAGGGCCCAGAGCTGTTTATTACTATCCCAGAACATGTGGACATAAAAGTTCAAGATGGCATTGCTCGGTAAGCTAGAAGCCTTCAATGCAGGCCTGGAAAACTGCAGCTAGTCTGTTAAATGCATGAGGTACTTCTTCAAGGTTAATTTGATGAAAACCATCAGAAAGTCAGCCTCCTGACGCCTGCAGGGTCCCAACCTTTGGAATTATAAAGAGTCTCACTTACCCGCTGCACTAGACTGCAAATTGTTTGATGAGCTCGTCGCGTTGGTAGTTGAACATTATGACCCTAAACCTTCCGTTATCGTGCAGCCCGACAAAGGTTTTTATGCGGCCCGCCAATGAGGTGCCCGGAATCATAACCGGCATTTTTGAAAAGCCGCCGGGGAAAAGCCGCTGAAGTAAATGCGCTTTTTCAATAAGCGCATTTACTTCAGCGGCTTTTCCACCGGCGGCTTTTCAAAAATGCCGGTTATGATTCCGGCCACCTCATTGGCGGGCCGCATAAAAACGCGCGTAGTGGGGTGGATGAGTGGGGCTGTCTCATTGGTCAGTTTAGTTGGGTGTGCGACCAATAGGAGTCCAGGTTACAAACAATAAGCCTTATTATTGTTTGTAACCTGGACTCCTATTGGTCGCACACCCAACTAAACCGACCAATAAGGCAGCCCCACTCATCCACCCCACTACGCGCGTTTTTATCGTTGACTCAGGTAGGCTGTGCTTCTGCCAGTGTTAAGGATCAGCACAAGCAACTTGACACCTGATTTCAACAAACTGGTAAAAGACTGCAGTCAGATGCATCATTCTCATTGACATGGTTCTGTTACTTACTGAGTTACTTTGTTTTTCAAATAAATGTGCTTTTTTATCTTTAAAGACCTTTTATTTTGGCTATTTAAAATATTAATTATTTTACTTAATATACTATGCAGCCCTTTAAAATTGTGAATTTCTGAATGTGGCCCTTGCACGGAAAAGTTTGCCCACCCCTGCTCTAGGTGCATCGGTCACTGACTTTTTGACCTGCCTTAGGCGACTGGCATAGTATTGCGAATTTGGGCCATTCCTCTGCAAAATGTTGGGGGATCGGCTGGTTTGTGGAATAAACATGGCCACTCAGAGGAAGATGTAGGTCGAGGCCACCTTAAATTTAAAATGGGCCATTGTGCTGTCACTGCCGCGTGAGCACGCAGAGAAAGGAGTGTAGGAGCTGCAGAGGTCCATGCACTGTGGCGTCCATAGTTAGCCCCACCCTCTGTTTCAAACTCCCAATGCATCATGGGGCAATGCCAGTCAGGCCAGATCACCTCCCAAAGGGAAACTCCAGAGGCAATTCCACAGCCGGGCCAAGCACCCGGGAACCACTTACGGCCCAAGGGATACCGCTGCTGAGGGCGAAGGGGAGAGCCGACCACATTGCCAAATTTGTGATCGGGGGACATATGATGGGCACAGCCACCACGTTTGGTGCAGAGAACACCATCCAAGGCAGCTACCGAGATCACCGCGAGCCAGGGCCTTGCACAGTCACACCCCCTGCCCCGGATGAGGAGGACATTTTGCTGCAGCTGAACAGCGTCATGGCCCCGAAAGGTTGTGCCTATTCGAGTCACATTACAAGTAAATGGTCTACCTGTAGTGATGGAAATGGACACTGGAGCTGCTGTCTCCATCGTGGACCATGAGACGTTTCAACGACTTTGCTCAGGATTCATGCCGCTGATGTTGCGTGACACCAAGATTAGGTTGATGACCAATACTGGCAAGCCAGTAAGCATCGTGGGGACCACCGTAATTCTGGTAATACACGGGCAACAGTCTGTCCGAATTCCCTTGGTTTTGGTACGGGAACTGTGGCCCAATGTGCTGGGGCATAACTGGTTGTGAGTCCTCTGTTGGTCAATTATTATGACAGGTTCATTCTGATTTTAGCCACTATCCTGGCACTTCATTTACTTTTCAAGAAACATCAGCCTTGGGTGTGGAGAAAGGCCCTGCATGAGGCATTTAAGGAATTGAAACAGCGGTTGTTCTCTCCGGGGGTTTTAACACATTTTGATCCTTCAAAGCCATTATTCATCATATATGATGCATCACCCTACTGGATTGGAGCAATCATGTTAAAGGACCTTCACAAAGGCCACCCCAGAGTCTCCAAAATGAAGATATTGACTGGCTATATCTTACAGCCAGGTTTGAACACGGATATTGAGACTTTGGCTCAACAGTGCTCCATCTGTCAAGAGCACCAGAGGCTCCCTGCGGCAGCACCCTTACAGCCTTGGGAGTGGCCAGGCACCCTTGGGCTCTCATACAGGCCGATTTCACTGGTCTGTTCCTGGGTTCGATGTTTCTCATCCTGGTGGGTGCCCAACCCAAGTGGCAGGAAGTCCACAAGATGACAACATTTCTTTTTCCAACCATGGAATCCTAAAGGTGTTTCTGATAGATAATGAGGCCTCCTTTACAAGTGAAGAATTTGCCACATTCATGAAAAGCATTGTGATTCAACAGGTCCGCACTGCCACATACCATCCGGCATCAAATGGCTTGGCAGAGAGGTCCTTGCAGACTTTAAACTGGGGCTAAAGAAAAAGACTTGGAGCTCGATAGACACCGGGCTGCGTGTTTTTTTAATCTCACACAGGACCATGACACACGTAATAGCTACGGTGTCCCCTGCTGAGATGCTAATGAGTCGTAGGCCTCGTACCCGACTTAGTTTGATTCTCCCGGACATCGGCACAAAGGTGCGCCGCCACCAGGATTTGCAAGGGCATTGCCTGGTTCAACATCAGCCTCTCCGACTCTTCACACCTAGCGTCGCGATGTTCATCTGCAACTTCAACGCCGGTGCTCGCTGGCTCTCTGGGATTGTCGACCGTCAAATGGGACCAATCGTTTGCCAAGGGGTAACAGATGAGGTGGCATTTGGATCATAGTCACTTACAGAGGTTGGCGTTTTGTGAGGTTCCTCGGAAGAACCCTGTCCTGGATTCTCCAATCCATTGCCGAACCAGCCTGCTGTGATGCCTCCAGCCTGTCGACATGCTCAATGTTGTATCTTCCGATTCGGAAATGGAGACATAAACGTCTGAGGCCTCGGACGCCAATTGAACAGTTGAGCCGCCTCCTGCTGATTATACACCAAGACATTCATGCTGCAGATGCCGTTCACCTCGAGGTATATGGCGACTGATCTGGCGCACCAGCTACATGGTGACTTACCGGAATTGAAGAGAACCCAACATCCTCCACCTGCTCTTCCTTCTCCTCAGCGGTTGTCGAGGGGGTCTTCGGACTTTCAGGGGGAGGAATGTAATATTCCGCACAGGTCTTATGGGGTGGGAATGATTTTTTTCACTGTTCTCGCAGAGTACGAGCTCCCCCACTGAGGGGCGGGGAACTCCATTAAGCATTGCATAAACGGTCGGCAAGTAAGGCACCGATAGAGAGAGACCCATAGGGATCTCCTGGGAAGAGTACATATCGTTATTGTGAATATATCAAAGTTCTTTACTCGGTGTGGACTCCCCGTGTCCTTATTAAACCTCTGACAGCTGACTGCCTTGGATGTTCCTGCCGCCACCTGATGTGCATAAGCATCTGTGTGGTGCTCAGCAGATTATTCCCCACAAGCCTGTCCACTAATGCCGCGCACAGAGGTATGTATCTCTGCACTGGCGGAAAGTGGGGGAAATAGCTGTGGCACCTCAATGGTGGTCTCCTTGGAGCACTCCTGTGACGTGGCCACTTGGGTGTTAGGGGAGGATGTGTTGTTGCCTATCCTTACTGATTGTAGTCTGTGGGTTAGGAAGTTCAGGATCCAGTCACAGAGGGAGGAACCAAGGCCCAGGCCATGGAGTTTGGAGATGAGTTTCGTCGGAATAATAGCAGAAACATAGGAAAGGTTCCACTTTCTTATACCCCTCTGTACATGTGTTCAAAATATGTGGCAATCAGGGATTGGTTACTCCTTACATGGCCAACTCTGTGTGTGGTCAAAAGCAATGTCACCCCTCAAGGACAGAGTCGCTGTGAACTGCTTCAATGTGCCCTCTTTGACTGTTACACAATGCCCAAAATCTCCACATGGTTGATAACCATCCCACAGGTGACTCCTTCCCACTATTTCAATGGCTCCTACTCCTCTGCCACAATGATGACCCTATGAAATCAAAGGCGGGATTCCCCCAATTCGGCGTGGTAGCCCGACGCTGGCATAAAAAACGGCGCGCACCACTCCAGCGTCGGCCCGGCAGGAGGTAGCGGAATTCTCCGCACTTCCAGGGGTTGCCGCCGCACCAGCCGCGCTGAAGGGACTGCGCGAGTTAGCGCATGCGCAGAACTGCTGGCATGGTTCCGCACATGCGCAGACGGCCGGCGTATTCAGGCGCATGTGCGGGGGGGGGGGGTGTGTAGGGCTCTGCCATGCTGGCGCGGAAGGAAGAAGTGCCCCGATGGCGCAGGCCTGCCCGCAGATCGGTGGGCCCCGATCGCCGGCCAGGCCACCATGGTGGCCCCCTCGGGGTCGGATCCGCCCGTGCCCCCCCCCCCCCCCCCCTCCCCGAGGACCGCACCAGCCAACTTACCTGCCAGGTCCCGCCGTGTGGGACCATGTCCAATCCACACTGGCGGGACTGGCCAGAAAACGGACGGCCGCTCAGCCCATCAGGGCCCGGAGAATTGCCGGGGGGGGGGGCGCTGCCAATGGACCCCGCCCGAAAACCAGCACCGGAGAATACAGCAGTCGGCATCAGAGCGACAGGGTGGGATTCACGCCGTCCCCCGGGTATTCTCCAATTATGCGGAGGGACGGAGAATCCTGTCCCATAAGTTTAAAAAAACTTTCAATAATACACTTCTCATGAAAGTCTTGATTATAATAGGCATTGAGACACTTGGCATTCTTCCTGAACCTTTGGAATTCTCGGCTTCTTCGCCATTTTATTGCCTACATCCTATTTAAGATATCACGGGTGCGATTCAGCAGACAAACGATGAAGTCAACTTTTGGGTTCGTTTAGCGGAGTGTTCCCCGGCACTTTGCCGTTTTGTTTGCCCTTGGGGTGTTTCGCCCCTCCGAGGCCGCACTTTGAGTGATTTCCTGCTGGCGAACTGATCTCGCAGTCACAGATCGGATCACCATTTTGATTGGCAGCCCTGGTTTCCCCACCCCCCTTTCAGGGCTGCCCTGCTTTCTGGCCCCATTTCCCCCTCACCCCCTCACCCACCCCCCCCCCCCCCCCACCTCATTATGCCCCTAGAAACTCCCCGCCCTCCAACTGGCAAGGTCTCCTCCCCCCGGGCCTAACCCCTGGCACTGCCAGGCACCACCCTGCCTTGTCCCCGACCACCCGGGGGCCTCCAATGGCCTGCAAGACCCTCCCCCCAAGGTGCCGGTACACGTGGTCCACATTTATGTCGACCAGTACTAAATGCCTCCCTGGCGAGGGGTCTCGCAGGCGTGCCCATTGAATCCCGGGTGCCGGGTGTATCCGCCTGCCCGGGTATTTACATGATCCATGAGGCTCATTTAAATTTGCAGATCTGGATCTCACCAAGTGAGTGCAAGATTCAGATCATGCCAGGCAGAGTGAGTCAGGTGAATCACGATCTGCCCAGTGCCCGGCATGGAGCCCGATTTGAAGCTCATGGCACGATTCACCCGTTGCACCTGGCTCCACATGAGGCGCAATGGGGTCGCTGAATCACGCACACTATCTAGCCTTATATTACTATAAGCCTGAATGCAACTTTCCCACATCCTCTCATATTCATCATTTCCAACGCACAATTTAATTCCTTCACAAAAGAATTGATGAACCCGTCGACAACAATGGCCATCTGACAGTGGATTTTACATTCTAGTCACCCTCTGTGTAAAGAAGATTTTTTCTAATCAGCTTTTTAATTCTTCCCATGATCATTAAATTTTAATTGTGCCCTCATTAATGTCCCTGCAACCATTGAAAACAATCTGTCACTATTTATCCAATTATAACCCTTCATAGGCTAAATCATTATAGATTATTTCCGCTGATCAGCAAGATGATAATAAGATGGTGGAAATTTAAGATGATCAGTAAAAGTATTGAGGGCTATGAATAATATTTTTCTTAAGATCCACTTCCCCTATGTAAGATTTGAACTTCAGATACTTTCTCTCATGGCCTGGTCTAAAGAGTCACTTCCAAAGTAAGCCCACCCTCACTGGGTTCTCCCACATCCTAAAGTACTGTGGGAGATCATGTGACAAGTTGAACAATATGCCTCATATCCTGCCAATATACTCACCATAAACATCAAAAGATATTTTGTGCTCCCCGGGGACAACATTCCTATGCTTGAAGGCTGGGGAATGGGGGAAAATATTGTAAAAAACTGTGAGGAAAAAAAATGCATCAGGCTGGGCGGAGCCAATGTCAATAACCCAACTGTCCCCAGTGGGAGGCTAATTAGGGTGGTTAAGGTGTCAATTACAGGCAATTTTCAGATAGAAAAGCAAGTTTGCTGAGGTTGCATGGAATCCCCATTGTATCAGCAGTCTGGCAATGGATTGGAGGGATATTGGGAGCTCAAGAGCCTTATCATATGATCTTGTGGATTAATGTGTAAGGAAGTAGAAAGGTTGTATGCAGTTCTTCCAAAGGCATTTGGAACTGTTTCCCTCGCACACCAATCTCAGAGAAGGATCAGGCCTCTGGCACCTTTACGTCAACGACCTCATCTTGTGGGAGACTCTGTGCTCTCTTTCTGAGGAGCAGTCACCTTTCACACTGGGACTGTTGGCCAGCCTTCCCTTTATCCCCTCCAATAGGTGCTCCTATGTATGTGTGCTGCCCGCCATCCCAAAAATCGGGTGGGGAATGTTGAAGCTGCTGACTAATTAGAAAAGTAAACTAGTAAGTGCATTGCCAAAGTGAGTGGGCTTGGAGCCGAGAAATGGTCCTATAGCCTAAGAGAAAATTCAGCCCCTAACCTGGTCAGCGGATGGCAATAATGGTTCGGAATTCATCATGTGTGACTATGCAAATGGGCAGGATCATGTTGATTCACCAATTATTCATTCACGTTGATTTCAGTTGAATAGGACACCAAGCAAAGAGTATAACAGGCCATCTATTGGATAACGCTACCTGTGCCATCAATGACAAATTTCCACCCCCGAATACTCTGCCAAGGTATATGTTACAATGGATGGGAACCCCTTGACAGGCGCTGGCTTCCATGCACAGATTTCTGATTGTATATCGCGATCAATGCCTGTATGCCCCAAAGTGATAACGACGGACTGATGTTATCTTTTCACAGAACTCTCATGGGCTTCGCCTGCACGAGGAAGCTGAACACTTTCAATCATGATGAAAATCGACCCAGGATTAAACACTGAGGCACTTGGGGTAGCAAAGGAGATAACAGAAGATATTTTACTTTGACCAGAGTAGCTTGAAAACTGAGATAACAGTACTGCAAACTCAAGAAGTGGAAACGTTTAATGCATGTGATTCTGGTACTCTGGAAATCTACTTTAGTGTTAGTGTTATTAATGCATAATTGCACAGAATGAAAGGACATGACTTAACGTGTTTTTCTACCATTATATCAACAATTCAGAATGATCAACAAATGTATTACTGTAATTTGCTTTTATATTGTTGCATAATAATGTGTTACAATTCATTCGATTATAATTAATTTATAGCGTAATAACATGGTTGTTTCTTTATATTAATTACCATGCTTATAACATGCTTAATCATACTGAAATATTACATAATTACAATGCCATTGATATGAAATTGTGCTATAATTGTTACAGCATTAATGTGCAATTGCAGAGTTATTAATTAGGCTTAAAATAAACTGTTTGTATTTTCCGCACCCTCTATCTCCTGCTTCAAGCATCATTATCCTCACGGAGAGCAAACCCCTGCTAATGTCATTCTCGAACTGATGGCTCGGCTGTAGGAAAAGCACCATGGGTGTCCGTCACCTTCCCCACACAATCTGGCTGAGATCTACGCACATTTTTGTATGATGATCAAGGCATGCCTTCCTAATAATATCCCTTTGATCACCCCACATCCCCCAGTGTCAGCCCTGAACACAAATCTCACCTGGAGTTATACTATTTTTCATAATGTTCCATGGAATAGATGGATTCAAATTAAGGTTCCAGGCTCCACCATGTAAAATTAGGGGTGCAAATCTGCATCACCCCATTATTCCTGATTACAAGGTAATTGTATGCTGCAGCCACCGAATGACACTCAGACTGAGTGTACAGCCTAAGATCAACTGTACCGACTCCATGCCTTTGTCTTGTGTCTTTAATGTAGCAAAAATCTCCCAAGACACTTTACAGCAGTGATGTCGGACAAATTCCACATTGAGCGAAAGAAGGTGGCTGAAAGTTTGATCAACAAAGTAGGTTACAAGGAGCACAGATCATAGAATTTACAGTGCAGAAGGAGGCCATTTGGCCCATCGAGTCTGCACTTGCCCTTTGAAAGAGCTCCCTACTTAAGCCCACACCTCCACCCTATCACCGTAACCCAGTAACCCTACCTAACTTTTTGGACACTAAGAGCAATTTAGCATGGCCAATGCGCCTAAACTGCACATCTTTGGACTGTGGGAGGAAAACTGGAACACCCGGAGGAAACCCACGCAGACACGGGGAGAGAACATGCAGTCTCTGTGACCCAAGCCAGGAATCGTCTCTGGGGCCCTGGAGCTGTGAAGCAACAATGCTAACCACTGTGCTACCATGCCATCCTAAGGAGCATCATAAAGAATCACAGAATACTTACAGTGCAGAAGGAGGCCATTTGGCCCATCATGTCTCTACCAGCTCTCCAAAGAAGCATCATGACTTAAATCAATCCCCTGCCTTTTCCCCAAACCTCTACACATTATTTCCATTCAAATGATGATCTAACGCCCTCTCGAATGCCTCAATTGAACCTACCACCACCACACTTTCAGGCAGTGCATTCCAGATCTAAACCACTTGTTGTGTGAAATAGCTTTTTCTCACATTACGGGCACGATTCAGCGGAAATAATTCAAAGTCTGCTTTTGGGTGCGTTTGGCAGGATGTTTCCCAGTGGCTGTAACGCCGAGATTCACACTGTTAATCAGCAGCACATTCCCATTTTTTGGGCCTCAGGCGTTTCTCCCCACCGAGGCTGTAACCCTACAGGAGGCCCAGGGCTCTCCAACCTCAGAGTTCCTGTAGCCTCACCTGAATATGATCTACCCAGATGAGGAGGTGGGGCTAACCCCTCTTTTCGTCGGACTGCTGGGATATAAATACCCTGGCCCAGGTGCGGACCGGGCATGGGGAGGCACATTGGGGAGTAGGACGAGTGTATAGAAACCTGAATAGAACCAAATGTTTCTGCAGACATCACTTCTGAGTGGTCACTTGCTGGAGAAATTACATTGCTGTTCCTTGTGGATTGGGCAGCTACCACCCCCACCTTTCAGGCCACCCCCCCCCCCCCCCCGGCTTTATTAACCCTACACCGCTTCACCCTCCAACATTCGTAGAGGGGCCTGGAATCCCCCTCTACTGGGCAAGGCCCCCCTGGGCTCTACCTCTGGCAGTGTCAACAGAACCTGAGAAACTTGGCAATGCCAGCCTGGAACCCTGGCAGTGCCACCTGGGTACCCTGGCTGTGTCAGGGTGGCACTGCCAGCAGGTTGCTTGGGTGCCAGTGTACTACCTTGTCCCCAACCATCAGGATATCTCTAATGGCCTGCAAAACCCACCATTGCACCTGGTCCACCTTTGTGGAAACCAATGCTAAAGGACATCCTGTCAAGGTCTCTCAGGCGCGATCATTGACAGCCGGGCCTGATGGCTCATTTAAATACCATTATCTGGATCATGCCCAGCAAGTCAAGTGACTCGAATTGGGGTTTCACACCCAATGCGAAGCCCGATATGTGGCTCGCGCACTATTCACCCGGCTCCGTGTTAGGTGAAACACAGTGGCTGAATTGCGCCCTATATTTGCTTCTTTTACAAATCACTTTATCTCTAGATCCTCCTGTTCTTGATCCTTTTGCAAGTGGGAACAGTTTCTCCCTATATACTCCATCCAGCCCACTCAATGAGTTTGAACATCTCTATCAAATCTCCTCTTAGCCTTCATCTCTCTAAACAGAACAGTCCCAACCTCTCCAATCAATCCTAATAACTGAAGTTTCTCACCCCGGTACTATTCTTCTAATCTTCTTCTGTACTCGCTCCAATGTGTTCACATCCGTCCTATAGTGTGGCACCCAGAATTGTATATAATATTCCAGCTTGAGGTCTAGTTAGTGTCGAGGGAGAGACGGAGGTAGAAAAGCATAGAGGTTTAACAGGAGATTCTGGAACTTGGGGTCACAATATGGAAGGCACAGTCAACAATTGTGAACCTTTCAAAATTGGGAATGTGCAAAAGGCCAGAATTGGAGGAACACAGAGATCTCGGAGGGTTGTAAGTCTGGAGTAATTTACGAAAGATAGTGAGAGGCAACACAAGATGGGATTTGAAAATGAGTATGAGAATTTTTGAATTGAGGTGGTAGCAGACTGGAAACCAACGTGGATACGCAAGCACAAAGAGGTGGATGAGGCCAAAGCTCAGCTTCTGGAAAACAATGCATTTGCCTTTGAAATTCCTGAAACATATGCCTTGCAACACAATCTGTTCTTACTTGAGCAGACATCCTCTGCACATTCTGCACTGCTGCGTGATGGGCCGCAGGTCCAGCGGTCCCCCTCGGTTTTCTCCCGCTCCCAGCGTTTCTGTGTACTTTCTCCTGGGTTAGTGCCAGGGGCTGCCTACTCACCCTGGCCGCCCTCAGGAGGTTGTGCAGTTTCCAGTGGCCGGTCCTAGCTGTGTTGCCCAAGGTGCTCACAACCTTTCCCACCTGCGCCCAGGCGCGGTACAGGGGCGGGTGGCAACCGCCTCCCCATCCCCATGGTGCAGGATGGTCCTCCTCTCTTTTACTGTGTCTAGAAGGGTCTCCAGTTCAGCATCAGTGAAGTGGGGTGCTGCTCTCCTTGTTGGCTGAGATGGTGTGTGTGGGGAATGGCGTGCTTATATGTGGCTGCAGCTTGTCAGCCACAGGAGTGCTAATCCTGAATCCATCGAATCAGAAACCGTTTTTCATTGGAATTGGTAGTGCTCCACATTGCCCGCTGGATTGATCTGGGAATGGCACTGATCTTGCTATCATGGAACATCACCAATTCAATCCCAGCGTCACCATTTAATTTCTGACATGGAGAATTCTAACGCATGACTTCCTGACTGCTTATGTAAATTTTTCACACTGCAATATTCCTCACCATGGAGGGTGGATACTCAGTTCCAACTCCATACTCTGTACTGGAGAGAAACTTCTTTGCTCCAACCAATTCAACTTCTTACAAAACTTCAATAGGATTTTCTACTTAACTGTAAATAATAATGTCAAATCAATACATAATAATAATGGCAGATGAATAGCTTTAATATAGGGAGTGAATTACATCTGTGCGCCCTAATCCAGTTGTTCCACTCCTCTGTAATCGTCCTTCACCTGAATACGACACTTGGCCTTGACTCCCTGAGGGTAATTATAGTGGAGTCACAAAGTGGGTGGAATAAATCAACTTCTTTCTCCTGCTGCTGTGAAGTTCAAGACAATTTGAGACCAAGGCTCATTTCTATCATCTAGTGAGCTGTTTGTGCTGAACAAGTACTCTAATGGAGTGGGGCTCTCCATGTTACGGAAAGCAGGCAACTGGTAGGATCCTGTGTGGATCCCATCAATAGTGTAGGTTAGCTGGTGGCAGAGGGAGAGATGTGATCCGATCCTGAGGGGTGCACGCACAAGCCAACGGCATAATGGGACATTCTTGTGGGGCCAAGAAGAGTATTAATTTACTCACGTCGGTAAAAGCTGAAAAGGGGCTTTGGGCCGTCTCTCAAGCGGCCTCCAAGAGATCGTTTAGAGAAGACAGGTTCAACATTGATACTAATGGACAGAGAGTAAATATAGTGTTTGTATCTCAAAACTGCAATCAACTCGCCTATACCTCATGAGACCCTGATTTGCATATTAAAAGTGACCTGTCAACTGAACGAGAGACAGACTGACCACCCATCTCAACTAAACAACCCGGCTAACAAAGGAGCAAGGAATTAAGGGCCAATGTCAGACCACTATTGTCCCTTTACACTAAGGAGGGTGATGGGACAGGAGGGCTGCAGTTTGCATTGGCCTTAATTATCTATAGTTCCATGGGAGGTTAACTAATTCAAGGTAATTATAATCTTACCTCAGTTAATATTTAAAATTCAATGAATAACATTTGAGTATCATATCAACCATTTATATTTTCTATGAGCATTCCAGTGCTGTTCTCTTTGTCAATAAGATATGAATACCTAGCATTACATTGAGAATTAATAACACTAACATGAAACTTCTTCAAACCCCGTTAAAGAAGGGTATCTCTTTCCCTGATATTACCTCCATCAATGAACCAACGTCCTCTTCAAATTATTTAATTTCAATTGAGCTTGGGGAAAAATAATTTTTGCTGTTTTTCATTTGCACACTAATTGCGAAACATTTAACCTAATTATTTTGCAGCATTATATTTTATGACAGGTATCTATCCATGCTTACTGTTCGTTGGTGAGCACAGCAGACATTAATGCAATAACAGAAATTTAATGTGTTCGAAATGCTGTTAAATTCCCTTGTAATATGTTAAAATATAAGACATGGATATGATATGTCAAGCGTTTATTTTGGAATGGGGTCAATTGAATTGCTATCCTTGTGAATGTAACCTCATGATGTCCCAAAGTGCTACACAGCCAATGAAGTACATTGAAATAAAATAAAGAAAACACTGGAGAATTTCAGCAGGTCTGACAGCATCTGTGGAGAGAGAAGGGAGCTAACGTATCGAGTCTGGATGACAATCGTATGCTATCAGACCTGCTGAGATTGTCCAACATTTTCTGTTTTTGTTTCAGATTCCAGCATCTGCAGTCCATAGATTTTACAGTGCAGAAGGAGGCCATTCGGCCCATCGAGTCTGCACCGGCTCTTGGAAAGAGCACCATACCCAAGGTCAACACCTCCACCCCATCCCCATAACCCCATAACCCAGTAACGCCACCCAACACTAAGGGCAATTTTGGACACTAAGGGCAATTTATCATGGCCAATCCACCTAACCTGCACATCTTTTGGACTGTGGGAGGAAACCGGAGCACCCGGAGGAAACCCACGCACACACGGGGAGGATGTGCAGACTCCGCACAGACAGTGACCCAAGCCGGAATCGAACCTGGGACCCTGGAGCTGTGAAGCGATTGTGCTATCCACAATGCTACCGTGCTGCCCAAAAGTCATTTGCTTTTAAGTACTTTGAAATATAGGGTGGGAGGCCCTGCCTGTGGGAGTGACTGGAAATCCCACCATGGTCATTGTTGTGTTTGTTACCATCTCTGTAGAGACTGGTAAATTTCAAAAAAGGCATTTTAAACCTGATTATTAACTGAGAGAGCTATGCCACGAGAGTTCACATTTAAATTATTACTGTGTAACAGTTGAAGGAAACAAGCACTAGTAATCTATTTTGTCGTGATGTGGAGATGCCGGCGTTGGACTGGGGTGAGCACAGTAAGAAGTCTCCCAACACCAGGTGAAATTCCAAGAGGTTTATTTGGAATCACTAGCTTTTGGAGTGCGGCTCCTTCATCAAGTGATGAATCACCGGATGAAGGAGCGATGTTCCAAAAGCTAGTGACTCCAAATAAACCTCTTGGACTTTTACCTGGTGCTATAGAACTTATTTTGTATTCACTATTTAAACTGAAAGTGAGTGGAGTACCACAGGGATCAGTGCTGGGACCTCAGCTATTTACAATTTATATCAATGACTTGGATGAAGGGACCAAATGTCTGGCTGCTCAATTTCCCGATGACACAAAGAGAGGAAAGTAAGTTGTGAGGAGGACATTTGTAGTCTGAAAAGGAACATAGGTAGGTTAAGTGAGCGGGCAAAAATTTGAGTATAATGTGGGAGAATGCGAATTTGTCCACCACTTGTACAAGAAGAATAGAAAAGCAGCATATTATTTAAATGGGGAGAGATTTCAGAATTCAGAGGGGCAGAGGGATCTGGGTGTACTGGTACATGAATCACAGAAAGCCAGTATGCAGGAATAACAAGTGATCAGGAGGGCAAATGGAATATTGTTGTTTATTGCACGGGGAATGGAATACAAAAATGTTTTTTGCTACAGTAGTCCAGGGCGTTGGTGAGACCACATCTGGGGTACTGCGTACCGTTTTGGTCTCATTATTTACAAAAGCATATCAATGCCTGCAAAGCAATTCAGAGAGATTTCACGTGACTGACACCTGGGGTTGGGAAGCTATATTATGAGGAAAGGTTGGCCAGTTTGGGCCTGTATCTAATGGAGTTTAGAAGAATATGAAGGTAATCTTATTGAAACATAAGGTTCTGAGGGGACTTGACAGGGTGCTGAAAGGATGTTTCTCCTTGTGGGGGAGACACAAACTAGGGGACAGAGTTTAAAAATTAACAGGTCTCGGATTTAAGATGGAGCAAGAAGGTCCACTTCCTCAAGGACAATTAGGGATGGGCAATAAACGCTGGCCTGGCCAGTGGTGCCCAAATCATGTAAAGGAATAAACCAAAGATTAGTCTGATGGAATTATCTTCCTCAGGGAGCAGTGGAGTCTGGATCATTGAATATACTCAAGACTAAGTTAGATATCTGATGAACAAAAGAGTCAAGAGTGTAATGGTGTGTGTGTGGGATGTGGGGGGGGGGGGGGGGGGGGGGTGCATGGGGGCAGATAGAAAATGGAATGGAGACCACAGTCAGATCTGCCCCAATCTTATTCAATGGTGGAGCGAGTACAAGTGCCAAACAATCTACTCCTGTTCCTAATTCTTGTGTGTTCTTATACAGTCTCCAGAGAGCTTCTCTGCTCCTGTTTGAAAAGCGCCATTTGATCATTAACATTGACTTGAGAAGATAATTAGGATAACACTTTAATGTCTCTACGATACAGTTCGGCATGGCCTCTTCACTGCACTGAGGCATTGTCCTAGATTTAGTGCTTAAGTCCCTGTTCTTCGACCCACTGATCCACATGGCAGAGAGGTAGCAACTCAGCCGCCACCGACACCAAAAGTACACCAGCATACAGAAGCATAGTTGCAGCACCCTGTGGGCTGTTTGACCATGCTTTTGAATAGTCTAAATTATTTGAGTTCAGCTCTTCGAGAAAGAATGCTGGAGGGAAATTTACTCCACGCGCCATGTAGCAAAAATAATTACGGTGTTCTTGATAAATGGTTTTTCTGCTGTATGTAACACTCAGAGGGATTTATTTCCCTGCTGTCTTATTAGCTGCAAGATAATACTAATTACAAGGGGATCCTTTCATGAACAAGTTGAGATCGGCAACAAAGCTGTCAGATTTGCATATGACAGCCTGTTTGTACCACTGCTCCTACAAGGAGTTAAACTCCTTGAGTTAAACTCAAGATGATACGAAGATTGGTGGAGTAGTGGATAGTGAGGAGGGCTGTTGTCGGCTTCAAAGAGACATGGATAAAATGCAGAGCTGGGCTGAGAAGTGGCAGATGGAGTTTAACCCTGACAAGTGTGAGGTTGTCCATTTTGGAAGGACAAATAGGAATGCGGAATACAGGGTTAACGGTAGGGTTCTTGGCAATGTAGTGGAGCAGAGAGATCTTGGGGTCTATGTTCATAGATCTTTGAAAGTTGCCACTCAAGTGGATAGAGCTGTGAAGAAGGCCTATGGTGTGCTAGCGTTTATTAGCAGAGGGATTGAATTTAAGAGTCGTGAGGTGATGATGCAGCTGTACAAAACCTTGGTCAGGCCACATTTGGAGTACTGTGTGCAGTTCTGGTCGCCTCATTTTAGGAAGGATGTGGAAGCTTTGGAAAAAGGTGCAAAGGAGATTTACCAGGATGTTGCCTGGAATGGAGCGTAGGTCATACGAGGAAAGGTTGAGGGTGCTAGGCCTTTTCTCATTAGAACGGAGAAGGATGAGGGGCGACTTGATAGAGGTTTATAAGATGATTAGGGGAACAGATAGAGTAGACAGTCAGAGACTTTTTCCCCGGGTGGAACACACCATTACAAGGAGACATAAATTTAAGATAAATGGTGGAAGATATAGAAGGGATGTCAGAGGTAGGTTCTTTACCCAGAGAGTAGTGGGGGCATGGAATGCACTGCCTGTGGAAGTAGTTGAGTCGGAAACGTTAGGGACCTTCAAGCGGCTATTGGATAGGTACATGGATTAGGGTAGAATAATGGAGTGTTGGTTAACTTCTTAAGGGCAGCACGGTAGCATTGTGGATAGCACAATTGCTTCACAGCTCCAGGGTCCCAAGTTCGATTTCGACGTGGGTCACTGTCTGTGTGGAGTCTGCACATCCTCCCCGTGACTGCGTGGGTTTCCTCCGGGTACTCCGGTTTCCTCCCACAGTCCAAAGATGTGCAGGTTGGGTGGATTGGCCATGAAAAATGAAAAGTCCAAAATCTATGATTAACCTAGGACAAAAGTTCGGCGCAACATCGTGGGCCGAAGGGCCTGTTCTGTGCTGTATTTCTCTATCTCTAAACTTGTACTCAGCAACAATAGTAAATGCACATCAGTGACATTAATACTGCTTCATTCATAAAGGGCCACCCAGCTAAGATTTATTTCAACCATAAAGGTTTACATCAACAAACGTTTTGTACAACAAACTCTGGGCTATTAGTGTGAAAATTAATTTATGCACAAAAATTGATTATTTTAAATTCTCCAAGCTAATTGAAAGAGCATTGATGTGAAATAATTTGATGACAAACCATCAGGATCTTTCCAGGAATGTTTGCTTCTCATCTGAATTCAGCTGCACTTCTGCAAAAGGACAGGGTACAGTGGCATATTCACAGGCACAGTTTTGTTTGAAATTAGCTTTCTGTATTCCTCTGCAGCACATGATTAATTACTGAAGGTTACAAGCAAGCATCAATAGTGGAGGCTCCCTGTCCTGCCATTATAATGTGGTCTGCCTGCTGTGTGCATTGTTGGAATGATCCCTGTCAGCCTTGTGTGTTCATTTAAAACTCAAATCCACATGCTGTCGCATCATTTTTCACAGCTTTTTACGTTTTTGGAACGTGGGCTTTTATTTCACCTCCCTGTTCAACAGACCTTTCCTAACTCTCTACTCATAAATAATACAGCTGGCGGCAAAATCAAACTCTTTCCGGACGAATACAAACGATAAGCACGATTTTGCTTCCTACAGAAAAGAAAAGAGAATAATGTAGCATTAAATGGGCATTTATCACTTTAATTCATCTCTGTTTACATATCGCTGCTCAGGCAGTCGGTTAGCTCTTGGACTGTCAAGTGTAACCCATGCTCAAATATTGACACACTGTCAGAAACATTCAGAACACTTTTAACCTTGTATTTAGGAGCAGGTAACTCAATCAATACTTACAAAAATGAAAAGCTTCATACAGCTCTACAAGTGATCTTACCCAACTCAAGTTTTTTTTAGAACTGATAGCTCACCATTCATTCCTGATAACATTTTCAGCTTTTTTTGTTGTTTGTTCATAGGGTGTAAGCATTGCTGGAAAAGCCAGCAGTTGTTGTCCATACCAACCCGTTCTTGAGATGGCAGTGGGGAGCTGCTTTCTTGAACAGCTGCAGTCCATTTTCAATAGGTGCTCGCACGGTGACGGTCGGGAGGGTTGTAGACTGGGTCATCATGTGACTATGTGAAGGCGCGGTCACCTCTAGCGTCACGTGGCGGGAACGTGCCAGATTTCCCCTGGACCTCGGGCGGGGCACAAATGCTTCTTCCAGCCGCAGAGTTAGTTAAATAAACTTACTGTTACTACAGTCCTTGTTGCAGTCACTGTAACCCCAGAAAACTACATGCTGTCAGTGAAAGGAGCATGACGCAAGGGCTTTGAACTATTGACCCACTAATCTTCGATGAAACCTTGGCAGACAACTGGGAGAGGTTTAAACAGAAGTGGCACATTTACTGTGGTGCAGCGCCTACGACTAGGCAAAAATGATACCGGCATACACTTTGCTGAAATTAGCGGGTCCCGAAGAGGTGGTAAAATTTCAATCATTCACCTTCCAATCTGACGACAAGAAACAATACCCTGAGATAATCGTGAAAAGATTCAAAGACATATACCTCCCGATTAAGAACACGATTATCTTATTTTTCATTTCTCCAACCTGCTGTGTTTGGTCTTCTGTACCTTGCAAAGTAATCCACCAAACACCTTGACTTGTCCAAAACAGTATCTTTATTGAGTCTCGTGTGGTAAGATAACAATCGGTTACAGAGCATGTTATTATGGAGTCTCCTTATTATCTCCTACACCGAGCACTGACCATTCACTTGACGATGGCCAGATGAGTCCCCACTTATAAGGGAGTAGTTGGTTACCTGACTATGGTCTTGATACCGCATGGGGAGTCTGCACCGCCACCTGCTGGTTGGAGGTCGCATACCATCCATCCATGATATTGCCCATAAGCATGTCACGACACAACTAAAAATGAACGAGTAAGTGACTGTCATGTGGGACTCCCTTTAAGAACTGGGTGTTTATAAATGGGTGTGTATAAAATATCTGAAGTAAGTGTACCTTTAAGAAATGTGTGTTTACTACTGCAGTGATGTCAGAGAGTGAGTGGAGCTGGCCTGTCTGTCAGCTTTTTACTTTTTGTTTTTGAGCAGGCTGTAGGGTGTGTTTTAGTTTTGTTTTCAGTGTTGGAGCTGAAGCCAGACCAAGCAGGTGTCCTGCTGTTCTCTCTGCCATCAAAAGACTATCTCTTGATCATTTGGTGAATTCAGAATTATAAATGTTTTCAGTAGTGACTTTAACCTGATGTGCTTCTGATAAAGGTTTTGTTTTTAAGTCGTATGGATGTTAAAAAGGAAAGCTTAAAGGATTCCTTGGTGTTGTATTCTTTGAGGGTTGTATTTGAATTAATGGTTGCGAGGATGTTCACTGTATGTTTTAAAAAGTTTAACTTGAGTTCATAGAATAAACATTGTTTTGCTTTAAAAAATACTTTTCCATTGGGAAGCCCTGAAGGCAGTGATTCATGGGGAGCTGATATCCATCCGGGCACACAGGGAGATGAGAGAGAGGAGTGAGAGGGATAGATTGGTGGGAAAGATGCTGGAGGTAGACAGTAGATACGCAGAGGCACCAGAGGATGGACTGTTGGGGGAGAGGCGCAGCCTGCAGGCTAAATTTGATTTGCTGACCACTAGAAAGGTGGAGGCACAGTGGAGGAAGGCACAAGGGGCAGTGTACGAACATGGTGAAAAGGCGAGTAGGATGCTGGCTCATCAGCTCCGCAAGCGGGATGCGGCTAAGGAAATTGCTGGAGTGAGGACAAGAGTGGGAATGTGGTGCGGAAGGGGGTAGAGGTGAATGAGGTCTTCAAGGACTTTTACGGGGAACTGTACCGGTCGGAGCCAACGGGGGAGAGGAGGGGAATGGAGAGGTTCCTCGACGGGCTTTCTTTCCCGAAGGTGCAGGAGGAGCAGGTGGAGGGGTTGGGTGTGCCGATTGAGCTGGAGGAGGTAGTTAAGGGGATCGGGCAGATGCAGTCAGGGAAGGCACCGGGGCCGGATGGGTTCCCGGTGGAATTTTATAAAAAGTTTGTGGACCTAGTGGGTCCCTTGCTGGTGCGGACACAATGAAGAGTGGGAAGGGGGGACTTTGCCCCGACGATGTCGCGGGCGCTGATCTCGTTAATAGCACCAAGAATGAGAATACAACAAAAGCCAGGAATAACCCCTTCGAGCAAAGAAGGTTAACGGGAGGCTTGCTTGAGCTGTTCAAAATTACAAACGCTATGAATGGAATTAATAAGGAGAAACTGTTTCTAACGGTATAGGGGTCAGGGGACACAGATTTAAACAGCTGGCGAAAGACCCAGAGCGGCGATGAGGAGCTATTCCTTTGCACTTAGTATCAGCTGTTTCTCTGTTAATAGCCCCATAGCCTCTAACTCAGAGTCTCACTCTAGGGACTTGTACACAGAAATCCAAGCTAATGCTACCATGCCGTACCATCCAGTGCTGGCTTTTGGCTGAAATGTCAGGCGGGCATTAAAAAATCCAGTTCTGTTCAAGTCACATGGGCTCAGAACGTTAACCTTGTTTCTCGCTCCACAGATGCTGCCAAACCTGTTGAGTTTTTTCCAGCATTTTCTATTTTTAAAATAAGAGATAGTTAATAACCTGAGTATTTTGCTTTTATAAAATAAAATCCTATGGCATTGTTTTGAAAAGGGAAAGGGGATTTCTCCCTGGTCTCCTGAACAATATTTGTCTCTCAATTAACAGCACAAAAACATATGGGCCGGGATTCTCCAATCCCACGCCGGGTCGGAGATTCACAGGAGTGGGGTGCGCGAATCCTGCCACGCCGCTCCGATGCCGGGCCGCTCCGACGCCGGGCTGTTGAAAGCGTACCCCCGGTGATTCTCCGCACTCAATGGGCTGAATGCCCGTAGATTTCTGTCCCGTCGTTTGCATATGGTACTACCTGGCGGGACCTCGGCGTTCTGGCTGCGGGGGCTGTCCTGGTGTCCTGGTGGGGGCCGGGGGAGCTGTCTCCGGCAAGGGGGCGGGGGAACTGCCTCCACGGAGGCTAGGCACGCGATTGGGGGCAACTCATCGGCTGGCGGGCTCATTCCGGAGGGGGGTGCCTATGTTCTTCCATGCCGATCCCCTGTAGGGCTCCACCATATTGCCCGGGGGCCGGCGCAGAGACAGCCGTGGCGCCCATGCGCGGACCCACGCTGGCCGTGGCGCGCATGCATGGACCCGCGCCAGTCGCGGCAGGTCGGCTTTCAGCACTGGAGGAGCACACAGCACGCTGGCGCCGTTCTAGCCCCCGAGGAAGGGGTGAATGCCTGGGCCTGGAGGCCCGTTGACGGCGACGTTGCTCACGCCAGTTTTGACGGCGGCACCACCTGTTGCCCAGTATTTCGGAGAATCCCGGCTATGATCTGGATGATAATTATCGCTGTGTGCAGATTGGCTGCCGCAATTCCTACATTACAAAAGTGACCACCGAGAAGAACTCCGTTGGCTGCAAAGTGCCTCAGATATCCTGAGGTTGTGAAAGGTGCGGAATAAATGCAAACCTTTCTTACTTGTTATGATCTGGAATTCAATGGCTGATAGGGTGGTAGAGGCAGACTCCATAGGAACTTAAAAAAGGAATTGGACATATGATTTAAAAGGAAGAAACTGCAAAGTTTTTGGGAAGAGCAGGGATTAGGTCTAATTGATTATCTCTTTCAAAAGAACCATCCCAGATACAATGGACTTAAATACCTTCTACTCCTTTCCTTCTCTCAATGATTTTTAAAAAAAATATGTAAAATGTATACAACAAGGATAAGGTTCAAATAGTTGGTAGAAAAGTAAAGATGTTCACAACCATTCACAATGAGGACATGGGGTGTGCGCCTTCTCTAGTATATACCTTTAAACCTCAATATCATATTTTTAAAATATATTAACTGTTTCAACTTTACTATGTATCTCTCAATTTTAAAGGCCAATTTTCCAAGGCTTGTTGGCATGGAGTGTTGCTGGCATTGTGATTTGGAGAATGGGTGTGAGGATCTGTGCTGCTCTGATAAGCCCTGCTCCTAATGTTCCAGAACCATTAGAGTTTTACCTTTCGAGAGGCCTCATGCAGAGTGAGCAAGTCTCATTATTGAATGCAAATCTATGCAAATGTATGCTAATAAGTAGGGGCCAGGCACTGTTTCATGAGTTTGGGGAATTTCCCTCTCTCCTAATGGTTGCTCTTCCATTTAAAACAAGCTCTTGCAATTTGACGCTTGAGAATTCAGTTTGTAAAGGCACATTCTACGCTGCTTTTTTTTTTGCATTTACCTTATTGCGATAGTTCCTGCTGCTGATTCAGGTTACGTCTTTGAACTGCAACACGACTGTTCCCTGCATGGCAGCTTTGGATGTCAGATGCGATTTAACTTGCAGCAGCTAAGTCATTTGTAAGAATTCCTAAGGGATTTAATTGGCACCGCCAAGTTTGGATGAGGAGTTCATCAACCAAGGAAGGTCAGTGCAGAGTTATACTTGAGCTTTGCGGCCCATGGTCTGCCTCTGTAGACTGAGGCACAGCTACCTTGGCATGTCAGAGACACTCGTTGCCACTTACTATGCTACTGGAGGAAGCTATCACCAAGTTATGCAGTGTTGTCAAGCCAACGCTGCGGAACATCCTCCATAACAGGGTGGCTAAGGAAGTCAGCACGGGGGTAAATACCTTTGCTATAGCATTCTCTTACACCATGTCAAAGTCAGCCATCTTCTTCAGCCAATGCAGTAAATGAGACAGAAGCCGGATTTACCAGGGGAGCGGCTGCTTGTCCAGAAAAGCAAGACAGGTGACAACGGTACTTTTACCTATGGACGAGAATGCTGTAAGTGCACCATAGATGGTGCATTGTTGGCCAGCGAACCCTCCCCATCAAAGCTCAGAACCTTGATGAATAGGAGTTGCCTTCTTTTCTGTTAATGGGCTGGTGTTATATGACCACTGGTATCAAGCGAATTCTCAATGGTGATACCACCGTTACCGTTATTTGAAGGAACGGAGATATTAGGTGGAATTTTCCCATCTATCAGGGTGTGACTGAAAAACATCGTGCAACTCTCCATTTGCACAGCTGGGTTTTCAGACCAGATCTTGAGACACACAGTCAGGAAAAAAATCAGTGGGTGCATTGTTTATCGCGTTGGTCTGGAGGGGTAGGCCTATTACAGCCGTGAAAGTCAGCTCTACAGTGGCGGTAAATCTCCCCTTAGTAGCCCCCCACCATCGGGGGATCTCCCCCGCCCACTACACAAGTATCGGAGGCTCTCCCGCCCGCACCATACAAATATTAGCTGCTTCCACCATGACCTCCACCATAGGTAGCACAAAGAGGCAAGTCCTGAATCTGCTCCAGCCAGAGCAAGGATCGAACTCCGTATTATTAGCACCAATCAGGTTCACATTGACCATCCAGCCAACTGAGCCAACCAACAACCCATGCCACCCACCTCCCAAGGAATTTGCATTGCTGCGATGCATTTACATGCCTGCTATAGCTTGGAACTATGGATAGTGATGGTAGCAGCTCCGATATTCTTTTCATCACATAATGAGGACTCAGGAACTCTCCCAATCTCACCACTTGCCATCACCATATGTTGGAAAGATTTAGAAGTTAATGCTCAATTCGCTAATCCCCTTCAGGGATTAGTCCTTATCTGGCCTGATCTACATGTGACTCCAGATCTACAGCAATATGGTTGACTCTGAAATGGCCTGGCTTAGCAAGAGCAATTAGGGATGGGCAATAAATGCTGACCCAGCCGTAGTGACATACCATGAACGAATAGAAAAAAGAAAAGCTGATATTTTCAGGTAACTGTTAGCCAATGTTCCTTAATATGTATTACCTAATTGATAAACAATTGTTGCCCTATTTGTAGGTTGCAGAGAAACACTATAATTTGTTGTCCAAGTGCCATTTTTGTCAAGTAACGTTATCCTCTAGAACATGACAGAAATACACCCAACCTCTCAATCCTCTACAAGGTCCTGATTGGAGAAGCCCCATCGGAGGTGTTAGTCCTCTCCATCCTTACTTGCGAACTATCTGTGGAACCTGTGAGGAGCTCACATTTTGATACAGACATACTGTGCCCCGGCTGCATCTCAATATTGCCCATGCAGAACACCACTGGGTCCTTACACACTACTTCATGTGGGACAGCACGGTAGCATCTTAGAGGAGGATAGAGAGGCAGAGAGATATAGGGAGGGAATACTAGAGCTGAGGGATTTGGCACTGAAGGCCTGGCAACCAATAGTAGAGTATTTAAAATGAGACTTGTTTAAGGGGCCAGAATTACAGGAGCACAGATATCTTGGAGGATTGCGAGGCTGGATGAGATTACACAGACAAGAAAGGGTGAAGCCATGAAGGGGCCTGAAAACATGGACGAGAATATTAAAATGGAGGCGTTGCCTCAGCCAGATGGGTTTATACCCCAAATTCTGCGGCCGTTTGGGAGATTCTGTTCAAATTACAGCCACGTCTAGCTGTTTCCTCTCATTAGCATAGATGATAGGATGAAAGAAAAATGTCAGATTTGATATTCCTCCATTCAGTTTAATTGGATCAGAAAAATAATACATTTGTCTGCAAAAGAGTGCAAATTATGAAAAATTGCAGTGTGAGTCCAGACTTTTTCTCATAACTTTTCTCCAGTTCCTTAACAAAAAATAAAATTAAGCACAAGTGACAAAGCATTGATACAGTGCTGACTATTAAAGTCACTTTAAATTATCAATGACACAAGAAAATCAATGCGATTTATCTTCAGGTTAGTGCAGTCTGTCCAGCATCAATAGATAGGATTGGTCAGTTCCTGACCCTGTTAAAATGCTTTTGATGCCATACATTACAGACATCACAATGTTAGGGTAACCATTATTCCCATCAAGCTCTTCCTTCTCAGGAAATATAATAGTTTCACCTCCTCAGTATCCAACTGGCTCTTGGGATGATTCATCAGCAGCAGCTTCCACGAGTAATCATTCCGAGTATTGACCACTAAAGCATTTTTTGGTTTGTATTGATGGCCCATTGCCTTACAGTTGTGGGTTAACATTGCTTAGTACTCCAGAGTAACCTTATCTATCATATTTAGCATAGGGAAGGCAGCGGCAGCAAAGTAATAATGTGACTGGGCTAATTATCCACAGACCTAGGGTAATGCTCTGGGGTCCCGGGCTCAAATCCCACCACGGCAGATGGTTGAAACTTAAATTCAATAAAAATCTCAGGGTGACCATGAAACTATCGACGATTGCCATTAAAAAAAAACATCTGGTTTACTCATGTCCCTGAGAGAAGGAGATCTGGCCTAACTCTAGATCCACAGCAAACTGGTTGAATCTTAAATGCCCTCTAAAATGGCCCAGCCAAAATCAGGGGCAATTAGGGATGGACATTAAATGATAGATTCCATTTTAAAAAATGCTATTTCATGGGCCGTGGTATACTTTTGGGTAGGTCCAAGAAAGAATGAACAAACTGTCAAGGTTCTGTCAGATAATGGAACCCTTTGGGGGGGGAGGGCAAGGAGGCCAAAGTTAACTGAGTTTTCAGCAGAACCCTTTCTAAAGAGTTAAATGAATAGCGCTCACTTTGCTTAGTTTTGAAAATTTACACAACAACATTTGTTTTCGGTTAAAAACGTGATATGATTCTGTCAGCTATTTACCAGGTGTGGTATTTGCATTTCTCTTTAACGTTAATGTTCCTTAACAGGATCATAACAATACCTCCTCCAAGATTTTCATAGTCCAACTGAACAAATAATTGGTTTGATTAAACAGTGATACATGCTGAACATATAACAGATTGGAATCTGAACAAACGGGAGGAGGAGTGGTGGTAATGTATCCAAACCACTAATAACTGTCATGACGATGGAGTAACTATGGAAACTAAACAATAGGGAGTAAGAACACGGGATGTAAATACCATTTTAAAAGTGTTCTGTACCATTTGCTGATATATCCCAAATCAAAGCGGAGCAAAACTTTGGGCATGATTCAACGGGATAAAAACATAGTCCCCAGGCTGGCAGTGCCAAGGTGCCCAGGTGCCAGGAATGCCATGCTACCACCCAGGAGTCTCTACTGGCCTGGGAGACTTCCCTCCCTCAGGTGCCATTACGCCTGCTTCACTAACGGCTCATTTAAATATGTTCATGACCTCCGAGATCTTGTAAATCTTGCGAGGAGCTCAATGGCCTTATTACATCACCAAGTCGGGTGACATGGCTGCGTCTGTTTTTAATTTACATTCCAACATCCGCAGTAATTTGCTTTGATCAAAATCTGGGAGACAGCTGAGGCAGTGGCCTAGTGGTATTGTCACTGGTCTGGTAATCTAGAGACCAAGGGTATTGTTGTGGGCACCCAGGTTCGAATACCACCACGGCAAATGGTAACATTTCAATTCAATAAAAATATTAAGGATGATCATGAAACCATCGTCGATTGATGTTAAAAAAAACATCTGGTTCACTCATGTCCTTTAAGGAAGGAAATCTGTCATCCTTACCTGGTCTGGCTTCCATGTGACTGCAGATCCACAGCAATGTGGTTGATTCTTAACTGCCCCCTCACAGGCAATAACAGATGGGCAATAAATGCCACAACCAGCGATGCCCACGTCCCATAAACTAATTTTTAAAACATCAGGCTGGAGAGAAAGGCATTGTGAGTAATTCAGTCAATAGTCTAAAATTGGGAGTCCAGAAGTAAGTCAGGGTCAGCAATAGCCAGTTCAGTTAACATTTTGAATGATATGTTTTGGAATAACTACAGAGCTGGTGCTCATAGTGGATGTTGGCAACAACAATGAACCACCTGAGAACGAGATTCAAGGGACACAGCTAAGAGAGGAAGGAATCTGAATTCTGTTGTTCAATACTAAGACTTTCCCAAACCAGGAGAAAGCACTTGATACAATACCACATGGCAGGTTGGTTAGCAAATTAAACATGTTTGTGATTGATGGGTCCTTGGCAGCATGGATCAAAGGTTGGCTAAGAGATAGGAAACAGAGGGTAGGTATAGATGGGCATTTCTCAGACTGGAGACGAATTGAAAGTGGTGTTCCCCAGGACGCAGTGTTGAGATCCCTGCTTTTTCTGATTTATATAAATGATTTAGAGGTGGGTGTTGAAGGCAAAATCTTTAAATTTGCAGATGATACTGAGCTAGGGTGAATTGTGAGGATAATGCTAAGCGACTTCAGAGGTCATTGACAACTTGGCCAATTTGGTATTATGTGAGGAAAGAGATGGTTTGCACTACTGCCTCACAGTGCCAGGGACCCGGGGTCAATTCTGGCCTTGGGTGACTGTGCGGAACATAGAACATAGAACATTACAGCACAGAACAGGCCCTTCGGCCCTCGATGTTGTGCCAAGCCATGATCACCCTACTCAAACCCACGTAACCACCCTATACCCGTAACCCAATAACCCCCCCTTAACCTTACTTTATTAGGACACTACGGGCAATTTAGCATGGCCAATCCACCTAACCCGCACATCTTTGGACTGTGGGAGGAAACCGGAGCACCCAGAGGAAACCCACGCACACACGGGGAGGACTCCACACAGACAGTGACCCAGCCGGGAACCGAACCTGGGACCCTGGAGCTGTGAAGCATTTATGCTAACCACCATGCTACCGTGCTGCCCACGGAGTTTGCATGTTCTCCCCATGTCTGCGTGGGTTTCCTCCAGGTGTTCCGGGTTTTCTTCCACAGTCCAAAGATGGGCAGGTTAGGTGGAAGCCCATGCTAAATTGTCCCCTAGTGCCCAAATGGTTAAGTGGGGTTACTGGGATAGGTTGGGGGCATGGGCCGTGTTAGGGATCCCTTTCGGAGGGTCGGTGCAGGTAGGCTGAGGCATGAGTCGAGGAATTAGATGGCAAAACAGCCAGCAATGGCAAGAAGCAAGTGGAGGCTAATTTTCAGCACAAAATGGCGTTAAATACGGGCTGCGATCTCACCAACACAGCCGTCCATCACAGATAGTGTTAAAGTTGGGAACAAAGAATACTTTTAAATGATCAAGCAACAAATCAGGGGTATAAATCTTGCTGTTGGACCAACAGTCAAAATTAGACACCATCTTAAAGGCTCCACTGCTGCTGAATGCTTGCAATTTTAAAATTATATTGATTTAGTTTGATTGATTTTTCGCAAGGGAATCTCAGAATGCATGGATAAAGGATATGTTGGATGTTATTTACATGGGTTTGTAGTCAGCGTTTGACAAGGTGATTCATCAGAGACTAGGTGCCTCGCGACGCCAGCAAAGTGGATCGCAACCTGGTGGAGAATCGGATTCCGACCAAAATCGAGGTTGGCGGCAGGCGCTGAACCAAGCTCTATGCTCTGGTCCCCGTTGGCAGTGTGTTTGGGGTTTACGCCCGCACACCAACGGGTGGATGCTAACAGTGTGTCCTAATGAGCCATTTACATCCACTTAGCGGAGCCAGATTATCTGGGCCCCCACAATTCTCCGGCCCTCCGGAACTGGACTCACGTTGGTGCGGATCGCTACAATCACCAAACATGGACCCGACATGGTGGTCCCTGCAATGGGTCAAGGGGTTACTCCTTCAGGGGGATTCTCTCAAAGTCCACCCCATGGCCATCCCTCCACTTACAATGCACTACCTGCCCCCCCCCCCCCCCAAACAGGTCCATCATTCCCCACCCCTCTGGAGACCCCCAAAACCACAAGAACCTCCAGACGGACCCCCTAAATAGAGGGACTCGCTTGAGTGATTGGAGTGCACTTAATAATTGGCATGCACATACCTCTCTTTGATGTAGTTCATGTTTGTAAACATTGGGATTTCAGTGCTTAGAGTCGCTCACACATGAAGGGAGATGAATGAATCAAGGCTGCAGCTGTTTTGTAGAAGCTGTCAGTCCCAGCTCACTACTAGAAATGAATGAATGGCTTGCAGCTGCAGGATTTGAGGGATTTAAACACAGGTCACAGCTGTTTTCATTCCAAGAATGGATACATGGAGCTTCCAGGTACATGTTACAACTGTCATTGCCCCTGTTTGGACTGCTCTCCAGCTTCCAGACAGGGGGTCTTTTTTTCTGGAAGGTCTGTTATGGGGGGAGAGGGCTCTCTAATTAGGGGGCCTCTGTGGGGGTTTCTTTAGTTAGGTGGGTCCCTGATGGATTCTCCCTATTAAGGGAGTCCCTGGGAAGGATCTCCCTATTACTGGGGTCCGTGGGCACTCTCTATTTTGGGGTGCCTGAATCTGCACATTCTCCCTGTGTCTGCGTGGGTTCCTCCAGTTTCCTCCCAGAAGTCCTGAAAGACGTGCTTGTTAGTGAATTGGACATTCTGAATTCTCCCTCTGTATACCTGAAAAGATGCCAGAATGTGGTGACTGGGGAATTTTGACAGTAACTTCATTACAGTGATAATGTCAGCCTACTTGTGAATGTCACTCAGGAATGTTCCTCAGGATTCACCTGAGGAAGGAGCAGTGCTCCGAAAGCTAGTGATTCGAAACAGACCTGTTGGACTTTAACCTGGTGTTGTAATATTTCTTACTGTGCTCACCCCAGTCCAACGCCGGCACCTCCACATCATTATTATTATAGTTAGGGTGTCCCTGTGGGGGTGTCTCCTTAGTTAGTGAGTCCCTGAGAGTGGGGTGGGTCAGGTCACCCCCTGTACTTAGGGGAAAGGAGGGGCAGCCATAAATTCTGGGGTTGGGGCTCCTTTGTGATGCCGGGGAATAAGGGGTATGAGGCTAATTTGCGGTGCAGCGGCTTTGCGATGCGGGGGGTGTAGGTCGGGGGCTGATTTGTGATGCGGGGGATAGGGGTGTGAGGCTGATTTGTGTTGCCGTGGAGGGGGTCACTTCGCTATCCGGACACCCATTCAAAATGGTGGCCTGATAGCGGGATTCCCTCGAGAACCCCTCCTATTCCAGGCCATGCCTAAATTGGCTTCCTGATTTGCGCTTCTGGGGGAACCTAAATCGGTAGCATAGTCTCCCCTACATCTAGATCCCACTGCTAAATTTTTGGGGCCTATCTTTTAGGAGCCCCAGGCCTTCCCTCTTTGATTGTAAGGTTGTTTTGGAGAAAGGATAGGGGAATCAGATTCGAGAAGCAAGCTTCAGTTAAAAGCTGGCCTCCTCCTTTGCTGTCGCTTCTATGGCTGTCTGGTCTGTAAATCCCGAACCATCCTTTCGAGTGGCCATGTGAAAAAGTACATTATAACTTTTCTGTTGTTGTGCAATTTTGAAATAATTTAACAGCTGGTCCACATTTTATTGTGATATTGGCTTGTTAAGTTGTGATGACAATCTTCTAGACATTGTTAAACAATCAAGCACTTAAACCTCCAGCTCCTTGATACCTCAGCACCGAGATACTTAAGCAGAGAAGCAGCACCAAGGCGCATCATTAGGCGGAGCACTCACTGACGGCTTGACAGGAAAATGCTAGTCTCAGCCATTATTGAAAACTAATCTGTCAATCTACACTAGATTTGAAGTGTCAGAGTTTTATTATTCCTCGCCTTCCAGAACTTTATATTCCATGTTTGGTTGCATTAAAGAAAAAAAATGACAGTGAAATGCAAGCATCTTGTCGTTGTAGCAAGTCTTCATGAATTAGTGGGATGTGTCAGGGCTAATATTGAACCTGTAGAATCATAGAATCATAGAATAAGACCATATGACATAGAGCAGAATTAGGCCACTTGGCCCATCGAGTTTGCTCAGCCATTCAACCATGGCTAATATTTTTCTCATCCCCATTCTCCTGCCTTCCTCCCATAACTCCTGATCCCCTTATTAATCAAGAACCTATCTATCTCTTAAAGACTCAGTGATTTGGCCTCCACAACCTTCTGCGGCAAAGAACTCCACAGATTCACCACCCTCTGGCTGTTTTAAAGGATTGTCCCTTTAGTCTGAGATTGTCTCCTCTGGTTTTTCCGACAAGTTGAAACATCCTATGCATGTCCACTCTATCCAGGCCTCGCAATATCCTGTAAGTTTCAATAAGATCCCCCCTCATCCTTCTAAACTCCAACGAGTACAGGCCCAGAGTCCTCAACCGTCCCTCATACGGCAAGCTCTTCATTTCAGGGATCATTCTTGTGAACCTCCTCTGGACCCTTTCCAAGGCCAGCACATCCTTCCTTAGGTACAGGGCCAAAAACTGCTCATAATATTCCAAATGGGGTCTGACCAGAGCCTTACTCAGCCTCAGACGTACATCCCTTCTCTTGTATTCTAGTCCTCGCGAATCATAGAATCATAGATTCTGCCCTGCAGGAACCACCATGGGTCCCACAAAGCGAACGTCAGGGTTTCACTGACCCGACAAACCATTGTAGTTTTCCTTCCACTTCCCCTCATGACTTCCCCAAGTTCATCTCACGATAAGATCCATCTCTTGGCCCAGTCCTACTAAACTGTTGTTCACCCAATTTTGTTTCTTGGCCAATGGTCCCTGTATGGTACTGCCCCCACCCTCTAAAAATCAGCACATTCCCTGCTTAAAAACATATGCAACACTCTCTAATCACCCTTCCACCTCTAATGTCCTTGAACGTATTTCATTGCAGCCCAAATCTTTCCCCCAATTTGCCACAACTCAGAATCTCAGAATTGTTACAGCATAGAAGGAGGACATTTGGCCCATCCTGTCCATGCCAGCTCTCTGAATAAGCGCCGCACCATGTGCGATTCCCCTGCCTGTCCCCCGGAACTCTCTCCTCAAACCTGACAACCCTGGGGCACCTCTCTCTCCCTGCTTTCAATAGCCTCCTGACTTGTCCTATTAATCCAGGCTTCAGGCTGACTGCTTTTCCTGTTTTCTTCCTTCTTCTGCCTTCTGTCCTTTCTCTTTTTCGTGCAGAGGCAGCATAATGTGCGAGGGGGCCACTGTCAAACTGCAAGATGTTGTGTTGCGAGTGTGCCAGGGCAAACAGTTCTGTTCCAGCATTGCTGGTGCAATTAATGGCGTCGGGGAAATTTTCAGCTTCCTCCCACAAGTTGCCTGGCAGTCTGGATCACCCCCCTTTGCGGAACCTGCCCAAGAAAATCAGGTCAGGCCCCACCAGATTGATGTCATGTGAACACCTGGGTAGGTGGTGGAATGATTCATGAATGAATTTCACCACTGAAGTGAATAAATAACATTGTATTATTAACATCTATGTTCTATGACTTTAAAATAAGGTATCAATTAAATAGCTAGTTCATGCAAATGTGTGAGAGTTTTACATTCTTCAATAAATCTTAGTAACAATAGACAGCTGAATGGGCATCTTTTGAGTAAGAGGCTTTGTTCATTAGACAGCAATTTTCTTTTGGCTGGTTAAAAGGTGTTTTTTTAATATACGAATGGGTTTGTGATTGTTAAGGCTTTTACTTGCTGTATGATGACTGACTAACGTTCCTGCAGATTCCTGCAGTTTTCTGTCTAGAAGCTTGTGGTTGGGTTATGTTATGAAAATGAAATAAGCAGTAATGGACATGAATAAAGATGCTAATTAGTTGAATATTGCTGTGATTTAACAAAGGCTGCTATGTCTACATAGACTAATCATATATGAATAATTAATGCCTTTGAAATGAATGTGCTTTGAATATGTTCACTGGGCATTAGAGTTTACATGAGTTTTCTTTCGACTGATAAGGTAACCTAATGTGGCATTCTATGTTAACAAGCGCTGAAGTAGTTGACAGATTTTTGAATTAAACTTTGTGAAAACATAAAAAATCTGTCATCAATAACAATTCCTACTTATATAGGGCCTTTCATATAAAGAGCTTCTCAAGGTGCTTCCCTGGTGATTGCATGGAAAACCAATGGATGGAGCAACCAAAAGTGATTGTCATGATATGCAGACACACACATAATGATATACAGGCAGGCACAGGCAAGCAGCTAATGGACACAGAGAACAGGACATAACCAATAAGCAGGCAGGACACTCAGGGGTGGGATCTGACTATAAAAGACACGAGGCACTGACACGCCGCCTGTTTCCACTGATGAACATCGACAGAGTGAGTCAGGGTGTATTTACAGTATCACCTCTCCACCACGTGGCTAAGAGCTAGACTAGGCTCAGTCAGACAGAGTAACCACACTTAAGTTAGCAGAGAGTCAAACTCACAGAGAACTGTGCTAACTGTGCTATTAGTTCAATAAACCTGATTGAACTAACTTCAAGGTCTGAAGTATCTTTTTGATTTAAGCTGCATCCGGTTGCAGCCCGTGTTATGCCAGCGTACCTAACACAACAGTGACCATCAAGGAGATGGATTTTGAAGAAACTGCTAAAGCAGATGGAGCCATGAATGGAGTGGGTTGGAAGGTTCCAGGGCACGTTCCAGCCAGCTGAAAGCTTTGCTGCCAATTGTGGAGAAGGGGAGTACGCAAAAGTTTAGAATCAGATGAGGGTTTGGAGGATGGCGTATGGCATTGGCAAAATATGCATGGAACGAGATGTGCTGGAGAAGAATGAAGCATGGAAACCTAGCCCCAACGTGAGTCATTGGTTTTTGTGAAGGGACAGATACATGCAATAGGTGTTTCAACATGGGGCTCATTATGAAGAATGGATGGAGGAAAATGAATGGCAAGCTGGGAGCATTTTGGAGCCTAAGGGTGGTCAAATGTGTTTCAAAGGTGAAAAATATCAAGGAGGCGGGAGCAAGCAGCTCGCAAATTGGAAAGAATGTGGTCCCAGAATTTCCTGGAAGGTTTCAGTGTAATTGACACAAGTGGAGTCGTATTGCTGTTTTGCTGAGGGGAATCCCTGTTTTACTCTGAGATATTCCGGCGTGTGAATTTCAATCATTGCTCGTGCCACTTCTGAGAAATGTCTGCTGCTCATTCACACAGCAACCTTCCCCCGTGCCAAAGACGAGCTTACACGACTTTCCTGGAATTACCCACATAACACTGCATGACACAAACTCACCTGACAGCGACGCAGATGAGCTTTCTGAAATTTGATGGCAATTACCTTCTCAGTCACACTTCCCCATGTGGCTTGCAAACCACTGCCAGAGAATGGACAAAGTTTATGACGGACAGTTATGGAACCATTTGCCAACTCCTGCCTGGAGCTCTGCTTTTCCCATCGAGAAAAAAAATTCCAAATGGCATAAAACTGAACATATCAACATCCCACCATATCTGTTTAACATTCTAAATTTCCAGGCCATCTGGTTTCCCAATACTATGTTAACAAGAACTAGTCTTCCCACACATATTCACACGCCAAATCATACACCTGCTAATCATATAAATAAGCCTTACAAAAAGTTTGCTAAATAAAAATGTAACAGGTTTCTGATATGGCAAAGGGATGTTTCCATCTGTTCCAACAATTCAAATTTGCAATATTGCTGTTTGGAAATTTACGGACCTATTCTCCATTATTATTGTGAGGATCAGTTTGAGATGGTACTTGCTTGAACTTATGCAAGACCATAAAACCTGTAACCTCTCAAGCTGGTCCCACATTGCTCCCAGGTAAGGGAATATTGGGTTCCACTCAGTAGCAATGCTGGCCATTACAAAGTCAATAAAATGCTGACAGCACACCCAGTTCTTTCTCAAAGAAAAGCCCTCGCATCCTGGCCAATGATTATCCTTCAACCAACAGCTAAAATAAGATTATCTGACTATTGTCTGATTGCTGATTGTGGGACCTTCCTGTACACAAATTGGCTGCCAATTTCCTGACATTACATCAGTGACTATGCTTGAAAAGCACTTAGTTGGCTGGAAAGCATTTTGGGGATGTCCAAAAGTTGTGAAAGGCACTCTAATAATGTAAAACTTTATTGTTCAAATATGTTTCATCTTGGAGTGTTTTAAGCATTGCTGTTCACTTGTTGCTCTACAGCAGTAGAGGGAGATGACGCCCTGATGGTGCTTTTGAAGATCGGGTCACGATGTTCAGCTCCCTTTGGCAAAGTATGTTTGAGTGGCCTTGCTTCTGAAATATGATACAAATTGATGTCGATCCAGAAGCAAGACAACACTGTATTGATACAAGATGTGAAGGATAAGTGGCCACTACGTCTTCCCTGGTAAATCTGTAAGGGTATCTGGAGGAGATAATGGAGATCAACAATGGAAAACAATATTTATCTTCCTATTAATGTACAAGAAATGCTATTTTTATAGTTCTTGGTTTTCCTGTTAAATGGTATTGGTCTGGCAAATCTGCTGTATCTCATCTCATCCCCGCGCATGCACAGGGGAGGGGGTCACTTCCGCGTCCGCCATCGTGAAGACTATGGCGAACACGGAAAGAAAAGAGTGACCCCACGGCACAAGCCCGTCCGCCGATCGGTGGGCCCCGATCGTGGGCCAGGCCACTGTGGGGGCACCCTCTGGGGCCATATCGCCCCGCGCCTCCCCCAGGACCCCGGAGCCCGCCCGCACCGCCTGGTCCCGCCAGTAAGGTAGGTGGTTTGATTCCCGCCGGCGGGACCGGCATGTCAGCAGCGGGACTTCGGCCCATCGCGGGCCGGAGAATCTGCGGGGGGGGGGGGGGGGGGGGCCAACAGGCGCGGCGCGATTTCCGTCCCCGCCGAATCTCTGGTGCCGGAGTCTTCGGGAGACGGCGGGGGAGAGATTGACGCAGGCCCCGGCGATTCTCTGACCCGGCAGGGGGTCGGATAATTCCGCCCCAGATAATCTTTTGTTTTGCGATGTTGGGTGAGGGGGTAAATATCAGCCTGTATGTCTACAAATGGTGTCACAGGATCCTCTCTATCCACCTGAGGGGCACATAGGGCCTCAGTTTAATGGCTCATCTGAAAGATGGTACCTCCAGCAGAGCACCATTCCCTACCGCATTGGAGAAAATCAACTCCTTCGGGCAGACCCACAATCCTCAAATTCTGTCGCCTGGATCTGTTTTCCAGGTCTGGCATTTTTCCTCGCAGATCCTTGTTAATCTCCATCACCTTCCGCATGTCCTTCCCCATCGAGGTAAGTTTATCACCGTGCTGCAGTAATGTCTCCTCCACTTCCTTCAGCACCTCCCCTTGCTTCCGCACCTCCGCCACTGTGTTCGCCACCGCCGTCGACACCGGGGAAATCGCCTCCTCCACCAGTACATTCAAAACCTCTCTCATCTCCTTCCTCATTGTCTCCATGTATTTTGTAAACTGCCTTTCGAATTCCGCAGCCATCACCTTATTTATTTCTTCAGCCTTAAGCAATGCGGCCTCCCCTGGTGCTCCAGCCTCCATTTTCCTTGGTGACCCCGCAGTGACCTTTCTACTCCCCAACGAACTTGCAGCTGTTTTCACAGCCGTTTTTTTCCTGGCCTTCCCTGTGCTTTCTCCTGACCTTTACCTCCTTCGCTGCCCTTAGGACCGGGCGTCAATCCCCGACAATGCCGTTCCCGAACGGGAGCCCTCCAACGTGAGGCTGCCTCCCGCCCGCCGTCACCGGGAGTCATGGTCCCTAGAGCTCTGAATAATGTCAAGTCATGAAAATGTTGCTGCTAATATTTAAAATGTTACTTTCCTCTAAAACTTCAAAATTAAACTGTACTGTAACCCTTACCTAGCATTGGAAGCAAATCTGATTCAAGAGTCAAAGAACTCAATTTCTCTCCCAAATTTTAAGCAGTAAGAATCTACTTCATGCGGACTATTCTGTCAAATATCAGTTTGGTAGGAAGAACACAGAGAAACAATATAAAGTAAAGGGCAAAATTCTAAAGGAGGTGCAGGATGAGAGAGATGTAGATGTACAAGTCATTGAAGGTAGCAGGACAAGTTGAGAAAGCAGTTAATACAACGTACAGTATACTTGACTTTATTAACAGGGAGATAGAGTACAAGAGCAAGGAGGTTATGTTAAGCTTGTGTAAAACATTGGTTCAGCCTCAACTGGAGTTTTGCATCTAGTTCTGGGCGCAACATTTGAGATGTGGGGCGGGGTTCTCTGACCCCTCGCCGGGTCGGAGAATCATCGGGGTATGGTGTGAATCCCGCCCCCACCGACTGCCGAATTCTCCAGCGCCGGAGATTTGGCGGGGGCGGGAATTGTGCCGCGCCGGTCGGCGGCCGCTGATAGCGGCATCCCCGGGCGATTCTCCGGCCCGCGATGGGCCGAGTGGCCGCCCGTTTTTGGCCAGTCCCGCCGACGTATGATACACCAGGTATTTGCCGGTGGGACCTGGCTGTGCGGGCGGCTTCCGAGGTCCTCTGGGGGGGGGGGGGGGGTGATCTGGCCCCGGGAGATGCCCCCAAGGTGGCCTGCCCCTCGATCGGGGCCCACCGATCCGCGGGTGGGCCTGTGCCGTGGGGGCACTCTATTCTTCCACACGGCGGCTGTACCGGTCCGCCATTGCCGGTGCGGAGACTAACCCTTCTGCGCATGCGCTGGGATGACGCCAGCACACGTTGGCGCTCCTGTGCATGCACCAACTCTCGCCGGCCGGTGGAGGCCCTTCTGTGCCGGTTGGCGTGGCGCCAAGCCCCTTCCCCGCTGGCCGGCACAGCGCAAACCACTCCGGGGCCGGCCAAGCCCCTGAAGGTGCAGAGGATTCCGCACCTTTGGGGATGCTCGACACCGGAGTGGTTCATGCCACTCCTCTGCGCCGGGACCCCCCCGCCTCGCTGGGTAGGGGAGAATCCCGCCCCTGAAGTCATAGCAGAGAGCGCAGAAGATATTCAGAAAATGGTTCCAAGGACGGGGAACTTCAGTCAAGTGAATAGTTTGAAGAAGTTGGAATGGTTTTCCATGGAGAAGGAACAGTAAGTGCAAACTATTAACAATTAAGAACATCAATTCCAACTTAAGTACGAGGGAATATTGACTCTTTCCTGACAGATTCTTCCTCTTAAAAGAAAAAAAAAAATCTTTCATTTTTGACATGAATCACAATATACCATAACGCGGATGTACATTTCTATTTTCTTCTGCAATAAATGCACACTATTTCCCCTGTGTATTTATCAAGGTTCTACATTACAAAGAATAATGCAACAAAATCACAAGTAATACATCCCACCAACAAGGACCAGGAAAAACAAAATGGCTCAGCACACATGAGTACAGAAAGGGAGACTGGAGAACAACTTAACAACTGGCTCGACATAATCGGCAAACACAAATGGATACCTGTCCAACTCCACCAGAGTTCTTTACCGAGTAAGGGCGGAAGGTTTTGTTTCTAGTTAGGGCAGCATTGTCGGTACAGGCTTGGAGGGCTGAAGGGTCTGTTCCTGTGCGGTACTTTTCTTTGTTCTTTGAAACCAAGGGAGAAACAGGATAAGTCGGTGAAAATCATGGGAACAAAAACTCACGCCGAGCCAGCCCACAACCACCACAAGAAATCAGCAGAAACCTTCTGCGCCATGCTCAGGTACGCACAACACAAACACCCTCGCTTCAAATCCAGAAGGGTTAAAGGCACCAGCATTCCTCCAAAGCTTCTTAACCTCAGACACAACACCCATCAGCACTCATAAGCGAGCCATTAACAGACCCTTCAGACCCACCATCACAAAAAAAATTTAAAATCCCATTAAAAGCCCAGCTCCAAGGGGAGTCACATATACCACACAATGTGACCCAATCCTAAACTAAGGTTCAGTGCCAAACTGACATCATTCCACACGATTATCCAGAGAGGACCACAAGGCTAATCGCTGGCTTTTAAAGCAGACCAAGCAGGCCAGCAGCACGGTTCGATTCCCGTACCAGCCTCCCCGGACAGGCGCCGGAATGTGGCGACCAGGGGCTTTTCACAGTAACTTCATTGAAGCCTACTCGTGACAATAGGCGATTTTCATTTCATTTTTCATTTCAACAGCATGCTGGGATTATGATCAAACCATCAGAGCCTCCCAAGAAGAAAGAAGAAGAAAAAGGAATGAAAGGCTCGAACTACCAGAACTAACCTACAGCGTATAAAGGGATGAAGACCCAATACAGGCTCCACACTACTCCGGCGATTGCCAATCAATAACCAATGAAGAGAATAGGTTGCCCTATCAACCAAAAGGGTGTCCCTTGGGGAATGTCAAGTTCAAATGGTAACTCTATAATAAGAAGTCTTGACTTCTTCAACTCCAAGTTTAATGTGTTCAGTAATCACTTCCCGGAGAATCGCCGAGGGCCGGCGTCAATCCGGCCCTCGCCATTTCGCGAATTCCCCGCCACCAGAGATTCAGCTGGGGCGGGAATTACGCCGCGCCGGTCGGCGGGCCCCCCGTGGCGATTCTCCGGCCCGCAATGGGCCGAAGTCCTGCCGCTGTCAACCCTCTCCCGCTGGCGTCGATCAAACCACCTACCTTACCGGCGGGAGCAGGCGGCACGGGTGGGCGCTGGGGTCCTGGGGGGGGGCAGGGCGATCTGACCCCGGGGTTGCCCCCACGGTGGCCTGGCCCGCGATCGGGGCCCACCAATTGGCGGGCGGGCCTGTGCTGTGGGAGCACTCTTTTCCTTCCGCCTTCACCATGGTCTTCACCATGGCGGAGGCAGAAGTGACCCCCTCTCCTGCGCATGCGTCGGGTTGACGTCAGCAGCCGCTGACGCTCCGGCGCATGCGCGGCCTTACCTGGCCGGCGAAGTCCTTTCGGCCCCGGCTGGTGTGGCACCAAAGGCCGTCCACACCAGCCGGCGGAGCGCCAACCATTCCGACGTGGGCCTAGCCCCTCATGGTGAGGGCTTGGCCCCTAAAGGTGCGGAGACTTCCGCACCTTTGGGGCGGCCCGATGTCGGAGTGGTTCACGCCACTCCATCACGCCGGGACCCCGCCCCCCGCCGGGTAGGGGAGAATCCCAGCCCTTATCTTTTTAGTTTCCTATCCCATAGGGCAACATTTTCCTTTCTTTCCCAGGGGAAACATGATATGTCTTCCTGGATTGGAAAAGCCAACACAGAGGTAATCATAAGATGCATCACTATAAACAATCAGTTTCAGTTCTGTAATATCAGCTAAATATGGGAATTTCATAACACAATTCTCCAATTTGAATTATGCCAACGTTTTGTTTGCCCTAACAATTTCTTCAACCTCAGGATCGTTCATTTTAGTACTGGATTCGAAAACATCAAAACTCGCATCCTGCCTCATTTTTTTGGCTAAGCAATTCAGCTGCCCAATTAAATTTCGGAGTTCCCCTTTTTCCACTCTAGAAGCCACTGTATCCTTTTGTGTGGCCCTACAAAGAGTAATTGCTATGGAGTTAATAGTCTGCAGAAAGGCTGCTGATGTAGTGACATGTCCGATTTCTAACCCAATGTATTTGAATGCTCCAGTGGCCTGACTTCCAATCTTATGAAGTCTGTTCTACGCCCATTAATAACAATATTTTCAAATTTACTACTATGATCCCATAAACATGCATCATAAAGTTGCCCGAAAGCTTCCCTCCTTTACTGGGGCTCTTCCTGTGGTCATGTTCACTGCCAGGTCTACTGTCTGACATTCTGTTTTTGTGCTTTCCATTATTGTACTTCATGTTCCCAATCCATAGGCCTAACCTCCTTCTCTTTAGCTTGTACATTCAACCAGTTTTTAGATGTACTAATGGCCTCACCTGCTCGACCAATGATAGTTACGTCTTTCCACGTCTTTCCACAACTTTTGGCAGTTGTCCTTTGTGACAAATAGGCCTCCCCCAGCTCATCAGAATTATTATGTACCTCATCAGATACTCTGCCAATTTCTGCAATCTGGTCCTCATAATTCTGAAACAAATTCTATTCTGGCCTTGAGTCACTGTGTGAACTTTGTACATTCTCCCCATGTCTGCGTGGGTTTCCTCCGGGTGCTCTGGTTTCCTCCCACAGTCCAAAGATGTCAGGTTAGGAGGATTGGTCATACTAAGTTGTCCCTTAGTGTCCAAGGTTGTACAGATTAGGTTCTGGGGATAGGGTGGGGAGTAAACGCAGGTAGAGTACTCTTTTCAGAGGTTTGGTTCAGACTTGATGGGCTGAATGGCCTCCTTCTGTGCTGTAGGAATTCTTTGGTACTATTCCATGGTTCTGGAAACTCATGCAGGCTGAGGGAGAATGTACAACACCAGACAGTCACCCAGTCCGAATTGAACACGCGTCCCTGGTGTTGTGAGGCAGCAATGCTCACTAGTGTGCCACCCTGTTAAATGTGTTCTGCCTTGTTTACTTCAATTTTCTTTTTAATTTGTAATTATCTCAATTAAATGTTGTGTTCTGATGTATCAGTCAGACATTTGTGGAAGGTTGTAAAATGTAATGTAAAGCATTTATTAACAAACATTATTTTATAAATACAAAACTTTGAAACCAGTTAACATTTAACTGAACATTTAACTTTATCAGCTGAACAAGGACAGAAAACTGCCTCAACTTTTCACAAATTTCTTGCAATAAAATATATTTTCTCACTTAAACATAACAGTTCCATTAATTGTAAAGGGGAGGGAGGGAAGAGGGGGAAGGGTTTTGACAATTGTTCAATGACATGCTCAACGTCCGAAAGCAACAGCTGCTGAAGCGCAGTGTCCTGATGCACATCTCCTTTGACATCATTTTGGGATGTCCTTTGGCTGTACACTCTTAGAGGTGGGCGATTGATTCACTGCAATACCTGTCAGACAGATAGTTCAGGAGGTTTGCATACATCAACTAAGGCATTAAACTTTATTAAACCATTCAAAGTAATCACGGAGGCTTCTAAGGATGAACATTACATCAGGGAGACTCGTAAACAACTCAGCATAAAATAAATTGCCAAAATGCAAATGTACTTTACCTCTGAATCAGCTGTGAGGGTGGGCATCTTAACATTAGTGTCCTTGAAGTAGCCAATAACACAACCATCGAGGCCATGATCATCCAAAACTAACTCTGCTGAGCTGCCCAGATGCTTAAGACGTCAGAGTCCCGACTGCCAAAGCACATCTTCTTCACCCAGCACAAGGAAGGATCCAGAACAAGAGGAGGACAAAGGAAGCACTTCAAATACATCTTGTAGACTTACCTCAAGAAATGGAACAGAGACGTGAATGCCCGAGAAACCTTTGCTCAGAAGAGACCTTCTTGGAGGACCCTCCTGATTGAAGGATCACAATTCTTTGAAAACACCCGACGACAAGAGGAGGCCCAGAAAAGGAGCCTGAGAAAGGAATGCCCATGACGCAGCAGCCAAGGACTGATCCCACCTTTTGGAAACTCCTGCCAAGTGAGTGATTGAAGATGCGGCTTTAGGATGGGGTTCACCAGCACCCACAGAACCCCTGTCCAGTAATTGTAAACAATAATTTTAAATTTAGAGTACCCGATTACTTTTTTCCAATTCAGGGGCAATTTAGGGTGGCCAATCCACCTACCCTCCACATTTTTGTGTTGTGGGGGTGAGACCCACACAGACACGGAGAGAATGTTTCGGTGGACCATCATACCCTATAGCGAGTAATCACCATATTCTATCCATTATAGTTCCTTCAATGGAATTAACATTCTCAGGACAAACCAGCGTTTTAAAAAAATAATCAAACTCACTGGGCGAAATTCTCCCAAAACGGGAGAAATCGTAAAACTGCCGTAAAACCCGGGCGGGTTTTACGGCAGCGCGCCCCTTCCCGAAGGGGGACCGATTCTGGTCCCCCATCGGGGCTAGCAGCCCGACGTTGGAGGCTCCGACAAGTCGGGCTTAACGAAAATCGTTAAGCCCGCTTGCCGGAGTTAGCGCCGGCTGACGCGTCATATGACGTCAGCCGCGCATGCGCAGGTGGGAAGACTCCACCCGCGCATGCGCGGGTGACGTCATCGCGTTTTTGCGCGAAACCCGCGCATGCGCGGGCCGGGTTGCCCCTCAGCCGCCCCGCGTATTGATACTGCGGGGCGGCGGAAGGACAAATAGTGCGCGGGCATCGGGCCCGCTGCCCGCGATCGGTGCCCACCGATCGCGGCCCCATGGCACCCTTGGCACGGCCGTGGTACTGCCGTGCCAATCGGTGCCATGGTTATTTTTTGCGAGTTTGTCACGACGTTTTTACGAACGGCAGGACCAGGTGTGTTTGCCGTTTGTAAAAAGGTCGTAAAGGGCTGGGACTTCGGCCCTTCTAACAGCTGAGAATCGCTGCCGGTCGTAAAAAAACGGCGGCAGCGATTCTTGTCGGGATTTCGGCGGGGGGGGGGAGAATAGCGGGAGGGCGTCAAAAAAGTCGGGAAGGCCCTCCCCCTATTCTCCCACCCGTCGTGGGGGGGGGAGAATTTCGCCCACTTTCTGCAGTAAAGTATCCTTTTAATGGAATTAACAGCCTCATGACAAACCAAACTTTAAAAAAATATATATTTCCCGTTCATTTTAAACATATTTATAAACACTAAATTACTAATAAAATAAAACTTTAACCTAGCAAAAAAACTGGCAGCACGGTGGTGCAGTGATTAGTGCTGCTGCCTCACGGGTTCGAGGTCCCAGGTTCGATCCCGGCTGTGGGTCACTGTCCGTGTGGAGTTTGCACATTCTTCCCGTGTCTGCGTGGGTTTCCTCCGGGTGCTCTTGTTTCCTCCCACAGTCCAAAGATGAGTGGGTTAGGCCATTCTAAATTGCCCTTAGTGTCCAAAAACATTAAGTGGGGGTTACTGGGTTATGGGGAGAGGGTAGATACGTGGCCTTGAGTAGGGTGCTCTTTGTAATGGCACATGCAGGCTCGATGGGCCAAATGGCTTTCTTCTACACTGTAAATTCAATGATCTATGAACTCTTTCCTAACTGGGAATACCAAGATATTTATCCAGCATAGAACTCGGCTTATCCCCAGGCCCCGTGCACTGGGAAAGCAAAACCTAAATTCCCAGGATTCCCCGAACAGGCACCCGAGAAAAGGGACACACTACTGACACACCAGATACTGTGCTCCCATAGCCTCCGGCGCATTCCAAAACGTACCTCCCATCTGAATCCATACACCTCCCACCTCATCCAGAGCAAAGCATCGGCCCCCCAATACTCAAAAGAGAAGGATGATCATTCCTGCCCGAGTTGGGGGGAACCACAGCCCGAGAAGAATAAGAACCATCAGGACCCCCAATAATTGGGCATCCTGGGAGGGAGTGCCAATTCTCTCCACCCCAGTATAACCAGGGGAACCTCCCCCAGACCAACAGACCAGACCAGGAGCACCCTGCTCAGCCAGATGACAGAAAGAAAGAAGCCACCCAGGGAAGAGACCCCCAAAATAATTCACAACACTTCATCGCAAAAAGGATACCAACCGTGATCACTCTCCTCAACAACCCAGCCATGGGGCAGAATTCTCCGACCCCCCGCAGGGTCAGGGAATCGCCCGAGGCCGGCGTAAATCCCGCCCCCGCTGTGGCCGGAATTCTCCGCCACCCGGGAATCGGCGGGGGCGGGAATCGCGCCCCGCCAGTCGGCGGGCCCCCCGCGCCCGCGATGGACCGAAGTCCCGCCGCTGTCAGGCCTCTCCTGCCAACGTGGTTTAAACCACCTCTGTGCCGGCGGGAACAGGCGGCGCGAGCGGGCCACGGTCTCCACCATGGCGGAGGCGGAAGAGACCCCCTCCACCGCGCATGCGCCGGTGGTGACGTCAGCGGCCGCTGATGCTCTGGCGCATGCGCGGACTCACGCCGACTGGCGAAGTCCTTTCGGCTAGCCCCGACGCCAGGTGGCGTAACGCCAAAGGCCGTTGGCGCCAGTCGGCAGAGCGGGAGCCACTCCGGCACGGGCCTAGCCCCTAAAAGTGCGAAGAATTCCGTACCTTTGGGGAGGCCCGCGCCAGAGTGGTTGGCGCCACTCTGCTACGCCGTGACCCCCCCGCCCTGCTGGGTAGAGGAGAATTTCGCCCATGATTCACCAGTCTCACCTCTGCATGCCACAATATTTAATCTTCTTGTTCTAATAGATCAAAAGAGGACCACAGAGAGACACCCATATGAAGGAAGACTCAATCTCAGGAGTCAGAAGGAACACCCAATCCCCCTCCCCCCACAATATCTGCCCACACCATCAAAGGATTGTTATGGGCCAGGATTTACAGAACCCCAAAGTGTACCATGGAGTTCCCCTGACCCACAACATTTAATAGGTTGTGGTATGGGGAGCACACAGCTTACTCTACAGGTGTGGCACAGCAAAAATGGAAAGTATTTTTTAAAAGCAGAACAATTTTTATTCTATGAACTCAAGTTAACCTTTTTAAAAAATACAGTGAACATCTTAGCAACCATTAATTCAAATACAACTCCCAAACAATACAACACAAAGTAATCATTTAAGCTTTCCTTTTAACATCCATAAGACTTAAAACACCTTTCAACAGAAGCACATTAGGTTGACATTCACGACTGAGAACATTTATAATTCTGAATTCACCAAATGATCAAGAGATAGTCTTTTGATGGCAGTGAGAACAGCAGTACTCCTGCTTGGTCTGGCTTCAGCTCCAACTCTGAAAACTACAACACACCCTGCAGCCTGCTCAAAAACGAAAGTAAAAAGCTGACAGACAGCCTAGCTCCACCCACTCTCTGACATTACTACAGTAGTAAACACACATTTCTTAAAGGTACTCTCACTACAGATATTTATATATACACCCATGTTTAAAGGTACTCTCACATGACAGGATAAAGGCTGGAATTTTAAAATTCAAATACCCACACCTGAGAAACAAAACGTACCAGATGAATCCAAAAAACAAACGGATGTGAATTACTTCTAACTGGGGGGTTATCCTTAATCTCAGAGAGAACTGAAATAAGCCTACCACCCCCAATCAACCACTCTTCACCCCGTTCCACCTCCACTCATCCTCTTTCTAAACAAGATAGGAGGTGATAGAAGCAAAACACTCCTACCATTTCCACAATTATAAGACACATAACAAAAACAGAGAAAAACTGTGCACAGATTACATTTCACATAATTGACTCAACATGACTTTGATAAAGCAGGATGATTAACACCCGCCCTTACACGCACATGTGAGACAACCTTAAATATTAAATAATCAGCAATAGAATCATAAGCGAGCAATGTCCAGTATTGTAGAAGAATTGCAGAGTAAATTACAGGATAAAGAGACCATCCACGTCAGAATTGGAAGGACTGGTTCAATTGGACTGTTTGTGCATTGATTTGTTATTGTAGATAGTCTCAGGAAGACTTGAACACACACAAACAACACCAAGGCACCGGGGGGAAAATTAATCACAAATCCAAATCCATTCTGCCACCAGAGTGATCGAGATGTCCCTTTGTTCGGGTGGTTTGTTGAGCATTTATTCATCTAATCCCTCCCCAAACAATTAGTACAGTTAAATAGACTGGTGCTGAGAGACCTTTATTACCTGTAGCAAATCCTCTAAGTGATGTCACCTCTTTGTATTTACTCCACAAATGTCACTGCAATTCGAGTTAGATAGCTGTGGAGCTGTGGGGCTGGAGTGGGGAGGGGGACAGGGCGAGGGAGAAAAAAAAATCCCTCATGCTGTAGATCAAAAAAAATGTTATATACATCAACTCAGTTAATTAGGGAATGTATGGCTAGCCCAGCCAACAGGAATATACATGAATCGCAACTAATGATTCATCTCTGTGCTGAACGTTTGTGGCAGAGAGTTTTGCAACTTGAATCGTTTATTTCTCTTGGGATGATGTTCAGTTCAGACAGCGCATGAGCAACATTGGGAACGGCAGCAATGCTAATGGAAATAGATGCAGTCTACGGGGCAATAATATGATCAGTAGGGTCCAAACAATAGCAAGAAGATCGGTGCAGTAATCGGAGCAACTAAAGAATAAAAGGCCTGAGGTTTGGAAATGGCCCTCTGTTTCATCATGGAAGCATCAAGGCTCCCATCTTTAATCTTGCAAACATAAGAGCAAAAATAATGATGGGCAGGAAAAGACACTGTGCTCCATTCAGCCTGCCTCACACAACTATGATATATTGTATAGCATAATATATATTGGCCGGAATTCTCCAGCCGTTGAGATATTCTGTTCCTCCCGGAAACGCATCCCCATACATGGGTTTCCCAGTAACGTGGGGGTGGTTTCAATGGCAAATCCCATTGCTATGCGGCGGTAGTATATAATCCCACCGCCAGCGTACGGTCCGTCGCCGAGAAACACGTGATGGGGTGAAATTGTGAATCCCGCCCATGAGGTGTATATCCTCCCCCCATTCAAAATGATAACATCTGCGGGGAGAGACGATAAACTAGGAATAAATATTGCATTAAACTGGAATAGAATTGTTCCTACCAAAAGATGTCTTTTGGGCGGCACGGTAGCACAGTGGTTAACATTGTTGCTTCACAGCGCCAGGGTCCCAGGGTCGATTCCTGGCTTGGGCCACTGTCTGTGCGGAGTCTGCAAGTTCTCCCTGTGTCTGCGTGGATTTCCTCCGGTGTGGTGATGTCTATCACTGTAAATACACGAGGGATTCATGTAAATACATATAGACTAGCTAGACACTAGAGGGAGCACCAGAGACATCACACACACACACTCAACCAATAGATCAGTTAGGTAGGACTCGACCAATGGGCATTCACGATACACACAGAGGTGACACGACCACAGGAGGGCATTACACCAACCCATATATAAAGGACACCACACACATGATCTGCCTCTTTCCAGTGGAGACAGTCAGTGAGTACAGACACAGGATTGATTCAATATCACTCCAACCAGAAGCATGCCGAACGGGAAGGTCCATTTCCGCATGCGTGAGAAGCCGTGAATGCAATGGCGAAAATGGCCCCCTAGTACATGAACAGCGATTTGCGCATGCGCAAACGCTTCCTACATCTGACGTCACATGCGTCATGACGTCAAAGGCCCCGGACCACGCCCATTTAAAGGGGAACCGTCCCAAATCAAAGAAAAAATCTCTTAAAGCCGTAAAACAACCCTCTTTCACCTGGAATGACTACACAATGCCTCAAATTGAACCCGAACATGAAATTTACCTCCAAAGATCCCTGCAACAAGCAACCCCTAAGCCCAAACAGATGATTCTGACCTTGAATACTTCGATACCGACCTTTATGTTTTCTCTGGACCTCACGGGCCCAATGCCAGCTCTGACGCAAACAGTGATGATATGGTCCCAGAGGACTACGACTCGGAGGAAGGTTTCTTCATTAGAATTGGCGACCCCCGTACTGAATCCGACACAGGCGCGGATTCATTCTTCGCATTTGAGGATCTTCAGCCCAGCATCTACGGCATCCCGACTCGTGGGTGCAGGATTATGCTGTGGCTTGAAACCAAGAGACAGACAGCAGTACAAGCCCACAGAGAGCGGCCTGCTGCCACACAGAGCGTGGTCCATGCACCGCTAAGGGTTCCCGACTCTATGAAAGAAGACACGCAAGACTCCACACCGCAGTACTTTCCTAAACAAGAAGTGACTCCAGTGTCACAAGCCTCCACAGCGAGCTCGTGGACAGACTCCACGATTGCAGAAACGCAAGACTCCAGAGCACAGTCCTTGCACGAACAAGAAGTGACTCCATTGTCACACGCCTCCACAGCGAGCTCGTGGACAGCCTTAACGATAGAGGAAACGCAAGACTCCAGAGCACAGTCCTTGCACGAACAAGAAGTGACTCCATTGTCACACGCCTCCACAGCGAGCTCGTGGACAACCTTAACGATAGAGGAAACGCAAGACTCCAGAGCACAGTCCTTGCACGAACAAGAAGTGACTCCATTGTCACACGCCTCCACAGCGAGCTCGTGGACAGCCTCAACGATAGAGGAAACGCAAGACTCCAGAGCGCAGTCCTTGCACACACAAGACGTGACTCCAGTGTCACGAGCCTCCGCGGCGAGCTCGTGGATAGCCTCCACGATAGAAGCAACACAAGACTCCAGCACGCAGTCCTTGCAGGAACAAGACCATGGGGTCTAGCAACCTCCTCTGACCAACGAGCAGCAGACAATGCAAGCCTGCCATGCTCAAACAAACAGCAAGAAGACAATGACAGTCCACCACGCTCCAACGCACAGCAGGACGACCCTCACGGTCGATCATGCTCCAGTGCAGAACAAAGCGACGGTGACAGTCCAAGCCCAAGTGAAGAACAACAGCAAGAAATGACAGTCTACCCACATTGTTTGCACCACCAGATGAAGACTCTGACAATTTACCCAACCCAAGTGAACAGCAAGCAGCTACTGAGGCTCTACCCACGGTATGTGAGACGAGTGACGACAGCATCACATCTCCCATGCAAGATGTGCAAAGTGACAGACCTCAGCTAGTGTGCACAGAGGCACTCGATGATCACTGTGAGACCACTGGTGACTCCGGTGACACCACGGTACTTCCAACCTCATTCGCTCGAACCTCTCTACAAGTCAATGCATTCCTGCATGTTCCAACTCCTGACGTGCAGCTTCCAGAAATATCAGCGGACTCCAGTGAACCTGCTAAGGCTCCGGACGAGGAGCACCGACAAACCACAGGCGACACAAACGAGACTCCAGACGGGGAGCACCAGCGAACCAACACTGACTCAGTTAAAACAGACCAGACTCCAGATGGGGAGCAACCAAACACTGAGTCTGATTCACGTAAGCCGGACTTTACTCCAGACAGGGAGTGCCGCAACCTCAGTGACGGCATGCTCAGGGTGACAGCAGATGCCACAACGACAGGAGATGGATCACTTAACACTTACGCTGGGTCAGTAATAACAAGCAGTGGCTACAGTCCAAGAGGAATACACCAATATTCACCACAGCTATATTCACACATTTCTTGCACACCAGCAGTGCAGCCAATGACAGCTTATGCTGGACAAACCCAGTATTCCGGCATGCAGCAGCCAGCTGTCTAAACAGCATCTTCTCAACCAGGCCAGCACTACGGATTGCCCACTAATGGAATCGAGACCGAAGGAGGACTACCGCAAGCGCAATCTGCACGACAGACTGGATGCCTTAGTTACAGCCCAGGATTTGCTGCACCTCAGCCTTGCCAAACGGCATATTCCTATCAGATGCAAGGCTCTAGTTTCACGCCATCACCAGGTATTTATGCGAGCATCAATTCTGTTTCCAATTTGACAAGCTTCAACAGTTCTCATCAGGATTACCCTTCCTGCACACCATTTGGCCAAAACCAGTACGTACAATATTTTCCAACTTCCACATATGGCACATACATGACATCGAATGATACTGTTGATGGTACCTCTTCAACGCCAACACCTTATCAGCTACAAGATGCCATTCAACATCACCATCACAAACATCGAAAAAAGAAGGGACTCCAAATCAGACAGCGAAGTGATTTGACCACTTCTTGGTTCCTGTGGCACAGTGACGTTGATGGCGTTCATAACCAAGAGAGACATTTGACCATGCTGATTGATGGTTTTTGGACTCACACAAATGATTTGGACTTATTGTTTCATCACTGTTCTCATGACTTGTATGTATCTTAACTTATCTACCTGTTTTGTGTTCAATTTTCTTAAAGTGTACAGAAAATATATAACATATAAAAAAGGGGATGTGGTGATGTGCATCACTGTAAATACAGAAGGGGTTAATGTAAATACATGTAGACTAGCTAGACACTAGAGGGAGCACCAGAGACATGACACACAAGACACTCAACCAATAGATCCGTTAGATAGGACACGACCAATGGGCATTTACGATATGCACAGAGGTGACACGACCACAGGAGGTCATTACACCAGCCCATTTATAAAGGACACCACACACATGATCTGCCTCTTTCCAGTGGAGACAGTCAGTGAGTACAGACACAGGGTTGATTCAATATCACTCCCGCCACGTGGATTGTAGCAGACTGATTAGTCTAGTTTCAGAGTTTCAGAATCTCCGACCATTTTAAAACTATTTTCATCATCTCACATCATCAGGATGTGACAGACATTCTGTGGCCACTGGTCTTACTCCAAGGGTCAGCTCACTGGACAATAGATGGGGTAAAACTGACCGGATGAGTGAGTCAGGCAGTGGGTAAGCAAGCTGAGTGAGTTAGAGAGTGGGGAAGGTGATCGGGAGGGCGGTGGGGTGAGAGAGTTGCAACCGGAAAAAGCCCGCGGTTTCCATCCTGACAGCTTTTAAAAGTTAACCTTCGTGTTTCTTTCACGGTTTTTAAGAACTGCTGTTGCACCATCTGAAGAATGAAAGAACTTACATAGGAACATAGGAACACGAGTCGACCTTTCAGCACCTCGAGCCTGTCACACTATTCAATTAGATCATGGCTGATCTGTGACCTAACCTGTCTTTGGCCCAAAGCCCTTAATATCTTTGCTCAGCAAAAATATATTTATCTCAGATTTAAAATTAACAACTGATCTAGCTTCAACTGCTGTTTGTGGGAGAGAGTTCCAGACATATACACCCTTTGAGTGAAGAATTTCTCCTAACATCTCTCCTGAACGGTCTGGCCCTAATTTGTAGGCTATGCCCCCTAGTTATAGAATCTCCAACCAGTAGAAATGGTTTATTTTTATCTACTCTGTCTTTCCCTGTTAATAGCTTGATTCCTGAGTGCCCAATATGGCCAAAGGGACGTGCCACAGGGACTGGGCCCTTCTTTGCATAAATATCAAGCATCCTCATGTCAAAGTGGTAAACCTTGCACTAGGTTTACACCCAGTAAACAGATGAAACGGACTTAATTTTTGCCGCCTCTAACCAGTGCCCCAAATCTAAAGCAATCTGGTTAAGAATTGGCAGCTTCTTTTTCCATAATATTGACATGCAACGGAAGAAGTAGGTTGTTACAATATATGTCACTCCTTCGCACATGACTTGTGAAATTATTCATGTTGCTGATCTTCATCCTTGTTCAAACCAGCTGGGCAATGTTAGAGGTGAAAATATTCACACAAAGGCCCGAGTATAAGTAAAAAAGAGCAGTTTATTATGTCAGAATTCTGGGAGAGAAGGCCTGAGACTCCGCAGCCTATTGACAGCACCTTTTCTCACTTGAGCTAAGGCTCACACGGGTTAATATACAGATTCAAGGGGCGGACTCTTATTTACATACAATCAATCAACTATATTCGTGTCACACTTTATTACATTTATTACATCAATTTTCTTACTCGCCCCTAACTTCACACAGAAGTCATCCAAAACTAACACAAGGATATGTCGTGTCTACAGCTGTGGACCTTGAGCTTTAACAAGGATATACTGCAGGGGCTGGTTTAGCTCACTGGGCTAAATCGCTGACTTTTAAAAGCAGGCCCGCAGCACGGTTCGATTCCCGTACCAGCCTGCCCAGACAGGCGCCAGAATGTGGCGACTAGAGGCTTTTCACAGTAACTTCATTGAAGCCTACTTGTGACAATAAGCGATTTTCATTTCATTTCATGTCTTGTTCTGTGAAGCTGTTATGAGCGGCTGTTGGGATACTCCCTATACATACCCACGGTTGGTTCTCATTGGGTAGTTTACAGGGAATGTGGCCTATTCAGCAATTTTGTGTCTTTAACATCACAAAATAGCTAACAGCAATTTTGTGTCTTTAACATCACAAAATAGCTAACAGCAATTTTGTGTCCTTTCTGATATTAACAAGCATTGTGGGCGAGATTCTCCGCACTCCCGACGGTGCGGAAAATAGCGTGGCTCGTAAAATTTTACGGCCACGCTGTTCCGACGCCCTCCCGCTATTCTCCCCCCCCCCCCACGCCCGACTCCCGATACGAATCGCTGCCGCCGTTTTTTTACGGCCGGCAGCGATTCTCAGCTGATCGATGGGCCGAGTTCCCAGCCCTTTACGGCTGTTTTTACGAACGGCAAACACACCTGGTCTGGCCGTTTGTAAAAACGGCCGTAAACACTCGCATTTTATAACCATGGCACCGATTGGCACGGCAGTACCACGGCCGTGCCAAGGGTGCCATGGGCCCGATGCCCGCGCACTATTTGTCCTTCCGCCGCCCCGCAGTATCCATTCGCGGGGCGGCTGAGGGGCATCCCGGCCCGCGCATGTGCGGGTTTCGCGCAAATACGCGATGACGTCATCCGCGCATGCGTGGGTTGGAGTCTTCCAATCCGCGCATGCGCGGCTGACGTCATATGACGCGTCAGCCGGCGCTAACACGGGCAAGCGGGCTTAACGAAATTCGTTAAGCCCGTGATGCCGGAGCTTACGGCGTCGGGCTGCTAGCCCCGACCGGGGACCAGAATCGGTTCCCGGTCGGGAAGGGGGGGGGCTGGCGTCAAACCCGCCCGGGTTTGACGCCAGCCTTACGATTTCTCCCGGTTTGGGAGAATCGCGCCCTACGTATACCCTATCTATTTCTACAAATTGCCTCTTCTAAACAGGCATCTAAGCCAATGAGTACCTTTGGCTCATCAGAACTATTCAAAAGTAATATGGGAGCACAAATATAGTTACAGGGCCACCTATAATTTATATCATAGTCCAGTATCAGAAAGTGCCCTCCAACATTCCTTTCTTTTGATCCTGGAAGAAGTTTACTGAATCCCAGATGACCACAATGATTCGATATGAGGGCAGCAGGGTGTGTTTAATACGGCCTTTGGGGCATGTAACCTCCCAGATGTTCCGTAAGTACACCGTGCATGTGATTCAATGATCACTCCTCAAACGAACCCATATATATCACATTTAATGTCTTGATATCAATCATTCCTGCCTCCCTGACTATCTCTACTGTCTGTCATTAAATGATGTTATTCATAGCAGTTTTCAAGTAAGCTCATCTAACAGTCCCACACTCTCTGCCACCAACCTTCACTCTGAAGTAGTTCCTCTGTTTTTTTTTCCAAAGTATGGTTTTTCGTTAACTGGTGGTAAAGCTTAACTGATTGACTGATCTTGAGTCTTCGTTCCCTCCGAGTTTCTGCAAGATGTGGGACCGTCTCTGACTCTTTATAATCCTAATTCAAATGATCCTTGCTGGGCCTATACTGGTGGTCCTAAGGAGTACAAAAGTTATAGCGATAGGCGGTTACCGTGGCGGAGACGCAGTATTTCCTTTTCCCCGTAAACTTAAAATGCATGAGGGCAGGTGTAATCTCTAAGACACAGCCATGAGTTCTGATTAACCCACATTCGTCCAGCTCTCCCTGTCCCACCGGGTGGTTGCAACGTGAGGGAGATCCCATATATTATCCCTGCGTATAGCAGAGGTCTCAATGACATAGTATCTGAGGGAGGTGTTAACCCGTACGATTCCAATGTTGGTTGTGAGGGTATGGCCCCGAGTCCGGTGTGATGATAGGGATCATCAGGACCATCTCTACCCCCGTTATCTCATCCATTTTGCACTCGGGGATCGCTGAGTATACTCTGGTTGCTCCCTTCAGGGTACGGTTGTCCAGCGTCCCTTGTCATTTGGCTAGCTTAGCCAGTTGCGGGCTGTCTATTCAATCAGGCACCTCACCCCTTTAGATCAGATCAAGGTTGTGTCTTATCCACCCCTGTCAGGGCCTTCCGGCTGTCTCCCTTTCTTGGTCGATGAGTTTGTTCATGAATGTTGATTATCTTAGTGTGTCTCCCTAACACTGTTGTCCTATTCAATTATATATCCAGGCCCTCTTCCCCAAGCTGGCTAGACCTTTCTCTGCTTTCTCAAATATTCTCTTCCTTATTCCTGTAAGTTGTTCCACGTTGGCAATTCACCTTTGTATGTCTAGTGACTACCATAGAAGTTTCTGTGTTAAGTCATGTCACTGCATCATTGATTATGCCTCTTCTAACCCTGTGTAGGTTGTCATGCCCTCAAAACCTTGTGGCACCCCATCATTGGCAGCCTGCTTCACAACAAACTTACTTATCATAGAATTTACAGTGCAGGAGGAGGCCATTCGGCCCATCGAGTCTGCACCGGCTCTTGGAAAGAGCACCCTACCCAAGGTCAACACCTCCACCCTATCCCCATAACCCAGTAACCCCACCCAACACTAAGGGTAATTTTGGACACTGAGGGCAATTTAGCATGGCTAATCCACCTAATCTGCACATCTTTGGACTGTGGGAGGAAACCGGAGCACCCGGAGAAAACCCACGCACACACGGGGAGGACGTGCAGACTCCGCACAGACAGTGACCCAAGCCGGAATCGAACCTGGGACCCTGGAGCTGTGAAGCATTTGTGCTATCCACAATGCTACCGTGCTGCCCCATTTTTTTTTTTCCACTCCCACCCAAAGCGCCCCTTGTCCAGCCCCACCCAAACCACCCCTTTCCCCCACCCCACCCAAAGCACCTCCGCTGCACCAAAGTTCCCCACCAAAGTTCTCGGCCCCCAAATCTCCTCCTCCCTGAACCCCCCTACCCCATCTTTTGATCTTCCAGGGAAGATCGTGGAACGGCGCTCCTACCTCCCGTGACTGGTCGGAGGGTGACTTGGCTGATCCCCAGTTGGATGAGAAGGAGGATGAAACTGCTGAGCACCAACACTTCCATCTTGTCCCTTCCTGGACTCTCGGGAAAGCCCCCCGGGCCTTACTTAAAACACTAAACATATTTATTTCAAATTATTAACAATACCAGAATATGCGAGAAGTACAGACACATGTTGTATACACATCTGATGTCTTTCCCCGAATGTAGATGCAGGCAAGCATTAATATAAGCTATATCATTGTTCCAGTCTCTGGCTGATGGGATGCACATCTCGTCAATAAAATTATATAAAGCACCATAGTTCATATAGCCACGTTCATTCTGTGTCCGTTGTGAAATGCTGCTCTCTAATGTACTTGTAGTTGTTCTGAGATCTCAAGAGCCATCATGAGTAACCACAGCTGCTGCTGTTGTTCCAGCCTTTTGATGAGTTGGGTGCTGTGGATCCGTGAAACACATACAGGCCACCAACACTTAAAATAGTACAACACAATTTTATTAAACTATAAACTGCTGAACATACTATTACTGTGGGTTACACGATGTTAGATTAACTAAAGACCTGAGCTTGTCCTAATCAGTCGAATTACTCAGCACGTGGTGAGAATCTGTGCTGTAAACTATAAGCTCTTGTGCTTTTGAAAGGCTGCATCCCGAATGAGCGGGAAAAGTGATGCCCTCTGTCTTTATAGTGAGTGTGCTCTAACTGGTGATTGGCTGCGGTGTTTATGCATGTTGATTGGTCCTATTGTATGTCCATCAATGTGTGTGTCTGCACCATGATATACTGGTGTATATTATGACACCTTTCTTGAATGTTTAACCTAAAAATTTAAAGGAAAAGTGGAAAAGTGTCCTGGTCGTCACCAGGTGTTAGATGTTGTCCATATAAAGCTTTTCCTGTATGGGCCGCACACGTGTGTTATTCAGGGGTTAGTAGTTTGCATATTTTGCAACCATTTCATACCTATTTTCCTCGTGGTTACGCGCCTAATTCTGTTGCGCTTGAACCCGACCTTGACGCGCTTTTGCCTGGTTAATTAGCCAGTTTACAATAACTCAACTATCTCAAATTTCTGAAGCTACTGCAAATATTGTGCAACTTGTAGTTACTTGTAAAATAAAACACAAAAGATCCATTCTGCATGGGACAGAGTGGGTTAACTAATCTGAATATATCTGACAATTCAAAACTTAAGATTTGTAAGTTCCAATTAAAAATATATCTTCAGCTGTTTTTATTTATTTTTTATTACTTTATCAGAATTACAAAGCCAGAGCTCAGAGTGTGGACAGGGGCAAACCCCAGCACAGGTCAATTCTCTGCTGGTTTGAAAAGGGGGTGGGATAAAATTTGGATTGCTGCCACGTTCCCGTTATCAAGTGTCTTAGAACGATGTGTTCTCTTGGAATATAGATCTGCTTTTAATCAGAGTTGTGCGTCTTTTAAAAAAAAAACAGCTTCCACATTGTCTGAAGTTTTAATTTCCAAGCTAATGTAAAACATTTATTTTAAAATATCAGAGACAATAACTCATTGAATATATGACTGAACCAATTTTGCGTTGTACCTTGGTTCTCTACCAGAGTTCTCTACCAAACGTCATTTTGTCACCACCCTTCTTTTGTTTGAACAAAAAACATGATCATGGACATATTTTATTTACCCTTCTGTCCTTTGCACTTAATTCTGCAATCTCAGAATTAATACATTTGTGTTGTGTCAGGGAAGTTTTAACCCTGGACTAATCCAACACCAGATTGGTCGTATGTATTTCAACTGTCCTAATTTCCAATGAACACCATAAAACTAATATTTTCTTATTAGAACATAGAACATAGAACATAGAACACTACAGCGCAGTACGGGCCCTTCGGCCCTCGATGTTGCGCCGACCTGTGAAACCATCTGAAGGCTATCTGACCTACACTATTCCATTTTCATCCATATGTCTATCCAGTGACCACTTAAATACCCTTAAAGTTGGCGAGTCTACTACTATTGTAGGCAGGGCGTTCCACACCCCTACTACTCTCCGAGTAAAGAAACTGCCTCTGACATCTGTCCTATATCTCTCACCCCTCAATTTAAAGCTATGTCCCCTTGTGTTGGTCATCACCATCCGAGGAAAAAGATTCTCACTGTCCACCCTATCTAACCCTCTGACTATCTTATATGTCTCTATTAAGTCACCTCTCAGCCTTCTCCTCTCTAACGAAAACAACCTCAATTCCCTGAGCCTTTCCTCGTAAGACCTTCCCTCCATACCAGGCAACATCCTAGTAAATCTCCTCTGAACCCTTTCCAAAGCTTCCACATCCTTCCTATAATGTGGTGACCAGAACTGCACGCAGTACTCCAGGTGTGGCCGCACCAGAGTTATGTACAGCTGCAGCATGACCTTGTGGTTCCGAAACTCAATCCCCTTGCTTATAAAGGCTAGCACACCATATGCCTTCTTAACAGCCCTATTAACCTGGGTGGCAACTTTCAGGGATTTATGTACCTGGATGCCGAGATCTCTCTGTTCATCTACACTACCAAGAATCTTGCCATTAGCCCAGTACTCTGCATTCCTGTTACTCCTTCCAAAGTGAACCACCTCACACTTTTCCGCATTAAACTCCATCTGCCACCTCTCAGCCCAGCTCTGCAGCTTATCTATGTCCCTCTGTATCCTATAACATCCTTCAGCACTATCCACAACTCCACCGACCTTCGTGTCATCTGCAAATTTACTAACCCATCCTTCTACACCCTCTTCCAGGTCATTTATAAAAATTACAAACAGCAGTGGCCCCAAAACAGATCCTTGCAGTACACCACTAGTAACTGAACTCCAGGATGAACATTTGCCATCAACCACCACCCTCTGTCTTCTTTCAGCTAGCCAATTACTGATCCAAACCGCTAAATCACCTTCAATTCCATACTTCCTTATTTTCTGCAATAGCCTACCGTGGGGAACCTTATCAAACGCCTTACTGAAATCCATATACACCACATCCACAGCTCTACCCTGATCCACCTGTTTGGTCACCTTCTCAAAAAACTCAATAAGGTTTGTGAGACATGACCTACCCTTCACAAAACCGTGTTGAGTATCGCTAATCAACTTGTTCTTTTCAAGATGATTATAAACCCTATCTCTTATAACCTTTTCCAACATTTTACCCACAACCGAAGTAAGGCTCACAGGTCTATAATTACCAGGGTTGTCTCTACTCCCCTTCTTCAACAAGGGGACAACATTTGCTATCCTCCAGTCTTCCGGCACTATTCCTGTCGACAAAGACGACATAAAGATCAAGGACAAAGGCTCAGCAATCTCCTCCCTGGCTTCCCAGAGAATCCTAGGATAAATCCCATCTGGCCCAGGGGACTTGTCTATTTTGACATTTTCTAAAATTGCTAACACCTCCTCCTTTTGAACCTCAATTCCATCTAGCCTGGTCGACTGAACCTGAGTGTTCTCCTCGACAACATTGTCTTTCTCCAGTGTAAACACTGACGAAAAATATCCATTTAATGCTTCCCCTATCTCCTCTGATTCCACACACAACTTTCCACTACTATCCTTGATTGGCCCTAATCTTACTCGAGTCATTCTTTTGTTCCTGATATACCTATAGAAAGCCTTAGGGTTTTCCTTGATCCTATCCGCCAACGACTTTTCGTGTCCTCTCCTCGCTCTTCTTAACTCTCCCTTTAGGTCCTTCCTGGCTAACTTGTAACTCTCAAGTGCCCTAACTGAGCCTTCATGTCTCATCCTAACATAAGCCTTCTTCTTCCTCTTGACAAGTGCTTCAATTTCCTTAGTAAACCACGGCTCCCTTTCTCGACAACTTCCTCCCTGCCTGACAGGTACATACTTATCAAGGACACGCAGTAGCTGTTCCTTGAAAAAGCTCCACATTTCGATTGTACCCATCCCCTGCAGTTTCCTTCCCCATCCTATACCTCCTAAATCTTGCCGAATAGCATCATAATTGCCTTTCCCCCAGCTATAATTCTTGCCTTGCGGTATATACCTATCCCTGCCCATTGCTAAAGTAAACATAACCGAGTTGTGATCACTATCACCAAAGTGCTCACCTACATCTAAATCTACCACCTGGCCGGGTTCATTACCCAGTACCAAATCCAATGTGGCCTCGCCCCTTGTTGGCCTGTCTACATACTGTGTCAGAAAACCCTCCTGCACACACTGCACAAAAACTGACCCATCTATAGTACTCGAACTATAGTATTTCCAGTCAATATTTGGAAAGTTAAAGTCCCCCATAACAACTACCCTGTTACTCTCGCTCCTGTCAAGAATCATCTTTGCAATCCTTTCCTCTACATCTCTGGGACTATTCAGAGGTCTATAGACAACTCCCAACAGGGTGACCTCTCCTCTACTGTTCCTAACCTCGGCCCATACTGCCTCAGTAGACGAGTCCTCAAGCGTCCTTTCTACCGCCGTAATACTTTCCTTGATTAACAATGCCACACCCCCCCCTCTTTTACCATCTTCTCTGTTCTTACAGAAACATCTAAATCCTGGAACCTGCAACAACCACTCCTGTCCCTGCTCTACCCATGTCTCCGAAATCGCCACAACATCGAGATCCCAGGTACCAACCCATGCTGCAAGCTCACCCACCTTATTCCGGATGCTCCTGGCGTTGAAGTAGACACACTTCAAACCAGCGTCCTGCTTGCCGGTGCCCTCTTTCGAACTTTTAACCCTATCCCTGACCTCACTACTCTCAACATCCTGTACACTGGGTCTACAATTTAGGTTCCCATCCCCCTGCTGAATTAGTTTAAACCCCCCCGAAGAGCACTAGCAAATCTCCCTCCCAGGATATTGGTACCCCTCTGGTTCAGGTGAAGACCATCCTGTTTGTAGAGGTCCCACCTACCCCAGAATGAGCCCCAATTATCCAGGAAACCAAAACCCTCCCTCCTGCGCCATCCCTGTAGCCACGTGTTCAACTCCTCTCTCTCCTTATTTCTTACTTCGCTAGCACGTGGCACGGGTAACAACCCAGAGATAACAACTCTGTTTGTTCTAGCTCTCAGCTTCCACCCTAGCTCCCTGAATTTCTGTCTCAAATCCCCATCTCTCTTCCTACCTATGTCGTTGGTACCTATGTGGACCACGACTTGGGGCTGCTCCCCCTCCCCCTTAAGGATCCCAAAAACACGATCAGAGACATCACGAACCCTGGCACCTGGGAGGCAACACACCAACCATGAGTCTCTTTCGTTCCCACAGAACCTCCTGTCTGTTCCTCTAACTATGGAGTCCCCAATGACAAGTGCTCTGTTCCTCTTCTCCCTTCCCTTCTGAGCAACAGGGACAGACTCTGTGCCAGAGACCTGCGCCCTATTGCTTACCCCTGGTAAGTCGTCCCCCGCAACAGTATCCAAAACGGTATACTTGTTATAGAGGGGAACGACTACAGGGGATCCCTGCACTGCCTGCCGGTTCCCTCTGCCTCCCCTGACGGTAATCCATCTACTTTCTTCTTTTACCTCAGGTGTGACTACCTCCCTATAACTCCTCTCAATAACCTCCTCCGCCTCCCGAATGATCCGAAGTTCATCCAGCTCCAGCTCCAGGTCCCTAATGCGGCTCTCGAGGAGCTGGAGTTGGGTGCACTTCCCGCAGATGTAGTCAGAAGGGACACGAGAGGTGACCCTTTCCTCCCACATTCTGCAGGAGGAACATTCAACTGCCCTAGCCTCCATTCCCACTGAACTAACTTCCCAACTAATGAAAAATAAAAAAATAAAAAACTTGTTAGTTTAACAATAACTTGTTAGTTATTCTTACATAGATGATTTTTTTATCCTGATTAAAATTCCTGGTGTATCAAAATTACCCTGGAAATGTCAATGATAACAGTTGAAAAGAAAAATTTGTTAATTACACTCAAATTATGATCTTTAAATCACAATGTCAGACGACACACCAAAATAAGTTTGGTAAAAATCTTTTTGGAGCCTATTCTAAAGTTGCAAATTATAAAGTCAAGGTTATTTCTCAGAAGATAAATTTTTGCAGAGAGATATTAACATTCACAGACCAAACACACACATTCTCACAGGTCACAAACATCAGAGTTAACTGTTTGCCCTCTCTCATGGCTACAGATTCTCAACGAGACAGCAATTTCACAATTACTTAATTAAAATACTGAACAAAATCTTCCATTCTCCTTCGTCAGAAAACGTTATCTGTGTTATTCCATTTAAGTCAATTTCCACTGATTGATTTTATAGCATAAGCTACTGTTAGAGACGTATTTTTTTTATGTACAGGTGACCTGCTTGCTGAAATGGTTACATTTTTCTCCAGAACCGAAGGAGGCGGAGAACTTGGAATGATGCCATATGCGTCTGTTACATGATCTCAAACATTATTTATTCTTTCCTTTAATGTTACTCAAAGTTCTTTCTTGTTTTTTAAACTGAGTTCAATTTTCAATGTTGGCTATTTAACTAGTGTTTGAAAGAGATATTCAAATTAATTGAATTACTGCCACTTTTATTAACTGGGTTACAACCTTTCTGGGACATTGGGCGCGATTCTCCACTCCCCACGCCGGGTGGGAGAATCGCGGGAGGGTCGGGCGAATCACGACACGCCGCCCAAGCACCCCACGTGATTCTCCCACCCACCCCCAAAATGGCGTGTCGCGGAATCGCCGCTCGCCATTTTTCACGCGACCGCCGATTCTCCGGCCCAAATGGGCCGAGCGGCCTGACGTTCCCGACCTGTTCACACCGGCGGCAACCATACCTGGTCGCTGCCGGCGTGAACATAGCGTGAAAGGTAAGTTTGCGGCTTGTGGGGGGCGGAGAGAGGATCGAGCACCACATCCGTGTTCGGGAGGGGACTGGCCCGCGATCGGTACCCACCGATCGTCGGGCCGGTGACTCTAAGAGACGTACTCTTTCCCGTCCGCCGCCCCGCAAGATCAAGACGCCATATCTTGCGGGGCAGCGGAGGGGAAGATGGCAACCGAGCATGCGCGGGTTGGAGCCGGCTAACCTGCGCATGTGCGGCTGACGTCACTTAGGCACCGCCGTCACAGCATTCTCGGCGCGCCGCTTTGACGCAAGCGTCAAGGCCCGGCGGCCGAGTTTCTCACAACGCTGCTCCTAGCCCCCCGGGGGGGGGGGGGGGGGGGGGGGGGGGGGGGTGAATAGGGTGCGAGGAGCGGCCTCCAACGCCGTCGTGAAACTCGGCCGAGTTCACGACAGCCTTCCCGATGCCGCGCGGGAACGGAGAATCGAGCCCATTGTACCTTCCCCTCCTCATTCCTCAATGACCGCGAGGTCTGATCTCTTGGATTTTTACTTTATTTGATTTTTTTTTTCTATTCCTTTGGACATGTCTAAACTTTTAGTTAATTTAAAATGTCCATTCCCAGGAAGCCTGTTTCTTTCCCCTCTTCTTGAGACATTCCAGGACAGTCCTTAGCCGTAATTGTAGCAGTTTCCTGTGATTCTTTGCCAGTTTGCATAATCTGTACTGCCGCTATTTTTTCTCGCTTTATTGCTATGCTTAAAATGATTTGTTGTGAATGTGGGAGAGTGAGAGCTCAATTCCTTTAAACTAGGCTGTTTTTCAAACGGTGTGAAGGCTTTGTATCTGTCATTTACATTATTAGCTTAACACTGCACGAGGGTGCACTTAATTTCTGTCATTTATTCTTCTAACTGGTGAACTAAGATGACTCCTGCTTTATTTGTCGTATCTCGCTTCTCATGTATCTCACCATTTTCTCTGTTCTACAGGAGCTGCGTCGAGATCCCACCCATCTTTGATCATTGTTTTTTTTGGAGCAGAGTATTTTGCTCTTATCCGTACGCCAGACTCATGGATCCCCGGGGATCCCAGAAAAGTGGCCTTGTGTCTCTCTTTTCTTTTCCATGATGTGTTAACCGTGTCGTCTCTATCACCCGCGTATCCGCTGTGACTAGGCGACTATGCTCAGAGGCTTTTACCTTTCGTCCACTCCCGTAGGGTGGTGGTCCTGGCTTGGCAATGACACGGCAAATTCCGCGACCGTTCACACTCAACAGTCTGTGCATCTCGGATTCCCAACTAACTCTGGCCGTCACATGAGAGCTCAATTGCCCCCTTAATTTAGGCTCAGCATGTGTCCTCGAGCAGCCAATTAGTACTAAAGAAAATGGTACAGCGGACCAACAAAACAAAACCAAAAAAGAAAAAATTTAAACTGAGTCTTTTACTCACTTGGCCTTGATACCAGATTCGTTGGATGTTGCTTCGCTATCCGTCCGTCTCACCGTGTGACTCTAATTTCTGGCGGTCAAAGGTTTAACTACTCACCTCATCCACTGGCTCAAGCGGCATCCAGCTCAGCAACATTCCGCCAGACTACGCCAAATGTTAGAGGTGAAAATATTCACACAAAGGCCTGAGTATAAGTAAAAAAGAGCAGTTTATGATGTCAGAATTCTGGGAAAGAAGGCCTGAGACTCCGCAGCCTATTGACAGCACCTTTTCTCACTTGAGCTATGGCTCACACGGGTTAATATACAGATTCAAGGGGCAGACTCTTATTTATATACAATCAATCAACTATATTCGCATCACACTTTATTACATGCAGTCAATCAATTTTCTTAGCATCCCAGTTATCACATATATGGGTAAAGTGGGTGTTGTCCTAATCACCCCTAACCTCATACAGAAGTCATTCAAAACTCACACAAGGATATGTCCTGCCTACAGCTGTGGACAAGCTTTACCAAGGATACGTTGCATGTCTTGTTCTGTGAAGCTGTTATGAGCGGCTGTTGGGATACTCCCTATACATAGCCACGGTTGGTTCTCATGAGGCAGTTTACAGGGAATGTGGCTTGTTCAGCCATTTTGTGTCTTTAACATCACAAAATAGCTAACAGCCATCAGAAAATGCCCTCCAACAGGCAACATCTCAGACCACAGACGAACCACGGAGGAAACGTAGGTACAATTATAATCGAGATAGCTAGCCAGAAATAGAAGCAATGATCAGCATATTATTCCAAGAGTTGTTAATTGGGTACTTTTGCAGTAATTGTAATAATTACGCTGCCTTATGGTGCTTAATTATTTCTACAATTGTGACTAATAATTTCAGGGTCCATCAAGTTTGTTTCTACTCAAATGATGTGTTTATTCAACTGCGAACTGATCACTATTCAGAAGTTGGTCATGGAAGCGTATACATGGTTAAGGAGAAAAACAGTGCAGCGACACACTACTGTGTGCACAAGCTAACATCCCACCGACAGTGAAACTCGGACTTATGGACACTTGCATATCATAGACAGCATAAAATAAGGGACCGTCCCAAATATTCTACACGATAAAAATGGTACACTGCAATGATGGGCACTCTTAAATGATGGAGAACAGTCAGATTTCAATGTACCAAGTCCTATTTACTTCACAGCTCAGAACATCAGGCAGTGTACCTTTCCCAAGGTGAACTGAACATAGTGTTCCAAATGATCAGCGATCTGTGTGACTACTGACAACTTTTTAACCTCGATATTTGAAATGACTTTTTATTGTCACACAACAGCACGGTAGCATTGTGGATAGCACAATGGCTTCACAGCTCCAGGGTCCCAGGTTCGATTCCGGCTTGGGTCACTGTCTGTGCGGAGTCTGCACATCCTCCCCGTGTGTGCGTGGGTTTCCTCCGGGTGCTCCGGTTTCCTCCCACAGTCCAAAGATGTGCAGGTTAGGTGGATTGGCCATGATAAATTGCCCTTAGTGTCCAAAATTGGCATTAGTGTTGGGTGGGGTTACTGGGTTATGGGGATAGGGTGGAGGTGTTAACCTTGGGTAGGGTGCTCTTTCCAAGAGCCGGTGCAGACTCGATGGGCTGAATGGCCTCCTTCTGTACTGTAAATTCTATGATTCTATGAACACAATGTCCGGACAGCCTTTTTTGTTACTTTTTGAACAAGTAAACAAGTTGTTCATGTTAAAAGCAAACGAGCGTGGATGCTGGAATCTGAAACGAAAACAGAAAATCCTGGACAATCTCAGCAGGTCTGACAGTATTTGTGGAGAGAATGGAGCTGACGTTTTGAGTCTGGATGGCTCTTTATCAAAGTTTTTCAGGACTTTTGTCCATTTCAATTTGCACTGCACTTATTCATTATTCTTTCCTTGACCTCATAATGTACTTTCAATGCTACATTTTGCACTTTTCATCGACTGCCTACAGTGCAGAAGGATGCCATTCAACCTATCGGGTCTGCACAACCCTCTGAAAGAGCTCCCTCCCACTCCCCCACTCTATTCTCGTAACTCCACCTAACCTGCACATCTTTGGCACTCAGGGGCAATTTAGCATGGCCAATCCACCTAACCTGCACATCTTTGGCACTCAGGGGCAATTTAGCATGGCCAATCCACCTAACCTGCACATCTTTGGACTGTTGGGAGGAAACCGAAGCACTGAGAGGAAACCCACACAGACAAGGGGAGAACATACAAACTCCTCACAATCACCCAAGGCGGGAATTCAATCCAGGTCCCTGGCTCTGTGAGGCAGCAGTGCTAACCACTGTACCACCGTGCTTCCTATCTCGCTACTTTCCTCTTGCATCCTGCGTGAGCTTCACTTTTGACATATTTAATGTCTGGCTGACTTGCAGGGATCCCAGAATTGAGTTGAAACTCTTATCGAGGTATTAGGCTCTCACAGGACTTCCATCAATATGGCTCATGGTATGATCCAGAAGAAGGGGTAAAGTGGCTGATTATATTAATTGTTCTGACATTCCATACCAAAACACAACCATCGCAAGCACAGAGTGAAACAAAAGTACCTAGAACTCTCGTCACTGTACCATGATACTGCCCCAGGAGCCAACTTCTTAAAATACAAACAACTTATACTAGCCTCCTAGTTCTCCACAATGCACAGGTTATAGAAATATAGAATTTGCCTCTTATCTAAAATTTGATCTTGGGGTCAAGGATGTCTTGCTTCCACTCTGGGGTGGTGGGGTTTGTGATGGCTGAATAGTCCGATCCTGGATCCATAGACACAGCCACAGGTTTGGCAGGTGAAGTTTGATGAGGTGGGTGGTGGGACGCTCTGGATCCTGTGCTGCCTTTCCGCTGATCATGCTTGGTCTCCGTATACTCCACCCTGCGACACTCGCCATCTTCACGGATGCTTCTTCTCCAGTTTGTGCGTTCTAAGGCAAGTGATCCCCACGTGTCGATGGGGATATTGCATTTCTTTAAGAAGGCTTTTGGACTGTCCTTGTAGCATTTCCTCTGCCCGCCCAGAGATCACTTGCCATTGAGGAGCTAGGAGTAAAGCACTTGTTTCGGGAGTCTTGTGTCAGACATGCAAAAAATGGAGCCCACCCATTGCAGCTGGTTGAGCGTGACCTCTACACTGGGTATATTGGCCTGGGTTGTTCTTCTGTCAGGATGTGCGGGTCTTCAAACTTCTGTACCTCTGCCTGATGGAAGGGTCTGGAAGAGGGCAAATTCTGGGTGTGAGGGGTCTCTGACAATGCTGTCTGCCTTCCTGAGGCAGTGGGAGGTGTATACAGAATCAATGTGGGGGTGGCAAGCTTGTGTGATGCGCTGGGCTGAGTTCACCACACTGCAGTTTCTTGCGATCTTGGACCAAGCAATTGCCATATCAGGCAATGATGCAGCCGGATAGGATGCTCTCTGTGGCACATCAGTCGACACTTGTGAGAGTCGATGCAGACATGCTGAATTTCTTTAGCTTCTGTAGGAATTAGAGACATTGTTGGGCTTTCTTGACTGTTGCATCAATGTAAGTGGGCTAGGACAGACTGTTGGTGATGGCGACATCCAGGAACTTAAAGCTATCAACCATCTCCACTTCAGAGCCATTGATGTAGTTGGGGGTGTGTGTCGCGCTGCACTTCCTGAAGTCGATGATCAGTCTTTTGATCTTTCCAACATTTAGAGAGAGGTTGTCTTCTGTACACCATGCAGCCAAGTGTTCTGTCTCCCTTCTGTAGTCTGATTCATCGTTGTTTGACATACAACACCCACAGTCGTATCATCTGCAAACTTATAGATGGATGATACTGATTTGACCCTAGTTTGCACACATATCGGGTCCGTGGTAGTTCCGTTGGTGAAGATCATGGCTTGCATGTTATTATGGCGTAGATGGAGAATCCTAACAAATTTGAGGAGGATGTTCCACAACCCCTCATGGTCAACAAGAGTCAAAGGCCTTTGCAAGATCGAAGAAGGCCAAGTACACAGGGTGATGCTGCTACCTGCACTTTTCCTGGATTTGTCACGCACTGAAGATCATGTCCATTGAGCCGCTTGATGGGCGGAAGTTGCACTGAGGCTCAGGGAGGAGCTCTTCAGCCCCTGGGAGGAGGCAGTTGAGGAAGATTTTCACGATGACCTTGCCTGTGGCAGAGAGTTGGGATATTCCTCTGTAATTTCCGCAATTGTACCTGACTCCTTTCTTGAAGATGGTCACAATTAAGGCATCTCTGAGATCACCGGGCATACTTTCTTCTTTCCAGACAAAGCTGATGAGGTTGTGGATTCTTGTCTGGAGTGCCTCTCCACCACATTTTAATCCTTCTGTGGGGATTCGAAGGCCAGATGCCTTGTTGTTTTCCAGCTGTCATTGTGTTACAATATAATCCAATCCCATTTTAAATTCTTACCACTCTCCTCCATCCTGTAACCTACAGCCTTTATGATGGTCTAATTGTTTGCGGGACTGATAACACCCATTTTGTCTCTCTAAGAGGATGTGAGGCATCACTCAACTTCCCTGTTCAATGGCCATTTGTTTTAATTTGTTCACAGGATGTGAGTGAAGTTTGCCACCCTCGTTGAACTCAGAAGGTGGCGGTTCTTGAAACGTTGCAACCTGTACCAATTTCTGAGAATATTTGAGCCTGTGCAAAAGCTCTTATTATCATTAGACAGCACAATGTCCTTTTTTAATGAACTGTTTATTCAAAATGAGAATGGCTGATCCCTGAAACATACTTCAGTCATTAGTGTTGTTTTGCATGCTGTACTCCCTTTGCGGAACCTAAATCACACTCGCTAGCAAAGATCAAGTTGCTAGTTTCTGATTAAACAGTTATTTAATTGGCATTATTACGTGCTATGTTCCATTGAATGACTTAACTCACTGGTGGCAGTACATTGCCATGCAAAAATAATGCCTCACTAATAATTCAGCACTCAGTATGCAAGGTTGTCTTAACGCCTGCAGACAGAACGGCTCCAGCCAAGAAGGTTGGCTGTTTATCTAAATGGATTCAATCAAAAGTCCCTTCAATAATTGCCATAGATGCGGCAATTTACTGACTATCTCCTCTTTAACGAATCCCAAACTGGCTTGTTATTGGTAATTCAAGCTCACTTTTTTAAATGCAGTAAAAAAGGATTGGTTACTAGAAAATTGAATGTTAAAAATTGACTTTTGTGAGCTAAATGTAGATATTTTCCTTTGAACATCCTAAATTGCTAAATTACTGTAGGATTTTAGATATAATGGGCGGGATTCTCCCGTACCCGGCGGGGTGGAAGGTTCCCGGCGGGACGCAGTGGCATGAACCACTCCGGCATTGGGCCGCCCCAAAGGTGCGGAATCCTCCACACCTTCAGGGACTAGGCCGGCGCTGGAGTGGTTTGCGCCCCGCCGGCCGGCGTGGAAGGCCTTTGGCGCCACGCCATCCGGGGCCGAAGGGGCTCCGCCGGCCGGCGCGGGTCCGCACGTGTGCAGGAGCGTCAGTGGCTGCTGACGTCATCCCCACGCATGCGCGGGGGGGGGGGGTTCACCTTCGCGCCGGCCATCGCAGAGGCTTACACGGCCGGCGCGTAGAAATAGAGTGCCCCCACAGTATAGGGCCGCCGGCGGATCGGTGGGCCCCGATCGCAGGCCAGGCCACCGTGGGGCCACCCCCCGGGGCCAGATTTTCCCCCCCCAGGACCCTGGAGCCTGCCCGCGCCACCAGGTCCCGCCGGTAAGGGACCTAGTCCAATTTACGCCAGCAAGACCTGCATAGAACGAGCAGGACTTTGTCCGATCGCGGGTCGGAGACTCGCCGGGGGGAGGGGGGGGGGGGGGGGGCTGTGAGCGGCCGCCGACTGGCGCGGCGCAATTCCCGGAGAATTCTCCATCGCCGGAGAATTCGGCAGCTGGGCGGGACGGGATTCATGCCGCCCCCTGGCGATTCTGCGACCCGGCGGGGGGTCGGAGAATCCCGCCCAATAGGTCAGGAGAAGTGACTTTTTTTCCTGATACACTGTGCTCTGTTACTATATAGTACTTGGGCTAGGTGCTTAAGATAGATTTTGCAACAGTTGGCGAGTGATAGTAATTACTGCCCTAAAGCAACATTAACATTGACCAGAAACTGAACTGGACTAACCGTATAAACACTGTGGCTACATGAGCAAGTTAAATGCTTGGAATCCTGTGGTGAGTAACTCACCTCCTGACTTCCCAAAGCTTGTCTACCATTCAGGAGTGTGATGGAATACTCTCCCCTTGTCTGGATGAGTGCAGCTCGAACAGCACTCAAGCGGCTTGAATTAATCCAGGGCAGGGCAGACCACTTGATTTGCACCCTTTCCACAAACATTCACTCCCTCCACCATCGACGGACAGTAGTAGCAGTGTGTGCCATCTACAAGATGCACTGTAGGAACTCACCAAAGCTCCTTCAGCAGCACCTTCCAAACTCATGGTCATTACCATCTAGACGGACAAGGCCAGCAATCATCTGGGAACACCACCAACTGGAAGTTATCCTCCAAGTCACTCACCATTGTGGCTTGGAAATATCTTGTCGTTCCTTCACTGAAACGGAGTTAAAATCCTGTACTCCCTTCAAGCGGAGTACAGGAACCAGCGGTTCAAGAAGGCAGCTCATTATCACCTTCTGAAGGGCAATAAATGTTGTCCTGTAGCCCATATACCTGAAATGAATTGAAAAAGAAGCAAATTGAAGTATTGGGGGATGCAGGGATTAAATCACAACTACCAATCCTGTTTGGAGCCAACAATAAACTATATATGGGCACAATATATTTCTCATCAGTATGTGTTTGGATCATACGTTATGGATCTAACTTTTAGCAAAGCTGTTAAAACTTTATTTTGGGCATTAGCTGAACTCTTGCCTCTTGAGTCAGAAGGTTGATAATTCAGGGCCAATTCCAGAAACTTGAGCACAAAACCCAGGCCCAGAGCAGTACTGAGGAAGTGCTGCACTGTTCGAGATGCCACCTTTTAGATGAAACATTCAACAGAGGCCCTGACCAGCTTCTCATGTGAACATAAAAGATTCCATAAGACTATAAGAACAGAAGTAGGCCATTTGGCCCCTCCAGCCTGCCCCGCCATTCACTACGGTCATGGCTGATCCAAAATTCCTCGTCTCCAATTTCCTGTCCTATCCCCGTAACCCTTGGTTCCCTTACAGATCAAGAATGTATCTATCATAATATGCACCGGTATATCATGGTGCAGACGCACACACTGATTGACACACAGCAAGACAAATCAACACACACACCGCAGCCAATCACCAGTTAGAGCACACTCACTATAAAGACAGAGGGCATAATTTTTCCCGCTCATTCGGGATGCAGCCTCTCAGAAGGCATAGGTCTTTAGTTTAATTTAACATAGTGTCGACCCACAGTGAAAGTATGTTCAACAGTTTCTAGCTTAATAAAATAGTGTTGTACTATTTCAAGTGTTAGTAGCCTGTATGTGTTACTGCTGAGGTAAACGCAATCTCCACGGATCCAGAGTGCCCAACACATCAGGCACCATGCTACGATTTTGATGAAGGACAGGAGAATTATCCCTCTTGTCCTGACCAACATTTATCCCTGAACTAACATCAGTAAAACATCAGAATGTCTGCTTATTTCACATCGCTGTTTGTAAGATATTGGTTGTCAAAATTCCTACATTTCAACAGTGCCTACAGTTCGAAAGCAATTATAAATGTATATCTTTTTGCTTCAGCTGTCCAATAGAATTCTCCCTTATGGACACCCAGTGTAGAATGTAACATTTACCATTTTGTGGAAAATAGACAATGCGAGTATGTTCCCTGTTAAACTGTTTTGATGCAGTGTAAATTGCTGCCAGGCTATTCAGAGTCAGACCTGTTAGTGATTAAATATGCAGCGAGAAAAGCTCTCCTGATTAGCAAACGGCTGTTGATGCTCAGTTTCTCCCCGAACAGTTCTGACTGTAGCAGTTTTTTGTTTTCAAAATGGGGGAAGAGAGATCGAAGGTGATGGATGGCAAAGGTCAGTTAACGGGAATTCAGTAAGTTGTGCTGCTGAAGAAAAAAACTATTGAAAGTTCAGAGCTTGAAGTATCCTCAAAATTGATCTAAAGCCTCAGTGGTCAAGTCAGTGACACACAGAAACTGTTGGACTTGTGATATTCTCCTGATGTTTCCCTTCCTCCTCCTTGGATTGCCATCTTGATGCAGTGGAGTGCTCCTAGAATTTCTTGTTTGCTCCTGATTAGGCCACCCATGGCATCAAGCTCAGGGGGAAGTACCAGACAAAGCGCAGTCCAAAACTAAGTCCTCAACAGTAGAACAGCAAAGGAAGACCGTGCGTTTCTCCGGCTGCAAAGGCAGAAGAAGGTTGGAGCGTCAGGTTGGTCATGGTCATTGCGGCTCAAGGTGTCACTAAACTCGAACCATCAACCCATCAAATTGTATGGACAATGACTGCTTCCCAAGGCCCCCACATTAAACAAAGTTACATGTCAGGCTTCTGTGAGGGCCCATTTGTCAAGTCCTGTGGCAATGAAAAAGTAGTGACATGGACAAAGCTGTGAACCTCAGAGTCTCTAATCAAGAACCTGCACACAGGCAACAGATACATGAAGGTCATTGGACACCTGTTTTGGGACACAGGTGTCTTTAGGCAGCAATATCCTCTTCAGGATCCCCTCTGCTCATCCCAAGTGGCGTTGGGGGCTAGAAAGGATGCCCTAAAAATAATCTGTCCCACCTTCTCCCTGTTGGGGAGCCACACTCTGCAGGAACACCATCCTTGTGGTCAAAGAAATAAAACTTCAAACTTTGCAATTTAGAATGTTAGAACAATCATGGACAAGCTCAAGAGCAACTGTCCGGAAAGAAGAAGTGTAATCGTATCACCTGAGCTAGCAAGACTCTAAATGACTATCATTGCCTCATTGAAATCTGCCTTTCTGGGGATGGGAAGCCAAAAGGAACAAGCAGGAGATACACCTTCTACTGTAACGGAAAGGCTGACAGTAACTTCTGCATCCATGGGGTTGGTTTTACCATCCGGAATGTTCCATAGACGAATATCCATTGATCAAATTAGGCAGGAGAAGACATACTGATGGTTCACAACTGTTTCATTGTGATATTTTGTTCAGTACAAACCCTGGTTGCTACTCTTCCCTTCTGGATCCTCTGGCCTAGAAGCACATCGGGGGAAAACCCAACTTTTAAGTACAAGCTTCAATGAGCATCACCTCAGAGCCATAAAAACAAATTACTGCGGATGCTGGAATCTGAAATGAAAGGGAAAATGCTGGAAAATCTCAACAAGTCTGGCAGTATCTGTAGGGAGAGAAAAGAGCTAACGTTTCGAGTCCGATGACTCTTTGTCAAAGCTCAGACAAAGCTCAACCTTAGAGCCATAATCATTATGCTGCCATCATCAATGTTTATGCCCCCACCCTTGTCTCTGATAAAGATGTTAATGAAAAGTTATATTCTGGCCTTGATGTTGTTGATGAAGAAGAGCAGACCTTCCTTGTGGGGAAATTTAATGCCAGGTTGCCCATGACTGGAGATGTCTGGAGAGAAACCATTGGGAAAATAGGGTGGAGAAAGTCAATGAAAATGGTATGCACCTGCTGATAAATGGTTTGCTCATCTTAGAATGAGCATGGCCTCATTCTAAGAAGCACCCTCTTCCACCAGAAAGACGGATATGAAACCACATGGAGACATCCTGAACAAAAACACTGAACCTCCTGGATTGTTCAATTCTTCAAGTCAAAGAACTAAGTGGTGTCTGTAATAATTGATCCAGATGGAAGACTGTTGCCTGCTGGTCAGATCATCGACTTGTTCGATTGGTGGTGAACATCCACCTTGCACCAAGACATCACAAGACCCAAAGGTCGAGGAGGAAGAAGATCAATGTATCAGCCAAAAAGCAACCTGCCCAAGAGAAGACTTCCAAGGGCAACTTACAACTAATCAGGAAATTCTTCACACATCCAAATTAATTCTGGAACATTGGTATCAAACAAAGTGAGCTGTACTCAGCTCCTATGTCCAAAGCATTGTGTTTGAGCATCAGCATCGCCAGGACTGGCTCAATGAAAATTGGGCTGAAATATGTGTCCTCACAGAAGATAGCATCCTGACTACTACTAGGGGCTGTACATAATAAATAATAATAATCTTTATTATTGTCATGCAAGTAGGTTTACATTAACACTGCAATGAAGTTATTATAAAAGTCCCACACTCCAGTGCCTGTTCGGGTACACAGAGGGAGAATTCAGAATGTCCAATTCACCCAACAAGCATGTCTTTTGGGACTTGTGGGAGGAAACCGGAGTACCTGGAGGAAACCCACATAGACCCGGGTGAACGTGTAAACTCCGCACAGACCTGGGACCTCGAAACTGGGATCCTGGCACTGTGAAGCACTAATTCTAACCAGTGTGCTACCGTGCCACCCTAGCTCCCATCATGGGCATTTGTTCTTTGCGATTCTTCAACTCTACCCACACTGATTCTATATCGTTTCAGAGATGTGGCTGCAAGGCGAGCAAGGCTGGGATCCAAATACCCAAGTTTATGCTTCCTATCAATAGGACAGTCATGTGGGCAGATGGGGCAAGGTTGCATTGTTAGTAAAGAATGAAATTAAATCGATAGCAAGAAGCGATATAGGATCGGAAGGCATCGAATCTGCGTAGGTCTAGGGTACCAGGTTCGATTCTCGCTTGGGTCAGTCTGTGCGGAGTCTGCACGTTCTCCCCATGGCTGCGTGGGTTTCCTCCGGGTGCTCCAGTTTCCTCCCACAAGTCCCAAAAGATTTACTTGTTAGGTGAATTGGAAATTCTGAATTCTCCCTCAATGTATCCGAACAGGCGCCGGAGTGTGGCAACTAGGGGTTTTTCACAGTAACTTCATTGCAGTGTTAATAAAAGCCTACTTGTGACAATAATAAAGATTATTATCACTTATTATATACAGCCCCTAGTCGTAGTCAGGATAAAGGCAGAAAATAAATCAGGAGATAGAAAAGGCATACAAGAAAGGCAATATTACTATAATTATGAGGGACTTCAATATGCAGGCGGACTTAGAAAATCAGGTTGGTAGCGGATTCCAAGAAAAGGAATCTGTGGAATGTCAACTAGATGTTTTTTTGGAGCAGCTTGTGGTAGACCCCACTAGGGAACAAGCAATTCTGGATTTGGTGATGTATAATGTGGCAGACCTGATTCGGGAACTTAAGGTGAAGGAAACCTTAGGCGGCAGTGACCACAATATGATAGAATTTACGCTGCAGTTAGAGAGGGAGAAGCTGGATTCAGAGTCATGGTATAAGACATGGTGTATAAGATAAATGTATGGTATAATGACATGAAGGAGGAGATGGCCAGAGTTGATTGGCAGGAAAGTCAGTGGCAGGGGTTTTGGGGATTAGGGAGGCACAACAGAAATTCATCCCAAGGTGGAAACATGCTAAGGTGAGGACAAGGCATCCATGGCTAACGCGGGACATCAAGTACACCATAGAGACAAAAGAAAAAGCATCCAAGGTGGCGAGGATTAGTGGGAAACCAGAGGATTGGGAAGCCTTTAAAAGCGAGCAGAGGACAACTAAAAAAGCAATAAGGGGGAGAAAATGAAATTTGACTACAAGATAGCTAGTAATATAAAAGAAGATAGCAAGAGTTTTTTTTTCAATATATAAAAGGTAAGAGAGAGGCAAGAATAGACATTGGACCACTGGAAAATGAGGCTGGAGAAGTAGTAATAGAAAACAAAGAAATAGCAGAAGTCCTGAATAGTTACTTTTGCATCGGTCTTTGCAGTGGAAGACACCAGTGGGATGCAAGAAGTTCAGAATAATCAGGAGGCAGAGGTGAGTGTATTCGCCATCACTAAGGAGAAGGATCTGGAGAAACTGAAAGGTCTGAAGGCAGATAAATCACCTGGACCAGATGGACTACACCCCATAATTCTAAAGGAGATAGCTGAGGAGATTGTGGAAGCATTTGTAGTGATCTTTCAGGAATCACTGGAGGCAGGAAGGGTCCCAGAGGACAAAAATATGGCTAATGTAACACCCCTGTTTAAGAAGGGAGGGAGGCAGAAGACAGGACATTATAGGCTGGTTAGCCTGACTTCGGTCGTTGGTAAAATTTTAGAGTCCATTATTAAAGGTGAGATTGTGGAGTACTTGAAAGTGCATGATAAAATAGGACTGAGTCAGCACAGCTTCGTCAAGGGGAGGGCATGTCTGGCAAAGGAGAACCAGCGGACATGATCTATTTAGATTTCCTGAAGGCCTTTGACAAGATGCTGTCACGGAGGCTGTAAAATAACTTAAGAGCCCATGGTGTTAAGGGCACGATAATGGCATGTATAGAGGATTGGCTGACCGGCAGAAGGCAGAGAGTGGGGATAAAGGGGTCTTCTTAGGATGGCAACTGGTGTGCCTCGGGTCGGTTTTAGGTCCACAGCCTTTCGCAATATACATTAATGATCTGGAAGAAGGAACTGAGGGCATTGTTGCTAAGTTTGCAGATGATACAAATATATGCAAATAGAGAGGTAACATTGAGGAAGCAGGGGGGCTGCAGAAGGACTTGTACAGGTTTGGAGAATAGGCAAAGAAGTTGCAGATGGAATACACTGTGGAAAAGTGTGAGGTGATGATTATTAGGAAGAATAGAAGCATAGAGGCATAGACTATTTTCGAAATGGAAAAGACTTCAGAAAGCAGAAGCACAAAGGGACTTTGGAGTCCTTGTTCAAGATTCTCTTAGCATTCATGAATGTTAGTATTCATGTCGAGAGGACTAGAATACAAGACCAGGGATGTACTTCTGAGGCTGTATAAGGCTCTGGTCAGACCCCATTTGGAGTATTGTGAGCAGTTTTGGGCCCCCTATCTAAGGAAGGATGTGCTGGCCTTGGAAAGGGTCCAGAGGAGGTTCACAAGAACAATCCCTGGAATGAACAGCTTGTCATATGAGGAGCGTTTGTAGACTCTGGGTCTGTACTCGTTGGAGTGTAGTGTAGAAGGATGAGGGGGGGGGATCTTATTGAAACTTACAGGATACTGCGAGGCCTGGATAGAGTGGGCATGGAGAGGATGTTTCCACAAGTAGGACAACTAGAACCTGAGGGCTCAGCTTCAGATTGAAGGGACAATCCTTTAAAACTGAGATGAGGAGGAATTACTTCAGCCAGAGGGTAGTGAATCTGTGGAAATCTGTGCCTCAGAAGGCTGTGGAGGTCAAATCACTGAGTGTCTTCAAGACAGAGATAGTTAGGTTCTTGATTAATAAGGGGATAGGGGTTATGGGAAAAGGCAGGAGAATGGGGATAAGAAATACATCAGCCATGATTGAATGACGGAGCAGACTTGATGGGTCGAAGGCCTAATTCTGCTCCAATGTCATATGGTATTATGGTCTGATGAAAAGGAATAAAGTGCCTCCCCAGAATGCCACTGCCGGTGAGTACTAAATGTTCTAACCTGCTGGGATCCTGAATGAATGATTCTGAAAAGAAGACCATTACCAGTTGTAAACCAAGGACTTTAATCAACCAGCTTGCTGTGGGGAAAGCATGCTAATCAACCACTATTTGAAGCAAGGACTCTTTTCTTTTAACCTTCACCCTTATTATTTTTACACCTTCCCTCCTCTGTGTTTGTCTGTCTTGTGTGGGTGGGTAGAGGATGGAACAGTTAAAGGTGTAGGTTAGCTTGTTGTTTTCCAATGTGCCAACTGCATATTTAATCATCATTCTTGTCATAATTAAACAGTAATTACGTTTTCAACTTACAATCCTGGTGAGCATAATCGTTGAGCAGCTAAGGGTGCAAGACTTTGGGAATTTTGATAAGAATTATTGGTTAATTAATTTGTTTTGTATCTCCTGGATGAGTGGGGCTGGAATTGACTGTGCACTTGCCCAGGATGTCACAATAACACTATATATATAAACATATAAATAAGCAATAATATGTTTAACAGTTTTCCAAATGGAATATTCATGACTGAAAATAAAAGTTAAATAAAAAATGAAAGCTGTCAACTTTTACTTCTGAGTTAACCCGTGTCAATGAGAACCAGATGTTAAATCTTGCATTTGTGCAGTGTTCATAACAATAACATCTGTTGAAATGCAGTCTTTTTGAGGTTGAGGAGTTCCCTGCATCGTACATGCCACCTGAAGCATGCTTGAATCTTCCTTAACCATATCAAGAAGTCAGTCGGAAGATGTACATGTCAACCTCAGTTATGCTGTTTGGTACTAAGCAGCTGAAAGCTGTAAGACCAGAACGCACCTGCATTTTTTGCCGGTGAATCTGATATTCCCCTTCCACGAGAAAGCACATATCTCCCTTTCGGGTGTGCAATGGATGTGTGTTCACTCTTGCTGCCAAGCTAGCCAAATTTCTTCTGACAATGGAAATTGAATTTACCAGATGGTGTACTTCTACCTACCAAGCTTCAAGGGGAATAGTCTGTGACATGAAGCAAAAGTATTTTATTAAAGGTTGTAAAACTCTATATGAATGCCCTCCTGTCGGTGGCTTACCATAATTTGCAAACAGTGATCCAAAATGAGCACTTTGGAGAATTACACAGAAAAAACACTTAAGAGCATTCTGTAAAATTTTTAAAAATGCTATTTATTTCAAAAGGAATGGAGCATAAAAATAGGGAAGTCTTCCTAATACTATATAAGGCATTAACTAGACCACATCTGGGACACCGTGATCAGTTTTGGTCGCCTTATCTCAGTAAAGATATACTGGCATTGGAGGTAGTCCAGGGAAGATTCATGAGGTTGATCTTGGGTATGGAGGGATTTTCTTATGAGGAGAGGTTGAGTAGGTTAGACCTGTACTCATTGGAGTTTAGAGGAATGGGAAGCAACCTTATTGAGACATATAGGATTCTTAGCGGGCTCAACAGGGTAGATGCTGAGAGGATGTTTCCTCTTGTGGGAGAGTCTTGGACCAAAGGGCATAATTTCAGAGTAAGTGGTTGTCCATTTTTTCATTTCATTTAAAACCGGTTGAGTGTTAGATATATGGAAATTTTTCTCTTTTGTTTTTATAAATTGCTATTTTCTATTAACAAGACACTTTTTAAAATATAAATTTAGAGTAGCCAATTCATTTTTTACAATTAAGGGGCAATTTAGCATGGCCAATCCACCTAGCCTGCACATCTTTGGGTTGTGGGGTCGAAACCCACACAACCACGGGGAGAATGTGCAAACTCCACACGGAGAGTGACCCAGAGCTGGGATCGAATCTGGGACCTCGGTGTAATGAGGCAGCAGTGCTAACCACTGGGCCAACGTGCTGCCCCCTTAACAAGATATTTAAGGCCAAGCTTAAAAGTTGAGAAGTGACAGAATCTCAGAATTGTTATGGTGCAGAAGGAGGCCATAAGGCCCATCTGTCTGCACAGGCTCTCCAAATAAGCATTGTGACTTTGTGTCATTCCCCTGTCTTTTCCCTGTTTCTATTCAAATGATCATCTCATGCCCTCTTGAATGCCTCGATTGAACCTGCTTCCACCAGACTTCCAGGCAGAGCATTCTAGACCCTAACCAATCACTGTGTGAAAATGTTTTTCTCACATCACATTTGCTTCTTTTGCAAATCACCTTAAATCTGTGCCCTCTCGTTCTTGATCCTTTTACGAAGGGGAACAGTTTCTGTCTATTTATTCTGTCCAGTCCCCTTATGATTTTAAACTTCTCTGTCAAATTTCCTCTCAGCCTTTTCTGCAGGGAGAACAGCCCCAACCTCTCCAATCTATCCTCATAAAGGATGTTTCTAAGGGACAAAGAGTCATCTGGACTCCAAACGTCAGCTCTTTTCTCACCCTACAGATGCTGCCAGACCTGCTGAGATTTTCCAGCATTTTCTCTTTGGTTTCAAGGGTACAAACTGCTCAGCCAGTAAATAAAATATTGTTTATTGCAAGTCCTTGGTCGACAGCCTTTGGGAACCCAGCACTTCTCCAGTGAACATTACTGAAACAATCTTTCTATTTCAGATTTATTAACTGCATTTGAATTCTATCAGCTTTAGTGGTGGGATTTGAGCTAATGTCCCCAGAGCATTAGTCTGGGCCTCTGGTTTACTAATCCAGATATTACTACTACATCATTGCGATAAACCTGCCAAGGCCAGTCTTCCAACACCATACTATTTTATTTACATAATGGAAAAGGTCGCAGCCGTGACTTACAGCGCACATGTCCAACCCCGGGGACCTACAGGTTAAAGCAGTGGGTTCTAACCTCTGCTGCTAATTTTCCATTGGATGAGCTCTTGACCGCTCAATAGGTACGTTCATACTCCACAAATCCTGCAAGAAGATTTATTGATGATTCACCATGCCCTTTGTGGCCCCCGTAACATCCCTCCCTCCCATACGTCCGTTTCTACCCCAGTGCCCCCAGTGCGGAAATGTCCTTTCGCCACTTCGCGATCAGTCTGAGGTCAGTTGAGGGTGGGACCGGGTCTGGTGCTGCAAACCAATGTCCTCTGCTTCCATCACAGTGTCCGTGTCCCCGTTATCCGGAGGGATGAGTGCTGGATCGGCTTTGAGCTGTTGCCCAGTACTGGTGGCAGTACCTCGGTACACCTCCGTGGCCGGTAAGGAGGCTTCCTCGGTGGTGGGCTCCCTGCTCCTGAAGTGGCCCAGCTGTTTCTTTACTACCTTACTCTGGACCTTTTCTTTGTATGACACTGAGACCGTTTTCTCCATTATGATCCCATGGTCCCATCTGGGACCATCTCCAAAGTTCCTCACATAAATCTGATTGCCTATTTTGAATATTCTTTCTGTTCTTGCAGAGCCATAATTTTGTTTCTGGTTCCCTTGTTGGGACTCCTGCCTACCTGCCAAGTTTGGAAATAGTAGGACTAGAATCATAGAATCATGGAATTCCAGCAGTGCAGAAGGAGGCCATTCAGCCCTTCGAGTCTGCATCAATCTTCCAAAAGAGCATCCTACCTAGGCCCACACCCCCACCCTATCCAAATGGCTAGACATACATCGCATGTATGTAAAGGCTAGTCTGGCTAGTAAAGGCTAGTCTGGCCTTTGTGTCTTCTAAGCTCAAGAGTTGAATACTAGTTTGGAGGTGATCATATGTCAGCTCCCCGATGATGGAGACCACAGCACCCATGACCACCTCCATTTTCAATGGAAGCCCATTTACCAGCACTCCCACTATTATTGGGGTGATATGGTTTTGTTGCATTGTTCCTGTTTCTGGTGCTGGGTGTACCTGCATGGTGTGTGTCAGTAATGGGCTTGACTTCTTCCCTGAACAGCACGCATTTTGCCTCTTATTATTTTGTCTTGGCTATGCCCTTTGTAAGTGCTTGCAATAATCCATTGTCTGGCACCTGTACCTTTCCGGAGCAGCTTCCCTCAAATTCTCGGGGCTGTCATTGCATTTCTTTGACTGCCGTGTGATGCAAATTGAGATCTGATATTGTCATGAACTATCTGACATTACACAGTACCCTCAGTTGAGGAATGCTTACTGTAGTGCACAAGGCCCCTCCCATTAACTGGAGGACATTGCTGTCTGATGCCCCTTGTAGCTCCTGAGCTCCTTTTTCTGCAGTTTCAGTGCTAAGCTATTTCAATGCCTGTTTTTAAATCCAGGTTGAGTTCTACCAATAATTATTTTTGGATTGTCAAGTTGTTTATTCCGCATACCAATCTGTCTCACAGCATTTCATTCAGGGATGGTCCGAATTAACAATTTTTTGCAAATTTTTGTAATGTAGCTAAAGATTCAGTGGCAGGTTCTCTCTGCTATAAAACGCTATTTCTAGAGTATAATCGAGGGCTTTGGATCACTTTAAAAGTATTCGAGTCAGGGGCATCTGGATGGGTTTGACTTTTTATCATGATAAATATCGGGGCCCCATATGCTGTCAGTAAAATAATTTTCTGTTTTTCAATATTATTAGCACGGAAGATGTAATGCATGTGCTCTGTTAATGGGACCCTATCTTCTCCACTTACATCATAGGGTTCAAGATTACTGAAGGGCGGCATTATTTTTTTTCTTACTGGAGAAACCGCTTGTCCCCTACAATGAATGTTGCTTGGAGAAGAAAACTTGTTTACTCCTCATTGCCAATGAAATAATCTTGCCAAAGCCAGTCTTCCGACACCATACCGTTTTCTTTATGGAACAGAAAAGGCTGCAGCCGCAGTTTACAGTGCAGAAGTCCAAGCCTGGGGACCTATAGAATACCGGCGTGGGTTGAAGTCACGGGTTTTAAAAATGTACCCTGCTTGCTTCCCATTGGCCGAGCTTCTGCTTACTTAATCGGGAAGTACATACTGCATAAAGCATACAGGGAGATCTATTGCTGATTCCCCCATGTCCTTTGTGGCCACCATAACAGACCATCTCCCTGGTAAACCAAGGTGGCCTGCTAACGCGTTCTTGGTGGGACACCATGACCTACAGGCACCTCTAGCAGCAGCAATGCCCACCCCCGAGGCTATGGTGTCACAGGTAGAGGGTGCACCCCACATATCCCCGCAGCACCCCCCCCCCCCCCCCCCCCCCCCACAATTGCTGTGGTCTGCCTGCCTGGCCTAATCAGGCGGGGGAATAAAAAGGTTACCTTGTCTTCTACCCCCAGTCTCAGCAGCGGTCACCTCCATTATGGCATTGCTGAGGCTGTGTCGGCCTGATCCGATTGAGCTTTTGGAGGAAGGCTATCATCTTCACTTAGATAGGAGGCCTGGTGCTGGCCTCTTAACTGTCCACCACTGGTCACATTGCCTTTGGACCTATGTGTCCACACGGTCCTGACAGTGAAACTGCTACTTTGTTGAGAAAGCTCTGGCTTCACTCTGTTTCTCTGTCTCCATAGATGTTGCCAGACCTGCTGCCTGAGACAACATCTGACTGCTGCTGTGTGACATTTTTATTCTTTCCACCAATCACCCATTGCTGAGTTTCTGTGATTGAGATTGCCAATTAGTGCTGTGCACTCACTTCCCCTAATAACGGGGTAGAGGCGACTCAAGCTCATTTCATTTCGGATCAATACGAGCCAGCAGAGAGAGGAAGCTTTTATCACATCAGTCTGAGTCAGTGCTTGAACTCAGATCCCAGAGGAAGAGTTAGCATTGCACAAGTTGGCTCCTAATCAGTTTGTGGTGGTGCAATGGGAATAAATACGATTTGAGATGCAGCTGAAATAATTTTAGCAGTTTTACTGAAACAAGTGTAGATACGAATCAAATTCAGCTGCAAAATGCAGTATACTTGAAATCTGTATTGTAAAATATATTTCTAATTGTTCTAAAATGCAACAGCGGATGGTGCAAAAATATTTATAAATTCTCCACAAAAATATCACAACTACATGTACATAGATTATGCACAACCTCAGGCAAACTTTCTTTGGGCTTCCTGGTTTCTTTATTGCAGAGTCAGACTTGATTCAAGAGGATTAGAAGTTTTTTGACCTGATCCATCCATAAGAACATATGGCCATACAAAATAAAAGCAGTAGAGGTCATGGGGACAGCACGGTGGCACTGTGGTTAGCACTACTGCCTCACAGCTCCAGGAACAAGGGTTCGATTCCGGCCTCTGGTGGCTGTCTGTGTGGGGTTTGTACATTCTTCTCGTGCCTGCATGGGTTTCCTCCGGGTGCTCCGATTTCCTCCCACAGTCCAAAAATGTGCAGATTAGGTAGATTAGCTGCTAAATTGTTGTAGCTGGGATTGCGTGGAAAGAGCGTGGCAGTGCAAATATAATGTTATCATTTATTATGAGAGGAATGTATTACAAAAGTAGGGAGGTTATGCTTCAGAGGTACAGGATATTGGCGAGATCACATCAGTGTACAGTATTGGTCTCCTTGTCTAAGAAAAGATGTAAATATGTTAGAAACAGTTCGGAGAAGGTTTATGAGACTAATACCAGGATTGAGCAGATTATGAGGAAAGGTTGGAGAGATTAGGAGCGCAATTCAGCAGTCTTGGTGTCGGGTCGAGGCCATTGAATCTCGAGAGAGTTTCATGACACACCAAACGCCTTGTGAGGAGTTATGATCTCGCCCAGAGACAGCGAGATCCAGATGCTAGCTTGGCATATAAGTCTTCTATTTGTGACATGAGGTATCTATCCAGTTTGGAAATCTGATTGACCATAATCCTATAATCCCCACAGAGGTGGACCTATTTGTCTGGCTTGAGGATGGGGACGGTAGGTGCTTCCCACTTTGAAAATTGCACAGGTCTATTTTAAGCCTAAATTTTCCAGGCACCCAATCTCTGTCTTTACCTTCCAACAGTGAATATGTAACTAGTCTTGCTTTAAAATATTTGGGCATAGCATCGGGGTCGACATTAATTCTATTTTTCAAAGGCTCTCCTGGAAGACTTCAGGGTATTCGGTGGTGACTTCACGTAGTCCTCTCATGTCCAGCCTGAAAATCTCTATTCAGTTAAGGCTGATCCGCTGAAGCCAATCTCTCCCCATAAGAGTTGGTCCCTGTTCCCGCACAATGATGAATGGTGGTCGGACTGATTGCTACCTGTAGGTCACCTGAGCTGCTGTGGTGCCCTTGATCCACAAAGGCTCCCCCGTGGATTTGGCTAGTCTGGCCCTGGTGCCTTCTAGACTCAAGGGTCGGATAGCAGTTTGGAGGTGATCAAATGTCTGCTCTCCAATGACAAAGGGGGTATCCCCCGTGTCTACCACCATTTCCAATGAGTGACCATTTACCAGAAGTTCTAGCATTATTGGGGCGACCTTGGTCATGATACAGTTTAGTTGCATTGTCTCTGCTTCCAGGAGTGTTTATACCTACATATTACAATCCTGTGTTGGCCTTGGCTTCTTCCCTAAGTAGCACACATATTGCCTACTCCTACCGCTTTGCCTTGGCTGTGCCCATTGGCAGTGCCATTCAATATTCTCTCGCCTGACATCTGCAACCTTCTGGAGCAGTTTCCTTAGCATCCTGAGGACTGTCACAATATTTCCTTGTGTGCAGGGAAATGCGAGCTGCGCTCTGATTTGGTGATGGACTATTTACACAGGCACCTTCAGTTGAGGAATGGTCACTTCTGCACGAGGCCCCTCTCTCTAACTGGAGGGCATTGCTGCCTGGTGCCCCTTGTCGCTCCTGAGTCTATTTTTCCAGGCACAAGGCTATCTCTATGGCTATTTTAGATCCAGATTGGGCACTGCCAGGAACTTTTTTTGAGTTATCATATTGTTTATTTCGCACACCAATCTGTCTCGCAACATTTCGGTCAGGGATGGGCCGAATTTACAATGTTCTGCTATTTCCTCAATCGGGTCAAAGATTCTCCCTGCCATGTCAATGCAGTACCTCTGGAGGATAATAATAATCTTTATTATTGTCACAAGTAGGCTCATATTTACACTGCAATGAAGTTACTGTGAAAATCCCCCAAGTCGTCTGTTTGAGTACACAGAGGGAGAATTCAGAATGTCCAATTCACCTAACAAGTATGTCTTTCTGGCCTTGTGGGAAGAAACCGGGGCACCCCATGCAGACACGGGGGGAACGTGCAGTCTCCGCACAGACGGTGACCCAAGCGGGAATCGAACCTGGGACCCTGGCGCTCTGAAGCAACAGTGCTAACAGAGGCACGCATGCGTGGGGACAGCTAGCATTCTGAAAGCCGGTCGCGGTCGATATTTTTAAAAGCTGGTCGCGGCCATTGGGCACCTTTTCCCGCAATCGGGAACGCTGCGATATATGGCCCCGCGACCCTCCCGACAACCGTCCACAACCCACGTGTAGTTCGCGACCGAGTTTGAAAATTACTGTATTAAGAGGTCTTCTTTAAGTAGTGTGGTCATTTTCAGTGCATTTCATGTTGTGTGGTGCTACAATGATCAGATTTGTGCATAACATTCACAGAAGGCTGGTTAGTGCCTTTAATTTGGGGTGTAATTGTGGCTGTTGCATAATCTACCCAGAGAGTTATTCACCAGAATCTGCTGTGAATAATCTCCAGCTAAACACAAAGGAATCCCACAGCTACAGATTGACATGGTGCAGGATCTTACACCTTCATTTAATAAAGATATTGAGCCATCAGCCATTCAGTTAAGTGGAATACACTGGATTAGTAGTTAGTAATTGAAAAGTGATGGAATTAACAAGATAAGGGAAACTCTTATTGATGAAACACTAACCCATTACTTTACCTCATGAGAATTTAATTAGTCACATGCAGAGTAACAGAGGGACAGGGTGCATTATTGATACATCTGCACACTCAGATTGCTATGGAGATGTTCACTTATAAAGCTGTTATATTTAGAGTTTTACAGCACAAAAAAAGAGGCCCTTCAGCCCATCATGTCTGCACTAGCCATCAAGATCAATCTATTCTGATCCCATTTTCCAGCACTTGGTCTGCAGCCTTGTGTTTTCTGGGCCTCAGCCATATGAAGCGGTGCAACTGAGTAGCAGATCCTCTGAACGTTTATGAGGGAAAACACACATTTTTGTGATTTTATAATTGTGCATCACTTCTGGAACATAAGAGCATAAAGACAGAGCTGGCCATTTGGCTCCTCAAGCCTGCTCCACCAATTAATGAAGTCAACACTGATCTTTAACCTCAGTTGCACCATCATGCACTATCCCTCTATATCTTTTGATTTCCTCAGTAAACTCGAAGGCTGAGACTCCGCATCCCATTGGGATAGAGAGTTCCAAAGGTTCATATCCTTTAGAGTGAAGATTTTTTTTTCTCATCTGTGTCCTAAATGGCTGATACCTGTCATAATATCCACTCATGTATATAATGAGATGCAGACAGGCAGTGATTGACACATAGGATGACCAGTAAGCATACAACACAGTACAGCCAATCACCAGACAGGACGCTACCACTATAAAGCCAGAGGGCACTAGCTTTCCCGCTCTCTCGGGACCCAGGTACTGAGACAGTCAGAGTCCACGAGATAGCAAGTGCAAACACCATGCGGTAGCTAGTAAGTCTGGTCAGGCTACTACAAGGTCACCAGTCAGATCAGTATAGTAGCGACCCACAGCTGAATATGTATAGCAGTTCTATAGTTAAAGAAAACAGTGTTGGATCTTCTCCAGTGTTAGACGTCTGTTTCTAACTTCCCTGCATCGAGTGCAGTCCACATCGAACCAACCTGCCTGACACATCAATGCCTTATTCTGAGATTGTAGGCCCTGACTCCCCAGTCAGGAGAAACATCCTCCCACCTGCTACTACTTCAAGCTGGTGTGTTCAGGGACAAGACCAGCGAGTTGCAAGAGAACCTTTGGTGGAATTGATCATCCGTACAAATGAGAACATATGTGTCTGAAGAATTGAATGGGTGGATGCAGTTCAGGAATCAAAGGAGCCGCATTTGCGTCGATGTTTGTAAGTAAATGCTGGCACAACAAACCGTTAAAAGAACACCTAGGTGTGCTGAGATGGGAGCCTTGACCATTTTCTCTCTCTGGGTCAGACTTTCGAGTTTCAGAGTAGAAGAGGGCAGGTACAGGTCCATCCACCTAGCTACAGAAACAGTCAAATGCAAGTCGGAGACTATTTCATGACTCTCTCGTTGACAATGGAAATAAAAATGTTGTGATGTGTAAAGTGGGCTGCTGATTAGCTGGGGAGCATTTTACACTTGTCTACAAAGTCAGAATGACCTTGTTGCCAACAGGAGCCATGCCCTGTCCTTCCCCCGCTCCCATGCTGATTGTGAGATTTATCTGGTGAGCTTAAACCAGGGCTGGTTCTTTTCACGCTGACTCAGTGAAGCTGAATTCAAGAAATGCAACAAGGTCAGCCCAGCTCAAACCGGTTGAGTTTGACACCCTGTGTCAGCTTAACGTGCAACACAAGTCTCTGCAAAGGAAATCTTTCAGCAATAAGTAGGCTGAGCAACCAAATAAAACTGGCAATCCCTTTCTTCAGTTTAAGAGCTGCCTCAGCCAGGTTTGATCCAAATGTTCCCTCTATACTGGAAGGTGTATTCAGTGTCTCAATCCGTTGAATGCAAAAACCTTCAAGTCAGATTGAGGACACTGAAGTTCAATTGAAAATCACCTCATGAGACATTCCAGCAGATGACAGAGTGGGCAACCAAACACCCCCTTTGGCATATCAGCAGCAATTGAAAGTTCTCTGCTCCTGTTTAGCCCACCACAGGCACTGAAAGCAGCACAGGACTGGAAAAATAAATAGCTTTCGCAACAAAGGCAGTGGAAAAGAAAATCTGCGAATCCTGGGGCGCCTACATTAAAAGCAGAAAATGGAGTGTAGACTAAGCACATCAGCATCTGAAAAGGGAAAGGAACGTTTGCTCTTTTGGGTGTTCAGGCCCTACATTAAAACCAATAAGTGATTATGGGAATGTCCATTTGCAAATACTGACCAATCAACATTTGTAGAATCATTGAATGGATGTCGCACAATTGGACGCTCGTTGGTCGACTGTGCCAGCTCTCTATGTGCGCAATTCAATCACCGCGTTGTGCCTGGCGCCCCTCCCTGCGTGCTGGGTGAATAGCGGGAAAGACCAACATCGAGATTTGCGCCGGAGAAAACCCTTTTGCGATTCACCTGACTCGCTCCCAATGGCAAATTCCAGATCACGCCCAAAAATAATGAGAATATCATTAACCCTCATTTGCATTCATTTCAATCTAATTAATGAGATTGAAGTTGAGTGCAGCGACCTCTCAGGAACTACCAGACTCCCCAGCGGGAACTCACGGGGGAGTCGTTTAGTACTTTTCAAAAACAGGAAGCCGGGGGGGGGGGGGTGGAGCCCTCATGGTGGTTGGGCTTGGTTGGGGGCTGGAGCATTCCACATCTGGGGTCACCCTGGGCTGAAGGATGAGTGAATTTGCATCTGTGAGGCCTTCAAACCATCTTTAAATATTATGGAGACCCATAACAGGGCAACCACAACTGTAACCTGTCTGTCCTACCAGACTCTTCCAGAACAGAGCCCCGCAGCTTCTAACCTGAAATTTAATTTCACTCCCTTTGACTGTGAGCAGCCTCTAGTTTGACAGCTGAAGGCTATTTGAAAAGAGGAATTAGCCTTGTTAGTTGTAATAGCACTTCACTCTCCTCAACTCTCAAGTGACCTAGTGAGATCACGTGCCATGTCTCAGAGGATGATTAGTGCATGGCCTGTCCAGCGAACTTTGATGCCTGAATAGTGTGCCTGAACTCTAGGAGTGTCAGCACCATAGAAGCAGCTGCAACAATCGAACTCTGAAGAGCAGGGTGTTAGCACAGTGGATTTCTCATGACCAAAGGGTAAGTGCATGGGTGAACAGAGGACAGTTGAGCACTTTCTCCCTAATGTTCCCGGCAGACGTCTGGGGTCTAGGGGCTTCTGATTTGGCCAGGAGTGAGTGTGTAGAGCAAGATTTGCCAACGCAACTGGCTCACTAGATAGCACTCTGAGTGTAAGCCGGACACGGAAGGGTGGGGGATTTTGGGAGAGCTTGGGGGATTTGACGGTCCCAGGGCAGAAGTCCTAACTTATTGTCGGTCTATCCCCTTCTCCAATTCCTTATAGATATAATGATGTCTGCTGGAATCGGACCTGTGGCACCTGCCTTTGCATTACTTATGGCAGCCAAGGTGCAGATGCTGGAGATAGAAGCAATGCCAACACAGATGGGAAGCAGCACCCTGTGTGCAGATTCGGCCGCCCGTCAGATTGAGGAGGGAACCGGAAGGGGAGGCCAGTGATGCCCAAGGTGGACTGGCATCGTTGGTCATTCAATGAGCTGCTGGTCGCCATGTGCTGCAGAAGACTGTGTCTCAGCAGAGAGACAGTGTGGCACCTGTACCATGGTCTCATGGACTTGGCACCCCTTGGAGGAGGAGGACACCAGCTCCCAGGGCCTGGTGGGTCACTGTCGGCCTTAACCTTTATGCCACTTGGTCAATCGGTGATAGGTGTGGCACATCAGTCATTTGCCCACAGGTGCATCCAGGAGGTGACAGATGTTCTGTATGCGCGGGCATCCAACTACATCATCTTTTAGCCTCACCAAGCTGCTCAGGCTGCAGGATTAGCTGCCATTGCCAGGGTGCGGCAGGTCCACGGAACAATTGATGGCACACATGTTGCCCTGCGAGCACCTGGGCACCAGGGAGTGCCCCATATTAACAGAAAGGGGTTCAACTCCTTGAATGTTCAGTCGTGCGTGACCACTGCCTCAGAATCATGCAGATGTTTGCCCGTTATCCAGGGAGCATGTGTGACAGCTACATCCTGGGGAACTCAGAGATCCTCGGTGTCTTTAAGGACCACCCCAGGATGACAGGTTGGCTCTTGGGGGACAAGGGATACATGCTGAGGACATAGTTGATGATATTAGTGCGGAGGCCTGAGACCGAGGTGGAGACCCATTATAATGAGGCCCACGTTGCCATTCATATTCTCATTGAGCAGTGCATCGGCCTGCTGAAAATATGGTTCTTGTGCCTGGACAGCTCTGGTGGTGCTTGCAGACACTCTCCAGAGGGTACTCCGCATTTTGATGGTCTGCTGTGCCCTCCACAATCTGGCACAGCAGGGGAGCGATGTGCTGGAGGAGGATGTGAAGGAGGAGGAGGGACATGTGGTCTCATCTGAGGAGAAGGCAGTCCAAAAGGGGCTGGAGAATCCGCCTGAACAGGAGCCTGAAGATGAAGGACAGGTGGTAGCAAGGATCTGACATGCGAGAAACACCAGGGAGGCCCGCATTGTCTCCAGATTCTTCTAGGATGAGGTATGTGTCTGTCAGCTCAACCCCCATGCCCTACCAAACCCACCAATCCCCATCTCCATTTCTCTACCTCCTTAATTCCCCTCCCCTATTTCCCTCCCTCCCCCAATTCCACCTCCCTCACCCCCATTTGCCCCCCATTAAATCCCCCCTCCCCCCCTGTTGCCCAACCCCATCACACCGCTCCCCTTCCCGACCACCTTGTTTCCCCCTCCGAGGGTCTGTGCAACACCAATCCAGGGTGACTCTGTTGGCACTGTTAGCGCATCACCATACAAGGCAGGAGAGTGTTGATAACTCGCTGTGAGGACAGCTCTGGTGCTCCTCAGTTACTGAAAAAGTCTTGACTCCTGTCTTTCTGCTGATAGCACACACACCCATCTTCTCAGCTCGGTCTGCATCAGGAGCTTGTGATCTTGGACCACAGTGCCCCGGGACGGGAAGTGGGGGGAGCGGAGGACAACAGGTCGGAGTGCAGGCAGGCCCGCTGTGAAGATCAATGTGACAGAAGCTTCACATGTATCAATCATGACCTGTTTTAATAGTGAACATGTTACTGTGACAAATTTCCATTTCCCCTAGCTACAGATAGTAACCACAACCCCCCCACCACCCTCCCCACTCAGTGGCCCACTCCGTATTCCTCACTCTTCTTGAACTTTCATAGTCTATTGTTAAGTCTAGGTGTGTTCCCAGTATGCACGTCAGCGGAGGCAGCCTGCTGCTTTCCAGGCTCTGTATCCTTCGATGTCCTTCACTGACGTCCTTTGGAGGGCCTGGAGCTTGGGGGTACGAATGTCTGGAGAAGGGATTCGGAAGAACTCGAGAGCAGTCTCTTTGGTGGCAGGCCCCAGGTTGGCCCTGGGGGACTCCAGAGGACAGAAGGGCAGCTGGAGTGAGCCGCAGGGGCTTGAGTCATCTGGCGCTGCCAGTCCTGGAGGTTCCCCTTGTTTGCACCATGGTGTTGACACTCTCAGTGATGGTCCTCAGTGAGTGCGCCATGCTCTGGAGTGCCACAGCAATGTCCTCCCGAGTCTGGGACATGTCCTTCAGCAACTGGGACATGATGTTGAGGCCCTCAGTCAAGGACGTCACGGATTGAAACCATGCATTGGTCACCACCACTGAAGACGCGGTCACCACTTTAGCAGTGTTGGCCTCCTTGCCACAATTGTCGTCAACATCTCCTGCGCCTGTAGGCTTCGGGACTCCTCCAGTCGGCCTTGCAGTCAGCGGAATGGTGCTGACACCACCTACTGAATGTCACGGCTGTGTCCTATCACCTGCATCAGCTCTGGGAGAACCTTGTCCAGAGGCTTTGCATCGGACTGGGACCCAGCTGAGTCCTGGAATCCAGCAGACCTCCGACTGCTAACTCCTTTGGATGTTCCTGGCTCGACCTGATGTGCATCAGCAACTGTGTGGCGGTCACCCGATCGTGTCCCCGAAGCCTGTCCACTAATGTCGCCCACCGAGGTGTGTGTCTCTGTGATGATGGAAGGTGCGGGTGAAAGCTGCGACACCTCGATGGTGGTCTCCTCGGACCTCTCCTCAGTGGTGGTCTCTTGGGTGACGGAAGGGGCACGACTCCCAATATCATCAAATAGAAGTCCTTCAAGACAATGGACATGTGGTCAACGAGAGGGAAAGATCATTTTGTCTGACATGAATGACACTTGAGGCAGGTCATCTGGGTGAAAGGACAGTGGATACTCACATCTCTGGCACAGGCCAATCTTGCAGTCGGTTACTGCTGTCTCCTCAGGCAACCCCATGAATTCCAGGGCCCGTTCCTCATAGTGGGTGAGGATTTGAATCACTGGGATTCCTCCCCATTAGGTAATTTCCTCTTTATTATGGGCTATCTTCTCCTACGGGGACAAAGTGAGGGTATTGTGAGCTACAGGCTTGATGGGTCAGGGGTGGTCTCTGGTAAGTGGCAAGTGTGAGCACCACATCTGAACATGAAGGGGTTGTGTTGGTGGGTGCTAGGGTTCTGAGGAAAAATGTACAAAGGTCGGATATGGGGAGAGTGCGAGGTGATAGCCAGAGGATTGGGGGGGGGGGTTTGGGAATTTGATGGGTGGCAGACGGAACTGATGAGAGGAGGGAGGCGGTAACTTACCCTTGCAACTGGGTGGACGTAATTTGTGTTTTCCCTAGGTTAGACGGTGGTCCTCCATATCATGCTGTCCCCCACTTACAGTCACTGCCACTGCCTCCCAGTCGGATTGCTGAAGCTGCTGCTGGCCCTCAGATCACCTCGGGGGAACAGGATTGCCCACCTCTCATCAATACCATCGCAAAGCCTGACTAGGTCGGTATCCTCAAAGCGAGCAGCAGGTCTGCATACTTTCACTCTTGCGCGTGGACTGGGAGTGAGTGTTGGGGATAAGCCTCAGGGCAGCACGGCGGTGCAGTGGTTAGCACTGCTGCCTCACGGCGCCGGGGACCCGGGTTCAATCTCGGCCTGGGGCACTGTCCGTGTGGAGTTTGCACATTGTTCCTGTGTCTGCGTGGGTCTCACGCCCACAACCCAAAGATGTGCAAGGTAGGTGAATTGGCCACGCTAAATTGCTCCTTAATTGGAAAAAATTCTAAATTTTAAGAAAAGTAAGTTCGCAGATGATACAAAAATTGGTGGTGTGATAAATTGTGAGGAGTGAAGCCTTAGATTACATGACAATATAGGCGGGCAAAAGAGTGGCAAATGGTGTGACGTAATGCATTTTGGGAGGACTAACAAGGCAAGGGAATATGCATTGAATGGACGGACCCCAGGAAGTACAGAGGACCAGAGGTATGCAGGTTCATAGATCTTTGAAGGCAGCAGGACAAGTAGATAAAGTAGTTAAGAATGCCTATGGGATCCTTGCCTTTATTAACAAAGGCACTGAATATAAGAGCAGGGAGGTTTTGCTGATGGTTAGGCCCCAGCTGGAGTACTGTGTGCAACTCTGGTCACCACACTATCGAAATGATGTGGAGGTGCCGGTGTTGGACTGGGGTGAACACAGTTAGAAGTCTTACAACACCAGGTTAAAGTCCAACAGGTTTGTTTCAAACACCAGCTTTCGGAGCACTGCTCCTTCCTCAGGTGAATGATGAGGTATGTCCAAAAAAAAATATATATAGACAAATTCAAAGATGCAAGACAATGCTTAGAATGCGAGCATTTGCAGGTAATCAAGTCTTTACAGATCCAAAGATAGGGGTAACCCCAGGTTAAAGAGGTGTGAATTGTCTCAAGCCAGGACAGTTGGTAGGATTTTGCAAGCCCAGGCCAGATGGTGGGGGATGAATGTAATGCGACATGAATCCCAGGTCCCGGTTGAGGCCACACTCATGTGTGCGGAACTTGGCTATAAGTTTCTGCTTGGCGATTCTGCGTTGTCGCGCATCCTGAAGGCCGCCTTGGAGAAGGCTTACCCGGAGAACAGAGGCTGAAAGGGTGGTAGAACCCTTGCAACTTTCAAGAAGTATTTAGATGCTCACTTGAAATGCCATTCCATACAAAGCTACGGACCAAGTGCTGGAAAATGGGTTGAGAATAGTTAGGTGCTCGATGCTCAGCATGGGCATGATGGGACTTAAGACCTCTTTCCATGCTGCAAAACTCTATGATTCCAAGGGCGCAATTTAACAGAAAAGTTTCCAAGTGCCATTTCAGGTGGACATGGCTGCCAGCCTGGCCGGGTGATAGGGGAGAGACAGGGGGCCGCCCTGCCCCGATCACCAGGGCCTCCAATGGCCTGAGAGACAACCCCCCCCACCCCCAACGGGAGGACCCCCCTCACCCACCCCCGACCCCCACCCCCTCAGTGCCATTTCACCTGGTCCATATTTGTGTGGACCAATACTAAATGGCTCCCAGCTGGGGTCTCCTTGGAGAGGCGAATAGATGCCGGAAGCCGGTTAGATCCAGCATCAGCACCGTTAAGTGGGTTCTTAAACCCATTTAACCATGTGGTTGGGTTCCGCTGTCTCGCGAGAACTGGTTAGATCTCACAAGGTGTAAAAGTCCATCAGAAACCTAGGGAAAGGCCGCTCCCAGCATTTACCAAACATGTCCTGCTCAGATTCCGGTGGGACACAGCCAGGAGATCACTCCCTATGGCTCGCACTGGACAGTTTGAATAGTCTAAAATAACATGGAGCTAATTTACAATCATCAGTGCTGTGGGTGAAGGTCATATTCAAAAATCACAGCAATTTAAAACTCCAATTAAAGTAAAAGGAAATCACAGATTAACGTCCAAGTATGGTCAGTAACGGGATAGATTTTTATTTGTTATTCATTAAATAACTAAAAATGCAAAGCACATTTGCTCAAGAAAAATAAACTATAAACAGCTATGACTTGCAGCAAGTAAACCGGTGAGCAATATTGATTTTTTAATGAAAGGAAAATGTTGAAAATTTTCACATGGAGTCAACTTCAAAACTGAAACAGCTTTGTGCTCAGCTGCAGGATCTCACCTGGCATATAACCCCTGCTAAGTGTTATGCGTTGCCCAACAGTGCAGATCAAGCTACATGGCAGAAAGTGCCACTTACACAGCGGAGTAGACCCTATGTATAGAACGAAGGCTAAGAATGGGGAACATTAGCATCGGCGCTGACTGACACCTCCCCAAATCCATACCCACAGAGGCAGTCTGCAAATATTAGTGCTTAACTACTTCCAATCCAGACAACACAACAACAAAAAACAATTCCCGATGTAGAGAAGTATGTGCACAGCTTAGGGAAAAAAAAGAGGTTAATCAAGATGTCACGTTGAAGGTCTGTTGTTGAGGGCACTACTTCGCTAGAAACTAACTTTGATTTTTTTTAAAAACCTCATGATTGTGAGAGGAAGAAAAGAATACGGGAATAATTTTTATCTTCATTGCCTGGGCAGCAATTTTCCAAGCAGACCACCCAACCATTGCAGAACTCATCAACTTTCATCATAACGACCTGAGGTAAACTCCACCGGTCCAATATCATAAATTAAATCTTGGGCCTGATGGATAGGTGGGAGCTACTGAAGGGAAGAGAAACGTTTAAAAATGTTCCCCAGAAAGAGAAAGAGTTCCATCGAGAATGCCTCAGCAATGGAAGAGATGTGCAAGTCTCAATTGAGGCCAGAGACAACAGTGCAATAGTGCAACCATCAATACATTCTTATGGGCATAATGCACCCACTATGATCATGGATAGAACACATTCTCAGGATTTGGGAAAGGGCTTACGACACACAGTTGCATTAGCAGACAGAACTCCCAGGGAGATGGTCAGACAAACTGACCTGTGACCCTTCCCATAACACTGTCTTTATGGACTGTGCCACTGAACAGCCAATCAAAGCCAGTCTTTTGAATGAGACACTTGCACCAATTGATTACTCATTTAACTAGACGAGCTGCACCTACAAATTAAACCAATCTAAGGTTATAGCTGCAATCTTCTTGAATGTAGTAATGACTCCTCCTTCCATTGTCTCAAACTGACATTGCCAGAGTATACCATACAATTAATTACTAGGTCTGATATCCCAGCTAATGGACTTTATCAACATCCAGGAGAACTTACTTTTCTCTGGGTGTGGACCCCTTTGAGCTAAATTCAACCTCATAGCAAAGCCATAAAGTAACATTAATTCCCAAATCACTTGACTGCCACACAGGCAAAGATCTCAAAATGTAAAAAGAGGAAGTGAAAATTCACAAAAATTACAAACGACAACTGTGACCAGGACTTGAAAAGAGCAGCTATTGGGTTTGGGGTGGGTGTTGGGAGCAAAAAGACACTCCTAACTTGCACTTAGCTACTTTACTAGTGATTTTACACATGTTGCAAGCATGGATAGGATTAGCTTCATATTGATCAAGGTGCCAAACATGAGGTTTTTTTTTAAGATGCAGAGATAGAACCATGGGGATAAATGAATTATTTAACCAGTTTAGTTCCAACTGTGCATTTTCACCAGGAAATCATACTTATATATTGCTCTACCTCTTTACAGAGAGGTGTTGACAACTTTAACCAGTCAGCCTCATTATCTTCAATGTTAGGACTCTTTTCTCTTGAAAAGAGAGGGTGAAGGGGTGACTTGAGAGACCACTATGAAGGGATTTGACAGCATTGACACAGAAAAGATGTTTCAACTTGTCAGCAAGTCCAATAAATCCAATAAGAAATTCACTCTTCCCCATAGCTCAAGAGCCAGTGCAATTTATGGTACTGTCCCTTATCATCCTCTAGTGGCTAGGCTTAACAAACCATTAACTCTTCACATGCTGTACATTTGTATAATGTCACACACCTTACCTGGTCTGGCCTGCATGTGACTCCAGGCTCAGCAACGTTGTTGACTCTTAAATCTCTTAAATGTTCTGCAAGGCCTGTGATGCCCACATCCCATCAAATGATTTTTAAAATGGCTAATAACGTAGAAGCATTCAAGGCGAAGCTAGATAAGCGCATGCGGTAGAAAGTAATATAAATATGTTGACAGGGTTAGATTTAGTAAGGTGGTTTCATACTTGTGCAGCATAAAGATAGTCATTGACTGGTTGGGTTGAATGGCCTGTTTCTGTGTTGTCAATATTCTACATTCGTGAAGCTTAGTGGAGTGGTGCAGTGACAACAATCTCTCCCTCAATGCCAGCAAAACTAAAGAGCTGGTCATTGACTTCAGGAAGCAAAGTACTGTACACACCCCTGTCAGCATCAACGGGGCCAAGGTGGAGATGGTTAGCTGTTTCAAATTCCCAGGGGTACACATCTCCAAAAATCTGTCCTGGTCCACCCACGTCGACGCTACCACCAAGAAAGCACAACAGCGCCCATACTTCCTCAGGAAACTAAGGAAATTCGGCATTTCTACATTAACTCTGACCAACTTTTACAGATGCACCATAGAAAGCATCCTATCTGGCTGCATCACAGCCTGGTATGGCAACTGCTCGGCCCAACATCGCAAGAAACTTCAGAGAGTCGTGAACACTGCCCAGTCCATCACACGAATCTGCCTCCCATCTATTGACTTGATCTACACCTCCTGCTGCCTGGGGAAAACGGGCAGCATAATCAAAGACCCCTCCCACCCGGCTTACTCACTCTTCCAACTTCTTCCATCGGGCAGGAGATACAGAAGTCTGAGAACACACACAAACAGACTTCAAAACAGCTTCTTCCCCACTGTTACCAGACTCCTAAACGACCTTCTTATGGACTGACCTTATTAACACTACACCCCTGTTTGCTTCATCCGATGCCGGTGCTCATGTAGTTACAATGTGTGCCTTCTGTTGCCCTATTATGTATTTTCTTTTATTTCCTTTTCATTTCATGTACTTAATGATCTGTTGAGCTGTTTGCAGAAAAATACTTTTCACTGTACCTCGGTACACGTGACAATAAACAAATCCAATCCAATCCTCCTTTTGTTCGTTGTTTCATAGTTTATTATCATTCATGACTAGATGCGGCAGGACTTCAGAGTTGGTTGGGGGATCATTTAGCGACCTGCTTTGAGCCAACTTGCCTGGATTCAAGGAGAGGCCTAAAGTTTCCTTATGATGCACCAGAGAGGTGGCAAAGTTTGGATTACTCCTACTCCCCTGGGTGAAATTTAAAAAAAAGACTTAGATTAGCTTTTCTCTGCTCCTGGTTCTCTTCTGACTGGCCCTCACCGGGCAGTGGTTTCTCTACTCAGACTGGAGTTCAAACCATAGTTAGGGCCAAATGACGACCTTTGGGCTCTGAGCTGCATACGGAAAAAAAGGACCCCCAGCTCAGGGAAGCCAGCTTACCTGTCATGCAGTAAATGATAGAAACAGCACAACGACAACCCAGGGTACTGGGTAAGTCAGCTGGTGGATTTTAACTCTATACCCACTTGATTTCAGCTGTGCGGACAGGGTTAAAATCCAGCCTTCCCGCTTTTCCCTTGTACTGAAGCACGTGCTAATCACGGCTGTATCTCAGCCCAATACAGAGAATCTCTGATCTAAGTTTACCAATGGATAATTAGGGGCAACAAGTGCTGGACCAAGACTTGAAAGTTTAAATGATGGAAGTCGATGGATTTAGCTGGATTCACACTGGAGAAAAGAGGATTAGCGTGAACATGATCCAGGTCTTTAAAATGCTAATGCCATGGGTGTTGCAGTTTACTCAACTTCGTTAGAGCTTATAGGATAAATGGATCATGAATACGACTTAGCAAAGCTGAAGTCACAAATTGGCAGATGTGTGATAAAGACCCACACGTTAAGTTGATGTGCTGGAAAAGTCGGCTGGGGGAAATGTTTTTTTTATGGGGAGGTACGGAGAGGAAGTGAAAAAGTACTGGCAGAGTGGATGGAACAGTAGAATTTAATCCTTTTGGAACTATGGGGAATGTCATTTGCAGCACATGGACGGTAAGGTTTAAAAATGTATATTCATATTCTTAAGCTTATGTTCGACTGCAGGAGGACGTTCCTCAGAGTCCAACCCATCTGGGAGGCTGAGATCAGGAACTTGGCAGAGTGGAAAGTGAAACCTATATCCTCCCACTCTGCACCATGCTAATGCTACTTCTTGACACTCTAGTATTTGCATAAGACCCACTTTGGCATCGTACCATGAAAACATGTCCACTGCAGATTACTCACGATAAGCAGGCCAACAAAACAGGTCCCAGACGAATATCCTGAGATATGTGGGAACATATTCTCACACAGTCCTGTCAGCAATGCGGCAAAGTAAAAATAGAAACTCCATTTAAGATCAGATACTAAATCTACTTTAATCACCAATACCAAATCAAATGCAGAACCACATATATTGCAATACTGGAGGGGGGTGTGTGAAAGAAAAAGTTTCAAAATTTGTGCATATGCTCCTGACATTGGTGTTATAAGTTATAGTGCATAACCAAGATTTGCCACTGAAGACAATAACAGTCACTTCAAGATATTGGGCAGGTTTTTCCATTTGGCTTCGGGGCCCCGATGGTTCCGCAGATAGATTGTGTGCGTGCCTCAAAATGGAGGTGCACTGAAGAGGTGAAAACTGGAAATTATTATTAATGGTAGTACAGAAGTTGAGTACTGCTGAAAAAGAGATGTGCCATTGAAGCTTTTCATCTTGCACTCAACAGGACAGATTTGCAGGAATGCAAAACCTAAAGTGTGCAACGATCTACACTGCAGGAGAAGAAGGTGCTGATTGGTTGGCAAGAGGACTCTGATTGGTAGAGCTGCTGCCATGGGAATGCACCATGGAACAGTTAACTGCCAAGCTTTTGTTTAAATCAAACTAGTCGGGTCAATTTTGATTGGTCAAGGCATTGCCATGGGGAATGAACCAGAGAATGTCTGTCACCCCAGCTTTTCTTTAGCTGAGACTTAGGGGACAGCCATTCTTTGTTTTATTCCACCTAGTAATGCCTTGACAAATTAGAGTTAATCTGCCTGGTTTAAACAAAAGTTGGCAGTTAACTGTTCTCTGATGCATTCTCAGGGCAAAACCACCACAAATCAGAGTCCATTTTCCAAAACAATCAGCACCCTCTTCTCATGCAGTATAAATTGTTGTTCCCTTTGGATTTAGTTTTCTTGCGAATCTGTCCTGAGGAGAGCAAGATGAAAAGCTTCAACAGCATGTCCCTTTTTTTCAGGAATACTTAAATTATTATTTTAGAGTGTTGGGGCGCGGAGAATGACAAGCCTCTCGGATTGAAGAGAAAATCCCTCCACTTGGATCGTTGGGTTCTAATGGCCCCTGAAATGCTGCAATGTGATTGAATCCATTGCACTGGCAGCCACCACATGCAACGCAGGTCAGCCCTGCCACTGGCAAAACATAGTCAGGCCCTAGAAATCAGCCCTAATGTAGCCTTAATTATATAAATTTGCTACCTTTCTCCATGGAGTGTGCAGTTGCTTTGCATTCATGCCTGCTCCTGAGTTGGGGAGCCAGCGCACTCTTTTGCCGGACCCCAATCTCTGTGCCCAGCATCCCGAGGTGAGGGAAAATCAATCACATGACCCTCATCATTACTTGGAACATGTAGAGACTGAGGGAAGTTGCACCTGGGTGCCGACAGGCAATAGATTTCCCATAGCTTCATCCATGTTATTTTAATCTAACGCAATAGGTGGGAAACCTGTTAGATTTATGTTTTGAAATCTTTTTGTCGGCATTTTCAAAATTTATAAACAGTTATATATATATTGTTAGCCGCGCTTATTTACTGTATTGTACAGAAAGGTTTGTCTTGTCCTTCCCTTAGTTTCCCCTATTTACATTCTGTCGCCCTCTGGCTTGGCTTGTGGCCCCTCCCCCTCCCAGACTGCCCCTCTCTGCCCCCCCAGCCCACCCCTCTCTGCCACCCCCTTGTGCCCCCCCCTTTCCCTCCCCTTCCTCCTCCCCCCTCTCGTTTCTTCCCCCGTCCACTTCTGCTGAATTTCCCCTGTGATTGGCGGGTGTTTGACCCCCACCCTCCCACGTTGTTCCCTTTTGTGTCTTTCCATCCCTTTCTCCTCTTCCCCCCCCCCCACCCTCCCCCCACGCTGTGCATGTGTATGGTCCGTCTTCCCCCCCCCCCCCCCCCCCCCGGCTTTTTATTTTCCCTTATCCTTTCTCTTTTCTTTTTTCTTACCATTGTTGCTGGCCTTGACCAGGTTTTGGAGCAGGCCGGCGAACTGCCCCCATGCATCCAGGAAGCCTTCCTCTGACTCTCGGATGGCAGACTTAATCTTCTCCAGGTGGAGAAATTTTGCAAGGTCAGCGAGCTAGTCTGCAGCCGTGGGTGGTGCTGCCGATCACCAGCTGAGCAGGATCCTCCGGCGTGTGATTAGGGTAGCGAAAGCTAGGGCGTCGGCCCTCTTCCCCATGTATAGCTCTGACTGCTCTGATAACCCGAAGATTGCCACTGTCGGGCATGGCTCCACCCTCACCCCCACAACCTTGGACATTGCCTCGGAGAAGGCTGTCCAAAACCCAGCAAGCTTGGGACAAGCCAGAACATGTGGGTGTGGTTGGCCGGGCCCCTGGCACTGTTTACACTTGTCCTCCACCTCCAGGAAAAACCTGCTCCATTGAGGTTCTGGTCAGGTGCGCTCTGTGCACCACAGAGCTGCATGAGGCTAAGCCTTGCACAGGAGGGAGTGGAGTTGGCCCAGTTCAGCGCTTTGCTCAAGAGTCCCCACCCCACTTCTGTTCCTAGTGCATCCTCCCATTTCTATCTGGTCTCATCCAGTGGTGTTCAGGCTCTGTCCACTAGCTGTCCATGCATTTTCCCACATAGTCCCCCTTTTTTACAGTCTGCACTTACCATGTCCTCTAATAGCGTGGCCAGGGAGAATGGGAGTGAGCCCCACCTCTGTAGGTCCTTTTTTACTTCCTCCAGCATGCTGGTCAGGTTCCATTTGTGGATCCGTGACCAGTCCCTGGCTATTTGGATCCCCAGGTATTGGAATCTGTTCTGGGCTGTTTTAAACGGGAGCCCCTTCAGCTCTGCCCCTCCCCCATTTGGGTTCACAGGGAACGCCTCACTTTTGTCCAGGTTAAACTTGTATCCCGAGAAGGTTCCAAACTCTTTCAGGATCTGCATGATTGCTTTCAGTCCTTCCTACGGCACCAGGACATATAGGAACAGGTTCTGCGCATCAAGTGAAACTCTATGCTCGCTGTCTCCTCTCTGGATGCCCTTCCAGCTTTTCACGTCTCGCAGGGCTATCGCCAGGGGTTCAATCGCCAGTGCAAACAAGAGCGGGGACAATGGGTAGCCTTGCTTTGTGCCTCTTTTGTAGCTGGAAGTATTCAGAGCTGGTGGTGTTAGTTCGAACGCTCACCTTGGGAGTCTCACCCAGGAGGTGAATCCTGCTCCTACCCCAAACCGTTCCAGTACCTCAAGGAGGTACTTCCATTTGACTCTGTCAAAGACCTTTTCTGCGTCCAAGGAGACGATCACCTCTAATGTTCTCTCCCCAGGGTGGGGTAATTATTGCATTCAGCAGCTGCCTGATGTTCGTGGAGAGTTGCCTACCCTTGACAAAGCCGGTTTGGTCCTCTACAACCACTTCTGGTACAAAGCTTTCCAGCATAGAACATAGAACATAGAACATAGAACAGTACAGCACAGAACAGGCCCTTCGGCCCTCAATGTTGTGCCGAGCCATGATCACCCTACTCAAACCCACGTATCCACCCTATACCCGTAACCCAACAACCCCCCCTTAACCTTACTTTTATTAGGACACTACGGGCAATTTAGCATGGCCAATCCACCTAACCTGCATATCTTTGGACTGTGGGAAGAAACCGGAGCACCCGGAGGAAACCCACGCAAACAGGGGGAGGACGTGCAGACTACACACAGACAGTGACCCAGCCGGGAATCGAACCTGGGACCCTGGAGCTGTGAAGCATTTATGCTAACCACCATGCTACCCTGCTGCCCCAATCTTGGCCAAGACCCTTGCAAGTTTTTTCATGTCTACATTCAGCAGCGAAATGGGTCTATATGATCCACTTTCCGTCGGGTCTTTATCCTTTGGGTATAAGTGAGATTGTGGCCTGTGCTAGCGTAGGTGGCAGAGTGCCCCTTGCTAGTGGGTCCACGAACATGCCCCTTAGGCGTGGAGCCAGGGCTGGCACAAATGTTTTATAGAAGTACGCCGGGAACCCGTCGGGTCCCAGCACCTTCCCCGCCTGCATGGAGCTATTGAATTCTCCCAGATCTATTGGTGCTACCAGCTCCCCCCGTCTGTCTTGCCCTACGACTGGTAGTTCCAGTCCGTCGAGTAACTGTTTCATCCCTGTGACCCCTTTGGGGGGCTCAGAGGTGTACATCCCTTGGTAGAAGGTCCCGAATGCCTGATGGACCTCTTTCAGTTCTGCTACCAGTCTGCCTTGCTGTTCTTTATCTGCACTATCTCCCTCGTGGCTGCCTGCTTTCTCAGCTGGTGAGCCAGTAGGCGGCCAGCCTTGTCCCTGTGTTCATAGAAGGTCTCCCGTATCTGGCGGAGTTGGTACATTGCCTTCCTAGTGGATAGCAGGTTAAAGTCCTCTGTAGTCTTTTTCCTCTCTGCCAGCAACTCTATGGTCGGGGCCTCGGAGTACTTTTTGTCGACTTCCAGAATGGAGTCAGCCAGCTGCTGCCTGGCCACCCTCTCTTCCCTATCTCTGCATGCCTTGAAGGCTATAATCTCTCCTCTAATCGCGGCCTTCAGTGCCTCCCAAAACGTGGAGAGTGAGACCTGCCCATTTTGGTTGTTAGTAAGGTAATCGCCGATGGCCTGCAATGTTTTTTGTCAGAAGGCCTTGTCGGCCAGGAGGTCCTCACCCAGCTCCATGTGAGGCGCTGGGCACGGCCTGTCTCTAACCTCACGTCCATGTAATGTGGCGTGTGGTCGGAGATGAAATATTCCGCTGCTATGATCCCTGGAAGCACCGATTTCCCCACTGCAAAGAAGTCGATGCGGGTGTACACCTTATGCATTGTAAAAAGAACGAAAACCCTTTTTCTCACGGGTGTAGGAACCCCCATGGGTCCATTGCCCCCATCTGCTCCATGAATGCCCCTAGTTCCCTAGCCATGCCTGCCTTTTTCCCCCTTCTGAGGTTCAATCGGTCGATCAGTGGGTCCTGCACGCAGTTAAAGTCACCCCCCCCCCCCCTCCCCCCACCCATAATCAGTTGGTGTGCGTCAATGTCGGGGATTTCCAGCATGGTCTTTTTTATGAATTCTGTGTCGTCCCAGTTGGGAGCGTACACATTTACCAGTAACATCGGTATCCGTTCCAGGACACTGCTGACTATGACGTACCGTACCCCGGGGCCATCTTGGTCTCTGTAAACCTCGTCCTCTTGCTGATCAGTATGACTACTCCCCTAGACCTTGTCCCGTAACATGAACGGTACATCTGTCTCACCCAGCCCTTCCTTACCAGCAGTCGGTCCTTCTACCTCAGGTACGCCTCCTGTGGGTAAATTATGTCGGCCTTCAGGCTTCTTAAGTGGGCGATGATTCTGGATATTTTCACCGGGCCATTAAGTCCCCTTACGTTCCAGGTAACAATTCTGCGGGATCACCCATACTTATCTGTTGGACGAGCCCCTGCACTCCAGGGTTTCCCTTTGTTAGGGGGTCGTCCAAAATGGCCACGGTCGCTGCTCTCCCCATGAGGTCGGGCCCCTGCGATTCGGAGTTTCCCATTGTCCAACGGGCACCCAACATGGTCGCCAACTTTGTGTATGCCACTTGGGAGTGCCCCTGTACAGGGGTCTCCCTCTGTCCAGGAGCCCTCCCGAGTGGCTGCTTCCGGCGCCATCTTGATTTCTCGCCCTGTTCCATGCCTGCCGAGGCCTGTGACTGCCTTGTTGCCTGTCCTGACCAATCTTTTTGTTCCCTTTCTGCCCTGCTTCCCCCTTCGCCTATCCCTCGTCCCTCCGTCCCCCCCTGTGTTCTCCCCCCCCCCCCCCTACTTCTGCCCTAGCCCTCCCCCCCCCCTTTGTGGCCAGACGCTCCCTCTCCCCTGAGAGGTGCGCCACGCCCTCCCTTACAATCTGTCTTCCCGTGCTAGCCCTCCTTGCTAGTACATTGCTCCCCTCCCAGTGCTGGTCTAGCTCTAGCCCCATTTTACCCACCACTCTCTACCCCTTATCTTACCCCTTTGCCTGCTTTTCCTCTTCTCAGTCCCCTTGCCCTGTTCTCCCTCCTCAAACTTAGAGAAGAGACGGGCCGGAAAACAAGGCAGCACAGTCCCGCATTAAATGATAGTTCATATCATAATCTTTGTTTGCGGTCTCTCCTCCACTCTCAATCCCTTTCGTCTTCTGTCCCTGCCGCTTTCATCGTTGCCACGTCTGCTCTCCCTCTAGGTTGTTAATTTAATGAACTCATCAGCCTCTGCCGAGGTGCTGAAGTAATGCTCTTTCCCTAGTATGTCACCCAGAGTCTGGCCGGGCATAGCATGCCGAATCGCACCCCTTTTTCGGCAAGCGCCGATTTCGCTCTATTGAATTCGGCCCTCTTTTTTGTCAGGTCGGCCCCAATGCCCTGGTACGCCCTGATTCTATGCCCTTCCCACGAGCATGACTTCATCTGACCGGCCCACCTCAGGATTTTTCCCCGGTCCTGGATTACATTGTGAGCATTCAGTGACAAAGGGGGTACCTTGGGAAGCTTCAATTGAGGTAAAAGATAAACCATGCTCTTGTTGAAATGCTCTTGTTCAATGGTAGAGAAGGTTCAAAGGTCAAATGGCCTATCCAGCTCCTATTTCCCGTACCAGCCTCCCCGGACAGGCACCGGAATGTGGCGACTAGGGGCTTTTCACAGTAACTTTATTGAAGCCTACTCGTGACAATAAGCGATTTTCATTTTTCATGTCATATTTCTTATGATCTTATGAACGTTTACAATAGAAGACCAATCAAACTATTGTAGGATATGGATTATTGAGTGTAGCAATATGGGGCTTTCGCACTCAACATGCTGCGGTGCTTCAGGAATTACAGCACATTATAGACCTCTTTATGCCTGCTTTTGTACTGTCCAGTAATGTCTATATTTATTATCAGTTATTTGGCCAGTGTTTCTTTGTCAGATGGAGAGTTAATCACCTGCTAGTGTTAACAACCCGCATCACTTCCCCTTTGAATGCATTGACCAGGGTTCCTCTGTTGTGATAAGAAGGTGAACATTCATTCCTCATGCTCCTGCAACTTCTGGAGGAAATGTATCCATCACAGCTGCTCACCGGATATGTCACGAGAGGCTAGCTTTCCAATGTTGGGTCACACTATAATTAGAGATTTGAAATGATATCTGTGGGGCTCCCGAGAGACGGAGTAGTCTATGGCACTGAAACATTAGTTTTGTTTGCTGTCTGCAACTACACAATGTACGCTACTTAAACGGAGATCTGTAACATGACCGAATATCAATTTATGACTTTAAAATCTATCCAGGTGGGTGGATTTTAAGCTTTGGCATTCTCAGTATCCACTGAAATGTATGGCAGGAAGCTGTATGTCCCAGCCTGTGATTTCCAATCCATTATGGAGCCCCTGTGGGGTGAAAGGAGAACATCTCTCTGCTAATGAGGCACAAGAATCAATGTTCATCGATCCTCGGGCCTCTCGGTTTAGCCACACACCGGTTAGGATGGACTAATTTCCAGGCTTGGAGTTAAATCCCTCTTCGGAGCCTCTATTCCCTTTCTGACGTCGGTCAGGATGCATGTCTTAAGGGCCTGCTGCCTTGTTCCCTTGGAGTTTGCCCGATATTTTCACTGCTTTTTCCTAACCGATAGCGGTCTTCCTCTTTGTACTGCTGCATTCCCACTGTCATGGTCGTACACCAGGATCAGAAAATTCCTTGTAGCTGCTCCTGCTCTTGCTCGATGGCAGAAACTCGAGGCCAGTGAGCGAGTTTTCCACTGCATTACCAGCAAAGTAATGCCAATGAAGCGGGAGGTACTCAGCAGGTTCTCAATTGACAGTAATGTTAACTACAGAACCAAATCCTCCAATAGACTGGGATGGAATTGAATTTTTTACTGGAATGCTAGAGAGATTGGGGACTTCAATTATGAGGAGTGGATGGAGAGGTTCGGACTGTTTCCCTTGAAGTTAAGGGTTTTTAAGATTAAACAATCCAGTTCAGGATCAGTAACTATTTGGGAATAGGGGAATTTTGAAATTCTAGCGCCGGTGCTTTATGACCTCTCCCGTCGAAAGGTATTTCTGGTCCCTCCAATGTCAATGGACTTTTGAACGGCTCACTGTATTTTATCGCTCTGCCTCTGCTAGGATGGGGGCCTAAAATTCCACCCCAGGTATTTGCTAAAATATGAAAGCCACTGGCTTCCACAGTTTAAAACAGAATAACTTTTGCTATACAAGAGTCAACAAAATAAACACTAAAAATTACCGACATTATACTCCAACATCCCAAATTAAGATGAGTTAAACATGGATTAACAGTAAAAACATGGAAAGATATGGGGCAGCATGTGGCACAGTAGTTAGCACTGGGACTGTGGCTGAGGACCCGGGTTCGAATCCTGGCCCTGGGTCACTTCCATGTGAGTTTGCACATTTTCCTCATGTCGGCATTGGTTTCACCCTCACAAACAAAACGATGTGCAGGGTAGGTGGATGGGCCACGCTAAATTGCCCCTTAATTGGAAAAAAAATAATTGGGTACTCTAATATTATTTTAAAAAACATGGACAAATATAAATCATAAGTTGCATTTTTAAGTTACAGGTAGCATAGTTCTTATGAATTGGCATGGTGGTTCACTCAGATGTAGCAGATCACCAAATTCTTTAATAGTCTGTCTTCCTCACACGGCATTTTAGCATCAATCCTTCAAAAATTTCCATTCAACAGCAGTAAATGGGGCGAAACCCATGCAACCACAGGGAGAATGTGCAAACTCCACACGGACACAGTGACTCAGAGCCGGGATCGAACCTCGGCGCTGTGAGGCAGCTGAGCTAACCACTACGCCACCGTGCTGCTCTTCACATTTTTTTTTAAAGAAAATGCTGGAGCCTCGGCCCACACCATCACATTGGCGGGGCTGGGCCGGGAAAAGCAAGCAGACAGGAAAGCTGGTCACCCTTTTTTCTGATATAATAAGAGGGAAACCCCTCACCATGTACAAGGTGACCCACCCTCCCTCCCCCCCACCCAACGCTTACCCCTGACACTGAGCCCTGACACCCTGGCAATGCCACCTTGGCACTATCACCCAGGTAGCACCAGGTGGCAGTGCTGAGTATGTCCCCCTTCCCAGCGGTTATTCTTACCTGTGTGCCCCAGGAAGGTTTCCCTCGACCGCTTCACATTTGTGAAAAGCAATTGTAAACCTTACCGACGTAATGAGGAATTCTAAATGTGGGAGGCACATATGGCGGGGAAGCCCACTAATGATATTTAAATTCATGAAAATGTATTGAAATGGGGCAGCACGGTGGTGCAGTGGTTAGCACTGGGGCTCCGGCGCTGAGGACTTGGGTTCGAATTCCGGCCCTGGGTCACTGTTCGTGTGGAGTTTACACATTCTCCCATGTCTGCGTGCATTTCACCCCCACAACCCAAACATGTGCAGGTTAGGTGGATTGGCCACGTTAAATTGCCCCTTAATTGGAAAAAAATAATTGGGTACTCTAAATTTATTTTAAAAAGTCTATTGGGCAGCACAGTAGCATTGTGGATAACACAATTGCTTCACAGCTCCAGGGTCCCAGGTTCGATTGCGGCTTGGGTCACTGTCTGTGCGGAGTCTGCACATCTTCCCCGTGTGTGCTCCAGTTTCCTCCGGGTGCTCCGGTTTCCTCCCACAGTCCAAAGATGTGCAGGTTAGGTAGATTGGCCATGATAAATTGCCCTTCGTGTTGGGTGGGGTTACTGGGTTATGGGATAGGGTGGAGGTGTTGACCTTGGGTAGAGTGCTCTTTCCAAGAGCCGGTGCAGACTCGATGGGCCGAATGGCCTCCTTCTGCACTGTAAATTCAATGAAATGAAGTGCCCGCCCATTTTGAGATTGCGCCAACATGAATCTCATTTTCCAAACCCCATAAGATTTTGCACACACGTTGCTATTTGCACCCACAGCGAATGCTGGTGCAAAATAGCCCCCCTGGGTGCCATTGTCAATCGTTTACCCCATCTCCCCATGCAGGCACACCTTTATCTCTGACTGAGCCCTTATGGATCCATATCTTCCCATATCCTTCAACGTCTGTTTCAAGGCAGGGCTCACCTCAAAAACATACAAAGTGAATTTAAAATGTCATGTGAGAGTACCTTTAAGAAATGGGTGTTTATAAATGGGTGTGTATATAAATATCTGTAGTGAGTGTACCTTTAAGAAATGGGTGTATACCATTGCAGTGATGTAAGAGAGTGGGTGGGGCTGGGCTGTCTGTCAGCTTTTTACTTTTGTTTTAAGCTGTTTGCTGCAGGGTGTGTTTTAGTTTCATTTTCAGTGTTGGAGCTGAAGCCAGACAGAGCAGGTGTACTGTTGATCTCTCTGCCATTAAAAGACTATCTTTTGATCATTTGGTGAATTCAGAATTATAAATGTTCTCAGTAGTGAATGTAAACCTAATGTGCTTCTGTTAAAGGTGTTTCTTTTGTCTTCTGGATGTTGTTTGGGAAGTTATTAAGGATTACTTAGTGTTGTATTCTTTGGGGGTTGTATTTAAATTGATGGTTGCTAAGATGTTCACTATGTTTTAAAAAGGTTAACTTGAGTTCGTAGAATAAACATTGTTTTGCTTTAAAAAATACTTTTCCATTTCTGCTGCACCACACCTGTAGAGTGGACCGTGTGCTCCCCATACCACAATCTATTAAAAGTTGTGGGTCAGGTGAACTCCATTATATACTTTAGGGTTCTCCAAACCCTGGCCCATAGCAAATACACAGAGTCCCTGACAAAGATGATAGAACAGGTAGAAACATGACTGTCCCTCTGGTGAGTGGGTCAATAATCAGAGGTCACAGATTTTGGAATCAATAGCAATAGATCTAGAGTGGAGGTGAGGAGAATTCTTTTTCTTCACTCAAAGATGTGAGAGCATGGAACACTCTGTCTAGAAAAAGTGGTGGGAGCTGATTCCGTAAATAATTTCAGAAGGAGTTGGAGAGGTACTTGAAAATGAGGAAATTATTGGTTTACGGATAGAAATGTGGTTTTGGGACTTAGCGTGGCTGCATTTCCTAAGAACTAGCATGGGAACAATGGGCTGAATAGCCTCCTTCTGTTCTACAAGTGTCCATGATTGTCTGATTCCATGAATTAGTCCTTCCCTTAGAATACCAGGGATCAGATAGAACACCACAGGTGTGATGAAGGGAAACTTCAAATCGAAAACTGAATATGAAATGAATGTCTCTCTCCAGATGTACATCGCCATTTTAAGAAAAAAATTGTCGTTTGATCCAAATCCGCAGCAGGTTTGTACCACCTTGCTCTCGTTTTTTGAGCTGATATCAGCGCAATTTGCAGTTATGGTTCTAATTCAATGCTCATCCTTAAGTACCGAGGTTCTCTTGAGAGATTCATAACATGCCTACTAACAAGGCATTCAGTGAGGCCCCAACAAAGGTGATGGTGCCAAATTCAAACATTTTCTCTGGTTAATCTAGTTTTAATCTATGCATTTATTCATTTCTGCAGGAAAACTAAACATGGCCAAAGGCAAAAGCATAATAAGTGTTCTGTAGCTGCTCTGAAGATAGAAGCTTAAGTTGTACCAGGGAGTGCTATTTATGCTTGTCATTTTAATTGTGACAAGCACAAAGCATAACCTAGGACACCTTATTAATCTAGGTGGTTGCAGTTGCTAGGTGCAGGCAGATGCAAATTTAAAGAGCCAAACACAAACTATCTGCTGAAGTCTTGCAGAAACCCTTATTTCTGCTATCTTGAGCATTTACATTTTTGGCAAGAATATTTGCACTGACCGTTCTGACAATTGTCCTTCGGGTAGACCTCAGTAGGGCTCCTCGCCTAGGATTCTTCCACATCACTGAGGATGTTTGAACCAACGGCCAAAGAAAACCATGCAGAGATGCATCAATCAAGGCATGCGTGCATTGACCCCCGTGCAGTTAATTTGAACATCCATGGGGCCAAGCGATAAGTTGAACCTCTTATAAAGTTGCATGGACAGTGTGTTGTTGTGTTCTTTCACTCATAGAACAGGCACCAAGGCTGGTCTGCATATGCTGGGAGAGATTGCATATATCCATTCCTTCTATGCAAATAGAACTCAACACTATCTCTGTTTGGTCACTGATCTCTGAGACCAGACCCAATAGAATCGTTATGGTAAAGACTTAATTACCTGCAAATGCTCGCATTCTAAGCATTGTCTTGCATCTTTGAATTTGTCTATATATATGTTTCTGGAACATACCTCTTCATTCACCTGAGGAAGGAGCAGTGCTCCGAAAGCTAGTGTTTGAAACAAACCTGGTGGACTTTAACCTGGTGTTGTAAGACTTCTGACTGTGCTCACCCCAGTCTAATGCCGGCATCTCCACATCATGAAACATGGTAACAGTGGTGGTGGCACCAAAAAAGCATTGGCACGATTGACGGAACACCTGATTGAAGTAACAATCTGAAAATGTGCCTAAGAAGGAGGCAAACATAAAAATGGTAGTGAAGGGAGCACCAAGCAAGCAGTCCCCACGCCTACCCCATCTGTTTGAAAACTCGAGGGCCAGCACATAGGCCAAAATTGGAAGTCATGGTGAGCGAACCTCCTACGTTATCAAACAGTCTTGTGTCTCCTCACCAAAAGGCAGAAACACCAGGTTAGTTCATTCCTCTCTGCTCTGGGGCCTATTGTCGACAAAGTCCATCTGCGATAGTGGGTAGAAGAGACCTCAGCAGACGTCAAAACTGTCATAAAAGCCATTGATGCTTTTTACTCCAAAGCAGAACCTCATCATTGAATGAATATGATTTAATCAGAGATCCCAAAGACCAGGGGAATTTGTCAAGTCGTTCCTTACCAACCCATACAGGTTAGCTAGTTGTGAGTATGGGACTTTGAAATACACACTTATTCATGACCATATTGTCTAACCAATAGATTCTTTATATACAATATGCGAACCCGGATTTAATCAAGTGCTTCAATATGTTCGTCAGGCCGAATTGAGGAAGAAAATCGGTCTCTCATCTACAAACACACAGAGTCGTCGGAAATGTCCGCTCATTGCTTCGGCCCAAAGGGGGCAGCCCCGCCCACCCAAAGGCTTGCAAAATGGCCAAAATGGCGGAAAACCCTACAGCAGCCACCTTGAGGTACTTACACTTCGGGCAAAGTAACAGCACAGGTGCTAAGATTTCCCAGCAGGGGTGCAGAGTGTTTCTGATGTGGGAAGACAGGGCACTTTAAGTGGTTCTGGAAATTTAAGTAAGCGAAAAAAGCAACAAAATGAATATGGCGCACAGGTCACTCCAAAAATTGAGCATAAACAAACAAATGCCATCGTAGATTTCCCTGGGGGAAGTAAAGGGCCATGAAAAAAAATCTTCTGGCCTGTCGCTTTGAAAGTTAAAGGTTTCAAAGCGAACTTTAAGCTTAACACTGAAGCTGGTATTGCAATACTTTCCAATCATTTGGCATGGTTCAAGTCTATTCCTGTCCAGCCCATCAAACTTCATGGTTCAAGTGGAATAAATCTGCAGGTGAAGGTCAGATCATGGCCACCCTACATCACAAGAGACCCTCTGTACCTTTCACAATCAAAGCACCTTTTTACTCAGCGTGTATGCAACTGAATATTCTGGCAAGAGCGGAGGAAGTCCTACAACCAGATAACAGGATGGAATTCAGCTAAGAATTCCCACTACTCTTCCAGTCGCTTGGTAAGTTCAAATATGAATGCTATATTTACATTATTTCCAGATGCCACACTGGTATGCTTATTTACACCAGGAGGGTACCACATCCACTATTGTCAAAAGTCAAAGAGGAACGCAACAGAATACTACACACGTAAACAAAGCAGTCCAGGGATTAATCCATCTGTTGGTGTCAATGGATGACAGCTTGGCAAAAATTGGCAACAGTATCCTTTTTGCTCAACTTAATGCTTCCAGTGGCTTTTGACAAATACTCCACGACTAGGAGTCCAGACTATTCACAACATTTATCACACCATTTGGAAGCCTTTGTTTTAACTACCTTCAGGATAGTCTAGCAAACCATGTCAAATATTGTAGAAGGGTCATTTGTCATGTGAATTATGTCCTTATCCATGGAACCACAAGACAGCAGCAAGACGACAAAGTCCTACAAGAGGCATATCTTAGCTTAAATAAGAAATGTAAATTTGCCAAAATCTGGGACACATCATTCAAAAACAAGGGAATCATGGGAGACCCTAAAGAAACAAAAGCCACCAGCGACTTCTCACTACCATAGTGGGTCACTGATATTCTTCGGAATTGTCAATTCGGTTGACAAATTTATTTCAAATCAAGCTAACATCACTAAACCTTCAATAGATTTTTTGATGAAAGGGCCACCAATGGTTTTGGGGCATTGAGCAAATCCATGAATTTCAACATATCAAGGAAAGGCTTGTCTCTTCAGATGTGCTGCCACATTATGATCCAACATTGCCCATAATGGCAGCTGATACATCCTCAAGAGACATTGCAGCTGTCCAGAAGAATGACAACAGAAAGCATGTATACTTTGCCTCCAGAATGTTGACAGGCACTGAGTGATAAGATACAACCATAGACAAGGAAGCATAGATCATAGAATTTACAGTGCAGAAGGAGGCCATTCGGCCCATCGAGTCTGCACCGGCTCTTTGAAAGAGCACCCTACCCAAGCCCACACCTCCACCCTATCTCCATAACCCAGTAACCCCACCCAACACTAAGGGCAATTTTGGACACTACGGGCAATTTAACATGACCAATTCACCTAACCTGCACACCTTTGGACTGTGGGAGGAAACCAGAGCACACGGAGGAAACCCACGCACACACTGGGAGAATGTGCAAACTCCGCACAGACAGTGAACCAAGCTGGGAATTGAACCTGGGACCCTGGAGCTGTAAAGCAATTGTGCTAACCATTGCTTTCCATTTCCCTCTTGGTGTTTGACAAAGTGTTTGCCAAGACAGCCGCAGCCACATTCCCTCCTCACTGACTTTCTCTGTCTCAGACTCACCCCACGTGGATTTCACCTCAAGTTCCATCCTTCATGTTTTGAATCCACCCCGGATTACAAGTGTCACCGGAACATTTCTCGGAATGCTGTTCTCACTGCATTCTGAGATCCACACTCAATGCTGCGCACTGTTATATGCACCCACTCACCCCCAGACTCCGGCAGCACCGATTCACCTTTTTCCCCTTCCTCCGGGTGAGCAAGGTGCTGTTTCTAACTGGTCCGGGCTGGTGGTTTGTGGGAGGTTCCCCTGGTCTTATCAGGGAGGAAGCAATCAGCCCTTCTTCCCAGGGTGACCTATTGTTGGGTATCTTGATGATTCTTCTTCTCCTCAGGATGGGGTATCCCCAGTTGCCGCTGGCGTAACTATCCTTTCCTTCTTAGTATAAGTGGAGATGGTGTAGTGCCCTGGATTATCCTCTGAAACATCCTTTTCCGACCAGCTATTAGCCCATTATGGAGTCTGGTAATTTCTTTGTTCATCGTTGGTCCTGCTGCAAAGTTGATCATTACTGTCTCAAAGTTATATATTCACAGCATGGTCTTTTGTCTTGTTGTGTAAACATGATAAGTACTGTAAATAGCTAATCACAAAGTTACACATAACGATGATAAGTTTCTGTGTTGACTTGAGTGCTCTGGCAGATGGCCAATATCGTTTCCAGACCGGGCTTTATTTGTTAGTTCCTGTTTTAGGCTTATATGTCTTTTCCCCTTTGTCTGTCTGTCCAAAGTGCCACAATGGTATGGAATGATGTTGGTTCTTCACTGGGCCTGAGATTTGGGTTAAGTTGTGTTGTGTGGTATATTTGTAACTCTCCTTAACTGGTGTTCTAACATTTTTTGTTTGTTTTTTTTGTAAGAGTGGGTATGAAGAATCCGTCCTTGGCACGTGCATGGGTGCAGATCGGTCTGTTGCCAAGTAAAGGAGGCTGTGGTAGCTCGTTGCTGCCATTGGTGCTGCTGGTGTTGGTGCACGCCCGAAGTTGGCACGGGAAAGTAATCCTGAAATTCTTATGTTGATTGTGAGCTGATGTGGCACAGGAGGCTGTGCACCATTTTATCATACTTCCATGTTTTCATGGCCTCGTCCAGTTTCTCTCTCGGTCTCTAGTGGGGTTGTATAGGTATCCCGTTATGTCAAATGATTGTATCAAGCCAGTTGTGATGTTGTTCCCCTGTCCTTTTTTCCCTTGCTTATGGTGATGTATTATTTTGAAATTTTGTTGCCTCATTTTTATAATGTATAACCTTGAATAAACATGGTTGAAAAAAAAAGTAAACAGAAAGAAAATTAGGAATTGGACTACGAGAGAATAAATTTCAACATTAGCACAGGGCTAAATCGCTGGCTTTGAAAACAGACCAAGGCAGGCCAGCAGCACGGTTCAATTCCCGTACCAGCCTCCCCGAACAGGCTCCGGAATGTGGCGAATAGGGGCTTTTCACAGTTGCTTCATTTGAAGCCTACTTGTGACAATAAGTGATTTTAATTTCACATGAGCCTCATAAAACAAAGTAATAATTGTCAAAATTGGCATCATTCCACATAACAAGACACTAGGACAGGTGGCAAAAAACTTGGATCAAAGAGGAAGGTTTTAATGGTATATTACAAAAGGAGAGAGAGGCTGAGTGTCAATGGAAGCAAGGAGGTTGACAATTCTCCTACCATCTCAGATTCGATTCCCGGCTTGGGTCACTGTCTCTGCGGAGTCTGCACGTTCTGCCAGTGTCTCCATGGGTTTCCTCCAGGTGTTCCGGTTTCCTCCCACAAGTCCAGAAAGATGTGCTGTTAGGTAATTGGGACATACTGAATTCTCGCTCCATGTACCCAAACAGGCGCCGGAATGTGGCGACTAGGGGCTTTTCAGAGTAACTTAATTTGCAGTGTTAATGAATGCCTACTTGCAATAAATATTCTTATTCTTATTAAATAGGGAGGTTGCAGGAGAAGGCACAGATACAGGAGGCCAGAGTCAGATCTTAGGCCAGAGACTTGGGGTGAATGAGGTTACAGAGATTATGCAAGACTACAGAGAGATATGTAGGGGCTGGTTTAGCTCACTCCGCTAAATCGCTGGCTTTTAAAGCAGACCAAGCAGCCCAGCAGCACGGTTCGATTCCCGTACCAGCCTCCCCGGACAGGCGCCGGAATGTGGCGACTAGGGGCTTTTCACAGTGACTTCATTGAAGCCTGTGGCAATAAGTGATTTTCAATTTTTTTCATAAAAAAGGACAAAGATGATCTACTTTTAACTTTGATTACTTTTTGAATTAACTTTACATTTCAACAATAAGTATTATTGCATATCGATCCCTAGCTATAGGACTAGAGTTCAAAGGGGGTAAAGTCTTGTTCCAGCTATACAAAGTCCTGGACAGACCATATCTGGACTACTCTGAGCAGTTGTGGGCACTGCATCTTAAATGGGTATGTTTAAGAGGTAAGTGTGGGTTACATTTACCAGTATGATACCTGGACTCCATGGGCTAAATTACGACGATCACTACGTATAAAACTAGGATTTGTTCTCGAGAATTTAGAATGTTAAGGAGCAATTTGGTGAAAATCTTCAGGATATTACAGGGAACTAGATTAACAGAGAGAAACTCTTCTCGTTAGTTGGGGGGTCTAAGACTAGGAGTTAGAGTCTTAAACTTAAATCCAGACCTTTCAGCGATGAGATTACTTCTACTCTTGAATAGTAATGGAGGCTTAGAATTCGCCTCACCAAACAGCAACTGAACCTAGATCCACTGTTAATTTTAGATTTGAAATTTTTGAGAGCCCAAGGTATTAAGAATATGGGACAACAGCAAATGGAGTCGCAAATCAGCCACAATTTCATTGCTTGTCGGAACAGGCTTGGGAGGACTAAATCGCTCACTCCTGTCCCTATGGGGTGTATTTTATGAGCTCTCATGTGGTGGGTTGAGAGTTGAGGGGAACAGCTGATAAGATCGCAGGGAACCATGTCGGAACAGCTCCTCAACGCAGTCCCATCACAGCAGAGGACTGTGAGATGAATCGATTGCCTGGTCCAACGTAGCAAACAGTCGATTATTATTATTGTTCTTACCTGAACTCCATGGGTAAATTATAGGAAGACAATACAAAAACTCAGATTGTATTCTTGAGAATTTAGAATGTTAAGGAATGATTTGATGGAGATTTCCATGTTAACAAGTGGAACTGAAAGGGAGGACAGAGAGAAACTATTTCCATTGCTTGGGGAGCCGAATTACTGCTTGAGGACATTTTATCGATGGCGGAGTGACGACCCCCTACTGAATGGGTAAGGGAGCTGCCAGTTTCATAAAGGTTTCCCTGCAGCAGCCTGGGGCCCATTGGAGCAAAAGGCCATAAGGCTCAAAGAGAGGGCTGCGGGCGGGGAAGGCATTCATCAAAGCCACAAAATCCCCAGAGAAGGGCTTCCCCTCTGACTCTCAGCCCCCACATTGTTTATTTTTATCGTACTTATTTGGAGACACATCCTGAGATCTCCTGTGTACCTCAGCAGGACCTCCCTCTCTTGGCCATCAGAGTTGTCAGGCCTGCACTCTTTTGAGCAAAACTAATTAAACTGAATCAACCAAACTGAGAGCTAAATTAAAAAAGCAGCCCCTTAAAGGGATACCGCCAAACAAAAAACAAATCACAAAGAAAACTTAAAACATTAAACCAAAATATGATTAACGGGGTCCATACAGCACCCCAGCCCCCGCGGTGCCCACTGGGCACAGAAGTATCGGACCTATGATTGAAACAGCTGCATCGTGAGCTCACCTGCTCTCCTTGTTTAGATGCCTCAGCCGACCAAATGGAGGCCTCCTGCAATAAAATCATCCAGCCGATGCTGCTGACTGCTATTGCAGGCTCAGAACACACCTTTTGTCTTTTGAAACACATCTTTGGTGCCTGAAACCTTTGATATAATTCAACCCTTTGTTCCTACTCTTTATATCTAAGAAGAAATTATTTTTTTAAAATTCTGATTGGATTCACATTCAGTACTTTTGCGCGTGATTTCAACTACCTAGAATTGATTCTTAAAACTTGTGGCATCAGGATCAAGTTGTCCAATAATTGAATCTTTAGCTGTGAACAATGCTGGCAGCAGACACACACTACTCTTTTCCTACTCTCTTCAATGTCATCTGCTAGGGCATCCGGCAAAGCCATAAAATCAATTGAACGGTTACGTAAATACTTTACCTTAAAATTGGTAGAGCATGAGGAATTAGATTCAATTAAATCAGTGGGAAGATTAAATATTGGCCATACAAGTTTTATAAATAAAATAACTTAATTTGGAGCTCTGCTGGCTTTGCGTTTTCGCGAATGATGACATTCTCGGAAATCTGTCTGGGAGACTCCATCTCTGATACTATGGTTACAGCCCCTGGGTATGTCTTATATAGATCTGACAAGTGCACCGAAGGAGGGTGGACACCTATATCTCTGACAGACACATCCATCATGAGTTTGAAATACCCACAGAGAATCCAAAGTTCCCAGTTGTTTTTATTAATTTATTGGGTAACATGTCATTCTTAATCAGTTACTCACGCCAAGCTTTAAATTCTAGTATAGATTGTGGGGCTGAATTTGAATCAGCCTTGAACTACTTTGGCATTCATTTGGAGGTATTGATTTTGGTGATTTTAATTTCAGATTGTGTGTCTGATATTCTTAAAGCATAGATGTTGACATACTTCCCTTGCTGTGGAACAAATCGTGTTTGCATCCAAGTGCAATGCATTGTTGGGTCCATTGCAGAAAGGATTTATTTCAATGTAAGCCTGGAGAATATTTTAAAGCCACTTCAAGGAACAGCGCTTCATTTTTCAATGAAGCACATTATAACCTCTGTCAGAACGTTTGGATTAACAACCTTAGTATTTAACCATCACTCCCATTTTCTCTCAGACACTGGGCTGCACTAAAGTCACTGGACTGGAAGAGGGCTGTGGACTGCTACTTGAGATGGGGATGTCCTCCCATTGGTACATGGCCAGTGGAGTGTTTTGCACATCTAGAGTCTAACTACTACACTTCTGCCATATATTATTAATGTATATCTTCTCTTTGGCTATTCTCCTGTAACCATTCACACCTCCTTTGTGCTAAAAATACACATGTTGGTAAATTAATCCAAGGCTCAGAGACTTTCTTTGTTCAGAGAGTTTATTGACTTGCTCAGTCTCACAGCTCTTCTCCCACTTAACCCAGTATCCTAGCTATCCCCTATTTATATGGGGTGAGACTCTCCTTTTGGGAGACCCTGCCAAGAAATGTTGACGCCGGGACTGAATCGCGTGAGTTCTGCGGCCCTGAAAGTGGCACGGGTCCCAGAACGATTCAGGACATCCTAATGGGCTAGCACAGGCGCCACATGGAATTAGTATTCCAACAAATGCTGGGGGGGGGGGAGGGGGGGGTTCCTTTTCTCAGGGAGTTCTTAGTGAGGGGGTGGGCTAATTCATTTAGTTAGCGGGTCTTTGTGGAGGGTCCCTCTTGTTAGGGAGTCCCTGTGGGGCACTTTGTGGGGTTCCTCTTGTTAGGTGGGTCTCTGTGAGGAGGTTCTTTCAGTTACGGGTCCGGGGTTCATTCTATTCAGAGGGTTCCGGAGGAGGGGCATCTCCCTCTCAAGGGAGTCCTTGGGGCCTCTCTATTGAGGGGGTCTCTCGCTGAGGGAACTGTGTGTGGGGGGTCTGGTAGAAGAGGGGTGTGCGGCTAATGCATTGATAGACTTTGGGGGCAATTCCCTCAGGGCGTTGCTCCCCTTGGCCACCACAAGGTCCACCATGTCAGGCTCATGTTTGATGAGACCTATAGTAATCCCTGCCCACGTGATTCCCGGCCCAAGGGTGTGCAGAAGCATGGAGGGCCAGAGGATAGGTGGCCGGGCCAGCTAAACATTTGCAAATGGGTCATTAAGCCAGATTTTCATTCATTTACATGCTCCCTCAGGCGTGAACCTCGATCTCAATGCCACTGGGTTGATCAGAGCACCATGTCTGCCAATCCCCGGCACTGATCCCAATTGTTCAATTCTCTGCGGGAGGCAGAGAATCCAGGCCAGAAACCTCTGTGTTAGCTCGTGCCCAATATGTGGGATTGACCACTGAGAAACACCCTGGGCTAGATTCTCCGATTATGAGGCTATGTCCTCACACCAGCATGGGAACGGTGTCGTTTTACGATCGTAGATTTGGTGCAGAACGGCCACCGATCCTCTGTTTGCCTGGGGGCTAGCATGCCGTCAGCGTAGAGCATCTGCCTCTAGCTGCCGATACGGCCCGGAGAATTTCCGGATCCGTGGCTGCGCAAAAGGCACCGGCCGCACGTGGATCCGGCCTGTAAAATGGCCCTGCAAGCCCTGGACCACACCCAGTAGTGCCCCCCGCCCCTGATAGTTTAGCTCTCTGGTTTAGCTCTCTCAGCTAAATCGTTGGCTTATAAAGCAGACCAAGCAGGCCAGCAGCACGGTTCGATTCCTGTACCAGCCTCCCCGGACAGGCGCCGGAATGTGGCGACTAGGGGCTTTTCACAGTAACTTCATTGAAGCCTACTCGTGACAATAAGCGATTTTCATTTTCATTTTCATAAAGTCCCCCCTGTCCGCGGATTGGCCTTCCCCTGACTGTGGCGGCAAAGGACTGAGGTCTGCAGCCGTCATGTCGGGTTCCCGACGGATGATAGCACACCCGACCGACGCCGTCGGGAACTCGGCCCATCGGGGGCTGACCCTCAGGCAATGTCCTGAGGCCGTCGATACGGTGCACGGCTTATTCTGTGAGTATGCCACTTTGGTGGGGGTGGAGCATCGCAAAAGCAGAGCCGCCCCTGATTTCATCGGAAACGGTTGTTCTCCGACGATCACCAAACGCGATTTTGGCGTCGGCGCCCAGAGAATCCCGCCCAAAGCCCCAAATCAATGGCCGGAATTCTCCATTCTGGATGTTGCCTGAGGAGAATTGATACCAATTTGTGTTCAGGCAAACGTATGCGTGCTGATGAATACGAGGGATTGCCAAGGGGATCATGCTATCACATCGCCTGCTCAAATTTAAATTAATTAGTAAACTGTCCAGCCCTTCCTAAAATTGGCAGCAGCGTATCTGCATCAGATTTAGCGTTTACCCATCCTCCCCCTCACCTTGCCCTCCTCCAGCCTACTGTTCATCGTTACTATCAAGGATTATATCCAGTTAGTTGTTGAGTTCCACAATATTCCTCAGTGTAAAAGTTACTAGTCCTACCAGCTGAGGGTAATAAACGGGATTTCAAATTCTCACTGTTCTTTGAGGAATAGTCTCCTTAAGGAAGACATCCCACAATTACACCAAATAATTGTGCCTAATCTCTTGATGGGGTGCATCCTGTGGTGCATCATGGGGAAATTTCACTCTCAGAGTCTGTTCTTCAACTTCAGGACCATTGAAATAACAATGTCCAGCTCACTGTAGATTCTGACTGAAAGAGCATAGAAATTGGCCACATGAGGTTTATGGAAGCCTGCTGTGGTGATGTGTTCATCACTGGCCTCTCCACTCATGGTGACAATTTGGTCAGTGCCCTCAGATATATTGCCGTAGGTGTGAAATGGCTAGCACTACAGTGAAAGTCAGAGGTTCTAACTGGCCTTTGTTCCTCTCCCAGGTTACACGGCTAGTGGGGAGGTGAGACATAAGGAAGCATTAGATATGACGCACCAGCCAAAATGGTGTGAATAAGGCTTGACGAGTGATCTTTTTCTTCTCATCAATTTCACATGAGCAAAACCGCCTTCTTTGTCGTTTGGCTGGGAGGACTTCCAGGCACATTCCTTTTGATGCTTTGGTGAATGTTTGAACATAGTTTTGCTATTATATTGACAGGTATGGAACAAAATCCCAGCCAGCACCAAGTGGAAGGTGGGAGTGGATGGAGTTTCTGTATTCCGGTATAAACAAAGAGGGGGCTCATTGTTTATCCTGTTAATTTGGGGAATAATCGAACACAGGCTCGATTGGGACAATCCTCCCCCCCTCCCCCCCACCAATTTTCAAAGCAATTAACTTCAAAGTCAAAATTACTTGCAATCTGTTAACATCAATTTTGCAAGGGGATTTGAAACAGCTATATAAACTGAAAAATTGCTTTCTTATATGACTTAATTGGAATATAAGAACACTACTAAAGATTTATTGGTTACTGTCAACATTGTAAAATATTGCTCGGCATGATAAACTGATTTGTGGCCTGTGATCATAATTTGATATTATTCCAAATCAGGAAAATGAAAACTTGCATTGTAACCTCTGTGTTTTATTCGTGAAGTTAAGCCTGGTATATAATAATAATAATCTTTATTGTCACAAGCAGGCTTACATTAACACCGCAGTGAAGTTACTGTGAAAAGTCCCTGTGAACAGTCCGGCGCCTGTTCAGGTACACAGGGAGAATTCAGAATGTCCAAATTACCTAACATCTTTCGGGGCTTGTGGGAGGAAACCGGAGCAACCGGAGAAACCCACGCAGATACAGAGAGAACGTGCAGACTCTGCAGACAGTGACCCAAGCCGTGAATCGAACCCGAGACCCTGGAGCTCCTAAGCAATAGTGCTAACCACTGTGCTACCGTGCCACCCTATAGAATGTCCAAGTGCAATACTTGGAGATAATTTTGATTTTGGGTAATAGTATAATGTGGATTCAGCTGCCAGTTATATATCTCTGCTGGCTTTTATTTCCATATTTCCATTCCAGTCAACGGACTGGTAGTGGCCAATCGCAGGAACAATATCATGGCAGCTCTATGTAGAATGAGGCAATAATTATGGTAATGGTAATAACCTGCACAGGGCGGGACGATTGTTTTCCCCCTGTGGCTCGAGGAATATGAGGTCACTGCTAACTGCGGGGCTCATAACCATGTTGTATAAAAAGTCGGCCAGATAGCAACCGACTGACGCAGAGAGAGGGGACTCAGTGAGGTTTACCAGGCTCTGTGTGAAAAGATGTTCTTATAAATAAACGTTTTCTTCTGTTTACTCTGACTCCCCTCACCTTTACTAAACAGGCGACAAGGATAAACTGGAACTGTCGACCTGGAACTCTGCCGACTACACTGTCTCTCCATGACTTTGTTTCTCCTCGGACTAAGGTACATAAGAACATAAGAACTAGGAGCAGGAGTGAGCCATCTGGCCCCTCAAGCCTGCTCCGCCATTCAACGAGATCATGGCTGATATTTTGTGGATTCAGCTCCACTTTCCGACCCAAACACCATAACCCTTAATCCCTTTATTCTTCAAAAAAATATCTATCTTTATCTTAAAAATATTTAATGAAGGCGCCTCAACTGCTTAATTGGGCAAGGAATTCCACAGATTCACAACCCTTTGAGTGAAGAAGTTCCTCCTAAACTCAGTCCTAAATCTACTTCCCCTTATTTTGAGGCTATGCCCCCTAGTTCTGCTTTCACCCGCCAGTGGAAACAACCTGCCCGTATCTATCCTAACTATTCCCTTCATAATTTTATATGTTTCTATAAGATCCCCCCTGTATCATTTTAAATTCCAATGAGTACAGTCCCAGTCTACTCAACCTCTCCTCGTAATCCAACCCCTTCAGCTCCGGGATTAACCTAGTGAATCTCCTCTGCACACCCTCCAGTGCTAGTACGCCCTTTCTCAGATAAGGAGTCCAAAACTGTACACAATACTCCAGGTGTGGCCTCACTAACACCTTATAGAATTGCAACATAACCTCCCGAGTCTTAAACTCCATCCATCTAACAATGAAGGACAAAACTCCATTTGCATTCTTAATCACCTGTTGCTCCTGTAAACCAACTTTTTGCGACTCATGCACACCCAGGTCTCTCTGCACAGCAGCATGTTTTAATATTTTATCATTTAAATAATAATTCCTTTTGCTGTTATTCCTACCAAAATGGATAACCTCACATTTGTCAACATTGTATTCCATCTGCCAGACTGTAGACCATTCACTTAACCTATCCAAATCCCTCTGCAGACTTCCGGTATCCTCTGCACTTTTTGCTTCACCACTCATCTTCGTGTCGTCTGCAAACTTGGACACATTGCCCTTGGTCCCCAACTCCAAATCATCTATGTAAATTGTGAACAATTGTGGGCCCAACACTAATCTCTGAGGGACACCACTAGCTACTGATTGCCAACCAGAGAAAAACCCATTAATCCCCACTCTTTGCTTTCTATTAATTAACCAATCCTCTATCCATGCTACTACTTTACCCTTAATGCCATGCATCTTTATCTTATGCAGCAACCTTTTGTGTGGCACCTTGTCAAAAGCTTTCTGGAAATCCAGATGTACCACATCCATTGGCTCCCCATTATCTATCGCGCTGGTAATATCCTCAAAAAATTCCACTGAATTGGTTTGGCATGATCTGCCCTTTATGAACCTATGCTGCGTCTGCCCAATGGGCCAATTTTCATCCAGATGCCTCGCTATTTCTTCCTTGATGATAGATTGCAGCATCTTCCCTTCTACCGAAGTTAAACTAACTGGCCTATAATTACCCGCTTTCTGCCTACCTCCTTTTTTAAACAGTGGTGTCACGTTTGCTCATTTCCAATCTGCCGTGACCACCCCAGAGTCTAGTGAGTTTTGGTAAATTATCACTAATGCATTTGCAATTTCTCTAGCCATCTCTTTTAGCACTCTGGGATGCATTCCATCAGGGCAGGAGATTTAAATACCTTTAGCCCCATTAGCTTGCCCATCACTACCTCCTGAGTGATAAAAATCATCTCAAGGTCCTCACTTGTCATAGCCTCATTTCCATCCATGCTGGCATGTTATTTGTGTCTTCCACTGTGAAATCCTACCCAAAAACCTGTTCAGTTCCTCAGCCATTTCCTCATCTCCCATTATTAAATCTCCCTTCTCATCCTCTAAAGGACCAATATTTACCTTAGCCACTCTTTTTTGTTTTATATATTTACAGAAACTTTTACTATCTGTTTTTATATTCTGAGCAAATTTACTCTCATAATCTATCTTACTCTTCTTTCTAGCTTTTTTAGTAGCTTTCTGTTGCCCCCTAAAGATTTCCCCGTCCTCTAGTCTCCCACTAATCTTTGCCATTTTGTATGCTTTTTCCTTCAATTTGATACTCTCCCTTATTTCCTTAGATATCCATGGTCGATTTTCCCTCTTTCTACCGTCCTTCCTTTTTGTTGGTATAAACCTTTGCTGAGCACTGTGACAAATCACTTGGAAGGTTCTCCACTGTTCCTCAACTGTTCCACCATAAAGTCTTTGCTCCCAGTCTACCTTAGCTAGCTCTTCTGTCATCCCATTGTAATCTCCTTTGTTTCAGCACAAAACACCAGTGTTTGATTTTACCTTCTCAACCTCTATCTGTATTTAAAATTCCACCATATAGTGATTGCTCCTTCCGAGAGGATTCCTAACAATAAGATCATTAATCAATCCTGTCTCATTACACAGGACCAGATCTAGGACCGCTTGTTCCCTCATAGGTTCCATTACATACTGTTCTTGGAAATTATCGTGGATACATTCTATAAACTCCTCCTCAAGGCTGCCTTGACCAAACTGGTTAAACCAATCGACATGTAGATTAAAATCCCCCATGATAACTGCTCTACCATTTCTACATGCATCCGTTATTTCTTTGTTTATTGCCTGCCCCACTATAATGTAACTATTTGGTTGCCTTCTCCTATCAGTGACTGTTTTGCCTTACTATTCCTGATTTCCACTCAAATGGATTAAACCTTATCCTCCATAGCACCGATGTCATCCCTTACTATTGCCTGGAAGTCATCCTTAAATAACAGAGCTGCACCACCTCCTTTACCATCCACTCTGTCCTTCCGTGTAGTTTGACACCCTTGGATATTTAACTCCCAGTCGTGACCATCCTTTAACCATGTTTCAGTAATGGCCACTAAATCATAGTCATTCACGATGATTTGCAGCATCAAATCATTTACCTTATTCCGAATACTATGAGCATTCAGGTAAAGTACATTTATGTTGGCTTTTATACCTCTGTTTTGAATCTTAACACCTTAATCAGTAACCTCTCCTAAGTTATTTTTCCTCTTAACTTTTCTCCTAATTTTCCTTGTCGTTGAACCCATATTGTCATGTAACAACCTGCAGCATCACTTTCCATTTATGCTTTTACTTCCCGTTTTATTCCTTTTAGTATTACTGGGCCTATTCACTGAGCTTCCCTCAGTCACTGTACCTTGTACTGTTGCCCTTTTTGACTTTTGACTGTGGCTTCTCTGCCTTACACTTTCCCCCTTACTGCCTTTTGTTTCTGTCCCTGTTTTATTACCTTCCGACTTCCTGCATCAGTTCCCATTCCCCTGCCACATTAGTTTAAACACTCCCCAACTGCTCTAGCAAATAGCCCTCCTCGGACATCAGTTCCAGTCCTGCCCAGATGTAACCTGTCCAGTTTGTACAGGTCCCACCTCCCCCAGAACCGGTCCCAATGCCCCAGGAATCTGAAACCCTCCCCCTGACACCATCCCTTCAGCCACGTATTCATCCTATATATCCTGTCATTTCTACTCTGACTAGCGGGTGGCACCGGTAGTAATCCTGAGATCACTACCTTTGAGGTCCGATTTCTTAACTTCCTTCCTCGCTGTTAAGTACTTCATTATGCCTTTGTTTGGTTGATTGTATGCTTTTGACCCTGCTGTTGGATCTTGAAATCAGTGTGCAGAATGCCTGCGATACCTTATCAGAGCAAACAACATTACCGAAAATGAGCTGCAGAAAGTGATCCTGTTGACAACACGCAGAGGGCACATGTTCGGTGTAATTATAGGCCTAATATTTCCAGCGGCACCGAATACAGTAGTATTTGACCAGTCGATCGCAATGGTGCGGAATCATTTCAACTCGATTCTAGTCGTTCGTTGTGCAAAGGTACAGATTCAATACGGCAGAAAGGGGGAGTCAGTTGCGGAGTATATTTTCCGTTGCAAAAAATCACTGAATATTGCAAATATGGCGCTGTACTGCCGGAAATACTCCATGACTGACTGGTTTGCGGTATTAACAATCTCAAAATCCAAAAGAAGCTTCTAGGTGAAGGTTCCCTAACACCCCAGCAGCCTTTGCAAATTTATTTTTCACTGGTGAGTGCCGCTCGAGCGTACAGGAACTCCAGGGAATGGAGGTGAATGTTATCCTGGGCCACGCCCCTCGCCGTCCTTCAGCAACTGGAACGGACAGCTGCGATGCTCTAGGCCTGAGGTCTTGAGGCCCTGGACCACGATACGAGCCCTCTGCAGATTGTGGAGGTGCTGCCTCTTCCACCTGTGAGAAGTGAGGGTGTCGAGGTTGCCAAGGATGCCAGCAGTGTGATGGACGCCGCCTTGATCACCCTGGACGTGCAAGGCCCTGTGTTAGGACCCTACATTTGGATGACCCTAAAGAAACTGTCAGAAGTGCAGCTGATCTATGTGGCAGTGCAACTGGTGGCCCCTATTTGTATCCCTGTGTGGGTTCATGGACACTTAATCGAAATTGAGCTGCTATAGCTGCTGCCAGCTCGGTCGTGCCGCACCACATGTTGAACCGGATCCAACACGGGGTGAGTTAATTATTGTAGGCTGATTCGGCCGCCCCCCCTCACCATATATACAGGGGAGTGTTTGGTTATTGTCGGCTCCATGTTCAACCCAGTGGTCTGCGAGCGTCAGTCCTTGCACCTTCCCCTCATTGTGGTTTAGGGGTCGGCCCCAAACCGCTGGGTCGGGATTGGCTGCACCATAAGCTGATCGACTGGCAGCGTATCCTCTGGGTGGACTCGCCGGTGGGGGCGAGTGGGAGGGTGCTTATATACGGTACTGAAAAAGTTTCCCATCGTATTCGTGCCTGGCCTTGGGAAAATTAAGGGAGCTATGGTGAAAATCGAAGTGAGCTGCAAGCCAGCCTGCAGCTGCAACATCTTACTGACGGGCCACACAGAAGGAGCTCAGGCGAGACTGGGCAACTACCCTGCCTTTGTTAAAGATTCAGGCCCATCACCTACAAACTGACTAACTCTGCATATCACCTTGTGTAGTCAGCACCACTGCAAAACCAAATTTTACACCATCGCTTATCAGCCTCCTAATCAGAGAATTTACAGAATTTACAGTGCAGAAGGAGGCCATTCGGCCCATTGAGTCTGCACCGGCTCCTGGAAAGAGCACCCTACCAAGGTCAACACCTCCACCCTATCCCCATAACCCAGTAACCCCACCCAACACTAAGGGCAATTTTGGAAACTAAGGGCAATTTATCATGGCCAATCCACCTAACCTGCACATCTTTGGACTGTGGGAGGAAACCGGAGCACCCGGAGGAAACCCACGCACACACGGGGAGGATGTGCAGACTCCGCGCAGACAGTGACCCAAGCCGGAATCGAACCTGGGACCCTGGAGCTGTGAAGCAATTGTGCGATCCACAATGCTACCGTGCTGCACCACAATGCTACCGTGCTGCCTAAGAAAGAACAAAAAACATTACAATGCAGGAACAGGCCCTTCTGCCCACCAAGTCTGCGCTGATCCAGATTGCTTATTTAGACCTACTACATATTGTCCAAATGATCTGTATCCCTCCATTGCCCGCCCATTCATGTGTCTACCAAGATGTATCTTAAACGTTGCTATCATGCCTGCCTCCACCACCTCCACTGGTAACATATTCCAGGCACCCACCATCCTCTGGGTGAAAGACTTTCCTTGCACATCTCCCCCAAAGTTTCCCCGTCACACCTTGAACCTGTGGCCCCTCGTAATTGAGTCTTCCATCCTGGAGAAAAGCTTCTGATTATTCACCCTGTCTATTCCTCTCGTAATTTTGTAGACCTCAAATCAGTCCTCCCCTCAGCCTCTGTCTGCCCAACAAAAACAATCCGAGTTTATTCAACCTCTCCTCATAGCTAACATCCTCCAGGCCAGGCAACACCCTAGTAAACCTTCATTGCACTCTCTCCAAAGCATCCACGTCCTTCTGGCAGTGTGGCAACCAGAACTGCATGCAATAGTCCAAATGTGGCCGAGCTAAAGTTTTATGCAGCCCTAACATGACCTGCCAACTCTTTTACTCAATGGCCCGGCCGATGAAGGCAAGCATGCCGTATGCCTTCTTGACCACATTATCCACCTGTATTGTTATGGAACTATAGACCTGAATGCCCAGATCCCTCTGTATGTCAATGCTCCTCAGGGTTCTGTCATTTACTGCATAATTCACACCTGAATTTGATCTTTCAAAATGCATCACCTCACATTTGTCCAGATTGAAGTCCATCTGACATTTCTCTGCCCGACTCTCCGATCTATCTATGTTCTGCTGTATCGCTGAAACTATCTATGAAATGAACTGAGATCTACAATCTCCTATGGAATCCAGATGCTTTGGTGATAGAGACTGACTCGCTACTTAATGAATAAACCTCACCAGCTGTAAACTTCACTATCTGTAACTCCACCTATCTTAGTGTCATTTGCATAGGAATTTGATTTTGGGTACTAGACCTTATGTGAGCTAATATTTATTTTCTCTGTGGTCTCTGTAGTGTACAATCTTTTCTCTATTCATCTCTTTAGTTGTATGTGGAGTGGGATATGATGGACTGTCCTTTGAATGGGTTTTGAATGTGTGCAATATACTAACGTTCTTGACTTCATCCTACCTTGGGTTTTCTGCAGGATTATTAGTAAGAATTGGATCGCACAAAAACTGTGGGGTTGGGGAAATATGCTGTTTATTAAAAATGGATATGCCTTTCTGTTTTGGTGGTGAGAGAAAAAAAAGTGGTGTTTGAATTACCCCGACAAAGTCCTACAGCAGGAAAGCCAGGCACCATGCAGGGAGGAATTCCAAAATTCGGTGAAGAACCAATAGATTCCCATTCAGCAGCAGCTGGTGAGGTTTATTCATTAAGTAGCGAGTCAGTCTCTATCACCAAAGCATCCGGATTCCATAGGAGATTGTAGATCTCTCAGTTCATTTCATAGACTTACTAGAATACATGGGACTAGAAGGCGTTGAAGAAAAAGGTGACCCTCCGCTCGACCTAGATTAGCTCTTCCTTGAAAAAGATTATGAAAGGGACCACTGTCGCAATGGGTGATGCATTGAAAGATGAGGCCCCTGAGATTTTTTCCTCTCCAGGAGCTGCCTGTTGTTGAAAAGCACCCAGAAGAAAAAGAAAGGGGGTGGCGAAGCTGCACACAAATAATTAGAATTCTAGAGACTGTGGGGAAGCTGCTAAGTTTGCTATATCTGTGGCAAAGTGAGTGAAGAGATATAAGTAATATATAGACCTTATGCTTGGCTATGTTGTTAGAATCTTCTGGGTTTGATATTTTACCATTGTCTGGGCCAGTGACCTCCAGTGCTTCCTGTTCTGTCCATGTGTTGGCAACTCCTCCACCCGTCCTGTCCATATACATGGCATTATGTGTTTCTGTGTCCTGTAGAGAGGACAGGTGTATGTTGGAGAGTCAATGGGGAGATATTGGGCTGGTCAATGAGGATCTAGAAAGGGAAATGTGTGTAATGTGAAGGAAGGAAGCGAGTGTTCAGAGTAATTGGTGGTACTACGAGAACAAAGCATTGCTAGTGTGTGATATGAAGACAGAAAAGTGAAAGGTACGTATGTTTGGAATGAAAAAGCATGGTAGCACAGAGGTTAGCACTGTTGTTTCACAGCGCCAAGGTCCCAGGTCGATTCCCAGCTTGGGTCGATGTCTGTGCAGAGTCTGCACGTTCTCCCCATGGGTACGTGGGTTTCCTCCGGGTGCACCGGTTTCCTCCCACAAGTTGCAAAAGACGTGCTGTTAGGTAATTTGGACATTCTGAATTCTCCCTCTGTGTACCCGAACAGGCGCCAGAATGTGGCGACTAGGGACTTTTCACAGTAACTTCATTGCAGTGTTAATGTAAGCTTGCTTGTGACAATAAAGATTATTGTATAAAAAAAAGTTTGCAATGACAATACCTTGGTGCTTCTTTCTTATTGTTATGTGTTGTGGAATCACTTTAAGAGCATGTGGATTTAATTCTACATGCCCCTGACTGATGTGTTTCTCACGGGCAGGGACACGTGAAATGGGGTGGGCCCCTGTCCCACCACGATCCTGCCCATCCCTGAGTTCACTCTCAAACTATGTCCCCAGCAGGCTGTAAAATCAGCTGCCCGCCTGCCATTATTTATTTAAGCAGTTAAGGGTCACATACACTTGTTATCAAACCTATTGATCTGGATAAAACACCGTAATAACACCAACATATACTTGGTGTGGGCAGCCTCTTCTCAAGGGCAATTAGGGGTGGACAACAAATGCTAGCCGAGCCAGCGAAGCCCACATCCCGGGTAAAATGAATTTTAAGAAATGGGACTGGAGCAGGAGGAACTGATAGATAAGTTTAAAAGGCTACAAGGAAACAAGGGTGCCCTGCAACCATAGACTGATCCGTTCCCCGACTTCCTACCAATTCCCTCCCCTAAATCCATTACATCTCTCCTAACCCGACTCCCACTGCCTCATAAGAACATAAGAATTAGGAGTAGGCCATCTGGCCCTTGAGCCTGCTCCGCCATTCAATGAGATCAAGGCTGATCTTTTTGTGGACTCAGTTCCACTTACCCGGTCCCTCACCGTAACCTTTTATTCCTTTACAGTTCAAAAATATAGCTCCCTTTGCCTTAAAAACATTTAACAAAGTGGCCTCAAGCCTCAACTGCTTCACTGGGCAGGGAATTCCACAGATTCACGACCCTTTGGGTGAAAAAGTTCCCCCTCAACTTAGTCCTAAATCCCCCTTATTTTGAGGCTATGCCCCCCAGTTCTAATTTCACCCGCCAGTGGAAACAACCTCCCTGCATCCATCCTATCTATTCCCTTCATAATTTTATATGTTTCCATAAGATTCCCCCTCATTATTCTAAATTCCAATGAGTAAAGTCCCTCTTCTCATAAAATAATCCTCTCAACTCCGGAATCAACCTAGTGAATCTCCTCTGCACACTCTTCATTGCCAGTACATCCTTTCTCAAGTAAGGAGACCAAAACTGTACACATTACTCCAAGTGTGGCCTCACCAGCACCCTATACACTGCAACATTACCTCCCTGTTTTTAAACTCCAACCCTCTAGCAATGAAGGAGAAATTCCATTTGCCTTCTTAATTACCGACTGCACCTGCAAACCAACTTTTTGTGATTCCTGCACCCAGGTCCCTCTGCACAGCAGCATGCCGCATTTTCTTTACCATTTAAATAATAGTCCATTTTGCTGTTATTCTACCAAAATGTATGTCCTCATATTTATCAACATTGAACTCCATCTGCCAGACCCTTGCCCACTCACTTAAACTCTCTATATCCCTCTGCAGACTTTCAGTGTCCTCTGCACACTTGGCTCTACAACTCAATTTAGAGTCATCTGCGAACTTGGACATATAACACTTGGGCTGGGATTCTCCCATACCCGGCGGGGCGGGGGGTCCTGGCGTACCGGAGTGGCGAGAACCACTCCAGCGTCGGGCCTCCCCAAAGGTGTGGAATTCTCCGCACAGCTGGCTGAAAAGCCTTCGCCGGTCGGCGTGAGTCTGCACATGCGACGGAGCGGCAGCGGCCGCTGACGTCACTCTGGTGCATGCACGGTGGAGGGGGTCTCTTCTGCCTCCGCCATGGTGGAGGCTGTGGCAGCGGCGGAAGAAAAAGAGTTCCCCAATGGCACAGGCCCACGTGCCGATTGGTGGGCCCCGATCGCGGGCCAGGCCACTGTGGGGGGCACCCCCCGGGGTCAGATCGCCCCGCGCCTCCCCCCCCCCCCCCCCCCCCCCCCAGGACCCCGGGGCCTGTTCGTGACGCCTGCTCCCACCACTGGCACCAGAGGTGGTTTAAACCACGTCAGCGGGAGAGACCTGACAGCGGCGGGACGTTGGCCCATCGCGGGCTGGAGAATCGCCGCGGGGGGCCCGCCGACCGGCGCGGCACGATTCCCGCCCCCACCGATTCTTTACCCTGCAGGGGGTTGGAGAATTCCGCCCTTGGTCCCCAATTCCAGATCATCTACGTAAATTGTAAACAATTACGGACCCAACACCTATCCCTGAGGCACGCCACTGTCATAATATCCACTCATGTACATCATGAGATGTAGACAGGCAGTGATTGACACACAGGATAACCAATGAACACACACGACACACAACAACCAATTACCAGACAGGACATCAGGGTCCCAGGTTCGATTCCGGCTTGGGTCACTGTCTGCGCGGAGTCTGCACATCCTCCATGTGTGTGCGTGTGTTTCCTCCGGGTGCTTCGGTTTCCTCCCACAGTCCAAAGATGTGCAGGTTAGGTGGATTGGCCATGATAAATTACCCTTAGTGTCCAAAATTGCCCTTAGTGTTGGGTGGGGTTACTGGGTTATTGGGATAGGAGGTGTTGAACTTGGGTAGGGTGCTCTTTCCAAGAGCCGGTGCAGACTCGATGGGCCGAATGGCCTCCTTCTGCACTGTAAATTCTATGATCTATGATCTATGACACCACCACTATAAAGGCCAAAGGGCATTCCGGCTCTCTCTCTCTCACATGACACAGCTCGGGAGATAGTCACAGTGCAAAGGCCAATGAACATCATCACCATGTAGTAGAAAGCTAGTCTGGTCAAGCCAGTAGGAGGTTATCAGTTAGGTTAATAGAATGTGAACCTACAGCAGATTATGTACAGCAATCAACAGGTTCAATAAAACAGTGTTGGACCATCTCCTGTGTCGGAAGCCTGTTTTTCGTTTTACTGCATCCAGTTGCAGTCGATGTTACATCAGCCACTAGCCACTCATCGCCAACCAGAAAAATACCCATTTACCCCCTCTTTGCTTCCTGTCAGCTAACCAATCCTCTATCCCTGCTAATACATTACCCGTAACGCCATGCACCTTTATCTTATGCAGCAACCTTTTGTATTGCACCTTGTCGAATGCCATCTGGAAATCCAGATACATAACATCCACTAGTTCCCCGTCGCCACTGCTTTCATAATGTCCTCATAGAATTCCACTAATTTAGTCAAACGTGACCTGCCTTTCATGAACCTATGTTGCGTCTGCCCAATGGGACAATTTCTATCCAGTTGTCTCGCTATTTCTTCCTTATTGAAAGGTTCAAGCATTTTCTCCACTACAGAAGTTAAGCTCACCAGCCGATAGTTACCCGCCTTTTGTCTACCTCCTTTTTTAAACAGAGCCATCAAATTTGCTGTTTTCCAATCTGCTGGAACTGCCCCAGAGTCCAGCAAATTTTGGTAAATTATCACAAACGAATTTGATATTTTCCCCGCCACCTCCTGTGATGCATTCCATCAGTTTCAGGAGTCTTATCTACCTTTAGCCCCATTAGCTTGCCCAACACTACCTCCTTAGTGATAATGATCATTTTAGGTCCTCACCTGCCATAGCCACCTTGCCAACAATTATTGGTATGTTATTTGTGTTTTCCACTGTGAAGACCGACACAAAATACCTGTTCAATGCCTCAGCCGTTTCCTCATTTCCCGTTATTAAATGTCTCTTCTCATCCTCTAAAGGACCAATGTTTACCTTTGCTACTCTTTTTCGTTTCAGATATTTGTAGAAACTTTTGCTATCTGTTTTTATATTCTGAGCTAGTTTACTCTCACAATCTATCTTACTTTTCTTTATAGCATTTTTCCTAGCTTTCTGTTGACCTTTAAAGGTTTCCCTCTCTTCCAGGTGCACACCTTCCTGAGTCGATTTTAAAATTCTCATCTTCATTTACAAAGCGCTCCATGGCCTCACCCATCCCCATCTCTGTAAACACCCCCAGCCCTGCAACCCTCCAAAATATCTGCGCTGATCTAATTCTGGACACTGTGGATGTGGTATTTTCACAATTGTAACCTTTACGTGAAGTCAATCGGATCTGGCGTATCTCAAAACTAATTTCCCTCAACTTCAGCCAGAGGGAGCTAGACGCCAGGGGATATAACTTGAAACCGCAGGGTCCATCTTGCCCTCCACCCAAAAGAAAAAGGTCAATCCAGAGTGTTACCCTTCCCCAGATAGTCTAAAATTCAATTTTTTTTTGGATAGATTGTAATTTCCTGGATATTATAAGTGTGCAGATGAGATCTCGTCTTCAGAATTATTACCCCACCAAAGGGAATAGGAGTTGGGTTCATGGAGTGTTTGATGCAGAAGGGTCAGGTGAGACAATTTAAGTTCTAAGTAACCACATAAATTTAGTATCATGAAAAAGTATGCATCTTGGTGGCTATACAAAGAGTTCAAATCACCACACTTACATAAATCCCGAAAAGATAACTCATTCTTATTTCTATGAGAGAATCCCAAACGTAAACCTTTATTTCAGACAAGTACGAGACTTTCAAAGAAAACTCGGATATCCATCAAACATCAAAGCAATATTATTTTGATCCCCCAAAGTGTTAGACTTGTTCGATTTAAGATGGACCTCTCATGGGGGTGACCGCTACCACCCTCTTCCCTAATTAAACTAATAATTCAAATTCAATGGAGATTCTTATAATGGATTTTTGGTGTTATATAATTAAAAGGTGGTGTGGAAAATGGTAATTTGTTCAATAATGTTTTTCTGAAGTTCTTCTTGAAAACTAGGGTTGGGTCATGGTCATGTCGGTCAATCTGTTTGGTCAATGTATTACATCCAGTAAGATACTGAGAATTGGTGCCTAGTGTCTCTTTATCAAATTGTGTTTTTTTATCCAAACTTTAGTGTGAGCTGTCATTGTCAGGACCCTCAGGATAGTGGCTTCTAGATGCGTGTAATTATTTATCAACAATGTCACATTGATGTGAAGGGAGTTGACCATGTATATGCTTGGTCAACTTTGCTCTCAGATAATGCAGCTTGCTGTAGGTTTTGCTGAAAAGTAATTTTTAAATTAATTCATTGTATCTATCCCATAGTTTATAGCCTCTGCTCCTTTAAAAGGCATCCCCGACTTTAATCACCCTACCATCAGTGGTGACTGTGCCTCCAGCAGCCTCGGATCATAAGCTCTGAAAAATTCACTCCCTCTCCACCTCACTTTCATCCTTTGAGATGCATATTAAAACCTACCTCTTTGATAAGCACTCGGCCAACTGGTTCAATATTACCTCATGCTGTTCAATGTCAAATTTTGTTTCATAATGCTTCTGGAAAGGGCCTGGGGACATTTTATTATGTTAAAATCACATATATGTATATATATTTATACAAGTTTTGCTTGACTCATCTTTACAGCTTTTAACAGGTACTGAAGGAAGGATGCAAGTGGCGGCCGCAAACCTTTCGATGGGACGGTGGCACAGTGGTTAGCACTGCTGCCTCACTGTGCCAGGAATCTGCGTTTGATTCCCATCTTGGGTGACTGTGTGGAGTTTGCTTGGGTTTCCCACGGGTGCTCTGGTTTCTTCCCACAGTCCAAAGATGTGCAGGTTAGGTGGATTGAACATGCTAAAATGCCCTTAGGCTGAGATTAGAGGGCGGGGGATTGGGCCTAGGTAGGGTAGTCTTTCAAAGGGTCGGTGCAGACGCAATGGGCAGAATAGCCTCTTTCTGTATTGTAGGGATTCTATGATAAGAAGCGTAACCCTTGCTTTATGTAGAGTTAAGGATAGGGTACAAATTGAACAGGTCACATGGGGACTGGGAGCGAGGTGGAGAAGGGCACTACCCTGTCTCAATGAAGTAGGGAAGGTAGCCTATCTGCCAAACCTGAGGCTCTGGCGCTATAATGTCCCAAACGTCAGGCTGTGAACTTTGCCTTGTTCTCTGCTTTGCTTTACCTGGGTGGCTTGGATGCGTAGTGTTGAACAACGAACAACAAGCTTTGTTAACAACAAAACTATAAATTTATTTACATTACTTATTGTGATTCATTCACATTCTTAAAGTAGAAGGTCACTGTATTATGAAATGAAAATGAAAATCGCTTATTGTCACGAGTAGGCTTCAATGAAGTTACTGTGAAAAGCCCCTAGTCGCCACATTCCGGCGCCTGTCCGGGGAGGCTGGTACGGGAATCGAACCGTGCGGCTGGCCTGCTAGGTCTGCTTTAAAAGCCAGCAATTTAGCCCAGTGAGCTAAACCAGCCCCATATTAAACTATGTTATCTCTAACTGTAGAACTGTCAAGTGCACAACTGCTCTCTCTCTCTCTCATGCCTCACCATCTTCTGCAACCTTCTGTCTGTCTCTGTCGATATCTTCTGACCCACAAGGCTGTGTCATCCCTTATATACTTATAGGACTAGCTCCCTCTACTGGCTGTCTGTATAAATTTCATTAACCGTTCACTGTGGTACAGTAGTCCCCCTTTATAACGCGGGTGTTGGGGTCCAAGACAGCCACCCGCGTTGCATCCGAGCCGCGGATATCCACGATGGGGGTTTTAAATTTATTTAAAAATCTATGCTAGCGCTTCCCCTTGTGAGTCTACGGGGGGTGGGCGGAGAGGTCAGATCCCCATAGACTCACAATGGGAAGCGCTAGCATAGCTTTTTAAATAAATTTAAAACCCCCATCATGGATCTAATTAAAACAGTGTCAATTTCAGCGGCCGGCTCACTTTGATCCGGAGAGGGAAGCTGCTCTCTCACTGAAACAATCAGCCGGCCGCTGAAATTGACACTGCCGGCTGCTCTCTCCCTCCAATCAGAAACATTAAAACTTAAAAGTTGGATTGGAGGGAGAGAGCAGCCGGCAGTGTCAATTTCAGCGGCCGGCTGATTGTTTCAGTGAGAGAGCAGCTTCCCTCTCCGGATCAAAGTGAGCCGGCCGCTGAAATTGACACAACTGACAGTTGGGGTCCATAAGCCCCCCCCCGCGGTATATCGCGAACCGCGGTATTGCGGAGCGCGGTATAACGGGGGACTACTGTAGTGTGTTACAGCACAAACAAGTCATCAGTCCAATCTATCAAGTGTTTGAATGGTTGAGCCATGTTCGTTATCTGACGTGGTTTCTTTCTGTGCTTGTGATATTGCTTTTGTGTTTCCTTTGCCTTCAAAACTTGTTTGGTTTCTGGTCTTTGAGCAAATACCAACTCATTAAATTTGTTGGCATGACCTCTTTTTGTTCTGTTCTTCCTGATATTGGTGCCATTAGGCGTGAATTTTATATTGTCTACACGTGCATTTGTCCGTGTTACCTCGACCGGTAGTTGTGTTTCACTCACTGTCCTGCAGTCCCTTGCTCTGTTGCCATCTGGACTTCTTTCCATACTGTATGGTCTGTCAATTGTGACTGCAAGTTTCAGCACTTTGATGTCATTCAAGTGCCATGTGTCCTTTAATTGTCCTTTGGCATCACAGTCGTACCTGTGAGTACATACTGTAGTGCCATAACTATTCTAGGTGCGCTCAGGATCGGTTCCTTGCTGCTTGATTGATTCAATTTTAACTTGTTTACTATCCTTATCTGCTGGATTATCTGACGTCTCATCAGGCTTTGTGATATTAGTTCCTGTTGGATGTTCAGATGTATGCATGCACTCTTGATGCTTCCATCTGGAGTCAACTTGTCCAAGATATCATTTTCTTGTAGGCTGTTCATGATTGTTGTGCTCTCAAGTGATCTGTTCATTGTTGCAGTCTCATTATGTTCTCGTTGGCTGTTCACAATTGATGAGTTCTCAGTTGATTTGGTCACTGTTGCACTCTAATTGTCAGCCTTTGTAGAGTCCAGCTGAGATCTATCAGTGTCGCTATTGTCCTGCACAGCTTGTATGCTACTTGTGATCACTTTGTCACTAGTTGCAAATAAAGTGGATAGATCATCATAGTCTTCTTTTTGTTGCTCATCATCTGTTTCTTCACTGTTACCTTTACCGGCAAATACAGTGGATACACTTTTGTCATTTTCATTTTTTTGCTCATCAAATATGTGATGCACTATCAATTACGATGAGAGGAGAGTAGGATGTAATTGAGGCTTTATTACACAGAGATGTGTGGCCTCCTACAGCAGCTGGCGAATGGCTGCTGTTCGGAGAGCACACATATTTATACTCCACCTACTGGGAGGGGCCAGCAGGCAGGGATCTACCCCCGTACCTGTAGTACAAGGGCCTTATCGTAATACCAATATATACAATATAATACAACAGTGGTGACTATCACAATATGCAAGATGGACCTTCATAGTCTTCTTCTGGTTCTTCATTTGTCAGATTACTGTCCTCATCGGATGATTGCAGTATTATGTCTCGTAGACAGTTTCAACGATCCTCTGTCTTCATGCTGTCTGGAACTTGCAGTCGTTTCACGAGGTAGCGCACGCATTTGATCCCAATATGGACTCTCGCTTGATGTCCACAATGGCGAATTGCACAATGTGACTTTGATTATGCATCCATGCTTCTAGGTTACATACCCCTAACGTTTCAATCACATTCCCACTGTAGTCGATCAGCCATTTCTGGCGATCAAAATCTGTCGGAGGAACTCTCAGAAAGTTTAATTCGGAGAGACAAAGGAAATTTTCACTTGTTCCGGTGACAAACTAGCATTTGATTAATGTGCCATTCAGCAACACTGAAATGGTCCATTCATCAAGGTTTGGAACAATTGTGATTGGATTTATTTTTTCAGCTTCTGAAATTTCCTGTGTACCTTTGTCTACACTTTCAATTATGTCCATATAGAATATATCTTGCAAATCTATTTCATCTTCTGTGATGCTGAGCTTATGCTCTTTATTTTTAGATTTGTGAAAATGTTCTTTTTTCATGCTGCAGACTTCTTTTTCAGCTGTTGGTTTGAATTTCATCCCTGTGCTGCATTGCGAGGCAAAATGGTTCTGTTTTTTGCATGTCAAACACATTCTTCCGATTGCCAGGGATCTTTTTCTTAAGTGGCCGTGGCCAAAACGTCTGCACGTCAACATGTTCATGATGCATGCACAAATCGACCGTCGTCCGGAGTGAGCTCTTTTGACAAGTGCGCATGCGCAATCTTCTGCGCACCAGAATGGTCAACTTTCAGATCGCGTCCTCTTTCAAAGAGCTCATGTGCAAACTGGTCCCGCACATGCACAGAACATTCAACATCTGAATTGCGATTTAACTGTGCATGTCTGAAAATGTCCAACTTCCAAAGCATGCGTTTTTTTCAGGCCCACACAAACTGGTTTTCTATTCCAGCACACTTAATTTTTTGCTGCACCACAGCTTCAATGGAGGCAAAGAAAATGTTACTTTGCCGATTCAACATTTCAAAACTTATATTTTTAATTGCTTTACACGCATGGGACATTTTAATAGAATCGTCCAGTCTTACTTTTTGTTGCTTTTGTAATCGTTTACTCAGCTTTTCATTTCTTTTAAGCTCACAATAGCTATCAAATATTTCAATGACCAGATCAAATTTATTTTTTCAATTTCATTGTCAAAGTGGAAGGAGTAATACAATTCTGTGGCCAGCGGTCAAGCCCAATTTAGTAACAGCGCAATCTTTAGCTTTTCACTGACTGCTTCGAGGTTTAAGGCTAAGAGATACTGCTTAAACTCTTGTTTGAAAATGTTTCTACTTTATCTACTTTACCCGATGTCCTGAATGACTTTGGAGTCTGCAGACCTTTCATGAAGCTTCGGCTGGGTATTTCTTTTTGTGATACTGCTGTTTGTTGCTACTAGAGTCTGGTTGAGATTGTTCTTCACACATTTTTTTTCTTCCTTCGAACAGAGATACTTTCTCTCGCCCTGAACCTTACTAATCTACTCTACTGCTCTCACTCTCTCCCATGCCGCACCATCTTCTCGAACCTTCTGTCTGTCTCTTCTTCTGACCCACAAGACTCAGCGTCATCCCTTATATACTCATAGGACTAGCTCCCTCTAGTGGCTGTCTATATACATTTTATTAACCTTTGCATTGCCTTCATGCATAATACCACAAACGTCATTAGGCATTACTGCATGCATTGTCCTCCATCTCTGACCCCACGCGCTATACCTGTGATGTGTTAAAATTAGGTCTTTGGAGTTTCTCTAGGCTCCTATGGAGATTGTATCCAGCTACTTTCATGATTCACATTGCTGATTATTGCATTGTATACTAATTGCCACCAAGTGTACATTTTACAATTGCTCCACTGATGTGAAAGTGTTCTCCTGCACATCAGGCTCCCTTTGCCTGTTCAGGATGAGCACATCAACAATGGTTAGCACTGTTGCTTCACAGCGCCAAGGTCCAGGTTCCATTCCCGGCTTGGGTCACTGTCTGTGTGGAGTCTGCACGTTCTCCCCGTGAGTTCCTTTGTTATCCAAGTTACTCCATTCAGAACTCACCTGATTGGAATGGTTAATGAAGAGCACAATCCTGCCATGGTGCTGCTCCTAGCTAATAATTAGATTTCTATCAGGCAGATAGGGGCTGCTTGATACCAATGGATCTCCGCTGTCCTTATGGATCACCACTGTGTTCAACTATGTTCATTGATTAAACAAGTTTCTCAAGCTTCCGAGCGAGATTCATTGAAGCAATAGTGGTGTCGGGGCCATCAGCCAAATAAATAAGTTATAACATTCTCCAGTTAATCCGCCCTGCCTTAGAGTCCAAAAGCTGGATCTCAAATTTTAAAAATGACGAGTTCAAAAACCTTTCATCATTCAACCTTGCCGGAATTAACTGGAATATCCACAAGTGAGGCTGGCTATGCATTTCAAGATTATCCCCTCACAATCTTAACTCACCACTTCCTAGTAATCAGTTGTAGATGTGAAAGCTGGCGGGATTTACAGGAGGTAACCATCAAAGCAATGAAGAAAGGCAAACATCTCAAGCGGAAAGGGATTCCGCTTCCCTTTTTGTGTTTCTTTCCCTTGAACAATCACAGTTGCACAGTAAAGCATTGATCACAGGCCGACTGCCATATTATTGTTATATCCATAAGCTGCTGGCCATCTCTTACATTTTAAAGTGCAATAATATTGGGTTATCATCAAATATTAAATGCTTGATTTACAAGTGTTGATGTCCTTTGTAGGATTTTATGACTTGGAAGATATTACTTATAAGAACATAAATAGGAGCGGGAGCAGGCCATTTGGCCCCTTGAGACTGCTTCTGTTATACGATCGCAGCTGATCTTCTGCCTCAATTCCATTTTCCCGTATACTCGCGACCAAAGGTTGTTCATCCCAATCTCAAATATACTCAATGATGGAGCATCCACAACCCTCTGGGATAGAGAATAAACATTCACAACCCTTTCAGTGAAGAGGATTCTCCTCACCTCTGTTCTTCTTTTTAATATAAATTTAGAGTACCCAATTCATTTTTTCCAATTAAGGGACAATTTAGTGTGGCCAATAGACCTAACCTGCACATCTTTGGGCTGTGGGGGCAAAACCCACGCCAACATGGGAAAATGTGCAAACTCCACATGGACTGTGACCCAGAGCCGGGATCGGACCTGGGAACTCGGCGCCGTGAGGCAGCATTGCTAACTACTCTCACCTCGTTCTAAATGACCTTGAGACTGTTCTACCATATCTTAGTTTCCCCAGCCAGGAGAAACAATCTCTCAGTGTCTACCCTGTCAAACCCCTTTAGAATCTTGTATCCTTCACCTCTCATAAACCCCAGGCCCAATTTACTCTCATCATAGGACAACGCTCTCATCCCAGAGACCTGTCTAGTGAACCTTCACTTGATCGCCATCAAAACAGCCATGCCCTTCCTTAACTATGGAGACCAACACCAAACACAGTATTCCAGGTGTGATCTCACCAAACACTGTACAATTGTAGCAAGGCTTCGTTGTACTCAAATTCCCTTTATCGAGAGACTAACCTCCCATTCGCCTTCCTAATTGCTTGCTGCACTTGGCGGAATGGTTCAGATGATGTGATGTGAATTGCAGAGATTCTGTACAAGGAAGGGGATTAATCATGAATGGAAATGAATTTTAATCAGAATTGAGATTTTTATGATGGTCTGAAATGAAAGGAAAGGTGTGAGAAAGGAAAGATGAATCTTGGGCTGGATTCTCTGGTCCCTCAGCCACATGTTTCTTGGCGGAGTGCCGTTCGCTGATGGTGGGATTCTCTCTTCCCATCATTTGTCAATGGGATTTCCCATTGCAGGCACCCCATGCCACCGGGAAGCCATGGGCAGGGGGGTTCGCTCCCGGTGAGAAAAGAGAATCCCAACGGCAAGAGACTCTGCTGTGGGATCATTTACATCCACCTGAGAGGGCAGATTATTGGAATTTGGGGTAGACTCAATTGACCTTTGCTCCTGATTCACAAATTCCAAAATAATTCAAAGCGATACCTTTATTGGTGACAGTGGTTTTATTTAGCATAAAGAAGATTTGACTCATGCGGAGTCTGAGGAGTGGCATCAAAATGCAACAGCATCACCGTAGCACAGATGTACAATCTACAGATTTTATTTTCCAATTAAGGGCCAACCTAGTGTGGCCAATCCACCTACCCAGCGTATCTTTTGGGTTGTGGGGTCGCGCGCAGTCGTGGGTCGAATGTGCAAACACCACACAGACAGTGACCCGGGGCCGGGATCGAACCCGCATCCTCGGCACAGTGAGGCACCCATGCTAACCACTGCACCACCATGCCACAGGTAACCACTGGCCATACCCCAAGTGATGTTACATCAGTCAATGCAGTTCGCAATACCTCTTCCATCTCCTGTGCATTTTTACACACCAGAGCATATAGAGGTCAATTGAACCCAATCATTAACAGGCTATTATTTGAACTGCTCAATTGTAAAAGATACCCTGTATCCACCAATGTCAGTTAGTGTCTAGACCGTAGTTCTGGACTGCACCACCTGGGATTGTGGTTACAGCGGATTCAATCGTGGCTTTCAGAAGCAATTTGAATAATTACCTGAAGAACAATAATTGCAGGGTTGCGGGAAAAAGACAGTGGAGTGGGGCTAACTGAATTGCTCTTACAGAGAGCTGACATGGAGATGAAGGCTGAATGGCCTCTTTCATTGCTGTAACTGTTCTATGATCCTATGATTTTTGCCATCACCTGTTTTCTCTCCCAATATTGGACCCTTATCAACATGTTGACATTTTGATGCAGGTGCCTGAGTAAAACAAAACAAGGTGGCCTTGGTGTGCAATTATTCTTTCTTGATTCGACCCACATCTGGGCCTTTTGGATTCTGTCAGTCGTCAAGCAGAAACCTGCCAGTTTGCACAACCGTTGAAATTCTGCCTACATTTATTTTTGGACTAGATGATCAATGAAGGCCAATATCACAGTTTCCATTAAGCTAGGGTAGCAGCTGTTTCTCCAACAGCAATTTTTTTAAATGAGTCTGAGGAAAGAACAGCTGTGGGAGCTGCCCCTTCACTTTCTGGGAAACACTTTAGTACAAAGAGGCAAACTCATTAAAAAAAATTGAGATTAAGAGAAACAATTGCAACCCTGCCTTGGTGGATCCTTGCAGAGCTATAAAAATAAACCATCTGATTCATTGTTTTGAAGTTCCAGCCAACTGCCAATCACGATATTTTTATCAGGCAATGGACTGTGAATGTCAATGTAAACAATCCAGCTCAAAGCATTCAGCCTGCCAGCCATATGCACTGCCTTCAATACTTCAAAACTATTTCAAGGTTTCCACCACTTTAAAGGCATTACTTTCATGTTAACCTCACAGACCTTTAAATATGGCATACTGACAGACTTTTTAAAGGGTTTAAGGGTACAGATGGAATCACTTTCACTTTATTATGAGAAAACATTACTGACATACTGTTTAATGAGTTTAGGAGTGCAGATAAGAACACTTTGACTTTATTAAGAAGGATGCATATTCATGAGATAATAAGCGACTGTTTAAATACTATAGGGGTACAGATGAGAACATTTTCACTTTAATATGGGACATCTTTAACTTTTACATACTGAGTGACTGTTTAATGGTTTTAAAGCTTGCAGAGGGGAGAGCATCCAAATGAACCCCATTCCAAGGAAGACACCTGCTCTGAGTCCCTGCAGCCGAGCACAAGCCCCCTTAACCATCACCTCCCTCACCTCACAGGAAAGACCTGATTTTTCCCCACCACAGGATTCTCCGCCCGATCGTGATTCCTAATCTTAACTGCAGGGCGTGGAGATCTGCCCTTTGTCATTCTTTGGGAGAATTCCCCCCACTGTTAAGGGACCAAAATCTCTGGGAAAATATCCTTGGTCTCGCTCCACAACTTAACTGGAATCACGGCAAATTCAGAAAATGAGGGAACTTGCTGAAACCAACCATTTCTTGGAATCTCAGGGCAGTTATGCTTTACCCTCTTCTTTCTTCCCTCTTTCTCTGGGCTTTCCCCCTCATTTGTTTATGCAAGTTAATCCCTATACAGCTTGGAAATGTGGGGCTTGCTACCACAGTGAAAGCTAAATGCATAACTGTTTTTAATGGGAGTTTGAAAAATGCATGAGGGAAAAAGGAATGAAGGTTATCTGACAGAGTTAGATAAGTAGGACGAGAGATATTGCAAAAGAAAAAGGAGGCATTTGTCAGGGCTAGAAGGCTGGGAACAGACAAAGCCTCTGTGGAATATAAGGAAAGTAGGAAGGAACTTAAGCAAGGAGTCAGGAGGGCTAGAAGGGGCCACGAGGTATTAAATGAATACTATGCATCAGTATTCACCAAAGAGAAGGAATTGGTGGATGTTGAGTCTGGGGAAGGATGTGTAGATAGCCTGGGTCACATTGAGATCCAAAAAGATGAGGTGTTGGGCGTCTTGAAAAATATTAAGGTAGATAAGTCCCCAGGGCTTGATGGGATCTACCCCAGAATACTGAAGGGTCCAGAGAGGAAATTGCTGAGGCCTTGACAGAAATCTTTGGATCCTCACTGTCCACTGGTGATGATGTGGAGGACTGGAGAATAGCCAATGTTGTTCCTTTGTTTAAGAAGGGTAGCAAGGATAATCCAGGGAAGTACAGGCCAGTGAGGCTTATGTCAGTGGTAGGGAAATTACTGGAGAGAATTCTTCGAGACAGGATCTACTCCCATTTGGAAGAAAATGGACGTATTAGCGAGAGGCAGCATGGTTTTGTGAAGGGGAGGTCGTGTCTCACTAACTTGATAGAGTTTTTCAAAGAGGTCACAAAGATGATTGATGCAGGTAGGGCAGTGGATGTTGTCTATATGGACTTCAGTAAGGCCTTTGACAAGGTCCCTCATGGCAGACTGGCATAAAAGGTGGTCACATGGGATCAGGGGTGAGCTGGCAAGATGGATACAGAACTGGCTAGGTCATAGAAGGCAGACAGTAGCAATGGAAGGATGCTTTTCTGATTGGAGGGCTGTGACTAGTGGTGTTCTGCAGGGATCAATGCTGGGACCTTTGCTGTTCGTAGTATATATAAACGATTTGGAGGAAAATGTAACTGGTCTGATTAGTAAGTTTGCAGACGGCACAAAGGTTGGTGGAATTGCGATAGCGATGTGGACTGTCAGAGGATACAGCAGGATTTAGATCGTTTGGAGACTTGGGAGGAGAGATGGCAGATGGAGTTTAATCCGGACAAATGTGAGGACAAATGCATTTTGGAAGGTCTAATGCAGGTAGGGAATATATACTGAATGGTAGAACCCTCAAGAGTATTGACAGTCAGAGAGATCTAGGTGTACAGGTCCACAGGTCCATGAAAGGGGCAACACAGGTGGAGAAGATAGTGAAGAAGGCATACGGCATGCTTGCCTTCATTGGCCTGGGCATTGAGTATAAAGTTGGCAAGTCATGTTGCAGCTGTATAGAACCTTAGTTGGGCCACACTTGGAGTATAGTGGCTTTAGAGAGGGTGCAGAAGAGATTTACCAGGATGTTGTCTGGTATAGAGGGCATTAACTATGAGGAGCGGTTGAATAAAGTTGGTTTGTTCTCGCTGGAACAACGGAGGTTGAGGGGCGACCTGATAGAGGTCTACAAAATTATGAGGGGCATAGACAGAGCGGATAGTCATTGGAGGCGATTCTCCGAGCTCGTGCCGAACACCCACCCCATGTTATGTCGATGCCGGCGCGCGTAAGAAGTTCCCCACGCATGCGCAGGATTGAGCTGGCCCAACTGTGCATGCGGGGGTTGGCGTGGCACCAATTTGGCAGTGCGTAAGAGGCTGGAGCGGCGTGAACTGCTCCAGCACTGTGCTGGCCCCCAATAGGTCGTGCCCGGGCCCTGTTCGCGCCGTTGTGAAACACGAAGGCGTTCACGCCGGCGCGAACACTTGGCCTCAATATCGGAGAATCGCCCCCAGAGGCTTTTTCCCAGGGTAGAGGGATCAATTACTAGGTTTAAGGTGCGAAGGGCAAGGTCTGGAGGAGATATACGAGGTAAGTTTTTTACGCAGAGGGTAGTGGATGCTTGGAACTCGCTGCCGGAGGAGGTGGTGGAAGCAGGGACAATAGTGACATTTAAGGGCATCTTGACAAATACATGAATAGGATGGGAATAGAGGGATACGGACCCAGGAAGTGTAGAAGATTTTATTTAGAGGGCAGCATGATCGGCACAGGCTTGAAGGGCCGAAGGGCCTGTTCCTGTGCTGTACTTTGTTCTTTGTTCTGACTTTATTAGTATGAGGAGCGGTTGAATAAACTCGGCTTGTTCTCACTGGAACAACGGAGGTTGAGGGGCGACCTGATAGAGGTCTACAAAATTATGAGGGGCATAGACAGAGTGGATAGTCAGAGGCTTTTTCCCTGAGTAGAGGGGTCAATCAGTAGGGGGCATAGGTTTATGGTGCGAGAGGCAAGGTTTAGAGGAGATGTACGAAGCAAGTTTTTTATACAGAGGGTAGTGGGTGGTGGAAGCAGGGACGATAGTGACATTTAAGGGGCATCTTGATAAATACATGAATAGGATGGGAATAGAGGGATACAGACCTAGGAAGTGTCGAAGATTTTAGTTTAGACGGGCAGCATGGTCGGCACAGGCTTGGAAGGCCGAAGGGCCTGTTCCTGTGCTGTACTTTTCTTTGTTCTTTTTTGTTCTTTGAAAGGAGGCTCAAGTGCAGAGAAAGCACTAGTTGGGCCCAATGTCCTGTTTCTGTGCTTTATGTCTGTAATTTTAATCGAATCTTGGTGATTTTAAAACTGCTGAAATGCATATAAAGAACATTATGCCAGTTCCCAATATGCCATGTGTAATGAAATCATATACTTGTCTCTTTATAAGCAGAGTTATGATTTTGTTGCACATGACACATTGAGAAAACCATCTTCTTTATATTTGTATTTACACAGGGAATGGGATTACAGCATTTCTACTTAAAGCTGGTTCTGTCTTTGCTCCATAATTATCTGTGATTTACTGTTTTAGGCCAGAAAAGGCACATGAAATAAATGGTCTGATCCTAATTCAATGCTAAAATTCTCTTCTTGATTTTTAAAATTCTTCCATGCTCTTTCCTCTTCCTGCCTTTATAACCTTCCCCATTCCTGCAACCATCCAGGAGCTCTGCACTCCACCAATTTTGACCTCTAGTGCATCCCTGATTTTCATCTCTCTGCCATTGGTGGCGATGCTTTCAACTTTGGGTGCTAAGTTCCGTTTTGGAACCTTTTTGTCTCTTTCCCTCTGTCTCTGCCATGTTATTTTAATAATAAAGGCACCAATCATGCACAAGAGTTGTATTTATTTAGACTAGGTGCATAAGACCATCTATACATAGGTAGAAAGCTTGAAGACATCTGCAAAAGAGTTGTGCGTGCTTTGTTCAAAAGCAAAAGGGAAACAAAGACTGGATCACATGACACACTTCCCTTCTAGTGATGCAGACTGTGATCCTTTGTTACATTTTACAACACTCTCCTCCTTTAAGACGGTCTTCATCCCTAACTCTTTGATCAAGATCTTTTGGTTACCTGTCCTAATATCTCCTTTATGTTGTTTGCTCCTCCTTGCACAAACACTCAAGCCCTCCATCACCACTGAACAATGGCAGCCGTGTATACCATCTACAAGATGCACTACAGTAACTCACAAACGTTCCTGAGACAGCACCTTGCAAACCCACAACCACTACTATCTAGAAGGACAAGAGCAGCAGGTACCTGGGAACCCCACCACCTGGAGGCTTCCCTCCAAGACACTCACAACCCTGAATTGGAAATATATCACCGTTCCTTCACTGTTGCTGGGTCAAAATCTTGGCACTTCCTCCCTAACAGCACAGAGGATGTACCTACACCTCAAGGACTGCAGTGGTTCAAGGCAACTGATCACCACGTTCTAAAGGGCAACTAGGGATGGACAATAAATATTGGCCGAACCAACGACATCCACATCCTGTAAATTAATAAAATAATTTTTAAAATGTGGCTCAATTTTACCTCATTGTCCTCCTGCGAAACAGCACTAGAAAGATGCTTGCTATCATTATACACAGGATAATTTAATGTTTATGTCTGCAAAACATTTGTCAGTCTTCATAAAATCAATGAAACAATCGTAACATGCTTCAATTACTTCACAGCGCCCAGTGTTGAAACCCTTTACAATTCTCAATGGCGACCAACTCATTGGCCCAGAGGTTCTGCAAGGTTCAGTGATTTGCTGGAATTGGCTGGCCCATGGTGGAAGAGCGAGGAATTTCAAGCACAACTGATGCCCAGTGGAAATTGGGTTTTTTCAGTCTTGCGCACCATCTAAAAATTATCAAGTGAGATGGGGCAGCACGGTAGCATGGTGGTTAGCATAAATGCTTCACAGCTCCAGGGTCCCAGGTTCGATTCCCGGTTGGGTCACTGTCTGTGTGGAGTCTGCACGTCCTCCCCGTGTGTGCGTGGGTTTACTCCAGGTGCTCAGGTTTCCTCCCACAGTCCAAAGATGTGCAGGTTAGGTGGATTGGCCATGCTAAATTGCCCGTAGTGTCCTAAAAAAAAGTAAGGTTAATGGGGGGGTTATTGGGTTACGAGTATAGGGTGGATACGTGGGTTTGAGTAGGGTGATCATGGCTCGGCACAACATCGAGGGCCGAAGGGCCTGTTCTGTGCTGTACTGTTCTATGTTCTATGTTCTATGTCGCACCCACCCGCAAATCTGGCCAAGCCCTTGGAGTGTAGTAATTTACACTCAATGCGCCTCTCGCAGTTCAGGTGCATTTATAGATTCAACGATCAACACGTTATAAAATCTTTGAAATATGCTCATTTATTCTGAAATTAATTTTTGTGCACCAATCAGACTAGTAAATTGTTTCGAAAACAGAAAATACTGGACAATCTTAGCAGGTCTGACAGCATCTGTGGAGAGAGAAAGGAGCTAACGTTTTGAGTCTGGATGACTCTTTGGTCAAAGCTGGAGAGAACAGGAAATGAGGTCAGATTTATACTGTAGTGGGGGAGGGGTGGAGCGGTGGCTTGGATAGGGGCCGGCAATAGGTGGAGATAGACAAAGATGTTGAGGACAGAAGATAAAAGGAATGTAAATGGGGCTGATTAAGAATCATAGAGTCATAGAATTTACAGTACAGAAGGAGGCCATTCGACCCATCGAGTCTGCACCGGCTCTTGGAAAGAGCACCCTACCCAAAGCCACACCTCCACCCTATCCCCATAACCCAGTAACACTAAGGGCAATTTTGGACTCTCAGGGCAATTTAGCATGGCCAATCCACCTAACCTGCACATCTTTGGATTGTGGCAGGAAACCGGAGCACCCGGATGAAACCCACGCACACACGGGGAGAACGTGCAGACTCCGCACAGACAGTGACCCAAGCCAGGAATCAAACCTGGGACCCTGGAGCTGTGAAGCAATTGTGCTAACCACTATGCTACCATGCTGCCCTTAAGGCTCAGAAAAATGATGATAGTGGCACATAAAGAAATTAATATGTGTGCACGGCAGAACCAAAGTGAGAAGAGTGTCAAAGGGCAACTAGGAACAGTTGGCCCAAGTGGAGTGGGAGGAGGGGAACAATGGTGAGGGAAAAACAGATCAATGGAAGAAATGAAAATAAAAATAAATTGATAGAAATATAAATGGGGTAAAGGTGGGGAGAGAGTTCACAGTGTGAAGTTGTTGAACTCACTGTTAAATCCAGAAGGCTGAAACGTGCCTAATTGGAAGGTGAGGTGCTGTTCCTCTTCACTGGAACCTTTCAGAAGAACAAAGACGGACAGGTGGACGTGAGGGCAGGACGGTGAGTTGAAATGGCAAGCAACAGGAAGGTCTGGGCCCTGCATGCGGACGGACCTGAAGTTTTCTGCAAAGCAGTGCCCAATCTGCGTTCAGTCTCTCCAATGTAGAATAGACGACATTGGGAGCAGCAAATGCAAGAGACCAGATTGTAGGAGGTGTATGTGAAGCACTGCCTCACTTGAATAGAATGTTTAGGGCCTGAGATGGTGAGCAGGGAGGAGCTAAAGGGGCAGATGTTACACGTTCTGCGATTGCAGCGGTAGGGGCCATGGGAAGAGGGTGAGGTGTTGGGGATGGTGGAGGAGTGGACCAGGGTATCCTGGAGGGAACGGTCCCTGCAAAATGCTGACAAGGGGAATGAGAGGAAGATATGTTAGATGGTGGAATCATGCTGGAGTTGGTGGAATTGGCGAAGGATGATTCTTTGAATGTGGAGGCTGGTGGGGTGAAAAGTGAGGACAAGGGGGACCCTATCATGGCTCAGGGAGTGAGGAAAGGGGGTGCGGAGATGGGTCGGACATGGTTGAAAGCCTGTCGACCACCGTGCCAGTGAAGCCATGTTTGAGGAAGAATGAAAACATGTCAGCAGCACCATTTTGGGAAGTGGCATCATCAGAAAAGATGGGACGGAGACGGAGGAACTGCGAGAATGGGATGGCGTCCTTACAGGATGTGGGGTGTGAAGAGCTGTAGTTGAGGTAGCTGCTGGAGTCAGTAGGTTTGTAATGGATATTAGTGGACAGCCTGGGCGGGATTCTCTAATCCCCCGGCAGAGTGCCCATTCCGTCGTAAACGCCGTTGCGTTTTACGACGGCGTGAACGGGCCGAGACGAGGACTAATTATAGTTCACTCCGCTCCAGCTGCTGATCCTGGCGTGAACTGGGCGCATACGCAGTGGCGCCGGCGCCAACATGCACATGAGCAATGGCGCAGGTGCCAATGTGCGCATGCGCAGTGGCCTCCTTCAAAGCGCCGGCCCCTGTAGTCCTGCGCCATTTTCCATCGGGGCCGGCGTAGGAAAGGAGGCCCCCAGCCAGAGAGGCCGACCCGCCGATTAGTGGGCCCCGATCGTGGGCCAGGCCACATCAGACACCCCCCCCCGGGGTCGGACCCCCCTCCCCTCCCAAAGGCCGCCATTCCGATCCTTCAACGTCGAGGTCCTGCAAGCTGAGAGCAGGAATTGGCGGCGCCGGCGGGACTCGGCGTTTCCACAACGGCCACTCGGCCCATCCCTGGACGAGAATCGATGGGTTGGCCGCGTAGAGCACCCCGACCGGTGGTGCACCAACTACGCTGGTGCCAATGGCTCTGCGGAGAATCGCATGTCTGCGTCTGGCCGGCGTGGCGCGATTCGCGCCGGTCACAGGGATTCTCTGGCCCGGGCTGAGAGAATCCCGCCCCCTATCCCCAAAAATTTCAATAGAAAGGTCAAGGAAGGGAAGGGCTGTGTCGGAGATGGACCATGTGAAGGTGATAGAGGGGTGGAAACTGGAAGCAAAATTAATATTTTCTTCCAGGGCCATGTATAGGTTATGTATAGTTTTCCAAAGTTATTTTCAGTAATTTGCAATAAGGTTATCCACAATTTGTGGATTGACACTGTGATTTAAAGTAATTATTTGTTGTGATAAACCCATTTCAGTTTTATTAATCAACTTTACCAATTTAACACTCCTAAGTATATCAAGAGATATTTTTAATGCAACAATGTATAAATTATGTGCAAAATTACTGCTTAATTGCACAGGTTCACATTCGATTTTATATTTGACAATATGCAAATAAGATAAGATGACACCTTAAGCAAAATAAATTTCTGACAAATAAAAACAGAAAATGCTGCAAAAACTAAGCAGGTCTGGCAACATCTGTGAAGAGAAAAACAGTTAACGTGTCGAGTCCCTGTGCTTCTTCTTTAGAGCTGAAGAGAGCTAAAGCTGTGATGGATTTTGTATTGCGGAAGAGGTGGAGGAAAATAGAAGTGTGTTTTTCAAACTATTTTCCCGGGATCCACTTTTACCAACGGCCAACCAACGAGACCCATGCTGGTTGGTCTTTGCGACCCACAACGGCTGGCCTTTGGGACCCACGCTGGTCGACCTTCTTGACCCACGCCAGGTGACCTTCATGACCCACGCCAGCTGACCTCCATGACGCACCATCTTCACTTACCTTTAATCTCACTTGTTTTGTCATTCAATGTTACATTTCCACTAATAAAGTCAGAACAAAGAACAAAGTACAGCACAGGAAAAGGCCCTTCGGCCCTTCAAGCCTGTGCCGATCATGCTGCCCTCTAAACTAAAATCTTCTACACTTCCTGGGTCCGTATCCCTCTATTCCCATCCTATTCATGTATTTGTCAAGATGCCCTTAAATGTCACTATTGTCCCTGCTTCCACCACCTCCTCTGGCAGCGAGTTCCAGGCATCCACTACCCTCTGCGTAAAAAACTTACCACGTACATCTCCTCCAGATCTTGCCCTTCGCACCTTAAACCTAGTAATTGACCCCTCTACCCTGGGAAAAAGCCTCTGGGGGCGATTCTCCGATATTGAGGCCAAGTGTTCGCGGCGTCGTGAACGCCTTCACGTTTCACAACGGCGCGAACAGGGCCCGGGCACGACCTATTGGAGACCAGCACAGTGCTGGAGCAGTTCACGCCGCTCCAGCCTCTTACGCACTGCCAAATTGGTGCCACGCCAACCCCCGCATGCGCAGTTGGGCCAGCTCAATCCTGCGCATGCGTGGGGAACTTCTTACGCGCGCCAGCATCGACATAACATGGGGTGGGTGTTCGGCACTAGCTCGGAGAATCGCCTCCAATGACTATCCACTCTGTCTATGCCCCTCATAATTTTGTAGACCTCTATCAGGTCGCCCCTCAACCTCCGTTGTTCCAGCGAGAACAAACCGACTTTATTCAACCACTCCTCATAGTTAATGCCCTTCATACCAGGCAACATCCTGGTAAATCTCTTATGCACCCTCTCTAAAGCCTCCACATCCTTCTGGTAGTGTGGCGACCAGAAATGATGACCAGTCAGCTGATGACTTAAGTTGTCGCTGCATCCTTTGAAAAAAAATCAAGACATTTATCCTGCTTAATCTTCAAATGCTTTTGAAGTTTTGAGGGTTTTAAACTTTAATTTGCCAAGTATCTCCTGGCCTTCCAACTATCTCTGACCTTCTATTTTGCTCCGCCTCTCCCACAGTATAAAATTCCATCACATTTCTTTCTCTCTTTGGCTCTGAAGAGAAGTCGCACGGGCTCAAAACGTTTCTCTCTCCACAGACGCTGCCAGGCCTGATGAGTTTTTCCAGCATTTTACTTGTATTTTGGATTTCCAGCATCCACAATAATTTGTTTTGATTTCTTACAAGTTGTATATTTTTTGGGCGTAATTTGCATACAGATTGCGATTGCGCCCAAAGTGGAAACCCTTGATCATTATGTTTTTGATTGCTTTAATTCACAAGATATTTTTAACTTTTTCTGCATTTAATAATCTGCCGAGTACAGAAAGGTGCAGTCATTAACGGGAGGGATATGAACCCCTTTGATCTGCTGGAATCCTATCAAGCATTTCGTGTCAGGTTTTTGCAAAGGATGAGGATATTGTGAGCTTTGCGAGGTTGCAGTCTGATACAAAGCTATGATTCACTTTGAACCCTGAGCATTTCTGAGGCAGTTAATTGGAAATCTGCCACATGTGGTGACCAGAAAGATTCTCCACGTTGTGTCATTACAGAGCTTCCTGACAACTTTTTTTTCAAAGGTTCTGAGACTTTGCAAAAAAAAAGGATCCATTTTCAATTATAGAAGTCGGTGGGGTTGCAATTAAATAGTTCCAGTGGGTGACTTTTGACTTGTTTAACAAGACCGAAACATGTATTCCCGTAATGGAATACATTGTGCTTGAATAAGTGCATGCACTCAAGGATGGGCAATCTTTTGTCATGGCTATTAAAGCACACTGACATGTGAGTTGTACAGATATTTTAGCCTTTGCCAGCTAAAGAAAAGGGAGAGACCCTACATTTGAAGATTTTTCTTTAGTGATCATGCAGCCTTCCCTTGTGTTCTAGTTGGAAGCCATTTTGTGGCCTGCACATGAAGTAATATGAGGTGATGTTCATTTACTCATTTCTTCAACATGTTTTGGTCACTCGTGAGGGCCAGGGTGCAACTATGCAGGTTTTCTATTCTTCATTCTTCACATATTAAGCCTGGGATTTGCCTGAGTTAGTTTTTTTTCCGGCCAGGAGATCACATGACCATGAACACTTTGACTTTATTATGAGGGATGTGCATTTGTGCAATAATGAGTGATTTTTTAAATGGTGCAGGGGTACATATGAGAACATTTTTATTTTTTTTTAGTGGGGAAAACGTTAACTTTTACATACTGAGTGTCTGTTTAATTGTTTTAAAGGTTGCAGATGGGGAGAGCAGCCAAAGGAGCCCCATCCTGGGGAAGACCCCAGTTCTGAGCCCCTCCAGCCCAGCACAAGGTCCCTGACCCTCACCTCCCATAAAATACCCTGCAGCACCCTGGCAGCAATTGCTAGGAGGGTATGTACCACCATGCCACCCCTCAGACCACCAGATCCACGCTCCTCAATACTTGCATCAATTCACGGCAGCGGACTTGGACTCTCGGGGGGGGGGGGGGGGGGGGGGGGGGGGTACGGAGCATCCCACTTGGCTTGCGAAACGTACATCCTGCCCATCAATGACATGCAAAATATTCCAATGAGCTGTTTACATGGCATCACTGAGATGGGCAGGATACCTGACTGGGCAGGCGGGGAAACCTCGTGATGGCAAGGCAGACATGGAAACTCATGACTGGTTTGCTGCCCACTGCAAATCCCAATTTTTTTCCCCTGCCACTGGATTCTCCGCTAATGTTTGCTGTATGGAATGGAGAATCCAGGCCCTGTATGGGTCCCAACCCAGCACTATGTCAGGAACAGTCACCCGGTTGTGATCCTCTCTGGATTTGCCAATTAGTGGACAGAAGCCCAGTTGGCCATCCTTAATTGAATGGCGGGCAGGATCTTGAAACTGGACAGACAGTACAGAGGGTCTCCAGCACAGAAGAAGCTGCAGAATGCACTTGCAGACAATAAAAGTAGGCAGCATTGTAATTGGGTGCCCTGTGACTTCAGCTGTGTCCAGGTAGATGGTGGAGGGTGGTTTGGGACACCCCCTATAGATGGGTGAAATCCCATCCATGCGGTGGAATCTTCTGTTGGTGGCGAGGGTCTTGCCTGCCAGCTGGAGAGCTGGCAAGAGGCCAACGCTGCCTCTTGTCTGGAAGGCCCACTAGATCCTATGCCAATCAGTCAGATACAAGGGCAATAGAATCCTCCAGCGATTCCAACAGAATCAAGTCCCTGAAGGCGGAAGTCCCACACCAAGATCAGCTGGGTACTCAGAGGGTGGCTGCTCCTGTGATTGACAATGCCACAGAAGAGGCTGTGGCTTCTGTCGATTGGAATGGTTACGATTCTCTGGTGACCGGAGAATCAGCGGACCAGCGCGGGTGGTGTCGCGTGAATCACGCCCGGCCCGGCGATTCTCTGACCCGGGGTCGGAGGATCCCATGTGTCTTTGACTAAGTAATTTCCCCCACCCATCCTCAGGTGACAAACAGCCTACATTACCAGTCAATAGGCTGTATATCTGCCAAGCCACCTGAAACTGGGTTCATCTCAACTGTGGCAGGAAGAGGCTCTTAAGTGGTCATTAATTAGCCACTTAAGGGTTTTAATAGGCAGTGGAGCTATGAAGGTCTATTATAGGCCTTCCTGCAAAGAATATAATGATGGGAAACCTATGGCGGAATTATCTGCCGACGCCGGAATCGCGAAACCCGATCAGGCAGAGAATTGGGCGCCCAGTTCACGCCAAATCGCAATTCTCTACGGCAGCGTCAATGGGTTTGTGGTAGGCTATATTAAGGGTATCGCGGTACCTAGATGGGATGTACCTTATACTGTAGTATGAGTGGTAGAACCTGCCTGCTGGTTCCGCCCAGCAGGCGGAGCATAAGAGTCTGTGTTTCATTCACAGCAGTCATTCTGTACCGGAGCTGCTGGGGTAACTACTTGTTCATTAAAGCCTTCAATTGGACTACAATCTCGCTTCAGTAGTGATTCACCGTGCATCAGTTTGATTAACAAAATTGAAGAATGGCTGCTCTCCGCATCAAGCCAGAGTGTCTACAAATCAACCCCCGCGCGGCAAATGCAGCAGCAACTTTTAAACATTGGCTGGCATGTTTCAACAGGTACATCAGGATGGCCCCGACTACCCCCAGTAAACACTGTTTGCATATCAATAGCGGGCCAGATATTCTCCGGGGCCCTCGTGATTCTCCGCCTCCGATGGGCTGAATTCCCGACTGCAAGGTTCACTTGTGCTTTTAAAAATCGTGTAACTGGTGTCGTGACTGATGAAGGGGGAGGGGGGGGAGTGGTTTCTGCCAGGGATGGTGAAAGTAGTGTGAGGGGCTTGGCCAGGATGTGGGCTGTGGGGCCGGGGTGGACGGGCAAGGAGCAGCATTGTTGTGGCCTGCAAAGCAGCCGTGCAGCTACGCATGCCATTGACTGCCCACTCTGAACTTAGGGCTATGGGTTGTATTGGTGTCCCCTCCCCTTGGCCACCACCCTAGGTGTCGTCTGGCCTCAGCTGACCCATCAACCAGTGCCATCTTGTTAGCTGGAATGAATGTGTGCGAGGAATGCATTGTGTATATGCGGCTATGGCTTGTTAGCCTCCTGAGTGTCAATCACAGACCAGGCGAATCCAGCACCGTTTCTCATTGGAATCGATGGTGTTCAATGTGGCGCTGGTGCTAGCCCCTCCACTATCACTGAATCGATTGAGGGTCGGCGGCAGTTTTGCTCTTGTGGAAGTCCATGAATCCTGCCCCAGCGTCAACACTTAGTCTCAGTGATTGAGAATCCTGCCCCCGGAGTTTATAATGCCGTCATCCCACTTATTTAAATATCCACCTCCAAGTTCACCATTTTCAGAAGCATGAAGATTCCACCTCTAATCTTGTCTAAGGGATGTATGAATTTGTCCTCCTGTACCTCAATCCTATCTGGAGTGCTTTTGTTTGTCTTTATGGGGTCTAACCATGATGTATTGAAAGTCAGATCAGATCAAATTTATGACAGGAATTTGAATCCCCTCCCCCCAGTTCCACTGTAGTAATCAGCAATTTAAATGACCTCCTGCATCTGCTCAGTGGTGGGACTGTGTAATCCTGACCGTGGTCCTCCAGCAGTGCAGATACAGAATGCAGCTGCTAGGGTGACACAGGCTCCTATACTCCGCATTACTGGGCGGAACCAGCAGGCAGGCTTCACCAATGATATTGCTGTCTCAGGTACCTTCCACACCAGTGGTCTCACAGCATCGACCTGGGTACCGTAATACCCCTAATACCGACTACCACATTCACCCCCTGTTAAAAAAAAGCATCCGGCGGGGGTGGTGGTCTCACGTTATACAGTGGTAGAGGTTGAGGGTATGGTGGTACCCGATATATATTAGCACAGTGTTTTGTCTCGTTACATGTGGCAACTATTTACAGTATTTATTTACATTCAAAATGAAGCAATTAGTCGATCTGGTCGTCCTCTACGATCGTCGCAGTTTCGGCGGTGATGCAGGCGCTGGCACAGGCATCCGTGGCTCTGGGAGCATGGCTTTGGCTTCTTCGGCAGCATAATCACCCCTGGGTGGGACCGGTGGAAGGACTGATTCACCTGGGAAGGGGGCGGCTATGGGGTGCGCCCGTGGGAGGGAGGATGCGGGGGTTGGTGGGGGTGTGGGTGGGGATCGAGCGGGCGGCAGGTCCCGAAGGGAGACCGTACCCTGTCGGCCATCGGGGTACGCCACGTAGGCGTGTTGAGGGTTAGCGTGAAGGAGGTGGACCCTCTCGACCAATGGGTCCGACTTGTGTGCCCGCATGTGTTTGCGGAGCAGGATGGGTCCAGGAGCTGCCAGCCAGGTTGGGAGTGAGGTCCCGGAGGAGGACTTCCTAGGGAAGACAAGCAGACGTTCGTGAGGTGATTTGGTTGGTCGTGGTACACAGCAGTGATCGGATGGAATGGAGAGCATCGGGAAGGACCCCCTGCCAGTGGGAGATTGGGAGATTCCTGGACCATAGGGCCAGTCGGACAGTCTTCCAGACCGTTCCGTTCTCCCTCTCTACCTGTCCGTTTCCCCGGGGGTTGTAACTGGTCGTCCTGCTCGAGGCAATGCCCTTGCTGAGCAGGAATTGACGCGGTTCGTCGCTCATAAAGGAGGACCCTCTATCGCTGTGTATGTAGGCGGGGTAACCGAACAGGGTAAAAATGCTGTGGAGGGCTTTTATGACGGTGGCTGCGGTCCTGTCAGGGCAGGGGATGGCGAATGGGAACCGGGAGTACTCGTCAATCACGTTCAGGAAGTACGTGTTGCGGTCGGTGGAGGAGAGGGTCCCTTCGAAGTCCATACTGAGGCGTTCAAAGGGACGGGAAGACTTTATCAGGTGCGCTTTCTCTAGCCTGTAGAAGTGCGGCTTGCACTCTGCGCAGATTTGGCAGTTCCTGGTGGCGGTCCTGACCTCCTCGATGGAGTAGGGGTCTTGATGAAATGGAAGAATCGAGTGACACTTGGCTGGCAGAGGTCCTCGTGGAGGGCCCGGAGTGGGTCCACTGGTGCGTTGGCACATGTGCCGCAGGATAGGGCATCAGGAGGCTCGTTTAGCTTCCCGGGATGATACAAGTTCTCATAGTTGTAGGTGGAGAGCTCGATCCTCCACCGTAAGATCTTATCGTTCTTTATCTTGTCCCGCTATGCATTATTGAACATGAAAGCATCCGACCGTTGGTCAGTGAGGAGAATGAATCTCCTGCCGATAATGCCTCCAGTGCCGCACAGCTTCTACTATGGCCTGGCCTCCTTTTCAACTGAGGAATGGCAGATTTCAGAAGCGTGGAGGGTGCATGAGAAGAAGGGCATGGGTCTGCCCGCTTGGTTGAGGATGGCCGCCAGAGCTACGTCGGACGCGTTGCTCTCGACTTGGAAGGGAATGGATTCATCGATTGCATGCATCGTGGCCTTTGCAATGTCCGCTTTGATGTGGCTGAAGGCCTGGCGGGCCTCTGCCGACAGGGGAAAAACCGTGGACTGAATTTGTGGATGGGCTTTGTCCGCATAGTTGGGGACACACTGGGCATAATATGAAAAAAGTCCCAGGCAGCGTTTGAGGGCATTGGAGCAGTGTGGGAGGGGAAACTCCTTGAGGGGTTGCATGCGTTCGGTATCTGGGTCTATAACTCCATTATGCACTACGTAGCCGAGTATGGCTAGACGGTCGGTGTTGAACACGCATTTGTCCTTGTTGTAAGTTAGGTTAAGGATTTTTGCGGTATGGAGGAATTTATGGAGGTTGGTGTCGTGGTCCTGCTGGTCGTGGCCGCAGATGGTGACGTTATCGAGGTACGGAAACGTGGCCTGCACACCGTACCGGTCAACCATTCGGTCCATCTCCCGTTGGAAGACCGAGACCCATTTGCGACACCGAAGGGAACCCTTCGGAAGTGGTAGAGCCGCCCATCTGCTTCAAATGCAGTGGGCGGAATTCTCCACAAGGCCCGACACGGTCGTGAAACCTGGAGAGGTTCACGATGGCGTTGGAAGCTTCTCCTGGCCCCCTATTCTCCCCTACCCGGGGGATAGGCGGGTCATACCGGGAAACTCGGCAGCTGGGCCTTGTCCCTGGCTTCAAGGCCCGGCGCGCCAAGAATGACGCCATGGCGGAGCCTAGGACATCAGCCGCGCATGCGCAGGTTGGATAGCTCAAACCCGTGCATGCGCGGTTGCCGTCTTTCCCCTCAGCCGCCCCGCAAGATGTGGCAGCTTGATCTTGCACGGCGGCGTAGGGGAAAGAGTGCGTCCCCTTGAGACGCCGGCCCAACGATCGGTGGGCACCGATCGCGGGCCAGTCCCCCACCGAGCGCGGTCGTGGTGACAATTGAAGGCTTTATTGGACTAGATGTTTCCCCCAGCAGCACAGGTACAGAATGCAGCTGCTAGAGAGACACAGGCTCTTATGCTCCGCCTTACTGGGCAGAACCAGCAGGCAGGCTTCACCAATGATCTTACTGTCTCAGGTACCTCCCACACCAGTGGTCTTACAGCATCAACCTGGGTACCGTAATACCCCTAATACCGACTACCACAAAGCCTACTTGTGACAATAAGTGATTTTCATTTCATTTCATTGCTTGACTCACTGTCTGTGCGGAGTCTGCACTTTTTCCCTGTGTCTGCATGGGTTTCCTCCGGGTGCTCCGGTTTACTCCCACAAGTCCCAAAATACGTGCTTGTTAGGTGAATTGGATGTTCTGAATTCTCCCTCAGTGTGCCCAAAGAGGCGCCGGAGTCTGGCGACTGGGGGATTTTCACAGTAACTTCATTGCAGTGTTTTTGTAAGCCTACTTGTGACAAAAATAAAGATTATTATTAACTCCTGCACATTGTAAATCGTCCTGAGCCTTCCAGGTGTTTTGATGAACCGTTGGTTTCAGTGATCGGAACTGTGTTTCTATTAATGCCCAGGGACTGAATAAAATGGAGGTATTGTGGTGCAGTGGGCATCGTCCCTGTCTCTGAGACAGCAGCTCTGGGTTCGAGTCCCACTCCAAGACTTGATTACGACAGAATAGAATGTGGGAATATCACAGGGAGCATTGGAAGATTTCAGTATCTTGACCACTCTGAAATCCACTGGGGACAGGCACCGGATGAGCTCATTTTGAATTAACATGCAGAAATTAATACTTAGCAAATGGCAGTAGTCAATCAGCAGCCTCTGTTTCTCGAATCACTGGAGGGTTATATTCTGCTGGATCTTCTGGGCTTGTCCTGTCCCAGGTCTAATCTTCAAACTTTGCCAACAATGTCTGAAATTTTCCCTCTTTTATCCTCCTGAGCGGCAAATACCCTTGCCATTAGGCAAGCTAATTGGCTCACACTGGTGTCCTCATTAGTCCAAAGTTTGTCAACAGCACATACACCGAGCAGAAACTGCCTTTCATCTTCGCAACAACCTCCGAGTCTGCATTTTGACCTAATCCATCCAGTCTTTCCTTACATTAACCAGGTTTCATAACAAGGTTCTTAACAAAGCATTACAAAAGTTCATGTCAAAAAACGTAAGTCATTACATTTTAAGAGTTTATTTCATGAAATATTAAAGTAAGGGACAAAAGTGCTTTTGAGAACTTATTGGCCCATAACTTCCTGGTTCCCCAGCGTCGCATTTAGGGGGTACCCCAATGATGCACTGGGGAATCCCTCTAGGAAGCTCCCATGTAATGGTTTACTCGACAATTGCCCAGAATTGCTATGTAGCCATCTAACTTTCAACCGTGCTGCCAGTTATACCCGATAGCTACTCTGAAAGAGCTAGAAGGAAAAAAATACTTCTAACTCCAGAGTAGCTATTTAAAAAAACACATTCAGCCTCACATGGGACACCCGCCCCTCCATCCCCATGACCCCCGCCCCTCCATCCCCATGACCCCCTAGGGTCCCATCACACTGCCCAACCATCCCGCCCATGCCCCCCACCCCCCCCCCCCCCACCACCCCGACTTACCTGCCACGACCCACCGGCTGGACCCGGGAATTTCTGAGCCATTATAATGTTTTCTGAAAGCCTATCTTGTTACATCCTACAGCATAAGAATTAGGAGGATCTGGACCCTTGAGTCTGCTTCGCCATTCAAAAAGATCATGGCTGATCTTTTTGTGGACTCTGTTCCACTCACCCGCCCGCTCACCATAACCATTAATTCCTTTACTGTTCAAAAATCATTCTATCTTTGCCTTAAAATCATTCAAGAAGGCAGCCTCAACTGCTTCACTGGGCAGGGAGTTACCCTTTGGGTAAAGAGGTTCCTCCTCAACTCAGTCCTACATCTGAAGCAGTTGAAGTGAATAGCATTGATGCTTCAAACAGGAAGCTAGATAAAAACGTGAGAGAAAAAAATAATAGGATATCTTGTTGGATGGAGGAGGCTAGCCTGGGCAGGATGGTAGAACAAGTGGAGAGCACTGTGGCTTCACAGCGCCAGGTTCGATTCCCCGCTGGGTCACTGTCTGTGCGGATTCTGTACGTTCTCCCCGTGTCTGCGTGGGTTTCCACCGGGTGCTCCTGTTTCCTCCCACAGTGCAGGTTAGGTGGATTGACCGTGATAAATTGCCCTGAGTGACCAAAAAGGGTAGGAGGGTTTATTGAGTTATGGGGATAGAGTGGAAGTGAGGGCTTTAAGTGGGTTGGTGCAGACTTGAAGTACTGAATGGCCTCCTTCTCCACTGTATGTTCTATCAACACCAGCATGGACCAGGTGGGCCGAATGGCCTGTTTATGTGGCGCAAATTCACTATTAATATAAGACACTCTCCTGTATATTTCCTGGATGTGACATAGCCTAATAAGAACAAAAAGAGAAAAGGATAAGAGAGAGCTTTTTCACTGATTTGAAGGGTTTTTATTCACAATTGAATGACACGGAGATTGAAGGGACTGGGCAATGATTGTACAATAGTCATGCCTGCTTTAATAAAGAGAGAACACAATTAAGTCAAAGACTGACTGAAGCAATAAAATGTGATGTTCAGATAATTAATGCATGCTGTGTAACAATGTAAATATTATACACATTTATTTTTATTTAATTCATTCAATTTAGCCAAGTATTAGAATTGCCTTACGGTTCTGTGCAATTCAGACAAATGAGCTTTTTACCAGCATACATAGCTTAATTAAATCTTGATTATATCCAAATTGAAATAACATTTTTACAACTGAACTATCAGAGTATATTAATAAGTACATTTCAAAAACACTGGCTCGTGGCTGAAATGCAAAAGCTTTCAATTTGTCCTCTCCCTTCATTGACAAAAGTCCCCTCCATGGAGCAATCTATGCTGATATCTGCATCTCTCACAAATGATTTGCACGTATGGAGATGAACGCAGCGAGAATTAGTTGTTAAGGAATGGTCAAGGTGGCTATGCCAATCAGTTACAGTTGGATATTGAACTATCCATGAGATATGATAAGAGATCAGAGTTAGCCGCAAGTATTTCGAACAAAAACTGGATTTAGTGAGTGCACAATGAGCTAATATTCCAGGAACCTCTGCCCTAAAATGGCATATTGTCAACACTCAATGCAATTCTTATCTTTGCATGCATCCATATACAAAGGGAATTATGTAAGAGTTCTTCAGTTGTGATTGAACCACATGGAGTGTAAAGTACATTGGGAGCTGTTGCCAGAGGGAGTGCCAGGCACCATGTCTGGGCCTTTTTTCAGGCCTATACCCAGAACTGTGTGACCAGTATGTGCCAAACTAGAAGGCTCCAGGACCTATGGAGCATGTATGGTCCTCCAGAAGGGAAGAAAAACTGTTCAGACAGGGGCCGGGATTCTCCCCTACCCGGCGGGGCGGGGGTCCCGGCGTGTTGGAGTGGCGTGAACCACTCTGGCGTCGGGCCGCCCCAAAGGTGCGGATGTCTCCACACCTTTAGGGGCCAAGCCCTCACATTGAGGGGCTAGGCCCACGCCGGAGTGGTTACCGCTCCGCCGGCTGGCGTGAACGGCCTTTGGCACCATGCTAGCCGGGGCCGAAAGGACTTCGCCGGCCGGCGTAAGTCCGCGCATGCGCCGGAGCGTCAGCGGCTGCTGATGTCATCCCGGCGCATGCGCAGGGGAGGGGGTCTCTTCCCCCTCCGCCATGGTGAAGACCATGGCGAAGGCGGAAGAAAAAGAGTGCTCCCACAGCACAGGCCTACCCGCCGATCGATAGGGCGGCTGGGGGTCGGAGAATCCCACCCCTGATTCTTATTTCCCCGTTTTACTGGTGTTCCATTTTAAAGTCCAGTTCAAACCAGTATTCTTATGTCCCCGTTTTACTGTTTTTCTTTCCTTTGCGCTCACCTGGCCAAGAGGGGATGGCGAAGCAGTCATGACTGCTGTGGAATTTGGAGAACTCCTGTTCACCTCAACTCTCCACAGAAATATTAGCCCTTGCTACCCAGCAGCCACCCTCTAGACTGACATGGTGACTGAAATATTGCTGAAACAGAGGACAGGCAGAGGAAGAACACGTCAGAATTGTTCCAGGATAGCAGGCACTCACCAACATGATGTGCTGAGCAGGGCCGCACATTAGTGGTAACCTTTGTGGTTCCAGAAAATCTCAGGGTTAAGATGTACATTAAGATGTTCGTATATTTGATGGCACCTTGCATTATGGGTAGCTGCCATCCTGGCAAAATCCACACGCGCACTCCGCCTGCTTCTCTCCATTTAAAGAGAGAACAATAAACTCCTCTCTCCTGGCATGAAGAGCCCCTGCCTCTTCTCAGCTGCAGCAATGATCAGCAAGCTACGAGATGTAGCATTGTTGCCGGTTCCAGCCTTGAGGTTTCCTAACTGGTAGAAGCTGGGGTTCAGTCACCACGCCTCCTGGCAACAGGGTCCTCAACCTGCTCTCAGTCTAAAGGTCTGGTCCAAGTGGCAAGGTTCTGTCACCACTTCTTTCACAAATACAGCCGCCGAACACACTCCTCCCGGCTACGGTAAAGGTACCGAATGTGCTCCCGGGAGTCCTATGTGGTGAGACCTCATTTTGAAAATATTTGTTTTCTTCCTTCTGTTCTCTCTGAGCAGCTTGTCTTTCTCTTTGTTGCCTCTACATCACATTCTGCATACTCTGCATCCTTCTGGTGCACAGACAAAATGCCCGTGCCCGGGGGCACGCGTATGAAGTGAGATAAAAACCGCGTGGAGACCATTTTGTATTAAACAAGAGCACTGAAACTACCAGTGCCATAGAGTCGAATTTCAAACCCCAAAACCCTGCAGAAAGACTTCATTTATGACAAGTGATGATGACATGAGGAAAATCTTTCTTCGGCAGGTGAGTGGTTCGGATCTTAAAAGCATTGTCTGAGAATGTGGTCAATGCAGATTCGGTCTTTGCTTTCGAAAGCAAAGCACATCCCTGCTCAGCACATCATGTTGGTGAGTGCCTGCTATCCTGGAACAATTCTGATGTGTTCTTCCTCTGCCTGTCCTCTGTTTCAGCAATATTTCAGTCACCATGTCAGTCTAGAGGGTGGCTGCTGGGTAGCAAGGGCTAATATTTCTGTGGAGAGTTGAGAGGAACAGGAGTTCTCCAAATTCCACAGCAGTCATGACTGCTTTCGAAAATAAATGAGATAATTATCCAAAGGGGAAAAATAATTGCAGGGCTAGAGGAAAATGGTGGGGGGGGGGGGGTGTGGAAGTAAATATTTTCCTCTCAGGGGGTAATGAGTCTTTGGAACTCTCCTCCTCAAAAAGCAGTGGAAGCAGAGTCTTTCAATGTTTTCAATGCAGAGCGAGATAGATTCTTGATTAAACAAGCGGGTGAGTAAGCTATTGGGGCAGGCGGGAGATTGCAGTCAGATCAGATTGCATCTTACCAAATAGCAGAGCAGGCTCGATGGGGTCAAGTGGCGGACTCCTGTTCCTAGTTTGTATATTCTTATGTAGCTCGTACAGCGAGCTAACATGGGCACAATGGGAAAAATTGGCCTCCTTCTATGCTAGTACCCTTCTGTATTCTATTCTGTAAGTTTTTCAATAAGTGGAGGACCACTCCACCACGCTTTGTGCTGAACAATGGATGATAGCTTGAGCTATATTCACAACTGTCTCGGGGATGTCTGCTCCACTGAGGTTCTGTTCGTTTATTTGATGCTGCTCAACTTCTGCCCATTTTATTTACCTGCAATAACTGGCCAAGAAAATTGCAGAAGCAACTTCAGATCATGTTTAATATCGACTGGAGATCTAGCCTTCAACCTGTCACGCTAGTTCATATTGGTTCTTAATGAAGAACAGTTCTTTAATCACAGCAACGAGAGCTAATTATATGCATGAAGTGCAATTTAAATGAGTCGTATTTGCTGCTTCCCTAGGTTCCTAGAACATAAAACAGGTGTGACATGGCTGCTGTTCCTCAGCTGGAGACTGTAGAATTAACAGCTACAGACATAATCCAATTAATGAGCAGATCCTCATGTGGCATGTAAAAATACTGCTGACAGTCATTGGGATTTTCATCAAGGATCTCATTCCTCTCCTTTTTCTTCATCTAATTATTCCCTGGCCGGTGTTGTAAGATATGATTCATGCAAAGTCTTTCGATGACATATGACGGTCTGATTTAATCAACCAGCAGTAACAGTAGCAGGCAGCCATTATGTCACACCGGCAGAGTAGAATCTCTGTGGAAATTTTTTCCACACATTGGAGATTGATTTTGAATGCCCTCAATCTGCTGTTTCTGCCCTCGAATGGGATCGGACGTCTTACCGCCCTGTTTGCCATATGGCCAGCCCATTTTAAAAGGGGGCCTACAACTGATGGGTCTCCAAAACACCCGCCTGACTCGGGTGTGACTGGCTTTTGGATATGGTGATGGATACTGATCCAATGATGTAAATAGAACCCCGACAGTCATTTTAGGTGAGACCTAATTGGGGCCTGCACAATGGAAGGGAAAATATAAGTCCCAGCAAAGTCGCCATTATGGAAGCAGAAATCCCCACAAGCCAAATTGCCATGTACCTGTGAAATGAAATGAAATGAAATGAAAATCGCTTCGTGTCACGAGTTGGCTTCAATGAAGTTACTGTGAAAAGCCCCTAGTCACCACATTCCGGCGCCTATCCGGGGAGGCTGGTACGGGAGCCTGTCCCATCACCCCTGCACTTTACCGTGCTGGCTGCAACTCTGCTTTGATTTTTAGGTTTCAAAGCAGTGAGCTGTATCATGATGCCTACTTATAACCAGCCATTTGGCAAATGAGCCCCCAAATCACAAGGCCCTCACCCGTGCTCCATTGGGCAGCCTAACACTGTGCTCTCCTAATCAGTCACCCTAAAGTCAAAATCTATCTCAAGCTCACCCAGACATAAGACTGGTAGCAATGTTTTACACTGCATGTAAGAATCCACTCCCAATAACTTTTTGTTTCAATGAATCTTCACCGCATATTCCTAGAATGGATTGCAATTCAGGAACACAGTGTTCAGAAGAATGGCATTTATGGACAAGTGTGAGGTGATGCATTTTGGAAGATCAAATTCAGGTGTGAAATGTGCAAGTGGCAGAACCCTTAGTAGTATTGACATACAGAGCGATCTGGGCGTTCAAGTCCATGGTTCCATGAGAGTGGAAATGCAGGTGGATAAGGTGGTCGCAAAGCCATATGGCATCTTACCTTCATTAGGCGGGGCACTGAGTACAAGATTTTGCAGGTCCCGTTACAGTTGTATTAAACTTTAGCTCGGCCACATTTGGAATATTGAATGCAGTTCTGGTCGCCACAGTACGATGCTTTGGAGAGAGTGCAAAGAAGGTTCATCAGGATGTTGCCTGGTCTGGGGGTGTTAGCTATGAAGAGAGGTTGAATATATTCAGATTATTTTCATTGGAAAGACAGAGGAGGAGGGGAGACCTGAGAGAGGTATACAAAATTACGAGAGGTATAAATAGAGTGAATAGTCAGAAGCTTTTTCCCAGGGTGGAAGATTCAATTACAAGGGGGCAAAGATTCAAGGAGAGAGGGGGACAGATTAGGGGAGATGTGCGGGGTACGTTTTTCATGCAGAGTGTGATGGGTGCCTGGAATGCATTGTCAGTAACGGTTGTGGAAGCAGGCACGATACTAACATTTAAGATATATCTTTATAGGCACATGAACAAGCAGGGAGGAGAGGGATACAAATCATTTGGGCAATAAGTAGTTGATCTAAATAAGGAATCTGGATCGGTGCAGGCTTGATGGTCTGTTCCTGTGCTGTAACGTTCTTTGTTCTATAACTTCCAGAAGTGGCAACTTATTAAACAGTAAAAATGTTTCCTCTGAGTCAGGCGGTCACCTCAGTTAAGTTCCAGTCCAGTCTAGGTGGTCATCTCAGTAGAGTGAAGAATGAGTTGATACGCAGCTTAAGTACTTAAAACAACTTTGTGCTTGAATCTAAAGGACACATCTAAATGGGGTCTCAAATATTTGTCTGCAAAGAAGGAATTTCATCAATTTAATTTCAGAAAGTTAACTAAATCATGTCACAAGTTCACCTGTCCGATATTCTGTTGATGAAAAAGCCGGAAAAATACATGCAGAAACTGGGAATGCAGTGGCACCTGTGGTTCATAGCCATGGAGACCAGTCTATGGGTAATATATGCTATGTAAACTGGAGAATGTTTTTTTTTTCATTTTATTTCATTAAAATTGCAATGCTATACTCTCCGTTACAAAGTTCAGTGCAAAGTGCAACATCACAGCATAACCTCTAACATTTTGCTCTATTATCACAAAGCCAATGGTCGGAACCTTTCTTTCAAATTCTCTAATAATAAACTGTTGAAATGTCAAGCACCGTAAGTAGCTGAATTACCCTTTTTGACTGTCCCACTGAAAGATACTGCTCTACTAGTTGAATTAAAACTTATAGCACATAGCCAGGGTTAGTATTCAGGTTATTTATACAACAGCAGTATGGATCTCCATTGAGGCAAAGTATCAAACTGTACTGGTGAAGTATCAACTCTGGAAGCAGAAGGGAATAATTTATTAATTCAGCGTTCTTTGTCTTATCTCAAGAGGAGAGAAGAACCAAACTCCACACGGGCAGTGACCCAGAGCCGGGATCGAACCTGGGACCTTGGCGCCGTGAGGCTGCAGGGTTAACCCACTGTGCCACCGTGCTGCACCTTTTGAAGAATTTCTGGGGAGGCGCTGGCGTGGTGGTATTGCCACTAGTAATCAGAGACATAGGATAATGACCCCAGTTCCAATCCCACCACGGCAGGTCAATAAAATATCTGGAATTGAAAGTCCAATGAAGACCATGAAACCACTTGTTGTAAAAATCCATGTGGTTCATTCTAATGTAATAATAATAATTAAAAACGCTTATTGTCACAAGTCGGCTTCAAAGAAGTTACTGTGAAAAGCCCCTGGTCACCACATTCCGGAACCTGTTCGGGGAGGCTGGTACGGGAATTGAACCCGCGCTGCTGGCATTGTTCTGTATTACAAGCCAGCTCTGTAGCCCACTGTATTAAAACAACCCCTAATGTCCTTTAGAGAAGGAAATCTGCCATCCTTACCTGTCTGGACTACATGTGACTCCAGACCCAACAATGTGGTTGACGCTTAAATCACCTAGCAAGCCACTCAGTTGTATTCAACTGCTACAAAAACACAAAAAAGAAATGACAGCGGATGGCATCGAACCAGGCACTGGAAACAACAGTGGTAACCCCACTCTGTCAATCCTGCAGAGTCCTCCTTACTAACATCTGGGGGCTTGTGCCAAAGTTGGGAGAGCTGTCTCACAGACTAGTCAAGGAACTCAACTGCCTGACATAGTCATACTCATTGAATCACAGACAATGTCCCGAACACCTCTATCGTCATTCTTGTGTCTGACCTGGCTCACCGGCAGGACAGAACCAGCAGAGGTGGCGGCACAGTGGTATACAGTCAGGAGTTCTGGAAGTCTTCAACATCGACTTTAGATCTCATGATGTCTCATAGCTTCAGGTTAAACATGGGCAAGGAAACCTCCTGCTGATTACCACATGCCGGCCACCATCAGCTGATGAATCAGTACACCTCCATGTTGAACACCACTTGGAGAAAGCAATGAGGATGGTAAGGGCACAGAATATGCTCTGAGTTGGCGACTTCAATGTCCATCACCAAGTGTGACTTGGTAGTGCAACCGCAGACCGAGTTGGCCGGGTCCTACATAACATAGCTGGTAGAATAAGGCTGCAGTAGGTGGCAGGGAAAGACATACTTGACCTCATCCTCACCAACTTGCCTGCTGCAGATGCATCTGTCCATGGCAGTATTGGTAAAAGTGACCACCGGCCAGTCCTTGTGAAGACAAAGTCCCGTCTTGGCATTGAGGATACCCTCCATCATGTTCTGTGGCACTACCACCGTGCTAAATGGGATAGACTTTGAACAGATCTAACAACTCAAGACTGGGAATTCATGAGGCACTGTGGGCCATCAGCAGCAGCAGAATTGTATTCAACCACAATCTGCATCCTCATGGCCTGGCATAACTCCCACTCTAGCATTACCACAAAGTCAGGGGATCAACCCTGGTTCAATGCAGACTGTAGGAGAGCATGCCAGGAGCAACACCAAGCATACCTAAAAATGAGGTGTCGACCTGGTGAAGCTACAACACAGGACCTACAATTCCTGTACCGGCCTCCCCGAACAGGCACCAGAATGTGGCGACTAGGGGCTTTTCACAGTAATTGAAGCCGACTTGTGACAATAAGCGATTATTATTATTACTTGTGTGCCCAACAGCAACAGCATAAGCAGCAAGTAATAGATGGAGCGAAGCGATTTCACAACAAGCGCATCAGATCTAAGTTCTGCAATCCTGCCACATCCAGTTGTGAATGGCGGTGGACAATTAAGCAACTTACTGGAGGAGGAAGCTCCACAAATATTCCCATTCTCAATGATAGAGGAGCCCAGCACATATGTGCAAAAGAAAAGGCTGAGTCATTCGCAACAATCTTCAGCCAGAAGTGCAAAGTGGATGATCCATCTTGGTCTCCTCCGGAAGTCCCCAGCATAACAGATGTCAGTCTTCAGCCAAGATGAGTCACTCCAGATGATATCAAGAAACGGCTGAAGGCACTGGATACCGCAAAAGCTATAAGCCCTGATAAGATTCCGGCAATAGCACTGAAGACTTATGCTCCAGAACTTGCCGCACCCCTAGCCAAGCTGCTCCAGTACAGCTACAACACTGGCATCGACTAGCAGTGTGGGAAATTACCCTGGTTTATCCTGTGCACAAGAACCAGGACAAATCCAACCCAGCCAATTACCGCCCTATCAGTCTACTCTACATCATCAGCAAAGTGTCATCAACAGTGCTATCAAGCAGCACTTACTCAGCCATAACCTGCTCACAGATGCTTAGTTTAAGTTTTTTCAGGGTCACTAAGCTCCTGACCTCATTACCGCCTTGGTTCAAATATTGACAAAGGAGCTGAATGCCAAAGGTGAGGTGAGAGTGACTGCCCTCGACATCAAGGCATCATTGGATTGGATTTGGATTGGATTTGTTTATTGTCACGTGTATCAAGGTGCAGTGAAAAGTATTTTTCTGTGAGCAGCTCAACAGATCCATTAAGTACATGAAAAGAAAAGGAAATAAAAAAAAAAATAATTGGACAACACAAGTTACACAATGTAATTAGATAACACCAGCAACGGGTGAAGCATATAGGGGTGTAATGTTAATCAGGTCAGTCCATAAGTCGTTTAGGAGTCTGGTTAACAGTGGGGAAGAAGCTGTTTTTGAGTCTATTCATGCGTTTTCTCAGACTTTTGTATCTCCTGCCCGATGGGAGAAGTTGGAAGAGTGAGTAGGCCAGGTGGGAGGGGTCTCTGATTATGCTGCCCACTTTCCCCAGGCAGCGGGAGGTGTAGATGGAGTCAGTGGATGGGAGGCAGGTTTATGTGATGGACTGGGCTGTTTTCACGACTTCCTGAAGTTTCTTGCGGTCTTGGGCTGAGCAGTTGCCACACCAGGCTGTGATGCAGCCAAATAGGATGCTTTCTATCAGCATATGACCGAGTATTGCATCAAGGAGCCCTAGCTAAACTGGAGTCAATGGGAATAAGTGAGAAAACTCTCCGCTGGTTAGTCATGCCTGGCACAAAGGAAGATGGTTGGAATTCAATCATCCCAGCTCCAGGCCATCACTGCAGGAGTTCCTCAGGGTAGTGTCTAGGACCAACCATCTTCAGCTGCTTCATCAGTGACCTCCCTTCCATCATAAGTTCAGAAGTGGGGATGTTCGTAGGTGACTGCAAAATGTTCAGCACTATTTGTGACTCCTCAGATAATGATGTCCATGTGCAAATGCAGCAAGACCTGGACAATATCCAGGCTTGGCTGACAAGTGGCAAGTTACATTCGTGCCACACAAGTGCCAGGCAATGACCATCTCCTACAAGAGATGATCTAACCATCTAACCATGATCTAACCATCATCCCTTGACATTCACTGGCATTACCATCGCTGAATCCCTCACAATAAACATGTTATACACCAGATACATCGATGACATTTGTTTCCTTTGGACCCACAGCGAAGAATCACTGAAACGACTACACGATGAGATCAATAAGTTCCATCCCACCATCAGACTCACCATGGACTATTCTCCAAATTCAGTTGCATTCTTGGACACACTCATCTCCATCAAGGACGGTCACCTTAGCACTTCGCTTTACCGCAAGCCCACAGATAACCTCACGATGCTCCACTTCTCCAGCTTTCACCCGAAACACATTAAAGAAGCCATCCCCTATGGACAAGCCCTCCGTATACACAGGATCTGCTCAGACGAGGAGGAGCGTAACAGACACCTACAGATGCTGAAAGATGCCCTCGTACGAACGGGATATGGAGCTCGACTCATCGATCGACAGTTCCAACGCGCCACAGCAAAAAACCGCACCGACCTCCTCAGAAGACAAATACGGGACACAACTGACAGAGTACCCTTCGTCGTACAGTACTTTCCTGGGGCGGAGAAACTATGACATCTTCTTCACAGCCTTCAACACATCATCAATGAAGATGAACATCTTGCCAAGGTCATCCCCACACCCCCACTACTTGCCTTCAAACAACCGCGCAATGTCAAACAAACCATTATTTGCAGCAAATTACCCAGCCTTCAGAACAGCGACCACGACACCACACAACCCTGCCAGAGCAATCTCTGCAAGACATGTCAGATCATCGACATGGATACCACCATTACACATGGAAACATCACCCACCAGGTACGCGGCACATACTCGTACGACTCGACCAATGTAGTCTACCTCTTACGCTGCAGGAAAGGATGTCCCGAAGCGTGGTACATTGGTGAGACCATGCAGACACTGCGACAACGAATGAACGGGCATCGTGCGACAATCACCAGGCAGGAATGTTCCCTTCCAGTCGGGGAACACTTCAGCAGTCAAGGGCATTCAGCCTCTGATCTCCGGGTAAGTGTTCTCCAAGGCGGTCTTCAGGATGCGCGACAACGCAGAATTGCCGAGCAAAAACTTATAGCTATGTTCCGCACGCATGAGTGCGGCCTCAACCGGGATCTTGGATTCATGTCGCATTACATTCATCCCCCACCATCTGGCCTGGACTTGCAAAATCCTACCAACTGTCCTGGCTTGAGACAATTCACACCTCTTTAACCTGGGGTTACCCCTAACTCGGGATCTGTAATGAATTGATTACCTGCAAATGCTCGCATTCCAAGCATTGTCTGGCATCTCTGACTTTGTCTATATAAATGTTTCTGGAACATACCTCTCCATTCACCTGAGGAAGGAGCAGCGCTCTGAAAGCTCGTGTTTGAAACAAACCTGTTGGACTTTAACCTGGTGTTGTAAGACTCCTTACTGTAATAAACATCCTGGGGGTTACCATCAATCAGAAACTGAACTGGACTAGCCACAGAAATACTGTGGCTACCAGGACAGATCAAAGGCTAGGAATCCTATGACAAGTAACTCACCTCCTGACCCTCCAAAGCCTGCCAACCATCCACATGAGTCAAGAGTGTACTGGAATACTCCGTTACACTGGCTTGGATGATTGCAGCTCCAACAACGCTCAAGACGCTCAACATCATCGAGGAACAAGCCGTCCGCTTATTTTCTCCTCCTTCCACAAACATTCCACCGCCGAAGAACATTGGTAGCCGTGTGTACCATCTACAAGATGCACGGCAGTAACTCGCCAAGGTTCTTTCGATAGCACCTTCCAAACCCACGGCCACTACCAAGGGGTTGGTTTAGCTCACGGCTAAATCGCTGGCTTTTAAAGCAGGCCAGCAGCACGGTTTGATTCCCGTATCAGCCTCCCCGGACAGGCACCGGAAAGTGGCGACTAGGGACTTTTCACAGTAACTTCATTGAAGCCTACTCGTGACAATAAGCGATTTTCATTTTCATTTTTCATCTAGAAGGACAAGAGCAGCAGATATCCGGGAATCCCACCACCTGGAAATTCCCCTCCAAGTCACACACCACTTTCACTTGGAATTATGTCACTGTTCCTTCACTGTCACTGGGGCAAAATCCTGGAGCACCCTAACAGCATAATGGGTGTACCTACCCCCCAGGGTCTGTGAAGGTTCAAGAAGGCAGTTCACCTCCACCTTCTGAAGGGAAAGTAGGAATGGACAACAAATGCTGGCCTAACCAGCGATATCCATATCCTGTAAATTAATAAATAAATAAATGTTATCCCTCAACATTTACCACAAAACAGACTAATTGGTCATTGTCAAAATGCTCTTTGTGGGGCTTTGAAGTTCACAAGTTGGTGTTTCCTACATTACAACAATAACTATACACATCAAACAGTTCTTCAATGTGTGTGCAATGCTGTGGGATGTCATGTGGTCATCATCACAAAAGATGCTGTATAAATGCAAGTTATTTCTTTCCATTTCAATCTACAAATGCAAATTGAAGGCTTTGGACAGCTTTATTTGACTTTGGTATTGCTGTAAAAAAGAGACATGCTGTTGAAGCTTCTTGCTGAGCACCCATCAGGACAGATTCAGAAGAATACTAATTGTAAAGGGGAAACAATTTATACTGCAGGAACAAAGTTGATTGATTGGCAATTGGACTCTGATTGGTGGAGGAATTTCAATGGAGAATGCAGCAGGGAACAATTAACTGCCAAACCTTTGTTTAAATCCATACCAGGTAGGTCGACTCTGATTGGCCAATGTGTTGCCCTGTGGAATGAACCTGAGAATGGCTATTCCCCAAATTTTTATTCAACTGACAAAGGAGCTATGTGTGGGCAAACTCCTTTTGTCTGCTGGTTATTTTAAAATTAAGATTTAAGGTAATCATTTGGGCTCACTATATCGCCCACTTACATGTGCTAGAATGTACATATATACATATATTCACCTTCAAGGGCCCTGCTTTTAGCAGTCTGAAGGAGCATGTTGATGCTGCATTTTTTCAACTGCACTAAAGCTTGAGGGTCAACCATTACCTGATTCCGTACCCTGGGCAATACCTTGGCCAATCAGAGTTGATCAACCTGGTTTGAACTTAAACAAAAGCTTGGCAGTTAACTGTTGCCTGGTGTATTCTCCATAGCAACACGTCTACTAATAAGAATAAACTTGCCAGCGAATCAGCAGTTTCTGCTCATGCAGTATAAATTATTATTCTCTTTATAATGGTATTCTTGTGAATCTGTCCTGAGTGCAAGACAAAAGGTTTTGTCAGCATGTCTCATTTTCAGCGATACTCACATTCTGTACTACCAACCAACTACTTATTTAACCTTCTTGTTAACACCATAGTGTATCAAAAATCCAAACTTGCCATTGACCATTTAAAATTGGTAGCCCATTTAAGTTCAGTGGGTACGATCATTGTCTCTGGGGTGATAGATGGTGGGCAGTGTGTGGAGGGCGATGAGTAGGGTGACTGCTTTGCCCACCCAAAGGCATTGGCAGAAGGGCCCATTCAATGCTTGCCATCCAGCATTATATAAATACAATGGACAAGCTTCCACCACCAAGCTGATCACTTATAAAGACTTGCCATTCAGGAGACCTGAAAATCTGACAGGGCAGCCAATTGCCACATAAGCAGAACATTAGAGAGAATGGAAGGATCATGATTTCAATGAAGCAGGAGCTTTCAACAGGAGCCCAATGTTAGCAGCAGCCACAGGTCACAAACACATGAGCTGATGGAAGCCTGAAAGTGAGGCTGTTAATATGGAGGAGACTGTAAAAAGAGCGAATGTCACACCTGTTTCCCACCTTTGCCCAGGCTGCAGCTGATTCCAATTCTCTTCCCTCACCTAGTGACTTTCATCTGTTTGCATAGCTAATTCCTGGGACTGTTTGACACTCAACCTGTTTGGCCACTTAACAAACACACCTTTCTTGGTCATCAAGTCCTGGGCTGGGCCTCAAACCAGAAGATTCTGGTTCAGAGGCAGGGAGGCTACTCACTCTGCCATAAGCCTTCCAGTCACTGAAACTAAGGATGAAAAACCACTGACAATGGAGACCTTGCAACCTGTGTTGTCAAGGGTTTGTTGCTGAACGGCAGGAGTGGCAGGGGTGTGGTCTGAGATTAGGAAATCACTGAGGGCGGGAGGGATCCAGACAGCCGTCGAGGGGGCAGCGGTGAGACAATTGGGACAATTCTTTCAGGAGGCACAATGCTCAGCCCCATCCTCATTTTCATGTGGCAGGAGATTTGTGAAGCTCTAAATGGACATCGCAAAACAATCCAGTGGATTCAGTACAGGAAACCCTGGCAGAGATAACCCCGGGAAGGTAAGTCATAGGGCATCTGATGAGAGGCCTGTAATTGAGGTGAGATGCCAGCAGTGGCCCAGATTATTTTTATGAGCCTCGGAGATGCTCCTATGAGGCCGACAAAACTATCCTTGGTGGATCTCTTCTCCTTCCTCACCCGTGAAACTAAAACAACAATTTAAATTTATCTACAGTCTTTAATGCAATAAAACCTCCCAAACGGGCATTAAAAGATAAAATATTACACTGAGCCACTTAAGGTGACTAGGGAAGATGGCCAAATGTTTCATTGAAGGGGTGGGTTTCAGGGAGTGCTTTAAAGGAGGAAAATGAGGTAGAGATGCAGTGAGGTGTGGGGAGGGAATGCCAAAGAACAAAGAACAAAGAAAAGTACAGCACAGAAAAATGCCCTTCGGCCCTCCAAGCCTGCACCAACCATGCTGCCCGTCTAAACTAAAATCTTCTACACTTCCGGGGTTCTGTATCCCTCTATTCCCTTAAGGCCTAGGCCTAGCTTAAGGCCTAGGTAATTGAAGGCACGGCCACCAATCGTGGAGCGATTAAATTTGGGGACGCTCAAGGGACAAGAATCAAAGGTTTAGCTCAGGGAAGGGAGTAAAATGGCAGAGGCAGCTGATAAAATTGCTTCAATCTTAATGATTTTTTAAAAATGTACAATTTGCTCGCGCATGTTGGAGGTGAGGGTACAGGCGAGAGGGGGAGGATTTGAAGAAGGTGGGCTGCAGTAGAGAAATGGCAAGTTGGGCCTAATGTTTGAATTAGGTGAGTGCTTCACACCCCAGCACGACGGTCCTTTTACAAAAAGGTGCTGGCCACATCGCCAATGGTAACAGGGCAAGAAAGCTACCATCCCTGCATGCCAAGCCATGGAATTCAAAATTGAACTCAATCTCTGTTAGAGTTGCTGATACAAACCACAGAGCGTACAGCTATTCACAGTCTCCCCAGAACTAGAGGCCTGAATGGCTATTTTCTCGACAGAACAAGGTTTTATAATGGCTGGGACTCAGTGGGTGGAATCTATTGGCCTCGCCGCACCCAGTTGAGGCCGGTAAATCTCGCAAAAGGCCTCTTGCGAGATTTACTGGCCTTGTCACGCCTCGCGAGATCTTGTTAGAACTCCCAAGGCTTCATGATCTGTATCCTGCCCATTGAGGTCGGGACCCAGATTTGCATATTCAAGTGAGCCGTTTGTCTCATTTGAATATGTTTACGCAGGATCAACCCAGCGTCCAAGGCCTAACGGACTCACCTCGGAAATCTCGAGCAGATGTTGTTTGTACTGATTTCCTGCACACCTTTGGGTTGTGGGGGTGAGACCCACACAGACTGTGTCGAGCTTTTAAACTTTTAAAGCGTTTAAATGAGGTCCACTCGCCAGTGCAGGAAGAGATCGGGGTACATGTAGACCAGGTGTACCATGACTTGGGGGGTCTCCCAGAGGATCTGGGTCCCTGGGTGATTGTGCTCATGGCAGGATAGTATCCTGGCACCCCTGTTGCCACCCGGGCACCCTGGCAGTGCCAAGGCCGAATGGCCTCCTTCTGCACTGTAAATTCTATGATGATTCTATGATGTCGGGGTTGGTCGCACCCAGGCAACACCCAGAGGGACTCTGTTTCATTTCCATTAAATCGTGGCCACTGTTCGAGTTCCTGGCAAATGGACTGCAGGAGGTTTGCCAAAGTCTTAACAGACTGTTTTGTTCACTAAAATGTATGCTTAAAAGATGGACACAGTTTTTGTGGGCCTCACCCCCACAGACCAAAGATGTGCAGGGTAGGTGAATTGGCCACTCTAAATTGCCCCTTAATTGGGAGAAAAAATGGGTACTCTAAATTTACAAAAAAAGCTGGACACAGGCAAATGGGGAACAAGTGAATAATTTTACTGGTTTAATTTTCAAGAGCGTGTTCACTGACAACAACATTTGGTTAGGTTTCTGTTAATAGCCCTGGAATAGAACATTGGTCATGAGTCATTTAAAAATGTGCTGTATTTAAAATGAAGCATGCATTATCTGAGCTCTAATGAAAGGTCATTGGTGGAGGTTTAGCCCTGTATAGGTTGACTGGCAAGTGAATGTTCAGTAAAACTGGGTGCCATGGCAGTGGTGCCATGCCCATCACCTCTCCATCTCCAGTGGCAGAGATATCAGGCAACCTGTTGAACTTTGGGCTAAGTGATCAATTAATGGCCATTGCTGGCATTTTACCAGTGAAGTAGGTGTCAACATCATGTGATAAGGTCACCAAGAGGACCCCAGTGACACTTAGGTTGCATAGGATGGGGAAGGAAACTGCAGGGGGTGGGCACAATTGAAATGTGGAGCTTGTTCAAGGAACAGCTACTGCGTGTCCTTGATAAGTATGTACCTGTGAGGCAGGGAGGAAATGGTCGAGCGAGGGAACCGTGGTTTACTAAAGTAGTTGAATCACTTGTCAAGAGGAAGAAGGAGGCTTATGTAAAGATGAGACGTGAATGTTCAGTTAGGGCGCTCGAGAGTTACAAGTTAGCTAGGAAGGACATAAAGAGAGAGCTAAGAAGAGCCAGAAGGGGACATAAGAAGTCTTTGGCAGGTAGGATCAAGGAAAACCCTAAAGCTTTCTATAGGTATGTCAAGAATAAAAGAAGGACTAGGGTTAGAGTAGGGCCAGCCAAGGACAGTAGTGGGAAGTTGTGCGTGGATTCCGAGGAGATAGGAAATGAATATTGAAGCCTACTCGTGACAATAAGCAATTTTCATTTCATTTCATTAATTTCATCATTGTCCACAGGAATAGTGCCAGAAGACTGGAGGAGAGCAAATGTTGTCCCCTTATTCAAGAAGGGGAGTAGAGACAACCCCGGTAACCAAAGACCAGTGAGCCTTACTTCTGCTGTGGGCAAAGTCTTGGAAAGGTTTGTAAGAGATAGGAATTATAATCATCTAGAAAGGAATAATTTGATTAGGGATAGTCAACACGGTTTTGTGAAGGTGACCAAACAGGTGGACGAAGGTAAAGCAGTTGATGTGGTGTATATGAATTTCAGTAAAGCGTTTGATAAGGTTCCCCACGGTAGGCTATTGCAGAAAATACGGAGGCATGGGATTCAGGGTGATATAGAAGTTTGGATCAGAAATTGGCTGGAAAAAGCTGGAAGAAGACAAAGGGTGGTGGTTGATGGGAAATGTTCAGCCTGGAGATCAGTTGCTAGTGGTGTACCACAAGGATCTGTTTTGGGGCCACTGCTGTTTGTCATTTTTATAAATGACCTGGAGGAGGGCGTAGAAGGATGGGTGAGTAAATTTGCAGATGACACTAAAGTCGGTGGAGTTGTGAACAGTGCGGAAGGATGTTGCAGGTTACAGAGGGACATAGATAAGCTGCAGAGCTGGGATGAGAGGTGGTAAATGGAGTTTAATGCAGAAAAGTGTGAGGTGATTCATTTTGGAAGGAATAACAGGAAGACAGAGTACTGGGCTAATGGTAAAATTCTTGGTAGTGTGGATGAGCAGAGAGATCTCGGTGTCCAAGTACATAGATCCCTGAAAGTTGCCACCCAGGTTGAGAGGGTTGTTAAGAAGGCGTACGGTGTGTTAGCTTTTATTGGCAGAGGGATTGAGTTTCAGAGCCATGAGGTCATGTTGCAGCTGTACAAAACTCTGGTGCGGCCGCATTTGGAGTATTATGTGCAGTTCTGGTCGCCGCATTATAGGAAGGATGTGGAAGCATTGGAAAGGGTGCAGAGGAGTTTACCAGGATGTTGCCTGGTATGGAGGGAAGATCTAATGAGGAAAGGCTGAGGGACTTAAGGCTGTTTTCGTTTGAGAGAAGAAGGTTGAGAGGTGACTTAAATTGAGGCATACAAGATGATCAGAGGATTAGATAGGGTGGACAGTGAGAGCCTTTGTCCTCAGATGGTGATGTCCAGCACGAGGGGACATAGCTTTAAATTGAGGGGAGATAGATATAGGACAGATGTCAGAGGTAGGTTCTCTACTCAGAGAGTAGTAAGGGTGTGGAATAACCTGCCTGCAACAGTAGTGGACTCGCCAACATTAAGGGCATTTAAACGGTCATTGGATATACATATGGATGATAAGGGAATAGTGTAGATGGGCTTTAGAATGGTTTCACAGTTCGGGGCAACATCGAGGGCCGAAGGGCCTGTACTGCGCTGTAATGTTCTATGTTTTCTGTGGGCTAAGAGATCAGGGTTCCTCCAGTATGCCCCACCCCCCCAAGGTAGTCCTATCATCCTGTGTTCCCACTCCCTCTCCCCCACTCCCTGCTGAACCCATATACCCCCCCCCCCACCCCGCCCTTCACCAGGGCCTGCCAGATTGACACTGGCAAAACCCTGGACTTATCTGCATGTCCGGCAACATGACGTCTCTTCATTCGGCACTACCTGTAATCCCAGCAGTGGCCATCTCGCCTGAGTGGCACTGCTGGGACTAGATCGCTGCTGGCTATTTGATTGGGTACCCAGCCTTGGAGGCGGATTCCATGCAAGGTGGGAGAGAACGTTCCACCATCAGGCTAATGAATTGCTGCAGGGTGACCTGACCAAGGCTTTTCAGCCAGATACATGAAGCCAGTAACTGTGCCTAAATCGTGGACTATTAACTCTGTTTCTTTTTCCATGGATGTTGTCTGAGCTGCCGAGTATTTTCCAGCAGTTTCTGCTTTTATTTCAGATTACCAGCATCCTCAGTATTCTGCTTTTGTATTTTTACATTATCTCAGTTTTGTATCACTACTTGCTAAATCTTTCTGAACTTGCAGCTAAAGATCTTGCGGCCTCGTTCTATTTAAAGTAAGAATATCTGATGAACTGTAGCAGCCATCAGCATTCACTGTGAGGGGGCACAAAGTAGTGTCAAAGGAATGCAGACAGAATGGGTAATTTATAGAGCTTAATGTGGAGAGATTGGTTGACAGAGCAAAATATGGCTCTGTGGTGATTCATACCTTTTAAATATTATTGCAGAATTTATTGAGATGGTTTAACTACAGAACTGATCTGGAAGAAAGTAAGTGTAAAGGATGGAAGTTTAATTATATTAGTATTGCTACAGTTTACACATTTTGAGGAAACATTTTTTGAAGGCCCATGATCAGAAAGTGTTGTGGGGGGGATCAAAGTTTACATTCTATCTACATCCATTCCTGTTCAGGCAGACAGCACGCAAACTTGGTGCTGTCTCCTTGTTTACAAGATTGTAGTATTGACTCACACGGGCACACGCTAATGGCCACATGAGAGTCCAGGAAGGGTCTGATCAGAATCCTTGATAGCTCATAGATCAGTCAACCTGCCATTCTTAAAAGCAGCCTGTCCAAATTGAAAAGGAAGTTGTACACAGTGGAACGGAGCTACTACTGACAGCTACTGCCGGAGCTGACTGCAAGCAAAATATGCACAATTGAAGCACTAGCTAAGATAGAAAGCTCCTAGTTGAATGGTTCGAATCTTAAATAAAGATTAGTAGGGTGTTTCATATTCAGGGAAGAGCGGTTATTGGGTAATTCTCATTAGTGAATATTCGGTACTCGCAGGATCTGAATCTTCATCTTTGGATCTGCACACTGAGACAAAGAAGAAGAAAAAGAAAAAACTTGCTTTTGTATGGCATCTTTCGCAAGCTCAGAATGTCCCAGAGCACTCCACAGTGAATTAAGTACTTCTGAAGGGGAGGAAATACAGAAGCCAGTGGCTCGATTTCAGAATATCAGGTGTGAAAGGTGCCACTGCATTTCGGGGTAAGTCACTGGGAGCGGAGTGCCAATCCAGCTGTGGTTCCCATTCCACCCACGTTATGGCCTGAGCATCTCTGACTGAGGAGTACATCCTCAGGATGACACTGGAGTGTCAGCTTAGATTTTTGTCTTCAAAGTCTCTGACGTGGGACCTAACCCAGTGTGAGCGTGTGTTAACCCACACTGGAGGTGAGCTCACTAGCAGTAAGCCACAGCTGGCACAGAGGCTGATGGTATGTGTCCTATTCCAGAAAGGCAGCTGGTGAAGGATAATGCTGGAGCCAATCTTTATACAGACTTACATTAATTTACAGCATGTAACATTACGAACAAAAATCTCCCAATTCAACCACATCACAGTTTCAGTAAATTCCTCTACATATGTGCCCAAGTGAAACCCCAATTAATATCCTCCATGTGCATATAATTAAACACGATTGATATACAATAGATTAGTATCAGGAAGCAAAAGTTTGGACAGAACAGGATAAACAGCACTTTGAAGAAGTCATATTTGACTTAAAATATTAAATCTGTTTCCCTCTCCACAGAGGCTGCCAGATCTGCTGAGTTTTTCCAGCATTGTCTGTTTTTATTTCAAATTCCCAGCATCCACAGTACTTTGCTTCTATTTTAGTGTTGGCATCCATTGTTTTGATGTTTCTATATGGAGAGCGGGTGCTCTGGGGTTGATTTTCAGCTGTGACATTCATTGAATGAGTAGTAGTTGGAGGCTACTGCGGAGGCCCAAAATATTCCGTTGGTCAGGTCCAATCTAAATTGAATTGGTCGTGGATCACAGTGCTTCATGGAAGTTGGTTTATTTGGAAGGATGGAAAAGGGGGGACGGGGTTTTCATTGGGGGTGTCTGGAAAGCCACATTTCTGAAGCAGTGGACACACGACAACGAGGGCATCACAATCTTCAGACATTGTCGGGGAGGTGCTTGTTGAAGTCAGAATCAGCAACTTTCTTGTCAGATGGCAGGCAAGTGCGACACCAAATAAGTCATCTGCCATGGAGAGATTCAGGAGCAGGTCTAGGCCAGACAAGCTCTCTGGAGAAAATTTTATGACCTTGTCAGGCCTACCAAGGCTCCTTTTCACACTTCTCTTCCTCTAAACACAGCCATGTAAAAAATATTATATTTCCCAGCCAATTCTTATTCCCTCCTGTGTTGCATAAGCCTCTCTTTCAGTCACAATAGGACATTTCACTTAACCTTCTGACATTTTAATATAAGGATTAGCCCTCCTCCTCTGTCAATGTTTTGGGCTTTTGTTATCTAAATGGAAGGTGAGCTACTGGTGGTAAGTCGTTAATTTGTTCGATAAACCATTTTCATCTGTCTAATGTCCTGTTCATACCAATACAACATGGGCCAGTAGACTGGCTTCATTAAAATGGAAAGGTTTTAGAAAGCAATGACATGCAAAAGCTTCATCCTGATAAAAAAAATATGTTATCACATTGAAGATTGTGTTGAACGTTATGTAACTTTGTCTTGAATATTCCATTCAATTTTTGTTCACATATTAATACACTCTTCAGGAGGTTAATGCAGTAATAGTTTCATAAGAATACTGCTATGTTTTAAATTACTTTTATTGACAATAGAGGTAAAAATTTAGAAAAGATTGGTCTGAATTTTGCTCTCAAAAAACTTGTCTTTTCTCCTCATTGTTGTTGATAAGATAAGAAAACACTTTAGAAGCATGGAATTTTCTTCAAGCCACCGGTGGTGGAAGGGCAGGTCATATAAAAGGCAATTGCACGGAATTTCAACAACAAAGAAATAATAGCTCTTACCATTCACCTCAATAAACAGCTTTTTAGCGAAAGCGAGCTCACCTCCAGCATCTCATCCAGTGTGACACCCTCTACAGGGGATTAATGGCATTTATGAGCCACTTTTTAAAAAAACGCAAGGATTTTTAAACAATCAGATTTACAGCCGACACCAGGGAATATAAATTCGATTTAAATTATGTATAAAAAGCAAAACAGAGATTGGGAACAATAGTTGGGATTAAGAGAGAGGGAGAAATAAGTGAGACAGAAAAAAACAAAGAACAGTTAATCTCCAATACTTGTCCTGGTTGAACTTAATGGGCAGTTTCTATGCCATATAGCGTTTGTACCTAATTGAGTTCTGAAGGAATGAGAATACAGGCTTGTAAAATAAAAATCCTCAGAGCCAGCGACATTGATTGGCTCAGTCAGCAACCTCCTGATTTCCATATTTACCTGCGCATGTGAGGACACCAAAAGTTTGCTGTCCAATTTTTGTTTAATCCATCCATGGGATGTGGATATTGGTGGCTTGGTCAGCATTTATTAAAATGCTAGGCCATTTTAGAGTCAACCACATTGAAAAAAATGAAAAATGAAAATCGCTTATTGTCACGAGTAGGCTTCAATGAAGTTACTGTGAAAAGCCCCTAGTCGCCACATTCCGGCGCCTATCCGGGGAGGCTGGTACGGGAATCGAACCGTGCTGCTAGCCTGCTTGGTCTGCTTTAAAAGCCAGCGATTTAGCCTTGTGAGCTAAACCAGCCCCTTGAGCTAAACCAGCCACAACAACATTGTTGTGGATTTGGAGCCACATTTAGGCCAGACCAGACCTAGGTTGGCAGATCTATTTCACTAATGGACATTAGTAAACCAGATGGGTTTTTACAACATGTGCCAATTGTTCCATGGCCATCATTCGATTTTCAATTCCAGATTTTATTGGATTCAAATTGCATCATCTGTTGAGGTGGATTCTGAACCCAGGTCCCCAGATCATTATCCCTGGTCTCCAGATTATTAATCTAGTGACAATACGACTGCATCATCGCCTCCCCTAAAACATAAATTTAACCCAAAACATCAGTGAGATCTGACAGTTTCACCATTATAATAAACACAGTATAATTGAAAATTACTTGAATAAAATGTCCCGTACCATTTATCAGTTTTATTGGTATATAGAAATTAGTAATGAGTAAATTTTATGTATACTAAAAGCTGTTAAAATATATCTTTCAGTGTCCTTGTGTCAAAAAAATATTTATGTGTGAGCTTCCTCAAAGGCTCACAAACGAGCGCAATTAGTGGGAATGCACAATGGTAATTGATTTGATCCAGGATCATGGTCAGTTTTGAGCGGGGGCCAACCTCTAATGCTAAAGATTGCAGAATCTTAATTTGCACTCGGTGTAATTTGTGATTGCAGCTCCAAGATCATTAGCGCTGATTTGTTTGAGTTTGGGTGGAATGCGCTGGAAAATAGAAAACAACCTGGTGGAAATTCCAGGTGTCATGTGAGTACCTTTAAGGAATAGGTGTTTATCAGTGATGTCAGAGTGTGGGTGGAGCTGGGCTGTCTGTCAGCTTTTTACTTTCGCTTTTGAGCAGGCTGTTATCGAGTGAGTTTTTGGTTTCGTTTTCAGCGTTGGAGCTGAAGCCAGACAAAGCAGGTGTACTGCTGTTCTCTATGCCATAAAAAGACTATGGGCGTGATTCTCCGCTGCCCACGATGGGTCGGAGAATAGCGGGAGGGCCTTCCCGACAATTTTCACGCCCTCCCGCGGCCGCCCCACGACACGAATCACTGCTCGCCGTTTTTTTACGGCGCACAGCGATTCCCCCAGGCTGATGGGCCCAGTTCCCAGGCCTTTACGGCCATTTTCACGAACGCGATCACACCTGCTCTCACCGTTCGTGAAAACGGCCGCAAAGTACCCGTCCCGGACAACCATGGCACCAATTGGCACGGCCGTGCCAAGGGTGTCATGGGCCTGCGATCGGTGGGCACCGATCGCGGGCAGCGGGTCCGATACCAGCGCACTATTTGTTCTTCCGCCGCCCCGCATGATCAGTCCGCGGGGCGGCTGAGGGGCATGACGGCCCACGCATGCGCGGGTTTGACGCGTCTGCGTGATGACGTCATCCGCGGGTTGGAGCCGTCCAACCCGCGCATGCACGGTTGACGTCATCGTGTGCATCAGCCGGCGTGACGCTTGGCACGCGGACTTAGCGATGGTCGCTAAGCCCGCGATGCCATGCTTCACGGGGCCCCGCTGCTAGCCCCGCCCGGGGGGGAGAATCGGGTCCTGGGAGGGGGCGCGGAGGCTGCTGTGAAACATGGCCAGTTTCACGGCAGCCTTTACGACTCGCCGCATTTGCGGAGAATCGCGCCCTATCTGTTGATCATTTGGTGAATTCAGAATTATAAATGTTCTCAGTAGTGAATGTAAACTAATGTGCTTCTGTAAAAAGTGTTTCTTATGTCTTCTGGATGTTGTTTGGGAAGTTATTAAGGATTACTTAGTGTTGTATTCTTTGGGGGTTGTATTTGAATTGATGGTTGCTAAGATGTTCACTGTATGTTTTAAAAAGGTTAACTTGAGTTCATAGAATAAACATTGTTTTGCTTTAAAAAATACTTTTCCATTTCTGTTGTACCACACCTGTAGAGTGGGCCGTGTGCTCCCCATACCACAATCTAGTAAAAGTTGTGGGTCAGGTGAACTCCATGATACACTTTGGGGTTCTCTAAACCCTGGCCCATAATACAGGCCACTAATCTTTGGATGTGGGGCTAATCTGTGCTACTCTGTCTGGTGAGTTAGATGTTTTAAGATTAATGTTTTGTCAATAATAAATGAAGTGAATTATTAAACATGTTGCTGTCTCCAGTTGTGCGAAACTATTAAATGGGTAAACGACTTATCAAACAGTTTTTCTCTTGGATTTATTGCAAGAAGGAACTTTGGGGCCAAATCACTGTTTTGCGGTCCTCGTTGCCGTTATGTTTAAACGTAAAATTGGACGGACTCAGGAGGGTATGTCATTAATGACGTTTAAAATTACCTACTGAAGCTTTCCCCTGATATTGCACTTCCTAACTCATACATAACTTTGTACTAAGCTTATTCAAGAGAGACATTTGGGGCCATTGTTTTATGGAACCATCTCTCTGCCCCAGTTGTGAGCACTAAGATCACAGAACTTTCTTTCAAGAATCAGTCACTGAGAATATCCTGCGTAATTATATAATATATCTAATTCATAGCGCACGCTGAGCACTCATTTTGACCATTCTAAAGTCATACACAATACACATCAGAAAATAAACAGGGCAGATTCACTTTACTCTCTAGCATTCTAGATATCTTCTGTGCATTAACTCTTCCAAATGAATTTTACAAAGTGGGTAGAATGAGTGTCAACAAAAATGAGAAAGGTTAACATCGAGAACAGCACGGTTTGTGTAGAATGTGTATTCATATTGCCATGACCTGTACACATGATGTGGTGCGTTGGTAGTGCAGGGGTTCTCAGCAGTGTGGTTACAGGCACAGTGTGTAAGAACTGCTGAAGATATTACAATAAACCATTTAAGTTGTAGTCCTTTGTCATCATTGCTACACATCCCAGTACTTTACAGTGTGTATCTAATTTTAAGATAATTGACAAAGAACCACAGGACGTGATGGTGATTTTGTTTGATGCTTTGAGTCAGGATCTGGAATGCAATGCCTGAAAGGGTGCTGAATGCACTTTTAATTGTAACCTTTGAAAGGGAATTGCATATATACTTAACTAGGACATATTTTCAGGGCAATGATGAAAGAGCGGGAGAAGTGTGTCTCATTGGATGACTTACAAAGAGCTGGTGCGGGCAGGGTGGGCTGATTGACCTCCTCCTATGCTGTAAAGTTAGATGAGAGTGCTGGCATTAACTTGCCAGCAACTTAGATACTTGGCTGCCAACTGCCTCCCCTTAATGGTGATTTATTCAGGTGGCATAGATCTCCCTTATACATAAGGCTCCCACTGCCTCAATAAGCAGCGGAAGCAGTCTTTGAATATTTTTTAAGGCTGAACTAGATAGATCCTTGATCAATAAGGGGAGGCATTTTTTTTGAGGGCCACGAAGAATCCAGCACAGGTTTGTAGAGACAAACTAAAAGTAACTTTATTTACAACAATATGTATACAGTACCAGCGGTTCACCACTGATTATCTCTCTAGCCAGCTGTATTCATACAGCTGCACTGCTAATGGTTGCTCATTGGGGAGCTCATATTTCCCAAGGATTGGGGTAATCAATTGTCCCCAGTCAATCGGCAGGTTATAAAATCGTTGGATGGTGAAAGGTTATCAGGGGTCAGCAGGATTGTGGGGTTGAGTTTAGCCAGATCAGCCATGTTCTTATTGAATTACAGAGCAGGCTGGAGGGGCCGTGTGGCCTACTCCTGCTCCTAATTCGTTTGTTCGTTCACATGTGCAAGCATATTACTCAACTTTTTGGTTATAATTGCGCTTTTCAGAAAACAATAAAATTGTTCTGCAGTGTTCCAAAGACCACTTCTTCGAAAGTGCAATCTTATAATAATACATTCAAAACATTCAATCAGAGAGGGAGTTGCCATAATAACCACATTGTTTTTGTCTTTTGTCAAGATAACAACATACTCCTACTCCAGCGTTTCTCCATCATCTTAACCTCTCAGCGGTTCCTGAAATAGCACAGCAAAGGCAGAGGCCAACAATGTCCTTTTACCCTATCATCATGGGCTGCCAACACACAGTAAACATTAATTATTAACAATACATCTGGTTTGGGCTCTGTTACTGATGTCTGCTCCACTAAGTGCATTAAGTACTTGCACTGCGCTTATAAAAACTGACAGACACAAAGGTTTTATTTTATTATAATGTGTGGTTTCTGTATATCCTGCCATTAATATGGTACAACACTAGTGAATAAGGAATGCAACTGCTTTTGAGAAAAGCCATTATTACCTGTCAAACCATTCCAGCTCTTTTGTTGTGCTCAACTTTTTATAACAGTTCAAAAAATACCAGAATTTGTCTCTGGTGAGTGGTGCATTGCACAAAGCATGTGTCACACTCTATAAAAATAAAGAATTGGACCAAACTGGGAAAGCAATGCTCAATTTTTTGTGTGTTGTACTCATTGCACCATTATCAACCATTTATGCTCTATTCTCTTGAAGTTATATTTTCACAGGCTTTGCGACGATCATAAATGCTCGGTTGTCCCTTGGTATAATTCAAAATGCTTGTGGACTGTGAGTGGCTGTGACCAGATTACATTGACATTGCTTGTAAAATGCCAAATATGTTTTAGAAAGAAATTACTGGTGCATCAGAGACTGAATCACTAAACTTTGCAGAGATTGTGTGGCTTATGCAGAGACACATCCATGATGCCTCTGGGATGCATTGGCATTTATCAAGTGCAACATCAGGCTTTGAAGGGAAAAACCTGATTCATCTTGCGGGATAGATTCAACACAACACATCAGGCATAAATGTTGTTTCAGGAGGAACTTCAATGGATACGGTTCAGAACTTCTATGAGGTTGGTTGGCTGTCGCAATCTTCTCCATGGAAGTTTTATTTAACATTCATTTTGAGGATGTGGGCATTGTTGGTGTGGCCAACATTTACCGTTGATCCCTAGTTGTCTTTGAGAAGGTGGTATGGAATCCTCTTGAATCGGTGTAGTCTACGTGGTGTAGATACTCTCACAGTGCAGTTAGGGTGGGTGTTTCAGGATTCTGACCCCGTCACCATGAAGGAATGGCAATTGATGAAGAGCAGGAGGTTTCGAGTATAGAAACAGGGTTGTGTTGCTGCAATTGTACAGGGCCTTGGTGAGGCCACACTTGGGAGTATTATGTGCAGTTTTGGTCTCCTTCTCTGAGGAAGGGTGTTCTTGCTCTCGAGGGAGTGCATCAAAAGTTTACCAGACTGATTCCAGGGATGGCGGGACTGTCATTGAGGAGAGATTGACTAGGTTGGGATTGTTCTCGCTGGAGTTCAGAAGAATGAGGGGGAAATTCATAGAGACTTATAAAATTCTAACAGGACTAGACAGGGCAGATGCAGGGAAGATGTGACCAATGATGGGTGTGTCCAGAACCAGGGGTCACAGTCTGAGGATTCAAAGTAAACAATTTCAGACAGAGATGAGGAGACATTTCTTCACACAAAGAGTGGTGAACCTGTGGAATTCATTGCCACAGGAAGTAGTTGATGCTAAAACTTGGAATATATTCAAGAGGCGGCTGGATATACCACTTGGGGAGAATGGGATCAAAGGCTATTGGGAGAAAGCAGGATTAGGCTATTGAGTTAGATGATCAGTCATGATCGTGATGAATGGCGGAGCAGGCTCGAAGGGCCAAAAGGCCTCCTCCTGCTCCTATCTTCTGTGATTCTATATATGTATCTGTATACCTCCAAGTCAGGATGGTGTATGGCTTGGAGAGATATGTGGAGGGGAAATTGAAGTTGTTCCAAATATTTACTTTGCTATGTATGGGTTTCAAAAAGCCAGTGTTCTGACAATTTGGAATTTTGTTCAGCAACGACCATGTAGAATTTAGAATCATAGAATTTACAGTGGAGGAGGAGGCCATTCAACCCATCAAGTCTGCTCTGCCCACTTGGAAAGAGCACCCTACTTAAGCACATGCCTCCACCCTAACCCTGTAACCGAGTAACCGCAACTAACCTTTTGGACACTGAGGGGCAATTTAGCATGTCCAATTAACCTAACCCGCACATCTTTGGACCAAAATGAGGAGTGTAGTGTCCATTCACACTCCGCAAGTCTTGTCTCATTCTGTCTCCTGCAATTCCTAATCCAGTCCCTAAAATGGTCAGAAAGAAAGAGCTTGCATTATTATGGCACCATTCACAGCATGAGGACATTCTAAAGTACGTTAGAGTCAATTAAGTACTTTAGAAATGTAGTCACTGTTGCAATGTAGAGCGAGGCTGCTGCCAACTTGTAGAGAGCAAGTGCCTACAAACAGCAATGACGTAATGACCAATTAAAAGGCTTTATTTGGTGATGTTGGCTGAGGGAAAAATATTGGCCATGTGATAACCCTCACGAGGACCACGAAGGGGGAGGGGGATCCCTGATTGATCTCCCCGTGGGCTCCATAGAATACGAGATCCCATGGTGAGTGGCTGGAGGCCCGTCGAGCTCGGGCTCATTAGTGGGATCTTTAAATGCAGTTTGGCTATTCACACCTTGTCTCCTGAAATTATTACAGGCCATCGGGTGAACGCTCCTGCTCTTCATCAAAGACTGTCATGGGATCTTTTTCCAAGGCAGATGGTTCATCAGATGGGCAGCAAGGTAGCACAGTGGTTAGCACTATTGCTTCACAGCGGAAGAGTCCCAGGTTCTATTCCCGGCTTGGGTCACTGTCTGTGTGGAGTCTGCACGGTCTCCCTGTGTCTGCGTGGGCTTCCCACGGGTGCTCCGGTTTCCTCCCACAAGTCCTAAAAGACATGCTGTTAGGTGAATTGGACATTCTGAATTCTCCCTAGTGTACCCGAACAGGCGCTGGAGTGTGGCGACTAGGGGCTTTTCACAGTAACTTCATTGCAGTGTTCAGGTAAGCCTACTTGTGACAATAATAAAGATTATTATTAACATTGCATTCAAAGGAGAGCACCTCCAACTGTGCAGAGCTGCCATAGTACGGTATTGAAATGTTAGCCTCGATTATGTGCAAAAGGGCAGCACGGTAGCACAGTGGTTACTGTTGCTTCACAGCTCCAGGGACCCAGGTTCAATTCCCGGCTTAGGTCGCTGTCCGTGCGGACCGGTCTGCACGTTCTCCCCATGTCGGCATGGGTTTCTTCCGAGTGCTCCGGTTTCCTCCCACAGTCCAAAGGTGTGCAGGTTAGGTGGGTTGGCCATGCTAAATTGCCCTTTGTGTCCAAAAAATATTAGGTGGGGTTACTGGGTTACGAGGATAGGGTGGAGGTGTGACCTTAAATAAGGTGCTCTTTCCAAGGGCCTGTGAGACTCGATGGGCCGAATGGCCTCCTTCTGCACTGTAAATTCTATGATCTATGATCTATGACACCACCACTATAAAGGCCACAGGGCATTCCGGCTCTCTCTCTCTCACATGACACAGCTCTGAAGATAGTCACAGTGCAAAGGCCAATGAACATCATCACCATGTAGTAGAAAGCTAGTCTGGTCAAGCCAGTAGGAGATTATCAGTTAGGTTAATAGAATGTGAACCTACAGCAGATTATGTACAGCAATCAACAGGTTCAATAAAACAGTGTTGGACCATCTCCTGTGTCGTAAGCCTGTTTTTCGTTTTACAAGTGGATGTATTGTTTCTGAGGAGAATTAACTTGATTCCCATCAGCGAATGTCTTGTTCAGGTTATGTGAGCCGGTTGCCATGGTTTTAGGATGCAAACATTGCATCAAAGACGGTTGAAGGAAAGAAACTGAGCAGAGAGAACAGCAAGGATGCCGAAGGAAGCTGTCACCAGCAATGCATGTTTAAAATAAATGGAAAGCTACATGCTGTGCTTCAAACTTTTACCTCAAAGCATTTTAGGTAAATATTTGCAATCGCAGCACAAAGCAGACTCAACATGCTATGGAATGACCTTTGCGCTCTTCTATTGACTGTATTGAGTTAAAAGACCCCAGATTGAACAATTAATCTCCAGTTATGGAATATTGCTCACATGGGATGATGACCATCCTCTCCATTAAGTGGAAAACTATGCGCCCTCAGATCAACGCATAACATTCTTTTGTCAGGATTATTATACTTGTGAAATAACAAACGTAACATGAAGAAAAAGAGTGACATCGCAGGAAATAGGTAAATTGATTGGCTTGTAAGTGGTCAGTGTAAGGGGCAATGTGTGAAAAAAATGATGTCTGGAATAAGGGAAAGTTGGGGCCAAGGTAAGGGAAGGCGACTAATCCAAAATAGAACAGAGTTTACGCAAGAGGAGTAAAGTTAAGACTTGGCAGCTCAGTCAAGTCAAATGCGTGTCCTGTAGTATGTGCAAAGTCCTGGACGGTATCGGTGTCCGAGATGACCACATGAGCAGGGAGTACTTGCCAGCTGCAGAAGCTTGAGCTCCAGGTTTCAGGGCTCGAGCAGCCGCTGGAGTCACTGTGGTGCATCCACGACATTGGGAGCTCAATGGATAGCATATTCAGAGAGGTGGTGACACTGCAGCTTAAGTGCCTGGAGGCAGAGCGGGAATAGGTGATCACCAGGCAGGTAGTGCAGGAGCCCTGCCCTGGCGACCCACTCAGAAATCAGCTTTCTGTTTTGGAAGCTAGTGAGGACACTGGTTCCTCAGTGGAGTCGAGTCAGGGTTGGGTTTCAGGCAGCACAAGAGGCTCGGCTATCTGGGAGGGTAGGAAGAGGGAGGGAAGAGCATTAGTGAAGGGGATTCGTTAGTTAGGAGAACAGGCAGGCGTTTCTGTGGCTATGGACGAGGTTTCAGGATGGTATGTTGCTTCCCTGGTGCAGGGTCAAGGATGTTACAGGGCAGCTGCAGGACATTATTCTGGGGGAGCTCATGGTCCATATTGGTGCCAATGACTTTGGTAGGAAGGGAGATGGGGTCCTGCGATCAGAACTTATTTACTTATTAAATATTTTAATTAAAGTTTGCATTTTTACACTGTAGAAATAGATTAAATAGTGACAATTTTCATGTTGTTCCTTTTTGGCACCATCCCCTCCAACCTCCAACACCCCCCCCCCCCCCTATCCCATGCCAACACCCTCTCTCCCCAACTGTTCCTCCCCACCCCTTTTATGCTGATTCCGGGTCCTACCCTCGGCCTTTTATTTCACTACAGGTGGTTTGTTTGGTGTTTGTCTTAGTCTTGTGGCTTTTGGCTTTTAAAGCAGATCAAGCAGGCCAGCAGCACAGTTCAATTCCCGTACCAGCCTCCCCGAACAGGTGCCAGAATGTGGCGACTAGGGGCATTTCACAGTAACTTCATTGAAGCCTACTCGTGACAATAAGCGATTTTCATTTCATTTTCATTTGATGAGCCTTTTGGTCTCTCCCTGGGCTCTCCTTTTGTGTTTCCTTGGGACTCTCCCCTCTGTTGGCCGACCCCCCCCCCCCCCCCCTCCACCCCTTATTCCCGTCTGCTTCCTGAGGCCCTGGTGGCTCCCGTGCGTCCCCCGTTCTATCAGTGGTTGACTCTTAACTGCCCTCAGGGATGGGCAATAAATGCTGACCCAGCCAACGATGCCCACATACCATGAATGAATAAAAAAACAATTCCCATATCAGCTGATGCCTACTCAACCTTGCCCCTCGCCTGAGGTGTATCACCACTAGTCAGCTCTCACCCTCGAAAGGGAAAAGTAACCTCTGGTCATCTGGGACTGTGGTGACTTTACCTGTTATCCTTACTTCCAATGGCACGTGAAAGTGAGTACAGAAATAGGAGGATAGGCAGGTGAATGCACGTCTGGAAGGTTGGTGCAGGAGGAAGGGCTTTGGATTCCTGGGAAACCGGGACTGGCTCTGTGGGAGACGGCACCTGCACAAGCCAGACGAGTTGCACCTGACCAGAGTTGAGACTGAGTTCCTTGTGGGGCGTTTTGCTAGTGCTGTTGGGACAAACTCAGCAGGGGTATGAGAACAAAGAGGTAATTTTAGAGAGGAATACCACAAAATACTGGGAGAGATAGAAAGCATTAGTATAAAGAATAGTAAGTTTTGAGGTGAAATCAGAGTAAGGGAGAAAGTAATGATCATAGAATTTACAGTGCAGAAGGAGGCCATGCAGCCCATCGAGTCTGCAACACCCCTTGGAGAGAGTACCCCACTTAAGCCCACGCTTCCACCCTATCCCCGTTACCTAGTAACCCCACCCAACCTTTTTTGGACACTAAAGGCTATTTATCATGGCCAATCCACCTAACCTGTGGGAGGAAGCCGGAGCACCCGGAGGAAACCCACGCACACAGGGGGAGAACGTGCAGACTGCACACAGATAATCACACAAGCCAGGAATTGAAACTGGGACCCAGGAGGTGCTAAGCAACTGTGCTAACCACTGTGCTACCGTACTGCCCTTAATCAGGGTTACTGCGCAAGAATGGGAATGCACAAAGTATAGTAAATGAGATTGGGGAGTTACAGGCACTGATTACATTGTGGAAGTATGATGTTGTGGTGTTCACAGAGACCTGGAAGAATAGAGCTGAGTGTTAAATATTCCTGAATACTCGGTGTTCAGAAAAGATGGGAAAAGAAGGTTAGTGGGAGATGGGGCGATATTAGTTAAGGAGAGCATTGCATTGTTGGAGAAAGAGGATGTCCCAGAGGATTCAGGGGCAGAATCAATTTGGCTCGAACTAAAGAACAAAAAGGGAGCAATTACATTGTTTGGTGTAGTCTATAGACCACCAACTAGTGGGGAGGAAGTAGAAGAACAAATCTGCAGGGAAATTACAGAGAGGTGCAAACATTATAGAGTAGTTTGACTGAGGGATTTTAATTACCCAGAAGTAGACTGGGACAGTGGGAGTGTAAAGGGCAGAGAGAGGCAAACGTTCATAGGTCGTGTTCAGGAAAATCTTCTGCAGCAGTGTGTGTCCAGTCCAACAAGGAAGGATGCAATGTTGGACCTGGTTCCAGCTGGGCCAAGTAGATCAATTATCAGTGGCAGTGCACCCCTGTCCATGTGTTTCCCAGTGGCGTGGGGTGACTTCAATGGGAAATCCTATTGACAGTGCAATAGTTATAGGGGATTCAATTGCCAGGGGAGTAGACAGGCGTTTCTATGGCCGCAAACGAGATTCCAGGATGGTATGTTTCCTCCCTGGTGCTAGGGTCAAGGATGTCCCTGAACGGGTACAGGACATTCTGGAGGGGGAGGGTGAACAGCCAGTTGTTGTGGTACACATCGGTACAAACAACATAGGTAAAAAAAAGGAATGAGGTCCTAAAAGCAGAATACACAGAGCTAGGAAGGAAGTTAAGAAATCGGATCTCGAAGGTAGTGATCTCAGGATTACTACCGGTGCCATGTGCTAGTCAGAGTAGAAATGACAGGATATATAGGATGAATACGTGGCTGAAGGGATGGTGTCAAGGGGAGGGTTTCAGATTCCTGGGGCATTGGGCCCGGTTCTGGGGGAAGTGGGACGTGTACAAACTGGTTACACCTGGGCAGGACTGGAACTGATGTCCTAGAGGGGTTATTGGCTGGAGCGGTTGGGGAGTGTTTAAACTAATGTGGCAGGGGGATGTTAACCGATGCAGGAAGTCGGAAGGTAGTAAAACAGGGACATAAACAAAAGGCAGTAAGGGGGAAAGTGTAAGGCAGAGATTCTCTTTTATGACAGTGTACAGTCTCTTCAAAGAACAAAGAACAAAGAAAAGTACAGCACAGGAACAGGCCCTACGGCCCTCCAAGCCTGCGCTGACCATGCTGCCCGTTTAAACGAAAATCATCTACACTTCCAAGGTCCGTATCCCTCTATTCCCATCCTATTCATGTATTTGTCAAGATGCCCCTTAAACATCACTATCGTCCCTGTTTCCACCACCTCTTCCCGCAGCGAGTTGTTCTTATGCTCTCTTTTTCATCTCCGATTTCCTATGCCACTTCCCCTCCAAATTTTTCATTATTCAGCCAGGCTCCCACTTATATTTAGCAGCCTGACTTCTCTCATAACCTCCCTTTTTCTGCTTCATCTTACTTTCCATTTCTATTGTCATCCAGGCAGCTTAAGCTTTGCCTGCTTGACTTTGCGGGAATGTAGCTCAACTAAGCCAAAAGGCAGCCCTTTATTCCATTCTAGCTTCCCCTGCCAATCTCTGATTCCTATTTAGCCGGGACAGATCTGTTCACACTCCACTGAAATTGCCCTCTGTGTTTCTAACCTGGATCAACCTTGGTCCTTTTCCATGGCTAACTTAAATCTTTGATACCACGATCACTGTTCCCTAAAATATCCTAAACTGACACTTGACCCACTTGACACGCCATTCCTTTTTTAAAATAAATTTAGAGTACCCAATTATTTTTTCCAATTAAGGAGCAATTTAGCGTGGCCAATTCACCTACCCTGCAGATCTTTGGGTTGTGGGGGCAAAACCCAGGCAGACACGGGGAGAATGTGCAAACTCCACACGGACAGTGACCCAGGGCCGGGATTCGAACCCGGGTCCTCAGCGCCGTAGGCAGCAATGCTAACCACTGTGCCACCGTGTTGCCCCACGTCATTCCTTAGAACCAGACCTTTCCCGTTGGACTGGGAACATATTAGACAAGAAAATTTTCCACAATTCAAAAACTCTTTCCCCCTCTGCCCTTTACATTATTACTCTCATAATTGAAGTCTTCAATTGACCTTTTTTACCCTTGCATTATATCCTCCCATCTTGAGGTATGTCATTTTCAGCAAAGATGTTTGTTCCTTGCTTCACCACCATCTCAGTGTCATGCCACATGGTATAGGTGACTATGGTCTTCCAAAATTTCCGATCATAACAGTTTCTTGCTTACCAATGCTATTAAACCATAATCCTCTGGATTAGTTCTATATTCCTTTTTGATGAATGACATTTTCTGTTACTAATTCACTGGCGTAGTGGTTTTTTTTCTATTGCTTTTTTTGTAATGAATGGTTACAAGTTTCTCTGCTCTAAGCTCCCCAGTTTTGTCGAGTATCGATTGCATAGTCCATTGGGAGCTGCTCCTGAAGTTTATACAGTATTTGCTTTCCCTCTCTCTTTATGGTTGTAACATTCCCCCTTGGCTTTGTCCAACTGTAGACATTTCATTAGGTTTAAAGCCTCTTCCGTGAAAACTGGGCCGAAGTATCTGTGGAAAGCCAGACCTTTCAAGAGTGAAATTTGGAAACATTTCTACACCTACAGGCTGATTGCAGTTTGGATCGCCTTTTCACAAATTACAATTGATGCTACCTCAATGGTAAATTTTAAATTTTAAATTGATGGATCTTTGCTATCAAACGGTATTAAGGAAAGTCGAGCAAAGGTGGGTATATGGAGTTAGGTCGCAGATTGTACATGATCACTCTGGATAACAACGGAATGGCCTCAAGGGGATAAATATCCTATTCCTGTTCCTGTGATTGAGTAGCTCTGCCGTTACAATATCACCTTCTGCGCGTTTATCTTACTAACCTTGTAGTGGCTCCATTTTTCTTAATTTTCCAATCGTATCTATAGTATACAGTCTTTTAACGTTCTTTGATATTTTCATTTCCTATTTCCCCTTTGCCTTTTTAACAGTCTTTTCTCAGCCCTATCCTTAGCTCGACATATTCACCTTTGTCATTGTCCCTATTATTTTCCGACTTTTTATTGTTCTGAAGATTCAGTTTTAACCTCACCACTTTATTTATCCAAGACATTTCACTTTTGACAAGGTTGTTCATATTTTGCAGCAAAGTATATTTCTCCTGAGAGCTATTGATCTTTCCTTCGAAAATTATCCACTTTTGTGCTACTTCTTTGTCAATATTTATCACCGGCTGACTTGTTTTGATCCATCCCTTTCTCTCATAGTTGTCTTTTCAAACACTTTGGTCCTCGTATTATCTATACCTTTAATAGAATCATAGAATCGAATCATAGAATCCCTGCAGTGCAGAAGGAGGTCCTTTGGCCCATTGAGTCTACATGGACCCGTCAAAGGAGTACTAACCGCACCTTCGAACACTAAGGGGCGATTGATCATGGCCAATCCACCTAACGTGTACACCTTTGGACTGTGGCAGGAAACTGGAACACCCAGGGAACACCTATGCAGATGTTGGGAGAATGTGAAAACTTTACAAAGGCAGTCATGCAAGGTCAGAATCGCACCTGGGTCCCTGGCACTGTGAAGTAGCAGTGGTAACTGTGGTGTTCTTTGTGATTCTGTTATCATAATGGATGTTGTAGTGTTCACAAAGACCACAGAAGCTAAGTTCATTAACAAAACTAACATTTATTTATACTACTTATTAAAACTCGACCACTTACTCCTATAGTAAACAATAATCTAGTGATCTACAATCTACATTCAACTAACACTAGTCTCTACACTCTGTAACTGTACTCTGATCTCTCTCACTGCTCCTCTGTTCTCCTCTCCAGCCTTCTCCCAGAAGTGTGTAAGTCAGTGCTTTATATCGTTCTGCATCGAGCTCCATCTACTGGTTAATTATGACATGACATTAACCCTTTGTGTTCTGAACATTTCCCATAATATCACACTAACCACTGTGCTAATGTGCCGCCCCTCAATCATTCAATTTCTCAAAAATTGTCTGAAACCCATCACTGCTCACTAGATATGTGGATCATGACAATTTCCCCCTTTGCACATAGAGCCTATAATCTTTACCAAACCTACAGTGCTTTCAGCCAGCATGAAGACGTTTAGGTAATTTCCCTGCCAATCTCCCTCCTGTAAGTGACCGGGAATGATTTAATGTATAATATTTATAATATGCGCCTATCCTCCAATTACCCCATTTTGCTGGAAAATCCACACAGCTTTTACGGGGAGACATTAAGACACTTTTTGTCATGGGTTCTGTTTCTCCAAGTTCATGGTGGCTCTTTTTAAATAGACTCTAGCCTGTTTGATATACTGTACTGTTTAAACAGGCTCTGCTGAGTAAATAGACTTTGTTTGCTGTGAGATCTGCTGCCAACTCAGTGGCTGACATACTGGTGACAATGTGCACTCTGGTGATTTATTCCCTTGGATGCTTTTCATGTTATAATCATTTCCTTGACATAAAGAGTGTTTAACTTACCTCCCAATTCATGAGGTGAGGTGTGAAACGATTTTTGTTGTTTCCTTCTTCCACTTCTCTCAATGACCCAGCAACTGTAGATGACAATTGGTTGCTCCACTCTCTGTCAATCAATACAAATTAACATTTTCAACAGGCAATGGTCTGCTTTGGTTGTGTCCAAATCAATGACAAGCATCGGTATGTCACCAATATTTCTGAATGTGGTTCGCCAGATGATCTGTTCTTGTGATGTTAACTGAGGGATAGATATTGGCCAGGAAACACTGCTTTTCTTCACAATAGTGCCATGGGATCTTTTACAGCCACTTGAGCAGATAGACGAGACCCCAGTTTGACGTCTCATCCAAAATATGGCACTGCTAATACTGCAGCACTCCTTCAGTACTAGCACCAGAGTGGGACTTAAACCTGGAACCAGATGACAGTGCTACTAACTGTGCTACTGCAAACATACATGTGAAGCAGCCATCCCCATCCCAAGTGAAAAGATGGAGTTTGAATTGCACAAGATTTAAATCTGAGGTTGTATCTGGTCCCTACCACTTCCAGAGGATTTTTGGCTGTGAATGTGACTTGTCTGCTGTGAGAACTGGATGATAAATGATGAGAGAACGGATAAATATTTTCCATTTTGGGGACAATGGGCGGGATTCTCCGGTTGCCAACGCCAAAATCGCGTTTGCCGATCGGCCGGAGAATACCTGTTTCTGACAAAATCGGTCAAAGCTCTGTCCCCTCCAAAGTGGCGTATTCCAGGAGTACGCTGCATGCCGTATCGACAGCTTCAGGACGTTGCCTGAGGCCCTCCGCCCGATGCTCCGTCCCCGACCGGCCGGGTTCCCGATATGTGAGTCTCTCATGGTCTTACCTGTTGGGAACTCGGAGTGGTGGCTGTGAACTCAGTCCAGCGCCATCACAGTTAGGAGAGAGCCGATCCATGGGCAAGGGGGACTTTGGCAGAGCTGGGGGTACTGTTGGGGGTGATCCAGGGCTCGTGACAAATGGGGGGCACTATTTTGAAGGCCGGATCCGTGCACGGCTGGCCCCATGTTGCATGGTGCGGCCGCTACAGGCCGCCGCTGTGCACATGCGCAGCTATGGGCCCAGCAACTTTCCGTGCCATATCGGCAGCTAGAGCCGGGTGCTCTATGCTGCCTTCCTCCTCGCTTCAGCCAAATGGAGGATCGGTGGCCATTTTGCATCGAATTTTCGGTCATAAAAGGCCACCGTTCCCACACTGGCATCAGAACAGAGCTTGAGAATCAGAGAATCCAGCCCTATGTTCTCCTGTCAGAGCTGAATCATACCTGATTTGCTTTCATGCTGGAAGCACAAATCAGGAGGTGATTCCCAATCCTTCGCCATGTAATTTTTGCATGGTGAGGATTATGTGGGATTCCCTAGGGACTCCCGCTATCAGCCAGCGGTTCAGCCGCGGCTGGCTACCCCCCGCATCGCAAATCAGGCCGCCACCCGCATTGCAAATTAGCTCCCCCCACCTCCGGACATTCTGTGTCGCCCCCTTCCTCTACATATGGGGATAACCCGCCCGCATCCCAGAAATCTTAATAATGGGGATCCCCAGAGAGGCCCCCTAAATAGGGAGATCTCCCACATGCTTCCTGACAGGTTTCTCTTTTTGGGGTCTTCCTGATAGGGGTCTCTTTTCTGGGGTGTCTATTGGGGCCCCCTTTATTTAAGAAATCTCAGGTGGGGTCCCACTATTTAGGGGGTCTCTGGGGGAGGTCTCGTTAGTTGTCACTGTGGTTGTCTCCTTATTTAGGGGATCTTGGTAAGGGTGTGGGGGGGGGGGTAGTTCTGGTGTGGATGGGGAGGGAATGTCTGGCATTATGAGGGGGATTGGGTGGCCCTCTGGTGGACTTTAAGGGCAACCCTCTCAAGAGGGTACGCCCTTGGCCACCACGAGGGCCTCACTGGGAAATACCAGTAAGGGGGGCTGGTTTAGCATAGTGGGCTAAACAGCTGGCTTGTAATGCAGAACAAGACCAGCAGCGCGGGTTCAATTCCCATACCAGCCTCCCCAAACAGACGCCGGAATGTGGCGACTAGGGGCTTTTAACGGTAACTTCATTGAAGCCTACTGGTGACAATAAGCGATTATTATTATTACTATTATAATGATTCCCGCCCACGTGATTCCCGACCCAGAAGACCAGAGAATCACAAGGGCGCAGAGAATATGGTGCCTGGCCAGCTAAGTGGATGCAAATAGGTCCCAATGGCTAATTTGCATCCTGCTGCTGGTGCACGGTTGAGAACCCCGATTCCACTGCCAGTGGAGGGGGGGGAGTCTGCACCGATCGCTTTTTTATCCCACACACCCGATCCTCAGCGTATCGAGAACCTTGCTACCGGCGCCAGGCAGCAGAGAACTGCTCTGAACCTATCAGTGCAAGAGCTGTGTTTTTGTAAGGGCACTTTGATCTAATTAATTCAACACAAATACTGTATCACCAGAGCCTCTCGGTAATGCAGCAATGGCCATTGTTTTAACTATGGAAATCTCTTTTTAATTAAAAATGCCACTTTATTTCCTTCCCAGAATCAAGGAAAACTTATCATTCTATTGGAACCGAATGGTAACCGCACTTGTAAATGGAAATACTGTCGAGATGAAAGGCAGATATTGGCAATATTTTTTCTGAAATTTTCACCCTGTGACACATAAAACGTAAAAATGAGTGTAGTAATGGACAGATTATAAATATTTCATCCCGTCTCTCTGGCTTTGCACTCCAGTATCACAACAGTAATGGCCACTATTAGGTCTGGAATTATCTGAAATACCTGTCTCTCTAAATGGGTTGGAAATGTCACTTTTGTAATTGAATTCAATGAAGAGGAGGGGGAATCTCCCCAAAGTCCAGGCCATTAGCTATCTGTTAATCAACGTCACTTAATCAGGTCATCAGGCCGTTATCTCATTGCCATTTGTGGGATCTTGCTGTGCGTGGTTTGGCTGCCATGTTGCCTTCATTTCAACAATGGCTACACTTCAAAAATAGACTGCAAAGCACCTTGGGACATCCTGAGACTGTGAAAGGCGCAGATATTATGAAAGCAAGCTCTTTCCTTTTAATTTATTTTCTTTATACTGCTAGTTTGGTAATGATTTATCTGTATCATTACACCGCTGCTTTTCACTGATGCAAAGGAGGTTTGCAAGCACATCACACAAGAGTGGTAATATAATGTGAGAGGCAATCTGAGAGCACGGAAACCAGCTGAGGAACTCACTGGCGAGAAGACAAACGTTGAAAGAAACAGCAAACAGCATGAGTGTCTGATCATAAAGAAAGAAAGGCTTATGTTTAAAAAGTAACTTTCAACACCTCAGGACATCCAAAGCAATTACATTTTTTTTGAAGTGTAGCCACTGTTGTAATGTAGGAAACGGGGCTGCCAATTTGTGCACAGCAAGCTCCCACAAACAGCAGTGGGATAATGATCAGGTACTTTGTTTTATTGATGCTGCTTTGGGATAAATATAAGCAGAACAAAACTCCTGACCCTATCTTCTTTGAATAGTACCATAGAATCTTTTACATCCACCAGAGAGGGCAGATCAGGGGCTGGATTCTCCGTTTGGCAGACCAAGTCCCCACGCCGGCATGAAAACTGTGGTGTTTTACGCCAGGAAAACTGGTGCAAAACAGCCACCGATTCCCTGCTCCGGAGGGGGGGGGGGGGGCCTAGCAGCAAGGTAGAGTAGAGTTCCCAGCTCTCACAGCCGATATGGCCCGGAGCATTGCCGGGTCCGTGCCGCGCATGCGCACTGCGGCAGCTTACAGCAGCCATGCTTCATGGTGGACAGAGCCTGTGGGCCCGGACAGCAAAAATAGTCCCCCCTTTGGCTGGCTCGCGAGCCCCACACCTCCCTCCACAGAGCCCCAGCCCCGATTAAGGCCCCCCTGCCCGCAGATCGGCCCTCCCTCAACTTGCGTGGTGCAGGACTGGGCACGCAATAGCCACACTGAGATCCCGATGGTGAAATCACACGTGTCCCACCACACTATCGGGAACTCTGCCGGTTGGGGATGGATCATCGCGGGACGGGCCTCAGGCAAAGACCTGTGACCATGGATACTGTGTGCGGCGCACTCCTAGAGTATGCCGCTTTTCAGGTGGCGGAGCATCACGGAAATGGTGCCATCCCCAATTCTGTCGTCATTGGAGATTCTCCGCCCCGTCGCCAAACGCAATTTTGCCGTCCAGGATCGGAAAATCCAGCCTCAGGCCTCATCATGAATCATCAAAGACTGAGCTTCCAATTGTGCAGTGCTCCCTCAGCACCACACTGAAGTGTCAGCCTACGTTTTGTGCTTAAGTCAATGGAGTGGGATGTGAGACCCCAATAGTGTAACTCAAACAAGAATGCTACCAACTGTGACACAGCTGACACCTCAGGGTATTTCTCCGCACCTTGAACAAATGACTCTTAAAGTTGTCAGGAGAATCTCAGTTACAGATTGATATGTCTTATAGAAATCTCCATCGTCTCCTGTTGGTTAACCGTAAGCCTTAATCAACTACTAGAACTGTTTACACATGTCGAAGAAAGGGTACAAGTTTTGAGCTCTCTCCATGCTTAGGCCTATTCATGTCTCTGCTCAACGCTGCACATCTTGGGTCTTACATCGCTGCATGGGTGGTACTGTACTCAGTCCCACATTAATCCTGCATGTGGCAGAACCTTATGCTACAGAAGTGTTATGGAAGAAAATTCAACAGTCATTAATTGGGTGACCAATTCATCCAGTATGGTGGTGTTGATTAAGGACTGGAAGAATGTTGGTCAGCACATGTGCCGAATGTCCTCTTCTTTCTGAACAGCATCATTTTTACATCCAGCTCTGCAGACACCTCTTACCATCACACTGCCTCAATATGGCACAAGAGTGTCAGCCTTGATTATTTTTTGCAGAATGTTGCAGTAATGAAGAGATCTGGCTGTCCTTTTCCTTCTTCAGTTCTCTGCACAAAGACCCCCCTCGCCGTGAATAAGGCAAGGAGGCAGCTCCCGAACCCACCTGCGCCGGTATGGGGATGGAACCCTGGGTCATTGGTGCCAATCTGATCCATAACAGCTGTCCAGTGAACTGTGCCAACCAACCACACAAGGGGTCCAAGGACTCTGAATTGCAACCTGCACATTTACATGCATGTTGTAGTCTGGGGCAATGAATAGCAATGGGAGAAACTCCAATTATCTTTCGATCACAATGCTGGCCAAGAATGTCTCCCACTCTTACCACTTGGCTCATGTTGAAAGGATATGCTGGTTGATGCTCAGCCTGTTCAGCCATGCTATGACTACACCTTCCTTGGCTGTCACGTCTTGGGGTGGGACTCAAATCCGGATCGACCGGCTCAGAAGCAGGAACGCTGTCCAGTGTGCCACGAGACCTCCTTAGCCTCGACTATTTGCTCAAATCCTCATTTCGGTCTCAAACCCGCAACCAAATCACTCGCAGAAGAGGGCACGTGGACTTTGTCAAGTTATCACTTTGCGACTCAAAAGCAAAATACAGCAAATACTAGAAATGCAAAGTAAAAACAGAAAATAGAGGAAATGATCAGTAGGTCAAGCAATATCTGTGGAGAGAGAAAGAGAACTAACATTTCAGATCATTGTATCTATCATCAGAACTGGAAACAAATTTGAAATGTAACAGTTCTCAAGGAAGTATGGAGATTGAAAATGGAAATGTCAAGGCGATGAATTAACAAAAATGGTGGTGGGGGTGGCAAACAGAAAACAATGAAGGCGAAGGAGGTAAAAGAGACAAATAGAAATTCCACTGATGGGAAGAACAGAACTTCTTTGAAGTAGGCATGACTCTTTTGATGTTGTTTCAATTTGGTTGGAGTAGATTTAGCTTACTGTGGCTTCAGTAGTCTGCTGCGTGATCAAGGAAGCTGGATTTAGTGGTGAACTGAGTCATGGGTGCTGCTCTCCTGCAATCTAAATTAAAACAACAGCAGTATAAAATCAGACACACTCTTAGAGATCTGAGGTCTGTTGCTGCTGTCATTTCTTTTAATACATTCACATGTCGCTTGCCAATACCAAGAAACATTCATTGTGAAGGTTGAGGTCAGGAGGCCAGGGAGAAGCGAAGAGAACACATGACATGAAATTGAGGCGGCTTGTTAGAAACATATTTCCAAATTTTGAAACAAAAGGTTCTTAATGCAGAGTCTTTCAACATTAAGATGTAGCTGTTCCACTAAAACAGGTTTTCAGGGAGAGCTTTTCTCAAGCGGTGTTGCCAATGGTTATGTGTAACAAATCTTGAGAATTTTAAAATTGCATTATGAAGGTCATTGAACTTTTAAGATTCAATGGAATTCTCTCAAAGACCGGTTGGTGTATCGTTCAAAGAGGATGTGAACGAGAGCACGTTTCAATCTATCGGCCTTTCTAATACGACTCTTTCACATTCAGCTGGAGCTATTCCAAGGCGCAATATCTCAAAATAGATTACAGTCATTTTAGCACTGTCAATTCTAAACCAGTGCTTTATGCTGAAAACAACCAATTGCCGTGTGGAAATAATTAAATATTGATTCTTTTTTAATGTCCTCTGACTTTTTCACTGATCAAAAGAGCAGGACAAAGACAGTAGAATATACGTATAATCTTGCCTGTGAACGCTAGTAATGAGCTTAATGGGAAAATGCAGCTTCAACATTGGGGGGAAAAAAAGTTTGTATTCCCTTCCTCTCAGCAGACTGAAGTGACTGGCCACTTAGAGCAAAGTCTTCTTTTAAAGTGAGGGAATGGATCATTTGAGGAGGTACTTCACTTAATATACAATATATATTTTTCTCCTCCAAAGCCAGTCAGTCATGTATGTAACAGGTCACTTCACATTAACTGCCACATCTGAATGAATGAGATCGCTAAAATTCCAGAAACCACATTATCAGAACAACACCAGTTTATCTACGCTACAGAGCTACCGTCTCAAGACCAAATAAAGGTTTGGAGGATGGTCGGAAACATTCACTTTGGAAGTTTAATAAATCAATACGATTTGATATAGAACATAGAACAGTACAGCACAGAACAGGCCCTTCGGCCCTCGATGTTGTGCTGAACAATGATCACCCTACTTAAACCCACGTAACCCGTAGACCCATAACCCAACAATCCCCCCATTAACCTTACACTACGGGCAATTTAGCATGGCCAATCCACCTAACCCGCACATCTTTGGACTGTGGGAGGAAACCGGAGCACCCAGAGGAAACCCACGCACACACGGGGAGGACATGCAGACTCCACACAGACAGTGACCCAGCCGGGAATCGAACCTGGGACCCTGGAGCTGTGAAGCATTGATGCTAACCACCATGCTACCGGGATTCCTAATAAAGCAACAGGGCTAGTTGTTGTCATATCTTCTTACTTTTACATTGCAGAATAATGCAATGTGGTGATCATATTTGAAGACTGATTAACAGTCCAGTTGGGCAGAGAGAAGAGCCAATGAACTTGTCTGCAGGCATTCAAAGTTCTACCATCTCACGGGCTTTTGAAGAACCAGGAATTGTGAAGGTCCGACCACTGGAAAAGCAGACTGAGAGACTATGTTGGTAACAATAGAAGGTGAAACATCAGGAAAGAAAGCATCAGGTCGGAGAAGGACTGGATGGGTGGACAATTTTTGGAACTCGATGGAGGGAGGCACTGCAGAATTGCAGTGAACAGCAGGAGATGCCTACTTCCCCTCATGAACTCTGACTAATTCTGGATGAGTGGATGGTTTAACAATCTGACCGGCTGCAAGTTGCAGATTGTGGGCTGGCGCTTGGCATGGGGTTCCCTCTCTGTGTATGACTGGCAGTGTCGTGGGTGGAGGGGAGGGGTGTGCGGGTATGCACGGTTATGGATGTCTGCGCTGCTGATAGCTACTTTCTATTTCTGCCTGCCATATTCTTGAGCCATTCCACTTTGTCAGGTTTTATTCCATGTTTGCTTCCCCCCCCCCCCCCCACACTAAAATTCTACTTCAACCATTCACACATCCTTTGGGCCTCATAAATATCTTTCATTTTTCCAGCTTTTGTTATCATGTCTCCTTTTGTCTTGTGCTATTATTACTCCTGTCATTGAAGGTGTAAATAATATAATTTTAAAGGGTTGTAGCAACCGAGAGACCAGAGGCTTTGAGCACATGAATCCTTTAAGGTTTTAGGATAACTTCTAAAGGCTGTTTAAAAAATACAGGATTTTGAGAGTTATTAAGAGAGGCTTAGATTACAAAAGCAAAACTGTTGCATAAAACCTTAATAAAGCATTAGCTTTGGTGTTAACGGCCCGCAGGGAATGTTCTGGGAAGCAATTCAATGAGTAGAGTTTGGCATATCCATTCGCTTCCAGTCATAGAATCCATAGAATCACTGCAGTGCAGAAGGGGGCCATTTGGCCCATCAAGTCTGCTCTGACCCTCCAAATGAATGCTGCACTCTGGTCCACTCCCTGCCCTATCCTCATAACCCTTCACATTGATCACAGCCGATCACAGCCAATCCACCTAACCTGCACATCTTTGAACTGTGGGAAGAAACTGGAGGACGCGAAGGAAGCCCATGTGAGATACCCTCAATTACTAGGTAGAGTAATAGGTAATTCAAAGGCTTTAATCATCTAAGAACTGAACAGCAGCCAAGAAGTGTGCTCATCACATGCTGCCGAGTGAGCCTCACCTTATATACCGTTTCCTGGGGACGGAGCCAGAGGCGGAGTCTCCCAGGGTTCCAAGCCCGGTCTTAAAGGGCCAATGCATTAAAGGTAAGGTACCGTTACAGCAGCTACTGATACCATTCATCACACCATGCAAACATGGGAAGAAGTGCAAACTCCACATAGACAGTCGCGCAAGGCAGGAATCGAACCCGAGGCCCTGGAGCTGTGAGGCAGCAGTGCTAACCACTGTGCTACCGTACCAGCAGCAGGAGGACATGTGGTTATATGGAAGACTGCCAGGTATAGCATGGTAGCTGCTTTGCCACTTCTGTGAAGCCTTCCAGATTAGTGGGCCACGGAGGGCACACTCAGTGACAAGGACCAACACCTTGGAAAGATCCCCCATTGCCCTCATCAATGATACCACCTCCCATCGCAAGATTGGCCATGATAAGCCTGGGTTTGGGAGCTTTCTCCATCATCACGGCTCCTGCCTGGCTGCAGTCCCAACTGAGGACATGGCTCCCACATCTGCTGTCACCACCTTTCCCATTTGAAGCATAATGCGGTCAGGGATGAGGAACTTCGGTTACATGGAGACATTGGAGAACATACTTATAGAGTTGTTATGACATGGAACAGGTTATTCAGTCCATCAAGTCCATACATGCTGTCTGTGCAGCAATCCAATCAGTCCCATTCCTCGTAGCTTGACAGGTTAGTTTCCCTCATACCCAATTTCTTTTGATCGTCTCCATTCCACTCACCTCTTAAGCACCAATTTGCAGGTCATTTTCATTTGCTGAGTAAAAATGTTCTTCCTCACATCATTCCTTTATCTTTTGCCCAAAACTTATGTCCTCTAATCCTTGTACTAGCAACTAATGGGAACAGATTTACTGGGTCTACCTCATCTAAACCTCTCATAGTTTTGGCCACCTCCTTCAGATCTCCTCTCAACTTCCTTTGCTGCAGAAAAACCTTCCCAGCTACTCCAACCTAACCTTGTAATTAAACCCCCCCCCCCCCCATCCCTTTGGGTGGGATCTTTGTAGACTCACAGGGACTTTCACATCCTTCCAGAAGTGCGATGACCAGAAATGGACACAGTGTTCAAGTTGTAGCTCAATCAGAGCTTCAGGGAAGTTCAGAATAACTTTTGTTCTCATCACCTTTATTTATGAAGTCCAAGATCCCATATGCATTGCTAACTATTCTTTCAATATGTCCTACACCCTTCAAAGATCTATGCACATAAACTGCCAGTAATCTCTGTCCCTGCAGACTGTTCAGTACTGAGCCATTATGTGTATATTGTGTCTCCGTTTTCCTTCTGCCAAAATGCATCATCTCACACCTCTTTGAGTTAAATTCCATCTGTCCCTTGTCTTCTTATTCTGGTAGTCTATCTATGTTCCTTTGCAGTCAGTTGCTCTCTGCCCCGCTGTAGGGGCGGCATGGTGGCACAGTGGTTAGCACTGCTGCCTCACAGCACCAGGGACCCGGGTTCAATTCCAGCCTCGGGTGACTGTGTGGAGTTTGTACTTTCACCCTGTGTACGCATGGGTTTCCTCCGGGTGCTCCGGTTTCCTCTCACAGCCCAAAGATGTGCAGGTTAGGTGGATTGGCCATGATGAACTGCCCCTTTGTGTCCAAAAGATTAGGTGGGGTTACTGGGTTACAGGAATAGAGTAGAGGCATAGGCTTAATTAGGATGCTCTTTTCATGGGCAGGTGCAGACTCAGTGGGCCAAATGACCTCCTTCTGCACTGTAAATTCTATGATTCTCTGATTGCCATAGCTCCAGTATTGGTATCATCGGCAAATTGTGAAATGTTTCTCTGTATTCCAATGCCCAAGTCATTGTTCTATATATGTTCTAACACTGACCTTTGGGGAGCACCACTGTCTACCACCCTCAGTCTGAAAAAGAACCATTTAGCATGACGGTTCATCCCCATTTAGCATGGAGACATGCTATCCACAAGACAGTTTTTAATCCAAGTTGACACAGAACCTTCTATTCCATCAGCCTCAAGTTTGTTAATCAGCCTTATGTGTGATACTTTGTGAGGCACTTCCTTAAAATCCATACAGACAACTGCATTCATTTCATCAACTTTCTCTGCTATAGGTTATGATCGTTGATCAGATCCCAATTTGGTGGTGAGATCTGATGTGTTCAGCAGGTTGGTTCGACGTGGACTGCACTTGATACAGTGTGGCGAGAGACAGACCTCTAACACTGGAGAAGATCCAACACGATTTTATTCAACGTTATAACTAATATACTGATCAGCTGTGGGTTGACACTATACTGAACTGACTGGAGACCTAGTACTAGGCTTACTAGCTACCGCATGGTGTTTGCACTGGCTGGCTCGTGGACTCTGACTGTCTCGGTGGCTGGGTCCAGAGAGAGCGGGAAACCTAGTGCACTCTGGCTTTATAGTGGTAGTGTCCTGATTGGCTGCACTGTGCTGTGTGCTCACTGGTCATCCTGTGTGTCAATCACTGCCTGTCTGCACTTCATTATATACAGGAGTGGATAATATGACATCTCCCCCCTTCTTAATTTTTAATTTTTAGATAAATAAATATTAAGGTGTGCGTGCGGACATATGTCTATGTGCCTGACTATATACAAAAGGTGTCGAAATGAACGGATATACATAGGAAGGTGTCGATAGTACAGATACATGGCAAACAAAACAATATTTACAGAGGTCAAATCAATGAGGTAACAAAATGTACAAAAGTTCAGTCTATACATTTAGTCTTTGTGGGGGGCACCGAATTTTTGTTGACCGTCGGAGAGGTGGATCAGGAGCCGCCTGCACTTGGATGGGCGGGATCGCTACCATTGCGGTGATCGCGGGGGCCGGCAGCATTGCTGGCAGATCGGTGGCCTCGTGGTAGGGTACGTCCGGAGGAAGCATTGAAGGCGGCGGGGCATTTCTGTCCGGTAGCGAGCGTGGAACTCTTCTCAGTGCCCGTCTTTTGCGCCATAGCAGGAACCCATCAGCCACGCCGACAAGGAACGATCTTGGGGCCACTTGTTTGATCATCACAGCTGTGGCTGATCAGCCGGCCTCTGGCAACTGGACATGAACATGATCAGTTGGGACCAGCTCGGGTAGATTCGTGGCATGAGCATCGTATGTGGCTTTCTGTTGGGCCCGTGACTGCTGCATTTTCTGTACGACCGTGAGGTGGTCAAGGTCTGGAACATGGATGGCTGGAACTGTGGTCCTCAGAGTGCGATTCATGAGCATCTGCGCTGGAGACAACCCAGTGGACAGCGGGGTTGCCCTTTATCCCAGCATTTCCAGGTTGAAGTCGGAGCCTGAGTCTGCAGCTTTGCACAGCAACCGCTTTATAATATGGACCCCTTTCTCGGCCTTCCCGTTTGACTGTGGATAGTGGGGACTGGAGGTTACGTGATGGAAGTTGTGGGACTGTGCAAAATCAGACCACTCCTGGCTGTAAAAGCAAGGATCGTTGTCGCTCATTACCGTGAGCGGTATCCCATGCCTGGCAAACGTTTCTTTGCAGGCTTTGATCACTGCCTTTGACGTGAGGTCGGACAGTTTCACCACTTCTGGGTAACTGGAGAAGTAGTCGACCAGGAGGACGTAGTCATGCCCCTTGGCGTGGAAAAGATCGACACCAACATTGGACCACGGAGAGGTTACGGTCTCGTGTTGCTGCAACGTTTCTTTGGGTTGAGCTGGCTGAAACTTCTGACAGGTAGGGCAGTTGAGGACTGTGTTGGCAATGTCTTGGCTGATGTCCGGCCAATAGACCGCCTCCCGAGCTCTGCGTCGGTATTTCTCGACCCCAAGGTGTCCCGCATGGAGTTGGCTGAGCACCATAGTTCAAATGCTCTGAGGAATCACGATCCTGTCGAACTCACGGAGGGTGCCTTCCACCACCCTCAGGTCGTCCTTTACGTTGTAGAACTGGGGACATTGTCCCTTCTGCCAGCCATTAGTCAGGTGCTGCATCATACGCTGCAGCAGAGGATCCTTGGCCGTTTACTCACAAATTTGGACCACCCGCTCGTCAGAGGCCGGAAGGTTGGTGGCACACAATTGCACTTGCTCTTCTATGTGGCAGATGAAGTCAGTTTGTTCACACGGTGTGGTAATGGACCTGGATAGGGCATCTGCAACAATGAGCTCTTTGCCTGGCGTGTAGACAAGTTCAAAGTCTTAGTGGCGTAGCTTAAGAAGAATTCGCTGTAGCCGAGGTGGCATGTCATTTAAATCCTTCTGGATAATGTGGACTAGAGACCTGTGGTCTGTCTCTACCATGAATTTTTGCAGGCCATAAACATAGTCGTGAAACTTTACTATCCCTGTTAGGAGGCCCAGACATTCCTTCTCAATCTGAGCGTACTGTTGCTCAGTGGGCGTCATGGCCCTGGAGGCATACCCAACTGGGGCCCAGGATGAGGAGTCATCTCGCTGGAGGAGCACCGCCCCAATGCCTGGCTTGCATCAGTTGATATCTTGGTTTCCTTGGTTGGGTCGAAGAACGCCAGAAACGGGGCTGTGGTGAGCTTCGCTTTCAGCTCACGCCATTCCTCTTCATGCGCGGGCAGCCACTGGAATTCCGTTGACTTCTTGATGAGATGGCGAAGGGCCGTGGTGTGGGATGCCATATTGGGAATGAATTTCCCGAGGAAGTTGACCATCCCGAGAAAGCGGAGGACTGCCTTCTTGTCCTCCGGGGTCTTCATGGCGTTGATCGGCAAGAATTTGTCGGTGTCTGGCCGCACGCCCTGCTGTAAGATGTGGTCACCAAGGAATTTGACGTCCGATTGACCAAATGAGCACTTGGCCCTGGAGCTGGAGACCATGCTCATGGATTCTCTGGAGGCAAGCGATGTGTTCCTGGGGCGTTGTGGACCAGATAATGACATTGTCAACGCACACGCGCACCCCCTCGATGTTTTCCATCATCTGTTCCATGATGCGGTGAAATACCTCTGAGGCAGAGATGATGCCGCTTGTAACAGTAGCGACTGAATGGGGTGTTGAACGTGCACAGTTTGCGACTGGACGCATCCAGCTGTATTTGCCAAAAACCCTTGGAGAAGTCCAGCTTTGTAAAGAACTTGCCATGAGCCATCTCACTGGTTAACTCTTCACGTTTTGGTATCAGGTAATGCTCCAGCATGATGTTGCAGTTTAGATCCTTGGGGTCAATGCAGATTCAAAGCTCCCCTGATGGCTTCTTGACGCAGACCATGGAGCTGACCCAGTCTGTGGGCTCTGTGACCTTCGATATGATGCCCTGGTCTTGGAGGTCCTGTAATTGCTTCTTCAGACGATCCTTGAGGGGTGCCGGCACCCGGCGTGGTGCATGAATTACAGGGGTGGCGTTCAGCTTGAGCAGGATTTTATATTGGTATGGGAGCGTGCCCATCCCATCGAAGATGCTGTGGTACTGCATGATGATGTCATCTATGTCAGCTTGGAAGTTTCCATGTGGACTCGCTGAACCAGGTTCAGGAGCTTGCAGGCTCGAGCACCGAGCAGGATGCTCTGTCAGGCCCGACAATTTCAAACCGTAGCGTCGCTTTGATCGCCTTATTGGACACTCCTAGTTGACACAAGCCACTGGCAGCTATGGCATTGCCATTGTAGTCAAGGAGCTGGCAGGCCGGTGGAAGGATACTTGGTCTGACGCGGATGGTGTCGATATCGGATTTCGAGCTGAGGTTCGCCGATGCGCCGGTATCCAGTTTGAACCGGATGCAAGCCTTGTTAACTGTGAGGACAGCACACCACTCATCGTCGGGATCCACGCTGAGGATCGAGAGGTTCTTCGCCATTGTGGTGAAGGGCAGCGCCTGCTTTGTTCTGATGCCCACCCAGTATGGGGACTTGAGGCACTCAGCATCAGGATCTGTTGGGCTGTCGGGATCGGAATCTGGCATTCCTTGCTGTATTGAACGGACACTTCTGCGCCGCAGCAGGGATCGCTGGCTGCTGAGCGGTGGAGCAGATCTGCAAAGTGGCCAAGCTTGCCACACTGTAGACACCTGCGACTTTTGCCGGACATTGCCACTTTAAATGGGCGGAGCCACAATTCGGACATGTCATGACGCCAATATCAGCGCGTTCCGTGTGCCATCGCGAATGCGCAGTGCGGTTGATCGATGTACGCACCTGCGTAGTCGTGTCGTCCCCTCAGTCGTAGCGCGCACGTGCAGGGACCAGGAAAAGCACGCAAAACCGCCACTCCCCTCGATGCTCAGGCCCTGCATCTGTGCGATGGCCTGTACCCGTTCCGCCTCATGGAAGGCCAGCTATGATATGATTAAAGCTTTGCAGTCTCTGCCGCCCTGATGTGGGACTAACGATTTTTAGCATGTTCATGGACAACGCACGTCTTGGTAGCGATAGTGAGGGTCAACTGCTTGACTTTCAGGAGCTGCTGGCGCAGGGAGTCGGAGTGGACCCCGAAAATGATCTGATCCCGGATCATGGAATCAGCTATCGAGTCATAGTTACATGACTGCGCGTGGATGTGGAGATGGGTCAAAAAGGACTGTAAAGATTCATCCTTACCCTGAAGCCTCTGCTGGAAAACGTACCCGTTCAAAGCTCTCATTCACCTCAATGTCGCAGTGGCTGTCGAACTTCAGCAGGACTGTTTTGAATTTCGTCTCGTCTTTGCCTTCATCGAACGTAAGGGAGTTGTAGATGTGGATGGCGTGGTCCCCCGCTGTGGAGAGAAATAGCGCGATCTTCCTGGCATCCAATGTGGCCTCGAAGTCGGTGGCCTCGATGTGGTCAATGCTGATTCACTCGAGGTTGGTCCGTCAAATTTCAGTATCACTCCGTGGTACTATGATGTGTTAGGCAGGTTGGTTCGACATGGACTGCACTTGATGCAGTGTGGCGAGAGACAGACCTCTAACACTGGAGAAGATCCAACACGATTTTATTCAATATTATAACTAATATACATGATCAGCTGTGGGTTGACACTATACTGAACTGACTGGAGACCTAGTACTAGCTGACCAGACTTACTAGCTACCGCATGGTGTTTGCACTGGCTAGCTCACGAACTCTGACTGTCTCAGTGGCTGGGTCCAGAGAGAGCAGGAAACCTAATGCCCTCTGGCTTTATAGTGGCAGTGTCCTGTCTGGTGATTGGCTGCACTGTGCTGTGTGCTTACTGGTCATCCTGTGTGTCAATCACTGCCTGTCTGCACTCCATTATATACAGGAGTGGATAATATGACAAGATCTGGATTGGAACCAACAATATTTTGTTTAAAGTCAGCAAAGTTCAAGATCCAAGGCAGTTGCTAAGCGAAGGAAGCCCTGAGATTGCATGGGTTTTGAACAAAAAAAACTTTGATCTGAAACGTTAGAAAGATTAAATAATTTACAATATTCATCTTACACTTTAACATTTGGGTTTACTACGAGGTACTTGTGAATTAACAAGCCAACTCTGATCAAACACACCACATTGCACAACAAATGCAAAATACGCTTGATGTGTTGGGTAAGCTGGGTCCACGAGGACTGCGTTTACTGTAGTGGAGAGAGAGACAGGCTTCCAACACTTGAAGAAATGCAATTTGATTTTATTGAACACTTAACTATAATACATGCTTTAACTGTTGGTTGACACTATGCTGAGTTGACTGGAGACCTGAGGCTAACCTGACCAGACTATCTTACTACCACATGGTGTTTGTTCTAGTTGCTGCTCACGAGCTCTGACTGTCTCAGAGGCTGGATCCCGAGAGAGCGGGAAAACTGGTGCCCTCTGGCTTTATAGTGGTCGTGTCCTGTCTGGTGATTGGCTGCTGTGTTCTGTGTGTTCACTGGTCACCCTGTGTGTCAATCACTGCCTGTCTGCACACCATCATATACCTGGATGTATGTTATGACAGCACTCAAAGCAATTTCCATGGATTTCTCAACAACCCACCCGGATGTTAATAACACTGCGAGCCAACCAATCTTGCAGGAACTTTGTTTCTCTCTCACAAGAGTTTCCAAACTCCATATGCAAAGTTCTTCCCTTTGAATTCTCTCCAAACATTGCTCAATTTGGAAAGCTTCAATGATGGCCAACCTTGTACGGTTTGAACTTTGCCTTCTGAGATTCAGTTCAACTAGGTTCCTGAGTTCACTCAAGTCAATTTACAAGCGTTAATTTCAGATCTTCGGCCATGCCAAGCTGCATACCACTATTTCAACAGCCCCAATGGCTTGCAACATGGAGTCACCAACTTTGGCACTCGTTTTGGATCTTCTTTTTTTTTTAAATGTTCTTTTCTAATTCAGGGTTCAGGGACAATGTAGCGTAGATGATCCACCTACCATGCACATCTTTGGGTTGTGGGAATGAAACCCCTGCAGACACGGTGAGATTTTTCAAACTCCACACCGGTAGTGACCCGGAGCCAGGATCGAACCTGGGTCCTCGGCGCCATGAGGTAGCAGTGTTAACCACTCGCCACCGTTCTGCCCGTTCTTGGATCTTCGGGGCTTTTTCTTCAATTACCAGGGCTTCTTCCAATCCAATTTCACTTAAAGTCTGCCATCTCTCGCCCTTTTTATAATTGGAGCCTGTTCCTCTGCTCCACTCATTTTATTAACTTAACAGGGAACTGTTTCTGTCCCCTGTTTCTGTCCCTTACCTGGAATTTCTTTTTGGAACCTCTCCCTGTTCCTTTCCCTTGACCCTCTCTCTGGGACACTTCTTGAGTCCTGTGATTAAAACTGCCCGACTGACTAAAAACTGAATCCTCAGGAACTGAAGCCTTCGGGCTGCATGGTGGCACAGTGGTTAGCACAGCTGCCTCACAGCGCCAGGGACCCAGGTTAAATTCTGGCCTTGGGTGACTGTCTGCGTGGAGTTTATCTGAACACATTCTCCTGTGACTGCGTGGATTTCCTCCGGGTGCTGCAGTTTCCTCCCACAATCCAAAGATGTGCACGCCAGGTGGATTGGCCATGATAAATTTGCTCTTAGTGTCCAGAAGGTTGGGTGGGGTTGCTGGGTTACCTCTACTATCTCCATTTCTATCAATAATTTTGTCAGCATGCTCTTTCTCAGTAAACACAGTGAAAACATTCTCAAGTATCCCAGGCTTGAGCTGAATCTCTGAACACATATCACCATATCACGAATTGACACCACCTCAGTTCTTACTACCTGCTTATAATTTACATGTGGAACATTACAGCTTCTACCATCATTATCCTTAGTTCCAGATTACAACACGCAAGTGAAAGTACATGTTGCCACAGCCACTCGGACTTGAAATGAAATGAAATGAAAATCGTTTATTGTCACGAGTAGGCTTCAATGAAGTTACTGTGAAAAGCCCCTAGTCGCCACATTCCGGCGCCTGTCCGGGGAGGCTGGTACGGGAATCGAACCGTGCTGCTGGCCTGCTTGGTCTGCTTTTTAAGCCAGCGATTTAGCCTTGTGAGCTAAACCAGCCCCTCAGGACTTCCTGAGTGAACCATAATATACCAACATTGCGTACATGCCAGTAAAAGATCTTGGTTACGTTTTAGCTTACCTGCCATTCTATTGTTATATTTTCTCTTTGCCAGTCTTATTTTCTTCTTCAAATTTCCTCTCACTTTATTATATTTGACCTGATTCGCCAGACATGCAGGGTACACTTTTTCTGTTTCATTGTAATCCCTTATTAGCCAGGGAACCACGATTTTGGCTTCCTTATCTAACCTGCCCTTGTTGGAATGTGCGTAGCTTGTAGACAAAATATCTCTTCCTCTAAGATCACACATTGTTCTGTTACAGTTTTTCCTGTCAGCCTTTGGTTCCATTTTACTCGTTCATCGCATTGATGTTAACTCTCTTCCAATTTACAGTGGCACAGTGGTTAGATCTGCTTCCTCACAGCACCAGAGACTCAGTTTCGATTCTGATCTGAGCTTGGATGACTGTCTGTGTGGAGTTTGCACATTCTCCCTGTGTCTCTGTGGGTTTCCTCTAAGTGCTCCGGTTTCCTCCCACTGTGCAAAGATGTGCAGGTTAGGTCGATTAGCCATGCTAAATTGGCCTCTAGTGTCCATAAAAAGTTAGATATGGGGATAGGGTGGAGTGCTGTTTCGAAGAGTCGGTGGAGACGTGATGGGCTGAATGGACTCCTGCACTGTAGGGATTCTGACGTTCTTGCTGATTGCTGTTACTGACCCAAATATTATGACAATCTTTCTAATGCAAGTGTTCTCCAACGGATAGTTGGTTGACTTGGCCTGCTTCTTTCCCCAGTGAGCTGAGAAGGTTAAGAGGTGATTAGGTAGAGGTGTTCAAGTTCATGAATGGTTTTTATAATAGTAAATAAAGATAAATAAGGATAAACTACAACAACATGTTTGCTGATGACATGACCATAGTGGGTTGTCAGGTATGGCAACTGATTGGCCAAGACTGTAAGAAACTACAGAGAGTGGTGAACACAGCGCAGTCCATCACGCAACCCTGCCTCCCATCCATTGACTCTATCTGTACCTCCCGCTGCCTTAGGAAAGCAGGCAAAATAATCAAAGACCTCTCCCACCCAGGTTATTCTCTCTTCCAAACTCTTCCATTGGGCAGGAGATACAAAAGTCTGGGAACACGCACCAACAGATTCAAAAACAGCTTCTTCCCCGTTGTCACCAAACTCCTGAATGACCCTCTTATGGGCTGAACTGACTTCTCCATGCATCTTCTCTACTGTTGTTAGCACTACACTCGATATTCTCACCCCATGTCTATGCACTTACATTATGCATCCGATATTATGTCCTATGTCGTTCATGTATGGAACGATCTATCTGGACTGTACGCAGAACAATACTTTTCACCGTACATCAGTAAACGTGACAATAAATCTAAATTATTTCCAGTAGCAGAAGGATTGCCAACCGGACGACAGTTTGAAGGTGATTGGTAAAAGAACTAAAGGTGACGTGAGGGAACATTATTCAAAGCAATTGCAAAATTGTTGTGATCTAGAATGCACAGCCTGGAAACGTGCTGAAAGAAGATTCAATAATATATTCAAAAAATAAATTGGATAAATACTTGAATAGAAAAAGAATTGCAGGGATTTCGGGAAAGTGGATGTGTGACTAGCTCGACTAAGGAGCTAGCATAGATATGAAGGGTTGAATGGCCTACTTCTATGCCCTACCATTCTGCAGTTTTCTGTTTTCCGCTAATTACTCTATAGATTATTCTTTGCATGTAGTCAACTCATGCCCAGCACCTACTTTCTGCAGACAAACTATGATAACATATATTCTGCAGATTGGTCAAAATGCCTGAGACATTCACCTCAGCTTCATGTCTCCAAAACTGCGGCCTGATCTGTTGAATGCTTCCAGTAGTTTTTGCTCTCGTTCAAAGTGATTCTACTTATTGTGCAAATTGCGATTCTTGCACCCCGCTCCACTTGCCACACTCTTCACAGCATCGCAGACCAAACAGGTGTAATACTGCAAATGAGAGATAGCTGCCACGATTTGAAGAAGCTACTAATTAAAATAACAAAGAGACTCCCACATGCTGTGGACTTGCTAATTAAGATGCTGGCAGCCCTGCAACTCCCTGGGAACTCTGAGTTCCTCCGGCTCAAAAGAAGAGTGCTGGTCCGAGGTATGGGTAAATTATACAGCCCATATGAGAGGCCTCGAGGTCAAAGCCGGTCCATGTATGTCACAATGAACAGCGCTTCATTCCTGAGATTGAAGTATTGTTGGCCAAACAAACAGGTTCAGCAAGTTTCACGCAAGGCTAACTGGCCAGCTCTTAATTCAGGACATGGTTCGCATGCAGACCATTAATAGACTTTTCCGGTTTACTTTTGTAAGAATTTAGATTTATGAATCTGTTGCTGTGTTTAGTGGTCAGAAATGGATAAGGAAGATATTCTTGGATTTGGATTTGGATTTGGATTTGTTTATTGTCACGTGGACCAAGGTACAGTGAAAAGTATTCTTCTGCGATCAGCTCAACAGATCATTAAGTACATTGTGAAGAAAAGGGAATAGAAGAAAATACATAAAATGGCAACACAAGGTATACAGTGTAACTACATAAACACCGGCATCGGATGAAGCATACAGGGTGCAGTGTTAATGAGGTCAGTCCATAAGAAGGTCATTTAGGAGTCTGCTAACAGTGGGGAAGAAGCTGTTTTTGAGTCTGTTTATGCGTGTTCTCAGACTTCTGTATCTCCTGCCCAATGGAAGAAGTTGGAAGAGTGAGTAAGCCGAGTGGGAGGGGTCTTTGATTATGCTGCCCGCTTTCCCCAGGCAGTGGGAGGTGTAAATGGAGTCAATGGATGGGAGGCAAGTTTGTGTGATGGACTGGGCAGTGTTCACGCTTCTCTGAAATTTCTTATGGTCCTGGGCTGAGCAGTTGCCATACCAGGCTGTGATGCAGCCCGATAGGATGCTTTTTATGGTGCAGCTGTAAATGTCGGTAAGGGTTAATGTGGACATGCCGAATTTCCTTAGTTTCCTGAGGAAGTATAGGCGCTGTTGTGTTTTCTTGTTGGTAGGTTCGACGTGGGTGGACCAGGACAGATGTTTGGAGATGTGCACCCCTAAGAATTTGAAACTGCTAACCATCTCCACCTCGGCCCCATTGATGATGACAGGGATGTGTACAGTAGTTTGCTTCCTGAAAATGACCAGCTCTTTAGTTTTGCTGGCATTGAGGGAGAGATTGTTGTTGCTGCACCACTCCACTAGGTTCTCTATCTCCCTCCTATATTCTGACTCGTCGTTATTCGAGATCCGGCCCACTTTGATCGTATTGTCAGCAAACTCGTAGTTGGAGTTGGACCCAAATTTTGCCACGCAGTCATGTGTGTACAGGGAATAGAGTAGGGGCTAAATACACAGCCTTGCGGGGCCCCGGTATTGAGGACTATTGTGGAGGAGGTGGTGTTGTTCATTCTTACTGATTGTGGTCTGTTGGTCAGAAAATCGAGGATCCAGTTGCAGAGTGGGGAGCCAAGTCCTAGGTTTTGGAGCTTTGATATGAGCTTGGCTGGGATTATGGTGTTGAAGGCAGAGCTGTAGTCAATAAATAGGAGTCTGATGTAGGAGTCCTTGTTGGCGAGATGCTCTAGGGATGAGTGTAGGGCCAGGGAAATGGCGTCTCCTGTGGAGTCTGCTGCTTTTTAAAATAAACTTTACTTAGCAACATCCATTGACAGGTTACCAGACAAAGCAATCGGACAACAACACCGTACATTTATACGGCGTATTCAATGGTGCAGTAACATTTCAAATGTCTTTGGAGGAAAGAAGTTAACAAAATTTGACATCAAGCCACATATGATTCACCTGTTAGGATTGGTGATCAATAGCTCAATCAAAGTGGTAAGTGAAAAGGAGCAACTTAAAGGAGAAGTAAAGGATGACTTGAATTTGCAATCACTTGCAAATACAGTCTACAGAATTCTCCGCCGGCTGGATCCTCCACTGTCGGCAGCACACCCATGCCTGCAGGTTTCCCAATGGCATAAGATGTCCATGATGGGAAACCCCATTGACCGGCTGCCAGAACAGAGGATCCTACTGCTGGTGGGGGCGCTCCGGCCGGAAGACAGGACTAGCGAGATGGAGAATCCTGCCTTTGACAACCACAGAGTGCCCCTTAGCACTGTACAGATCATGAAGTGCCTTTGGACTGTTGGTCACTATTGTAATGTGGAAAATGAGGCAACCAATTTACACGCAGCAAACTCCCACAAACGGCACTTATCGATGACCAATTTCCCAGCCTTTGTGATTTTGATTTCATTCTTTGATCCTTTTTGAATTTAACATCATTTCAATCCTTCACATACTTCTCCTCCTGGATGTACACACCACCAGAGTGGCAGTAGAGTGGTCAACCACTAGCTGGGAAAAGGATGATGTGGTCAGTCAAAGAACACCTGGAGCAGTTCATTAAGGAGGGCCTTTAGAAACGTGACACCACCTGGGTTGGAACGGAAGAGCTTGCAATGGATTGGGGCCGTTGGTGGAGTCTTGCTGCCCATTGTCCCGCATGGGACCAGAGGAAATGATAATTCTTCACTATGAAATACAAAGAAAATTATAGAAGCATAATTAGGATTGGTCCTTGTAAGGCAGTGGAATTTCAATACCTATCAGGGGAATACCAGAACTGGGTTACCACAAACTGGACAATGACATTTTCAGTGGGGTCTTGCAAAGGGGCTAAGGTCCCATTGGAATCCCACATCATTCAGTATTATAACCATACCACACTGCACATATTAATAAGCTCCTTAAATACAAAGCAATGTTCAGCCTATTTTTAGTATCAATTCATTATATTTCCTAGAGCCCGCAGCTGCATAAGTGGAATGTGTAAGTAAGTGGAGAGTTGAAAATTAATCCCCATCAAAGGTTTGCTTGTGTCAGAACCTTAATAGAACCTATGAAGGTCGGAGAATGAAGGACTGGAGAACAGATACTTAAAAATGGGCCGGGGACAAATGGTAGCCTGTTAACTTTTCATTTGTGGGCCTCAGTAGATTTGCCACCTGATGTATTTCAGGCTCATTTGGCCTTGGGTCAGGGATTGAATACTGTGCATTGCCCTCAGAGAGAAATTAGGCAAATTCATTGGTGTTGAGGAATGGAGGACATCCCTGGTGCCTGCGGGTAAGATAAAGAAGCATTCATTAAAGGTGATGTTCCTCTCTTTCTGTCCCCTCTGAGTTTCCATTGGAAAGATTGCCAAGATTGATATATTGGAAAACGTAAACCCTGTATGTGAGCAAAGAAAGAAAGATTTGCATTTAAGTAGCACCACTGGACACCTCAAAGCACTTTCCGGCCAATGAAGTACTTTTGAAGTCTCGTCACCGATGTAAGGTCGGAAATGCGGCCGCCAATTTGCGCACAAGTTCCCACAAACAGCCATGTGATAATAACTAGATAATCCATATTTTGTGACGTCAGTTAGAACATAGAACATAGAACAGTACAGCACAGAATAGGCCCTTCGGCCCTCAATGTTGTGCCGAGCCATGATCACCCTACTCAAACCCACGTATCCACCCTATACCCGTAACCCAACAACCCCCCCTTAACCTTACTTTTATTAGGACACTACGGGCAATTTAGCATGGCCAATCCACCTAACCCGCACATCTTTGGACTGTGGGAGGAAACCGGAGCACCCGGAGGAAACCCACGCACACAGGGGGAGGACGTGCAGACTCCACACAGACAGTGACCCAGCCGGGAATCGAACCTGGGACCCTGGAGCTGTGAAGCATTTATGCTAACCACCATGCTACCCTGTTGCCCCGGAGTTGAGGGACAAATATCAGCCAGGACACAACTCCCCTGCTCTTCTTCAAAATAACGTCCACTCAAGCAGGCAGATGGGACCTCGGTTCCTGTGAAACACAGTGGGCAGGATTCTCCATTGCCCGACGCCGATATTGTAATTGACGATCGGGCGGAGAAGCCGCTCCGACACCCAAATCGGAGCCGGCATTGGTTTGCCGCTGGTCAGCCATGCTCCGCCCCCTCGGAAATCGTGTTGCACGACACACGGCATTGCAACAGCATTGGCGAATCATCGATAGGCCATCCCGCGATGCTCTGCCCCTGATGGACTGAAATCTCGATGTGTAGTCTGAGCATGGTGGCTGCAGACTGTGTCCAGCACCAGGGATCCGTGCCTCCGGCCAGGGATCTACCGTGAGAGCTGGGAGGACTGGTGGGGTGTGGCCAGGGGGTGGCCTGTGGGGTTGCGGATGGCGGGTCAGGTGCGCGCACGGTCGGCGCCATGTTGTATGACGCGACCGCTGCAGGTCATTGCCGTGTGCATGAACGGCCATAACCCGGCCATTCTCCGGCCAATCTCCGGCCATTTTCAGCGCAGGAGCCGGGGTTTCACCCTGCATCGCTGCTATCCCCTCACCGGTCCCGGAATCAGTGAGAGTTTGGCCCCAGTTTACGGGTCGTAAAACACCCGCATTCTCCATTTGAGCCGGCACTTAGCTGCTGAAACGGAGAATACAGCCCAGCGTCTCCAAAAGTGCAACACTCCAGAGGCACTGCACTAGAGTGTCAGCTTGGACTATTGTGCTCACATCCTGGAGTTGGACTTGAACCCCGAATCTTGTAACCCAGAGATGAGAATGCGACCAACTAGCAGTACTGAAGCTACAGCACAAAGATTTCAATGGGCAGCATTTTAGGCCATCGCATAAAATCCCCTCCTCTGCCTTTCCAGCCAAACATACTCTCTCCGGGGGATAAAGTTGTGGCTTGCTCGTTACCATGCCAATATAAATTCCGCAGTTTTTTCAGCGCTCTCCTTGATCACCGGATCAATTTGGCGACATATCTGCCGTTATTACAATTACCTTTTGAGTGTTGTCATGGCACCCAGCAAACATAAAAAGGAAAATTACAACAGAGGTCAGCAGTTAACAACTAAATTATCCTTAAACTAAAACCACTATAAAAAATGCTCACTTAAATGCAGGAAAGGAAATGTCAGCTTGGGATATATTCGCCGTTGCATAGAATAATGTGGACACTGCGGGATGAATTTTAATATGGGAGAGTGTGTGGGTTTGCAAATGTGTGCATGTGGGTGAAGTGGGGGGGGGGGGGGGGGAGGAGTGTGTGGTTTAAACTGGAGACACCTGGCTCCAACCTGTTGGATTTAACTGCAGGTAATCCCCTTTAGGTGCGGTGTGTTGCCCATTTCAAAATATTAATCAGTCGATTACATCAAAATGACTTTTGCGATTTAACTTTAGGTTCACAGATTTCCCAGGCCACCTGGGACTCACCAGTGAAGGCAAAGATGAGTAAGTATACAGTGGCAATTGGGAAGGCTGTGGACATGACAGTGAACGATACCAATAAAGTGCTGAAACCATGCAGCTACTTCCTTGCCTGTTTGTGAGAAAGGCCTTGTTCACAGCGCTCGTGCTGAGAGTTTTGCGTCACACACTGCTGATGTTAGGCCGCTACTTTGGAAGTTTATACATCTGACCTGGACTTTTGAGTCTTGATCTCACAGATCTGGGTGTGTGTTCCCCATGCCATGGTGTGGGACCTCAGCTTGGGGACTGAAATTACCAGCAGCGCCAGCAGGAGCTGCAACATCTGCAGCCAAATGCTGACAGACCTGCAGCTCCACAAGAGAAAAAGGACCAGCAGAGAGTTGCGGTTTTCAGGAGGTCATACCTGGCATGCAGAGTGCACAGGCAGGCTATAAGCTTCCTTGACATGTCAGAGCACTAGTGTGTCAGGAGACTCCGGGTGTCACATCAGGGGGGGAACAGACATTTGCAGCCTTCTGGAACAAGACCTGCTGCCACGTGGACCTGGTGGCCATGTTTTAGCAGTGCCTGCCAAGCACGCCATCATCCTCAATTCCTTTGCCTCTGGATCCTCTGCTGGAGATATCTATCGAATCTCGCACCCAGCTGCCAAAATGCAGAAGATCTTTCTCCCCAGGGCCGGCAATCACATGCACTTTTCCTGCGATGATGCCAGTCAGCGTGGATTGGTGTTCGGGTTTGTGTCTCTGACTGGCTTCCCGCAGGTTCAGCGTGTCATCAGCTGAATGCAGGTGGCAAATGAGGCACCTCCCCAGATCATCCAGAAGTATTCGTCCACTGCAAGGGCTTCCATTTCATCTATTGTGCAGCTGCTGAGCCAACGCAATAACATGTTTAAGCCGGGGCACACATGATGCTTTTGTCTGGGGACAGTCCACCTAACCTAATCTCATCACGCAACAAAATAGAGCCACCAGCCAGCTATTTGGAGATCCAGCGGTTGATGACACCTGTGAGGAAAACAATCAATGAGTGTTGCAACTGTAGTGATATTTTTTCTTTTTGTTTCTTTTTATAAATTTAGAGGACCCAATTCATTTTTTTCTAATTAAGGGGCAATTTAGTATGGCCAATCCACCTGTCCTGCACATCTTTTGGGTTGTGGGGGCGAAACCCACGCAAACACGGGGAGAATGTGCAAACTCCACACGGACAGTGACCCAGAGCCATGATCGAACCGGGACCTTGGCGCCGTGAGGTAGCTGTGCTAACCACTTGTGCCACCGTGCTGCCCGCAACTGTAGTGATATAATGAAAGCCATACGACAGATCGGTGTGCCATTGAGCAAGCCATTGGCACACTGAAGATGTGTGCCCGGTGCCTGGGCAGGATTGCAGGTCCTTTCTGAACGCACCAGTCAGGGTCTGCAGAATAGTCACAGTGTGCTGTGCTCAACATTATACAACACCGAGACTTGAACCCGCAGGAGGAACAAGGTGCAGAGCGTTTCCTTTTTTCCAAACCAATTAGCATGAGCGGATGTTATAATGACCCGCACGAGGCTACTTCAACTGCCGTATTTCAATGCACACTCCAGCTTGCCATTTCATGACATTCTGGAGCTGGGGGGGGGGGGGGGGGGGGGGGGGGTAACAGAATCAATTGGTGGCATGGATTCCAGACATTCAAAGGTTGCACCTCATTTTAGGGATGCCTTCCTTGATGTAATGCAAGGGTCCCAGGGAGATATTCTTCCCTACTGATACGAAAAAGAAGCTATAGCTAGAGGTGCCCCTCCCCCCACCCCCAATAAGGTCAATAACAGGAGTACAGTGCTGCGCTCTTCAATTCAATGCTGACTGACGTCGGCAGGAACGTTGAGTACAGTGGCACTTTCAAACACAACCTGAAATGTGTTATTCCAAACCACTCACACTGCCTTCTCAAGCCTGCACCACACCACTCCATATTTACCGTGCAGGTACAGCCATCCCTCTATGTCTATGTACTGCCCCACAACTCCACCTGTCCACCCAGCATCAACACTTACCTCATCCTTATGCAATGTTGTGTTTCCTCCATATATGGTCACCCTCGATATATTCTTGTCATCCATCAGCGTGTTCTTAAAATAAACTCAATTCCAAAAGCCCAGTGTTCAAGAAAATTTCAAACAATGCAATAACATGTGATGAAATAAAAAGATTTTTAAAGACAGACCTGCATGAAATAAGGGAAGTAAATTATTCTATGATGATGTGTATATATTTTTATATTTCTGTGTGTATATTGTGTATATATTCTGTGCATGTAAGAGTAAAGCTCTGCCTGCATAACCAGGGTGGAGCAATTTCTTGGTTTGAGTAATATTTTCCAGATTTTGTAGCGAAGAATCTACAAGGTCTGCGGCCAAAAATACAGTCCTATCGTGTAACTTTGATAAAGCATGTTAGGATTTATTTTGTAGGTTTAATTACCCTGTGTATTTCAGTTTTATCTTTTCTTTGAATGAACATGTTAACTTTTCACATTCTAAAGGTTATTACTGGAATCATATGCTTTTATGTTCAGTAGCTTTCCATCCTCGGTTCTACAATGCAGGGGGAAAAAAGTTATGATCAGCTGAGACGGATTTCAATCTGAACTTTAAACATCAGGTGCCATCGTAATATTAGAGTAATGCAGAATTTGTTACATTTGATAATTCGTCATTTCAGTTTCAGCTGAAAGTTTAAATTGTACTTTTTTACCTCAGCTGACTGCAATCTTGGTTGAGTCTGACAAAATGGGCTCAAAGATTTATATCATACAATCCCAGAGCATCTCAAAGTGCTCTGTAGACAATCCAGCATTTTTGAAGCGTAGTCACTGTTGCAATGGAGGAACTAAGACAGCCAATTTGCGCACAGCAAGCTCCCACAATCAACAAGGAAAGAAGTGACCAGATCAATTCCATAGAAGAGTCATATTGGACTTGAACTGTTCGGTGGAATTTTCAACAGAGGCCGCTACTGAGATTTGCGACCCTCGGAACACCGCGCAAGTTCTAACGGGATCTTGCAAGACGTCGCAATCTGGACCTCACACACACTGGGCGAGATCCAGATTTACATAAAGTGGGGCACTTAAATATGCCTGCACCTGATTCTCCCAAATCTGAAAAGGATCGCCCGCGCCTGGGAGACCTCGCCAGGGTGCCGTTTACCACTGGTCCAAAGAAACGTGGCCATCAGAGGCCCCTGAGTGGCCGGCCTCTTGGTAGGGTGGTACCCTGGCACTCTAGCTGACATCCCGGGCACCTTGGCAGTGCCACCCAAACACCCTGGCACTGTCAGGGTACTCGGGTACTGTCAGGCTGGTGGGGGCGGTGACAGGCTGGCAGTCCAGGGTGCCTGGTGCCAGATTGCCCATGCCAGGGAACAGGACTGGGGGTGTCCAGTCCGTACGAAGTGGGGTGAGGGGGGTTCGAGGACCCCCGAACAGGTACGTTGGGGCATTAGGGAGGTGTCCGGAGACAGTGGTGAGGAGTCCGAAGGTGGTCGAGAGATAGGGGCGGTATTTAAAAATGGCGCCCTGATATCTTCTTGCAGTGATGAGCTCAATGACGAGCATGGGTAGCAAGGCAATTACAGCCTTGGTGGGGCCTCACCGAGGCAAAAAAAAAAGTCCCGTTTGTGAGCGGCATCGTTCTAGACGCTGCAGCACTGAGAAACACCCAGCTAAAAGTGCCCGAAACAAGACTCGTTCTTTTCCCGTTAAATCGCGCCCTCTGTTTCTCCGTCCACAGATACTGCCAGACCTGCTGAGTATTTCCAGTATTTTATGTTCTTATATTAAATGACTAGATCACTTGTCTTAGATGCTGCTTGAGAATTAAATGCAATGACTGCCACAAAGACCCATTGTGGATTTGAGTGCGAACTACAGGCTGAAACTTGAGGAGTGTGTACCATTGTCAGAGGCGCAGCATTCCTATGCATCACACGGCTGAGGACAGCCCAGAATTAATCCTCAAGCTTCATTAAAATGAATGTTGATCCCTGACATGCTCCCAACAGACAGCGCACTCTATGGATGAAAATGAACTTTGGATGCCTTTAACATTGGCAGCAGCCCAAGATGAACTCTCAGGGTGTCCAGAGATGCAGGATGGAAACTGGGATGCTGAGGATACTGCAGATAAATTGAGAGCACTCCTGCTCCTCCAGGCATCTTTGTTCTTCAAACACACTCCAGCTGATGGTGTGTCCAGTGTTCAGGCCACAGCAGCAGCAGTGACCCAGATTGGGCAGACACAATCCCAGAGCTAAATCTGCCAATTGTATGCTTGAAAAATAAGCACAATGCATACCAACTCTAACTCCATGAAAAGTTCACCTTAGTCTGCTTCTGTTTATGACTGATAAAATTACCCTATTGTGTAAATGCTACCACATTATTGCCAGAGCACAGCATTACGCAGAATACACACAGAAACAGAGATTCAGCCAGTAGTCTAGATTGGTTGTTTGCCCTCCACATGAGACACCTCCCATTCTATCTATCCAGCTCAGCCTTTCAACATTCCTTTTCTCTTTTCTCAACATTCCCATTTCTCTCTTGTACTCATCTAGTTTCATTTTGAAACTGCCTACTCTGTTTTCCTCAACTATTTCTGTGATAACAAATTCCACATTCTAGCCATTCTATGAGTAAAGAACTCTCTCAATGTATTAGTGGCTATAACCGTCTATCTATTGCTGAATATTAGTGAATAAAACTCTTATATAATTCAGACAAGAGTAGAGAATCCAGCAGATAACTCTGCTAAACAGTACTGCATTAGGCCAAAACAGATTATATGTCCAGTTGCTATCTTCTGGACCTGACTCTGCGCAGGTTGGCTACAGCATTCACCTACATAGCAAGTCAGCAGAGGTTGTGGAATACTAAAGATGTGATGATGCATGTTTCCTATTTCAATAACTTCCCAGTGTGATTTCAGGAAATTTCCTTTCATCTGACTCACTTCAAAATTTGTGAAATTATTTCCAAGAACAGACGAAAGGTTTGTTACACTAGCAAGCTGTCTAACTTTTATCTTCACAATGTCGGTTTCGAAAAATCCCAACAGATGCACATTTTCATATATCATATTCTATCACACAGCACCAGGTCAAAGTGTTTTCCAAATATATTTTTCGACCGTACATCACAGAATTGAATTCCCTAATCCGAAATACAAATTAGCAACAACACATCTTAATTATCATTAGCTGCAGACAGTGTAACATAACGGGTGGAATTATTATGTTTATAGAGCCATACCTTGGAGACTGATCACTGTACCGAGTTGTGTTCCATTGCTGATATACTGCATCACACATCTGGTAGGTACAGCAGTAATGTATTTTCAATGATTTATCATGCTCACAAGCCACAACAGGATTTACAGATGCATCTATTGAATGAAACATATGTAAGGCCACTACTCTAAACATTGTGAAAATTTCTGAACGGCTTTCCATATCCATTCATTTGCAGTGTCAATTGAGGTGACATTCATGTCTCCAAGCCAAATGGTTCAACTCCCGCTCCAGGGACATGCTCGAGGCTGATACTCCCAGTACCATACTGGCGGAAGCCTGAATTGTTGTTGGTTTTGAGATGATTTTTCTGGGCTCTGTCTTCACTCCCAGGTTCTGGTAAGAGACCCCACAATTTTAAAGAACAGACCATAAAGCGTGGAAGCAGAAGTAGGCCACTCAGCCCATCGAGTCTGCTCCGCCATTCAATGAGATCGTGGCTTATCTGATAATCCTTAACTCCACTTTCCTTTCCATAGCAATTTTCATTCCATTTCTCCAAATAGCAAACATACCTCTTCATTCACCTGAGGAAGGAGCAGTGCTCCAAAAGCTAGTGTTTGAAACAAACCTGTTGGACTTTAACCTGGTGTTGTAGGACTTCTTACTGTCCTCTGAAAAAAAGACATTCCTCCTCATCTCTGTCTGAAATGGATGATCACTTACTCTGAGATTATGCCCTCTGGTCCTAGATTCGCCCACAAGAGGAAACATCCTCTCAGCATCTACCCTGAGAATTCTATATGTCTCAAAAAGGTTGCCATGGTGGGACTTGAACCCAAACCCTGGAGCATTAGCCTGAGCTTCTGGATTACTGGCCCAGTGGCATGACCATTATGCCACCATCAGACTGGTGTTATAAAACTGCCACCTGGTGGTTACAGATTGGCTGTGAAGTAATGTGGGATGTCCTGAGGTTGTGAAACTTGCTGTATCAGTGCAAGTCTTTCTTTTCTAACATTAGCCCATTGCATTTTAACTCCTTATATAGTTGCTATGTTTTCATATACGGCTCAAGTCCGCGCAAATTGTTTTTAATTCATTCTTGGGATGCGAACATCAGTAGCGAGGACAACACTGGTTTCCCATCCCTAGTTGCCCTTGGGAAGTTGGTGGTGATCCAGCTGCTTGAACTGCTGCAGTCCATGTGGTGCAGGGTACTTTACGGCAGGGAGCTTCAGGGCAGTGACTAAGAACTTACAGGCAAATCAAATCAAAGAAATCAAAGTGGCACAGTGACTAGCGCTGCTGTCTGACAGCATCAGGGACCTGAGTTTGATTCTGATGTTGGGTGACTGTGTGGAGTTTGCGCATTCTCCCAGTCTGCGTGGGTTTCCTCTGGGCACTCCAGTTTCCTCCCAACGATCAAAGATGTGCAGGTTGAGTGGATTGGCCATGATAAATTGCCGCTTAGTGTTCAAAATTGTTCAGTTAGGTGGGGTTACGGGGGTAGGGCACGGGAGTGAGCTTATAAAGGGTGCTCTTTAAGAGGGTCGGTGCAGACTCGATGGGCCAATTGGCCTCTTTCTGCCCTGTAGGGATTCTATGAATAGTTGAAATCAAGAGCGGATTCTCTCAGCCCGGGGCCGGCCTGAAGAATCCCCGCAACCGGCGCGAATTTCCCCGCTGCCGGGACGCGGTGAATCGGCACCATTGGCACCGAGCAGCCGTCGTTAAAAACCTGGGTCCCGCTGGCGCCATTCACACCTGCTATCAGCTTGCGGGACCTCGGTGTTGAAGGGTCGGGGGGCGGCCAGTGGGGAGGGAGGGTGGGTCCGACACCGGGGAGTGGAGGGGTCTCCGATGTGGCCTGGCCCGCGATATCTCAGGCTGGGGGCCTCCTTTCTTCCGCGCCGGCCCCTGTAGCCCTGCGCCATGTTGAGTCGGTGCAGTGCGTTGAAGGGAGCCACTGCGCATGCATGCGGTGGCGCCGGTTCCACTGCGCATGCACAGATCCCGCGGCGCCCATTTCACGACAGGATCAGCAAGCTGGAGTGGCGTGGTCCGCTCCAGTGCCGTGCTGGCTCCCTGTAGGGGTCAGAAATGCTGATCCTGAGGCCGTGTTGACGCCGTTGAGAAAGGCGACCCCGTTTCCGACGGCGTCACCACTTAGCCTCAGGATCACAGAATCCCGCCCCGCATTTGCTGGATTCTTCCAAAATTAATTAGCAGCAGCAGGTTCCAGCGAAGTTGCTGAAGAGCCTTCTGAAGCATAAACAAAGATTACCCATGTTTATCATTGAGCAGATTAAGCATGACAGCACCTTCCCTATCACCGCACCACAGCAGAAATGCTGAAGAAAGACATCATGTGTCTGACTTTGGGCTAAGCTACCACCTGCCCACCCGCTATGGGATGGGTAAGTTGAATCAACCACTCCGGTATAATTGAGCAAAAGTACAAACAACTGTACCTGGTTAATTAGCCACTAAAACATAACATATGAATGCTTATCATAGTCAACAGGCACAATCGGTCAACGTATGCGTCACACTTGCCTTTGCAAAATGTTTTAAGACCAGCTTCACCTCGGTACTCAAATAATCAGTGACTATATAAAGAGTCCCAGTATTGCAGACTGCGCTATACAATAATAATTCTGTCAGCAGTCAAGGATCTGTGAAAGGATTTGTAATTGAACTGAGGGGGCTGAAAAAAATTGAAACATTTAACAATTTCATCTAATAACACTGCAATTAAGCAGCAGTTCCTCTTTTTTGTAAATTGAATCCATTAACCATTCTCTGTGCCGTGGGTTTTCAAACTGTGATTTGCTGGGTTGTGATGCACTGTTACGCCCATGCTGGTACAATGGTAGTACTTCTGGAAAGCAAAGAGGAGTATTTTCTCCATTGGCTGTAATTTAGTTTGCTTGTACACCTTTATCTTACCATTTTCCACTGTCCAGTTGCTTACTTTTAGCCACTGCAATGACTCAGTGCGGGGTTTTAACCTGGGACAACATAGAATTAGGACGTAGAATTCCTGTAGTGTAGAAGAAGGCCTTTTGACCCATTGAGTCTGCACTGACCCTCTGAAAATGCACCCTACCTAGGCCCACTCCCCTACTCTATCCCTGTAACCTCACCTAACCTTTGAGCAGTAAGGCATGGGCAATCCACCCAACCTGCACATCTTTGGATTATGGGAGGAAAGAGAGTACACAGAGGAAAGCCACGCAGACACGGGGAGAAAGTGTAAACTCCACACAGGCAGTCACCCACAGCCAAAATTGAACCTGGGTCCCTGGCGCTGTGAGGTAGCAGTGCTAAATACTGTGCCGCCAGTGGACTAAGAGAGCTGTATTTCTGTCTCCACAGATGCTGCCTGACCTGTTGAGTGTTACCAGCACTTTATGGTTTAATTCAGATTTCCAGCATCTGTTGCAGTTTGAATGTACATTTCTATTGATGTTTTCGCTCTCTGGGGACATCTCAAAGTGTTTCACAGCCAATTAGTTACATTAGTGCAGCAGTTAGCAAAGCATATGTGATCTTGGGTTTCATCCACTGAGGTATTGAGTACTAAAGAAGAAAAGTGATCCTGAATCTGTATAAAGGATTGTTGGGGTTACACCTCAAGTATTGCATCCATAACTTTAGAAAGGATGTGAGGCTCCTTGAGATAAGACCACAAGGAATAGAAGCAGGAGGAGGCCGTTTGGCCCTCGGCCTGCTCCACTATTCAATAGGATCACGGCTGATCCGACATTCTTCACCTCCACTTTACTCTGTAACCCTTGATTCCCTTACCGATCAAGAATCCATCTATCTCAACCTTAAATATATAAGGACTCTACTCCCACAGCTCTCTGTGGCAAGGAGTTCCAAAAACTCACAAGCCTCTGATAGAAGGAATTCTACATCATCTCAGTCTTAAATGGACACCCCTTTATTCTGAGTCTATGCCCTCTGGTCCTAGACTCTCCCATGAGGGGAAACATCCTCTCAGCGTTTACCCTGTCAAGCCCCTTAAGAATGGTGTATGTTCAATGAGATTGTGGTGATGTGCATCACTGTGAATACACAAGGGGTTAATGTAAATACATGTAGACTAGCTAGACACTAGAGGGAGCACCAGAGACATCACATACACACACTCAACCAATAGGTCAGTAAGATAGGACACGACCAATGGGCATTCAGGATACACACAGAGGTGACACGACCACAGGAGGGCATTACACCAACCCACATATAAAGGACACCACACACATGATCTGCCTTTTTCCAGTGGAGACAGTCAGTGAGTACAGACACAGGGTTGATTCAATATCACTCCCACCACGTGGATTGTAGCAGACTGATTAGTCAGTCTGAGTAGCTATAGTAGGATTAACAGTAGTGTCGAACCCGAGTAATAGAAGTGTATATAGTTTAATAAACATGTTGAAGTTATATCCACGTCTGAACCTTCCTTTGTCAAGTGCACCACAAGGAAGCCGCTTATGCCCGACTTACAGCATAACAAGTCAGAGATCACCTCTCATTCTTCTGAATTCCAATGGGTAGAGTCCCAGCCTGTTTAACCTTTGCTCATAAGACAATCCCTTCATACCGGGATCATCCGAGTGAACCACCCCCAAATGAAATAGTAAATGCCCTTAAATAAAGGTGTCAGAACTGCTCACAGTACTCCAGATGTGGTGCTCACCTTGTAATTGTCCAAAGATGTGCAGGTTAGGTGGATTGGCCATGCCTCACTGCCCAAAGGTTGCAGCAAGACTTCCCTACTCTTATACTCCAACCCCCTTAAAACAAGGGCTAACATTCCATTAGCCTTCCTGATGACCCTTCTGCACCTGTGCACTAACTTTCTGTGTTTTGTGCACAAATAGATCCAAGTCATTTTGTGTTACAGTTTCTGAAGTTTTGCTCCATTAAAATAAAATTCTGTTCTATTGTTCTCCCTTCCAAAACGAACAACTTCACATTTTCCCACATTGTTCTCCATTTGCCAACTTTTTGTCCACTTACTTAACCTATCAAACCTCGTTGCAAATTGTTCGTGCCCCTCTCATAACTTGCCTTTCCATCTATTTTTGTGTCGTTGGCAAATTTGGCTACACGTTGTTATGGGCCAGGGTTTAGAGAACCTGAAAGTGTATCATGGAGTTCATCTGAGCACACGGACCATTCTACAGGTGTGGTACTGCAGAAATGGAAAAGTATTTTTTAAAGCAAAACAATGTTTATTCTATAAACTCAAGTTAACCTTTTTAAAACATACAGTGAACATCTTAGCAACCAACAATTCAAATACAACCCCCAAAAACTACAACACTAAGTAACCCTTTAAGCTTTCCTTTTAACATCCATACGACTAAAAAACAAAACCTTTAACAGAAGCACATTAGGTTAAAGTCACTACTGAAAACAGTTATAATTCTGAATTCACCAAATGATCAAGAGATAGTCTTTTGATGGCAGAGAGAACAGCGGTACACCTGCTTGGTCTGGCTTCAGCTCCAACACTGAAAATAAAACTAAAACACACTCTGCAGCCTGCTCAAAAACGAAAGTAAAAAGCTGACAGACAGTCCAGCTCCACCCACTTTCTGACATCACTGCAGTAGTAAACACCCATTTTTTAAAGGTACTCTCACTACGGATATTTATATACACACCCATTTATAAACACCCATTTTGTAAAGATACTCTCGCAGGACAACATGCATTCGCTTCCTTTCTCCAAGTCATTAATATATATTGTAAACAGTTTCGTACCAGCACTGATCCCTGTGGAACCCCACTGGTTACAGGTTTCCAACCTGAAAAATAATCCTTTATCTCCACTCGCTGCTTACCACCCATTAGCCAATTCTCTATCCATGTCATTATAGCACCTATACTACCTCCAACATTACAGAAGGAGACCATTCATCCCTTCGAGTCCATGCACACTCTTTATGGAGCAATCCAATCAATGGCTATAAATTAAGAGAGGGGAATATGCAATATGACCTAGATGTCTTTGTCCACCAGTCACTGAAGGTAAGCATGCAGGTGTGGCAGGCAATAAAGAAGGCAAGTGGGATGTTGGCCTTCATAGTGAGAGGATTCGAGTATAGTCTTGCTGCAATTATACAGGACCTCGGTAAGGCCACATCTAGAATATTGTGTGCAGTCTGGGTTCCTACCCCCACCCCTCCCCCCTTTGGGCCTGCCTGACTAACCCCAATGAAATCTCCCCACCATTTACCTTTGTATCTAGTTCCAGTGGCTGCCTTCATGGTGGACTGGCCGCAATCCCAGCAGTGGACCACTCCCAGTGATGCTGTGACACTGGACAGCTTCCAGCCATCTGAGTAGCCATCAACTCTCTGAGGCAAAGCTTCTTCACAGATTGGTGAGGAATTCTAGACCTGAGCCAATTAACAGGCCAAAAGCCATCAAATCACATTCCATTCAGCCTTCCCAGCCATGTGGAGATGGGCTCTCTCCCAAATCTTTTAGTTGGGGTGGAGGGGGTCATGGGGCCACCAGCTCCATTAGAATTCAATCTGAAGACTCTAACAATTAATTTGCAAGCTAAGCGTGGCAGCCACAGTAAGATCCCACAATGATAAATGACCAACTAATCAGTTTTCCAGTTGTGTTGAGTGAAGGATGAATGTGGACATAACGGACTGTCTTTTTCCTTCTTTTAACCTTGCTATGGATTTTTTTTAATGCCTACCTGAAATGGTAAATGTCTGTTTGTTTTAACACCTTATCCAAAAGATGGCATCTCCAACAGTGCAACATTCCTGAGGTCTCAGCCATTACTTTACAGGTCAGCATCGTACTGTCCTGCAGGGAGATGCAGCTGACTGCGAATAACTCTGAATGTCCCAATTCTATTCATTGTAACTGCCACAGACGCGAGGTCTGCACACAGTGCACCTCTGGTAACCCAGACCCTAAGAAAACTGGCTTTCATGGCCATTTTCACAGTAGCTTCATTGCAGTGTTAATCTAAGCCTACTTGTCACAATAATAAAGATTGTTATTATTATTATAATCATCGGCTATTACAAAGAAGAGTCATATTGGACTTGAAACATTGGGTGAGATTCAATGGGCTCAAGTTAACTTGCATGTACAGCCAGTAGAAAATTCAAGAATGTTGTTTGTTTGCCTCAGAATCACATATATGACGGAAAATCATTTGCAGATATGTTGCTGTGGAAACTGAAGGGTATGTCACACTCTTCAGATATGACATAAAATACATCCTTCATTCTGGTGTCTTTGAATGAGATTGGCGTTTCAAACGTCCTGGGAATTTTCTGTAGTTTGTCGCTGCTGTCAGGTGAAATTGTCACATTGCCTGTTTTGAAGTGAATGGGGAAATCCCAGAGTTTCTTGAATGTTTTCTGGCCCACAATGACTGGTGACCCTCATCTATGAGAGCATCTACATGTGAGCAAGCAATGGTCACTGTCACACGTGTCTGGTTGCAGTGTCTGAGAGTGCATAAAAATGCGTTCAGGGTCATCTGCTTCCACATTGGCTACATTCTCATACCCTTTATCCATGGTATGTACATAAGGCATCCTTCTGTTAGTATTGGTCTTAGCGGTTAATCATGCTGATGAACACCCAACCTGAACAAAAATGGTTGCTGTTTCCGCAAGTCTTAACATATTTACTAATAGCAGGACACTCCATCTAGTGTGGGTAAACATCACCACAGTGGAAAATCTCAGCAAGTCTGGCAGCATCTGTAGGGAGAGAAAAAAGCCATTGCCAATATTGGGCCCAAGTGATCGCGCCCTCGTGAACGCCGTCACGTTTCACGACGGTACGAACTGGGCCCGGGTACGACAGATTCTGGCCGCCACAGGGGGCCAGCATGGCGCTGGAGCGGTTCACGACGCTCCAGCCTCCTTAGGCGCCGTGCCAACTTGCGCAAGCGCGGGGACTTCTTTTGCACACCAGCCCCGACCAACATGGGGTTGGTGTTCAGGGTCCGGCCGCGCCCGGAAGTAGGCCCGGGGGGGGGGGGAGAGGCCGACAGACTGATCGGTGGGTCCCGATTGCGGGCCAGACCCCATCGGCGGCCCCTCCCAGTGAAGGAACCCCCCTCACCCCCCTACAGGCTGCCCCCCGACCGTTCCCACAAAGTTCCCGCCGGCAGCGACCAGGGGTGAATGGCACCGGCGGGACTCTGTTGTATCGGCGCGGCCGCTTGGCCCATCTGGGCTGGAGAATCGGTGGCTCGCCGATTCCAGCAGCCCGCGGCCAACGCCGCGCCAATTGCGCCGGCGCGAATGGTGGCGATTCTCCGCACCTCGGAGAATCGTGCGCCGGCGTCGGGGCATCGTGGCGCGGGTGTAGCGATTCTCCGGCCTGACGCAGGGCTTGGAGAATCGCCCCCAATGTTTCAACTCTTTGTCAAAGCTAACAGACAGAGAAAGTGGGAAATATTTATACTGTGGAGTGAGAATGAAAGGTGAGTCATAGTCACAGAAACCCAGGGAAGCCTTGTGCTAATGGTCACAGAAACCAAGGGGAAAGAGTGCTAATGGCAGTCCCCAGAGAGAACAAAAGATGTGAAAGGCCAAACAGCAGAGAAACTAACATCAGAGGGTGAACTGTCGATGTGGGGGGAGGGGAAGGGGGAAGCAAAGAAGAAAAAAGGTAAGGAAAGGTGGATAAGATGGGGAGGGATTTTAATATATATTAAGAAACACAAGAAAGAAAGAATTGGTAAAAGACAGTTAAAATGAAATGGGTCGAGGTGCGGTAGATCTAATCATCTGAAGTTGTTGAATTCGATGTTGAGACCGGAAGGCTGTAGCGTGCCTAACCGGAAGATGAGATGTTGTTCCTCCAGTTTGTGTTGAGCTTCACTGGACTATTGCAGCAGGCCAAGGACAGACATGTGGGCATGGGAGCAGGGTCTTGTGTTAAAATGGCAAGCAACGGGAAGGTCAGGGTCCTGAATGCGCACAGACCGAAGATGCTCAGCAAAGCGATCACCCAGTCTGCGTTTGGTCTCTCCGATATAGAGGAGATCACATTGGGAGCAGCGAATGCAGTAGACCAAATTGGAAGAGATGCAAGTGAAACGCTTCTGAACCTGGAATGAGTGTTTTGGGCCTGGGATGTTAAGCATGGAAGAGGTAAATGGGCAGATGTTACACCTTCTGTGATTGCATGGGAAGGTGCCCTGGGTGATGGGAAAGGTACTGGGCATGGTGGAGGACTGGACTAATTATCTCGGGGGGGAACGGTCTTTCTCTTTCGTTTCAGATTCCAGTATCTGCAGTAATTTGCTTTTAACCAAAGTGGAAACATTGTTTGGACAAGTCCAACTCTCGTGAGACTGCTTTTGTTGCTTTGCAGGTAGTTTCTTGGCACACGAGTGATGAACAGTGTTCACAGGAGTTGAACTTGGGAGTGTGGTCGTTATTTTCAGCCGACTCAATTCAGTATCACTGGAAAGCAATAGCGATCTTGCGAACTCCAACTTTCTGTCTTCCTCACGTACTTTTTGGCATAATTGACCATCCAGAGAGACAACCTTTCATTGATTTATCTTTCTACATATTCCACATCACCAAAGTCACATTTATTTTCTGGTTATCTCAAATGTATACAGTGTTGGTCAATGATCTAATTTTCTTTTTGCTTCATGCGTCAGAAGATAATTGTTCCATATATAATACTTTGATGAGGTGTTAAATAAGATGCATGTTGTAGCTGAGTCATAGTTATTTTGCTCAGGTGTTCATACCTCAAAAACATCTTCCAATTCTTCACCACCATAGTACAGAAATGGGGCTGGATTCTCCATTATTGGGATTATGTCCCCACGCCAGCGTCAAAACTTTCAAGCCAGAAAAATTGGCGTGAAAGGGTCACATTTTCCTCGCCCTGCAGAGGGCTAGCAGGGACAAGCCATAAATCTAGCAACTTTTTCTGCAAATACGTGCCGCCACACTGCCGGGTCGGAGGCTGCGCATGCTCACAGTGGCGGCGTTCAGCAGCCGCGCCATGCTCAATGGCGGACTCGGACCTTGGAACTGGACCCTGAAAACAGACCCTCCCGATTGGCCACTTGCCCGACCCTGACCGCCCCCACAAACATTTCCCGGCCACGTATAAGGCCCCCCCTGTGCCCTCTGATCGGCCCGCCCCCGACCAGGGCGGCCGTGAACTGAGTCCGCAGCTGCTAACTTCCTGACTGGCAGGACCATATTAGATCCACGCTGTCGGGACTTCGGCCAGTCGGGGCGGAGAATGGCGGAGCGGGCCTCCAGCAATGGCCCCAGGTGGGTCCTGGCGGCCTTTTCGGGGCCCACAGAATTGGGGAACTGCCACTGGTCCAGATTCCGTGCGGGGAAACGGATTCTCCGCCCCCTGCACAAGCCACGATTTTGCCGTCGGGGTGCGGATAATCCAGACCATGGTCTTTTTCCTTTTGTCACATGTGATTGGAAAACTTGCCATTGGACCTTCAAAACGTCACAGCCACTTTCACCAACATGAGAATACAAATGATTCCAGATGCACTTCAAAAGGTGATGGATTGGGCACAAGAAATGTTAAAAATATTCATCGGCAACAGGGATGAATCTATCTGCAAAAGCGTTCCTACTTGTTTGATCAGAACTTGTGTGCAATTAACACAACCTGAGAGTATCTCTTAGTCTGCAGCTTGAAATGCAGTCGGCAAAATAAAATGCTGTCTCCTCTTCAGAAAATAGGTCTGAAAAGCTTCATACGTGGTGTGGTGAATGTAATATATGTTAATATATATGTAATTCACACTGTTGTTTTAAGCGCAGTAGTGCTGTCCTACCACTAGGGGGAGTAGCGCTGGGAGCACCTAGGAACTTGTACTGGGCTCCACCCTTGGTTCCGCCCACGACTCCTCCCCCTAGTGCAGCTGTATGTACCCGTGTCCAGAGTCAGCCTGGGTCACTACGAGTTCATCGACAGGTAACAGGCTGGCTCTGAAGTAAGTCGATTAAAGCCTAGATTCACATCGGAAACACGTGTCTGGTGAATTGATGGTTCCATCACCTGGAAAGAATGCTGGTTATTTTCCATGATCTCCATCCCCAGTGTGAGGCTCTTGGAATATAAAACAGGCACTGACAAGTAGAATAAAAATTTCACAAGCAATAATGACTCCCCTTTATTAAAACTGCTTCTGCAGACTCTAGCAGACACCCTCTGCTGGTACAAATTTGTTTGATAACTTCAAGTGAACGAAACAAACACCTTTTCAAATGACTATACATATGTTTGATAACTTTGCTTGGATGCACCGAAACTTGGTGTCCAGCAAATATCCCACCTGCAGAATGGAGCTGCCCACTCCTCTTTTTAATAAAGTAGTTAAGCTTCCATCTATCTTTGTGGGGACATTGAACAATCACCCCATTCTCAGATGAAGGGTTAAGCAGACTGAAGTTCGGCTGTACTAATTCCGTGCTCCACCTGAATCTAAAATCAGGTGACCCAGACACTAATATCACCCTTTTCTTTTCACCCTCGGAATTGGGAAGATCTTCTTCAGGTTGATTTGGTTGGGTGCAACTCAAAGACACTGCGCCATGATCTTCAAGGCAAAAATCTCAGAAACTCACGCACAAAAAATGGAATGTGAATTTGTCATCCTGTCTAAAGCAAAGACCCATTTAGTAAGGGATAGAATCCAGAAGTCCGATTCACGAAAACACCAGTAAAAATTGAAAAATAATTCCATGGGATATAATTTGAATTGAGCATAAATGGGTGATTCAGAGCAACGTTGTGCCAGTGAGTGGATGGGTGATTCTCTTTGTTTGCAGACAATGAAGAAACATAGCTGACAACACCAGTTATGAGCAGATTGTCATCAGGCACATAGATGCTTGACCTGAAGACAGGTTATCTAAAAGATTTGTCCTGTGCTGACCAATCTATGTTGACATAGAATTAGAACTAAGTTCTGTTACTGCATCTGATGGACTTCCTGGATCACCTCGGTACAGTATTTCAAGGAAGATCTGTCCAAGAGCAGCACGGTGCATAGAGGTTACCACAGTTGCTTCACAGCTCCAGGGTCCCAGGTTTGATTCCCGGCGTGGGTCACTGTCTGTGCGGAGTCTGCACATTCTCCCCGTGTCTGTGTGGATTTCCTCCAGCTGCTCCAGTTTCCTCCCACAGTCAAAAGATGTACATGTTAGGCGGATTGGCCATGCTAAAATTGCTCTTAGTGTCCAAAAAGGTTGGGTGGGGTTACTGGGTTACGGAGATAGGGTGGACGTGTGGGCTTGGGTAGGGCACTCTTTCCAAGGGCTGGTGTAGACTCAATGGGCTGAATGGCCTCCTTCTGCACTGTAAATTCTATGATTCTATGATTCTATGAAGTAGCACGTCACCCTCCCTCATGTTTTTCTATTCATTTCATCTATAAACCTGGGTACAGGAAAAGGAAAATCCCTTAAACCTTTAAAATATTCAATTCATGTTTGCCCTGACATGCATGCTGTCAATATTACAGGCAATATAATCTTAGTTGTTTACAAAAAAGCGTCACTTATTGGTTGAACCTCATAGCCCACTGTTTCCGAAGGGATTGTGGGTTTATAGATGTTAAAATTAATCTGGGTCTCTTCTTCATAAAACATCAAACTCTGCCATGCACCTGAACAATGGGCTTGCATTTGACAGGTAAATGATTTGCCCTTCAAACTAGATGTAGTGTTAAGACAGGAATTTAGTGCTCACTGATGTTGACTCTGTGGTTAACTCTGAAATTTACTCGCGCTTGGAACAGTAACAAATGAGAAATCTTTCAGAGAAGCAGCAGGCTCCTTCAGTCCTTCTAATTGAGGTGTGAATTGTGTGGCTTCCTGGGCATCGCAAAGTTCAAGATGAATATGCTGCCTGCTTTGAAGATGAAAATTAATGCAAATTAAATTCTTTCAGTAAACCTTTAACAGAATCCCAGGACGTCAATGATCAGCATTAACGAATCCTAACACCCTCCCAATTCCTCCATCTGCAATGTCGCAACAGGCCCTTTACACTTGCGGAGCGTGCAAACTAAGGGAAATGTGTAATCTGTCAGTAAATTCATAACTCTCAAATTATGTCAGGATCACTTAATTTGATATCAATAACACTGAGCGTTGCAGTGTGAAGATGAATTCCTGCATTTCGCATTGAATTAAGTGAAGACTGTTGATCTCACCTGGGAGAGCTGGGCTTGGAAGGGATAATCATGCTACCTTGCAATGGTTTGATATATTGCAAAGGTGGTGAAAGCCAGGCTCTTAAACAGAAAAAAAAAACAATGCCTGTTTGAGAAAGTTGCGAACACACGAGAATACTGCATTAAATCGTGTTTTATGCTTGAGTGGGACGGTAAGATAATGTGTTCAATCCAGTTTGCAAATTAACTAGTGTTATTGTGGGTGGAACTGCAAATGAACACAGATTTCTTCCCTCTCACTATTCTCCTCCAGAATAATGTACTTTGATTAATGGCGTCATCCTTGCATCCTACTGCTTGGCTTGACTTGTTTGCTTGAGGCAAATATTTCAAAGTTGGTTGATCCAAGGGATCAGTCACCGTGTATTTTTGCTCGATTATGCATTAAGTGTGCCAGTGGTTGGGCAAAGCTTCAGTGGATAAATCCCACAGTCAATAAATAAATACACCCCTTGCTTTAAATGACATCTGAGCTAATCTAGCGACTAAGGAGGACAGAACGCACAAAAGACCTTTCCTTTGAAATGCTTTGTAAGGTTTTTCAAGGTGTCATAATGCCAGAAGGCATTTCTCTTTTTTTTAATCATTGAACATGCTGTTAGAACCCACAACCAGAAATAATTAATGACAAATGGCACCTACACTTACTGGAGCCATTGTGGAAAGACTGAATTTTCAGGTTTAAAACACTCACTTTATTAGGTTCTATTTTTAATTTTTTCATGTGGTGAAGGGTTCTGCTTGTGAGTGATATTAGGATGTGAGGTATCATCTTCTCTGGACTGAATTCTACTGTATTCCAAAATAAATAATAGATATTTAGGAGACATTGGCCTTGATCGCCCTGTCAATCAGCAGGACTGGGTCAGGGTTAAAAAATTAAAACCTCGGGGCATTTAATTGCTGCTGTACAGTTTCCCTAAAATTGGGAAACTGACAGTGAAATGGGAAAGTAGTCAGTTTAGAAAGGTTAATACAGTTTACAGCACTTCTTGTGATCCAGTGGGTGCAGAGTGCTCCCCTCCACCTTTAAGGATGCCTCCGCTCTACCCTTCTACAATCGTGACCTCTTTTTCTGCCCACTTACACATTCTTCTCACCCCGCCCACCGACCCCATCACAATCACCAATGTCCACTGGAGGCCGCATTTTTGGCTGACCTCCAACCCTGCCTTGCCCACTTCTCCAGCCCCACCCCAACCCGGCCTCACTCTAACCTGGCACTAATCTTCAGCATTTCCCCTCCCCTAATTGCTAGGGATCAACCCCAAGTTGGTTGTGTCAAACTGATGCTGGAAATGGAACAAAAATAGTACAATAAGATCCTCCTGTTTAATTCTTCAGCATCTTCCCTTCCATGACCGTGATGTTTCCCTAGCCATTTTCACCTTACCCAGCTGTTATGACATCCTGGGTTAAAGAGCGGTCAAATCCAGCCCTACATGCCACAACACAAGTGAACTGACCAATAATTCTTATAAAAATTCCCCAAATCATTGGCCATTGGCTGCCCAATGATTACATTCACCAGGTTTGTAAATTGAAACACAATTACAGTTTATTTATAACAAGAACAGATATGAAATGCACAGTAAATACTTGGGCGCGATTCTCCGCACTCACGACAGTTCGGAGAATAGCGGGCGGCGCAAATTTTCACGGCGCGCTGGTCCGACGCCCTCTCGCTATTCTCCGAACCCCGCACAAACTACAAGTCGGCATTCCCGGCAAACGCCTCGAACGCGCCCCCGACACGACCAGAATCGCTACTCATTGGCCCCCCGCTATTCTCCGGCCCGGATGGGCCGAAGCCCGACGTCATCACGCACTGTTTACACGCCGGCCAACACACCTGCTTTTCAAGTTCGTCAACCAGTCGTGCTGGCTGACGAGAGCTTCGAGGAGGTGAGCGGTGCGCTCAGCGCACAGCTCAGCGCACTGCTGGAGTCTGGCCACAGGCATCCCCGAGAACGGGAGGGGGGCCCAGAGCAGGGGGGAGTGGGGGAGACTGAGGGGGGAGTGGGGGAGACTGAGGGGGGGAGTGGGGGAGACGGAGGGGGGAGTGGGGGAGATGGAGGGGGAGTGGGGGAGACGGAGGGGGATAGTGGGGGAGACGGAGGGGGGGAGTGGTGGAGATGAAGGGGGCAGTGGGGGAGATGAAGGGGACAGTGGGGGGGATGAAGGGGGAGTGGGGGAGATGGAGGGGGGAGTGGGGGAGATGGAGGGGGGAGTGGGGGAGATGGAGGGGGGTGTGGGGGAGATGGAGGGGGGAGTGGGGGGGATGAAGGGGGGAGGGGGGGGGGGAGAGTGGGGGGGATGGAGGGGGGAGTGGGGGAGATGGAGCGGGGAGTGGGGAGGGGGGGAGATGAAGGGGAGAGTGGGGGAGACGGAGAGGGGAGTGGGGGAGATGGAGGGGGGAGTGGGGGGATGAAGGGGGGAGGGGGGAGGGGAGAGTGGGGGAGATGGAGGGGGGAGTGGGGAGATGGAGCGGGGAGTGGGGGAGGGGGGAGATGAAGGGGAGAGTGGGGGAGACGGAGAGGGGAGTGGGGGAGATGGAGGGGGGAGTGGGGGAGGGGGGAGATGAAGGGGGGAGTGGGGGAGATGTGGGGGAGATGGAGGGGGAGTGGGGGAGATGAAGGGGGAGTGGGGGAGACGGAGGGGGGAGTGGGGGAGACGGAGGGGGGAATGGGGGAGACGAAGGGGGAATGGGGGAGACGGAGGGGTAGTGGGGGCGCCGGAGGGGGGAGTGGGGGCGATGGAGGGGGGAGTGGGGGAGACGGAGGGGGGAGTGGGGGAGACGGAGGGGGGGAGTGGGGGAGATGGAGGGGGGAGTGGGGGGGATGAAGGGGGGAGGGGGGAGGGGAGAGTGGGGGAGATGGAGGGGGGAGTGGGGGAGATGGAGCGGGGAGTGGGGGAGGGGGGGAGATGAAGGGGAGAGTGGGGGAGACGGAGAGGGGAGTGGGGGAGATGGAGGGGGGAGTGGGGGAGGGGGGGAGATGAAGGGGGGAGTGGGGGAGATGTGGGGGAGATGGAGGGGGAGTGGGGGAGATGAAGGGGGAGTGGGGGAGACGGAGGGGGGAGTGGGGGAGACGGAGGGGGGAATGGGGGAGACGAAGGGGGAATGGGGGAGACGGAGGGGTAGTGAGGGCGCCGGAGGGGGGAGTGGGGGCGATGGAGGGGGGAGTGGGGGAGACGGAGGGGGGGAGTGGGGAGACGGAGGGGGGGAGTGGGGGAGACGGAGGGGGGAGTGGGGGAGACGGAGGGGTGGAGTGGGGGAGATGGAGGGGGGAATGGGGAGACGAAGGGGGAATGGGGGAGACGGAGGGGGGAGTGGGGGCGCCGGAGGGGGGAGTGGGGGTGCCGGAGGGGGGAGTGGGGACGATGGAGGGTGGAGTGGGGGAGACGGAGGGGGGGAGTGGGGGAGGCGGGGGGGAGTGGGGAGATGGGGGAGTGGGGGAGACGGAGGGGGGAGTGGGGGAGACGGAGGGGGGGAGGGGGGAGTGGGGAGACGGAGGGGGGAGGGGGGGAGACGGAGGGGGGGAGTGGGGGAGACGAAGGGGGGAATGGGGGAGACAAAGGGGGGAATGGGGGAGACAAAGGGGGGAATGGGGGAGACGGAGGGGGGAGTGGGGGAGACAGATGGGGGAGTTGGGGAGACGGATGGGGGAGTGGGGGAGACGGAGGGGGAGTGGGGGCGGCGGAGGGGGGAGTGGGGGAGACGGAGGGGGAGTGGGGGAGACGGAGGGGGAGTGGGAGTGGGGGGGTAGGGAGAGAGTGAGCGAGTGACCCGTCCAACCCCGGTTACAAAATGTCTGCCACCATGCCATGGCGTGCCGGTCACGAGGACACGGCCGCTGGTTTCCCTGTGGCTTACGGCCACAGGCCACTGACGCACCGGTGAAGAGGATGTAGTTAACTGCCCGTTGGATGCAGAAAGTGATCAGGGGTTAGGCTGCCCACGTGTCAGCAGCGCTACCAGGCCACCGGGACACACAGGTATCCCGTGGCAGGCGGCTGCCGAGGTGTCGACTAACCTCCGTCTAACATGTCCCGTTTCTCTGCCCCCCACCACCCTTCTGTAGGTTAGCACAATGTCTGCGAACAGAACGGCTATGTTCTGCGCAGTGGTTGGGGCCGCTGCACTGCGGTTGGAGATGGAGCAGCGTCCACAGCCACAACCCGCAGTGGACGCAGGGCCAGCTGCAGCAGCAGAGGGAAGGGCCGAGGAGTTGCCAGTCGTCGAGCAGCATGGGGGGGAGGGGGAGAGGAGGAGGAGGGGGAGGAGGAGAGAGTGAGGGTGCAGCCACGGCACCAGAGGCGACGGCCAAGGCCGAGGGTGTACCGTGCCCGGATCTCTTTCCTAACAATGATGGACATCACCTGCAGGAGAAGACTCCGGCTGAGTAGGCGGACGGTGATACATATCTGTCACCTCGTGGCGCACCTGGCCCCACGTGGGACGGGGGGAGGACACGTGATCCCGGTTGCCATCAAGGTGACGGTCGCTCTTAACTTCTATGCGACCGGCTCCTTCCAGTCTCCGAGCGGGGACCTCTCCGGGATCTCCCAGTCATCGGTCCATAGGTGTATCCGGGATGTGACCGACACCCTCTATGCCATCGCGGACCGCTACATCACCTTTCCCGAGGACCGAGCAAGTCAAGACTCACGAGCTTGTGGATTTGCCAGCGTGGCCGGGATACCGACGGTGCAGGGGGCAATCGATTGTGTTCACGTCCCCATGCGCCCGCCTGCAGGGGACAGGGAGGTGTTCACAAACAGGAGGGGGACATACTCCACCAGGTGGTATGCGACCCCCACATGAGGATCATGAACGTCTGTGCAAGGTTCCCAGGGAGTGTGCATGACTCCTACATACTGGCGCAGTCGTACATCCCTGTGATGTTTGAGGGACGTCCCTCCCGGCTGAGGGGCTGGTTGCTACGCGACAGGGGTTATCCGCTGAGTTCTTGGCTGATGACGCCTATACGGAGGCCTCAGACCAATGCGGAAACACGATACAACGAGGCCCATGCAGCAACCAGGGGTGTGGTGGAGCGCTGCCTTGGCCTCCTGAAGATGAGATTCAGGTGCCTGGACCGCTCCTGAGGGGCCCTGCAATACCAGCCCGAAAGGGTCGCTCGCATTGTTGTGGTCTGCTGTGCGCTGCACAACATCGCGATGCAGAGGGGAGATGGCCTGCTGCAGGGGGCGGAGGGAGAAGCCAGTGACAGTGGTGCCAGCACAGAGGAGGAGGAGGAGGAGGAGAGGGAGCAGGAGGAGGAGGCTGGTGGAGTGGCAGGCGCAGCACGCAGACACGACCCAGGTGCTGGTGATGTCCAGGAGGCGGCACGACGGACACGGCGAGGACAGCGGGCACGCGACGCCTTGGTGGCAGCACGGTTCACACGTCGCATGCGACGTCCCCGCTGAACACCAAACCACCACCTGCATCGCTAGTCATACAGAGGGTCAACACACAACTTCCACCACCACAGCCCCCCCCCCCACCCCCTCTCAGTGTACACTGCTCCACTTAGACATCACCCTTACCACTGGGTCCAGACGGTATGGCACAACATTGATGGCTGTGTCAGCGGGTGTGATCAGTGCCATGTGGAATGATGACAGCCCACTCTGCGAAGAGCTGTGAGCTCAGAAACGTTAGAGAGAGTCTGACCCATGGCAATAGCTGAACCATCCACCTTGGTGGCCGCTGAGATCGTCACGGACACTCTATCACGTGCCCGCATGGGCTAGCTGTGGGAGGGGGTGGGGGGAGGGGCAGGGACTGCACACCCGGCACCAACGTTTCACCGCTCGTCAACCCCAGCGACACTCGGTCACCATCACGATTCCTGTGGCTGTGGAACAATCACACGGTATTACAAGTAAGGTGGAACAGTGCGTTTAATGTGAACAAACATTTACAGGTGCCCTAGCCCCTACAACTAAACTGTGCCCTTCACCCGTGTCAACTTACTCAGTGTCTATCTATGTTGCCTTACGGGCCCTACCACTACGTCTAAGTGATTCCCCAGATGATACAGCAGGAGTGGAGGAGGATTGCTGCGAATCGCCTCCTTCGACTAGTTTCTCCTTCGGCAAGCGTTTCCTGGGGCGACCCGGCCTCGATGGGCCAGGCTGCTCTGCGGGCATCTCGGGTGACGTTGTGCCACCCTGCTCTGCCTGCTGCCCACCCGATGCACCAGGGATGAGACGGGGGGAGGCCGAGAATTCCGGGACGTCCTGTGATGGAGTTAATGGGACGGGCCCCGAAACCTCCTCCTCCCTCGGGGAGCCCGGTGGCCCCCGGGCCTCACTTTGGGGCAGAGGTGCAAGCAGGGAGGTGCCCCGTTGCGCCACCGACACCTGGCGCTGCCAGTCCTGGAGGCCTGAAACGGTATCCACCAGGATGCGAAGGTTTGCAGAGACGGAGTCCAGGGAGTTAGACATTCCCGTCAGGGACTGTGCGATCTCAACCTGTGAGTGCACGACGCCATCCAGCACGTGTGTCAGGCGGTTGATGCTCTCCGCGACTGATTGCTGCGACTGGGCCATGGCGTGCTGCGACTGGGCCATGACCTGCTGAGACTCGGCCAAGGCCCGCAGCGCGCCGGCAATGTCATTTTGGCTCTGGCACATTGCTGCCTGTGAGAAGGCAACCCTGTCCAGGGCCGAGGATGATGCCCAACGTCTTGCATAACCTGACCCATGGCCGAAACCGTTTCACCCATTGCCTCCACCGCGGATGCCACCCATGCGGTGTCGGCCTGGGTTTCTGCCATGAGCGGCACCACTCCCTGCTCGTGGACGCGGTTCGACTCCTCTAACAGCGTCTGCAGAGTCTGGAAGACAGCCCTCATCCCGTCATTGAGTTCCTGGGTTTCTTGATGCATCGGCTGTGCGGGTGGGTTGAGAAAGTCCAGGAAATCTGAAAACGTCTGGGAGCCAGCTGCATGCTGGGCCTGGCCTGGCCTCCGCCAGTCCGGGCTCTCGGCTGCTGCGACCTCCACCTGCTGTACCTGCTCAGCTGTGATGTGCGACCCAGACTGTGACCCAGGAGCCTCATCACTAAATAGGCCAGCCGGGGTGAGAGTCTCTGGAATGGTGGATGGTGCGGGAGAAAGCTGTGCCGCTATCTCGAGGTCTTCTTGGGTGGATGCCTCCTCAATGTCATCGGCCCGCTGAGAGGCCGCAGGGCAGCCACCTCATGCCAGGCCTGGCGCACCGCGCTGGCAGGGTGGCGATGCCCTCTACGCGGGCAGATGATGCCCCTCCTCTGCTCGATGGAATCGAGCAGCATCTCTATGTCAGCCTCCACAAATCACGGGGCTGCACTCCTCAGCTCTGACATCTTGGCCTACAGTTTCTGTGCTCGCCCGCGCCTTTTTACGGCGCGGGCGGCGTCACGTGGGCGTGTTCGTAGCGTCGCGGCGTTCCGGCATCATCGCGCACGTGATTGACGCGGCCCCGTTCCTAGCCCATTTCCCGGACATGAATACCTCGGGAAATGGGTCGTGTCGGGCCGTCGCAAAACCCGGCCGTTTTCACGGCCAACTTCGCGAATTTCCGCGGGTGCGGAGAATCGCGCCCCTTACTCCTCTGTTAAATGCCCCATCTTCTACCCACACACACCAGACAGGCAAACACAGAGGTGTGGAAAGGGGTAAAAATAATAAGGATTAAGGTTAAAAGACAAGAATCCTTGCTTCAGATGATGGCTGCTTTACTTCACTTTATTCACAGTATGAGTGTGGATTATGGTCTGCAGTTTACAGACTGTAATGATCCTCCTTGCAGTTAGCAATACCTTACTCACAGCTTTTCCAGGAGAGGCCCCTGGCTTCACATCAGCCTATTCTCAGAGAGAGTAATCAGATTCTGGTCACTCCTTTCATCAGCCTTTTCTGCAGACAGAATTATCAGATTCTAGATTCTGCTTGCGCAGCCTTTTCTGCAGAGAAAGCTGGTTTCCACCGTGACCTTTTGTGAAAATTAAACGGTTATTTCTGGAGAAAACAGAGTGTGAAAAATATTTTTTTCCCCTTAGCGCCAAAGTGAAACTGAAAGCTTCTTCGGTTTCTGAACCATTTCAGCGGGAAGAGATCGAATCACCACCTATTACTAGGCAAAACACAACCTTTTGGGCCAATTCATTGGCCATTAGCCAAATCAATCAAACCGAGACTCAGCCAATCTCTTTCATTGGTGCCAGTCAGTTCACCACTCCACTCAAAAACAGCACAGGCTTCTGCTGAAATTAAAAGCACGGGCCACTTCCTTAAAGGCAAATGCTCATAAATCATCCATGAATCTAAAGTGCGAAAGCAAGCTAAAATAAGGGGACAATAAGGGAATAAATAGGGAGCAAACAGGAAGGACTCTTACACTGCACAATACTCACCTTCTCCTCAATATTGTGCCATTGGTTTCACTTAAAGTGACAGGTACATATGCCAAATACTTAAATTCAAAATGTTCCCTCTCATAGTCATTACTTAATTGTAATGTTGCAATGGTCGATTTTGAAATGACATTGATCAAATGTCAGCTAAAAGTGGCACAGATAATAACAATATCAACGTGAAGGATTGTACAACAGTGGAAACAGCATTGAGTGCAGCTGAATACAGTCAAATGCAGCTCTCCAATATTAATCCAGCGCCAGAGAGCTACAGATGACATTTGGCCAACCAGTTCCTTTTTAGTGATAACACGTATATCAATTTTTTAACAGCTCTGTTGCTAGGACACAAAATGTCACACTGTGTACAGTATACCACTCCATCTAATAACGAGACTTGAAGTCTTTAAAGATATCACACGTCACCAAAATTGCTGTAAAATTATACATAATCTTTTTCCTAAGGAGCAGGCCAGGCCTAGATGGATAAGATCATTATGGTAATCACCCAAATCAGACAGAAAGCCTTTATTTTGCATAAAGCTGTTAGATCTTGCAAGTCATCACAAAACAGAACTTACTGGCAACATTGAATCTTGAAATAGTCTGTTGTTTATAGACCTGTGCATGTCGTATTTTTACACCTGTGAAAGTCATTTAATAGGGCTTCTGGCATGGGAACTTTATTTAGATAGTCACATCTTTCTATAGCACCAATAATGTGAAGATTTCAAGACATGGGATTGAATGGGTGTGTCTCCTGGAGTTGATGGAGATGAGATCATGAGATGCATAAATGCATGATTTGGGTTTGGCAAAGCACATCTCCTGAATTGTTAGATCTGTGATGGAGTTAGTGGGGCACATATCATGAGATGGGTGGAACACGCGTGCTGTATTTAGTATTACGCTCATTAGTGGCCAGATAGTGATTTTATTTTTGCACTGTACCAATAATTCTCATCCCAGGAAGCAGTGAATAAAAACTATGGTTAAGTCAAGAAGCTTTACTTGCAAGTATTTCTCAGCAGCATAAAGTGTTAATGGCAGATCATTATTTCTGACAAAGAATGCAGCTCAACACAGTAGGATGGGCGGAGGAATAAAATTATTAAAAGCAATAGTCGAGATCTTACAATAAAATACCGTGGGGCTATCAGTGTGCTCACTGGAAACAGAATAAATCTTAATGACCTCTGATGACCACAAATGCACTGTTAAACATGGAAATAGTACATTGCTGTTTGAGTTCCACTTCTTCTTCAGAAGGTTTTCTGCAACAATGTCTCATTGAGAGACTTGTGATTGAAATAAATGGAATGGCATGAAGTTGGGCTGTTCACATGAGCTATACCCACTAAACACTCCAGAAAAGGTTAGTGTTTGTTTATTCCAATGTATGTACATATTTAACAGCATGCTAAATCTAAACTATGGCCAAGAGACCTCAGTGACAGAAAATTAACTTCTACAAGTGTGGAGTCCCATTCGTTCAGAGATTAGCTATTGTGGGAGATTTTAAAAATAATTAAATATTTAATCCTGGGCGGCACAGTAGCACGGTGGTTAGCGCTGTTGCTTCACAGTGCCAGGGTCCCAGGTTCAATTCCCGGCTTGGGTCACTGTCTGTGTGGAGTCTGCACGTACTCCCTGTGTCTGCGTGGGTTTCCTCCGGGTGCTCCGGTTTCTTCCCACAAGTCCCGAACGAAGTGCTGTTAGGTAATTTGGACATTCCCAATTCACCCTCTGTGTACCTGAACAGGCGCCGGAATGTGGCTTGGGGCTTTTCACAGTAACTTCATTGCAGTATTAATGTAAGCCAACTTGTGACAATAAAGATTATTATAAATATGGTTTGATAAAAAAATGAATTGTCTCTTTTACCTCTCTTTCAATCTAACTTTTAATTCCATCTCTAAATTTTACTTTCTGGTTTGACATCAAATTTGGTATTTTAACTTACATTTCCTGGTTCAGACTGATTGAATTTTATTTGAATTTGTTTTGATTTATTGTCACATATACAGAGGTACAGTGAAAAGTATAGCTCTGCGTATAGTCCAGACAGATTGTTCCAGACATGAAAAAACATAGGACATGTGTAAATACACAACATAAGTACAAGACACAGGGGTCGGGAGAGCATATGGAGTGTAATATGACTCAGGAGTGAAGAGATCAGTTCAGACCTGAAGAGGGTCATTCAGGAGTCTGGTTACAGTGGGGAAGAAGCTATTTTCGAATCTGTCACTGCGTGTTCTCAGACTTTTGTAACTTTTGCCTGTTGGAAGAAGTTGGAAGAGAGAATAACCCAGGTGGCAGGCGTCTTTGATTATTTTGCCCACTTTCCCAAGGCAGCGGGAGGTATAGACAGAGTCAATGTATGGGAGGCAGGTTTGCGTAATGGACTGGGCTGCATTCACGGCTCTGTATAGTTTTTTACAGTCTTGGGCCGAGCAGTTGCCATACCAGGCTGTGATGCAGCCAGATAGGATTCTTTCTATGGTGCATCTGTAAAAATAGGTAGGAGTCAATGCGGACATGTATAGGAGGTAGCACGGTGGTTAGCACTGCTGCCTCACGGCACCAAGGACCCGGGTGCGATCCCGGTCCCAGATCACTGTCCGTGTGGAGTTTGCAAATTCTGCCAGTGTCTGTGGGTCTCACCCTCACAACACAGAAAGATGTGCAGGGTAGGTGGATTGGCCAAGCTAAATTGCCCCTTAATTGGAAAAAAAGAATTGGGTACTCTAAATTGTTTTTTAAATGTGGGCATGCTGAATTTTCTTAGTTTCCTGAGAAAGTATAGGTGCTGTTGTGCTTTCTTGGTCATAGCTTCAATGTGGGTGGACCAGGACAGACTGCTTGTGATGTGCACATCTAGGAATTTGAAGCTGTCAACCATCTCCACCTCAGCACCGTTGATGCAGACAGGGGTGTGCACGATACTTTGCTTCATGAAGTCAATGTCCTGCTCTTTAGTCTTGCTGACGTTGAGGAAGAGATTGCTGTTACACCATTCCAACAGGTTTTCTATCTCCCTCCTGTGGTCTGACTCATTGTTGTTCGAGATCCGTTCTACTATCGTTGTGTCATCAGCAAACTTGTAGATAGAGTTGGAGCCAAATTCTGCCACACTGTCATGTGTCTACAGGAACTATAGTAGGGGTCTTGCCTACTAGTATTGAGTACCCAGTATTGAGGACTATTGTGGAGGAGATGTTATTGTTTATCCTTACTGAGTGTGGTCTATGGATCAGAAAGTCAAGGATCCAGTTTCACAGGGAGGTGCCAAGTCCTAGGTTTAGGTGTTTTGACATGACCTTGGTTCTGAATGCATCATTAAGGATTCTTCAATCCGATTGGTTAGAAAAATACACACTTTGAGTTTTAGATTGGCAGCAGGCATGGAGCATTCCACAAAACTGCTGGAATAGGCAGAACAATGCACAAGGACAGAAATCCAAGGACAGATCACAAGGTAAAGAACAGAAGTTTCAGAAACTAAGGAAAGGGTCAGAGAAACGTCTCAGGAAGATTGTGAAATCAAAGGAAATTAAATTAAGGAGCAGAGAGGGCAGCACAGTGGCGCAGTGGGTTAGCACTGTGGCCTCACGGCGCTGAGGTCCCAGGTTCGATTCTGGGTTACTGTCCGTGTGGAGTTTGCACATTCTCCCCATGTTTGCATGGGTTTCTCCCCCACAACCCAAAGATGTGCAGGTTAGGTGGATTGGCCACGCTAAATTGCCCCTTAATTGGAAAAAATGAATTGGGTACTCTAAAATTTAAAAAAAAGTAATGAGCAGTGAGAGGTTCCTACTTAAAGTCAGAGCTGCATGGTGCAGACCTAGAAACATTGGCTAGCGAGAAGCCAGATATCTAATGTGATCCGAAACTTGGTGACACCTTGAAATAACCTGTGAAGCAGTGGTGTTCTGTTGGTGTTCATAGAGCTGCAGGGCATCTCTAAAGCTGTGGAGACTCACAGGAAGGCCACTATTGCTGGTTGTATTCCAAAATCCATTGTCTGCAGGGGGTGAAAGGCCAAAATATTAGCATGGTGTGTACCCCAATGCCCAACCAGATCAACCGGGCTACACGGTGGCCCCATTTGGCACTGTGTTCTCTGCCCCGTTTGCCCCCCCCCCCCCTTCTTGCAACCATGCACCAATGGCCCCGTCGGTGGTCGGCACCTTGGGGACACTGGCCCTGGCGCACATCCGAGATGCCAGGGGTACTGTCAATTGGTGCTGCCCTCGCCAGGGGCATACACCGCGGCCCCATAGGGTGTTTCCCTGGGTGGGTCTACGGCCGGTGGTGGGCGGGTGGGTGGGGGGTGGGGGGTGGGGGAGAGGTGTGATGGAGTTGAGGGGATGGGGGTCGTGGGGTGGGGTCACCCATATGGTCAGCGCCAGTGTCCGGCCCGGCAGCCCAAAGTGGTTCCTCTCTGTGTCCTACCTCTCTCTCTCCCTCATCAGCCGGAGCAGCACGGTAGCACAAGTGGCTAGCAGTGTGGCTTCACGGTCCCAGGATCCCAGGATCGATTCCCCTCTGGGTCACTATCTGTGCAGAGTCTGAATGTTCCCCGTGTGTGCGTGGGTTTCCTCCGGGAGCTCCAGTTTCTTCCCACAGTCCAAAGACGTGCAGGTTAGGTGGATTGGCCATGCTAAATTGCCCTTAGTGTCCAAATAGGTTAGAAGGGGTTATTGGGTTACGGGGATAGGGTGGAAGTGAGGGCTTAAGTGGGTTGGTGCAGACTTGATGGGCCAAATGGCCTTCTGCACTGCATGTCCTTTGACACCGGTTTCAGGATTTTTAAAAGCAGAAGTGAACCGTGCCGTTGGGAACTCGGCCAATCGGAGGCAGAGAATTGGAGGCTCTGGAGAATACTGGGTCAGGCCAGGTAATAGTATGCAAACGTGCATTTGGTATGCATTGATGCCGCTGTCGAGGTGACAGAGAATTGCGATTTGGCGTCAAATGGACGCCAATGCGATTTTGCCATCTGAATCAATTCTCTGCCTAATCAAGTTTTGCGATTTCAGCGTCGGCCAACAGAGTATTCTCATCCAGGAACTATCAGGCTGTGTCCCACTTTGGAATCTGACCTGTCCAGTAGTACCATCAACTGGGATCATAACAATAGGAAATCATAACTCAGGAGCCTTCTAAAGAGATGGTTCAAAGGATTAACATTGGGCAATCGCATTACTTTACAAAAGGACTTTTTTTGAAAAATAATAATTGACTATAAAGAGAATCTACTATGAAACAACTTGCTTTTAAGAACATAGTCCACGGAGATAGTTCACTGAAATTGTGCAGGGGCTCTACGATTATATCCCACTGCTGAAATACCAGTAGGGAAGCAAAGGTGATCTGGTTATTCTAGGTGACCCCATTACTTAGAGTTTCCATATAAGGGGAAGAAATTCCATCCCGCTTCTGATTTCTGGAATAATATTTCCGCTGTTTTAGCCATTGAAAACGGTGTCCTGCAGTCAGTATCACAATGATGCAGTCCGGGAACGGTGTCCTGTAGTCAGCATCACAGTGACGCAGTCTGGTGACGGTGTCCTGTAGTCAGCATCACAGTGACGCAGTCTGGGAATGGTGTCCTGTAGTCAGCATCACAGTGATGGAGTCTGGGAATGGTGCCCTGTAGTCAGCATCACAGTGATGCAGTCTGGTGACGGTGTCCTGTAGTCAGCATCACAGTGATGCAGCCTGGGAATGGTGTCCTGCAGTCAGCATCACAGTGATGCAGCCTGGGAATGGTGTCCTGCAGTCAAGATCACAGTGATGCACTCTGGGAACAGTGTCCTGTAGTCAGCATCACAGTGACGCAGTCTAGGAATGGTGTCCTGTAGTCAGCATCACAGTGATGCAGTCTGGGAATGGTGTCCTGTAGTCAGCATCACAGTGATGCAGTCTGGGAATGGTGTCCTGTAGTCAGCATCACAGTGATGCAGTCTGGGAATGGTGTCCTGTAGTCAGCATCACAGTGATGCAGCCTGGGAATGGTGTCCTGCAGTCAAGATCACAGTGATGCAGTCTGGTGATGGTGTCCTGTAGTCAGCATCACAGTGATGCAGTCTGGGAATGGTGTCCTGTAGTCAGCATCACAGTGATGCAGTCTGGGAATGGTGTCCTGTAGTCAGCATCACAGTGATACAGCCTGGGAATGGTGTCCTGCAGTCAAGATCACAGTGATGCAGTCTGGTGATGGTGTCCTGTAGTCAGCATCACAGTGATGCAGTCTGGTGATGGTGTCCTGTAGTCAGCATCACAGTGACGCAGTCTGGGAATGGTGCCCTGTAGTCAGCATCACAGTGACGCCGTCTGGGAATGGTGTCCTGTAGTCAGGATTACAGTGATGCAGTCTGGGAATGGTGTCCTGTAGTCAGGATTACAGTGATGCAGTCTGGGAACAGTGTCCTGCAGTCAGCATCACAGTGATGCAGCCTGGGAATGGTGTCCTGCAGTCAAGATCACAGTGATGCACTCTGGGAACAGTGTCCTGCAGTCAGCATCACAGTGATGCAGTCTGGGAATGGTATCCTACAGTCAGGATCACAGTGATGCAGTCTGGGAACAGTGTCCTGTAGTCAGGATCACAGTGATGCAGTCTGGGAACGGTGTCCTGCAGTCAGCATCACAGAGATGCAGTCTGGGAACAGTGTCCTGCAGTCAGCATCACAGTGATGCAGTCTGGGAATGGTGTCCTGCAGTCAGCATCACAGTGATGCAGCCTGGGAACTGTGTCCTGTAGTCAGGATCACAGCTATGCAGTCTGGGAACGGTATTCTGCAGTCAGCATCACAGTGATGCAGCCTGGGAACTGTGACCTGCAGTCAGCATCACAGTGATGCAGTCTGGGAATGATGTCCTTCAGTCAGCAGCACAGTGATGCAGTCTGGGAACGGTGTCCTGTAGTCAGCATCACAGAGACATAGTCCAGGAACGGTGACCTGCAGTCAGCATCACGGTGATGCAATCTGGGAACGGTGTCCTGCAGTCAGCATCACAGTGATGCAGTCTGGGAACAGTATTCTGTAGTCAGGATCACAGTGACATAGTTTGGAAATGGTGACCTGCAGTCAGTATCACAATGATGCAGTCTGGGAACAGTGATCTGCAGTAAGTATTGCAGTAATGCAGTCTGGGAATGGTGTCCTGCAGTCAGCATCACAGTGATGCAGTCGGGGTAACTGTCAGTTCCAGTTGAAAAACATTACCCGATGAGCACTGGGGATAAGTTAAAGTCAGAGCCAGCATAATAAAGTAAAGTGATAAGTAATTACAATAAGTGATACAAGGGACCGAAGGAGATTTAGACAAGGAGATTAAGCTAAGGTAGAATCAGAGAATCCCGACAATGCAGAAGTAGGTCATTCGGCCATGGAGCATACACCAAATCTCTGAAAAGTCATCCTACCTAGGCCCACGACCACACCCTATCCCTGTAACCTTACCTAACCTTTGCACACTAAAGGGACAATTTAGCATGGCAAATCCACAACATTGGACTGTGGAAGAAAAGCGGAGCACCTGGAGGAAACCCACACAGACACAGGGAGCATGTGCAAACTCCAGATATTCAGTCTCCCAAGGCCGGAATTGAACCCTGGTCCCAGGTGCTGTGAGGCAGCAGTGCTAACCAATGTGAGGCACCTTCATTCAGTTCTGAAGAAGAGTCAGATTTAACTTGAACTATTCATTCTGTTTCTCTCTCTCTGCAGACTTTGTCGTCATTCCTGACTTCCTGCGTTCGCAGGATGATGCTTATATTTAACTTTATATCGTTGCATTTTAATGCTCTTTGAAGTGGCCTGGAATGCAAAAAGCGAGCGCTGCAACGACAGATGGATAACAAACGTGACTTTTCAGTGTTGCCCAAATCCTGAGAGTGGTAAATAATACATTTTTACATCTTTCATATTTTGAATTAATAAAGGCAGGATTCATTAATGGTACATCTACAATCAAGGGCAAGTCACTTTTCTTCTTAATCCTGTGCGACTAGATCACAGAATCAAAAAAGGTGGCCTTTTGGCCCATCTTGACTGTGCCAGCCCTCCATAGCAGAAATTTAACTAGTGCCACATCCACCTTTTCCCCATAAACCTCCATATTCTTCCTTTTCAGACCACCCCCAAAGCAACAAAAATACAGAAGCACTGTGAGCTAAGACCTTCCACTTCAGCAAGGAAGCAGGTGTCCTAATATTTTTACTATTTCATAGGATGTTGGCATCGCAGGAGAGGCAAATATTTAATACATATTCCTAATTGCCCTTGAGAAGGTGGTGGTGAGCTGTCTTCTTGAACTGCTGCAATCTATGTGTGGGTACACCTACAGTGCTGTTAGGGATGGAGATCCAGGGTTTTGACCACAATGAAGGAACGGTGATATATTTCCAAGTCAGGATGGTGTGTGGCCTGGAGGGGAACTTCCAAGTGGTTGTATTCCTGTATGTATGCTCCTCTTGTCTTTCTACGTCAGTCTGATTGGTAGCACAGTGTTTAACACTGTTGCTTCACAGCACCAAGGACCGGGTTCGATTCCCGGCATGGGTCACTGTCTGTACGTAGTCTGCATGTTCTCCCCAGGTCTGCGTGGGTTTCCTCCGGGTGCTCAGATTTCCTCCCACAAGTCCCAAAAGACGAGCTTGTTAGGTGAATTGGACATTCTGAATTCTCCCTCAGTGTACCCGAACAGGCACCGGAGTGTGGCGACGAGGGAATTTTCACAGTATCTTTACAGCAGTGTTCATGTAAGCCTACTTGCGCACTAATAAAGATTATTATTTTTATTATTAGATCATAGAAGTCATGGGTTTGGAAGGTCCTGTCTGAGGAGACTTAGTGAGTTCCTGCAGTACATCTTGTAGATGGCACACTGCTGGCACTGTGTGTAGGTGGAGGACGGAGTCAATGTTTGTGAAAGGCGTGCCAATCAAGCAGGCTGCTTTGTCCTGGATGGTGTTGAGTTTCTTGAGTGTTCTTGAAGATACACTCATCCAGGCAAGGGGGAGTATTTCATCACACTCCTGACTTGTGCCTTGTAAATGGTGGACAAGCTGTGGGGACTCACCCCAGGATTCCTAACCTCTAACCTCCTCTTTTAGTCACAATATTTATATGGCTGGTCCAGTTCAGTTTCTGGCCAATGTTAACTGCCAGGATATTGATCGTAGGAGATTCAGCAATGGCAATGTATTAAAGTCAAGGGGTGATAGTTAGATTCCCTCTTGTTGGAGATGGCCGTTGTCTGGCACTTGTGTGGCGCAAATATTATTTGCCACTTGTCAGTCCAAACCAGGATATTGTCCAGGTCTTGCTGTATTTGAATATGGATTGCTTCAGTATCCGAGAAGTCACCAATCGAGCTGAACATTGTGCAATCATCAGTGAACATTCCCACCTTCGATCTCATGATGCAAGGCAGGTCATTGATGATGCAGCTGAAGATGGTTGGGCCCAGGACACTACCCACTCACACCTCACATCTGGAGTTCAGCTCTATTGTCCATGTTTGATCCATCCAAGGCTGTAATGTGGCGAGCAGCTGAGTGACCCTGGCAGAACACAAATTGACCATCAGTGAGCAGGTTATTGTTGGGCAAGTGCCGCTTGATAGCACTGTTGATGACCCCCTCCATCACATGATGAGTAGACTGATGGGGCGATAATTGGCTAGGTTGGATTTATCCTTTTTGTGTAAAGGACATACCTGGACAATTTTCAACATTGCCTGGTATATTCAATATTTAAAGGTTTTCCAGTCTGTCGATTTCACTGCTCCATCAATCTACAATGTTTTGATACCTTGTTGACCCTGTTCAGTTTCAAATAGCTCAGTCAGCCATGCGCTGGCTGTGAAAGAAAGAAAGCAGGGCTAAAGGCCCAGTTAATTGTTACTCTGTTTCATTATTTCCCACAGCTAAAAACGTCATTCCAAAAATCAGAAGCCGGATGGAACTTTTGTCCTTTATGTGGAAACTCCAACAAATGGTACACACCTCGCGCAACCAGATCGGCATTGTTTCCCGGAGGCATCACTTTCTACTGGTATTACAGCAGTGAAATATAATTGTAGAATCCCTGCAGAAGTTCAGTAACGTTTCTCAGCAGACTACTTGCTGAACAGCAGTTAAGTTGGGCTGGTTTAGCACACTGGGCTAAATCACTGGCTTTTAAAGCAGACCAAGGCAGGCTAGCAACACGGTTCAATTCCTGTACCAGCCTCCCCGAACAGGCGCCAGAATGTGGCGACTAGGGGCTTTTCACAGGAACTTCATTTGAAGCCTACTTGTGACAATAAGGAATTTTCATTTTTTTTCATTTTCAAGTTGTTTCATGATAGAAACTCTTTATCGTTGTTTAAATTACTTTTGACAAAACTTCCTTTGGTCGTATAGTAACGTGAATACCTACTGCTAATGGTTTGAGCTATCTCTTTATGAGACTCCTGGCTTCTGGAGCACAGTCTGTATGTCAATCACCAAGCAATGAGTACCTAGGGAATGGTACTTGTAGAATACCTTGAGCATATTTATAACACTTCTGTGGCAGCATTTATACTTTGGGCACCTTGTTTACTTTTCTATTTTATTGCATGGTTGCCTTGTAAACCGATGTTGCAGTTATCAATAAATTACTTTTATGGGGCGTCTTACATGTAATGAAATGTCCTAAGTTGCTTCATGGGCTGGTTTAGCACAATGGGCTAAATGGCTGGCTTTTAAAGAGACCAAGGCAGGCCAGTAGCACGGTTCAATTCCCGTACCAGCCTCCCCGAGCAGGCGCCGGAATGTGGCGACTAGGGGCTTTTCACAGTAACTTCATTTGAAGCCTACTTGTGACAATAAGCGATTTTCATTTCATGGGGGAGTGGTGCACAGTGAACAGGAGAGCACAGCTATGGCACAGGAGAAAAGGTGGAATAGAAAGACAAAGAGAGATATCATGGCAAAGAGAAATTAAATCAGAGGGAGCTATCAGGATAAAGAGCCCAGGCTTAATGTGACAAGATGGTTGAAGGCTCTGTCAGTACTAATGAAAAGAAAAGAAAAAATGTCATTTCGATAGCACCCATCAGGAATTCGGGGCATTCCAAAGCACTTTCCAGTACTTTGTTGGTATTGTTACTATGTTAGGAAGTTGGAGTGAAATGAAAAGTAGCAAATTGGATAAAAAGAAGGATTTAGCTTCATTGAAGAATTGGGAGATGCAGATGAGCCTAATAGCAGGGTGAAATGGATACTTTGTTAAGCAAATTGGAGACTAGCAGTCTAGGAACCCAGATCACAGCCACGACCAGTGCAAAGCATAGCTCTCTGTCGGGAATCGAGCTGCTGTGCAGAAAAGGAAGCAGCAGAATTTTGTTTGTGTGAAACCCCATAAATTCTAATCGAAACAAGAAGAAAGGTTCACAAAAGAAAGCTACAGGTCCAGTCTGGTAATTATTTGCTGGATTTGGCTCATTGTGTTAAAACCTATAGGATGTTGTTTTGGGCAAGGTAAATTTTGGGCAAGTAGATATATTGCGATTGGGGGATAATTTAAGTATTCTGTCTGGGTAACCATTATTTTAGTTTATTGCAAATGATGTTCTTTACTGTTGCCTTTGTTGTTGCGTGTTGTAAAGGTATATTATTTTAATAATTTACAGCAAGTCCTAGCTCACGATTCTCTTCAGGTTAATGTGCATGTTCAGTCAGTAGTTAGGAAGGCAAATGCAATGTTAGCATTCATGTCAAGAGGACTAGAATACAAGACAAGGGATGCACTTCTGAGGCTGTATAAGGCACTAGTCAGACCCCATTTGGCATATTGTAAGCCGTTTTGGGCGCTGTATCGAAGGAAGGATGTGCTGGCCTTGGTAAGGGTCCAGAGGAGGTTCACAAGAATGATCACTGGAATTATGTGCTTGTCATATGAGGAGTGGTTGAGGACCCTGGGTCTGTAATCATTGTAGTTTAGAAGTATGAGCGTGATATTATTGAAACTTACAGGATACTGTGACGCCTAGATAGAGTGGACTAGTAGGAAAAACTGGACCCAGCCTCAGACTAAAGGGATGGTCCTTTAAAGCAAAGATGAGGAGGAATTTCTTCAGCCAGAGGGCGGTGAATCTGTGGAACTCTGCTGCCGAAGGCTGTGGAGGCCAAATCACTGAGTGTCTTTAAGACAGAGATAGATAGGTTCTTGATTAATGAGGGCAGCAAGGGTTATGAAGGTAGGAGAATTGAGATGAGAAAAATATCAGCCATGATTGAATGACGGAGCAGGCCCGATGGGCCTAATTCTGCTCATGTCTTAACAAGATTGACCACGTTCCTCACCAGGTTTTAGCTCTTTTTGCACATTTTTTTCCAAATTGAAAAAATAATTTGTTCAGAGCCGACATTCCAAGTTTCCCTTCTGGGATTTGGGATGCCTCGCACTGAACTTCAAGGGGTTCACAACAGCTATTGCAACGTAACAGAATGGTGTTCTGTGCAATACAAGAGAATATGAGGAAAAGGATTTCACTCTGGGATATTGATCTGGGTAAGGATGCAACAAAGCCACAAAAGGATTTTCAGATGTGGACCAGAATTGAGGAGCAGTGGAGGTCAACAAGTAAATAGCTCAATGGTCTTTGGGGTCATTGTGAGAAGTGGATAGAAGCTGCAGTGTTCTGATTGAAAAGGGTAAGATAATGTGGGGGAATCCAACAAGGAAAGTATTAAACAACTTCAGCCTTGAGGTGATGAAGAGTTGAATAAGGGGCTTTGGTACTGCAATGGGCTTTGGGGCGTAACAGAAGCAAGCAATATTCCAGAGAACAAGCCTACACCTGAAACATCTCTTTACCCATTGTTCTGTTCCGTTTTTTCTTGTCAAACTTTGCTTCCACTCCATAAAGTGCCCTGAAGTTCTCAGATGTGCAGGAATTGCAAATACCAGGTCTTGGCTGCCCATTCATGACTTTAAAAAAAGATCATCATTCAATTGTTTCAAATCGAGTTAGCACCTTGCTTGAACTATTAATTTAATTAATGCCTCTAGACCTGCTCTGTGCTGATATTTATTATTAATTCACTTACTGTTGTATGCATCCTGAGTGAAATGTTTAATGCCTTGCCTCATAGTTTGAAAGAATGCCCTAGTTAAAGAGAATTTAAAACGGAAATACTCATCCATCAATTACTATTTTCCTTTGATTTATTTCAATTATAATTATTTTTCTCTTGAATATGGTCAGTCCACTCTGAATCCTCTCAGTCTTTCTAGCCTGACCCATTCTCACTCTGCTCCTTTTGAGCCTGCTCTGCCATTGCTCTTTATATCCCACCACCGGTCTTGTACTGTTCTCACTCTCGCTGTTGCTCTCGGGCCTGCTCTACCACTGCTCTCAACACCGCAACAGTGATTTGGCTCTGATCTGCGTTTCTCTGCTGACCAAGGAAATCTTGGTTGGAATGTGGAACTCAGTTCACGAAAATTGTCTGGATGCATTCAAGGAGAAGCAAGAAGGAGATAAATAATATGTTGATGGGGTGGAAGGAGGTTTGGGTGGAACCTAAACACTGGCATTGACCTATTGGGTTAAATGGCCTCTTTATATACTTATGTTTTCTGATAAGTTTTAGTTTATAATATTAATAATGCACCTGTGATTTGCCTTGGATGTTTTATTGCATTAAAGATGCTATATGATTGCAAGTTGTTGCTGTTTAATGCAACTGCTGATAATACTAAGCATTAATATAACAGACAGACTATTTATGTACAATTTAGCCAAATGAACTGATGAGGTGTCACGACAATAATCATTGTATCAATTGTACCTCTTGAACAAAAGTAGGTGGAGTTAATCTTAAATTATCCTACAATTACAATGGGCTATATAAAACTTAAAATTGTATCCAGAGCCAATGAACTACTGATACACTCAAGTCTTTCGTTTTGGAACAAAAGTTAATCAATTTTACCTGTGATTTGCTCCTATCAATGTTGGAGCTATAGGCTGCAAATAACTGTGTAGCATGTGATCATCCAAATATTAAGCACTTGTTCCTCTGTTGACGACTGCAACAGTGGTATTAACACTGTTTAAGATGAATGAGTTGACATCTTTGTTAAAATGAAATAAGTCTGCCACAAGTGCATGAACTGTCTCTGTGATAACATTACCAAAGGCACGTTTCATGCCTGCCTGCCTACCAGTCTACCTCTATTTCTGTCTCTATTCCTGTCTCCCTCTCTATCATACTCTCTGTATCGCACTCTCTATCCATGTATCGATCCTTTGGTCCTTATCTTGTATATGGTACACATTTCCTATTGTATTAACTTCTGGAATACTCTCTTATCATACCCCATTGCCAATCCCCCCATTGTTATCAATCATCCTGGGGCGGCATTTTCTGGCCCCTCCCACCAGTGGGATTTTCCAGTCCGCCGGAGCCAATGGATTTTTGCACGGCTCGCCTAATTTTATACCCGTCCTCTGCTACGGCGGGGCTGTAAATATCTCTGACATATATGTCCAGCTGCAGTTCCACTGGCAATATTATAAAATGGTGTGTATAATGTATACTTCCTGCCTGTCATAGTTTCAAATGTCTGTCACACTCTGTGTACCATGCACTAATACAAACTTTTATGTCACTATTTGAAAATCAAGTATGATCAATTAGAGTGGACAGAGAATTCTTCTGGGAACAGAATACCAGAGTTAAGGTGTCTCCAACCTCCTAACTGATTCCCACAAATGAAGTTAGGATCCTGGTTTTCAGCCTGAATGGTAGTTAACCTTTAAAAGAATCAGTCTTTACTTAACATCAATTAGACTTATCTGGACATAATTTCACTTTGCCTGTAGAATTATGCATGATATAACAGTCAATCCATATGCAACACCACAGGACACCGGCTAGCTTTTAAAATAAAATATAGGGGCCTCACGGTAGCATGGTGGTTAGCATCAATGCTTCACAGCTCCAGGGTCCCAGGTTCGATTCCCGGCTGGGTCACTGTCTGTGTGGAGTCTGCACATCCTCCCTGTGTGTGCGTGGGTTTCCTCCGGGTGCTCCGGTTTCCTCCCACAGTCCAAAGATGTGCGGGTTAGGTGGATTGGCCATGCTAAATTGCCTGTAGTGTAAGGTTAATGGGGGGATTGTTGGGTTACGGGTATACGGGTTACGTGGGTTTAAGTAGGGTGATCATTGCTCGGCACAACATCGAGGGCCGAAGGGCCTGTTCTGTGCTGTACTGTTCTATCTAATTCTATCTATCTATCTAAAAGTGAAAGGTCAGGGAATTAACATCACAGTGGTGAACGATGTCTTCTTCTTCTTAAGCAACCCTACGGGGGTGGAGAATGATTTGTTTCCAGTTCGATTGATGGGTTTTGGGATGGTCAATCAATCCAATGCCTGATCCGCAGATTCTGCCACATGTGGGGCAGGTGGTGCTTGGAGGATCGGGTAGATGGGTTCTTTGGAGGTTTGTGTGCACTCTCCAATACCTCAGCTTTCTTCCGCATGACCTTGAAGTCTCCCGAGGTATGAGGTGTCTTTGTGAAGAAGCCCTCTCCATTTTGGTTGGTCCCAAGCTGACTGCATGGTCTCCCATTGGGATGCTGAGCATTTCCGCTATCTACTCGGGAGTCTCCAGCCGCGACTCTGAGTTCTGTGTGGAACAGTTGTTTCGGGAGCCTGGTGTCAGGCATAGGAGCCCGATGTCTCACCAGCGAAACTGGTTTTGAGCAATTAACTCTTGATGCTGGGCATTTTGGCTTGGGAGATGATACTGTTGTTGGACCATCTTTCTTGCCACCAGATTTGGAGGATCTATTGATGGCTTCACTGGTAGAACTTGTCCAGTGCTTTGAAGTGCCTGCTGTAGATTTTCCAAGACTGTGGAGCATATAGCATAGGGCAGCACGGTAGCATGGTGGTTAGCATAAATGCTTCACAGCTCCAGGGTCCCAGGTTCGATTCCCGGCTGGGTCACTGTCTGTGCGGAGTCTGCACGTCCTCCCCGTGTGTGCGTGGGTTTCCTCCGGGTGCTCCGGTTTCCTCCCACAGTCCAAAGATGTGCGGGTTAGGTGGATTGGCCATGCTAAATTGCCCGTAGTGTCCTAAAAAAGTAAGGTTAAGGGGGGAGTTGTTGGGTTACGGGTATAGGGTGGATACGTGGGTTTGAGTAGGGTGATCATGGCTCGGCACAACATCGAGGGCCGAAGGGCCTGTTCTGTGCTGTACTGTTCTATGTTCTATAGCAGTGTAGAGAGCATTGCTGCTTGGCAAACAACGCCTTACTTTCAGATTTGGATGATCCTCCAATTTGGAAGCCGACCCTTCGAATAGAAAATGATTGAGGTTGTTTTGGCCAAGATTTTAAAAAATGTTAGAAGGTATTGATGCGGCGTATGTGCAGAGAAGCTACTTCCTCCAAAACAATGAATGAAGCACGGGGGACGTAATTTTTAAAAATCAGATGCTGGTCGTTTAGCAGAGACATGAGGAAGCACATTTTTCACAAAAGAGCAGTAAAGAAAATATGGAATTCTCTTTCCTAAGCCCTATTATGTATTCTCATGTACTTTCTTGAATTCTGTTCAATTCCCTTTCTTCCAATGTACTGAATGATCTGTTGAGCTGCTTGCAGAAAAATACTTTTCACTGTACCTCGGTACACGTGACAATAAACAAATCCAATCCAATCCAATCCAAAAAGGCTGTACATGCTGGAAAAATTGAAAAATTCAAGACCGAGATGGATAGCTTGATGTTAGATTACAAATGAAAGGAAATGGCACTAAGGCAAACCAACCATGATCTAATTGAATGGTGAAGCAGGCTAAAGGGAATGAATAATGACATTCTCCTGTTCCTATGTATTGACCTGTGAGCAGGATTAGAAGGTGTTTTCTTCCATGAGTAAGGATAACTACTCTCCTTCTTGTTCATATTAAGGCTTTCTTGAAGGTTATTTAAATGGATGGGGAATGGTATTGTAGCTTGTTAACAGGAAATCCCCATAAGCTGGGCTTCACACGTCATGTTTTGCTGCTGGTATTATTCGAGTGGAAAAGATTCAAGTTGCTCCTGTGGGAAGCTGACAACCATTTTTTTTCCTTTGCCCCCCCTAATGCATTATGTATCTTAAATAAACAAACATATCTGACTCAGTCATCTGCATGCCTTTTAGCTCTGCCTGGGACTCAAGGGATCTCGGCGCGTACTTTCCACCACATTTGACGGAATTCAGGATGACTGTTCTGCTGGCAGTGACCTTTTAATGTGTGCTTGGCATATTCATGCTGACTTACTCCCTCCTCTTCTTTTCAGAATGTGTTATCGCTTCCCTATGGTAAGAGAAGGGAACAGTATAGACGCTACACTTGACGAAAATGCAGGGCTGCACTGTTAGGCTGCCTGGCTGCTGAAGCACTCATTACTGGGCACAGGCTTGTGCCGTGCTCCAGTATAAGGTTTTATCATTAAGGTTTGTAAAGGATAGCAGGGATACCATCCATATTATTCCACAAATCGTATGCAGGCGCTAGAAGGCTATGTTCACCACTGTTAAGCAATGTGGGGAAGGGATAAATAAGGTGAATATGGATTAGTTAGCCTCGCATCAGTGGTTAACAAAACAGCTAGAAAGCATAATGAGGGAGAACATCATTGAGCACTTAAAAAAGGTAAGGGCTAATGAGACCCAGTCATGGTGGGTTTGTCGTGCTTGACTAATTTAATTGAATTTTTTGAGGAAATCATTGAGCAGAATAAGAAAGGGAATTAAATGGATGCGATACAATTGATAATGTGCCACGTATAAGAGACTTGTGTGGATTGAAGCCGATGTTATTGAAAGCAAGGCGGTGGCACGGAGTGAGGGGATACCTGACATGAGAAAGGAGGCAAAGAGTAAAAGTGAATGGATGTTTGTCAGATTAGAAGAATGAGGCCACTGGGGTGCCCCAGAGATGTCTGTGCGGAACTCTTTTGTCCTCCATATTCCATGCATAAATAATGTCGGCATAGGTGCAGCGGAATACCATCAGCATTTTTCCAAATGAGAGATTATGGGAAGGGCTGCAGGAGAATACAGGAGGACATGGATTAGAATGATAAGCAGCTGTGCTATGAATACAGTTCAATGATTGTACAAGTAATGTTGTAGATTTTAGGGAAAAAAGGCAGAAAATAAAAATGTACCTGAAATAGGAGCATGGTAGTTTTGCCCAACAGATACACAGATGTAAATTTTCAGCTTCTTCACTTCACCATTGCTCAGTTACCGTGAAACCAGTTGGATTTTCATTCCATTGATTTCAGCAGAATTAGATCAGTTGAATTCTACAATGGACGGGCGGTCTGCTCCAACAGATTACTGCCCCAGAGGTGAAGATGTAAAGTTAACCCTGCATATTCCTAAAAGGAGAATAACAATTGGAAGGAAATGCCATAAAATAGAAATGGGGCTTCTCTGTAGAATCATAATGCCACAGAAGAAGGCCATTCAGTCCATTGACTCCATGTTGTGTCTCTGTAGAGCAGACCATTCAATCCCATTCCTCTGTTCTAACTCCTTATCAACTCCATACTGGCTCCCTGTACAGCAGTTCATTCAGCCCCATTCCCCTCTTCTAACCCCATATCGAAACCATGCTGGCTCTCTGGAGAGCAATCCATTCAGTTTCATTCCCTTGTTCTATCCCCATAGCCCTATCCACCACTTTTGTATTCAGGGCCTATCCAATCTCTTTTTGAAATCATTCCACCTGTTATGCAGTGAATTCCACATGGTGCCTAACAAAGCATCTTCTTCATATTCTTCTCAAAACCTCTTTCCCAAAACCTTAAGTCTATGTCTTCTAGTTGTTGTACCATCAACTAATGGGAATAGTTTCTCTTTGTTTAGCTTTGTCATAATTGGTATGCCTCTGTCAAATCTCCCCTCAATCTCCTTTACTCCTGAACCTCAGTTTCTCCAACCTAACCTTGTAATCTTTCATCCCTGGAATCATTCTGGTAAACCTCCTCTGAGCCATCTCCAGGACCTTCCTAAAGTATGGTAACCAGAACTGGACCCAATATTCTCAGTGATGTTCTAACCAGAACTGTCAAAATGTATTCACCATAAAACCAAGGAGGCAATGTAATTTGCATACCACTGCAGCCAGTCCACAGCAGGTCCGTCTCCCTCGTCCTACATTCATCCCTGGAGCATCTCGACAATAAGGACTCTTTTTTCTTCTTCAAAATTGAGAGCATCCAATTTTTTTTTTCTAATTCGAGGGCAATTTAGCATGGCCAATCAACTTAGTCTGCACATCTTTGGCTTGTGGGGGTGAGATCCACACAGACATGGGAGAATGTGCAAACTCCACGTGGACAGTAACCCGGGGCGGGATAGAACCTGGGTCCTCAGCGCCATGAGGCAGCAGTGCTAACCACTATGCCAATGTGCCGCCCTACAACAACGACTCCTACGTCAGATTCCTATTCATTGACTGCACACCATGACCCCACCCAAGCTCATATCAAAACTCCAAAACCTAGGACTTGGCTCCCCCCTCTCCAACTGGATCCTCGACTGAGTCAGAATACAGGAGGGAGATGGAGAACCTAATGGCATGGTGTAATGACAATAATCTCTCCCTCAACATCAGCAAAATTAAGCCGCTTTTCATTGACTTCAGGAAACAAAGTATCGTACACACCCATGTTTGCGTCAGTGGTGCTGAGCTGGAGATGGTTGATAGCTTCAAATTCCTAGGTATCCACATCGCCAACAATCTGTCCTGGTCCAGCCACGTCGACGCTATGATCAAGAAAACACAGCACCACGTATACTTCCTCAGGAAACTAAGTCAATTCAGCCGGTGCACATTGACTCTTACCAGCTTTTACAGATGCATCATAGAAAGCATCCTAGCTGGCTGCATCGCAGCCTAGTATGGCAACTACTCGACCCAAGACTGTAAGAAACTACGGAGAATCGTGAGTATAGCTCAGGCCATCACGTGAAGGTGCCTCCCCTCCATTGACTCTGTCTACATATCCCGTTGCCATGGGAAAGTGGGCAGCAGAATCAAAGACCCCTCCCACCTGGGTTATTCTCTCTTCCAAACTCTTGCAGGAGATTCAAAAGTCTGAGAACATGCACTAATAATTCAAAAACAGCTTCTTCCCCGTTGCTACCAAACTTCTGAATGACACTCTTGTGGACTGAACGGATCTCTCCATGCATTTTTCCAACCGAGTAGTGCTACATTCCATATGCTTCACCTGTTGTCTATGTATTTGCATTGTGTGTCTATTGTATGTCCCATGTTTTTCATTTATGGAACTGTCTGTCCGGACTGTATGCACAACAATTCTTTTCACTGTAATTCGATTCACGTGACAATAAAACCAAATCCAAATCCAATCCAATGGTGAATCTGCAATCCAGGATGTCTCATTAGGCATTAGTGTTTTATTCAGCATCTTTCATCACTTCAGGTCACTTCAAAATATTTTACAATCATTAAAGATGTGACTGGAATCATTGGTCTAACATCAGCTAATTCTTGCTGATGTCTATCCAAGAACACTGAACACTATGGGCGCGATTCTCCACAAATGCGGAGAGTCGTAAAGGCTGCCGTGAAACTGGCCGCGTTTCACGGCAGCCTCCACGCCCCCTTCCGGGACCCAATTCTCCCCCCCAGGCGGGGCTCGCAGCGCGGCCCCGTGAAGCACGGCATCGCAGGCTTAGCGACCGTCGCTAAGCCTGCGCACCAAGGGTCACGGCGGCTGATACGCACGATGACGTCAGCCGCGCATGCGCGGATTGGACGGCTCCAACCCGCGCATGCGCAGATGACGTCATTATGCATATGCGTCAAACCCGCGCATGCGCGGGCCGTCATGCCCCTCAGCCGCCCCGCGGACTGATCCTGTGGGGCGGCGGAGGAACAAAGAGTGTGCGGGTTTCGGACCTGCTGCCCGCGATCGGTGCCCACCGATCGCGAGCCCATGCCACCCACGGCCGTGTCAATCGGTGCCATGGTTATCCAGAACGGCACTTTGCGGCCGTTTTCACGAACGGTGAGAGCAGGTGTGTTTGCGTTTGTGAAAACGGCCGTAAAGGCCTGGGAACTCAGCCCATCGGCTAGGGGAGAATCGCTGTTCGCCGTAAAAAACGGCGAGCAGCGATTCGTGTCGTGGGACGGCCGTGGGGGGGGGGGGGGGGGGAATAGCGGGAGGTCGGGAAAAATGTCGGGAAGGCCCTCCCGCTATTCTCCGACCCGTCGTGGGCAGCGGAGAATCGCGCCCTATGTGTGGATTTTGGGTGAATGGGATCTTGCTCAGTTGTGATGCCCTTTAATGTTAAATAGCTAACTCTCCCTGTCCAGGCTAACATATAAAAAATGGACAATTGAGGGCAGGAAACATTTTCCAGCACAGCTGATTATGAAACTCTCTCCTAAAATGAAGCAATAAATTCTCGTTCAATTAATAATTTCAAATCTGATATGAATAGATTTCTGTTCGACAAATTAATTAAGGGATTTGGAGCCAAGATGGGTGGAGTTAGGATTCAAATCAGCCATGATCTCATTGAATAATGGAACAGGCTTGAGAGCTGAAATTTTTTATATATTATAGGGCGTCACGGTGGCACAGTGGTTAGCTCAACAGCCTCACAGTGCCAGGGACCCAGGTTTGATTCAGGCTGTCTGTGTGGATATTGTTCCTGTTGTCTGTGTAGATTCCCTCCTGGTGCTATGGTTTGCTCCCACAGTCCAAAGATGTACAGGTTGGGTGGACTGGTCATGCTAAATTAGTGTCCAAAAATTGGGTGGGGTTACAGAGATGGGGCGGGGGATTGGGCATAGGTGGAGTGCTTCGAATGGACACCTTCTGAACTATAGGGATTCTATGATTTCTATGAATATGCATTCTGATAAAGTGGGCTGAATTCTCTGCCTCCCGATATTGGCAGCTAGAATTGCGATCGGGCACAGAATAGCGAGTCATGCAAAAATTGTGATTTACGCCCCGCATTGATTCCAACGCAATGCTCCAGTCCCCCGTTGGCAGGGTCAGTTCAGTTCGTGCCCTGCACCGGCTGGCCCCCATGTAAAACCATCATTTGCATGGATTTAAATCTCATTAGCAGGTTGGACACAAGTATACTCCACCTGTCCGCGATGCTTCACCCCTGTCGGGTGGAGTCACACGAACATGAATTGTTGCAAATATTTACAATCAGGGCCTGGGGTGCTTGCCTGGACCAGGGGGCATATCAAGAATGACTTTGGTGCCCCCCTCGCGATTGGAGTGCCTGGCTCAGACCACCATTGCTGCAGTTTGTGATTTAAATGCACCACGCTGGTGCTACGTGCAGCCTCCTCAGTGTTCACACTGCTGACTGCTCACTGTGTCCCGTGAATTCTCAGAGAGCCTCTGATCATGTGGGAGCCCAGCAGACTGCACCTCTGGAAGCCCTCATACCCCAGCAGTATCATCAAGGGGATGAGCGAGGCCATGCACAGTCGCTGGCACACCAAGTGTTGGCACTCCTCAGGAGCACAGTCCCACTGCAGGAGAAGCAGGGGATTGGCAGAGCTCACCCCAAACAAAGGACACCAGCACAGTGGCATTTGGAACCCTCCCTGGCACACTGCCCCTCTCAGAGCAGGGGACTCACCAGTGACACCCACCACCCAGATCACCAGCTGTTTCCTTCTCGTGAGGCTGACAGCACTGGCTGCCTCTGCCACCTCTTCCCAGACGCTGTTTAGAAGGGTGAGCATTATCCGTTCTCCCAGGGGAAGAGGGTGTCCCTCCTCTCCTCAATGGGTCCACTCCAGACTCTCAAATTCAAGGGGACATGTCTTCTCTGAGCCATGTTCGGGCTGGAATGAGAGTATGTGATGAGTGGAACGCTCATAAGCAGCTCCAGCTTCACAAGTTCCTTAACGCGAAGTCTGGCCCCAGTGAAACTGCCGGCAACAGGGTTGGGAATTGCTTCCAATTCATGCCAGCAGAGTGCTGGCCCACCTCCTGAATCCCAGAGCAAACAGTGCCCCAAACAGGAATGCAAATTGCACACGATTCAGTTCTGGTCGGGACACTTTAGTCTCCCAAACAGATAATTCAGCCCAATACCTCACTCCAAGCCAGGAAAAGGGAAGGAAGAAAATGTTGCCACAATATGAATAGAAATCCTGTCAGAAACAATATGCATCTGTACTTTCTTGGCTAACAGCCCCGACAACGATCAGACCTTTAGGTTGTATTAGACATTGCAAAGCTTTTGTACAATTTGACACACACTACAGACTGTTTAACGAACCACAACAGGAGGTACGTTAGATGACACGATGATTAAATATAATTTAAACTCGTCTTCAGGACAGTATTCTGTGTTGGTAAAATATCCATGGCAGTTCAATATGAGAAATGCTTGCAGACATAATTAATTTAATGGAATATGATCTGTGGTATTCATTACTTTTGTAACATGCTTATCATATTTGCACCTCAGCGCTGATCTGAAGTTGATTTTGCCAGAAGTACCAAAAGAAAAATCAGTAACTTTATATGAATGTTGCCAAAAAATAGGAATCAGGAATTAAATCAATGAGTGATGTCAGGCATAATAACTATAAAGCCATGCGCTTAAAGGAGCTACAGGCAAATTCCATGGAGTGTTTTACTTAAATAATCAATATTGTATATACATCATATCTTTCGATTGATCCTATTGTTAAATAACAAAGCGTATAATCCAATTAAAATGAGTTGCTATACCAGACAATAGCTTATATTTATAAGACACCTTTAATGCACTAAATTATCCCAGGCACTCCACAGGAACACTATAGTGCAAAATTTGGCAGTGAGCCACATATGGAAACAAGAGCTTGGTCAAAGAGGGAAATGTAGGTGTAGATGTAGATGATGATGTAGATGATGGATGAACCAGACTTTGTGTGAATAAGGACATGAGCATTAACATTTTTGGATAATTTCACATTTAAACTTGGTAGAATGTGGGAGATAGGCTCAGAGTGCATTAGACTGAGAACAGGACCAGAGGAAGACCATATACTCCACCATTCAATATGACAATGGCTAATCTTCAGCCTGTGAACAGAATTTTATTTTTTTTAATAGTTCTGAAGATATTGTGTTGGTCTGTGAAAAGTTGAGAATGTCTGTCTATGTATGTGACGAACATAATTAAGCTGGGAGCGGAGCGTCTATGTAATTGAGACTATGAAATGAGATTGCTGTGAAAAGCAGGCATTTGAAGTGAATATGGCCCACAAGTAAACACAACCTTGGTATGAATTTGACTTAGGAGATAAGTGATGGTTTGAACTTTTAGCTGTTGAATTTCAAGGGAGGTAAGAATGAATTTACAACCTAACAATGGTCATAATAAATAAGGCAAGGTTATTAAATTTTATTTTACCCAAAAGTTGTCAACATAGGGAAACATGAAAGTGGTATTATATCCTGGGAAAGGTACATTTCAAAGAAGGATAAGGACAATTAGAAAACTATGAAAGAGGAAAAAATATATTTTAAACAAGGTTGGAAGAATGCTGGATGTGGCTATGTAAGGTCTCCTGACAAGAGTGCTGTGCTAGGACAGAACTGGAAGCAGTCGTCAACCACCCCACGAAGTGGCCTCCTTGTTCCAGAAAACAGAGTTTTATTTAACTCCTTAGACTTCCAAAGTTGAGTTAGAGAGAGCGAGAGAAAAAGAGAAGCTCAATGACTTATCTTTCCTGTAGCAATAGTGGATTGCACCTTGTGATAATATTTCTGTATTTTTTAATAGATTTAATCTATAGGAACTGTTGCCTAAAGGGATATTTATTTGTGAGTCTAACTAAATGGATTTGTTTTTGGTAGGGGGGGGGGAGGGGGGGGGGGGGGGGGGGGGGGGGGGAAATGTCCTGTATGGCCTATTTAAACGGTATAAATGTAATCTTGTGTGTTAGGTTTTACGCTGTCCTAAATTCTAATGAAACGTATACATGAGTTGGACAATTATAAATCGGGTCATTGAAGGGATTTCCGGAGCGTTGGCGAGCATGCAATTCTGTCGTCTGGGTTCCTTTCCCAGGATCAACATTAAGTGTAATAATGGCTATCTCTTCTAGTACAGAAAGTTCATCGGTATTTGCTGCCAAGAAGACATCAGTTATGTCTATAACAGATCAATCAGATACTTTGATGTTTATGGGATTAGAAACATTTCTTGATGGCAACACTGACTGCTGGAGTTTCTCTCAATTCCTCAAGTGGTCCACGTGTTTACGAACAATCTAACCCTCCACATCCACTTGGTATGAAATGGGTCTGGTCTTCGAGACAATAATTCTGGGGATCTAACTTGATCCGCCCACAAAGTTTCTCACATATTCGGCTTCATTTACCATAAATGTCCATGCTGTACTATGTGACTCATGGCCTGCTTTCCGATTACTTTGGATGGCCTGTACCCTCCCCGTCAAATTTGTAAACATGAGGCTCAGTCTCGTTCTTTGATGATGTGTCATTAGCAGCTCTGTTGTTGTATGGGAGTGGTACAATAGTTGAGGAGGAATCATGAGCCTCTGTTTTCTAAGGTTGTACCTGATTCTTTCTGGAGGCCACACTTGAAAGTTTGGACAGCTCTCTCGGCTAATTCATTTGATGCTGGGTGGTAAGGTGCAGTTCTGAACTGTATACATCTCTCAATAGAACGGAGAAGGATGAGGGGCGACTTGATAAAGGTTTATAAGATGATCAGGGGAATAGATAGAGTAGACAGTCAGATACATTTTCCATGGATAGAACAAATCATTACAAGGGGACATAAATTTAAGGTGAATGGTGGAAGATATAGGGGGGATGTCAGAGGTAGGTTCTTTACCCAGAGAGTAGTGGGGGCATGGAATGCACTGCCTGTGGAAGTGGTTGAGTCGGAAACATTCGGGACCTTCAAGCGGCTATTGGATAGGCACTTGGATTATGGTAGAATGATGGGGTGTAGATTAATTTGTTCTTAATCAAGGACAAAAGTTTGGCACAACATCGTGGGCTGAAGGGCCTGTTCTGTGCTGTATTTTTCTATGTTCTATGTTCTATGTATAGTACATTAGGATTGGTGAAGTTCTGAAATTTAGCACTTGTAAATATGGTTTTGTCTGATACCGTGATTTCAGGTAATCTGGCATAATCTATTGATGGCAGCATGCAATGTAGGTCTTCACCTCACAAATCTCCATCCATTGGCGTGTGCGTCGATCATGAACAAAAATATTATGCCCAGGAATGGACCAACATAATTGATCTTGATTCATGCACATGGCTGGTCAGGCCATTCCCAACGGTACAGTGGGGCTGTAGCAGGCAACCTTTGTAGCAGTTGTCAATGTTGACAGTGCTTGACTAGCTTCTCGATTTCAACATCAAGACAAGACTACCACATATAACCCTCGGCAAACATCTTCATCTCAGCGATGCCAGGATGAGCAACGTATGATTCACTTAGGAGTAGCTCTCTGCCTGGTACAGGAATGACTGCTTGGCTCCCCAGAGTATGATGCCATCCTGACAACTCAATTAATTCATTCGGGCAGAAAGTAGTTTAATTTCCTCCGAAACGTGCTCATTTATCTATCCTATAATTATTTTGTCTCTCACTTTGAACAGAAGTGGATCTCGATTGGTCCCGTTCCTGATCTGCTTCGCCAAGACTGGCAATGTGTCTAAAAAAATTGATGCCAAGATGATGTCTTGTGGGACTGGAGTATATGTGATATCTACCCTTTCTTGCAAGGGAAGGCAGCACATTCATTATCGCTGGTCCAAGTTAGTGCTTGAAAGTATATTCGTAGGCAGACAGAATGAATGGTCATTGTTGAATTCTTGCCAAGGCTATCGACCAGTTAGCTTTTCCCTCTTTGATGAGGCCCAACAGTGGCTTGTGATCCAACATGATGGTCCAGTGTCTCCCATTTAAGTACTTGTGGAATTTCTTGACCCCGAAGACAATTGATAGTCCTTCCTTCTCGATTTGTGAGTCACCTTTTACAGCCTCTGAGAGGATTCTTGACGCATGCCATATCGGCCTTGCAGAGACGTTGTCCATCTCATGGACAGTACGAAGTCTTACAACACCAGGTTAAAGTCCAACAGGTTTGTTTCAAACACTAGCTTTCAGAGCACTGCTCCTTCCTCATCACATCATCTCATGGACGACACTTTGCCAATGCTTTGTGGAGAGGTGTCACAGGACAATACCAGTTCTTCAGATGGGTCAAAGTGTACTAACAGGTTTGAGGACTGCAGCAATTGCTTTTCTATATTGAAAGCTTCCTCCTAAAACAATGGTGTTTTGTTAGCAGAATATGAAAGGCTAGCCAGTAGCTTTGATATGTTTATTAAAAAAAACATTTTTAGCAGCTTGCCATCTCCAAAAACAATTTGAGTTCAGTTCTGTTTGTGGGAGCAGACTCCTCCTTTTATCACCTTGGCCTTGTCTTCCATGGGTGTAATCGTTGAGCATCCACACTGTGGTTTGAAAAATACATTTCTCTTTCTGGAGGTGAACTGCAACCTCTTGAAACATCTTTAACACCTCTTCTAAATTTGTAAGATGTTTGGCCTTTGTTGATGCACTTATAAGGACATCATAAAGGTAAACTATAACCTGTGGTAGTCCATGTAGCAAACTCTCTGTTGCCCTTTGGAATATTGCACATGCTGAAGACATACCAAAAAGTAGGCACATGTTCTGGAATAGGTCTTTTTGAGTGTTTATCATAATATACCTCTCGGATTAATTATCTAATTCAAATTCCTGGTAAGCGTGATTCCTATAATGCTTTGTGTAATATTGACCTCCATTCAAGCTTTGCATATAGGTCTTTAATTCCTGAATATTGGTATTGATCCAGCTTGGTGGCCTGATTACCTGTAAGCTTATAATTGCTGCAAATGCTGATGCTCTTGTCCAGTTTCAATGCGGGGATTATAGGCGCTAACCATTCGGAGAACTCAACTGACTGGGTGATGCCTAGTTCTTCCAACCTGTTTAACTCAGGAAGTATCCACTGGGTGGTCACTCCCCCATCATGTAGGGCATCGTGTTTCCTTTCCTAAAGAGAGAACATTAGTAATCCATTGTTTTCTTTCAACAGTGGTTATCATTAGACTTTTAATTTAAGATTTCTATTTAATTTAAATTCCACTATTTACCATGGATTTGAACCTAGGTCCCCAATAATCTCTGGACTACTAGTCCTGTGACAATGCCCACACTTTCCCACAGCGATGGCAGGTATATCTGATCAGAACCTCATCTCAGGGTCAAATCTGACACCAGGGGCTAGATTCTCCACGCCCCTATGCCAAAATCGGGAACCTCGTGAGGCAGCTGCGGGACTCAGTCTGGGGCCGCCACAGTCGGGGGATGGCCGATTGGGGATAGTGGGGGTTGGGGGGGGGGGGGGGGGCTTCATTCAGGGCTGGGGCAATGTGGGCAGGCGGTCCGGGGCGTGCGAGCGGCCAATGTGGGGCGCTACTTTGCCAGTCCAGGTCCGTGGGCTGAATCCGCCATGGAGCGTAGTGCGGCCGCTTCAGGCTACCGCCGTGCGCATGCACGGCCTCTGACCAGGAAGTGCTGGGGGCCGTATCGGCAGCCAGAGCTGCGAGATCTGCGACGGCTCCCTGCTAGGCCCCAGCAAAACGGGGAATCTGGGGCCTTTTGATGTAAATGACCACCGTTTTCACGACGGCGTGAAGACTTAGTCCCAAAAACGGAGAATCCAGCCCCAGGATTGCAACAAATCTGTTTCAGAGTCACCTTTCAGGCATACTCTGGGGACAAGACATTTGTCCACCAAAATTGGCCTAATTTTGCCTGTTTTACATCCATAAAATCGCTGCAACACAGTTCGACTTCTAATCCTTTTATTCAAAAAATAATTATGATTTCATCTGTGGCACTTTAAGTAGAACAGCAACGGTTTTGCAAAAATTATATTCAGTGATTTATCCCGGTTCTGACACAAAATGGATGATTTTGCTACCAAATGGATGATTTTTGCGAAAAGGATACGCATCGTTCAAATAGTTGAAGATTATGCAATTTTCTAATCTATTCATTCTTTTAATAAATGATTCACCTTGTTGCAAAGACATCTCCATTATAACATTCACGCTGCTATTTGAGCTGTTCAGTTGGTTTTACCAATGAAGAAAAGTACTGTACCTTCAAAATAAGCATTCAATCCAGACCAGCCATGTGTTATTAAGTTAGTCCCTAACATTGGCACCAATGAATATTAGTCATAGCCACAAAAGGATGGTCCAAACAGACTAAATTAGTTTTGTGACAGCTTAATAGAAAACAGAAGCGGAAGAAAGATAAAAACAAGGGATATTTCAGGCAAAGCACATAATCAAGCTGTGCCTATTATTCCTACCTGTTGTTTTTGAGCGAGCCGCAAAACATTTTGGCGGGATAATAACTATTCATAAGCTGCAATTTCATTTGCAAGGCTAAAATAACGAAGTAAGGCCGGTGAAGAAACATTGACCTAAAATGATTTTAACAGCTATGCAATAAAATATTAAATGATCAAGAAGCTTAAAAGCTCATACTTAATATATGCAGGAAGCCGAAAAGCTTTGGTCAAATAGACTCACTTTTGTCTAAGTCTGTGGTACACACAGCAAGTATCTCAATTAGTGGTGTCATACAAATTGCTTTATGTAATGGGTTCTCACCTGTAGACGTTCATGAATGTGATTTCCTTTCCTATTCGCTTGGCTGAGCATTCAGCAGGTGTAAAAATGCAGAATCCTGTTTTGTACCAGGTAAAAGATGACCTGGCAGATGTCTTTAAAGTATTAGAAGGGTTTGAAGGTTTAGAAGGGGCAGCACAGTGGTTAGCACTGTTGCTTCACAGCACCAGGGTCTCATCTTGGGTCACTATCTGTGCGGAGTCTGCACGTTCTCCCCGTTTTCCCTGTGTATGCGTGGGTTTCCTCCTGGTCTCCGATTTCCTCCCACAAGTCCTGAAGTTTATGCTGTTAGGCAATTTTGATATTCTGAATTCTCCCTCAGTGTAGCCGAACAGGTGCCGAAGAGCGGCGACTAGGGGTTTTTCACAGTAACTTCATTGCAGTGTTAATGTAAGCCTACTTGTGACAATAAAGATTATTATTATGATTGTCTAGGTACCAGAGGAAATGCCCAGTATGGAATTCAGGAGAGTCCTCTTTACCCAAAGAGGTATTCCCGAGGAATAGTTCAGGGGTAGAACATAGATAAGGCCATAAGACAGAGGAGCAGAATTAGGCCATTCAATCATGGTTGAAATGTTTTTCACCCCCATTCTCCTACCTTCCCCCCATAATCTCTGATCCCCTTATTAATCAAGAACCTATCTATCTCTGTATTAAAGATACTCGGTGATTTGGACTCCACACCATCTGACTCAAGAAAGGATTGTTCCTTCAGCCTGAGGCTGTGCCCTCAGGTTCTAGTTTCTCCTACTCCTGGAAATATCCTCTCTATGTTCACTCTATCTAGGCCTCTCAGTATTCTGTAAGATGCATTGAAGAGGAAGCTAGATAAGCATGAGCGTCAAAATAATATAAAGATATAGATGAAAGAAGGAGACACATGTGGCGCAATCCCAATATGGATCAGTTGATCACAATGGCCTGTTCCAGGCAGCATACTTAATGGACAGAATCTTATTGAAGGTGAGCTTTCCCAAAGAATATTTGGAAAGTGAAAAGTGTTTACCACATTAAGGTGTTGGCGATTTGAGCATTTTTCAAACTACGAAAGAAAAACTCCTATAATAAAAGTAAAATACTGTGGATGCTGGAAATATGGAAACAGAAAATGCTAGAAAACCTCAGCAGGTCTGGCAGCAGCTGTGGACAAGTCTGTATGACTCTTCAGAGCTAAAGAAAGGGGAAAATGGGATGGATTTTATCCTGTTTAAGAGGGGGTAAATCAGGTGGAGCAATGTGGATGGTCAGTGGTAGGTAGGAGCTGGGAGATATGCAACCAAGGTATGCAGGGCACAAGGCAGATGAAGCGTTTATGGTAGTGTGAAGGATTATAGAAGGTGCTGATAGTGGCTTTAAGGTAAGGTAGCAGAATATGTTAATGGAGAACAAAGTTCAGTGATCAGTGAAAGCAAAACTTAAGAACAAGTGACAGATGGTCCAGTGGGAAAAAGGGGCGGTGTGTTGGGACACAACATTTTTTGAATGTTAAATTCTGACTTGTCACATCAACAACATTATGTATGTAAGGAGCCATGGGTCCAGTAATTTATGAGGGTTTCAAGGCTGACTGTTAGTGGTCAGGATAGCTGGTAACATGGAGAATACAGAGAGGAGGAAAAGGGGAGGATTTATTCCGTGGAGAGAGCTTGTTTTGAATAAGACTATAGTTGTGGGGGGTGGGGGGAGGTCGAGAAGATCACTAAAGGTGATATTTGCAGAGGACTGGAATCATGAGTTGCCAATGGACTGAGGAGGGAATGTAGAATAGATCACAGGATGGGCAGCTGATTGATGGGAAATAGGCAGGTCATGGCAGGTTAGCTCCTCCTCCACCTGGTCCACAAGTCGCGCTGTAAAAACATTTACCTGTTGGATCCTATAGGTCTTGTCTCCATTCGGTTGTCTGGTTTCCTGGGTTGTTTTTGGAGCTTTGCTATGTTCAAATTGGTTGTTAACTTACCGACATTGCCCAGTGACTACACTTCAAAAATAATTCATTGTTTGTCAAATGCTATGGGATGTCCTAAGATTGTAAAGGCACACGATAAATGCAATGCGTTTCTTTTATCATTCCAACATAATGGATATGCTATTTTAACAGAAATATATATTTTGATTTGTGAATAAGTCCAAATAAAGCACATTCTAAAATATTTGTATTGATTTGATAGCTTAGACTAAATAAAATAAATGATTTAAGAATTGTGTGTCGTACTATATTTATGGAGTGTCAGTGTGTATTAACTTTTCTCTCTTCATTCGCGACCGCCGGCATTTCTTGAGGCTTCTATGTGGCAAAAAACAACAAAAAACCATTGACATTTAACAAAAAAAAACAGCCTCAAAGCACAGTAGCCAATAAGGCCTTGTTGTCATATTCAACAGTAAAAATGAAAAGAGCCACTGAAGTAACAGAAATTGTGTCACTGATTTTGGGTTCCTGGCAGATGGGTTCAGTCAGAAAGCCTCAGAGAGCTGGCCTTAATGGATGTGATGAGATCAGCTCTTCCCATCATAATAGAGTTCCAATACATGAGAAATAATCATCAAGTGGCCGATGAGGGATGGGATTGAAGCAATGGGGGAGCAGTTTCCTGCTAGTTCGCAGCTCTTAAAGAGCCACTGGTCTGATTCCTTTTTATTGTGATGGAGAAGATTATTAAATCACTCTCAATGTTTGCAGTGCAAAAATTTGCACTATGGATTGAGTACAATATGCTATTAGTGAAAGATAGGTAAATGTGTTCTGGTCGATGTCAGAAGGGAGGATGTTTTAAATTGACATGAGGAGGGGGTAGGTTTTTGGTACAGGTTAAAACAGTTGAAACTGCCAGGGTGTTGGAAAGTTGATGGGATCCCGTTGACTTTTATTTTTAACTTGAGCGCAATCTACAGAGTCAGAGAGCAGCCTGGTGCCCTTCGCTGAGGCGCTGAATGGCGAGATTTTCCTCAGTCCTCAACAAGGTGACTGTCTGAGTGTGTAGGCCATTGATGAGGGTCAGCTGGTACTTGGTCGGCTGCCCTATCCGGTGGCCCATACAGCTGGCCACTCTTCCTATGGATGTAAACATCTGCTCAAAGGCCTGGGGGCATCATGGCGGTCAAGCTGGGGACTGACTCCTCCAATCTCTCTCAAATAGTTTGAGCTAATTCTAGAAAGGCTGACATAACCTCATGTGTTTTCTGCTGCTGCTCCACAGTTGCCCTCTTCACTAATTGAGAAACCTGGGAAGTCAAATAATGCAGTGGTTGGATTTTAAAAAATGACTGCCAATACTCACAGCTGAAAGTTTTGTGTTCCCACTGCTGGACTCCCTACCACATCCTTCTACTCCCATTCCACTGCCATTGGGACACCCATCAATCATGGCTTTGCAGCCGGTTCCCGGCTCTATGAGGCCCTGTCCTATCATTTTGATGGCATAAACCACACCCGCTCATTTTGTTTTGGCAAAGAGGCTCAAGATTCCATGAGAAAACTGGTCTGTGCAACTGGAGATTTGCAGACCAGTTTTCTGTCTGAGCCTGACATTTTGCCAAATTCTGGTAAGATTCTGTCCAGTTTGTCCAAATGTGCCTGTGCTCAGACTGGGACTCCTCAGACTGGATGTTAACTGGGATTTAGTTCGCATAGCCATTACCACCTGCCAGGTTATAATGCAATATAGAGACAATGGGCGGGATCCTCTCACCCCGGGGCCGGGCCGGAGAATCGCCCCGACCGGCGCAAATTGTGCCACGCCACCCCGACACCGAGACATGATTCTCCGGAGAGCGGAGAATCGGTGCCATTGGCGCAGGCGCAGTCGGCGCAGCGCCAGTCAAGGGCCTCTCTACGGGGCCCTCCCGGTGATTCTCCACCCAGGATGGTCATACAAAAAAAACCCGAGTCCATTCCAACCTGGTCTTATCCGGCGGATCGGTGCCCACCAATCGGCGGGCCGGCCTCTCGGCTGGGCACCTCCTTTGTTCCGTGCCTGCACCTCCATGTTGCGTCGGGGCCGGCGTGGAGAAGGGAGACACCGCGCATGTGCGGCAATCGCGCCGGTCCCACTGCGCATGCGCAGACCCGCGGCGCCCATCTGACGCCGAGATCGGCAGCTGGAGCGGCATGGGTCACTCCAGTGCCATTCTGGCCCCCTGTAGGGGTCAGAATTGCTGATCCTAAGGCCATGTTGACGTCATCGGGAAACGCGATGGTTTTTACGAGGGCATCAAGTATCTTGTCAAACACAAATCTTGTAATACTTGACTTCATTCCATGCAGCTACTAAAAACAACATACATTCTATATATTAATAAACATACACAACTGAGGTGTAGTGAGGTTGCGGGTGATGCTGTGGGTCTGGAGTCACATGTAGGCCAGACAAGGAAAGGATGGCAGATTTCTTTCCCTAAAGGACCAGATGACTTTTTACAAAGTGAAGCAGATGGGTTTTTACAACAATCGACAATGGTTTCATGGTCATCATTAGGCTTTTAATTCCAGATTTGTATTGAGCTCAAATTTAACCATCTGTCATGGTGGGATTCGAACCTGGGTCCGCAGAACATTACTCTGGGTCTCTGAATTACTGGCCCAGCCAGGGCGGAGAATTTGGTGCTCAATCAGATCTCCCATTCACTTATGCAGGACTGGAGACTTCCACTGCCATGAATTGATGGGAAATCCTGCCCTATTCTAAATTATTTGAAGAAGTAGAGGTAATTTGGCCCAGTCAACAGTTACTGAAACAAACTTTGTGCCATTTGTTGGGTGGGCTGAAAATCAGCTCTTTTTCAATGACAAACAGCAACCCTTTAAGAGTTGCTGGACCTCCCTCCCCACTGCCCATCAAGCACACAGATCCTTGGTCTATTGCTTTTCCAGGAGGATCTCACGATGGGAGGCAGGGGGCATGGCTTCATCAGCAATAGTTGCAGAAACCAGACTGGTCTCTAAGCAACCATCGATCAAGATTTTAAAACCATTTGTGCGGATTATTAGAGAAGAAAAATATCTTGATAGCTGCCCAGTTACAAGGAATTGACTTACATATTGGGCACGATTCAGCAGCTCGTTGCGCCTGACTTGGAGTTGGGACAAGGCAGTAGAATCTTGCAAGAGGCCTTCATCGGGAATCGCGACGCTCAGAACATCTCGGGAGATTCTACGGAATTTCGCAGTGGGCCACAATCTGGACTTCAGTCACGCTGGAAAATTTCCAAGCGTGCATATTTAGGCTCGCCCAATTCACCCAAGCTCCGGATTCATCAGCTTCACCAGCAAGCCCTCAACTTGGCATCGTTTGATACTGTTCACAAAGTTGTGGTGGTCTCGCTGGGAAGCTGAGGTCTCCAGGTGGTCGGGCACTGGGCATGGTGATAAGCTGGCACTCCCCATGGCATCTGGGCACATTGGCACTACCAGCCTGGCACTTTGGTGCTGCCACCTGGGCACTGGCACTTCCAGGGTTTTCAGGTGGCACTGTCAGGATAGCAGTGCACTGCCAGGCTGCCAGGCTTGCAGTGCCAAGGTGCCCAGGTGCCAGGTTTCCCCTGCTTTTCCCATAAGAGGTGGGATGAGGGAGTACTCAAGTTCCCAGAAGAGGTAAGTTAGGTGAAGGGGGGGGGAGGACCTTGAAGCCACAGTGGGGGTCGACAGGCCGGGGTTACCTTTAAAAAATCGTCCCAATCCGTGATAGACTTCCTGCACTGGTGAGTTGAGCTCGTCAGTGCAGTAAATGACGTAAAGAGTGACCTTGATGGGGAGTTCCTTGCCGAGGCCAAAGAAAAATGGGAAAATGGAGTTGAATAGCAGGGAATTAATGCCAGGAAACTCCTCTAAAAGTGCTGTCCAACAGACTTTCCTTTTTATCCACTGACTTGTGCCCATTCATGTTGCTGGATCTAATGCCAGCTCAATGTTTATGGAATCACAGAATCCCTACAGAGCACACGGAGGCCATTCAGCCCATCGGGCCACCACTGACCCTCCAAAAGAGTACTCTACCTAATCCCACCACCCCACCCCATCCCCACAATCCCATGCATTGATCACGGCCAATCCACCCAACCTACATTTGGAGAGTAAGGGGCAATTGAGCACGGCCAATCCAACTAACCTGCACATCTTTGAACTGTGGGAGGAAACCGGGGCACCCGGACGAAATCCACGCCGACACAAGGACTGTCACCCAAAGTCGGAATCAAACCCGGGTTCCTGTGAGACAGCAGTGCTAACCACTGTACCACCCATTCATGGAACGAAAGCCCTTTCTATCCATGTTAACTTTCAGTTTGATGTGAGGAGGCTGCATGATCTGACAAGTGCCATATTTCCCTTTCTGAACTTTTACTAATCCGACGACTCTTGTAAAATGTCTATGATGCCTCCATTCCACTAGTGTTATGTATCTGGGAATACATTCTTGCTGGGTCTGCGTCACATGATGTGTATGATGTCTTTGACCAGATCACCATCTTGATTGTATGAGCAGCATCTTTAATAAACCTCTCATCGTCTTCTACAAGAATCCAGAGTGTGGGTACCTCCATACCTTTTCTCTGTGCATCAACCAAAAAATATAACAACTGGGAAACTGATAATGATGGTATCTATTAACTGCATGAGGTGTAACTACAGAAAATTAGCACTGTGCCATTTAGCTCTACTTCCCAGCAATCCATTGCAACTTCTCATCGCTTGGCATGAGCAACTGGGTGAAGTGGAGCAGTTGGGAAAGGGAGAGAGGGAATGGTTACCATTAAGAGCCAAGAAAAAGTAACAAAATATCGGGCCGGGTTTTCCAGCCATTCCCACTGGCGGGATCTTTGGGTCCCAATGACGGTGACCCCCTGTCATGTGTTCCCCAGCGGCGGAAGGTGGGAAAAATGGGAAACCTTGTTGACAGTGGTGGGCCGCCTCTGCCACCTCAAAAAACACATCTCGAGGGGGTGCAGAAAATTTCCCCCATCATGTTTCCATGTCTAGTTTCATATAATGAGATGATAGTCCTGATCAGGAGCAAGCCCAGTGAATTGTAAAGGTGAAATTTGGAAACCTCACAGCTGTACATTCTGACAAATACTCATTGTTTCAGGTCTTGCTGCGTAGATGGCAGCTAGACAGATTTTCGTAGGATCACAGAACCTTTACAGTGCAGAAGGAGGACATTCGGCCCATTGAGTCTGCTCTGGCTCTCTGAAAGAGCAGTCGACCCAGCCCCTCGCCCTTGCCTTCTCCCCGTAACCTTGCACATTCTCTCTTTTCAGATAATAATCCAATTCCCTTTTGAATTCTTCGATTGAATCAGCATCCACCAACGCCCTTACAGGAAGTTTGTTCCAGACTTCAATGACCCTCTGGAAGCAAATCTCTTTCTTCACATCCCTTCTAATCCTTTTGCCCATTATTTTGAAGCTGTGCTCTCAAGTTCTTGATGCTCTTTTGGGTGGGAACAGTTGCTCACTATTGACCCTATCACCCCTCAGGATCTTGAATACCTCGATCAAGTCTCCTTTCAGTTTTCTTTTCTCCAAGAAAAACAGACCTCTCCAATCTATCCACGTAGTTGAAGTTGTTTATCCCCAGAATCATTCTTGTGAATCTCCAAAGCCTTCACATCCTTCCTCAAGGATGATGTGCAGATGCCGGTGTTGGACTGGGGTGGCTTAGTAAAAGTCTTACAACACCAGGTTAATGTCCAACAGATTTGTTTCAAATCAGTAGCTTTTGGAGCGCAGCTCTTTCCTCAGGTGAATCATATTCACCTCAGGAAGGAGCTGCGCTCGGAAAGCTAGTGATTCAAAACAAAGCTGTTGGACTTTAACATGGTGTTGTCAGACTTCTTACTGTTCCTCAAGTATGATGGCCAGAACGGGAAACAGTTTCCTTTGATAACTTTTGATCATCTATTTAATGCATTTTATATTTATAATATGGACTGGAGTACTGAGAAGGCTTAAACTCAAAAAGTTTATTCAATAAAGAAAAGCAAGGCCGCAACCATGGCAGGCCGTGCACCCAGTCCCAACCGGAACCATCCGAAGATTCCGGTTCCAATCCTGGCCGGTTTTTATCTGTTTGATTCAATTGGCCCCGCTGTTAGGCCTCCTCCCCTCAGCAGTGGAACCCATGTTCCACGAGCCGCAGGGAGAGATCAATCAGGCCATTCCGGTGGATTTTGTGGCCATTATTGAAATATTAGTATGGATACCCTTCAACATCAGGGGGTAGAGTTTCCACCTTAAGTGCCATCGGTGATTTTGGTGTAAATTGCACCCAAAACTGTGCCTGCTTTGAAAAAAGTTTTCCCCACTCAGTTTCTGTTCAAACTTATTTGCATATCACCAAATGCAAAATCTGACATAAACCCGAGCATTTACAGTTTTACAAAAAACTTCTTTGTACATTTAAGATTGGCAAATTGGTGAAGTTTGATGAAAGCAGCTGCAAATGGGTTTGTCACAAAAGATAAACATTTTAAATCCCAGTGCCAATCCAGCATCGCTGAGTGAAACTATTTAAAATGAATGGAAGTGGCTTTTAAAATAGATGTCATTTTTTCTCATTATATTGGGGCACAATTTCTGAGTGCATTCAGGCAAAAGTTGCATTCAGAATCATAGAATCCCCACAGTGCAGAAGGAGGCCATTTAGCCCATCACCAACTCTTCAAGAGAGCACCCTACCTAGGCCCACTCCCCCTCCCTATCCCTGTAACCCCACCAAAGACTTTGGACACAAAGGGGAAATTTGTCATGGCCAATCCTCCTAACCTGCACATCTTTGGACTGTGGGTGGAAACCGGAGCACCCGGAGGAAACCCACGCACACACAGGGAGAACGTGCAAACTCCGCACAGTCACCCAAGGCAGAAATCGAACCCGGTGCCCCTGGCGCAGTGAGGCAGCAGTGTTAACTACTGTGCAGCCCAAATCATTTGAAAGTTTTAAAAATGTATCTTTTATCCATTGAGGCCAATGAGCATGATTTTCAAAACCTCCAATGGTGACTACTACATTCTGAAGGCGTGGTCAGACATGTCGGTGTGGCCTGCTTCCTGTGCAGTCTTTTTAAAACTAGCACCAAAAATGTGGAAAGTCACGATGCCCTGATCGCAACGTACAATTCAAATTCCACCATATCTTGCAGTGGTTATGTTGAGTTCAGCTGAATTGTGCCAAAATAACACAATTGAGCAGAAACTCCAAGCTGAGATGTGGCGCTGACATAAATCTCAGTAGGAAGGATCCGTAGAGGTTAATTAGTGAAATGAAAGTACCCAGCATACCCGGGCAAGGGATTCTCCACGGGTCCAGTGCACCAGATGGTTGGGAAACAAACAGAGAAGTCACCAAGTATGATGACCTTCAAGAACTTCAGCAATAACTTCAAACCAATTAACAACTGTTGAGGAAAAATGTAAGATAACAACAAAACTATCAACAGCAAGAATTACTGATCTGCAGGCTGTCTGAAGGGATAGCAATATCACATGTTCGACAAAGATTAGAGGACTTGAGATCTGTGAATCCTGCTGAAAACTAAACACCAAAATCGGCAAACTGGCAGAAGCTAGAATCCCTTGAAAATAAATGTTATCCTTTGATCCTGTGATTGAGGTGGGAAAATCTTCTGTTAACTGAAGAAAATCAACGCATCATAAAACTAAAAGAGTTTGTACTTCGCAGGCAAAACTTAGCAATGTACACAATGTACCAGCCAGCCTTCAGTACAATTTGGGGAATAACACCAAGAGGAAGATCACAGTGAGGAAAGGACTTGCAACCTTTTTTATTCATTCATGGGATGATGGAGTCGCTGCGTACGCCAACAATTATCGCCCATCCCTAATTGCCCTTGAGAATGTGGAGGTAGGCTGCCTTCGTTCTGCCTTCGTCAACCGCTACAGTCCATGTGGTGTAAGTGAACTCACGGTGCTGTTAGGGAGAGAACTCCAGGATTTTGACAAAACGACAGTGAAGGAATGGCGATATATTTCCAAGTCAGGATGGAGTGTGGCTTGGAGGGCAAAATCCAGGTGGTTATTTTCCCAGGTATCTTCTAGATGGTGGTGGTCATAGGTTAGGAAGATACTGTCCAAGGAGCCTTGGTGAGTTCCGGTATCTATGTGCCTTGAATGACCCCGACGTATTTGAAAGCATTTTGAAACCAATCAAGCAGAGTTAGCGTCGCAATATAGGAAATTTGGTAGATAATGTGCAAACAAACTTACACAAATAGAAACATGACAATTACCAGATATTCTATTATTATAATGTTGATTGAAAGATAAATATTGGCCGGGACACAGGAAATAATGTCAAGGAATTCTTTATCTCCACCTGAGAGGGCAGGTGCAGCCTGAGTTGAAAGTATTTTCACAAAGTGGGCACCTTCAACAGTACAGCAGTCCCTCAGTATTGCACTGGATGGCCAGTCTTTATGTTTGCTCTCAGATTCGCGGGCAAGATTGAACCCACAACTTTAAGACCTCGGAGGTACAAGTCACGGCTAGTGGTACAATGGATTGGGTTGGGTGAGGTTTCCAAGAAAATGGGGTGCGATGAGTTTGAATTTAGTGGTCAATCTCCCACATTGTAAAAGAGATGGGCGCATGTTCAATGCCATATATTCTGGGTGATATGGAACCACCCCTGGCAGACACCTAAAAGGAGCATTAGGCCCCTGGATAATGTCAATAATGAGACAAGCCCTTATTTCAGCAACCAAACCAGAGCTTGGTTTGGCATGGGGTCTGCAGTATTCAGGATTACCTGATCTGAAAGTCTATATAGTGGCAGAGCACCATAGGCTGCTCTCCCCTTTGAGAGCGGGAACTGTCTGGTGGTGATTTAACCTGAGAGTCACCACACTTCATGGGAGAGAGAAGGTTGAGAAAGTAAAGTCAGCCAGGACGGGAATTGAACCCAAGTTGTTGGTGACATCATGTCCATCCAACTGAGCTAACCTGGTCCACCTGAAGCCTCACGAATGATCCTTAAAGGGTCTGATGGAGATCACCAGCAAAAAGGTACTTCTGAAAAAATAATCTTTGCCTTAATGTAGAGCCAGATTGAGCAGGAATGCTCCTAGTAGTTTTCCAATTAGAAATGTCAGCCATTGCTGAACACTGCTTCCCTATTGGGCCCTATCTTGCTCACTCCCCATGACTAGCAAGCTACCTTTCAGGCTGTGAGTGGAGCTTGCTGATATTGAATTTAGTGTGCTCCTGGCTGCATTATGTGCAGTACTTGGATCACATCCCAATTCAAATTCGATTGCATTTTGCGGGCTGCAAAGGTGATGGCAAATGACTGTTAACTGATGTGGAACAGGTACCGTATCACTGTATGACAAGCCCATTCTGGGTCTCGATGGAGTGATGAGACTAACCACATTACAGAGAATGTAAAATATACTGCTGGCATCTTAGAAGCCCAGAAATGTAAGCAAAGTACAAATAACTTCCTAACAAAAGAGGATTAACTAATCCCAATTGCAGCGTGATTCATTGATTTCTTTGCGGCATTTTATGAAGGAGACAGTTCCCCCTACGCAAAATGGCAGGCACTGACTGGTGGGGTACCACAGGAATCGGTGCTAGGACCCCAGTTATTCACAATATATATCAATGATTTAGATGAGGAAACTAAATGTAACATCTCCAAATTTGCAGATGACACAAAGTTGGGTGGGAGGGTGAGCTGTGAGAAGGATGCACAGTTGCTTCAGTGTAACTTGGACAAGTTGAGGGCAAATGCGTGGCAGATGCAGTATAGTGTGGATAAATGTGATAAATGTGAGGTTATTCACTTTGGCAGCAAAAAGAGGGAGGCAGATTATTATCTGAATGGCTATAAATTAAGAAATTGAAATGTGCAGCGAGACATGGCGTCTTTGTACACCAGTTGCTGAAAGTAAGCATGCAGGTGGAGCAGGCAGTAAAGAAGGCAAATGGTATGTTGGCCTTCATAGCAAGAGGATTCGAGTACAGGAGCAGGGATATCTTGCTTCAATTATACAGGGCCTTGGTAAGGCCACACCTGGAATATTGTGCACAGTGTTTACCAGACTGATTCCTGGGATGGCGGGATTCATGTATGAGAAGACATTGAGCCAGTCAGGATTATATTCACTGGAGTTTAGAAGAATGATGGGGGATTGCATAGAAACCTATAAAATTCTAGCAGGGCTTGACAGGGTAGATGCAGGAGGATGTTCCTGATAGCAGGAGAGTCCAGAACCTGAGGTCACAGTCTAAGTATATGGGGTAAATAATTTACATAGATACATAGAAGATAGGCGCAGGGAGAGGCCTTTTGGCCCTTTGAGCCTGCTCCATTATTCATCACGATCATGGCTGATCATCCAACTCAATACCCTAATCCTGCTTTCTCCCCATAGCCTTTGATCCCATTGTCTCCAAGTGCTATATCCAGCCACCTCTTGAATATATTCAAAGTTTTAGCATCAACTACTTCCTGTGGTAATGAATTCCACAGGCTCACCACTCAGTGTATGAAGAAATGTCTCGTTATCTCTGTCCGAAATGGTTTATCCTGTATCCTCAGACTGTGACCCCTGGTTCTGGACACACCCATCATTGGTAACATCTTCCCTGAATCTACCCTGTCTAGTCCTGTTAGCATTTTTCTCAGTCTCAATGAGATCCCCCTCATTCTTCTGAACTCCAGCGAGAACAATCCCAACCTAGTCAATCTCTCCTCATATGACAGTCCGGCCATCCCTGGAATCAGTCTGGTAAACCTTCACTGCATTCCTTCGAGATTGATGGAACCATCAATTCACCAGACACATGCTTTCCGATACGAACAGTGGTTTTAATCTACTTACTACAGAGCCAGCCTGTTACCCATTGATGAACTCTCGGTGAACTGCAGGTTGACTCTGGACAAGGGTATTTATACAGCAGCACAAGGGGGAGGAGTTGTGGGCAGAGCCACGGGTGGAGCCCTGTACAAACTCCTGAGCATTCCCAGAGCTACACCCCTAGTGGTCGGATAACGCTACTGCGCTTACAAAGATACAGTGTGAATTACCAAGTTACATTCACCAAAGAGAGCAAGAACATTGTTCCTCAGAGAAGGAGACCAAAACTGCACACAATACTCCAAGTACTTCCCGTACCAGCCTCCCCGGACAGGCGCCGGAATGTGGCGACTAGGGGCTTTTCACAGTAACTTCATTGAAGCCTACTCGATTTTTTTCAAGTGTAGCCTCACCAAGGCCCTGCACAATTGCAGCAACTCATCCCTGCTTCTATACTCAAAACCTCTTGCAATGAAGGCCAACATTAGCCTTCTTTACCGCCTGCTGCACCTGCATGCTTACCTTCAGCGAATGATGCACAAGGACACCCAGGTCCCGCTGAACACTCCCCTCTCCCAATTTACAACCATTCAGGTAGTAATCTGCCTTCCTGTTTTTGCTTCCAAAATGAATAACCTCACACTTATCCAAATTATACTGCATCTGCCATTGGTTTGCCCACTCGCCCAACCTGCCCAGATCTTGCTGTAGGGTCCCTGCATCCTCGTCACAATTCACCCTCCCACCTAATTTGGTATCATCTGCAAACTTTGAGATGTTACATTTTGTTCCTTCATCCAAATCATTAACATATATTGTGAATAGCTGGGATCCCAGCAGCAATCCCTGTGGTACCCCACTGGTTACTGCCACCCAATTTGAAAAGCAGCCATTAATCCCTACTCTTTGTTTCCGCTCTGCCAACCAGTTTTCTATCTACCTCAATACATTTCCCCCAATCCCATGTGCTTCCATTTTGCAGAATAATCTCTTATGCGGGACTTTATCTAATGCCTTCTGAAAGTCCAGATATATCACATCAACTGCACTGGTTACCTCTTCAAATAATTCCAACAGATTTGTCAAGCATGATTTCCCCTTCATAAATCCATGCTTTGACTGATTGATCCGGTCACTGCTTTCTAAATGTTCCGCTTTGAAGTCCTTGATAATGGATTCAAGCATTTTCCCCACTACCAATGTTAGGCTTACTGGTCTATAATTCACTGCTTTCCCTCTACCTCCCTTTTTGAATATCGGAGTGACATGAGCTACCCTTCAATCTGCAGGGACAGTTCCAGAGTCTATTGAATCCCGGAAGATGACCACCAATGCATCCACTTAGATTGAAATGAGGAACTTTCTTCACCCAGGGAGTGGCGAGCCTGAGGAATTTGTTACTACAGAACTCAGCTGAGGACAAAACATTATGGGAGCGATTTAATGTCCAAGAAACAGTCCATTTTGGGCGGGTATCACGGTGTTTCTCGGCACGGTAGCGACCAGAACGATCCAGCTATCAAACTGAACTATCTTTTGGCTTTAGCTTGTCAATGGAGTAAGAGATCGGGCAACCATTTTTAAATGCCACCCCGATCTCTCAACATCACCTCAGATGCTCCATCTTTGGACCCCCAATGCCACAACATACCTCCTAGGGGATCCTTGAGCCTCCCCTCACACCACCTCTTAAGGGCAGGCACCCGCGGGCCCAATCCCTGACACAGGTAACCTGGCATGGGGTACCTTGGTACTGCCAGCCTGGCACCCTGGCAATGACACCCATTCACGATGGCAGAGCCCAGGTGGCACTGACAGGGTGTCTGGGTAGCAGTGTCAAGATGCCAGTCTGGCAGTGCCAAAGTGCCCAGGTGGCCAGAGTGCCCAGGTACGACCCTGCCAGAACCCGACCACACGGGGCCCTTCAATGACCTGGAAGACCCCTCCCAATCCCCATTGTCATTACACATGGTCCATGGTAATGCAGACCAGTGCTAAACGGCGCCAAGGTGAGGTCACCCAGGAAAACGTATTCATTCCCGGGCCTCGGGAGAATTGGGCGCCGACATATTTCGATGAACTTAATGGCTAATTTAAATATGTAAATCTGGATTTCGCCCAGCGAGGGCGTGATCCAGATTACGACGACTTGTGAGATCGTGTTGGACCTTGCCAGGAGTTCCGAGCATTGCAAATCTCGCATGAGGCCTCTCGCTAGATTTAGCGGCCTCATCGTGTCACGTAGGTAGGTACAATGTGGCCGTTCGATCACGCCCTATATGTTTTTAAGAAGGAGTTAGATATAGCTTTTGCGGCTTAAAGAGATCGAAGATATGAGGGAAAAGTGGGAACAGGTGATTGAGTTGGATGATCAGACATGATCATAATGAATGGCGGAGCAGGCTCGAAGGGCCGAGAGGCCAATTCCTGCTCCTATTTTTTGTTCCTATGTCTTTTCCACTATTGATCAGCAAGGGAACAGCACAATCACAAATCAGTCCTGCTCCATCCTGACCATACAGTGAATCATCATCTGCTGTCTCAGATCATCCACTAGCAGATACCTCTCGTTAGGCTTGTTTTGTGTGGCACGTTACCTCACAGCAAGGGAAACAGGGCAGTGACCAGAGTGAAAGGGCAGCAACTGCATATGTCCCTGACCATTCAGATAGAGGGATCGAGTAATTAATAATACAAGGACAGAAAGAAGTATAGAGTGATTGAATTCAATGCTAAAGAGAGGGAAAGAAAAGTTGGATTAAGAAAGAGATGGAAAAGAGGCAGAAAGAGCAAATAAAGTGTTACAAAATTTAACTCACCCCCAACAACCTAAAAAGATCTGCCGGGTAGGTGAATTGGCCACATTAAATTGCCCCTTAATTGGAAAAAGATAATTGGGTACTCGAAATTTAGAGAGAAAAAAAATCTCCATCAACAATTAAAATCTGAAGGAATGACACTCCACATCTGTAACAGTTCATTTTCAGTCCCAGAGAGGTTTATTGGCAATATCACCGTGTTAAAAAAGATTCTTGGACTGGAATTCACAAGACTTAAATATCTGCGGTGAGTTGAACTTGTATCTACTGCAGGAATCCAGCAACATCACGGCATTCAATACATATCATTAATGTAGCATGTGGCAAGGGGCTGTTCTGTGAAGCTAAAAGCAGAGATGCAGCCCAGTTCGGGCAGCAACTTTTGTACATCTATGATTTCCAGCATACCTGCCTCCACTTGCATCAACAACAATGAGCACCATGATCATCACTGTTAATTTGACAGCAAACTCTGGTGCATTGTGCTGTGGTTTCTTAAAGCACATTTGAAGGCTTAGGGGTGAAGCCAATGCCTATTTGTCTGCAAAAATTGGCAGGAAAACGCAAATCTCATCTGTAGCAGTTGCAGCACACTGTAACACCCGTGAGCTTTTGTGGGTTACATTTGCAAAGGCACAACTTTTTATGGTTACTTCACAAAACCCCTTTTATTAGGTTGTCAGTTCAAATTTTAATCAAGCTACATTGGAATGACTGCACCCACCCCCCGTACCTTTTTTCACTCTGGATTGCATTTATGTCTGCCTCAGTGCCTTGTCACTGTGTTGGGGCAATCAGCTGACATGGTTGATGTAACTTCTCTGGAAAATGATCTTGCATTGTGTATAATTACCACGCAAGGTAATTCAAAAACAAATTGGCATCGGGGGGCTCGGGGGAAGGGGGATACTGAACAACTCCTGATCTGTGGGATGCAAACAGAAATCAGCTCTTGCACATTTTTTTAATATGTTTTTTTTTGGATTTTTGCACAGAGTACATTTTGCCATTATGTACACAGGATGTGATATATCTGTATATATGTCAGTAGGCATCCGTTCGTGCCGGCGAGGCACTTCCGGAGGGCAATCCTCGAGTGGGTCTGGTGCCGGTGTTGCCCCTCGCTTCTCCCAGTCGGAATTAGCCTTCGTTGTCTTCTTGTGCGCACTACCGCTTCATCCGGCCCTCCCGTCCTCCGTCTGTGTTCTCTTTTTTCTCTGTTCCTGTGGATGTCAGGTTGGTTAACGTTTCCCTGCCTCTCTCCCCCCCCCCCCCACCCCCCTCCCCCCCAGTTCTTGCACATTTTAAGCACAGACTCGATCCCAGAGTGATTAGCTTCTGTGTCTTTGGAAAGAGCAGGTTTGCTGATTGAGTGATTAAACAATGCATTGGCTGCCCTCCCAAGTGAGGAAGAGCGATAATTACACTGACAGCTGAGACAAAGGATGTCTCTTCCTCTCTCGGAGCTTTATTCAGAGTGGAAACATCAGACAGGTGATAGGCTGGCGCTGCTGCGGGACCTTTTGTTCATTATTGCTCCATCATTCTTCTGGAGTTGATCACGTTTCATCTGCAGTAATAAAGTTACTGCCAGCGAGGCGCAAGAAAACGTGTATCTTTTCTCCCCGTGGAAAGGGCAGGGCGCTGATCATCTGAGAAATGCATTCATGAAATATTGTCAAACACAGCAAAAGAAAATACCAAAGTGAGTTTGTGATGTGGATATGCGGCCAGTTTCCTGTTGCTGTACCTGAAATTCCCTGGACGCAGCAAGACATGGAAAAAGGGCAAGGAAGGGCATGTCAATCAGGAATCTAGCACCATTTTCTGATGATAAGTTCCATTAGGGCTGATCTTCCTGCACGCTCTCTTCCCAAGAGATACAAAGCCCCAATCACAGGAGCAGTAAGTCCCTTTTATCTTCCCATATCCCAGCGAATAGAAACAAGTTGAGAAATTATTGTGATATGACAACACGATATTGTCCCTCTTACACTAATCTGGTTACACCAATGTGGTAATCCCACAAATTTACAGGAGAAATATGCTTTTGGGTTTATTCAAGTTTGAAGCTCGATCTTGTCTAGAAATGTCAGGTTCTTTCAAAAGCTGAAGAAAAAACCATGGGCGGGATTCTCCAACAAAGGGGCTTTGTCCATCAAAGTCCGGAGTGATTTACCCGTGGGCGAATCACTCCGGACTTTGATGAAGAATGTCTGGAGCGATTCACTTACCGGGGGTCCGCGCATGCGCAGGGCGGGGGCCTTTGGCGGCCGCCCCGCATGACATGGCGGACCCACACCGGCACTGAAGACATAGGCCGCTCCCCAGATCGTGTGTGCCCACAGATCGGTAGTCCCCTATCAGTAGCTTGGCCGTCCTGGAGGACTCCCCCCCCCCCCCCCCCCCCCCCCCCCCCCGATTAAGGATCCCTCCGCCTCCCTACCAGGGCGGCTGCAGACCACGCCGAGTTCCCAACGGGTGGGACCATGAGAGAACCATGCCATCGGGAACTCAGCCAGTTGACATTGGAGAATCGCCGCGGGGTCTTCTTTCAATGGCCCCGAGCGGCACCACGTAGACTTCGCACGCGTGATTAGCGGGGAATCTCCAGGGACCAGAGAATTGCAGGAGGGTCGTCGGACCCAATCTCAGGTTTGACGCCCATCCTCCGCCCCTGTGCCGATCGTGATTTCGGTGCGGAGGGTCGGAGAATCCCGCCCCATACCCTTACCAAATTAGATCATCATGGACTGTAGAAACGTAGGAACAGGTCATTCGGCCTTCCAGGCCATTTCGCCATTCGATAATATCATTGCCTAATCTGTATCTCACCTCCATTCACCTGCCTTCCTTCTGTAGCATTTATGATGGAGTCACATGTTCCGTAGGGCCGTTAGGAAAAACAGTATGACATGAGCAAAAAAAAGGAACTCAGTTCCAAATAAATCGTTTTGGATTCGAAACATTGGGCAGGATTTTACGGCCACCCTGACGTGTTTACCGGCAGCGGAGGTGGCTCATCATTGGTCACCGGTTGGATCTCCCCATCCCACTGATATCTATGGCATTTTGTGTGGCCCATCCATCCTGCCACCGGAGAACCTGCTCTGGGGGGTGAGGGGTGGGGGGGGGGGGGGGGGCACCTTTGATGGCATCGGAAGATCCCAACAGCAGAAAGGACCAGAAAATCCTCCCCATTAATTCTGTTTTTCTTTCCATGGATGCTGCCTGGCCTGCTGAGTTTTTCTAGCACTCTGTGCTTTCAGTCCTAACTTTTAACTTAGTTTCCCCTTCACTTTAGCTAGGTCTTGCTTCATACCCTTCGGATTATCTTTACTCAGGTGTAAAACACTAGTCTCAGACCCACATTTCTCCCCTTCAAATTAAACATGAAATTGTATACTACTCACACAGTGAGCTCTAACATTTTCTATTTCTGAACTCTAACCTAAACTGAGTCTATGGGCACAATTTTTGCATCGTGGTTCACCCAGTGCCGATCCGGGTACGCCCGGTGAATTGCGGGAGAGGCCCTAATTGAGATGCGCGGTGGGCACAATCCAGGTTGCAATTCACTCATGGTGACATACGGAATTCGCCCAAAAATGCCGAGAAGCTCATTCAGCCTAATTTGCATTAATTTCAATCTCATTAGCAAGATTGAAGTCAAATGCTGCGTCCTCCCAGGAGTCACCTAAACTCCGCAGCGAGAAATCACACAGGCGCCGTTTAGGATTCCTCCACAAAAACGGGAACCTGGTGCAATGTCAACCAAGGGGAAGTGAGGAGGTGCATAGCAATTTCCATTTATTGGCATGCAGAACTGATTCCAGGAGACAGGTGGTAACTTACCCTTGCAGGTCGTTGGTCTTCTGACATTGTGCGTCGGTCCGCCTGTCATGCTGCCTGCACTGAGAGCTGCAACCACTGCCTCCCAGTGGATATTGGTGGCCCTGCTGCTGGTCCTCCAACCTTCTTGGGGGAACACGATGTCCTATCTTGCATCCACGGCGTCGAGAAACCTGCCAAGGTCGGCAACCCCCAAGAGAGGGCAGGTCAGTGCGTAGCCATACTTGTGTGTTGACTGGGAGTGAGAGGTGAGGGAGTGTTTTAAAGCAGCTCCTCATTGTTAGTGGCGAGACATCACATCACACAAGATAATGACTTACAATTAACACTTAAACAATGCTAATCAATACAGTGATACAATAACCATTAACTGCTATCTTTACTTCCACTCAAACAGAAGCATCTCAGGTTACAATCTACTTTTAAATACAGTTAGCACTCAGGAATACTTGCTGCAAAGTGATGTTTTGTTTTCCTTTTTTTTTCTAAATTGAGCGTACCCAATTCATTTTTTCCAATTAAGGGACAATTTAGCGTGGCCAATCCACCTACCCTGCACATCTTTGGGTTGTGGGGGCAAAACCCACGCAAACGTGTGGGGAGAATGTGCAAACTCCACATGGACAGTGACCCAGAATTGAACCTGGGACCTCGGCGGCATGAGACAGCAGGGCTAACCCACTGGGCAACCGTGCTGCCCAAGGAGATGTCTTTTGAGACTGTTTGAAAAGATAAACCTGAACCCTGTCAGAAAACTGCCTGTATTTCTTCAGAAACGGCTTCTCAACGTGCCTTCCACACACAGACTAACTCTGGGCAAGGGGATTCAGCCTATGGGGGACACGGAGAGTGGTCCCCCCCCAGACCACAGAGAATCGGAGTCCGAAATGGAAACTGAGGAGATTGATCCTCTGCCGGAGGTCAGCTTCGAGCCTCCATCTGTGACCCTTTAGCACTCAACAAGAAAGCGATGATCCCTAGTCTGCCACACACACCCGCAATCTGGCTCCTCCTGCCACCAACTCGAGGCCTTGTGACAAGTGACAAAAGAGGCCTCATCGGCTTGGGAGTGAGGGAAATTATTCAAACTTGAGAGAGGAGGGATGTGATAACCCTCACATGGACTATGGGGGGGGGGGGGGGGGGGTGGTCGGTGATTTAATCCCCCCATGGGTCTTGTAGAATATATGTTTCCGTGGTGAGCGGGCAGAGGCCCATCCAGCTGTGGCTTGTTAGTTGGATCTTTAACTGTAGCTCCCAGACCTGCACCAGCAGCTCCCAATAGTCCTGGGCTGGGACCTTTGTTTTGTGTGTCTCGGTAATGACTTTATTTTCAGTTTAAAATAAACCCGTTTGGCCTTTCTCTCCTTGCTTCCTGGAATTAATACATAGAACATAGAACAGTACAGCACAGAACAGGCCCTTCGGCCCTCAATGTTGTGCCGAGCGATGATCACCCTACTCAAACCCATGTATCCACCCTATACCCGTAACCCAACAACCCCCCCTTAACCTTACTTTTTAGGACACTACGGGCAATTTAGCATGGCCAATCCACCTAACCCGCACATCTTTGGACTGTGGGAGGAAACCGGAGGTCCCGGAGGAAACCCACGTACACAGGGGGAGGACGTGCAGACTCCACACAGACAGTGACCCAGCCGGGAATCGAACCTGGGACCCTGGAGCTGTGAAGCATTTATGCTAACCACCATGCTACCCTGCTGCCCGAATACAGGGCCCAAGCTCATTTTTATCCCACTGAAATTGCTTGGGAAGCATTTTCAGTAAAGAATAGATAGTGTAATCTTGCTGTTTCAAAAGCTTGCATATGCACAGAAACACCAAATTGCATTTATAAAGCACCTTTGCCATAATAAATGCCCCACTCTGTTTCACAGACACATGAGGAGATATTATGTCAGGTCATCAAACGCTCGGTCAAAGAGGTAGGCTTTAAGGATCAGGCCAAAGTATAAAGGCAGAGGAATTATGGAGGGAATTGCTGAACATAAGGTATTGACAGCTGAAGGTACGGCTGCCAATGGTGGAGCAATAAAAATGGGGTTATGTGCAAGAAGCCAGGATTAGAGGAGTTCCTGAGAACTCGTAGACCTTGAGAAGGTTGAAGAGATAGGGAGTGGGTGATGTCGTAAAAGGATTTGAAAATAAGGGTGAATATTGTAAAGTGAAAGTGCTGCCTCCTGGGAGCCAAGGTCAACGAGCACTGAATGGGATTTGGTGCATGTTTTGGATGTGCACAGACTAAAATAGTGCTTACGATATGATAACATTTTGCTTATGAAGTCTTCTTCAGTTATACCTTTGAGGAAAGGAAATAATGAGTGAAACATAACCTGAGGGAATGGCAGGGGAAGGATGTAAAATGAAGGATCCAAATGATTTGATATGAAAATGATATGATGAGTCAAATGGAATGAATGATGAGGTACTTAAAGCAATTATGAACTGGGAGAGGTAGCAATGACAGCTAGAGGGTGTGACAACGAATATGAAGTGAGAGTAGGTAATAAAAAAGCATGAAAAGAAAGGCCTCTCAGCTGATCACATTTATGGAGAAAAATAGAAATTCTACCACGTCTCAACCATATTTTTCAATTTAAATTAAAAGTGGATCAAAATGCTTCACAATGCCAGCACATCAATGTGTGTATGTTTCTATCATTCATCTTAATTTTAGTTGAAGATTAAATAAGCAGTAGTTAAGCATGGCACCCCAGTGAAACCGCCTTTATAAGGTGGCAATCTGAGCATGAGCAAAGAGGCTTTAGGTGGTTATAAACTGCCTACCTAATCCCTTGAGTAACGTCTTTACACATCAAATATGGTACCAGGTCATGAAGTTGATCAAGTTTGAATTTGTTCATCCTTTGATATTGAGAAGACAGCCAGAGTGTCATCTCACCTTCTGCCGTGAGTTGTTGGATGAGCGATGAGACACAGTTTTGTTGGGAAAGCGCATTAACAGTTGTGGAGGCGAGAGGTATTTTTCACACCCGACTTCCTCAGCTAGCATTTACATTCAGCATGAGCAGGATGACAGGCCTCCCTGAAGGTGCCTTCATTGATGCTTTTATGCCAGGCTTTCTCATCTCAAGCAACTTGCTCCCGTACATAGTTGTCAATTCTGCACAGTTTCCGAGCAGCATTGAAAGCAGTCTTTAGATCTCATTTGAGATCCACCAAAAAGATTGCTTCCCATTGTCACTGTGACAGAAGTGATTCTCTGATTGGGAATTCACACATGACCTGATCTTCACAGCCATGCCTCCATCATTAGAGCAAAGAAAAGAAATCAGTATAAAGTTAACTGGTATTAAGACAGAGAGCACACGGTTAAATGTAATGCGCTTAATAATGTGTGACTCTGTGGATAAACAAGATGGCTTCGGACACTAATCCATTTGCCTTGATTTTCTGGTCAGGATTATTTTAATGCCTGCAGTAACCCTTTTAAAAGGGGGCAGTATGGTGGCACAGTCAATAGCCCTGCTGCTTTGCAGCACTAGGGACCCAGGTTTGATTCCGACCTTGGGTGACTGTGAAGTTTGCACATTCTCCCTGTGTCTCTGTGGGTTTCCTCCGGTTGCTCCGGTTTCCTCCCATAATCCAAAGGCCAGCAGGTTAGATGGGGTTATGGGGATAGGGCGGGTGTTTAAGCCAAGTTATCGTACTCGTCTGGAGGGTCAGTGCAGACTCAACGGGCCGAATGGCCTCCTTCTGCACTCTGGGAATCCAATGTGCCATAACCTGATGCCAATGGGTAGAGCTAGGCTTTCACAGCTTGAAGGAGGAGTGTTGGATTCAACAGTCTTTTGTCAATTTGACTGACGCGAATATTTTACTGAACATTACAGACAGAAGAATCTTGAAAATTGTCAGGTAAAATGAAAAATAAATGACTCTGCAGCAAGAATGAAGTTGGGGCGGTTTCTATTTTGGACGTCAGATCCACGATGTCAACTTTCCAGTTGGATGGAAAGTTGAAATTTGACCCCAATATTAATTTCTATTGAAGAAAGGACACACATTGTTTTGCTCATCCAGAAATGTCTTCAATGCAGCAAGCCAGGTTAATACATTTGCCATTCTAATAACTTTCAGAGAAAGCGTTAAAGAAATACGGGCCAACTTTTCCAGGCAATGTTTCGATAGCCATTGGAATTTTGCTAGCATTAGAATATTTTGTGACATAAATGGGTCGGTTCATTGCACGATGGTATTCTAACTGTTTATTGCCAGATGTTTTACATTACGTTAACAGTAAAGTAACATATGGTAATTATCTCTGTTCTGTGTTCTCCTCATATTATTAATCTAGCTTCAATGGACTGACCCATGTCAATTAAAACACAAATTAAAGCCAATTATTATAGTGGACCTCACTTGATTAAGTAAGATTGGAACTATGTCTCTGAAAATCTGTTTTGTTTTTTAAATCATACCTCTGACTGACTTGACTGATGTGTGTTCATAAATATTACAGTAGTTCATCGCTAAGTGTTAAATTTGGAAATATCCTTAGCTAAAGGGCTTCATCATCACTCACCAGATCGAATCAATAGTTTCTGTCTTTTAAAATCACAGCTCGATTGTTCTTACCTGGTATGGAAGGAAAGAAAGATTTTCTCTTATACAGCACCTTTCGTGACCTGATGTAGTCCCAAAGCACTTCACAGCTGAAGAAGTACTTTCTGTGAACTGTACGCACTGTTTGAATGTAGGGGTTGAAGCAGTCAAGTGTTGAGGTTTCAGTCTTAGTTTTGGCTGGAACGTGAACTGAGAATGTTTCTGAAGAATACAGCCAGATTCTGCATTATTCTGACAGGCCTATTTCGGCTTGTATTTCATATGTTCTTAAGCTCTAATTCCCTGTCTAAGCCTCTCGGACTCTCTACTTATCTCTTGTCTTTTAAGGCACTCCTTAAAGTCTCCCACTTTGAACAAACTTTTAATCACCTCTTCTAATATCTCTTTACATGGTCTGGTGCCAAATTTTATCCTGATAATCACTTTTGGTCATTATACTACAGTAAAGGCGCTATATAAATGCAAGTTGTTGTTTCTTATTCATTTTAACCACAGCACAAGTTTTGCATATGTATTGTAGGTCTAGAACAATAAGTCATTATATGGTACATTCCATTTGCAAAGATACTGACACAATTAATTTGTGACATTGTTAATGTTTGGTTCCTGGGAAAGTATAGCATACGCTCAATCTAACAGCGTCAGATGATATTTGCCTGCTCTATGTGTTATTTGTTGTCTCCATTTAATTTTAAACCACATCTATTTTGCAGTTCTTAGAATGAGATTATGAACACAATAAGCTCGTCAGGGAGAAACAAGAGTTTTTTAATTAAATGTTTGCAAATGCACGGGATTTATAATGGAAAGGCTCTTCTTATTATGTATCAGGTCATAACTAGCTAATAAAATAACTCAGACCTTCCAGTTGAGCTATGATCGCAACACTCCTTTGAGGCCCATCTCTTCCAACAAAATCAATTGGAGTTACTCCGAATACATGATAACCTTTCCAATGTGATGTCATTTGAAATCTAATTGAAGTCAATACTTAAATGGTAACTATCAAACTGATGAAAAGCTATATTTGAAATAAAGGGTCAAAAGTGTCTGTCAATTAGCAACCAATGACACATAAGTTCAAAAGATTGAGGGCATTTGGGCCTAAGTGTGTTATGGATATCAGTGCCCCACGCCTGAATTTCCCCAATCCCATGCATTTGTTTTAAGCTCGGTAGCACGGTAGCATGGTGGTTAGCATCAATGCTTCACAGCTCCAGGGTCCCAGGTTCGATTCCCGGCTGGGGCACTGTCTGTGCGGAGTCTGCACGTCCTCCCCGTGTGTGCGTGGGTTTCCTCCGGGTGCTCCGGTTTCCTCCCACAGTCCAAAGATGTGCGGGTTAGGTGGATTGGCCAGGCTAAATTGCCCTTAGTGTCCTAAAAAATAATGTTAATGGGGGTTGTTGGGTTACTGGTATAGGGTGGATACGTGGGCTTGAGTAGGGTGATCATTGCTCGGCACAACATTGAGGGCCGAAGGGCCTGTTCTGTGCTGTACTGTTCTAAAATTGTGGTTGAGAGGAGTCTTACCATAGTGAAGAATACCTTCAGGTGGCCAGGCAGCTTGGCAAGTACTGGGTGAGAGTGTCTTGGAACTGGTGGCACAGTGGTTAGCATAGCTGTCTCACGGCGCCAAGGATTCGGATTCGATCCCGGCCCCTCGTCACTGTCCGTGTGGAGTTTGCACATTCACCCCCACCGTGTCTGCTTGGGTTTCATCCCCACATCCCAAAAAGTTGTGCAGAGTAGGTCAATTGGCCACGCCAAATTGCCCCTTAATTGGAACAAAAGAATTGGGTATTCTAAATTATTTTTTAAAATAAAAAAGTGTCCTGTAACCCCCACTTTGAAAGTATTGTCGTTATTTGCTGCGCTCTGTACTTCTTTCTACTTAAGAAGGTTTAACCTTGATGTACCCTGGAAAGAGTGGTAGATTCCGTGCTGTGACATTGTGTGGTTGAGTGAGCGTTCGCTAAGAGAGGTCAGAGGGCATTGGTAGAGGTTTCACTTGCTGACCATGACGTCCCAACGTGGCAAAGGGTCGCAGACTGATGTATTTTCACGCATGAATTCAATCACAAATTCAAATTAGTTTGAAATTTCACCAAATACTTACAGTTTCCCTTTGAATTTAATAAGCACTTTAATAAACATTAAAGGGATCAGAAAAAATTGTCTGACAGTAATAAATTAATGAGTTATAACGAACAAGCTGAAGCTGTAACTTGATTCAGTGGTAAGGGTTATTTGTGAAGTATAAGTGTGTGCAACAGGGCCTTCAAAAAAAGTACTTCTTTGTCTGTAAAATTCTTTGCAACATCAGGGCTCGATTCAAGCAAATGGGACCAAAGTCGCGTAGCGAGCATGTTTACCTGCATGTTTAGCTGCGTGTTTAGCTGCGTGTTTAGCTGCATGTTTCCTGATGCTTGCAGCTCCGAGAAACACGTGGCTATACAACATGAGTCATGTTGTATAAGGGGTCTCAGCGGAGAACGCGCGGCCAAGGCTGCATTTATAACCCTGTTCTGTACACTGGGGAGCTTCGCTGGCCGGACCTCCCCAGTATAGTGAGAGATTGGGCAGCCATTTTTAAATACCGACCCGAATCTCCGAAGCATCCGAAATGCTCCCCGACCAACCCCAGCCTGAGCGTACAATGCTGCCCCCAATAACCCCCCCCCCCCCCCCCCCCCCGGTACCCTCCCCTCCTCCAACGCCAATGCAGGTCACCCCTGGCACATGTGCAAAAAATTCCAGCTTGGCACCTTCGCAGTGCCAAACTGGCAATGCCCATGCCAGCTGGCAATGCCACCTGGGCACCTCAACAGTGCCAGGCTGGCACCCAGGGCGCCACAATGCCAGGGCACTGCCCTGTCCAAAGGGCTCCTGGGTTCTCCCAGCTTTTAGCGGCCATACTGCGCTGCGGGAAGTACTTTGCTGGCACAGCGTAGCCATTGGATTGTGCCCGGTTGAGTTTATAAAAGGAACTATGGGCGCGATTCTCCCAAAACGGGAGAAAGGGCGGGTTTGACGCCAGCGCGCCCCTTCCCGACTGGGAACCGATTCTGGTCCCCGGTCGGGGCTAGCAGCCCGACGCCGTAGGCTCCGGCATGACGGGCTTAACGAATATCGTTAAGCCCGCTTGCCGGAGTTAGCGCCGGCTGATGCGTCATATGACGTCAGCCGCGCATGCGCGGATTGGAAGACTCCAACCCGCGCATGCGCGGATGACGTCATCGCGTATTTGCGCGAAACCCGCGCATGCGCGGGCCGGGTTGCCCCTCAGCCGTCCCGCGAATGGATACTGCGGGGCGGCGGAAGGAGAAAGAGTGCGCGGGCATCGGGCCCGCTGCCCGCGATCGGTGCCCACCGATCGCGGGCCCATGGCACCCTTGGCACGGCCGTGGTACTGCCGTGCCAATCGGTGCCATGGTTATGAAAAGCGAGTTTGTGACGCCGTTTTTACGAACGGCCAGACCAGGTGTGTTTGCCGTTCGTAAAAACGGCGTAAAGGGCTGGGACTTCGGCCCATCGAACAGCTGTGAATCTCTGCCGGCCGTAAAAAAACGGCGGCATCGATTCGGGTCGGGAGTTGGGCGGGGGGTGGGGGAGAATAGCGGGAGGGCGGTAAAAATGTCGGGAAGGCCCTCCCGCTATTCTCCGACCCGTCGTGGGGTCGGAGAATTTCGCCCTATATATATAAATCCTGCTGGTGTAAATCTCCTCCCTTGGAAAGGTTGGTGCCCGAGGTGTGAAAAGAGGAAAGTCCTATTCCTGCCTTGGTCAGGCCACTGTATTTCCTGCTGTTCTGGGATCTATGGACAGCATTCAAAGCCTCTGTCATGCCCCTCCAAGCGTGAGCTCCTGAGGATCTAGCCCAGTTCGATTTCCCCTCAGTTTCTCTCAGGAGGTCACCCTACATGAAATTGCAGGCTCCTCTTCCTGGCAGCCTTTGCCTGAAATTCAGAGGTCAGCTCAATGCAGAGAAGAAAAATTGAAACAATGGAAGAATTTAAATATCTGAAGGGTAAAAAAATTAAAAAGAGGGATCTACCTGCCAATTACAGTCCTAGTGTGAAGGAAAATCCCCAATTTGATTAGTCTCGGCCACATTGGCTCAGCCTAAATCACATTGGTTATTTTTGTTTGTCCCAAAAGTAGTCAAATTATGTTCACCAGAAACTTAGTGATCCATTCACACCATCAGAATTGGCAAAAGAGGCTTAATTTGCTGACTGCTCCTGCTCAAGACCAAATTCAGGCTCCAGAGTATCAAATGCACTTGCAATCGAGACAACAGTTGCCATCTGAAAATGGAGGAGATGCCACACCTAGCACTGATCAGTTGGGCCAAATGGCCTGCTTCGGAGCTGTAGAGTGCAATTCTTCGGAAAAATTTCTCAGTGTGGTAACGAGCGGTAATTATCACGAGCTACCCGGCGCTCGGTCCAGCAAGGCAAGCAATGTACTTCAAAGTAAACTGGTCCACTTACCAAGGCCTCACGGGCTTCTCACCTCAAATGGAGGCTCACCAGCTGATTCGCCATGAAGCGCTCATCAGCCCCCCTTGCTAACAAGGTCGAGCAGCACTTAAGCTGCACTTGTTCAGCCAACCCCAGCCAGCTAGCAACAGTGGCGCCGAGGAGACCAGCCCCAAGATTCAGGGACGCTGGTGTGGGGAGGCTCCTAGATGTGGTGGAGGCCAGGAAGGATGTTCTGTTCCCCCGAAGGTCCAGAAGGGTGAGCCACAAGGTAGCCAGTGCTGCCTGGGATGAGGTGATAGCAGCTGTCAGCTCGGGGAGTATGACCAGGACGAATGGCCTGCAGTGCAGGTAGAAAGTCAACGACCTATACGGGCAGCATGAGTAAGTAGACACCAATACTCCCACCTCAGGGCAGAGGAGTGTCAGACATAAGGGGCAAAATTCTCCGACCCCCACAGGGTCGGAGAATCGCCCGGGGCCGGCGAAAATCCTGCCCCCGCCATGGCAGAAATTCTCCGCCACCTGGGAATTTGCGGGGGCGGGAATCACGCCCCGTCGATCGGCGAGCCCCCTGCGGCGATTCTCCGGCCCACGATGGGCCGAAGTCCCACCGCTGAGAGGCCAATCCCGCCGCCGTGGTTTGAACCTCCTCTGGTGGCGGCGGGATCGGCAGCGCGAGCGGGCCCCCGGGGTCCTGGGGGGGGGGCACGGGGCGATCGGACCCCGGGGGGTGCCCCCATGGTGGCCAGGCCCGCGATCGGGGCCCACTGATCGGCGGGCGGGCCAGTGCCGTGGGGGCACTCTTTTTCTTCCGACGCCACGGCCTCCACCATGGCGGAGGGGGAAGAGGATCCCCCAGCACGCATGCGCCGGTGGTGACATCAGCGGCAGCTGACGCACCGGCGCATGCGTGATCCGGCGAAGGCCTTTCGGCCAGCCCCGGCGCCCGGCGCCGGGCGTCAAAGGCCGTTGGCGGCAGGTTTGGTGCCAGTCGGCGTGGTGCCAACCACTCTGGCGTGGGCCTAGCCCCTCAATGTGAGGGCTTGGTCCCTAAAGGTGCGGAGAATTCCGCACCTTTAGGGAGGCCCGATGCCGGAGTGGTTGGCGCCGCTCCGCTACGCCGGGACCCCCCGCCCCGCCGGGTAGGGGAGAATCCCGCCCAAGAATCCTCACCTCCTTTGAGGAGCATGCCCTGGAGGTGACCGGGGCGGCCGAGGACAGGGTGGTCACCAATGCAGAGGCTGGCGGATGCTGCAGAGGTGAAGAACCACCGGGGTCTACCCGGAGGATCTGTCAAACGTAATTAGTGATTGCCTCACTGACTGATCCATCCCTCCCACTGACCCATTCTCCAGCAGGTCCTCCAGCCGACGGAGATGGCCCATCCCTGGTGTCACTCACTCCTGACTCCGAGGAGAACACCTCGGAGGAGAGATCCGAGGATGCAACCATGGTCGCGGTACAGCTGTCATCCCCACCGTCCACCAGCACAGATACACACACCTCGGTGGGACATGTTAGTGGTCAGGCTTCGGGGGCACAATCTGGTGAGCACCACATTGCTGATGATGCACACAAGGTGCAGGCAGGAACTCCCAGGAGAGGTAGCAGTCAGAGGGCTGCTGGATCCCAGGACCCAGTTGTGTCCCAGCCTGATGCTGAGCCTGTGGAACAGAGGAACCCAGAGCTGATGGAGACTATAGAGACCAACCTGGGCGTTCAGAGGGAGATATCAGCATCACTCCAGCAGATCAATAGCCTCTTGGAGGAGTCCCAGAGGCTGGAGATGTGGCCGGTAATGCGTGACACTGAGACCAACACTGCTAGTGTGGCGACCGCAGGGGAGAGCCTGGTCACGTCATCGGCAACATGAGTGAAGGTGTGCAAGGCATCATGCAGTTGGTCACGGGCATAGCTGATGGTCTCGGCAGGATGGCCAACTTGCTGGGGTATGGCACCCAGTACCAGGCCGACCCTGATGAGGTTCAGTGGGACTTGTCCCGCTCTCAGATGGGTATTGCTGAGGCAGTGTGGAGCTTCTCCCAGTCGCAGGTGGGCATAGCTGAGGTGCTGCAGTACATGGCCCAGTCACTGAGGGTCATTGACACAATGGTGAGGACCATGGGGAACTACCAGGGCTGGCAGAGTCAGATGATGCTGGGGCAGCTGGGGCTTGAACCAGCTGCCCCTGCATTCCAAGGTGAACCCCAGAGCCCTAAGGGCAACGGTTGGAAAGAGGGGATGCCGGGTGCCAAGCCGGACCCGTCCCAAAGAGTGGCGACGATGGGCACCAGCTCACCCAAGTTCCACCCCTCTGATGAGACCGTATCCCATAGTCAGCAAACGGGACAGGGTGGCACAGCTGTGCATGTGCTAACGTCAAGTGATCTGGGGCCCTCAGGCGCCATAGCCTGCCAGGGCATCGAAGGCCACGGGACGAGGCAAGCAGCCGGCTGCTTCCACCTATGTAGTGCATCCTGGGGAAAGACCAACACAGTGGTAGAGCTAGGAGGGCCAAGCATATCGAGGACCACTGAGGGCACAGCGGAAGGGGTGAGGTGGTGGGCTGGGAGGGTAATAGGGGGTGGGGGGGGGGGGGGTTGTGGCTTGTGGATGTGGGGAGAGCGGCACCATCAGGAGTGGGGTTTGTGCCTTTTCTCAGAACCATTATGAAGCCTCTGTCACTTCCTTCTGCAATGCGGGTTGACCCCCGGACCCTGTGCCCATTACCCCAGCGCACCCCCCCTCATGGCGGCCCACCCTTGCAGAAGGTCCCCCCACATCCTATCGAGCACTGGGATGGCAAACCCAGCGCCCCCGGGTGCTTTGCCTGTGAGCAAAGATGGCTACTCACATCCTCGGCTCCCCACGGAAGCCCTTCCGCCAGGTTCACGTTTTTCAAAATGAGTGCTAACCGGCGCCAGCGTGAACACTTGCTGGGGAGGCCGATGAATGACGGGAGGCGGTTGGATATGGGGTTGTTCTCGTTAATTGTGTGGGAATGGGACGTAAGTGGTGATAATTGGTATCTCACCACATCCCTATTTCACCTACGGGAGCGGGCCGTTTGCATAGCAAACTGTTTGGCGCCTGGCACAGATTTCATTTTTAGCCTCTCCCGCTATTCGCTGGCCTCATTACGCTTGAGCGTAATCTCTGTGCAAAGGCACAGCAAAGCGGTTCTAATTTGCACTTGAAATTGAGTTATCTACCACAGGTGTGAGACAATGTATAAACAAGACATGCCTGATACTTAAACATGACGGACCCATTCACAGATGGGGCTCAGTTTGTGCTTGTGTCAACAGGCAGACTCCTTGTCACAGAGGATCAGCTGGCCACGGATGGGGGGAAACACAGGAACTACCATGTGCTGGAGTTTGTTTGTTTTTTTAAAGCTCAGTTTGTTTCCACCCTGTTCTATACAGCAGAGACTGAGTTGGCAGATGACAGAGTGCCTTGAACACTGTCTCAGCTGGGAATGTTCTCTCGTGCTCTAATGCCCAGGTGTGCCTGAGTTGTTTATTTGAAAGTTAAAATGCTCTGAGCTACTCCTTGTCTGACAGTAATATGACTGTCAACAAGCAAATACCCAGTGAAGAATCCCTTATTTTTTTTGATGAATTCGACATTTAAAAGATTTGGGCTGCTCCGAGATCAATGGTCGAACATGAGGGGCATGTGCATGTTTCTTTGCTCTCCTCATGAATAAAGAAGACGTGATATGGTCCCTGACCCCAATTTCGTTTTTGCTCAGGTTGCAAGAACTCGTTGCCATTCCTGCCCACTGACCATGAGCAGTGCAGGACAGGAGGTGGCCATTTCCGGAGCCAGTTAACAGGATCCCCAGGTAATGCTTGGTTTGGTGTAAATTTTCCATGTGAGAATTTCAAAATGTTTGAATTTACTGTGGAGCATTTTGTGCTCTTAAGGAGCTACTGAAGGCACAGCACGGAGCTCTTCATAGGGGTGCTTCCAGGGATTCCGCTTTGTCAGAAGCATTTTCTCAAGGGTGCAGGAGCAAAAGAACAGCAGCAGCTCGAGGGAGAGCAAATAAAAGGAAACGGGTTTGCAGGATTCCTTGCCTTCCCGGTGGAGTTTACACCTGTAATTCTCCGAGGAACATAAGGAGGCTTCACTTCTCCAAGGAGGCTGTGATAGAAGTGTGTCGCCTCCTGCAAGACTGATGCAGCTGACAATGCACAAAGTTTTGGAACCAGGATAATGGCTGACTTCCAATGGGCCGAATGGTCTCCTTCTGCACTGTATGTTCTATGTTCTATGTTCTATCTTTGCCGACATTGCTCCTTCCAGGCTGCACCAAGGGCTAGCAGTAACATAAGTCAATTTGCAGTTTGTACTTGAATTGAGGATATGAGGAAACACTTCCATCCTGTTCTCATACCCAGGTCGTTACTAACTGTATCCAGGGGATTGAATCTTGTGCCCTGTCCTGTGGTTGGTTTGGTAGCAAGAGGGCAATTAATCAGGTGGGAGTTGACATGTGGGAACCCCACCATATTCCAGCCTCAATCCCGATTAAGTTGGTCATGAAAACCCACGGAAGTCTCTCCAGGCCTGCCTTCAAATGAACCCCTTAAATGGACAACTAATGCCTACTTAAGGGCTTCATTCCACTGCTGTTTTACCTTGCTTTACTGATGAGACCAACAATTCAAGCAATACGTGGTTAGGAGTGAACAGTGGTTTTAATCGTCTTACAACAGAGCCTGCCTGTTTCGAGATGAACTCTAGATGAACTGGCAGGCAGGCTCCGACTGCCAAGCTTTATACAACCAGTGGGGGGGAGGAGTCATGGGCGGAGCCAAGGGTGGAGCCCAGTACAAACTTCCGTACATTCACACCTCCCCCTAGGGGCAGAGCCGCGCAACTGCTCGTGTGCCGAGCTTACAGAGGCATGGTACAACATGTGTGATAACAGTGTGAATTATGCTATTATGATTCACCACATTTACCAAATCCTATCCCTCTCTCACTTGTGACCCTCAAACAGGACCCTCTTTCCACCATCACTTAGCTCTGCTTGAATCCATCCCAGATCTGAGGCCTTAGGTGGTTGTAGTATCAGCCGCAGACACTGCCTGCTTAGTGGGGCTGCTGAGTACAGTACCACTTCCAGCCTCTGATTGGCTGGCTACTCTCAGTGGGCAGAGCCTCCGCCCATGGGGCCCTTGACCCAGGGGAAAGCCTTCTTCCCAAGTGCCTGAGCGACACAGGAAGTTGAGGGCCTTCTGAAAAGAGATGATGTTGGTTTCCCACCAGCTCAATAGCCAATGCCGGAGACACCCATTATCTCCCAAGATTCCACTCATGCTTCCCCAGAGACTTCTCCACAGGGGAGGTGGTGTCACTGTGGTATTGTCATTGTGTTAGTAACCCAGAGACCCAGGGTAATGCACTGGGGAGGGTCCAGGGGGGGGTCCAGGTTCAAATCTCACCAGGGCAGATGGTGACATTTGAATTCAATAAAAACCTGGAATTTTACGTTTAAACATTGTTTGCCTGGAGACTGCCGTTATTATTGATCCACAAAATGTGGTTGACTCTTAAATGCTCTTTGAAATGGCCCAGCAAGATTCCATGCTTTTCAGCCAAAGGAGCCTTCAGGCAATGATTCTGACGGCTGGATATCACCTGGTCTGATGGTGTCCAGCAATACCGTCCACAAAAGTATCAATTATGATATTGGCTTATCACAATGCTGCAGGGACAATGTATAGAATTACTATTGGACAAGGACATTCAGCATGATGAAGGAGAGGCTACAGTTACATCAGTGATGGTGAAAAAACACCCAAAGGCTGCCTGCAGCCAGAGTTGTTCAGCCGCAGTACATTGAAAAGCGTTTCAACTAATAACTCCTGTCACCTTTAAATCCATCATGTCCAACATCTCTTCCAAACCTTCTACCTTTAAATAAACTGCATTGTTATTCATGTTAACTAACATTGGAGGGTTATCAGTTACCTCAGGAGTATTCACTGTGCACATAGATTTCAAAAAGATTTGCCACCGGCTTACACCAATGTCTTCATATCCTCACCCTGTAATGAGCTCCTACTGCCTGATTTAAGTCCGCCTTTACTGACTCTCACGCTTCTATGAGGTACTTCCTCAGCATTTGCAGCACGAGAGCTGCAAGGTCACTGCAGCTCAGTCAAGGGCTCATGAGATGTTCTGGTCAGCAACCTTCAGAATCTCTGGCTTGAGGCTGCAGCAACTCATGGAGCTGCAGGGACAATCTGACAGCCCTGATGTTCCAGCACTAAGTCAGGTTTTGCTTGAGAGGATTACCAGAATCCAGATGTACTGTCAGTCTGACACTGCTTCCGGCACTATTCCCGTATCGTAGGACAGCCTCTGTTGTTGAACTGGCGCTCAGCAATCCGACTGACCTGCAGGCGAGCAGAATATTACACATCGGTGATCAGGGGTTGGAGACCTGGGGCGGAATTATCCGCTTCCACGATGAATCGGGGAGGCCGTTGTGAACTCGGCCGAGTTTCACGACGGCCTCGGAGGCCGCTCCTCGCACCTTATTCACCCCCACCCGGGGGGCTCGGAGCGGCGCTCTATTATTCTCGGCCGCCGGGCCTTGACGTTTGCGTCAAGGCGGCAGGCCGAGAATGACGCGACGGCGGCACCCAAGTTACGTCAGCCGCGCATGCGCAGGTTGTCCGGCTCCAACCGGCGCATGCGCGGCTGGCGTCACGATGGCTGACGGCTCAAACCCCGCATGCGCGGTTGCCGTCTTCCCTTCCACTGCCCCGCAAGACGTGGTGGCTTGATCTTGAGGGGCGGCGGAGGGGAAAGCGTGCGTCCCTTTGAGACACCGGCCCGGCGATCGGTGGGCACCGATCGCGGGCCAGTCCCCTCCCGAGCACGGCCGTGGTGCTCACTCCCCTCTCCGCCCCCCACAAGCCATAAACGAGCATCTGGCACCCATGTTCACGATGGCAGCGACCAGGTGTGGTTGCCGCCATCGTGAGCCGGTCGGGAACGGCAGGCTGCTTGGCCCATCCGGGCCGGAGAATTGCCGGTCGCCGTGAAAAGCGGCGATTCGGCGAGCGGGGGGGGGGGGGCGGAAGAATCGCGGGGGGGGGGGGGTGGAGCAGGACGGCATGTGGTGAGTCGCCCGGCTCGATTCTCCCACCCGGCGTGGGGAGCGGAGAATCGCGCCCCTTATCTAGCCCAAAGCGTTGAATGGCCTACTCTTGTTGCTTAAAGCACTCTTAAATCAGATTAAAATCAAAATTCCCATTGACTCGGCCCTGCCGGAATTCTCCGGTCATCGGGATTCTATTTTCCAGCTGACAGTGGAACCACTGCCTGCGGGTTTCCCAATGGTATGGGGTGGTTTCAATGGGAAATCCCATTGACAAGCAGAGAGAAGAGAGGATTCCACTGTCACCGAATGGCGTGCCAGGAAGAATGCGGCTGGGGGGCTGGAAAATCCAGCCTAGTAATGCCCAGATTCTGGATTTTAATACCACGGTGGTAGTATCATAATCTTAAAAGCAAATTGTTACAGAATCTGGCATGTATTGATTTGGCTGAATGGCCTGTCACATATCCTTTTGACACCAAGAAGGTAGATGAGGGCAGTGCAGTCGACGTTGTCCACGTGGACTTTAACAAGGCCTTTGACAAGGTACCGCATGGTAGGTTGTTGCAAAAGGTTAAATCTCACAGAATTCAAGGTGAGGTAGCCAATTGGATACAAAATTGGCTTGGCGACAGAAGCTAAAGGGTGGTAGTAGAGGGTTGTTTTTCAAACTGGAGGCCTGTGACCAGCGGTGTGCCTCAGGATTCGGTGCTGGGTCCACTATTATTTGTTATGAATATATTAATGATTTGAACGAGAATGTAGGTGGAATGGTTAGTAAGTTTGCAGATAACAGCAAGATTTGTGGCATAGTGGATAGTGAAAGGGTTATATAAGATTGCAACAGGATCTTGACCAATTGGGCCAGTGGGCCGATGAATGGCAGATGGAGTTTAATTTGGATAAATGTGAGGTGAAGCATTTTGATAAATCAAATCAGGGCAGGACCTACCCAGTGGTAGGGAGTTGGGGAGAGTTACAGACAAAGAGTAGGAGTACAGGTTCATAGCTCCTTGAAGGTGGAGTTGCAGGTGGACAGGGTGGTGAAGAAGGCATTTAGCATACTAGATTTTATTGGTCGGAATATTGAATACAGGAGTTGGGACACCTTGTTGAAATTGTACAAGACATTGGTGTCATAATATACACCAGTATATCATGGTGCAGACACACACACACTGATGGACACACAGTAGGACCAATCAACACGCACAACACTGCAGCCAATCACCAGTTAGAGTACACTCACTATAAAGACAGAGGGCAACAGTTTTCCCATTCATTCGAGATGCAGTGTCTCAGGAGGACAGAGCTTACAGCTTACAGCACAGATCTTCACCATGTCCTGAGTGCATAGACTGGTTAGGATAGGCATAGGTCTTTAGTTTAATCTAACATCGTGTTAACCCACGGTGAAAGTATGTTCAACAGTTTCTAGCTTAATAAAATAGTTTTGTACTATTTTAAGTGTTGGTAGCCTGTATGTGTTCCACGGATCCAGAGCACCTAACACATCAATTGGTAAGACCACACATGGAATACTGTGTTCAGTTCTGGTCACCCTATTATAGGAAGGATGTTGTTAAACTAGAAAGAGTTCAGAAGAAATTTACAAGGATGCTACCAGCACTTTATTTTTTTTTAAAGTATTTTTATTAAGGTTTTGCATAATTTTTCATAATAAAACAGTAGTAACAATAATAACAAAACAAACTAGAGTGAACATTAACATAGTGTAAAAAGAGAATATACAATAACAATTAAATAGACATTACCCAACGCGACCCAGTCTTCCCACACCATCCCAATGAAACACTCACCCCCCCCCCCCCCCACCCCCCTACGGATTGCTGCTGCTGCTGACATTTTAATTTTCCCCGAGAAAGTCGACGAACGTCTGCCACCTCCGAGAGAACCCTAGTGTAGACCCTCTTAAGGCAAACTTTATTTTCTCGAGGTTGAGAAACCCAGCCATGTCGGTAACCCAAGTCTCTACACTCGGGGGCTTCGAGTCCCTCCACATTAATAAAATCCATCTCCGGGCTACTAGGGAGGCAAAGGCCAAGACGTCGGCCTCTTTCGCTCCCTGAACTCCCGGGTCTTCTGACACTCCAAAGATCGGACTCTGGACTCAGCACCACCCGTGTGTTAAGCACCTTGGACATTGCCCCGCGAACCCTTGCCAGAACACTCTGAGCTCCGGGCAGCCCAAAACATGTGGGCATGGTTTGCAGGGCTGCCCTTGCACTTCATACAACTGTCTTCTACCCCAAAAAACTTGCTCATTCTCACTGCCGTCATGTGTGCCCAGTGGACCACCTTAAATTGAATTAGACTGAGCCTGGCACATGATGAGGAGGAATGAACCCTGCCCAGGGCCTCTGCCCACAGACCCGCTTCCAACGTTTCACCTAGCTCCTCCTCCCACTTGCCCTTGAGCTCCTCCACCGGGGTTTCCTCTGCCTCCTGTAATTCCTGGTAGATATCCGACACCCTCCCCTCTCCCACCCAGGTGCCGGAGACCACCCTGTCCTGTATCCTCAGTGGCGGCAGCGTCAGAAAGGTCACCCTGTTTTTTCAGGAAGGCTCATACTTGCAGATATTTAAAGGCATTTCCTGGCGGCAGATTAAATTTGTCCTCCAGCTCCTTCAAACTGGGAAAGCCGTCTATGAACAGATCTCCCATTCTTCTGATGCCTGCCCTCTGCCAGCTCTGGAACCTACCATCCATCCTACACAGGACAAACCTGTGGTTGTTACATATCGGGGTCCAGACCGATGCTCCCTCCACCTTCTTGTACCTCCTCCACTGTCCCCAGATCTGCAGTGTCGCCACCACCACTGAACGTGTGGAGTAACGGGTCGGCGAGAACGGCAAAGGAGCCGTTATCAAAGCTCCCAGACTGGTACCTTTACATGACTCTGGCTGTCTCAGAGGCTGCATCCCGAATGAGCGGGAAAACTAGTGCTTTATAGTGGCCGTGTCCTATCTGGTGATTGGCTGCAGTGTTCTGTGAGTTGATTGGTCTTTCAGTGTGTCAGTCAGTGTCTGTCTATGCACCATCATATACTTGTGTGTATATTATGACAGTTCCCTGTGCAGACTGCCAAGGTCATCTGGCAGAATTCCGCATCTCCAGAACTTTCAAACAAGCACCAACAGCTTGGCTGGTGATGAGAAAGGCCCTCCGCATCAAATCCTTCCTGCACACCCGGAGTCTCACCCTATCCACCCATTTTCCTCAATGTGACTGTTGTGGGGAAGAGATTGTTGTTCACCAAGTGGAATAAACCTTTGCAAACATCTCCGGAGAGAGATGAGGTGGTTTATGTCGAGGTTCATCCCGAGCAGCTCCATGACGCAGGACTCTGTGCTCAATGGGCTGTTCCCAGGGATGCACACCGGGACAAGCACCTGCTATTGCTTGAGTGTCATCAACTGAGTGAAAAACACTCTTTGGTCTGCCCAAAACATGTTGGTCTTCCAGTGCAAGCAGTTGACCCTGACCAAGTGTTTCAAACTGGCTCATTCTAAAGCTGAGGGACACACTAGGAGGAGTTGTTTAAGATATAGTGGACTGAGGGGAGGGGACCCCCTCAGGTTGTATGACTGACATTGAATATACACAGTGAAAATATTACATGTATCACAATTGTATTGAAGCACCTCAGAGTGCAACACGATACCTTTGCACCATTTGTGATGGCCATTTTGAAATGTCTGCGACGTTTCTTTGACTATATTGAAGCACCTCAGAGTGCAGCATGATATATGTAGGGAACTTGAATATTTTTGCACTTTATGTAATTTTTAAACATTTGTAATGTTCTTTCAGATATTTTACGAATAAAGTATATTTTGGGAAAAAAGGTAATGAATACAAACTGATGTGTTAATTGCTTGGGAGTGTAACGGCCCCGACCCGGATCCATTCATCCTTGACAGGCTTTGCAGTAATAGCCTACAATTAAACTGTGCTTCGCACTGGCCTAGTGTTATGTTGTATATTTCACATGTCAAGTGAGGATGCAACTGCAGACAAAGGGGCAGTCGTGTGGCAATAATGTCCGACATCAATTACAATTAAATGGAATATGTTAGATTAATTGATTAATATTCTTTGATTACTTCATCATTACACATAGCTAGACTATAAATTGGTGAGCATCAACTTTCCCACACCTCTTAGCTAAACTCAGAAGATTCCATCACATTTTCGGAGAAATAGTGTTATCTCTGGGAATTCTGGATAAACTCAGCAGGTCTGGCAGCATCTGTGGAGAGAGAAACAGAGTTGATGTTTCAAGTCCGTATGACTCTTCTTCAGGAGCTGGAGCATTCCCTGGTGCCTGGTCAATATTGATCCTTATATTGATCAATCAGATTACCTGATCATTATCCTATTGCTGATGGTGAGAGAAACAGAGTTGATGTTTCATGCCTATATAACTTTTGATGTTGAAAATAAATGTACATACGATCATCCACGTATACTAATGTCACTGTTTCACGATGCTTCCTCTAGACAACAAAACTGTCCGAAAGGGAGATTCACAGTAACAAATTCAGCCAACGTAACTGTTAAAAGTCTGTAACTGATAAAAGAAAAGACCATGACCCATTATTTCCAAATGACTGAGTAACAAAAGAATGTAAAAGCCTCCCCAAGGTACATTAGTATGGCAACAGAAGCTAACAATGCACTTTCACCCAAAGTGGAAATGAAATAACTGTTGTCGGTTGCCAATGAACATATATCTCATTGCACTTTCTACAAATAATTACTCACTGCCTTGCTGCCTGCTGAAGCTTTTAGAGGTTCCCTAAGTTGTCGAGAAATCCTCTTTGCTTTCCAGTGCTACTCCTGAATTTTTTATAATAAAGTAATTTGTCTTTGCAAGTAGATAAATTAGCATTACAAATGCTGCTAAATTGCATAATCAAGCTGATAGATTTTGCGCTGACGCTTACAAGCATAGATACCTTGTGGCTTCTCTTGTCAGAAAACAGAACAAATGTTGAAGTGAAGCCAGGGATAATTTCTGAAGGGAATGCAATGGAAAAGAAGTTTAGACAAAATCCGGGGCACTTTATAGCAGGATACCATTGCAAACAAACGTAACTTCCCTTTATGCTGAACAATTGAAGATAGGAAGATTGTTCTCATGAAAATAGTGTAAAGACAAAATTTATTATGATTCTTTTTATTTTTGAGATATGAGCTGGTAACTTGCATATCATTTTCGGGTAGCGCAGTGGTTAGCACTGCTTCCTCATGGTGCTGAGGACCTGAGTTCAAGCTCAGCACAGATCACTGTCCATGTGGAGTTTGCACGTTCTCTCCGTGTCTGCATGGGTCTCGCCCCCACAACCCTAAGGTGTGCTGGGTAGGAGGATTGGCCATGCTAAATTGCCCCTCAATTGTAAAAAAAATAATAAATTGGGTACATTAAATTTATTTCAATAAAATAAAACTTGCACATCATTTTCCTTCAGTACCACATCTGTCGAGGGAGTTAGGGAAATGATGTGTCGTCTTTTCTCGGTTCAATGTGCACTGTGTCAGATGTACAGCCCTGTGGAACCTTGGTTTTAAATTACTGTTGCTTTTCAAGGTAAAAAAAAAGCCCACGATACTTTTATTGCATCTGTAAAGCTTGAAGGTTTCCTGGAATTATTTCCTGTTCATTAACGGAGCTTATGCAAAATCCTAAAAAAAGAAAGCTTCGATGAGTTCAAGAAAACCATTTTGTATTCCATCAACCTTGACAATAAAAGAACAGGTCAGCTGAACTCGTGAAGTGACGCACAGCTATTCAACTGGGGGAAAAGCTATTTGAGCAATGGCCTATTTGGGAACGAGAAGCGAAACCCTAAGAGCAAAAACAGCATGAACTCCAACCAGTGAGGAACTCTGAAGCCTGATATCTGTTTCAGACTGTGCAGTCCTTCAATATTTACTTCACTGTCTTTCCAATTCACCATATGTACATTCTAACCGCCCCCCCCCCCCCCCCCCCCCGACATTGAGCATACATTGAGCTGCTTTGCTATTTCACAGTTTTCAGCCATACTTGCATTCAAGGCGACATAGGTATATGACGACCACAGGCCACCATTTCTCCCCTAAGGCTTACCATGTACCAACCTATTTCTGAGATCTCCAGAAAGTCACTGCAGGCTCTGAGCTCTTCCCATGGCTCCGCAAAGTTAAAATCTCTGTTCCTTAGCCCAACCTTTTCCCAGCCCTGTGGGAGCAATCATCACAGGGACTGCAGTTCAAGAAGAATGCTCATCACAATGTGAATGGCATGTTTATTATATTGTTAATAAACAGGTAAAGGCCATTGTTTAATGAAGTACTTTGAGCTCAAATAAATAGGATTGTCCCATCAAGGGCTGTCACGCCTGCCATTTTTGCTGAATTTATTGATTATTATTTTCTCGAAAAAGTATAAAGAGGGGTTCAGCCAATGGACACTGTGGGGCTTGAAGTACATTATTGCCCAAAAATGATATTTTAATTTAATTTGGTAAAGTTACTATTGATTTTTTTCTTTAGTTAATAGTGCCCCTTTGGGGCTTTCTATTGGTACAATCAGCTCTTTTTTCAACTGGTTAATTTGTTTGTTTTAGTGGCACTTAAAAAAGTACAAATATGGGACTGCCCCATCAGGGGCTGCCACCCCTATCATGTTTGTTTAACTTATTGATATTTTTGTTCAATTTAAATTTCCACGGTGCATCAGTGCCCCTGGAAACGTATTTTTTGTTTAGTTAGTTAAGTTTCCTTTGACGTTTTGTTTTAGTTACAATGTCCACCCTGGGCTGTCACCCCTCTTATTTGTGTTTAGCTCATTCATTTTCATTTCATTTTTCAAAAGGAGTATAATCAGAGGACAACTGGGATACTGGGTTGGTGAGAGGAGATCTATGAGACTGAACAAAGTCAATACATTCTCTCAGTAAAGAAAAACTGTGTCTTGGTTTTGACTTCACCGACCATCTTGGGTTCTATTAACACACCACTTTCTCAAGGAAACTAGGAATTGTGATGAACATAGAAATTTATTTCAGATATATTGTATTATATGTATTTGGAGCAGTAAGGGTTAAAACTCTGGGTTAGAATGTATATGACTGCTGTAGTAATGTTTTTTTTAAATCCTGGTTTACAAGACCAGCAGGCACTTTATGGCTATAGAGGTGCAATTAAAGCATCATAAAAATGAAATCATCATTCATTCAACCATGTATATTGTTTACCTGAAGAAGAGCCAATGGAATGTTTTTTAATATAAAGCCGATTCCCTGGAGATAATTGGAAAAACTGAGCTGGATTCTCCACTGTCGGGATTCTCTGTTGTGCTGACAGCCGAGGTATTTCCCAACGACATGGGGCTTCCCACAATGAGAAACCCCACTGGCCGGCTCGGGAGACAGAAAATCCCTGGGGCGCGCCGAACCATAAATCTGGTGCAGCGGGATGGAAAATCCCACCCACTGCGTTTAGCTTTAGTAAGAGGATGTAGTTAATGAGAGGAGCCAGGGTGAAACAGTCAGTTGTGTTTTGGAGTTCAGCTTAAATCTGTCTGTGAACAGACTAGCAGTTTCCCTCAAATCAGTTTAGTTAAAAAGATTTTGCCTGTGAAGAGAACAGCAGTTTCTGAAAAGGCTGGCAGGTTAAATAATAGTTGACACAGGCAAGGATCTGCAAGCTGGTTCCTGAAGGATCTCTCTATCTCAAAGCAGTTTATCCAATACATCTCTTTACAGCAAGGATTCCTAGGTCTTCTATTTGTATTTAAATGTGGATTTTGACCTGAGATGGATTTTGCCTGAGTGGAGATAAAAAAAATAGCAGTTAATAATCAGTGTTTCTTTGCTTCTCGGCATCTTGGCTAAGATCAAGCATCAGGTCAAGCCCAAGCTGAGGTGCATTGTTTTTTCTTGTCAGCTTGGATCTTGTATGTCTCCGCCGTGGAGACTATGAATTGGGTTCAATTTGAAATTTGAATTGATCTTTGGAACAAGCAATGAGATGGATTAAGTGTTTTCCCAGTCCACTGTAACTTTCAGGATGGGATTTTTAAAAATGTTTAAAAAAAGAATTAGTGCTTCATTTCATTGTTAAGCATCGTTTAACTGCTAATCATGAACTGTTTTCTTTATTATGTTCAAGTTAGTTTTAATACTGTGTTAATAATAAAGTTTGTTTCAATACACTATATACCTATTGTGTGTGGAGACACTCCTGGAATAAAGTATCCTTTCCTCATAGTCTTACAAATTAAATAAAATATTGGGGGTTGTGTCTGGTATCTTAGAAGCTGTTGGGGTCTGCCCTGGGATTGTAACAGAATGGCAACTAAAGTAGACCCTCATTCTGAGAAAGGATTATGAAATATATTGTGGCGGTGGACATAGAGTGTAGATTGGCAGACAAAAATTGTAAAGTGCCTGGTTTAAAAAATGGCACCAGAGGCTGATGAACGGTGTGACTCTTTGGCCGACACTGGTGCAAAGTTGAACAATGTTTGGCCTATTGCTCCCTTAGCACTGCTGGGCATAAGGAGCCCCTGATATCCAGGGTTACTCTGGGTTACTCGAGCAATGAGAATAAACTGCTGCCTTGCCACACCAGCAGCACTACCAACAACAACAACTTCTATAGCTCCTTTAACTAAATAAACATTTCCTATGCACCTCACAGAAATATTACACCAAGCCGTATGAGGAGATATTAGGTCAGAGATCCAAACGCTTTGTCAAAACTTGGGCATGGACAAGCAGCATGGACAAGCTGGGGTGAAGGGCCTGTTTCCATGCTGTAAACATCTATGACTCCACGAGTCTAAATCAATAAGTTTAAACTATTTTTCAGGAAAGCAAGGTGAAGGGGTGCTGAGAGGGAATTCCAGTGCTTGCGGTAGAGGCTTCTCAGGGGGCTTCAGAGGATAGATGCTGAGAGGCTGTTTTTACCCATTAGAAAGAATCTGGATTAGAGGGCATAATCCAAGAATAAGGGGTCACTCATCTAATGCAGGGATGAGGAGGAATTTCTTCTCTCAGAGGGTGGTGAATCTGTGGAATTCTTTACCACAGTGAGCTGTAGAATCTGGGTCATTAAGTATGTTCAAGGCTGAGATAGACAGGTTATTAATCAGGAAGGGAATCAAGGGCCAAGGTGGCAAAGTAGAGTTGGGGATTATCATATGGATCCATCACGATCTCATTGAATGGCGAAGCAGACTCGCTGGGCCCAATGGACTACTTCTGTTCCTACGTCTTACGGTCTTATGGACAGAAAGGGACAGAATTTAGAGGAGTTCAGATATCACAGAGACTTCCAGGAGTGGAGGAAATTACAGAAATAGGGAGGGGCAATGCCTTGGAGGGATTTGAAGACAAGGAAGAAAAAACAGGAATGTGCCCAGCACAATCAATTGGCAATTGGCAGTAAATTTGAAGACTGAAGGAAGCATATTTCTAAATTATTGCCAGGATGGTTAGTGATGTCACGCTGCAGTGGACCATGCTGAAGTTACCGTTCCCACTTCAGTTCACTCGATGACATTGTCACTTTGACCAATAGGAAAAGCTGTCTCTCATCCATTTGAAGAAAAAAAAAAGACAAGAATATAGCTAACAATTTTCAACAAAGAAATACTGTGGATGGGGTTGTTAAGCGATTTGTCCCAAAGCAGGAGAGATTATTATTAGCAAAATCCAATTTGAAACATGAGCCAATATAAATTTTTTGTTACCAATTACCACAGCATACAACAACCATCATTCTCGTGATTTTCCTTTCAACTTTGTGTATCCGATTATCTTCCATAATGAATATAATAAATTCTAGCCCAAAAAGATCCAAACAGGAGAAATGAGGAGAAAATTATGTGACACGGTGAGTTTTTATCATCTGGAGCATACAACCTGAAAAGATGATGGAGGCAAATTTAACCGTAAATTTACTTGCTGAGGTGAAAACTGCAGGGCTCTGAGGCAGGGACATGACCAGTGGAATTGATTATACATCTCTTTCAAAGTGCTAGCACTGGCAGGATGGGTTGAATGTTGTCCTTCTGCACTGTTATATTCTAACTTCTGGAAAACACAGTTGGTGAATGGAGTCAAGTGAAAACTTCTGAAGAGAGCGTGCCCACAGGTCACCCCTACATATGCTGCCTGCCCACTTCACAGATTGCCACTTTCACAGTTGACTGAAAGGCTACCTGAGTGGCACATCGGCAGACAGAGCAGGCGACTGAGTACAGGGACATGTTGTCAGCTGCAATTCCGACTGCACAGGGTCGGTTGGGGAAATGACACTTGAAATTGCAGAGTGACATCGGCAGACTGGAAAACGGAGAGGATTTGAAAAGGCCACATTTACACCAGCAGAACAGAAAGCGAAATCAGGAGCGAGCAAAGCCAAACCTTTCCGCATCGAGTCAACACACAAACTTTGAACTCTTCATCAAGTAATTACAAGGCTCCAAGATGGGATTGTCAATCTGAAGGCCGGACTCAGAGTTAAGGCAGCAATATCACAGCAGGTTACACAATCACATTGGAAGCTCTGACTGGGAAACATTCTTAAAAGGCTGTTTTGAAAATGGAAAAAAGTCAGAAGATAGTCAACACTGAAAGCTGACTTTGAGAAAACAAATAACTGGATTAATAAGATTGGACTTTTTCAGCATTGGGTCTTGTTGGGAGACCCACTCTGCCCACCCTCAACAGGATCATTTGGCTAAGTGGGGGCACGTGTATAGGGGTGGGCTGTCCTGGGATGGATGCTTCTTCACCTGGTGGTGCATCGGCAGGCTGGTGTGCTGAGTAAGAGCCAAGGCTTACCAGCAGGCTAATGGTGAAGAATTTTAAAATATTGGTTACATCTTTTCTTTTGGGCTCCTAAAGATGCTCTGGTTAGTTGGATTGGCCATGCTAAAATTGCCTCTTTTGGTGCAGACTCGATAGGCTGCATGGCCTCCTTCTGCACTGTTGGAATTCTAATAAAGGAAACTGGCAGGCTCATTTGACAGTCTCTGTCCCATGGTATGCACCTGAGATGCCCGCCTTGTGTCATGACTGCATGCCCAGTTTATTTAAACTATCCTGAGCACCCAAGGTCTGGTGCATCCTGGCACATAGGCCAACATCAAATGGTTTTCCTGGTTTCAGTTGTAATTTTCTTTTGAAGTTTGACAGATGGCTTTCCCTATTCCTGCACTGATGGACATTGGATTCCCTGGCATTTAGGGGGATTAGATGGAGAGCAGAGCACAGCAACTGGAGCAGCCTGACCGTCACATTTAGATGGATCGAACATTACTAAGAACACAAGGGGTAGGAGTCAATCATAGAGTCTGTCAAATCTGCTCAGCAATTCATTACGATCATGGTTGACCCTCGGTTACACTTCCACTTTGCCCTTCCCCAGACTCCTTGATTCCTTGAGAGACTATGAGCTGGATTTTGCAGAATACCGCTGTCCCTAAACACCTGGTTAAATAGTTGGTGGGGGTGGGTCCACCCACGATCCCAAAGGTTTCCCTGCTGCATTTGAATACTGGGATTAGGAAACACTGCTTTATACCGAGCAAAACCGCCTTTCTATCTCAGGGGGAATCCTTACCTTTAAGAGCAGGAGGCCAATCAAAGAGCTGACAGCTCTGTAGTCCCAGCAGTGCTGGCTGGCAGCAGTGGCTAGTCCTGGGTCTACAGGCAGACCAACCATTCTGAGGAGCTCAGGTAAGTCCAGGGCCAGGGGATTTCAGAGAGTGGGGGTACGGGGTGGGGGGGTGAAGGTGGGATGGAAAGGGGACATGTGTCAGTGGGGGGCCTGGTTCATGAGTCCAGGTGGAGGATTAAAGGGGGAAGAATAGCCTTGATGTGTCGGGGGGGGGGGGTGAGGAAACCTCCCATGGGACCATAGAAACTGTAAAGGAATTCTGCCCCCCCTCCACCAACCTTTGCCCGACACTAGCTTTCCTCATGCTGTGGGCTTTCCCTCTGCCATGGGTAAAATATGATGTGGAGATGCCGGCGTTGGACTGGGGTGAGCACAGTAAGAAGTCTTCCAACACCAGGTTAAAGTCCAACAGGTTTGTTTCAAACACGAGCTTTTGAAGCACTGCTCCTTCACCTGAGGAAGGAGCAGTGCTCCGAAAGCTCGTGTTTGAAACAAACCTGTTGGACTTTAACCTGGTGTTGGAAGACTTCTTAATGGGTAAAATAGAGATGGGAGGCAGGTTGAGACCCTTAAATAATCATTACTTGTTCATTTAAAGCCTCAATTGGCCCAGGGGCAGGTGGGCCAACTGATTGTTGTTCTGTTCCCTCGTAAAAGTTTAGACAAATCAGGACCAGAAGGGTTGGCAAATAGGACGCCATCTACTGGATTTCATATGCTTCAACCACCAACTGGGGAACATACATACATAGAACATAGAATTTACAGTGCAGAAGGAGGCCATTTGGCACATCGAGTCTGCACCGACCCTTGGAAAAACCACCCCACTTAAGCCCACACTTCCACCCTATCCTGTAACCCCTTCTAATCTTTTTTCGACACGAAAGGCAATTTATCATGGCCAATCAACCTCACCTGCACATCTTTGGACTGTGGGAGGAAACCGGAGCACCCGAAGGAAACCCACGCAGACACGTGGAGAACGTGCAGACTCTGCACAGCGATCCAAGCCGGGAATCGAACCTGGGACCCTGGCGCTGTGGAGACACAGTGCTAACCACTGTGCTACCGTGCTGCCCCGGTGTAAAATCCAGACCCAAAAACCTGTCAATCCTTTAACTGTAGTCAAAGGTGTAGCATCATCAACACTCTGGAGGGGTAATTCCAAAGATTCACAACACTTTGAATAAAGACATTTCTCCACATCCCAGTCCCAAATGATTTACTCCTTATCCTGAATCTGTGTCATGTGATCCACGTTCCACAACCAGCGGAAACAACCCCTCAGTCTCTGCCTTGTCAATCCCTTCAGAATCTTGTATGTTTCAATTAAATCACTTCTCATTCTTCTGAACTCTAGGAAATATAGACCCAATTTACTCAACTTCTCATCATTAGAGAACTCTCCCATCCCAAGGACCAACCATAAGAACAGAAGAACTAGGAGCAGGAGTAGGCAATTCATCCCTTCGAGCCTGCTCCGTCATTCAATAGGATCATGATTGATCTCATCTCGGCCTCCACTCGACTTTCCTGTCCATTCTCCATAACCTTTTGACCCATTACTAATTAAAAATCAGTCTATCTCCTCTTTAAATTTACTCAATATCTCGGTGCTCTGGGGTAGTGATTGCCCCACAAGAGGAAGCTTCCATTCTACGTCTACTTTTTCAATACCTTTTATCATCTTATGTGCCTCAATTAGGCTCATAGAATTCCTACAGTGCAGAAGGAGGCCATTCGGCCCATCGAGTCTGCATCGACCCGAGGAAAGAGTACCCTACCTAGGCCCACACCTCCACTCTATCCCCGTAATCCAGTAACCCTACCTAACCTTTCGAACACTAGGGGACAATTTTAGCATGGCCAATCCACCTAACCTGCACATCTTTGGACTTGTCTCATTCTTCTAAACTTGAAAATGAAATGAAAGTGGCTTATTGTCACAAGTAGGCTTCAAATGAAGTTACTGTGAAAAGCCCCTAGTCGCCACATTCCGGTGCCTGTTTGGGGAGGCTGGTATGGGAATTGAACCATGCTTCTGTCCTGCCTTGGTCTGCTTTCAAAGCTAGCGATTTAGCCCAGTGTGCTAAACCAGCCCCTTGACTTGAGAGTATAGGCCTAAATTGCTCAATCTCTCTTAATAAGACAAAACTCTCATCTCTCAAATCAATCTAGTGAACCTCCTCTGAAATGACCCAAATGCAATTACATCCCTCTTCAAATAAGGGAATCAAAACTGTACAGAATACTCCAGGTAAGGTCTCATCAATTTCTTGTACAGTTGCAGAAACACCTCACTGCTTTTATACTCTATTCCTTCAGCTATAAATGCTAAAATTCCATTTGCCTTCCATATTTCCTGCTGTACCTGCATACTAGTTTTGTATGGTTCATGCAAGAGGACACCCAGATCCCTCTGCACCGGAGCACTCTGACGTTTATCTCCATTTAGATAATAAGTTGCCTTTCCAGTTCTCCAACCAAAATGGATAATCCAATGAACCTTTGCTGTGCCACCTCTAATACAAGTATATCCATCCTTAAATATGGAGTCCTACCTACACACAGTACTCCAGACGTAGATGCCAGAACCATATACAATTTTAGCAAGAATTCTTTATTCTTGTACTCCTGTCTTCTTACAATAAAGACCAACATTCCCATTGTGTTTCTGCTTGCTGCACCTGCATGCTAACATTCTGAATTACTTGTACGAGTACACGCAAGTCTCTCTGAACATCAACATTTGCAAGTTACACCCTTATAAAAATATTCTATTTTTCTATTCTTATGACCAAAGTGAATAACTTTACACTCGCCCACACTCCATCTGCCTGTCTTGTTACCCATCCATTTAACCTATTTAAATCTCTTTGCAACCTTCCTGTGTCCTCGCAACTGACATTTCCACCTGGATTTATATCATCAGCAAACTTGGCGACACATTTCTTTGTCTAAGTCATTAATGTAGACTGTAAATAGCTGAGGCCTCAGCAATGATCCTTGTGGCATTCGATCAGTCACAGCCTGCCAACTTGAGAACATTGCCATTTATGCTTACTCTTTGCTTCCTGTCCATTAACTAATCCTCTATCCATGCTTATATATTACCCCAAATTCCAGGAGCCCTTATTTTGCCCTTTTACATTTTGTGTGGCACTTTATCGAATGCCTTTTAAAAATCCAGGTATATTACATCTACTGGTTTATCTTTATCTACTCTACTAGTTGAATACTCAAAAAACTCTAATAAATTTGTCACACATGATTTCCCCAATCTGTAAAACCATGCTGACTTTGTCTGATCCTACTCTGATTTTCGTAGTGTATTGTTAAACCTTCATTAATATCAGATTCCTGATGACTGATGTCATGCTAACTGGTCTGCAGTTTTCTTTTTTCTCTCCCCCTTCTTTCCTGCATGGTAGTGTTCCATTTACTAACTTTTTGCTGGGATCATTATCAGGAGTGGCACAGTGGTTAGCACTGCTGCTACACAGTGCCAAAGATCTGGGTTCAATTCCAGACTTGGCTGACATTCTGTGGCATTTGTACGTTCTCCCCGTGTCTTCGTGGGTTTCCTCTGGGTTCTGCGGTTTCTTCCCAAAATCCAAAGATATGCAGGTTAGGTAGATTGGCCATGCTCAATCCCCACTTAGTGTCCACAGATTAGGGGGGTTACGGGGATAGACCGAAGGAGTGGGCCTATGTAGGCTGCTCTTTCAGAAAGTTGGAGCACACTCAATGGGCCGAATGGCCTCCTTCTGCTTCTCTAATTCCAGAATCGAGGGAATTTTGGAAAATCATATCCACAGCATCCACTATCTCTGCAGCTATCTCTTTTAGAGCCTTAAGATAAAGGCTATTAGGTTCTAGGGATTTGTCCGAATTTAGCACCTTACGTTTCTCCAATACTGTTTTTTCTGCTGCGATTAATTTCTGTAATTTCCACATATTTTTAGCACCTAGTTATTTTTGAGATGAAACTTCTATCTTCTACTGTTAAGGCTCTTGCTCATTTGATTTTCATGTATTCGCTGCAGTTCAATGAGTCTGGGTGTAAGAGCAATACAATTAGCGGTATTATCATCATCTAAGTATTCTGCCGAGCAGCATAGGTGATAACAGTCTTCCAAACTTCTCGATATAGCAACAGTGGATGATCTTATTGTTGGAGTTCTGGGAAGAATGATGATGGCCTGGGTCCAATTGCAGTTCATGGACTCCCGTACTGACAAAAGTTAACATGTGTGATGCCAACCTCATTCACAATTCTTGACAAGAATTGTTTGTAATCTTTTCTACAAGGGAAAAGGAAAAGCATGAGGTGGTTTCTCGTTGCCTCCCTCACATGCGTTTGAAGGGAACACAAAGCCTCTTCCCAGTCAATCTCCTGCCGCCAGCCAGCCATTGTCCTCCATGGTCATAGCTCTTCCACCTTCACCACCGTAGAATCCGCCGGATCTATGGTTGGCCATCACTTGTAATCCTGAGTATGGTGCCCTTCCAGGTAACATCAGCGAAGCTAGCTAGACCTGTGGGTTCGCTAAAGGACAGGGTTGACTACACCCTGGGGGTCATTCATAAGTCCCTTTTACGCGATTGTGCAAATTATAAAATAAAATATTATTGAAGTATGCAACTAAAGGGATTATCAGAAAGCTTGCAATTGCAATTGATACATCTGGTCCATTTATAACTTATATTTCATTCAATTCTATAGCATTGATTTACTTTTAAAAGTATGAGCAGTTTGACGCGTTTTGCAAAGCCTGATGACTTTGGCTATTTTAGCCCCTAACGCATCCTGTTATTTCCCACGTAATGACTCATTGTCACAAAGAAAACACTGCCGAGGTGTTACTAACCACTTTTAGAAATTCAGTTTAATATGATGGGACAAGCTTGTAGCTTTATGAACCAATACTTTATCAAACTGAGTAAATTAAGATGGAAAGAAGCTCCCATTGAATGTGTGAACAACACAAATAAATTTTACGCAGCACAAAAGATTGAATAATAAAGATTTGTTTCACTTTTATCACAGTTCGTAATTATTGGAGTTATTAATTTGCCACTTTCCGCAGCCTGCGGTTTTCAAGAAATACAGCAAACCATTTTGCCAGTTATCCTGCGGGATTCTCCATCGGCGGGACCCTCCAGCCCGCCGGCAGTGCACCGAACGGTCCCCGACGGCTTGGTTTGGCCCACAATGGAAAACCCCATTGGCCAGCTGCGCGAACGGAAAATCCTGTGGCCGGTGGGGCGGCGGGGGGGGGGGGGGGGGGGGGGGGGGGGGGGGGAGAACACGCTTCAGAAAATGTGACTGGCGCGATGGAGAATACCGCCCTTTATGTTTATTGATATCTCTGCCATGACTTGCTGTTTTGGCTTCTCCCTTATTTTCTGAAAATCGAAAAGGAATTTTCATTTAGATAGAGGCTGGAATTTTCCGCCCAGTGAGATTCCAAGTTCACACCGGCAGTACACTCCCGCCAGGAGTGGCGTGGTTTCAATGGGAAATCCCATTGACAAGCGGTGAGAGTAGAGAATGGCGTGGATGGGGGAACTGGACAATCTTGCCAAGTGTCTGTCATATCCTCAACATGTCCAAAGAAACTTCAGTTAAATTGATTACATTTGAAATGTGGACCTGAATATTTACTGGGACAGATCGATAATGGAGGTGGAGGGTGGAGGAGTTCCGAGTTTTGGATTCGAAACCCAGAAGAGTTTTGCCAGCGCTGGATGAATCTTAACTCCACAGCTTGCATCTTTTGGCCATGACTAGTTTCCCACCCCAAAGTAAGTCTGATTGACAGGGCTTTGCTTTCAATCAGGCGACAATAACACAGCAGGAGATCTCAGGACCAGCTGAGTGTAATCCTAGACTCTGCCAGTTAGGGTCTGATTTTAGTTGGGGAGATGTTGTGGGGTCCATTTCCTAAGGCCCTGGAAACTCTGTCGCTCACTGTAAATCCCGTAAAGCAGCAAAATCGAAGGTCACCAGCCTCAATAGCATATTTAAAATGCTAACTGCCTCCTTGCTTGGCTGTCTGCCCCTCGTCTGACCTGAGTAAATCGGAGAAATTGGTGGGTTAGTGCTGACTTCACAATGCAGTCGGAGTTTTCCCCCATTTGATATCCAACCACACGCAATCTCGTGTGTCCAGCTTTGTTAATATTCTCCTTTTGGTCATGGGTGCAGGCAATGTGCATATTTCAAAATCTCCCAGACAATGAATGAAATGAAGGGTCAGTTTTTCTGTTTCTGGCAGCATTGGCTAAAGGAGGAGTGTTGGCCAGGATATCAGAACTCCATGGTCTGTGAATAGTGGTTGGTTATGCTCATCTGAATGGAGAGATGGCCTGAGTTCATCAGATGATAAGATTCTAAGGAACAGAAGAAGGAGTAGGCCATTTGGCCCATCAAGACTGCTCTGCCATTCAATAAGATCATTGCTGATTTGACTACATCCGGAACTCCATTTCCCCACATGCCCCCTCCATGACCCTGGACTCCCTTGTAAGACAAACATTCGCCTAACTCGGCCTTCAACATATTCAGTGACCCACTGCTCCTTGGGTAAGTGAAATCCAAAGACAAATCACCTTTTGAGAGAAGAAATTTCTCTTTCAGCTTTAAATAGGTCAGTTTCTTGCTCTGTATTGGTCCTTCTACCAGTTAGTATTCTAGCCTTTTAGTCAAAGTGTTGTTGGTTCAAATCTCACCAGAGATTTGAGCAGATAATCTAGGCAGACACACTGATGCAATAGTGAGGGGGTGCTGCACTGTTGGAAGTGATGCCTTTCTGATAAGTTATGAAAAGAGAGTCCCTCTTTGCCATCTCAGGTGGGTGTGAAAAACCCCATGACTCTATTCGAAAGAAGCACAAGGGGCAATCTCCACTTTATCCTGCCACACAACATCACTCAGAAAGCAGCTTTTCTGTCAAAAGCTGGATGTGGGAGCTTGCTGTGCACGAACTGGCTGCAGATACATTACAAAAGCCTTCAAGAAGTGCTTCATTGACTAAAGTGCTTTGGGAGATCCTGGGTCATAAAAATCGTGTTATAAATGCAAATTCGTTTTCAGTTTGTCCTTTACCTGCAAAGAACTTTCTTTATGCTTCTGGTCTCTTGGTTCCTCCTTTTGTGGCTCCGTTACACAGGGGCAAGAAAGGCTTAATATTGGTATGCGTTTTACAACAGCGTAAGCAGTCCGGCACTAACATATAACAGCAGCGCCCCAACCCTCTGTTCTCGGGAGAAATGGAGTGCTCCGCATTTTAACTTTAACAGATGCTCAGAGCTACAACCTGGGTAACAGTTAAATTTTTAAGTTAGTGAGGTACCAGCTGTCCTGCTGTCTTTTTACTGACATTCAAACCTTAAAGGGCAGGCCATAGAACCATGATTTATAATCGCAGTTACACCTCAGCTGGTGGGAGAGCTAAGCAATGTGAAACTATATCCACAGGGTGCTCTTAAACAACATGACAATGTTTGTCGCACTGTCGCTTCACAATTTTACTCAATTATAGTGCGTTTTTTGTACGGAGCAACATAAAAAACATATTGAATTAACTCAGCAACTGCATCATTATTGGCCTATGTCTTTCACTTGGTTTCTGTTTTCAGCCATTTCTTAGTTTTGATTTGCTCTGAGCTCTCATTGCCACCTTCACAAGGGCAATTAGGGATGGATAATATATGCTGGCCCAGCCAACGGTGCCCATATCCCGTCGACAAATAAATAATTTTTTTTAAGTTGCATTGTTCTCTGTGCAAAGACTTCTGACTGTGATCAGAAGCAATAAAAACAAATGAGTCTTTTATTCCTCCTACCCCTTCTCATGCTCTCTGTTCCTACAACCCTGTGGGTCTGATGTTTACATTGCAAGAACATTCCTGGGACCATTGCAAGCCTTGGCCTGTTCGGCGGGGTCGGCAAAAGTTACGGAGAGTACCTCTCACCCGCTTTTCAAATTTGGCCCTGGAGAATGAGAAGAGAATGAAATGAAAAATGAAAATCGCTTATTGTCACGAGTAGGCTTCAATGAAGTTACTGTGAAAAGCCACATTCCCATACCAGCCTCCCCGAACAGGCACCGGAATGTGGCGACTAGGGGCTTTTCACAGTAACTTCATTGAAGCCTACTCGTGACAATAAGTGATTTTCATTTCATTTGAGAGGTACTCTCCGTAACTTTTGTCGACCCCACCGAACAGGCCAAGGCTTTGGCTGACGGGCTCGCTCAAGTCAGTGCCACCGCCTCAGAGAAAGGTCTTCTGTACACCACATTTTCCGCGCCCGTCAGGCGAGCGGAGATTCGACGCTGGGGTCTTCGCTCTTCACTCGCAGTTACTAGGGGAATCCTTGTATGTTTCTTTTCCTCATAATTGAAATTACGGGTGTCTTGCCGATCAGCTGGAAAGCTGTGTTAAAGCCTCATGCCGTCTCTTTTAGGGAAGGCCTGCAGTATTTAGTGCCATGGAGGCACCTAACTGGACAGCCGTGGGCCTTCGCTACGACCAAGGACCCTGGCAGTTAATCAACGACGGACAGCTCTATTGAACGGCAGTGTTGACAGTTAGGCAGCAGCTGCTGCTGGTATGATGCCCACCCAACGACTGGTATCGTTGGTGGATCCCAGACGTATATGGGTAATGGCCGGGAGCTCTTAGGGTGGTGGTCATGCAGGGCAGGGTGGGTGGGGGGGGGGGGGGGGGGGGGGGGGTGGAGATATCAGCAGCAATAGCAGGGGTGTGGTTCTCAGTGGCAGGCCAGAAGGAAAAAAAACAGTCCAATGGGGAAATAGGAATACTGGTCCAAACTGCTTTTTCCCTTCTGAGTGCAACCCCCAACCACATCCGTGCCGATCTCTCCCCCCCCCCCCCCCCCCCCCCCCCCCAACCCCCCTACTTCCTAATGCCAGGTCCCTCGATTAGTGTAATGATGCACTTTCATAGACTTTATTGGAAGCACAAAAAGTTATTAATCAGAAGAACTGTACAGCAGTACAGCAGACATACAGCTGCGCCTTGTCCCCTACTTGTCTCTTTCCTAAGAGAGGCCGCGACCCCTCAGAGTGATTACCCACTCTGAGTCCCAATTGGTTACACAAGCCAGGTGACCCTTACTCTGCTGTATTGACTTTAAAGGGACAATCACCACAGGCATCACCACAATCAGGCACTGTGCCTCTTCGAATGAGAAACTACCACCCCGGCAATCGGCAAGCAACCCTGCAAGATTTGCTTGTTGTGCTCCCCACATGCCAAACCACCCCCACCCCTCTCGCCAGCAGTAGGGTTAATACCAGTGGCAGTGGAATGAGACCCGAAAGTGGGCCCAATAAATCTTCTCAACTGGAAGCCATCCATGGACCTTCCTGCCTTGGATTTCATCATGTTTGAGATGGAAAGGCAGCAGGGTCAGCACAGGCCACCCTCCTGCCACATTGAATGCCCCCCCACCCCCGCCCATCCCCACTCTCCCACCAACATCAAACCCGCCATGGGGGATAGTATTAAATTCCATCCCAGATAAATTTTGCATAGAACCTACATTAGAAAGCACATAGACGGCGGCACGTGACACAGTGGTTAGCACTGGGACTATGGTGCTGAGGACCCACATTCGAATCCAGGCCCTGGGTCACTGTCCATGTGGCGTTTGCACATTCTCTTCGTATCTGCATGTGTTTCACCCCCACAACTCAAAGAGGTGCAGGTTCGGTGGATTGGCCACACTAAATTGCCCTTTAATTGGGAAAAAAAAATAATTGGGCACTCTAAATTTATTTTTAAAAAAGAAAGCACATATACTATTATGAACAGTTAGGTCTTTCTGGGCAGCACGGTAGCACAAGTGGATAGCACTGTGGCTTCACAGCGCCAGGGTCCCAGGTTCGATTCCCCGCTGGGTCACTGTCTGTGAGGAGTCTGCATGTTCTCCCCGTGTCTGCGTGGGTTTCCTCCAGGTGCTCAGGTTTCCTCCCACAGTCAAAAGACGTGCAGTTTGGGTGGATTGGCCATGATAAATTGCCCTCAGTGACCAAAAAAAAAGGTTAGGAGAGATTATTGGGTTACAGGGATAGGGTGGAAGTGAGGGCTTAAATTGGTCGGTGCAGACTCAAATGGCCTCCTTCTGCACTGTATTTTCTATGTCTTGTATCCATCTGGGATGGCCACTTACAGAGGATCCCGGGAAATATGGCCACCTGCAAAGGACCGTGGTAAATATGGTCATCCCAGGACTCAGACGCTCAGAGCTTATGTATATTGGCAACTCAGATAACTATACGCTATTGAAACCCCGACTTACGCCTAAAACCAAGTGTAGCATCTCGACCAGAAGACAAGTTTAAGACCAATGATCGCTACCAGACCAATGAGCCCAGCAGAAACAAAGTCACTTCTCCAGACCCAGCCACGCAAGATCCAAACAAAGGCCTTGTTCCTTTGCATAAAGCCGGGTGCCTGAAGTTAAATACAGGTTGTTGTAGTGTTAGGTGTAATTTAGCTTGTAGTGTTTTATGTTGCATGTCGAAGTAATTCTTATGTGTAAATAAACTATCATTGAACTTGAACGAACTAACTGGTTGTTTGGTCTTTGATCGATATCCGGTAAAACCTTGTGGTGGTATCATTTGATACCTGCCGATTCTGAAAAGCAATATTATTATTAATAACTGGCATATCAGTATCCAGTTAAAAAGAGCAACATTATTGGCGTCTCCGGTGCAAATTGGCAACATTATTGGCGACGCTCGTGGGATAGTATTCCATGAAATTGGCAACAGTTCTTCAAACTATAAAAAAGGTTAAGAGGCACTAGAGGAGGTGCAAAATATTTTGGAAAGATAAAGTCACGATTAGGGCGTGGTTAACTCTTAATATTCTGAAGTGGGTTTTGATAGTGTAGACCAGGGGTGGGCAAACTTTTCCGTGCAAGGGCCACATTCAGAAATTCACAATTCACAAAGGGCCGCATAGTATATTAAGTAAAATAATTACTTCACCCGGTTATGATTCTGGGCGCCTCATATAGAACATAGAACAGTACAGCACAGAACAGGCCCTTCGGCCCTTGACGTTGTGCCGAGCAATGATCACCCTACTCAAGTCAACGTATCCACTCTATACCAGTAAGTAACCCAAAAGCCCCCCCCCCATTAACCTTAAAAAAAAATTTTTAAAAAAAAACAAATTTTTAAAAAAAAAATTTTTTTTTTTTTTTTTTTAATGACTTGGTGGGCCGCAGAAATACCTTTGGCGGGCCGCATGCGGCCCGCGGGCCGTAGTTTGCCCACCCCTGGTGTAGACATTGAGCAGATGTTTCTATTTGTTGCCAAGGCAAGAACAAGAGGCCATAAACGCAACATAGTCACAAATAAATCCAGTAGGGAATGCTGAACAATATTCTTTAAACAGGGAGTGGTTAGAATGTGAGACAAGAAGTTGAGGAAATTGACATTGATGTTTTAAAGGTGAAAGTCAGATCAGCAAACAAGGAATTCAAGAGCACGCTGATCGGGTTAGATAAAAAAGGAGCGGGGAGGAGATCTGCGGGGAACTTCACACACTCAGACCAGTTGGGCTGAAAAGCTTGCTTTTTTTTTGTGCTGTACATTCTATCCTCGTCTGCCTTCAACAAACGCTGCCCCGATCCCCAGGGTTTTTTGTATGCATACAAATCCTTTCTGCAAAATGAGTTCAGGGAGAGGTTGTCACTCGAATGCTTCTGCAGATACCATTTACTGCAGCAGTGACCTGAAGACTGATGCGGACCGGTTTTTCTGCACATGGTGGCACAGCCTTAAGACCCAATTTCCCTTGAGCCAATTGACAGCAGCAACTTATTACACATCACAGTGACCTATATTCTCCTTTTCGGCGTATTCCAGTTCTGGAATCCCGACAAAGTAGAAGCTTCCCACATTATATCGCAATGCAACCAGCAGAAAGGTTGTTGTAATGTGTACACAGATGCTAATACAAAGAGAAACTAGCTTGAAGGAAGTCCACTTTATAGAAAGGAATGCTTGTCTCCTTATAACGGTACATGGTCGTAGTTATGTATTGATTTTTTTTGCACTTGATTAATGTTCCAGGAAAGTGTCACGCACACTTGTTCAGGGCTGAAAAAAAATCACTATCTTCCCAGAAAGGACTGTGTCATTTTACTGAAATCTTAAGAATCTGAAGCATAAATACTGCCTCTGAAGGCGAATCACCCACACATTAGCTTCGAAACCCTCAACACATTTCATGGACCTATTACTACATGCTATCAGACCTCATACCAACTCATAAAGCCGATGTGCATTGCTATCAGTTCCAGCTATGTGCAAAATTAATTGCCACTTAGATAGAGCACAACCATCTCCTCAGGCAAGAAAAGGTTTTACCTTGAAAAACTGAAGAATCATTTAAATGAGTTCAGCCAAAATAATTATATCACCGTTTAATTTATTGCTGCTTTTTCCCATTGTCTGTTCAAATTTGTCATTGTATCTGCAAAGTTATTAAACTACAGCATTGATAAGGCCTCTATCGTTTTGCTGAAAATAGAAAAATATTGCCAGGGTAATTTCCTGTGCTGACGCTCGGGAGATCTAATCCCTCTGCAGAGCACTTCCACTGAAGTGTTTCTGTACTTGCAGTTATTTGTACTGCTGTTGTAGAAAAAACGGTGCTTAGCTGAGGTACATGGAGGGCAAATTGTTTCTTAAAGGCATCCTGAACAACAATTGCTTGAAGATTTACGGTTGGAGCACCACTGTTGTTTATAATTATGCTTGTCCTGCAGCTAAGTACTTTTCTACAGTCCTGCGAGTAAGCTGCTTTAATTATCATATAAAATATTAGATAAGGCAAATTCATTTACCTAGCTCGGAGGAGGGTAAGAGCACAAGAGCACGATAGGAACAGCAGTAGGCCACACAGTCCCCAGGGTCTGCACGGCCATTCAATAAGGTGACGGCTGATCATTTACCTCAAGTCCACTCTCCAAACTCATCCTTTAACCCCCTTAGAATCCATAAAACCAATTGATTCCAGCCTTTTTCCCATTAAGGTTCACCTCTGTATTTGATCACATTTTTAACCATCTGCCCCTGGCATCACTTTATGTGACTGGGTGTCACATTCTGCTTCGGAGCGCTCCTGTGAAGCACCTTGGGATGTTTTGTTACTTTAAAGGCACTGCCTGTGTCCGAGTTGTTAACATTCTCAATGATTGAGCATCCACAAACTCTCTAACGGAGGGTGACAGCACAGGAGTGTTTGGAAAACTTTGACTTGCTTTCTCCAACTGGGTTGGGAGACGAGGCCCTGTTGCATTTCAGGAACCCGAATCCAAACGTTAAAATAGGATGATGTCCATCTCTGAGATTTCTGAATCCCAACTTGGGATCTGAATTTCTTAACACTGCTGGCAATTCTGTTTCTACCATGGGATTTGATTTATTACAATGTGATGAGCCATCAATTGCAAGAGAGACGAGTTGCTATACAAAAGTTAGGCTTTAATAAGCTAGAACTTAGCCCTGCGGTCGACTACAATAAAATGGACGACCGCCGGGCGTTCTGACTATTTATACCTCGGTATGGAGACGTGGTTAACTCAGCCTCTCGACCAATTGGAGAGCCGTCACATGACTGGTCTCAACCAATCGGTCGAGAGGCACATGACCGACCAGGGCCAATGGTAAGCCGGTGTTCTGCACCAATGGCAGACAGCTATGCAAATCATACCACCACATTCACCCCTTGCAGAGAAAGAAGCCGGGGGGGGGGGTATCAACGAGAGCGGGGGGTGGGGGGGGGGGGGGGGGGGAGAGAGAGAACTGGTGGTATGAGTATCAGCCGGGAGAACAAACATTTTCTCTCCTTTTCTTTTATCACATTTTTGGCTTCCCACTGGCCCAGACAATTAGCAATATTACACAAAGTCCCAACAAAGTCCATGGAGCTGTTGAAATTTAGATCGATTCGATCAGTCTTTTCGTGGCCCGTGACGTTCTGGCAGACCGCCGCAGTGGAGTAGGTGACGTTGGTTCAGCCGATGGGGGTGGTTCCGCTGACGTCCTGGAGTCCGGGAGCGATGGTCCTTGAATAGTCTCCGTCACCCGAGCTGGCTGTGGAGACTCCATGGATGGGGAAGGGGTGACCTGGGTGGGGCGCTGGGGGGAAAAAACAGGGGGGGGGGGTCTGTGGTTAAGGGAGGGAAGGCCGCACGCCGGCGGGTGCCAGGTCCCGGAGGGAGACCGTGTCCTGCCAACCGTCGGGGTACTCCACATACGCATACTGCGGGTTAGCGTGAAGTAACTGGACTTGTTCCACCAACGGGTCGGACTTGTGCACCCGCACATGCTTCCGGAGCAAGATGGGTCCGGGGACGGCCAGCCACAGCGGGAGAGGGGATCCGGAGGACAACTTCCGTGGCAGGGTGAACGAAGCTTTCCGTGCTCCCGGAGTCCAGGAGGCAGCCCGTCTCGTGGCCGTTGAGGTAGATCAGCGTTGTCTTTTTGGCGAGCGTGCGTGGACATGACTGGTCGAGCTGAATGGCCACGAGCTGTGGAGAAAATCCATATTTGTCGTCGTCGTCCGAGTAGATGCTCGAAGAACCTTGCGTGCCAGTCCCGGAAGGTGGTGCCCAGGATTCGCACGTGGAGTCGGGGCCCCAAGGTGGCGGCGCCCAGGACCCGCACATGGGGTCGGCGCCCCAAGATGGCGGCGCCCAGGGCCCGCACGTGGAGTCGGCGCCCCAAGATGGCGGCGCCCATGGGGCCCTCGTGATTGCTGGGGGCGGGGTGAGCGGTGCCGGCGGGCCGATCGGAGCGGCTGGGAGCGGGGGCAGGGAGGCGCGCAAGCCAGGCGCGAGGGCCCGGGGGCGGCGAGTGGAGAGTAGCGTGGTGCGCTGGAGGGGCCCGGAGGAGAGAGAGAAGCACGCAGGCCGGGCGCAGGGGCCCGGGGGCGGGGGGGGGGGAGAGAGTTGCGCGGCGTCCAGGAGGAGACCGGGAGGGCCCGGAGGAGAGAGATAGGTGCGCACGCCAGGCGCAGGACCCGGGGGCGGGGGGGAGAGTGTTGCGCAGCGTCCAGGAGGGGCCAGCAAAGGCCCGGAGGGGGGATCCCTGGTCGCTGCAGAACCGCAGCAACCGTTTTGGCCTGGCAGACAGTGGAGAAGTGGCCCTTCTTCCCGCAGCTCTTACAGAGGGCGGAGCGGGCTGGGCAGTGCGGGCGAGGGTGTTTTGCGAACCCGCAAAAGTAGCAGTGGGGCCCCGTGGACTTGTCGGGGCGTCCCACGGCGCAGGCCTGAGGAAGATCGGGAGCGGCGGATGGCAGTGGGGAAGCGTGCCAGGAGGCCCAAGATGGTGCAGCGCGGCTGGGGACATAGGCGCGGACGTTTAGATCGGCGACCTCCAGGGAGGTGGAGAGAGTCCGTGCCTCAGTTAAGCTGAGTTGTCTTTCTCCAGCATCCGCTGGCGGATAGCGGGGGACTGCCTCCCAGCCACGTAAGCATCTCTGATCAGCAGTTCCATGTGCTCCATAGCTGAAACTGCGAGGCAGGAGCAATTCCTCCCCAGGATAGTGAGGGCCTGGTAAAATTGGTCTAATGACTCACCGGGGAGCTGTTGTCTGGTGGCCAGCAGATGTCGGGCGAATACTCTGTTGACTGGTTTAAGGAATTGTCCATTCAGCTTAAGCATGGCGGCATCGTAATCTTTCTCCTCCTTGATTATCGCGTAGGCTGCTATGCCCACGCTGGAGTGGAGGATGTGAAGCTTCTGTGCCATGGTGGGGGGGCTGGTTGCAGACTCCAGGTATCCTTCGAGACATGCCAGCCAATGTTGAAAAAGTTCTGCAGAGTTCGGAGTTTGCGGTCTGATGCGGAGGCATTCGGGCTTGATCCGGAACTCCATCTTCAAAAATCTAGCTTATTAAATTGATGAGCCATCAATTGCACGAGAGACGAGTTGCTATACAAACGTTAGGCTTTAATAAGCTAGAACTTAGCCCTGCAGTCGACTACAATACAATGGACGACCGCCGGGCATTCTGACTATTTATACCTCGGTATGGAGGCGTGGTTAACTCAGCCTCTCGACCAATCAGAGAGCCGTCACATGACTGGTCTCAACCAATCGGTCGAGAGGCACATGACTGACCAGGGCCAATGGTAAGCCGGTATTCTGCACCAATGGCAGACAGCTATGCAAATCATACCACCACACAATGCCCCTCGTTGCAGCTACGGGGAGTGAGCTGTTGGGGGGTGGGTGGGGGGGAGTGGAGCGGTGTGGTCTTATCTGAGGTCTCAATTTGTTCCGAATTGCCTAATCTGAGAACAATTCCAATGCTGATGATCTGAAGAGGCCCAATTTGGAAGTGGTTCTACGGCTGATGCCCAGAGAGCGCCATAGTCTATTGTTACGTGTAACAGTTGAGGCTGCATGCATAATCCCCCTGTGCTAAAAACAGTCCCATATTTCATACATTAGTTCCGATTAGTTCTTCTCTATTTTTACACCAAGGGTATGAACTGCTGGCATAGAGATCAGAGAGTGGGATTTTATTCATTGGAATTTAGGTGAATTATTGAGATGACCTACGGATTTCCAGCATTTACTGTTTTTAGTTCACATTTCCAGCATCCCCAGTATTTTGATTTTATTTTAGAGATGAATTATTCATCCTGGAGCTGAGACACAAATAGCGAAAATGAGAGAGATGTGTCAAATTCAGAGAGGGCAAAGGATATCGACTGTGCCAATTTTTAGACACAAATCAATGAGATGAATTAGCCCACCCCCCAAAAAATGGGGCATCTTACTACAAATCCTTGCTGGAAGGAGAATTTGAGATAGCGCAGTTTTTATTCTGACTGGTGTTCATACTATCAATCGAAACACTAATAGAATGTGAGTTTGCAGCAATGATGATATTATTTTCAGCTTCTCGGGTAAAGATATTGATAGTATAGGGTGATTTTGTAACAATACAATCTCCTCCTCCTGTTTCAGCACATGGAAGTGCAGACGGAGATAGAGGGCGGGATTCTCTCAGCCCAGGGCCGGACCGGAGAATAACCGCGACAGGCTGGAATTGCACCATGTCGCCCCGACGCTGGCATGCAATTCTCCTCAGAGCGGAGAATCTGCGCCATTGGCACCTGCGTGGTTGGCGCGGCGCCAGTCAGGCCCGCCAATTCTCAGCCCGGGATGGGCCGAGCGGCCGTCGTAAAAAAGCCAAATCCCGCCGGCGCTGTCCACACCTGCTCTCAGCCAGCGGGAAAGGGTCAGGGGGCGGCCTGTGCATGGGGAGGGGTGTCCGATCCCGGGGGGAGCCTCCGATGTGGCCTAGCCCACGAGCAGGGCCCACTGATCGGCGGGCTGGCCTCCGTGCCTGGGGCCTCCTTTCTTCCATGCCAGCCCCTGTAGTCCTGCGCCATGTTGCGTCGGGGCTGGCGCGTTGAAGGACGCAGTGCCACTGCGCAGTGCCACTGCGCATGCGCGGATTCCGCGGTGCCCATTTGACGCCGGGATCAGCAGGCGTGAACCGCTTCAGTGCCATGCTGGCCCCCTATAGGGCGTTTCGTGACGGTGTTTCCGACAGCGTCAACACTTAGCCTCAGGATCACAGAATCCCGCCCAGGGCTTCAGCACTACAGGTCCTATATGCCACAGTTACTTCTTAGGATTAGGTGATGTTAGTATATTGCAGAAATTCTCTGACTGTCACGAGCAAATCTATTCCATTTGTCCCATGGATTAATTAGCTTTGCTTTTCAATGACGAGAGTTTCATTACACAACAAGAACCATCTGACGTCTGGGTATCAGGCTTCCCTAACACAGTCCACGGCACTGTTGCATCACGCTCTGAAAAATCCACTATTGTGGAGATAATTCAGCAAGTTGCTCATACTGAAAACCAAAATGCGTTTGAGACCTGGAGCTGCAACTACTGGTCTCAACCGTCAAGTAAATAAACGGGTTATGCTCAAAGCTTTGTTCTGAGCTGGTAGCTCCTGTTAATAAAACCGTCCACTTCATCCTGCAGGGTGGTTCGTTTTCAACGGAAGACCAAAACATGGTGGTTGCCAATCCAACAGGACTTTGTCCCTTCCATCATTGTCTCAGCCGTCCGATGGTAATAGTTACTTTCATTCAAAAAGAGCTCCCATCATATCAGAACTGGAATTTTAAAAAAAATACGTTTTGGTAAAACTGCACATTGGTATGAGCGCAGGATTTGAAAACAAAGACATTGAAATTTTTTTTTTTTACTGTGCAAGGCGAGAGCAGCCAAGGTGAAGTGAAATTTAATTGCAAGAGCTCAAGGGCTATGCAGGTTAGAATCAGGAAGGAGACAGGCTGGCTGGTGCCATGTTAATTTGATGCTAGGACTTCGGTCTGTATTTCGTCAATTCTTTTGCAGAAGAAAATTGAATTATTCTGTGATTTGAATGAAGCAACTTTAATAGAACAGTGCACTGGGACATTTATTTTCTGGTCAAAAGAATGGATTAATAGTTATTTTGAATCAAGCAGTTTGAATGTACTCTAAACTGTGTTGGTGATCAACATTGAAACTTAAGCAAATGTATGGCACAGAAGGAGACCATGCTGGCCAAGAAAGAATTATCCAGCCTAATCTTTCCAGATCTTGGCTCTGCACGGCACTTCAATCAAGTGCACATTTCAAATTTTTTTTTCAAAGTAGTGAAGTGTTTCTGCCTCGACCAACCTTTCACGCAGTGAGATCCAGATTCCCACCTTATCCTGGGTAACAATCACCTATCCTCTATCAAATCGCATGGTAGCAGTGTGGTTAGCACTGTTTCTTCACAGATTCAGGGTCCCGTCTTGGGTCGCTGTCTGTGCGGAGTCTGCACGTTCTTCCCGTGTCTGAGTGGGTTTCCTCCGGGTGCTCCGGTTTCTTCCCACAAGTCCCAAACGACGTCTCTCTCTGTGTACTCGAACAGGCGCCTGAGTGTGGCGACTAGGGATTTTTCACAGTAATTCCATTGCAGTTTTCATGGAAGCCTTCTTGTGACAATAAACATTATAATTATTATTATTAAATTCTTCTCCCAACACTTTGGCTGGAATTTTCCAGCGCTTTGGCGTCAAGTTCCCCCACGACGGGGCTGGTGAACCATTGAAATCCCCATTTAAATCGGCCGGCCTGAGGGGCTGGAAAATACGACCTTTACGTCTATGGCCGAGGTTTTTGACCTCTCTGCTGATGAAAATAAATACTGCCTATCCATTCCATCTGGTACTTATTCAATTCTATACCTCGGTTAAACCTCCCCTCATCTACATTCCCATATTTATATTCCATATTTAAAGAATTGAGAACCCATCAGAAAGGTGGGCTGAGTTCAGTTCCACTTTTGGTTAGATTCACTTTTTCACCATAAACCACGGGCGGGATTCTCCGTTGCCTGATACTGAAATCGGGAACGGCGAACGGGCGGAGAATAGCTCCAGATGGCAAAATTGTGGCAGGCACTGGTTTGATGCCGGGTTGCAATGCTCCGCCCCCTCCAAATCGGCATCATTGCGATGCTCGCCACAGGTAGTTGCGACCATGTTCGCATCTCATTATTGGGCCTACCCGCGATGCTCGATCTCCAATGGGCCGAGTTCCTAACGGTGCAGGTCCTGTATAGTCTCAACAGTCATGAGCTTGGCGTGGTGGCTGCGGAGAGAGAAAGGGGGGGGGGGGGTATGGACAGTGTCCAGCACTGTCATACTTCGCCAACATTCGTGCTTTGGCCCTGGGAGGCTTCTGCTGGGGCTGGGTGTGTGGTGGGGGGTGGTCGGGAGGTGGGCTGTGGGATCGGGATGGATGGGAACACAATCCAACACAACCGGCGTCATCTTTTCGGGCGTCATCGGTGCGTGTGTGGAGGTGTATAGTGTACGCGCGGATGCAGCTTGTCAGCCACGCGCGTGTCCACCACGGCGATTGTCCCACTGTTCTCGTGTGCCCCAAGGGTGTTTCATACGGCACTGGTGCTAGCCCTCACTGGTAGTGACATTGGTGCAACCGTGGATCCTCCATTGGCTTCAGCGCTTGGACGCAGGAACAGAGAATCCAGCCGCAGGTGTTGCACTCAGTGGGCAGAATTTCATGGAGGTAATGGGATCTTGCCCATCAGCTGGAGAGCAGTTGAGAGCCCTCCCGTGCCTCATTTTGGAAAAGTTTGCCAAATTAAGTGACAATCAGGCACATAATTGGTAAGAAGCGGGACTGATCTGGGATCAAGGGCCCTGTCTAAAGAGGTCCTGCCTACTGAGCTTCTGGCCAATCAGTGGTGGGGCAGGGAGGCTATTAATGGATCATGGAGGGACTCAGGCTACAGGCTACAGTTAGCAGGAAGGGGATCGTAGGTTCCAGGGAGGGGATAAGGTGGTGGGCAGCAAGAACCCAATGTGGTGATCTTGTGACGGGTATTGCATCGGGCCCCATCCGGCAACGCCTGCTGGAAGGGGCCGCCCTCGATCTTGCGGCGACAAAGACTTTAGCGCTCTCTATGACGGCCGCTTCCCGTAACGTGCAATCCTACCCCGCCCGCCGAGCAGCCCACCCATCCTACCCCTCGTGAACCCCGCAACCGACCCCCCCGACTGGGGCCGCTCCCGCACAGTATGCCTGTGCTGTTCGCCGCACCACTCACCCTGGGGGTCCCCGCTGCTATTTCTGCGGCCAACAGAAGCACCCCAGCCAGTGCTGCCCGGCCCGCGCCACGACCTGTAAATCCTGTGGCAAGAAAGGCCACTTTGCAGCGTTGTGTCAGGCCCGCGCAGTTGCCGCTATCGCGCCCGAACTCTTCCCCTCGCCTCAGCCGATCGCGCAATGGGCCCCACCGTCCGCTTCATCCATCCGGACACGGTAAAGCACTGCTCCCTCGCCGTCCATCCCGCCAACCAGCGGATCTCAGGCGCCCCCAACATCAGCCCCACCACGTCCATCCCTCGTTCCCCTGCCCACACCAGAGGACATGGAAGATTTTGGCACGCTCTCGGAGTCATCCAGCAACTGGCCAGCACCAACACCGCCAGCACCGACACCGCCAGCACCAACGCCGTCGACGCCGACCCCGCCTGTGCAGGCGTCGCCACCACTGCTGCGTCGCTCTCAACGAACCGTCCAACCGCTGGTCCGACTCAACCTGTGACGGGCACCGGGTTGCAAGGTGGACACTTGATTCCCCCCCCCCGTAAATAAATCACGTATTATGTATAACAGTTTCACGTCACCCCCGCCGGACTCATTTTAACAGGGGTGAATGTGGTGATCTACCACTGTATATATATGTGTGTGTGCCTGTATTAGGGGATGTACAGCAGTACCTGTATGACAGGTTTACCGGTAAGCCCCTGCCGGCTAGCTCCGCCCACAGGGAGCAGTATAAATATTCATGAGTTCCCCTGAGCTGCCATTCTACAGCTGCAGCCGAAGGAATAACATCTCACGGTAATAAAGCCTCTCTTGTACCGATTCGAGTCTTTGTGTGCAATTGTTAGCGCATCACCCAACCTCCCTCCCACTCCCCACATGCCCGCCTCTCCCTTTCCCTGATGCAAGTACCTTAAACAGTCACGAAGTGCCTTGAACGAAGGACGGTCTCCCACCCAGTATGCCCCCTCTACCAAACTTGCCTTTGGGGGGGGAGGGGGGGGGGGCATTAAATTCCACCTTGTGTGTGGAGATAAACCTGATTGTTACTGGATTAGCACAAATAATGATTATCTCACATTTAAATGAGAGTTATGTTGGAGCTGGATAGTGAAAAACACAGAAACTTGGAATCCTGTCTGAAATTCTTCCCATTAAAAAGACAATCCTGTGCTCTTTATCGTCCAACGCCAAACCTAATTTCTAGTTAATTCTGAATTTGTTGAAGTTGTTAAACTGGATCACTTCTGTTGACTTCACTTCTGAGTCAGTCTATCTGTTCATCATAGAATTTGCAGAAGGAGGCCATTCGGCCCATCGAGTCTGCACCAGCTCTTGGAAAGAGCACACTACCCAAGGTCAACACCTCCACCCTATCCCCATAACCCAGTAACCCCACCCAACACTAAGGGCAATTTTGGACACTAAGGGCAATTTAGCAAGGCCAATCCACCTAACCTGCACATCTTTGGACTGTGGGAGGAAACCGGAGCACCCGGAGGAAACCCACGCACACACGGAGAGGATGTGCAGACTCCGCACAGACAGTGACCCAAGCTGGAATCGAACCTGAAACCCTGGAGCTGTGAAGCCATTGTGCTATCCACAATGCTACCGTGCTGCCCCATCTGTCTGTTCTATCTGTAGCCCTCTCACCCTTAATGTGGACTTTGTCCCTTATATCCCTCTCTCCCCTTTCATTCTCTTTCTCCCCAGACATTCCCCTTTCCTGTTACTCCCTATTTTTTGATCCCCTTCTTCTTTTCACTTAGTTTCTCTTAGTGTTTCATTAACATGCTTTTTACACAACTAATGGAATAAGACATGGCACAAATGTGATTCAGTCTGCTAGTTAGGTTTGCTGAGATGGCAGTCAGTCAAACCTCGGTGAGAGTGGAAGGGTTCCTATCTGTTCCAACTCTGCAGTCTTGTGGGAACCTTCTTCTCAAATTTGTTTTGCTTTGCTCCATGGGTTGACCAAAGAGAACAAAGAACAAACAAAATTACAGCACAGGAACAGGCCCTTCGGCCCTCCCAGCCTGCGCCGATCCGGATCCTTTATCTAAACCTGTCGCCTATTTTCCAAGGATCTACTTCCCTCTGTTCCCCGCGCATTCATATATCTGTCTAGATGCATCTTAAATGATGCTATCGTGCCCGCCTCGACCACCTCCGCTGGCAAAGCGTTCCAGGCACCCACCACCCTCTGCGTAAAATAATTTCCCCGCACATCTCCCTTAAACTTTCCCCCTATCACCTTGAAATCGTGACCCCTTGTAATTGACACCCCCCTCTTGGAAAAAGCTTGTTGCTATCCACCTTGTCCATACCTCTCATAATTTTGTAGACCTCAATCAGGTCCCCCCTCAATCTCCATCTTTCCAACGAAAACAATCCTAATCTACTCAACCTTTCTTCATAGCTAGCACCCTCCATACCAGGCAACGTCCTGGTGAACCTCCTCTGTACCCTCTCTAAAGCATCCAAATCCTTCTGGCAATGTGGCGACCAGAACTGCACGCAGTATTCCAAATGTAGCCAAGACCGTAGTTGTCAAATATTGTTTGGTGAATAGACTTCAAAATTACCTCATTAACTGGAAAGCACATTACGATGTCGTGCGTTTGTGAATGGTGCTCCCAGCAATGTTGTTCTCCCTCTCCCAACATCATCTACAATATGGCTGTTTTTGGAGCTTTAGGGAGAAGAGTAATGCTGTGAGTGGAAGATGCATCTATGGCCTCCTCCCCACCTGCCCCAACTGCTATCTCTGTAATCTCTACAGCCCAACCCCTCTCTGAGAGCTCTCCAAAGATCCAATTGTGAAACCATAAATATCTTCAGTCATCGAGTCATTTTCACACATTTTGGAACAGAAGGAAGTCACTCAGTTCATTTAGTCCATGGTAGCTCTTTGTAGAGCATTTCAGTCCTAATATATTACCCAGCTCTATTCCCAACGAAAGAATGATGTGAACAGCCAAGTAGATGTCCCAGAGAACCAAGGCAAGCATTCTGTCCAAACTCATCTTGGCAGTGCACTCCCTTGATGCAGCCTTGGGGCTGCCTGGGGAGGCAGCAGATCTGAACCTTGCTCGCACACATCTCCACAAGTCAAAAATATGGGAGGAGGTGACACGTTCGGATTGGCAAAGTCGGGATCTACTTTGACTTGTGTCTCTCAAACCGAAGACAATGGCCGGGATTCTCAGTTTCTGAGACTATGTTGACGCCGACACAGAATTCATGAGCTTTCACAACAGCAAAACTGGCGACGAACCTGAATCGATTCAGCAACAGTGGAGGGGCTAGCATCGGCGCCACTTGGAAAGCAATTGATTCCAATGTAAAACGGTGCAGGATTCGCCGGGTCCATGATTGACACTTAGGAGGCTGCAGTCGCATATACACATTGCAATCCCCACACATACACATACAAGCCAACAAGATGGCACTGGTTGTGCTGGAGCGCGCCTATACAGCTGATGGATCGGTTGGGGCCAGAGGGCAACTAGGGGGGTGGCCTGGGGTGGGACACTTACATGAACTGTGGCTCTAAGTTCGCAGTGGGCAGTCAGCGGCGTGTGCAGCTGCATGGCTGCCTTGCCGGCTGTGACAATGATGTTCCCTGCCTGTCTACCCCACGCCACAGCCAACCACCTCCCGCTACTCCCCCCAGCCACGGCAGAAACCCACGGCCAGCGGCACAACTGTCAGCAAACTATGGTGATGTTGGACGCTTTCCCTCAGCAGCCACAAAGCTGGTTTCACGATTTTTAAAAGCACAAGTGAAACACGCCGTCAGGAACTCAGCCCATCGCAGGCAAAGCATTGCGGAGGCCCTGGAGAATACTGGGTCAGACCTGCCAATGACATGCGAATGGTGTTTACTGTACGTTCATCCTGGACCACATTGACGCTGCTGTCAAGGTGACAGAGAGTAGCGATTTGGTGTTAAATCGGCGCTCGCCTCGATTTTAGCATCGGAACCTATTCTCCGCCCAATCGCGTTTCGCGATTTCTGAGTCAGCCAACGAAGAATCCTGCTCGACATTCCAGCCCCTCGTGTTTGGGACTTTAAACACACCGGGCGCGATTCTCCGCAAATGCGGAGAGTCGTAAAGGCCGCCGTGAAACCGGCCGTGTTTCATGGCACCTCCGCGCCCCCTCCCGGGACCCGATTCACCCCCCCGGTCGGGGCTAGCATCCCTGCCCCGTGAAGTACAGCATCGCGGGCTTAGCGAACGTTCGCTAAGCCCAGCCGCCAAGACTCACGGCGGCTGACGCGCACGATGATGTCAGCCGCGCATGCGCGGATTGGACGGGTCCATGCGCGGATGACGTCATCGCGCATATGCGTAAAACCCGCGCATGCGCGGTCCGTCATGCCCCTCAGCCGCCACACGGACTGATCCTGTGGGGCGGCGGAGGGACAAAGCGTGCGCGGGTATCGGACCCGCTGCCCGCGTTCGGTGCCCACCACGCGGGCCCGTGGTGCGGCCGTGCCAATCGGTGCCATGGTTGTGCAGAACGGCACTTTGCGGCCGTTTTCATGAATGGTGAGAGCAGGTGTGTTTAAATTCGTGAAAACGGCCGGAAAGGCCTGGGAACTCGGCCCATCGGATAGGCGAGCAGCGATTCGTGTCGTGGGGCGGCCATTGGGGGGGAGGGGGGGGGGGTTGGGGGGGGGGGACAGAATAGCGGGAGGTTGGGAAAAATGTCAGGAAGGCCCTCCCGCTATTCTCCGACCCGTCGTGGGGGCGGAGAATCGCGCCCACCCATATTACAATTGAATCCTTTTACATCTGTGACGGTAACCAGCCAAGACTGATTATTGAATCTTGGAATGTTTGCAGCACAGAAGAGGGCATTTAGCCTGCAGGTTCCCTGCCAGCTCGATATAAGAGGAGCTCAGTTAGTCCCATCCCCCTACCCTTTCTGAGCAGACCGGCAAGTTTTTTCCTCTTCAGGTGCTTATCCAACAACTTTCTGAAAGCCGTAATGGTGTCTGTCTCCATCACACTCTCAGGCAGTGCAGTTCAGATCTGAACGACTGGCTCCCATGAAAAAATGTTGCCTTAAGTTATTTTGCCTTTCACCTTTAATTAGTTTACTCTGATTCTCAACCCTACCACCACTGGGAACAGTTCCTCTCTATCTGCTCTACTCAGACCCAGCATGATTTTGACACTTCAATTATACCTTCTCTTAACCTTCCCTAATGAGAATAACCCCAACTTCTACAATCTCTCGAAGCATTCTCATTGAACTTTTCGGCACCTTCTCCAATGCCTTCACGTCTCTCCTCCAGTGCAGAGGCCAGAATTAGACACAGTACACCAGTTGAGGACAAACCAGAGTTTTGTAAAGGTTTATCATTCCTTGTTTGTTTGCTTTTGTGCTCTGTGCTCTTCATTATAAACCCAAGGTCCTCTAACCCTTTTAATCACTTTCTCAAACTGTCCTGCCACCTTCAATAATTGTGCACATATACCCTAGCCCCTGTGTCCCTGCACCTCCTTTAGACTTGCAACCTATATTTCATGTGACTCCACTCATTGTACAATCTTAACGAAACTTACCTGAAATCTCTGTATTAAATTTCATCTGCCACATGCCCACCCATCCACTTGCCTGTTTATGTCCTCTTGAAGGCTGTCACCACCCTCCTCACAGTTCACAATACTTCCAAATTTTGTGTCATCTGCAAATTTTGAAATGAAATTTTCTTCTGATTGCTGGCCCATGTGAAACAAGTTTAGACACGTCACACCAGTTCCGAGTATGCACAAGCCCGCACCACGAGATTGATGACAATTAGAGATTAATTGGTAATTTCACCAAGCAATGTGACAAAAACAGATAGCGCAGGGACTGGACATTTCAGAGTGGTGCCGCTTGCTGGTCTGTGGTTGGAGCTAAAGCTGATGCAGACAGAGATGGACAATGCTTGGACAAATAACACATTATCTTCAGAGCTGAGCACATCAAGTTAATAACTCTGTCAGCAAGATTGACTGTAAATAGTGTTCACCCTCTCCCTATAACAACTACAAATTCTCTTCAGTTACCAGCATTCGGCTGCTTGGCTTGGTAATCAAATATACAACAGCTTGAACTTATATAGCATCTCTAACGGTGTAATACCTCTCAAGGTGCTTCACCCAGTTTGCCAGCACTCAGCAATGAATGAAGAGCACTGACTGGCTGGAGGGTGAGTTTTGAAGAGTCTTCTAAAGGGAGGGTGAGAAGGAGCAAGGAGGGAGGAGGAGGGGAGGTGTATAGGTTTCCAGAACCGGTGCTCCGAAGAGTACGGCCAGCATTTGAAATTAATAGAGCTTGCCGAGACACAGGGAAAAGATTAAAATCTTCAACTTTCAACCTGACCTTCCTCAGCGTAAGAAAAGAACACATAAAAACCTTCTCTGAAAATTAAAGTCCCCTGATGTTCTAAAAAAAGACGCTTCAGAGAAATCTCTGCCTTGGTCACAGTTCAGAATTTTCTTTCCCTGAAAATCTTTTGCAGAGCCGAGGTTGATAACAATAATAATAATATAATTTTGTGTGGGCATTATCGTCATTGCTGGGGCCTGAGGGCTTCATTTCAGTCCCATTGTAAACAAAAAAGCTACAGGCAGCAACCTCTAAAATTAACTTAATTCTATTTTACTGCCCTTGATAATGTGATTATAGCCTTTAAATGATTGAATAGAAAGCTGCAGAAAGACTCTAAGTATTAAATATAACATTTATTTTATTACAGATTGGTTTGAGTTGTGTGCTCAATTTGGCCCACGCACCAAAATAAGGGAGAACAGAGTGTGGTCTCTCAGTCATGCTTATTCAATAGAAACATAGAAAATAGGAGCAGGAGGAGGCCATTCAGCCCTTTGAGCCTGTTCCACCATTCATTATGATCATGGCGTGGGGTACTTCAGTTGTCCCAGCAAAGTTGGAATTTTTGTGTGGCCGAACTGTTATATTTTAAATAATGACTTATCTAAAATATATATATTGGGCGGAATTCTCCCCCCACCCCACGCCGGGAGGGAGAATCGCCGGGTCGCCGCGCGATTCCCGCCATGCCGCCCCGGCACCCGCGCGCGATTCTCCCACCCCCTCCAAACCAGTGTGGCGAGAATCACTGCTGGCCACTCGGAGAATCGCCGCTCACCGTTTGGGGCGAGCAGCCGCCCCAACACGACTAATTCCCGCCGGCGCCGTCTACACCTGGTCGCTGCCAGTGGGAACTGCGCGGGAACGCTGGGGGTCGGCCTGTGGGGGGGGGAGGAGGGTTCCTGCACCGGGGGGGACCTCCGATGGAGTCTGGCCCGCGATCGGTGCCCACCGATCGGCGGGTCGACCTCTCTAAGGGAGGACCTCCTTTCCTCCTCCGCCCCGCAAGATCCATCCACCATCTTCTTGCGGGGCGGACTCGGGGAGGACGGCAACCGCGCATGTGCGGTTTGGCGTCGGCCAGCCCGCGCATGCGCGGGTGACATCATTTACACGGCGCCAACCACGTCATTTACGCGGCGTGCTTTTTACGTGGTGCCAAGGCTCAGCGCGCGTAAATGATGCAATGCCGGTCCTAGCCCCCCGGGGGCGGGGGACTAGGGGGCTGGGAGTGGGCTCCGATGCCAGAGTGAAACACTCCGGTTTTCACTCCGGGGTCGGCACTTAGACTCCCATTGGGAGAATTGCTCCCATTCCTCTTGAATCCACCAGGTTGATAAAATGACCAATAGTCTTCTTGTTGAGAGATGAGCTATTTAATGAGTAATAAAATAATAAACTGTGAGTCCTTTACTCAATACTAAACTAACAATAAAGAATTAAAGTACAATACAGATAACTATACACTATTATAACAAACTAGTTCTAACTTCTCTCATTCTAGCTATTCTATGTCTTGCTTGTTCACTGTTCTGAATCAGACCATCATGTCATCTGATTTAGAAAAGGCGGGAGATCAGTTCTTATCGTATCTGACTGTGAGCCATCTAGTGTTGATATGACTGTACTACATTTACATACATTGATCATGTATATTGATATCTGAATATCACTACACAAACGTCCTCTCTTCCTCACAAACCTGAAACTCACAATGAGGACTTGGAGCTGAAGCCTGCACTTCAACTTGATCATCAAGTGTTTCTAAATGACTTCAGGTTTAGTGAGCTGCGGGTCAACTGCTGTTCACTTTGATGAATGTCCAAATTGAGGCCAGCATACTTAACACATGACAACCTGTAACAGGATCAACATGAGAATGGGTTTTATTCTTCCATGTGTTGGTGTAATGCAATCACTTTACAAATGTTATTCATTCTAATTGTGTAACTTGTGTAACGAGAAAATTTCAAGAAGCAGTTATATATTGCACTTGGGGCAAAGAGAATCAATGGATATGGGGGTAAGGCGGGATTAGACTGTTGAGTTGGATGTCTGGCACACCACCGCCAGTAGGGCCCTTTCCCAGCGATTGTGGGAGAGCTTTTTCTGAGGAGACATAGAGGGGGTAATGTTAGCCACACACGTGGTTCACAGTGGTAGGAGGGGGGTGTGAAGGAAGGGTTGGAGCGGTTGAAGTGGGAGGAGATGGAGGAAGGGGTTGGGGGGCGGGTTAAAGGGGCAGTTGGGGTGGATGCTCCCAAGGGGGCGAAAAGGTCTCTTCAGGGGGTGGGGATGTTGGTGTCTACTCACTCGTGTTGCCTGGTATAGGTCATTGATCTGTTTCCTGCACTGGAGGCCAGCCCTCCTGACCATACTCCCCTTAACACACAGCCGATGCCACCTCTTCCCAGGTAGCACCAGCTGCCTCGCGGCTGACTCTCCAGGACCCTTGGGGGAACAGGGCATCGCTCCTGGCCCCCACAGGTCTAGCAGCCTCCCCAGGTCAGCGTCCCCTAACCTTGGGGCTGGTCTCCTCGGTGTCATTGTTGCGAGCTGGCTGGGGTTGGCTGAGCAAGTGCAGCTTAAGTGCTGCTCGACCTTGTTAACAGGAGGCTGGAGAGCGCGGTGCTGGCGAATCAACTGACGAGCCTTAATTTGCGGTGAGAAGCCCGTGATGCCTCCTGAAGTGGACCAATTAACGCTGAATAGCATTGCCGGCCTCACCGGGCCGAGCGCCGGGAATCTCACGGCAATTCCCACTCGCTACATCACTTAGAAATCTTTCCGGAGAATAGCGCCCTTAGTTACTTTCGGAAAGCTGGAAAGGATTCCTACCATGGTACTTATGGTTTACTTTCTATTTTGACATTATTGTTGCAGGTCATCCTTAAATCCTTGTTGTTGCAGGTATCTGTAAATGACCAAACAGAGAATTGGTATCACCAAGTGCTCTTCAATAATGAAACACTGAAAGGGAAAAATAGAGCTCCCACATTTCTCATATTGATTAAATCAAGAGACGCATGAGCAGAGGCCTGGGGATAGGTTCGTTCTTTCACACTCTTAACTGTACCATGGTGTACAGTGGGCAGACTTAAGGGGAGAGAGCAATAAATGTTAAAGTGAAGCATTTTTATTTTGAATGGTCCCAAGCAACCAGCTTTCTGTTAGTCTGGTGGCTGTGGGTCCATTGCACCTTATTGTCCTGTCAGTCAAGGGAGTAAATGTGTGCAACATCCAATTTCCCTGGTGGACCTAGGGACCATCAATTCATTGCATTGGATTTCCCGCCTGTCTAAAGTGGCTATCCATCTGTGGTATTTGATTTCCCTTGTGATACAGAGAGATATTTGTTCATGCTGTATGATTTTCCTGATAGGGCCAGCAAACTCTTTGTGCTTTGGGAATGGTGTCTTTTAAAGAGTTGGGGTTTGTACAACACGAATATCCAAGAACTGCTTCTAAATTCTAGGTTTACTCAGCTGCTAACACCTGTGCAATACACAGATCTTCAGTTTTAACCTAGCAGACGCTAAAGTGGAGAACTCAGATGATGCCTAACAACACTGGTACCTAATCCAGTCTGAAAATTCAAATTATACATTATTCAGTTAAGTGCATCAGTTCCCCACCCATTGAAATTACCCCGTATGAATATCATCATTTTCAGCTCCAAAAAAGAGACATGTTGAACTTGAAACGTTTATCTCTCTCCACAGATGCGGCACTTTCTGTTCTTATTTAATCCTTTTATCTTTTGCTTTTCTTTCGCACCGGCTAGCATTATCTTTTATGGCAGTGTTCTCAACATATATTCGTCCTATTTGTTAAAAAATTAATTTTGCCAGTATTGCTACTGAAATTTAAAGGGCGGGTTTCCTCGAACCCCTGCCGGGTCGGAGAATCACCGGGGGTGGGGGGGCCCTGAATCCCGCTCCCTCCTGCTGACGAATTCTCCGGCACCGGAGATTTGGCAGGTGCGGTAAACGCGCCGGTCGGCGGCCGCTGGCAGCAACGCCCCCGGCAATTCTCCGGCCCGCAATGGACCAAGTGGCTGCACGTTTTTTGCCTGTCCCGCCAGCGTAAATTAGAGTAGGTCCTTACTGGGGGGACCTGGCGGCGCGGGCGGCCTCCGGGATCCTTGAGGGGGGGTGGCAGGGGGATCAGGCCCCAGGAGGTGCCCCCATGGTGGCCTGGCCCGCGATCGGGGCCCACCGATCCGCAGGCGGTCCTGTGCCGTGGGGGCACTCTATTCCTCCCTATCGGCCGCTGTGGTCCTCCGCCATGGCCGATGAGGAGACGAACCCTCCCGCGCATGCGCTGGGATGGCGCCAGCACATGCTGGTGCTACCGCGCCGGCGCCAACTCGCGCCGACTGGCGGAGGCACTTTGCTGCCAGTTGGCACGGCGCCAAGCCCTTTCCCTGCTGGCCACCCGGGGGGCAAACCACTCCGGGAGGATTCCGCACCTATGGGGCGGCCCGTCGCCGGAGTGGTTCCCGCCCCGCCGATTACGGCAGAATCCCGCCCAAAATCTTTGTGTCTCGTTGTGTAGTTTTAAAACTAGTTACATTGCGGAATGTACATTTTTGTATTGATTGTATATCCTGCAGCCCAATCTGTGGTGGTGAGTGTATAAAATATGTCAAATACAGTGGTAAATGGCATGTGGTGGACTAATAATTATATACAGCATTGTGCTTCAGTTTGTACCGGCCTTTATTTACATGGACAATTAGTGTCAGTCATTTCATAGAATCATAGAATTCGGCACATCGAGTCTGCACCGACCCTTGGAAAGAGCACCCTACTTAAGTCCACGCCTCAGCCCGATGCCCGGAACCCAGTAACCCTACCTAACCTTTTGGGCAATAAGGGGCAATTTAATATGGCTAATCCTGCACATCTTTGGACTGTGGGAGGAAACCAGGGCACCCGGAGGAAACCCACGCAGACACGGGGAGAAAGTGCAAACTCCACAAGGACAAGGCCGGAATTGAATCTGGGACCCTGGAGCTGTGAAGCAGCAGTGCTAATCACTGTGCCACCCAGTTATCCACTGTTGTTTGTGTCAGTGTCACTGACAATTAATGAGAATAATGAAAAGTGGTGGAACATCTGAAAATAGTTTGGTGATTAACATCACAAAGATCTAACAGGTAAACGGGTACTGACAATTTAAGCCACAACTAAATTGGGTGCGAGAATAAAATGAAAGGATGAACAAAACAAAGTTGGTCGCCCAATTTGCTTCCAGTGACTTGATGTTCTAAAGTTGAAGGCTGTGATCCCAGCAATGACACCATGACCAGGTCTTCCAATGCTGATCCCACCTCATTTTTCAGTTAGCGGGAGGTAACATAATTTGTACAAGTCTGGTGGGTGCTGCAAGATTGTGTGCACTCACCTATCTCACCTATTCCTGGCATCTGGCATTCCTGGCCACAAGCCTCCTTTTGAGGACGTCTTGGAGATCTCTGCTCCCTGCCCCTGTGTAATAGGGGAGCAATTTAAATGAAATAGACCATTTCGGGATCCTTCTTCTCTTCCCTGATTTGCGACACACCCACGCAGTGGATCCCATTTTTGCCCTTCTCGGGCAAATGTCAATGTTAATAATGGGGGTCACTGGGCACACTGATTTCCCAGAATCATACCAAGCTTCGGACAGCTCAGAAATTCCTGACCTCAGGAGTCCCCAGTGCTATCCCTGTATCTGCCTCTTTAGCCTCCTTGCTCTCGTAAGAGGTGGGTAGAGGTACCTCCCAGCATTGGCTAAGAGCAGGTTTTTAGCAAAACATCAGGCGCTTCTGGAGAATTCCAAGTAATTTAGACTTGCAGCCGTGGGTAAAAAAATGATTTGTGTACCACAAGATAATTCAGCGCTGATAAATAATATGTACAACAAAGCTTATAAATTATAAGATAATAATGTGAGCATGTCAGTATTTAATCTATTCCTCCAACAAGTTTGACCAGCAACTTTAATCACAATGTTTTTTTGTGAGGTTTTCCCACTAATGGCGCCGTTGTTGAGGTTTCAGATTTATAGCACGGCTACTTTCAGAGAGGCTCAGCACAGAAGCCTTACAAATCTCTGATGGATCACAAATTTCATTAGCGTGCATGCATTACAAAGTATGCTGGGCTCATAAAAGGTTATCAGCCCAATTTTAATTTAATCTAGAACTGTGGATCCCATTCTTATATTACAGCTAATGAACAAATTCTCTGAATTCAGCACAGAGCTCTTAGCTTCCGAAACTCTTATAAAGAGATTACAATAATTAACAACAAAAATTATTAATTCAGCGCCTCTCTATTTAATGTCAGCTAGCAACAGATTGCAGGCATAATTGCCATGAGCCATTACGGTAACAGGCCTACGTTTTATAAGGAATTTAGGCCGATGGCATTTGGTTAAAGCAAATCTTAAGAGAGAGAACAAATACAAAATGCAACTAAGAATAGTTCTAACACTGAGGTGACATAGGGTTGTTATTAAGGCTTTCTGGAATAGATTAACCGTGGGTCTTTTTTACCTTCTGCAAACATACGTGCTTCTTTAACATAGCACCTGTCCGCAGCGGACACAACAGCCCCATCATGCAACTGATGCAAGTCTCTTCGAGAGTGTGGCATCTCCCCGAGGAAGCAGCTTGATACCTCCAGAAGCTGCCTATGGCAGCAGCTCACAAACTCACTAAAACAGCCCAGGAGACCAATGCTGAGACTCGTCCCTTCAGTTGGTACTGAGCACTGCGCGTTTTGTAAAAGGGAGAGTCTGCAAAGACCGCTGTTTGAAGAACAGGTTTTTGAAGTCTTGCAGATTATGCTCAAGAGTCCCTAGGATTCTGGATTCTATGATTGATCATTTAACTGCAGCTTGTACATTTGTGTTTGGCTGGTGTAGAGAAAAGGAAACTGTGAGCCAGGATTGAGAAAGTCTCAAGGCAGAAGAAGCGTAACTAACCAAAGCGGGAGCGCAGAGAAGGTGCAGCGAAAAATTAGGAACGGGTTAAAACAAGAGATTGCAATATGTGATTAAGCATGCCCATTGTGTGACCTAATATGAGAGAGGGCGTTCTGACACATGCACAGCAAGGAGTAACAAAGACAGACTGGGACTGAAAAGGACACTGTGCCAAAAATAGGGACTGTGTTTGAACATTGCAAAAGCCATTCAAAGAATTTGACCTCTAGTTGTTTAATTCCCATTAAAAGCCTGTTGTATTTTACTTGGTGTAAGAAAAGGACTATGATGATATTTCACACAGACATAATTTACAATGTTCCTACCCAAGTAAAAAGGTATAAATAAAAGGCATGAATGAAATAACGTCATTCATTTCCATTTCTTAAGTGGATGAGTGTATCTTTAAACAGCCATTAGCAAACTGGTTATGCCGTTGATTTAAAAAGTATTCTGAATATCAGTTCTGATCCTGCGTATCAGTAGCCTGCCTCCTTTTCTATAGCACTGGAAATCTTTCTTCTCATATAACTGCCATCTGCATTGTAATTCCATACCTGGAAAAATAAATGTGATCTATTCGATGAGCAATGTTATATCCGATGTCTCTATAATTTTTTTTGTAGCATTCTATCACTGAATGTCATGATTAAAGAGAGATTTCCTGCAGTGGAGCTCTCTTGTACAAAGGAGAAGTGACTGGGGAATCGTATCATGTCAGTGGACTGTTCCAGTTGTTTGAAAGTAAAACAGTGCCCCCTGTGGCTGGAAGTGCAGACCAAATGATCTTGGCAGCTCAATACCTTGTTGCCACAAAGACACCTTGAGGGATTTAGTGAATCGGCCTCACACATCTGTCAATAATCCAGGTGTGCAATTTCATTCCTTTCCCCTATTCTGCCAGCGTACGTGATGACAAAATTCTTTGAAACATAATTGTTAGCCAATTATAAACCAATCATTTTCAAAAGACACAATGATTAAATAATTTTTTTGCAGCGGATGGGACATATAATTCAAGTATTGCAAGCCACATTTCACAATCACTGAACAGAACTAGAACATATCCTTGTAAAAGCAACTGTGTGACTGATTTAGCCTGTAGTGGTCAAATCTATCATGGGACGAATGCAAAGAAATGTGTGAACAGTCTTGGCAAAAATATAGACTAATACAAACCAGGGAAATGCCTACTTTACAAGTGAGCATCAGAACAAGGGGCTGGAGTAGACCATTTAGCCTCTCGACCACACTCCGCCACTTAATAAGATTATGGCTGATCTGATAATAACCTCAAATCTGTATCCCGCCTACCCCAATCAGTACAGAATCAATACAAAAGCTGCTGTGATCTATTAACACCAATTCACATGCCGACACCTTCTGCTGGAACCTAAGTAAAATGTAAATCATTTCCATAGCTGCAGGAGAAATACGTTTAAAGGGCAGGTTCTAAAGGATGGCTGGACAAACTATTGGAGATTCGGGCGGACACAACAGTTTGCCCATAATATCATTGTCCAAGGCATCTTAACATGAAATGCATTTCTTCTCAACGGAAAAGGTGTGAGGGGAATGCAGTGCCAGTGAAGCAGGGGGAATGTAAAATAGTCAAGGGAGGGAGTGATGTTTATTGAGAATTGTTTTTACAGATGCACATCAGATAAGGATTTTCTTCATTGGTTGGAAGTAAAATAAATATGCAGGAAAGAGGAACGTGCTTCTGAATTTAATTTTACAGCAGATGAAAGGACAGTTTTTATAAAACAATCAATACTAAGTGCAGTGGAAATCTTTTCCCATCTACGATTCAATATTCTTCACTAGACAGTCAGACACTGGTAATGCCAATTCTCTATTTTTATGTATCTCGTCACTTTTAGCGATGGTTCATACTTCTACGATTACAATCCTGGAGCAACAGGACAAGTTAGTCTGGAAATGTTGTAGGGTGGTGGGTACCCATCAGTGGGTCTTAATGAAGTCTTCATAGTCTTATGTAGATTAACTTCATGTATTTATTAACTACAGGAAGTATGTACATATGTACAGGAAAGGATTCAAGCTAGGAGCTGTCTCTCTGCTTGTGTGTGCACACAATTCTGTCTGACAATAAGCTGGCCTCCAGGCGTGGTTCATATGTTCTCTTACATTACTGTGTGGGTGGTACTAGTCTCAGATTAACCCTATACGTACTCGGCCCTTACACTACAGGAAGCAGATTAGTCTAACCCATTTTAATTGTCTTATTACAGATAATATTCTGAATATTAACCCCCCTCCTCCAAGACAGGTGGGGTTAAAAAAATTAATGTGAGACATATATCCCAATGGTGTGACACATTTGCCCATTCCCACCTAAAAATGGAACACCAGTAAAAACTGGGAAATAAGAACACTGGTCCAAACTGTTTTTTCCTATTGGGTGGGATGGATATAGCGGTAACTGAGGGTCCTGGTGTGGAGAAGGAGAATATTTCATTAACTCATTTCAATCAGGTTCCCACAGTGCCATCAGGTTCCCACAGGCGCCGGAATGTGGTGACTAGGGGCTTTTCAGAGAAACTTCATTTGAAGCCTACTTGTGACAATAAGCGATTTTCATTTCATCAGAAGCCCAATGTAAAATTCACTGCCACGGCATCGGCTTCCAACAGGTCAGGAATCCCGGCAGTGAAAGAGAGATCAAAGTTACCCATTCATGAGATAAGCCCTTCCAGGCCCAATCACTCGCCCCTGACACCGCATCCCCCACCACCCCACCCCGAGCCACAATGACGGACCTTGTCCCCATTCCCGATTACTGGGCACTGTCTCTGAAGATACAGCTTTCTACTGTGGGATTTTCCCACCATGGGACTGTCAATTTGACCAGCTGCCAGGCAGGAAATGGAACAATAAAATGATTGGAAATCAACCCCTTGCAAGGGCTAAGAAGCAGCTTCAATAACATTTTCATGGGGGAATTGGATGTGCACATTGAAAGGAAATGATTTGCAGGGCTATAGCGACGGCGTGGAGATATAAAACTTAATGGATAGCTCATTTTTTAAAGAGTTAGCATGGACATGACGGGCCAGATGTTTTAATGGCTGCCTGTGCTATATGATCAGTTATTGTCCATTTCCATTTCACAGGTTCTCTTCTGAAGGTTTTGACTCCTGGGTTGCTCCTTTATCTTGCACTACTGGTCATAAACAATTGAGGGAATCTCAACCTAAATTGCGCAGGGGTAGGAAAACCATGTGATTGTGTGGGACACCAGTTTTACATCCTGCCCAATATTACTCTATAGATTTCAATGGGGAGTAAAATTAGGCAGGGTGTAAAACCAGCTTTGTGACACCATCCTGTCGGTGACCTGATAGGTGGTAGGTGGGTACAATTCGTGCCAAGTGTCAATAGTGTAGTTCACCATGGAAGGCACCAAATCAAGGCCCAAACAGTGGATGGAATTTTGCCATAATCTGTCAGTGTCAGGCTTTGACTGAAAACCGGTTTGTATCTCTCCAGATGCGCAGCTGAGTTCTCAGACCAGATTTCCTGGCACTTAGTGTGCAGAAAAACTGGGGTGTAGTTTGTGTGTCACCCTGGTGGGGTGGGGCCTGATAGAACTGGCAAGGCCGTCGCCACAGAGATTGGGCGCCATCTTTAAAGGGTGCTCTGATGAGTATTGGAATTTAATTCCCCCGACACCCCAACAGACACAGAGGAGCACCCTAAGAGGTAGGTTGGGCTTTGGGTGGGAGGGGGGATGGGGGGGTGGCTGGAGTCCAGAGGCCACGGTGGGAGTCAGTACAGGAATTGGGGTAAGTGCAGCCTAGGTGGGGTGTTGTTAGCCGAGGCCAAAAGAAGAGTCCCGTTTTATTAGCGGGGTGGTTCTTGGCACTGCAGGCTCCAAGAACCACCCCGCTGTAAGCACCCAAAACGGGACTCTGTTTTCTGGACGTTAAACCGGGCCCAGCAAGTCTTATTGTCGCCAGAACTGATTTTCACCTAGCTCCAATCTAGACCCCTAATAATAACTTTGAGGTATTCAAAAAATATATATATGGGATATCTGTGATTCATGGTGTGCCATGGTGTGGGAAAATAAATTCATTTGTGAACATTTGCAGCACAGTTGAGGGAGTGACTGATGATAAAAGCTCAGAATGACTTGTTGCTGATCAGTTACTGGGATTAACCCAAAATTCTTAGGCTGATGACCTTTAAATGATAATTAGATCAAAAGTTTGCTTTCTAATGATTTTGAAACTTGGATTTTAGTTTCCTGACTTAATTAATATTCATCATGGACATCAGGGGTGGTGGGAGGGTTGGTTTCTGGCTAATGAAATTGAAAGCCTCAGTGTTAATTACATTCTCATATGCTAATGTAATTGATATGTATTTAAATAAGGACAAGCATCAAGCAGAATCATTCTCCTTGATGACAAAAAGGACCCTGCCAGCTCTCTGTGAATGAAATGGCAATCAACAGAATTATATCATGTGGAATGACCCAATTTAGTCCACAGATGCAAAGATGCTGCCTACTGCCATATAAACCATATCAAACCATCAACATACCAAAACTAATAAGGCTCCACTTCACTCAGAGGAAGGTGAGAATCCATGCAATTATTGCATTCAAATATCTGCTGGCTTGAGAAGCTTTCCAGCTTAATGTTGCAAATTATTCACATGTCACCTTGGCTCAGTTGACAACACTATTGCCTCTAGGCCAGAAGGCTGTAGGTTTCTACCACTCCTTCTGGGAAAGGTCACATAATCAAAGCTGACACTTCAGTGCATTATTGAGGGAGTGCTGCATTGTTGAAGGTGTTGCCTATTGCAAGATGTAAACATGATAGTGATAAAGACATGGGGGAGATGTAGAGTAAAGGGTTAACATCAAAAGCACATATGATGCTGATGTCAGATCACATGACTGAGAGGTAAGCGAGGGGCGGGATTCTCCCATTCGGCGGCGGAGCGTCCACGCCGTCAGATATGCCGCCGCGTTTCACAACGGCTTGAAAAGGCCGCTGGGAGTACCAATTCTGGCCCCTACAGGGTGCCAGCACAGCGCTGGAGCGGTTCATGCCACTCTAGCCTCCCATCCCGGCGCAAACTCTGTGCCGCGGTGTCCGCGCATGCGCAGTGGCGCCGGCGCCAACCCGCACATGCGCGGTGGCCTCCCTCAACATGCTGGCCCCGACGCAACATGGTGCGGGAGTTCAGGGGACGGCGCATAAGAAAATAGGCCCGGGGAGTGAGACGCTGGCCCACCGATTGGTGGGCCCCAATTGCCGGCCAAGCCCCATCGGAGGCCACCCCCAGGATCGGAGTCGCCCTCCCCCACTCCCACAGGCCGCCCCCAGGATCGGAGTCCCCCTCCCCCCCGACACAGGCCGCCCCCCGACGCTGCGCTCAGAGTTCCCGCCGGTTGCGACCATGTGTGGACGGCGCTGGCGGGACTCTGCCTTTTTAGAGCGGCCGCTCGGCCCATTTGGGCCGGAGAATCTGCGACTGGGCCGTGTACAGCAGCCCACGACCAGCGTCGGCGCGTGCGCTGATTCGCCGCTCTGCGGAGAATCGCGTGCCAGTGACGGGGCGGTGTGGCCCGGTTGCGGGGATTCTCCGGCCCGGCCCCGGGCTGGGAGAATCCCGCCCGGGATCTGGAAGGAGAAACGCAAATGTTCAATTGAGTAAACTCTTGTTTTAAACAGAGAGTATTAGTTTTTGACAAAGTATAGACTCGAGCAGCAGAGTTTGGGAGAATAGACAATCCCCAAAACCCCTGTTTGGAACCTCTACCACACAATGAAACAACTATCAGATAAAATGTAAAATCAACGTCTTGCCTATCCAAAAGAATGAACAAATTCGCCTTCAGACCATAAGACCATAAGATATAGCAGCAGAATTAGGCCATTTGGCCCATCGAGTGCTGCGCCATTCGATCATGGCTGATGTTTCTCATCCACATTCTCCTACCTTTTCTCCATAACCCCTGATCCCTTTTTAAACAAGAAATCCCCTCAAGAACACCAGATTTGTGCTTGAAGCGCTGTAACCTACAGAATTACAGATCATGAGCTAGAAGGTGGAATTAACATGGAACATACAGTGCAGAAGGAGGTCATTCGGCCCATCGAGTCTGCACCAACCTAGTTAAGCCCTCACTTCCACCCTATCCCCGTAACTCAATAACGCGCCCTCACCTTTTTGGACACTAATGGCAATATAGCATGGCCAATCCACCTAACCTGCATGTCTTTGGGCTGTGGGAGGAAACCGGAGCACCCGGAGGAAACCCACGCAGACACGGGGAGAACCTGCAGTGACCCAGCAGGGAATCGAACCTGGAACCCTGGTGCTGTGAAGCGACAATGCTATTCACTGTGCTACCGTGCTGCCCGAGCACGGTAATAATAACTATTAGACAGAATAGTTATTTCTTAGAACATAACAATATAAGAACTAGGATCAGGAGTAAGCAATTTAACTACTGGATCCTGCTCTACCATTCAATATGATCATGACTGATCTCACCATGGCTGCAATTTCACCGTCCTGCCCATTCTCCATATATCTTCAACCCATTACTAATTAAAATCTGTCTAACTCCTCCTTAAATTTACTCACTGTTCCAGCATTCACCACGCTCTGGGTAGCAAATTCTTGCTGTAAATAGAGAGTATTAGTTTGGTGTAGTGACCTGCATATTTTATGTATGTAAAGGGTGAATATACAGAAGTAACCACGATGGCAGCACTAGAGATAGGTATAAAAGATAAAGTCAAGGAGAGTTCCCGCCTCTTCGTGTTTGGAGTGACCAGAGTTAGAGAGAGATAGCTTAGTGAGCATCTGCCGTTAATCATAGCTAATATATATTTAGTCTTGTTAATTTAATCTATAGTTTCATTGTTGAAGAGAGAACAAACTCATAGTTAAATTGTTATCGTTACTCAAGAGTACTTGTTTTATTTGAAAACTTTGAGTGTCAGTGAACATTGAGTATATGGCCATCTTGGTAGAAAGCAAATAAGTAATAAGGTATTATGCAACATGATATAACATTTGGGAGAAGTAGTTTCTCCTCATCTCTGTTTTAAATTTGCTACCCCTTATCCTGAGACTGATCGCCCGTTCTACATTACCTCACAAGAGGAAGTAACTGCTTCTCGTCTATTTTATCCATACCTTTTATCATCTTATATTCCTCAATTTTATCTCTCCTCATTCTTATACATTGTAGAGTGTCCAGGCATAAACTATTCGATCTCTCCTCATATGACAAACCCCTCAAGCTGGATTCTCTGCTCCCCGATGCCAAAGTCACTTTCGGCGACGGGGCGGATGATCCGTTTTCAAACAAATAAAGAACAAAGAAAAGTACAGCAGGGGAACAGACCCTTCGGCCCTCCAAGCCTGTGCTGACCATGCTGCCCACCTAAACTAACATCTTCTGCTCTTCCGGGGTCTGTATCCCTCTATTCCCATCCTAGACATGTATTTGTTAAGATGACCCTTAAACTTCACTATCGTCCCTGCTTCCACCACCTCCTCCGGCAGCGAGTTCCAGGCACCCACTGCCTTCTGTGTAAAAAACGTGCCTCGTACATCTCCTCTAAACCTTGTCTGTCGCACCTTAAACCTATGCCCCCGAGTAATTGACCGCTCTACCCTGGGAAAAGCCTCCAACTATCCACTTTGTCTATGCCCCTCATAATTTTGTAGACCTCAATCAGGTCACCCCTCAACCTCTATCATTCCAGCGAGAACAGACCAAGTTTATTCAACCTCTCCTCATAGCTAATGCCCTCCAGACCAGGCAACATCCTGGTAAATCAACTTCCAGCTACAGAGAGCAACAAGAAAAGAGCTGCCCCTTGTCCCCACTCTTGTTCGCGCTAGCGATCGAACCCCTACGATTGCCCTGCGGGACGCAAAAAGCTGGAAGGGAATCTGGAGAGGACACAGAAAGCAGATGACCTTCTCCTCTATGTCTCGAAGCCACAGGAGGGACTGAAGGCAATACTGCAAATACTGAAAGAGTTTGGAACCTTCTCGGACTACAAACTTAACCTGGGCAAAAGCGAGACATTCCCAGTGAACACAAAAGGGGGAGGGACAGAGCTGAAGGGGTTCCCGTTCAAAACGGCCCAGAACAGATTCCGTTACCTGGGGATCCAAATTGCCAGAGACTAGACACAGGTCCACAAGTGGAACCTGACCAGCCCGGTGGAGGAAGTAAGAAAGGACCTTCAACGGTGGGGCTGACTCCCACTCTCCCTGGCGGGGAGGAGTGCAGATGGTTAAGATGAACGTACTGCCAAGGTTCCTCTTCCTGTTAAGATCCATCCCGATCTTCATCCCCAAGGCCTTTTCCCAAAACATAGACAGGCTGATCATGGCGTTTGTGTGTGAGGGGGGTGGGGGGGGGGGGGGCAAGAACCCGAGAATTCCCAAACCGACATTGCAAAGAGGGAAAGTCAGAGGGGGCCTGACTCTACCGAATCTACAATACTACCACTGGGCAGCAACGGCAGAAAAAGTGAGGGTATGGGTACAAGAACCCGACACAAATTGAGGAGGCATTCTGTAAAGGAACAACCCTTCGGGCCCTGGGCACAGCAGCACTCCCATCCTCCTCAACAAGATACACAACAAGCCCAGTGATAGCGGCCATGCTGAGAACGTGGACCAGTTGAGACAGCACTTCGGGATAACTAAAATGTCCCTTATGGCCCCCCATCTGCGGCAGTCACAGATTCCCCCCAGCCATGCTAGATACCACCTTCAAAAGATGGAGGCGGGATGGGGGCACACTGAGGGTCGGGGACTTCTACATAGGGCGCAGACAGGCAACACTGATGAGGAAGTGGAAACTAGCAAGAGGACAGGAATTGAGATAACTTCAAATAAAGCACTTCCGCCGCAAAGAGACAGTAGGGTACCCCGAGGCCCCATTAAGCACACTACTAGAGGACCTGATAGGCACAAGCAGCGAGAAGGGGAGGCTATGTGGAAAAATATAGGGACAGCTACTGGACAGAGCCTGAACACCACTGGACAGGACCAGACAAAAATGGGAGGATGAGCTGGGACAGAGGTAGGATGGAGACTCTGGAGCGAAGCACTGAGCAGGGTGAACTCCACCTCCTCCTGCATAAGGCTAAACCCAATGCAGCTCAAAGTGGTGCACAGAGCGCACCTGACCAGAACCCAAATGAGCAGGTTCTTCCCAGAGGTGGAGGACAAATGTGAACGGTGCCAGAGGGGCCCGGCCAACCACACCCACATGTTTTGGACTTGCCCTAAGCTTGCTGGGTTCTGGACAGCCTTCTCCGAGGCAATGTCCAAGGTTATGAGGGTGAGGGTGAAGCCATGCCCAACAGTGGCAATTTTCGGGGTATCGGAGCAGCCAAAGCTACACATATAGAAGGGGGCCAAAGCCCTTGCTTTCGCTTCCCTAATCGCACGCTGTAGAATCCTGCTCGGCTGGCGATCGGCAGCACCATCCAAAGCTGCAGACTGACTCGCTGACCTCTCGGAATTTCTCCACCTGGAGAAGATTAAGTACGCCATCCGAGGGTCAGAGGAAGGCTTCCTGGATACTTGAAGGCAGTTCGTCGGCCTGTTCCAAAACCTCTTCAAGGCCAGCAACGAGAAGTAAGCCAGGGAAAAAAAGGTGAAGAACCAACGGACTGCGCAACCCGGGCCGGGGGGGGGGGGGGGGGGGGGGGGGGGGTGGTGGGGTTGGGGGGGGGGGGGGGGTGGAGGAGGGGGGGGGCAGGAAAAAAGAGGAAACCACAAGAGAAGAGGAAGGGTGCTGAAACCAATTGTGGGGGGGGGGGGGGGGGAGGAAGGGGGGATATCATAGAACAGGGATGGGCAAACTTTTCCGTGCAAGGGCCACATTCAGAAATTCACAATTCACAAAGGGCCGCATAGTATATTAAGTAAAATAATTACTTCACCCGGTTATGATTCTGGGCGCCTCATATAGAACATAGAACAGTACAGCACAGAACAGGCCCTTCGGCCCTCGACGTTGTGCCGAGCAATGATCACCCTACTCAAGTCAACGTATCCACCCTATACCAGTAAGTAACCCAACAACCCCCCCCCCCCCCCCCCCCCCCCCCCCCCCCCCCCTATTAACCTTAAAAAAAAAAACATTTTTTTAAATTTAAAAAAAAAAAAATTACCTTTGGCGGGCCGCATGCGGCCCGCGGGCCGTAGTTTGCCCACCCCTGTCATAGACCGATCCAGAGGGTAGCAAAATGTAGGTAGTTAGTCTAATGAAGGACAAAACAAACCTCTCTGTAAAATAAAGCAAATTAGCGCGGGCAAGAAAAATGTAATGTACGTAAGTAACAACTGTTTATAAATATGTGAAAAGCCAATAAAAAGATTTTCAAAATAAAACATCCTGGTAAATCGCTTCTGCACCCTCTCTAAAGCCTCCACATAGTTGAACACTATACTCCAAGTGTGGCCAAACTAAGGTTCTGTACAGCTGTAACAAGACTTGCCAATTTTTATACTCAATGCCCCGGCCAATGATGGCAAGCATGCCGTATGCCTTCTTGACTACCTTCTCCACCTGTGTTGCCCCTTTCAGTGACCTGTGGACCTGTACACCTAGATCTCTCTGACTGTCAATCCTCTTGAGGGTTCTACCATTCACTGTATATTCCCCACCTGCATTAGACCTTTCAAAATGCATTACCTCACATTTGTCCGGATTAAACTCCATCTGCTATCTCTCCGTCCAAGTCTCCAAACAATCTAAATCCTGCTGTATCCTCTGACAGTCCTCATCGCTATCCACAATTCCACCAACCTTTGTGTTGTCTGCAAACTTACGAATCAGACCAGTTACATTTTCTTCCAAATCATTTATATATATATACTATGAACAGCAAAGGTCTCAGCACTGATCCCTGCGGAATATCACTCGTCACAGCCCTCCAATCAGAAAAGCACCCTTCCAATTCTACTCTCTGCGTTCTATGACCTAGCCAGTTCTGTATCCATCTATCCTGATCCCGTGTGACTTCACCTTTTGTACCAGTCTGCCATGAGGGACCTTGTCAAAGGCCTTACTGAAGTCCATATAGACAACATCCACTGCCCTACCTGCGTCATCATCTTTGTGACCTCCTCGAAAAACTGTATCAAGTTAGTAAACTCTATCAAGTTTTTCAGCACGAAATTGGGAGTGGCACAGGTTCCACTATTTTCCGTCCCTGGAAAAGCGGCGTACTCTGAGAGTACGCTGCGCAGAGTATCCACCGCCTCAATCCTTTGCCTGAGGCCCACCCCGCTATTCTCAGTCCTGCCATTCGGGAAACTCGTGTGGTGGCTGCGGACCTAGCCCGGGGCTGCCACAGTTGGGGGAGGGACAATCGGAGGGCAGTGTGGGGGGGGGGCATCATTGGGGACTGAGGGCTATCTGCGTGGGCGGTCGGGGTCGGGGGTGTAGCCGATGCGGGGCACTATTTCAGCGGTCCAGGTCCTCAGCCTGAGTCCGCCATGAAGCACAGCACGGCCGCTCGAGGTGTGGGGGGCGGTATTGGCAGCTGGAGCTGCGAGCTCCACACCAACTGCCTGCTAGCCCCCTGCAAGACGGTGAATCTGTAGCCTTTTGATGCCAGTTTTCCTGGCATAAAAGACACCAGTTTTCACGACGGCGTGGGGACACAGTCCCAAAAACAGAGAATCCAGCCCCTCATCTCTGGAATCAATCTAGTGAACCTCCTCTGAACTCCCTCCAATGCCACTAGATTCTTCCTCAAATAAGGGGATCAAAATTGTGCACAATACTCCAGGTGCAGTTTCACCAATGCCTTGTTCAGTTGCAACAACACTTCCTTACCTTTATATTCAATTCCTTTGGCTATAAATGATAACATTTCATATGCTTTCTTTCGGTAGCACAGTGGTTAGCACTGTTGCTTCACAGCTCCAGGGTCCCAGGTTCGATTCCCGCTCGCATCACTGTCTGTGCGGAGTCTGCATGTTCTTCCCGTGTCTGCGTGGGTTTCCTCCGGGTGCTCTAGTTTCCTCCCACAAGTCCCGAAAGACGTGCTGTTAGGTGAATTGGACATTCTGAATTCTCCCTCTGTGTACCTGAACAGGGGCGGGAATGTCGCGACTAGGGGCTTATCACAGTAATCTCATTGCAATGTTAATGTAAGACTACTTGTGACAATAAAAATTATTATATTACGTTACCTGCCGTATCTGCATGCTAGTTTTCTGTGATTCATGCACGAGGAAACCCAAATCCCTCTGCAGTCGAACCCCTGTGAATTGGTCCTGGGGGTATCTTGCTCATGTGAGGTTGTGTGTGGGGAGACCCGAGGACCCCATTACAGATGTATTTGGGAGGGCCGGCGGTCACGTCAGGGAGTCCCTTTAGTTAGGGGATCCCTGTGGGGGGGGGTCCCTTTAGTTAGAGGGTCCCTGTTGACATGTCTCTGCGGGGATTTCCCTATTCATGCCGTCCCTGGGGGGGGGGGGGGGGGGGGGGGGGGGGAGTCTCCCATTAATGGATCCCCTGGGGGGTGTTTCCATAGTTAGGGAGTCCCGTGGGGGTGGTGGCTGGTCGGGTCACCGCCCGTACTTGGAGAAGGGGGGCACCCAGACATCAGGGGGTGGGGGCTGCTTGCAGTGCGGGGAGGGGGGGGGGGGGAATCAGTGGGGAGCTGCTTTGCGATGTCGCTGGCTGCGGGACTTTGCTATTGGGCCACCCGTTCAAAATGGTGGACCGATAGCGAGATTCATTCTGGAATCTCTTGTATTCCTCGACATGAATAAATTTGCATGGCAAAAGATATGGAATTGCTTCCCAATTTACACTCCCGGGGGGAATCGTCAATCGGTTTCAGTTCAACTCCAGCGGGAGAACAAAATCTCCCAAGCAGAAAATCCACCCCCAAGGGGTCGTGCAAGAGGGTACCTGAGTTGAGGTAAAACAATTTCACTCAGAGGCTTTAGAATTCTCTTCCTGAAAAAGTGGTGGAAGCAGATTCTTGGAGTATTTTTGAGGCAGAGGTGGATAGATTCTTATGAAGCAAGGGGATGATAGGTTATCGGGGTTGGCGGGATGCAGATTTGAGGTCACTATCAGAAATGCCATGATCTTACTAAATGGAGGAGCAGGCTTGAAGAGCTGGACAGTCCAGTTATTTGTATATCCATATGTACCAATAGTCCTCACCAACACATTAAAAAACATTTCAACTGCGCTTCGAGGTTATTTTCTGCTTGCAGGATCTAGGAAAATGACCCCCAGGGCTGGCACCACAGAAGTAATTCATCGGCAGGCGAAACATCCTGAGAACAAAGATAAGGTATTGTTTGAATGTGTTCTCTTTCAGATCATCCGTGAAGCACATTAGTACTTTCTTTGTGCTAAAGAAGTTATCTAAATCCAAGATGTTGTTATATAAGCACAAGCTTTATCATCTTCCATGAGTGAGCAAACACAATGATGCCCGATAACTCCTCATCCAAAAATGAACAAAATTTGAATGTAGCTGCCTCACAACATCGAATTTACAATAGGAAAATAAAAATGATTTGCTCGCAATCCCTTAATCTTGGAGTTCAGATAGTAAATTGTTTGAGCTTCATTCTGGAGGTTTATGATTTTTGATTCTCCTGATTAAATGAATGCTACTCTAAAATTGCTTCTGGACACAGACCCTACTTGTAATGGCATTCACATTTATTTTCTACTTTTGATTATGAGTCACGTAGTTTACGATTTCCTAAAAGGAAAATATAATGTAACAACAGTGGAATATGGTCCCTCAAAGAAAATCAGCAAATTGTCCATTTTGTCCAATAATTAGGAGTAAACTGGAAACCCCAACACCTCGTTAAGCCACACCTTTCACTAGAACGCTATTTTCATAAGCATCCAGGGGGAGTATTATAATGAAGGTGTTCTATATGCCAAAACCCAAGTGAAGTAATTTGTGGCTTATATTGGCTTAGTCTGAATACAATTGTTCCCTTTTTGAGTACAGCATCAGGAAAGAATTGGGAATTACAGTGTATTATAGAGATGATGCTGGTGTCAGCAAGGAGCTTCAGACAATGATTGCCACATAGGCCTTACAGGTCAACGAAGTTACGTGCTTAGGTGCTTAGGCTGAATACAGGTTGATGCAGATGAACTTCGTAGCACTGGTACTCTTTTTCTTTTATTGTTTTTAATTTAAAGTGCCCAATTCTTTTTTTCCAATTAAGGGGCAATTTAGCATGGCTAATCCACCTACCCTGCCCATCTTTTGGGTTGTGGGGGTGAGACCCCCACAGACACGGGGAAAATGTGCAAACTCCACATGGACAGTGACCCGGGGCCAGGATTGAACCCTGGTCCTCGGAGCAATGAGCCTGCAGTGCTAACCACTCTTGTCTTGTTCTGTTGAACACATTTACACTGTTGCATCAGGATATTGACCAAAATGGGAGCAGCCACAAGGTGTTCTCAATGGCAATCCATATTTCAAATCATAGAATCCCTACAGTGCAGAAGAAGGCCATTCGGCCCATCAAGTCTTCTCCAACCCTTGGAAAGAACACTCTCCCCTGCCCTATTCCCGTAATCCCATCTAACCATTGGACACTAAGGTGCAATTTAGTATGGCCAATCCACCTTATCTGCACATCTTAGGACTGATGTGGAGATGCCGGCGTTGGACTGGGGTGAGCACAGTAAGAAGTCTTACAACACCAGGTTACAGTCCAACATGTTTGTTTCAAACACTAGCTTTTGAAGCGCTGTTCCTTCCTCAGGTGAATTTCATTCATCTGAGGAAGGAGCAGCGCTCTGAAAGCTAGTGTTTGAAACAAACATGTTGGACTTTAACCTGGTGTTGTAAGACTTCTTACTTTGCTCATCTTTGGACTGTGGGAGGAAACCGGAGCACCCGGAGGAAACATACACAGGCACTGGGAGAATTTGTAAAAGATGAATGGTGTAAATCCATGCCTTAGCATAGGATTTTTAAAACTATAGGACACGACCCGTGGGTGGATCGTGGGCAGAGTGTTGGGAGAGTCATGAAACGATCAGTCGAGGCATTCCCGCCCAACAGCCGCGCCCAACTTTTAAGAATCCCGTCCGCGACCTGCTTTTTTGTTGAGAATTACTTTGAAATGTGAACGATGCAGGCTTTCCGGCAGAAGCGGCACAAGAGAGCAGTCCACCCGCCCAACACGTACACTAACATCATGTGCCCTGTACATCCGTGCTTTTGGCGCAAAATCACAGAGGAGAGATTCCTCCATTTTCTAGCTGCCAGCAACAGGATTGTGAATCTGCTGGAGAGAGCTGCTGGGGAGACTGTGTGGCAGGACAATGCAGTGCTAGTGTGAGCTGCTCAGTAAAGTCCACGGCAGGGCAGAGCAGTGCTAGTGCATGTGCATACAGAGGTCCAGGGTCTCTGATGCACATCCTATTAAGAAGAGACTGAAATCGGCAACAAAGCAGTACCCAGAATTTCTTGAGATATGGCTTTGTTAAATTAGCCAATGCAAATCAGGATGCAAAGCCCCAGTGTGTTATATGCAGGGAAGTACAAGCAAGTTTAAAACCCTCAAAACCTCAAAGGCATTTGAAGACTCAGCATGGCGAGTTCGAGGACAAACCTCTTGATTTTTTCAAAGGATGCCTTAAATCATCAGCTGAAGTGCTTAGCAGAAATATAACAGAATGACAAAGCAGAATGACAAAGCAAGTGAAATTGAAAGGACCAAGCAGGCTCACCTGTCGCTTTAAAGGTGAGCAAAAATAGCATGTCATGAAGGTCGGTTGGCGTGGGTCACGAAGATCGGCCATCGTGGGTCGCAAGGATTGGCCGTCGTGGGTCGAAAAGGTTCGGCTGGTTGTTAAAAGTGGGTCCCAGAAAAAAAAGATTGAAAACACTACCCTAGCATTTACACAATGGTAAGTGGCGTCTATCTTGTGAAGAAAGAATTGCATTCATATAGCTTATTTTATGACTTCAGGATATCACAAAGCGCTTCACAGCCAATTAAGTACTTTTGAAGTTGAGTCACTGGCAAATAGGAAATGCGACAGCCAATTTGCACATGGCAAGTTCCCATATACAGCAGTGTGATAATTACCAGATTAACTGCTTTTGTCATGTTCGCTGCGAAATAATTATTGGCCAGGACACTGAGGAGAACTCTTCTGCTTTTCTTAGTGATAATACCATGGGACCTTTTACTTTGTTGAACATTGTACCCGAAAGGCAGTACTTCCAGTTGTGCAGGTCTGGATTTTTAGCCTTGAGTTTTGTGCTCAGATCCTGGAATAGGATTTGGGCCCACAATCCCTGGAATACTACAAATAGCTTTGGGCCTCTTGTCAAAATAAACATATTGAAGATAGACCAGAGAAGATTCATTCCGCTGATCCCAGGTAATGAAGGATTTTCTTATGAGGAGAGGTTGAGTTGGGCCTGTATTCACTGGAGTTAGATGCTGGGAGGTTGTTTCCTCTTGTGGCAGAGTCTAAGGTCAGAGGGCATAATTTCAGGGTAAGGGGTGACCCATTTAAGATGGAGATGAGAAGGAATTTTGTCTCTCAAAGGGTAGTTAATCTGCAGAATTCTTTACTGCAGAGGGCTATAGATGCTGTGTCGTTAAGTATGTCAAAGGCTGAAATAGATTTTAATTAGTAAGTGAATTCAGGGTTATGGTGATAAGGCGGGAAAGTGAAGTTGAGGATTTTTGAATCAGCTCAGTCATGATCTCATTGAATGACGGAGCAGATTTGATGCGTTGAATGGCCTATTTCTGCTCCTATGTTTTATGGTATTGTGGTCTTAATCCCACTGCCAACTAAGCAATACCTAATAAACATACATTCTGAATAGTGGTACATGGTAGTAGTGAATGGACTACTCCTCACACAGATATAGATTTTCTTATTCAGCACTGATGGTGGCAGCCTTGCATATCCAGAAAATTACACGTAGCATTACACGTTTTCCAAATATCTTTATCGTGTTCAAGGTTCGGCCACCACATCTGCATACTCAGAAAACCTCCCCCCCCAACCTCCCCGCATCCTTGAGCAAATGATCCTCTTTTGAATGCTATCACTCACCAGCAATCACATTGAAATGGAACCTATTCAGGAGATTTTGTAACTTGCGTTTGCAGAACTTGAATTATGCAGATTGCTTACAAATAATTCTGACTTCGTCTTAACACTGCTACTTCCTGACAAGTATAGAGGCAAAAGCAATGGTACAGAATAAGAGTTTGACACTGCTTGTAAGCCAAGGTATAATTCACCATCTTTGCACCATAAAACATTTTCTGGCTTCAATTTTGGCTGCCTTCTCTTACCATTAATGATGGGTATAGAACTCAAATTGCTGTTGATCACCTTATTGTCCCATTAAGAATGGCAATGTGGTTGCCTCTGTTTTAATAGGACCTTCTCCCCCGTGCACCCAGCAGTGACAGAAATGCCCACTTGTTTCCGGTGATAGCCACATTTAATATGGAAATTCAAGTGCTCTGCCATAAATAGGACTTTAATTTACATTTTAGATCAGAACTGAGTCATGTGCACTGAAAAGTCGAGGTAAATGGTTCTCTGGAACCCACAAAATTAATCTGGCACCCAGTTCCCAGGGACTCCCACCCTCCATGATTGTGATCTTCTCACCCCGCTATAACTTACCACTTAGCTTGCCACTGGCAGACCCAACCTGCATTTGCGATGCCAAGGCATTCAAGGCTATGGGCCAAGTCCTGTAAAATGGAACTAAAATACTGAGGTGGTTGTTTTTGACGGGCGCAGACGAGATGGGCCAAAGGGCCTTTCCTGTGCTGTATACCTCTATGGCTCTAGAAGCCTAAACCTGGAGCGTTATTCTGTGTCCCCACAGCTCACCTTCCAGATTTAACCAAGACTTGAAATTGAAGGAGGCCTCTTTGTTGGTCACATGGCACAGTCATTAAGCATGCAATTCTTTGCACCGATGGGTGATATGTTGGGCAGGCTGGGTCGATGTGGACTGCACTTGATGCAGTGTAGCGAGAGACAGACCTCCAACACTTGATAAGATGCAACACGATTTTATTTAATGTCTTAACTACTATACATGCTCAGCTGTGGGTTGACACTACTGACTTGACTGGAGACCTAATACTAACCTGACCAGACTTACTAGCTACCGCATGGTGTTTGCACTGGCTAGCTCACAAACTCTGACTGCTCAGTGGCTGGGTCCAGAGAGAGCGGGAAACCTAGTGCCCTCTGGCTTTATAGTGGTAGTGTCCTGTCTGGTGATTGGCTGCTCTGTTCTGTGTGCTTACTGGTCATCCTGTGTGTCAATCACTGCCTGTCTGCACTCCATTATATACATAGATGTGTATTATGACAATGGGTAGGTAATATTTCTAGGGCACGCTGCACTGTCAGAGCCTGGCCTCTCAGGCGGATATATTTCAAAGAAAAGCACGAGAATTGACTTTGGTGTCAATATTCCTTTTTGAACGAATATTATTAAAATCAGATCATCTGTCTAATATCACACTGCTAATGGTGGACATTGCTGTCTACAAATTGGATACTGTTTTTCTACATTACAACAACAGTTACATTTCTAAATTACCTCATTGGTTGTGAAGTGCTTTGAGACATCAGGGGCTGGATTCTCCGCACCCTGACGCCGCAATCGCGTCCGGCGCTAGGGTGGAGAATCCATTTCTGCGCACGGAATTGGGACCGGTGCCAGTTTCCTGATTCTCCAAGCCCCAAAAAGCGGCGTACTCTCTGAGTACGCTGCGCTGCGTATCCCCTACCTGTGGCCATTGCTGGAGGCCTGCCCCGCTATTCTCCACCCCCAACTGGCCGTCGTCCCGACGGCGTGGAACTAACATGGGGTCCCAGCTGTTCGGGATTCTCGTGTGGCGGCTGCGGATTCAGTCCACGGCCGCCATGGTCGGGGGTGGGTCGATCGGAGGGCAGGGGGAGTCTCATACGGGACCGGGCAATGTTTGGGCGGGGAGTCCGGGTCGGGTGCACAGCCGATCGGTGAAACTATTTGGGAGGGCCAGCTCCGCAGTCTGAGTCCGCTATGGAGCACGGTGCGGCGCTGTGCGCATGCGCGGCCTCTGACCCGGAAGTGCGGGATTCAGTTTTTCTGGCGTGAAAGGCCACAGACGGCGTGGGGACATAGTCTCAAAAACAGAGAATGCAGCCCCTGCAGTTGTGCATAAAACTATTTAAATGCATGTGGCTGAACCATATTTGAATGGAATGAGCTAAATGGATTGTTTGAACTTTTCCTGGTCCTTTTTCTTCTAATTGTATGTAAAAGGTTAGTAGGTGTAGCCAAGTACTCAGGAGAGTACAAATGTTACAAATATGTCTATAGCCTGTAAAATGTTGGAACTGCTAAATTGCATGACAGTAAGGGAATGCAAACCAACTGTTTAGAATAACAGATATCCAGGAAATATCTCATAACAGTTGAGAAAGTGATAGTCCAACTGTTCAAGCTCCAAGGCAACAATGACATTATCTCAACATCAGAGTCTTCCGCAGAGTCTGTTAAGTTATAAAAATAATGTCTGCTGTCTGTTCCAGTTAGAAATAGATAATATTAGTTCAGCAATATACATGACATCTTTCAAAAGCTCTGTCTGCTCTCATTTATCTTGGGTATGATGTCCTGTCTCAATTGTTGTTCACTGTAAACACTAGAATGTTTTATAACAAATTGTCCAATTGCCTTTTGAAACCAATATCTTGCAAAAGTGCCTCCAGGTCAATGTGAAGTCCAGCTTCTGTTACTAAACATTGCGAGGGTAATTTTGAATTTGTATAAAAGTGTGTTGCGGCTGATGTCAATAATCTAAAGTTGTTCCAATGGGGCCACTCCATGGACCCAAACATGGACCAAAGAGCTGAGTTTCAGATGTGAGGTGAAAATGACTAAGGCAAAGTTTGACCAAATGTGACACCAAGGAACCCGAGTAAAACTGAAGTCAGTGGGAATCGTGCCATATCTTTCCAGCGGCTGGAGGCAAACCCAGTCCAAAGGAAGGTGCTCTTGGTTGTTGGAGACCAATCCTCTCCACCCCTGTATGTTGCTGTAGGAGTTGCTTAGGGCAGTGTCCTCGGCTCAATCGTTTGCAGCTGCTTCATCCAACGATCTTCCCATCATCATTAAGTCAGGCATGGCGATATTCAGTGGTGATTACACAGTGGTCAGTTCCATTCCTAACACCTCAGACATGGAAACAGTCCATGTCCACGTGTAGCCAGACCTAGATGACATCCAGGCTTAAACTGATAAACGGCAAGTAACGTTTGCGCCACCAGGCAATGGTTATCTCAAACAAGAGAGAAACCCTAACTATATTGTTTTGACATTCAACGATATTGCTATTGTTCAACCTCCGACCATCAATATATTGGGAGATCAGCATCGACCAAAAGTAGGTCAGAGGGTCTTCTTATTCCTTAGTGAGTGGCTCACCTCTTGACTCCCCAAAGTTCCCCACCTTCTTCTAGTCAGAAGGCAAGTGTAATTGGAATATTCTCCACTTTCCTGGATGGTTGGAACTTCTACAGTGCACAAGATCGTCAACACTATCCAAACAAAACAGTCACTGCAGCAACTCATCAAGGCTTCTTCAATGGCACCTTCATTGAGAACAACAGGGGCAGAAGATGCATGGGAACATCACCACCTCCAGCTTTTCCTTCGAGCCACATACCATCCTGATTTGAAGATATATTATCCTTCCTTCATTGTTGCTGCGTCAAAATCCTTGAACTCCCTATCTAATAGCACTGTGGGTGTATCTTCACCATATGGTATGAAACAATTCTAAAAGGTGACTGGCCATCACCAACAAGGATGTGCAATAACATCCATTTTATGAGGAAATCCTGTACAGTAAATATTGGGGTTATTGTAAATCAATCCAAAGATGTGCAGGTCAGGTGCATTGGCCATGCTAAATTGCCCCTTAATGTCAAAAGTTGTGCAGGTTAGGTTGGCTGGACATGCTAAAATTGTCCCCTTGTGTCCAGAGGTATGCAGGTTAGTTGGGGTTGTGGGGATAGGGTGGGGAGGGTCGGTGCAGACTTGATGGGTCGAATGGCCTCCTTCTGCACTTTAGGGATTCGCTGATTCCATGGAGAATAGTTACACTTTCTGTTCCATGGCTCCAGCATGATTTTCAATGAGCAATGCGCTTTTTTATAAAGAATAAACTGCACCATCGGAATCATATCACTGCTGCAAAGAGAGAAACATGATCTAGGGTCTGATGGGTGATTCTACTGTCAAGCAGCTTCATGACTTGGCACATGCATTACTTATAGGCTCTTCTATAATTTCTTCATACAGGCTGAAGAGGGTACTTGAGGACACATAAGGCACAATAGGTGACCTATTGGTAGTCCCATTGCTCTCACCCAGATTATGTTGCAGAAAGCCACTAGCAGCCAACAATGTGCCCTTCCCATTGTGCAGACTAAGATGTGCGCTGGCATGACCATATTGCATGCTGTTATCCAAATTGGCATGATTATAGCTGGCAAAGCATGCTGACTTGCTCATCAATCTGCTCCCTTCACTGGTGCAAGACCAACAAGCTTCCTTCCAACACCGTCTGCTTTTAGAGTTCCATTGAGTCTCCCGAATGCCAGTTGGCTGGGCTTGTGGGCCAGCATCCAGCTCTGATGTTGGTGACGCGCCATCCATTTCTGAGCAGTCGCTTCTCCAAGATCAGCTCAACACTGGCTCCTCCCAAAGCTCGGCAGACAGTCCCTCAAAATATGAATGAGTAGAGCGTCTGTTTGGCTGAAATTAATTTAAGCATAGATAACATATGAGTGCAGAATACTGTGTAGAATTGATTAATATTAATGCCAATGGATTGATTGATTGATTGATATTTATTGTCACATGCACTGAAGTACTGTGAAATGTATTTTCTGCGGCCAAGGGGACGTACAAAGTACTTACGTAGTAGACAAAAGAAGACAATCTTGGACTGTTTCCCAGTTAAAATCAGAGAATCATATACTGGACGTAGGTGACAATTAATCTTGGAAACTTCACATGAATGACAACAATTATGTATGTTAATATGCATCATAACTTTTTATGTCCAATGTTCATACATTGAGATGTAGAAATCTGCCTTGGGAATTATTGAGTGGCCGCCTGTTTTGCTCCACATCTGACATTTAAGTTCCATTGATGAAATACCACCCATTTCACACGAGCGTGCAAGGTACCTATCTATTCCGTGATGTTCCATTTAGCCTGCTACAAATGATCCTACACAGGCAATCCGACTAAAAGTAATTAAGACACTATTTTGCCACGATTAGGACATCAGCGTTGATCGAAACTATTTAACCCTTGTCAGATATTAGGGCATCAGGGCAGTGGAAACTGGAATTAGCGCTGCCGGAGCACATTTAAAATAAAAAGCTCTCCTGTTAAAAACAGCTACCATACTTAGTTTAGTGGGAACGGCAAGCAGAACTGGGTACAAATCCAAACAGATGGAGCTCCAGTTTTATGGTATGAGATCCACTCAGTTTATGTATTCACACAGCAGATAGCGTGGAATAATATTAGCTCCTTAAACTGGTTGAAATTTCCCTCCACCTGGGAGCAGCTTGGTCTTGCTTTGCAGCAAGCTGCTTCCAGAATCTAGGTTATGCCATCAGTGATTCATTTTTGCAATCCTTGTTGTTTTACTCTTTTTTTTTCTTTCCCTTTCTTCTGATTAACACCTTGTGGCCTGGATTTTGCTTCACACCCCCGTGCCAAATTGAATAAGAGACAGTGGCAAGATCTGAAAATAGCAGCAATTTGCATTTATGTAGCACCTTCAATGGGGTTAAAAATAAACCCTTCCGAGGCTCTTCTCAGGTGTGTAAATCAGATCAGATCTGACATCAGGACACACAAAGCAAAATTAGGACAGGCAACCAAAAGCTCGGCCAAAGGGGTAATTTGAAGGAGCGACTGAAATGAGAAGGAAGAAGTAGAGAGGTTTAGAGACGGAATTCCAGAGCTTAGACGGAGAGCAGGATTTTCCAGCCCTTACCCACCAGCAGGAACTTCCGGTACCTCGCGGGATCAGCGAGCCACGCAAAACATCATAGACACCGGCGGGACCGGAAGATCCTGCCTGGCGGCCAATGGAAAGCTGGCTCTACCAGAAAATATGTCATGGGGAGGAGGTGGGGTGGGGCACCCAGAGATTCCTCCCACCATCTTACCCAGCCTGAGTTTCCCTCCTCCACTCCTCTCAGAACTATGGCTAGTTGACTATTTCTTCCCTTACCCACAGCATACTGAAAGAGATAGGGAGGGAGGTCCTGACTCCCAACCCTTTTTTCTTCTGTTGAACTCTCACTCCAGTATAGCTCAAAGGGCAAGAAATGTGAATGAGATGCAGTACTCAGAAGGCTGAGCCTGGAGCATCAACTGCTGGAAGGAGAGGGGTGAATCTTAACTTTGCAATAAGTAAAGCAGGAGTTAAGCGAGGCTGATAAACATGAGAGGGATTTTGATAAAAGAACACACCTGAAAGGCTAAATTATCAGCCTCTTCCAGATCTCTATAGACCCGCTGAAGGATGGGCTAGGATCCAGGGCAGACCACAGATTTTAATTAGACGCTTCTGCACTGGGGCCATCGAGCATGCTCCCTGGAACCACACCTCCCACCTCATTGACTTCTAAGCTAATTGCCTGCATCAGCTGTGGGAACAGGCCCACTGAAGGGCAAGTCCTGAAAATTCCAGGGATGCTATTATGAGCATTGGTGTGCAGAGGCTGGGGAGAGCAGAAAGGGTTCTTTCTTCTGAGCATTATGAAATAACACCTTGGCTCAATGTGTTGATGTTGGCTAATGACGGTAATGACAGAACCAACTCCAGATGCAATCACGAGCCTCAGTATTACCTGGGACCTCCTTGTTCAAATTGCATGGTGCATTCACCCACTAAACAATGGAGGGAGCAGATATGTTGATCTTGCTAAGGACCTGTCCTCATTGTGAGTGAACAATATGCTTGAATGCATTTATAAACCATTTTCTCATTTGACAAAATGAAATTTTCTATGCTGCTTGCATATAAACACTTGGGCGAATAATTTATAATTCAGAATGCTTTGGACATTAAGGGCAGATTTCTTTATTTATATAGTGTGGTGATGGGGGGCTCTGATAGCACCACTCCCACTGGTCAGAAATGTAGGATCCCGCACCAGATTCTGCGCTTGTCAGCCCATCAATTATATACAGGACAAGCTCCCCTTGCACTACAGCTGATTCATCCACCTGCCATCAGCTGGTGGGTTCAAAGGTCCTGGCACCGTATTTGAACACCAGCCCAGCCCACCTGTCTTCAGGAGACCCTCCAACATGGTAGCAAGCCAGAAGCAAAAAGTACGTAGGTTTAAGAAGTAGGTAGCACCTTCTTTCTTCATCAAGGCACGGGCCCTCGGTGTGGTAAGTCAACTCCGTTGTCTGAGTCTCTGATACTGAGCCTCCTGTTCCTACTCAGCCTCTCTCTGCCATGCCCCCCCCCCCCCACCCCGCCATGCAATGCCTCCTTCTGGAGATGCGTGCACCAATGCATTTCCCTCCTCCCTCAAACGTGGATTCTGAGAAAATCTCCCTGCACCATTGGATCCATTATCAGTTTTACCTGCTCTCTGAAAAGATATATTGAGGCCCAGAATGGTTAAAGGGTGCAGAGATGAAAGACGTGTGCGAGAGATCTATGGGAGAAATGGGGCAGCTACTTTACCTGTGTGTCAAGATGGTGGCACCACACCTTTATTACAGGATGGAGTCGACCCTCTCTCACTCTCTCCCCCTCCATCCCCGCCCGGCTCAGACTTACCTGGAGCCTCATAATGTTCAGGTGCAGATGCTACCTGTTACTCTCCAGCCTCCGCGCACTACTACCGGATCCTGTTGTTGTGGTGGTGGATATTCCCACTCTACCCCTCCTAAAATGAGTGTCGCCTGCAGGGTGCCCATGCCACACATGGACCTGTCATTTGAAGAGCCTGCCCACAATAACCTACAGCTGTTCGGGGTTGCCCACAATCCCCTTGCCAGCTTCACATACTACGCCCACCCACCATCCCACCCTCAATATTAGGGGTTCCCTATCTACAGGCTGCGGATGCCCCCTGTGACCAATACCATACCCTCTGCTGCCCAGTACAGAGCCCACCACACCCAGGGGCATTGACTTGCACACCAAGCTGTGAATTTTTTCTTTTGCAGCACGCAGCCCTTGTCCCTCCCTGCATCTGTGGTACATTATGCTTCCAATGATTGCTCCAGCTGCATGGCTGCTGCTCTTCTGCACCGTTTCCTTTCTCCGACTTCAGTCTGAGGTCCGCATAGCCACTGGACTGCCTCTTATCTATGAATCCTTTCCATTTTTCAGCAGGAATGTCTGCGCTCTGTGACTCCTGTCTGCCAGCTCCTGAACGTAAATGGGAGCCTTGATATAGTTCCTATTTCCAAATCAGACTGCGGACAACAGTAACCTTCACAAACCACTGCGGCCTCAACCTGTTAAGCGTTCATGCAAAATCTCCCTAATGTGCCACACTAACAGGTCCCTAAACCATATCCTGGAATATGCATGCATCCCCTTCCAGTAAACAATGTGGTATTCCGTCGACCCATTTGTTTTTGAGCTTCACACGAGCTTTGTTGGGGTCCAGCTTCTCTCCCTTTGGTCTTCCCTCGGCCTTCCCTTGTTCGTCTTCTTCATCCACATCCTTGCCCCTCCACCTACCATCATGAGCCCACACCATTCACCCTCCTTGAACAGGCTTCCTTCTACATTTCATCAGCCCATCCCCCCCCCCCCCCCCCCCAGCTTCACCTGGCACTCCACCCCCAGTCGAACTACAGATTTTTGTTACAGTAGCTGAATGAGTGCTGTCCAGATAGACACTGATATATGGAACCAGCGGGAAGGAGACCCCTGTATTCCCCAGCCCCAGGCGCATTACTGATCTGAGGCTGTAACACTGGAGGGTCCATGGGTCCAACCACATGGTCCTGTCCATGAAGACCAGCTCGACATGGCGATGGAGGGCAGGACCCCATGTGTCCCAGCAGGCTGGCGTACAGCACATCAGGAGCAGCACTATGGTAGGTAGGATTTGCATGTGGAATTCACCTTGAGGTTCCAGACGACCTGAGGACCGTCTCATGCACGCCACTCTTTATCAAGCGGATGAGACTGAGATCATTTCCCGCTGTCAGGATTGGAAGTCCCGACAAGATTCTGGTGAGCATCTGTTCTAATGAGCATTCATGAGATGCAAACGAATGCAAATAGCGGCCAAGCTATCTGCCAGCGGAAAGAGCGATCCACCACTAACCCGCAATTGGGAGAATGACAACACGTTTGTATGCCGGCAGATTGCTGGTGTTTTGTCTCCCACCAGATTCTGCACTCCCGCCGTCCACCAAACATGCTGTGGGCGGGATGGGAGAACGCCACCCCAAATCCGTTCTGTCGCTCACATTGCTAACTTAGTGCTTCTCCAGATTGTACCACTCAACATGCTTCTATCCCAAGCAATCAAGTCATTGATCAATGAATGAAAATGCAAAAGATAACCCACTTCTCCTGGCAATTGTTTGTGTTCTCCATCATATTGTAAGTCACCCAATAATTGAAGCCACCACAGGGCAGCACGGTGGCACAGTGGTTAGTGCTGCTGCCTCATGGCGCCGAGGTCCCAGGTTCGATCCTGGCGCTGGGTCACTGTCCGTGTGGAGTTTGCACATTCTCCCCGTGTTTGCATGGGTTTTGCCCCCACAACCCAAAGATGTGCAGGGTAGGTCAATTGGCCATGCTAAATTGCCCCTTAATTGGAACAAATTATTGGGTATTCTAAATTTTGTTTAAAAATAATCAAAGCCAACGTGAGCTTCGTTTGTAAGTCCAGATGTGGCAGAGGTCAGGAGAATTTGGTCAATCCGTTCTCTCTTTCTCATCTATAGAATGGTGTGGTGAAAAGCTAATGGAGTCAGGGAGACACAAGACTAAATTATATTTAAAAAATATAAAAACTTGATCGCAGAAAGGTTGGTGCTTACAAAAGCATACTGTCCTGATGATTTACTATGAAAACATTTTATGTCCCAGTAAATGATGCTAATCCATGTACCTAGTGGGTTTAGCAGTCAGGTCATTGCCTCCTGCATATGAATTACAACTCTGCACTCTGTCATGCTCGGCATAAACAATACGTCCTCACGGACTTCTTTCCAAGTGAATCATGGCAGAGGTTATTTGCTGCGTGCTTTGACATTCGGATCACACTGTGGAAGTTTGAATTTTTTTCTCCCTATTATCCTTCTAATGTGGATTTAATGCCAGCTACAATTCACCTCCCAAATCTGTTTCTTTTACTAAACTACAAACCTGCCAGTTTCCATTAGGCCGGAGCAGTGAAATTTTCAGTGGACATGTTATGATTACCCTTCAACCAAATTCTCGAATATTCCTCCTAATGAACTATGTGGAGCTGTGTGGCCCCGGTGTGAGGCGGAGGAGGATATAGATGCTCTAACATTTTCAACTGTTCAGCAGTTACATTATTTCTAATTCAATTATATACGGATAGGCTGAGAAAGTGCACTTGCCGATAATGAAGGGCAGTCGACAAGGTAATTAAATACCCCCTTCTACCTGGTTTTAATTCACATTAACAGAGCAGAGATTTAAAAGCTGCAGTGGCGCAGTCATAAGAAGGTAACTTTTATAAACTTGCACTTCCATCAATGGCATGAAGGGGAAAATGGACGGGAAGCTTGTAACCCTGAGCGACCACAAGGAATATGAAATACTGGGAGAAAGCACATCTCAGTGTCCAAATTACTTGTTTTTTGCTTGATATTGGCACCTGCAACAATTATTTTAAAATAAAATAGAATCTCTGCAGTGCATAAGGAGGCCATTCAGCCCATCAATTCTGCGCCAATCCGACCAAGAGTATCCTATCTAGGCCCAGTCCACCGCCCTATTCCTGTAATCCCACCTAACCTGAACATTTTTGAACTGTGAGAGGAAAACGGAGCACCCAGAGGAAATCCATACAGATACGGGGAGAGCGTTAAAACTCTATGATGTGACCATCAATTCACTAGAGACATGATTGGAAGTAAACTGTGGTTTTAATAGTCTTACAACGGAGCCTGGCTGAGACCAGAGGAACTGAGAGCAGGCTTACGGCTGCAGCAATTTATACTTCCGGTAGTGGGAGGGGCCATGGGTGGAGCCATGGGCGGAGCCAAGGGTGGAGCCCTGTACAAGCTCCTCATCTCACCCAATGGGCAGAGCCGTGCAACGGCTCACATACAGAGCCCACAAGGACATAATACAATGCAATGCAATACAGTGTGAATTACAATACAGTATAATTCACCACATTCACACCCTGTAAAAAAATCAAGTCCGGCGGGGGTGACGGGTCTACAAGTTGAGCCGGCCCGGTGGCCGAGTCGTCCTTTGAGATCGGCGGGGCACCGGGGTTGCAGCCTCTTCGAGTGGCTGGGTGGTGACGATCGGTGTGGGTATGAGGGCGGACTCCGGGGGTGTTTCGGTCCGAGCTTCATACCTGACCGGTGCAACGGGCGATGGGGGGGGGCAGGAAACCTACAGGCGCGGGGGTGCCGAGCGTGGGCAGGGAACCTATAGGCGCGGGGGCAAAGGGCGTGGGGGGTTGGGTGGGGTGTAGTGTGAGGGGTACCTCGGCGGTGGTGGTGTTGGATCCTGCAGGCGACAGGTCCCGGAGGGAAACGGTGTTCTGACGGCCGTTGGGGTATTCAATAAAGGTGTATTGCGGGGTTCGAATGAAGCAGTAGCACTCTATCTACTAGCGGGTCTGTTTTGTGTGCCCGGACGTGCTTCCAGAGGAGAACCGGGCTCGGTGTCCTCAACCAGGATGGGAGCGAAGCCCCCGTCGTAGTGCCCCTAGAGAAAACAAATAGCCGTTCGTGAGGGATCTGGTTGGTGGCGGTGCATAGGAGGGACCTAATCGCATGGAGCGCGTCGGGGAGGACCTCCTGCCAATGGGAGGTCGGGAGATTCCTGGACCGGAGGGTCAGTAGGACGGTCTTCCTGACCGTCGCGTTCTCCCTCTCACCTGCCCGTTCCCCCTGGGGTTGTAGCTGGTAGTCCTGCTCGAGGCAATGCCCTTGTCGAGCAGGTACTGATGCAGCTCGTCGCTCAAGAAGGATGACCCCTGTCGCTGTGTACGTAGCTGGGGAAACCGAACAGGGTGAAGACACTGTGCAGAGCTCTGGTGACTGTGTGGGAGGTCATATCGGGGCACGGGATGGCAAAGGGGAAGCGGGAGGACTCATTGATGACTTTCAGAAAGTACACATTTCGATTGGTCGAGGGGAGTGGCCCTTTGAAATCGATGCTCTGGCATTCAAAGGGTCGGGATGCCTTTACCAGGTGAGCCTTGTCTGGTCTATAGAAGTGCGGTTTGCACTCCGCGCAGATCGGGCAATCCCTCCTCGGTGGAGAAAGGCAGATTTCGGGCTTTGACGTAGTGGGTGAGCCGGGTGACCCCCGGGTGGCAGAGGTCATTATGGATAGCCTTCAGGCGGTCGTCTTGCGCGCTGGCTCACGTGCCGCGGGACAGGGCATCTGGGGGCTCGTTGAGCTTCCCCGGTCGACATATGATATCATAATTATAGGTGGAGAGTTCGATCCTCCACCGCAAGATTTTATCATTTTAATTTTGCCCCTTTGCGAGTTGTCAAACATGAAGGCAACCGATCTTTGGTCGGTGATGAGGGCAAACCTCCTACCTGCAAGGTAGTGCCTCCAGTGCCGTACGGCTTCCACAATGGCTTGAGCTTCCTTTTCGACTGAGGAGTGTCGAAGGTCCGAAGCGGAGAGGGTTCGGGAAAGGAAGGCGACTGGTCTCCCTGCCTGATTCAGAGTGGTGGCGAGAGCGACCTCTGAGGCGTCGCTCTCCACTTGAAAGGGGACGGATTCATCCACCGCCCCCATGGCGGCTTTGGCGATGTCCTCCTTAATGCAGTTGAAAGCCTGGCGGGCCTCAGCCTACAGTGGGAAGAGTGTGGTCTTAAATAGTGGGTGGGCTTTGTCTGCATACTGGGGGACCCACTGGGCATAATAAGGGAAAAATCTTAGGCACCTCTTGAGGGCCCTGGGACAATGAGGGAGAGGAAGTTGTAAGCGCATACGGTCCGGGTCGGGGCCCAGGACTCCGTTTTCCATGACATAGCCGAGGATGGCTAGTCTGGTAGTGCGGAAAATGCATTTCTCCGTATTGTAGGTGAGGTTGAGTTTCTGGGTGGTTTGGAGAAATCGGTGGAGGTTAGTGTCATGGTCCTGCTGATCATGGCCGCAGATGGTGACATTGTCCAAGTACGAAACGTGGCCCGCAGCCCGTACTGGTCCACCATTCGGTCCATTGTTCATTGGAACACCGAGACCCCATTCGTGACTCCAAAGGGGACCCAGAGGAAATGGAAGAGGCGGCCATCTGCCTCGAACGCCGTGTAGTGGCGGTCCTCCAGGCGGATTGGAAGCTGGTGGTAAGCAGACTTCAGATCCACCGTGGAGAATATGCGGTTTATGGGCGATCTGATTAACCATGTCTGCAATTCTGGGAAGGGGGTACGCATCAAGGTGCGTGAACGGTTAATGGTTTGGCTATAATCAACCACCATTCGGAACTTTACCCCGGTCTTGACGACCACCACCTGAGCTCTCCAGGGGCTGTTACTGGCCTCTATGACTCCCTCATGTAGGAGCCGCTGGACTTCGGCTCTAATAAATACCCTGTCCTGCAGGCTATACTGCCTGCTGCGCGTGGCTATGGGTTTGCAGTTCAAAGTGAGATTAACGACAAGTGGAGGGGGGTCGATGTTTAGTGTCGCTAGACTGCAGATAGTGAGTGGAGGTAGGGGTCCACCGAAGCTGAGTGTGAGGCTCTGGAAATCGTGTCCAAGTAAGAGTGGGGCGCAGAGGTCGGGGAGTACGTACAGCTGGAAATTAGAGTAGCTGGCGCCCTGAATCGTTAGGGTCGTGACGGTGCGCCCTTGTATGTGGACTGAGTGTGAGCCCGAGGCGAGGGAGATAGTTTGCCGTGCAGGGAAGATAGGGAGCGAACAGCGTCTTACCAGGTCAGGATGTACGGAGCTCTCGGTGCTCCCGGAGTCGAAGAGGCACGGTGTCCTGTACCCATTGATTTTAACAGACATCATTGAGCTCTGGAGGTGCTTTGGACGCGACTGGTCCAACGTGACTGCGTTGAGTTGCGGGTAGTCGGCGGCTCGATCAGCTGTGCTGGAGTGGCCCCGTGATGACTGTCCGTGCTTCGGACGCGACTGGTCCAATGTGACTGCGTTGAGTTGCGCATAGTCGGCGGCTCGATCAGCTGTGCTGGAGTGGCCCCGTGATGACTGTCCACTGAGGTCGTAGTCATCGAGGTGAGGTTTGGTTGATGGCCAAGGTGGCGGCACCTGTTGATCGCACATGGCAGGTGCTGAAGAAGATGGTGTCCAAGATGGCCGCCCCCGTGGATCGCATGTGGCGGGTGGCGAGGAAGATGGCATCCAATATGGCGGCCCCCATGACTCGCACATGGCCGGCCGCGTGGAGGAGGTTTGTCAAGATGGCGGCCCCCATGAGTCACACATGTCGGGTGGAGGCGGAGTCGGCAGACACGCTGCAGCATTATGGGGCCTGTGGGCCTGTGAGTTTTGGGAGGTGAGTGCTCTGGACTGCGGGGGAGTTTGGAGTTTTCGATTTTGCCAGGCATACTCGGGCATAGTGTCTTTGCGACCGCAGCTGCTGCAGGTCGCATTGCGGGCCGGGCAGTGCTGCCATGGGTGTTGGGGCTGGCCACAAAAATGGCATGCTGGCGCTCCATAGTGGGTGGGTGGCCGTGCGGAATGCGACCTCCATAGTCGTAGCTAACTCTACCGTGTCCCCCAAGTTTTGGACCCTTTTTTCAAGCAATCGCTGGCGCTCATAGTTGGACCATAGTTGGACCTGAGCCCTGCAACGTATCCATCACGTACAACGAGTTCCATATGCTGGGAGGCTGTTACAGCCTGAAAATTGCACTCCTGAGCAAGGGCTTTTAAATCATGCAGAAAGTCTTCTACCGACTCTGCAGGGCGCTGGCGGCGAGTCGTGAAAAAGTGCCGCGCGTAGACCTTGTTAATCGGCCGCATGTACAGTCGGTCGAGCATAGCCAGGGGCTCAATATATGAGATGGTACAATTGAGTTGCGTAGAGATACGATGGCTCACCCGTGCGTGCAGTAGGCTGAGTTTCTGCTCCTCTGTAGTCTCGGATGTTCTTGATTCAGCCAGGTAGGCCTTGAAACATCAAAGCCAGTGTAGGAAGATTTCCTTTGCCTTTGCAGCCTGCGGGTCGAGTTCTAGTCGATCAGGTTTGAGGGCTGATTCCATAGTAGTTTTCTTCACGTTTTCTAAGACTATTAAATTGATGTGACCATCAATTCACTAGAGACACGATTGGAAGTAAACTGTGGTTTTAATAGTCTTACAATGGAGCCTGCCTGCGACTTTATACTTCTGGTAGTGGGAGGTGCCATGGGCGGAGCCAAGGGTGGAGCCCTGTACAAGCTCCTCATCTCCCCCTATGGGCAGAGCCGAGCAACGGCTCACATACAGAGCCCACAAGGACATAATACAATGTAATGCAATACAGTGTGAATTACAATACAGTATAATTCACCACACTCTACAACAGTCAACCAAGGCCAGAATGAAACCCGGGTCCCTGGTGCTGTGAGGCAGCAATGCTAACCACTGTGCCATCGTGTTACTCCACTATGTGATGACCATGAGACAATTGTAGATACCCTGGCCATGGTTCCTGTGATGACCGGTTTCCCCTCACACTATCCAAAAAGTCAGTGGAGAACACATCCCCCACCGATACCACCTGCCCTGCTGCGATTTCAAGCTCCATCGGGCAGGAGATACAGAAGTCTGAGAACACGCACGAACAGACTCAAAAACAGCTTCTTCCCCACCGTCACCAGGCTCCTAAATTACCCTCTTATTGACTGACCTCATTAACACTACACCCCGTATGCTTCATCCGATGCCAATGCTTATGTAGTTACATTGTATATCTTGTTTTGCCCTATTATGTATTTACTTGTATTTTTTTGAATTTTGTTTAATTCCCTTTTCTTCCATGTACTTAATGATCTGTTGAGCTGCTTGCAGAAAAATACTTTTCACTGTACCTCGGTACACGTGACAATAAACAAATCCAAATCCAACAAGTGTTAAAAGGCCAGAAATTGGACTCTAATCAATACTGGCCCCCCAACTTCCTCAGGAGGAAGACCCACCTCAGAGATCTGAGGTGCAATCTGATTGGCCACCAGCTCTCCAGGTCTTGAAGTGACAGAAGCTAAGCTGCAGTGGACAGGACTGGAACTGCATCTGATCCCCAGAGCGTAAGCCCTGGAAGTCCAGGACATGATACATGTGGGAGTTTCAGGGTAGAGAAGGGAGGTGAGACCCAGGAGAGCTGGCAGAGGAGCAGTGTTAGATGTTGAGAGAGAGGCCACTGGTGGGGGGGGAGGGGGGGGGGGGTGGCGTGGGGGTTGGCGGGGGGGGTAGCTCCCCACGGAGTCAAATCTTTTTACGCGTCACACAATGATAAAAGAGGGCCGCTGATGGAGCGCATCCCCCCCCCCCCCCCCCCCAAACATCCCAAATAAGGCCTGAACATGATTCATCTCAGGGCTTTCCCACCTGCCCCCGAACCCCTCGTACCCATCTGAAAATTGAAACTCAGTGGGAAACAGTTCTTAAGTGGTCAATAATTAGCCACTTAAGGCGTGCAATTGGTTGAAGGGCAGCTTAGGCCTAGGCCACCCAAGTGGAAAATCTTGGAGAGGTCAGAGTGGGCAGGAACCCGGTGGGAAGGCAATCCGAGAAAGTTAATGGTCACCCCCCCCCACCCTCCCCCCCAACCCACCCCTGCAGCCTAGAAGCCCGCTGGCAGGGAACATAATGATCTGCCCCATGTGATAAATTTTCAACTTGCCATCCAGGAATAAAATAGATTTAAGGATTTGGATGAAAATTGGGTAGTTTCTATTATGAGTGGCTTATCTCTGACATAAATATCATGCCTTTAGGTGACAGGTTGAAAATCCATGGCCTCAGGGTTTGTAATGGAAGGAAAATCTACAGCCAGTTAAAACACTGAAGTTGAACTTTCTCAACGTTTCTCCTGGAAGAAAAGCAGCAAGAAACATTGGGAAAGAAAGATCTCACTCTTGATTGACCTAACATTAGCAGTATGTCACTGGGGAGTCACCACTGTGTACATCTGTCCAGTATGAAAAGGAACTGTGCACCATTGTTCTTTGCTTCCTATCCCAGAGCCAACTTTGAACCAGTCTATCACTGTGCTTTTAATCCTGCGGGTTTATATTTTCCGAACAAGCACAAGGCATTTATCTTGACAAATGCCTTTTGAAAGTCCATATGCACAACACCATCTGTACAACCCTCATCAACCCTCTCCATTACTCATCAAAGAACTCAATCAAGTTAGTCAAACATAATTTTCCTTTAACAAATTAGTGCTGACTTTCATTTATTAGCCGATACATTTCCAAATACCAATTAATTTTGTTCTGGATTATTGTCTCTATAAGTGTTCCCAGCACTGATATAAGGCTGACTGACATGTAGTTGCTGACTTTAACCCTCTCCCATTTCTTTAAATGAGACGTGACATTTGCAATCCTTGGGCGGAGAATAGCGCGGCGGGCTTCAAGCAATGCCTCCTGAACATGCCGCTTTTCGGGGGGCAGAGAATCGCGGAACCGGCGCCAGTCCCGATTTCATGCGTTAAACTGGATTGTTCGCTCCATCGTCGAACGCAATTTCGGCGTCGGGGTGCGCAGAATCCAGACCCTGCTTTGAAAGTGAAACTACTATCAAAATTTGTTGATTCTGCAGCTCTGTAGGAATCCTGCAGACACCTTGATGCCAAAATCACAAACAGTGATTGGCAGAGAATGGGATCTGACGCCGAAATCGCGGCGGGAGCTGATTTGACACCAAATCACAATTCTCTGTCACCTTGACAGCGGCGTCACTGCATTCCGGAGCTCACATACAGTAAACACCATTTGCATATCATTAGCAGGCACGACCCGGTATTCTCCGGGGCCTCCACGATTCTCCCTCTCCGATTGGCTGAGTTCCCGATGGTGTGGTTCACTTGTGCTTTTAAATATCGTGAAACCGGCATCGTGGCTGATGAGGGGGACAGAGGAGGAAGGACATGGATATGAGGTACCATGAGCTGACCTGCCCGACCCTGGCCGTGCTAGCTGGGGTGGGGAGCGCTGCCGGGGCCAGTGAGATGCGGCGTGTTGATCAGGGATGGGCCGTGTTTCTGGGGTGACCCCCCACATGGCTGGGGCGGTGTCCAGGCATGGACCGCCATTCCTGCAGCCAGCAAGGCAGCCATCTTGCTGCACACTCACTAACCACCCACCTTGACCCCTGGTTCTGCAGAGTGATACGGGTCGTATGGTTGCCCCTACCCCACCCTCCACCATACCCTCTCACCCGGACACCTCCCGCCGGTGGGGCATCACACTGTTCACTCAAGGGCAATACCCACTGTAGCCCCCACAAGGGTGCCAGGTGGTGGCAGCGCCATCTGATGGTACCCTAGCATCACAGACGGGCATCTAGGCCAGAAGCCACAATGGTTCCAGACAACGACGCGGCCAAGGGTGTACAGATAGGAGAGGAAAGGACATGTGGTGGCAGAGCCCACAGTCAGCCAGACGACCGTGTAGTTCGGTAGACCTGTTTGGGCAGAGGGGTACGCACCATGCTAACATGTTGGCCTTTCACCCCCTACAGACAATGGATATTGGAATACAACCAGCAATTGTGGCTGTTCTCCTCATCGCCACAGCCCTGGGGGATGGCCTGCGTCTGGCCAAGATAGCGCTGCCCGAGGAGGAGGAGAAAGCTTGAGCACGGAATGTGCCGCAGTGGAGCGTGCCCCAGAGGAACAGGAGGCAGCCGCCCAGGATAGAGAGCCACCTGCCCAGCAGGCCGAGGAGGAGGAGGTGCAAAGGAGGCGCCGCATGAGGCACCGGCAGCGCCTGTCATTCGAGGACCTGCCGGACCGGGCATGTCGACGAAGACACCGGTTGAGCAGGGATACAGTGCGACATAGCTTCTAGATTATGGCACAATTGGCACCACAAAGGTCAGTGGACAACAACCGCTCTTTATGGCCGTCAAGGTGACGGTTGCCCTAAACGTTTACGCCACCAGATCCTTCCAAGTGCCGAGTGGGGACCTGTCTGGGATCACAGGCCTCGGTACACAGGTGCAGCCACACCATCACGGAGGCCCTGTATGCCCTGTCGGCTCAATACATACATTTCAATGTGGACCGAGCCCACCAGGTGGCGAGCAGCGGCGGTCGTCGCCATCGCCAAGTTGCTCCAGGTCCAGGATGCATGAACTCCTACGAGCAGCTGCAGCTGAGATGACCATCAGCTGTGCATCAAACAAATCTGTGTCCAATACCTGGGCAGTGTGCACGCCGCCTTCTTCCTGGCACACTCGTCAATTCCTGACACGTTTAAGACACCCCCTCCCGGCTGGGCGGGGTTGGCTCCTGTGCGATCAGGCTTATCCACTTCAGTAGCAGCCGATAATGCCTATTTGGAGGGTCACAGACTGATGCGGAGACCAGCTATAATGACGCCCATGAAGCAACCAGGAACGTGCTCGAGCAGTACTTGGGCCTCCTGAAGATGTGGATCAGGTGCCTGGACCGCTCTGGAGGGGGCTTTCAGTATGACATTGAGAGGGCCGCCCGCATAATAGCGGCCGGCTGTGTCGTCCAAATCATCGCGCAGCAGAGGGGTGACGTGCTGGACGAGGAAGAATGTCAGGCCTCCTCCTCCGAGGATGTGGGGGAGGGCGAGGATGGGCAGGACATGGGGCCCAGGTAGGAACAGGAAACCACACGACACGTGCGGCAGGAACTCTGTCACCCACAATGTCTGCCAATCCCCCCCCCCCCCCCCCCCCTCCCCTCTCCTGAGTGTCAATCTTGGACCCGGCGAATCCGGCACCGTTTCTCATTGGAATCAATTGTGTTTCACATGGCACAGGCGCTACAGTAACTGAATCGGTCCAGGTGCGGCGCCAGTCAAACCCAGGTCCCAAGAATCCTGCGCCGCCGTTAACAGCACGGTAGCACATGTTGATAGCACTGTGGCTTCACAGTGCCAGGGTCCCAGGTTCGATTCCCCTCTGGGACACTGCCTGTGCAGAGTCTGCGCGTTCTCCCTGTGCCTGCATGGGTTTCCTCCGGGTGCTCCGGTTTCCTCCCACAGTCCAAAGACGTGCGGGATAGGTGGATTGGCCATGAGAAATTGCCCTCAGTGATCAAAAAGGTTTGGAGGGGTTATCGGGTTCCGGGGATAGGGTGGAAGTGAGGGCTTAAGTGGGTCGGTGCAGACTCGATGGACCGAATAGCCTCCTTCTGCACTGTATGTTCTATGTTCTAACAATTAGTGTCAGGAACGGAGAATCTCGCCGCATCTTCCTTCTGGGCTTGTTTGTCACTCCAGGCAGCAGGCACTAAGTACCAGGAAGAATGTTCAAATTTTGGAGAGCTTAAATAATGAAAGTATTCCTGCTATGGAGTTTAAGCAGGAACAGGTGGCCTAACTAAAGGCAGAATTCCACCAATAGGAGAAATTATTACTTCCTATTGTCTTGGAAACATAGATTCTGCAGACTGGTCTGAGAAAAGAAATTCATCCAGTAACAGCACCCAACATCTACAACCTGTCTGTAATAACAAGCTTTTGATCACTATTGCTCTCATTTTTACAGCCCTGCAGCCATTTCCCAACCTAAATCATTGCTTTGTGGGAAGAGTTTAAATAAACCTGGGAAAAATCATAAAGACCTGGGCTGGGATTTTCTACTTGGGAGACTATTCCTGAGTCTAAGTGCTGACGCCAACGGAGGATCTGTGGTGTTCCACGTCAGAACAATTGGTGCCACCGCAAACAGATTCGGCTACGGTGAGGGTCTGGTACCTGCACTGTGAGGAACACCCGCAGAACACACCAAAAACGGTTCGGGAATCGTCGGGTCCGTGAAGGACACGTGCAGGGCTGACAAGCCGCATGTACACTATACCCACAGACACACACACCGATCGTGGCTGAAAAGATGGCACCCATTGTACTGGACCATGTGCTCATCCACCCTGACCCCACATCCTGGGAGAAATTCTCTGCAGACCGTCGTAACGCCGATTTCCGGCGAGCAAAATTGGTGTAGATGACTCCGGCGTGGGGGCCTTCTTTTAGGCCGCTTTTCTCCGTTCCCGGAGGGGCCAGCAGCGGACTGACGCGATACGCGTCAGTTTCACCAGCTGCGGAAGTGGTGAGACCCGGCGTTTTTTTTTGGGGGGGGGGAGGAGGAGGAGGAGAGAGACAGACTGGCATTTTGGGGGGGGGGGGGGAGAGAGAGAGACAGACCGGCATTGGGGGGGGGGGGAGGAGGAGAGAGACAGACCGGCATTTGGGGGGGGGGGAGGAGGAGAGAGACAGACCGGCATTTGGGGGGGGGGGGGGGAGGAGGGAGACAGACCGGCATTGGGGGGGGGGGGGGGGGAGAGAGACAGACCCGGCATTCGGGGGGGGGGGGGGAGAGGAGAGAGACAGACCGGCATTTGGGGGGGGGGGAGGAGGAGAGAGACAGACCGGCATTTTGGGGGGGGGGGGGAGGAGGAGGAGAGAGACAGACCCGGCATTTGGGGGGGGGGGGGGGAGGAGAGAGACAGACCCGGCATTTGGGGGGGGGGGAGGAGAGAGACAGACGCGGCATTTTGGGGGGGGGGGTTCCGGCATTTGGGGGGGGGGGTGGCGGCATCGGGGGGGGGTTGGGGCATCGGGGGGGGGGGTTGCGGCATGGGGGGGGGTTTGCGGCATCGGGGGGGGTTGCGGCATCGGGGTGGGGGTTACGGCATCGGGGGGGGTTGCGGCATCGGGGGGGGTTGCGGCATGGGGGGGGTTTGGGGGCAGCGGCGTGCAGAGAGGGGGGGCGACGGATGCCCGGGGCCAACGCACCGTCGCCCCCCCCCCTCTGTACGCCGCTGCCCCCTACCCCGTTTTAAAGGTACTGTGATTTTCGCCGACGTGACCCGTGGCCACGTCGGCGGGACTTCGGCCCATCCGGGCCGGAGATTTGTGGAAACAAAAATATAATGACATCCCGCCGGCGCCAGCTGTTTTCAGAGGCTGCCGGCGGGATTTGCACAACGCCGGTTTTTGGCCGGTCAGAGAATTAAAAACCCTGCGGGAACGGGATTAACGCCGCTGCCGGCCGATTCTCCGACCCTGCGTGGGGTCGGAGAATTTCGCCCCCTACCTCCTGGCCACACCCCCACAACTCCCCCCAGCACTGGTAGAAGCCCCCCCCCCATTCAGTGGTATGACTGTCGGCGAAGTATGGCGGTGCTGGACACTGTCTGTACTCCCTCTCTCTCTCTCTCCGCAGTCGCCACGCCAACGGGAACTCGACTCATCAGAGGCGGATGGGCCTGTTAATTAGATGCAAACGCATGTACACGTGTCACGCGTCACAGTGATGCCGTTTTGGAGGGGGTGGAGCATCGCGACTCGGCGTCAAATCAGCACCTGCCGCGAGTTTGATGTCGGGAGCTATCCTCCGCCAGATTGCCATTCCTGATTTCAGTATCAGGCAACGGAGAATCCCGCCCAAGGTCCTCCCACCAGAGCTGAGTTGCACCTGATTTGAGCTCACTGGAGGCGCAAATCAAAAAGCGAGTCACTATCCTTATCCATGCAAATTTATGCACGGTGAGGATTGCGAGGGATTCCCGCTATCGGACCATCATTTGGGTTGACAGCGAGGTCCAGTGGCTGGCCCCACCCGCTGCAATACAATTCAGCACCCCCCCCCCCCCCGGAATTTTCAAGGTCACTCTGCTCCCCACCATACAGGGCTGATCTGACCCCTCCCAATAGAGACCTCCTAATTGAAGAGACCCCCACCATAGATCCCCCAAAAGACAGACCCCTGCCTAGAAGCCGCCCAGAAGAGAGACCCATCCCCCCCTCTTTAGCTTGAGTGGCTTTGAAGTCGTCAGCCATGAAACTAACAGAAAGCACTTAACTCTCTTTTATGTGGACCATGAGCTGTCAATCATAGCTTAATGTTTATAAACATTGCAGTTAGTTTCACAGCGGGTGACCTGATCGTGATGCTCCATCCGTATCAGGCAAGCGCCCTGCCATGCATAAATGTGCATGGTCAAGGAATCAGAACACAGCCGACGTCCCAACAATAGGGGCCAGTATCAATTCAGTTCCGGCGGGAGAACTTCGACTCCAAAATGAAATGCAAGCCTAGATGTACCATACTTACGGCAGAATCTCACAGTTATATTTTCAAAGTGCTGTCTCAGGCGAGAAAAGCGCGATGCAGCCTGTCAGCTGCACTGCTGGCTTTGCTTTGAGAAAACAAAGGCTGGAGGCAGGTCCCACGCCATCACACCGGGGTGATGGGCTCTTGCCAGCAACGTCAAAAGGGCACCCCGATATAACCAACTTAAAAATAGAAACAGAGATCCCCCCTGGAGGACATAGAGACCCCCAACCAAGCACATGGGGAACACTCCTCCCCCCCCCCCCCCTATGGATCACCCCAAAAGAAACTCCCCTTGCTATTGACACTGGAACTGCTCCCGGAACTGTAATTTTGCACTTCCCCCATGGTGCTAGGGGGCAGTGCGAAGGGGCAGTGCCAGGCATGTAACTGTTCCCTTTGGGAGGCTGTAATTAGCTGTGTACCCCTAGTGGATTCCCTTCGCCCGATTCACATCTGTCCAGACGTGGTGTAAGACATCGGCGAGGGGATGATTTGAATGTGGGGGAGGATACAACGGGGAAACCTGCTAATGATATTGAAATGTAATTAAATAAAATGGCGGGAACCCCATTTTGTCACTGATAGGAGAGGGGGCGGCAACAATTGCGTTGCGAGATCTCACTGGCGAGAATCTTGTTTTCTGGCTCTTGTGGGTTTTGCACCCCCCTCGCCATTTGCAGCCATAGCATAAGGCGCAGGGTGGGGGGGGGGGGGGGGGGGGGGGGGGGGGGGGGGGGCAAAATCCTGGCTTTAGATTCTGAGTGAATGTTATAAGCTGGTCTTCAAATAAATAACCCACATTATTGTTTCATCAATCCTTGTGTATGATTGGTACATTTACATTCTAGAGAAGAATAACATAACAGCCCTCTCGCCCAACGGCCAACTGAGCAACAAAAGTGGCAAATTAAAGGCCTTTACCACCACCACTGGTATTTTGCCAGCAACAGGTGCACCCTCCACTTGCATGAGGAACCCATCTCGTGAGTCTCCTTACGGGATATGAGCCCTTGTGGCCCACATAGAGGCCAGTGGCAGCAATGGCTGCACCTGCGCAACAGTGCACCCCCCCCCCCCACCCCCCCCCTCACTCCCCTTACCCTGCTCACCAACTCAATTTCCCCAGACATTTCCATGACCTGTGTGACTGGCCCCTCTGCCACCAGAATCCACTTACCTAGTAGGGAGGGCAACTGGCAACTGCTCCAATTGTGTCCTTTCTGCTTGGCACACTCTCAACAGTGGACACCACTCACACTGGCACTGCTGAGCTGCAGACCCCTCCGATTGGCTGGTGGCTCCTTGAGTGGGCGGGGTGGGGGGGAGGGGGCATGAGAATGCCTGTCCTTTGAAGGGTTGGAAGCCCAGACAGGGGGACAAAGAATGTTCGCGGTGTTGCAAGGCTGGTCCACATAAAGTTTTCACACTAGTCATTCGTACCCCTGCCACCTGAACAAAATTCTGAATGAGGATGTGTCCCACCCAGACCAGGTAACTTTTCCACCTTAAATACTGTCAACCCTTTAAACCCCATCTCTTTATCTATTTGTATTTGCAATATGGCTGCTAACCTCCTCCTTTTCTTTGATATTGGCAACGTCCTTTTCACTAGAGAAAACTGATGCAAAAGTATTCATTAGGTACCTCAGCCATTCCCACTGCCTTTGGAAGATCGTCTCCCTTTTTAGGACTTTATCCATCCCCGTGCTTCCTCGGACTATCTTTTTACTACTTTGTGATTATAACAGACTTTGAGAGTCTCTTTTTAGAATTTAGAATTTAGAACAGTACAGCACAGAACAGGCCCTTCGGCCCTCAATGTTGTGCCGAGCCATGATTACCCTACTCAAACCCACATATCCACCCTATACCCGTAACCCAACAACCCCCCCCCTTAACCTTGCATTTATTAGGACACTACAGGCAATTTAGCATGGCCAATCCACCTAACCCGCACATCTTTGGACTGTGGGAGGAAACCGGAGCACCCGGAGGAAACCCACGCACACAGGGGGAGGACGTGCAGACTCCACACAGACAGTGACCCAGCCGGGAATCGAACCTGGGACCCTGGAGCTGTGAAGCATTTATGCTAACCACCATGCTACCCTGCTGCCCCAGTTATGTTAGTTGTTCGTCTAATATCCTGTCCTTCCTTTTACTCTTTTTTAGATTTCCTTAAGTCATTTCTATATTAACTTTAAGTCTATTATTAATATTATCGGACAAAATAGTTCAATATGGTCAGTTAGAGGTGTTTAAAATGATTAAAAGAATTCATGAGGGCAGATAGAGAGAAACCATTCCCTCTGGTTGGGAAAAGCAGAATAGAGGTGAGAGCTCGGGCATTTTGTGGATGATGTCAGGAAGCCCTTCTTCACACCAAGAGCCGTGGAAATCCGGCATAAAAACTGAGAGAATGTCAGAAATACTTAACACCAGCTTTCCTGCATCTTCAGGATTTTGCATTTTGATTTAGAAGATATCTGAAACTTGCTCCCACCAAAAGCTCTGGAAAGTAGGTCCATGAAAAGTCTCAGTTCTGACATCGATAGATTAATGTTAGACGGTAGGAGGACCAAGGCTGGTAACTGGAGTTGGTGGAAAAGACTCAAGGGGCCGAATGGCCTTCTCGTGTTTTTGCATTCCTAAATCACCTGCGAAAATGAGAGGTGAAGATCAACAGGGATCTACCAAATCACAAGCCTTCCTTCAAATGCAGAGGCCCTTATTTTATCATTTCAACCTTCTGATATTATCTTCGAGCAGAATTAACACTTGAAGTCAAAATTTTACTTCAGCGCACCTCAAGTGACTAATTCCACTCAATTTGCAAAGATTCGATTTTCCCTGAGAGGAATAAACAATTGCATTGAAGACTGGTAAGGAAAGAAGACTCAACCCAACAGTTTTTTAAAAATCTTTTTTTGATCCAACTTGAAAAGATCTGCAAATATTTCTGGGTTGGAGGGGGAGAAATTCTTTGCAGCAAAATGCTGCTGCAAACTTTGTAGACCCAATTGATGGTGATTTGGTGTTTGTCCAAGTCTGCAGTGTCTTGGCCTTACTTTGCAATCTTCACTACCCCAAGCATAAGGACAAAGATGAATAACTATGCGATCACAATGAATAATTGAATAATTAGATACCTTGCCATTAAGCGCTTTGGGGATAGCTCAGTGGAGCAATCCAGTAGGAATAACATTGTACAATGAAAGAGATTGAGCGAGAGATAGGGTCACAACCTCTATGTCTCAAATCCCATGTAAGCTATATCATGAAGATGAATACTCTTATACAAACAGGCATTCTGAGCATTTAGAATAGCATACTTTGCACATTGCTACTTTTTCTCATTTTGTGTCTCATAAAGATGGGTGTGCAATTTGATTTGTACATGAATCATTTGAAATGTATCGTGTTAAAAAATGAATCATGCTACATTTGTCTAAATAGCCTTAGAGCAGACACCATTGTAAATATAGATATAATAACAGCCATATACTTTCAAAAATCAAAATAAACTGCATCTCCTCATTACATATGACTATGTTTTCACTTTGTTTTAGATTGTAGCTTTCATAGTTTGACATCTCTGTAAACAGTGCAATCACATGTGATATCCACATCAATAACAACTTGCATTCAGATGGCAAATTCAACAAGGAAAATCTTCCCAAGGCATTTCACAGCATCGCTATCAAACATAATTTGGAACTGTATCTTATAAGATGATACTCGAACAGCTGATCAAAGGCTTCATCAAGACATAGGCTCATAATCTCTGAGCACCGAAATGTCATACCCAGTGGGTACTCCAAGGATGCGCTGCAGGACAATCCCCACCCCCAGAAGCCCCCATGCAAGGATTGCATGGCAATTGTCCAGGAGGTTCAAACTCCGATTTAAATCGCAATACCATCAGATCGCCATTGTTGCGGTATGTGATTTAAATGCACCGCCTTTAGTGCAACTTACTAGTTCCTAGCTGCTCTCACTGCTGAATGCTGACTGCGTCCTGCAAATGTTCAGCTAGCCTCTGGAGTCTGGGAGCCCACCAAGGCTGCCCCTCTGGAAACACTCAGATCCCAGCAGTATCATCAAGGGAATGTGCGTGGCCTTGCTCAATGGCGCGCCTCAATGCGCACCTCAGAAGCACAGCCCCACTGCAGAGCAGTGGGATTAGCAGACCTCACACCAACCAAACGACACCTGCCCGTGGCCTTTAGAACCCTCCCTGGCACACTGCCCCTCTCAGGACAGAGGCCTTACCAGTGATCCCCACCCCACAGGATCACAAGCTATCTCCTCCTGGTGAGGTTTGCAGCACTGACTGCATCTGCCACCTCCTCCCAGGCGCTGTTCAGGAAGGTGGGCTTGAGTCTGCGGCCCTCACCGGGGGAAGAGGGTGTTCCTATTGGCATCGAACAGTGGGTCTACTTCAAAATCCTAAAATTGGGGGGCAGGTCTTCTCTGAGCCATCCTTCTGGCTGCAATGAGTGTGTGGTAAGTGGAGTGCTTAAAAACAGCTGCTGCTGTCATGCTCTTTAGCGCTAATTCCAGCCCCAGCATTTACAGTCGCTGGGCTGGAAATTGTTTCCAGTTCTCGCCGGCAGAGTGCTGGCCCATTGGCATTTTGCGCCCCAGTGGAAACGTGAATCGCATATTATTCAATTCTGTGATTCAGTGGCCTTGTCACTTCCAACTTGGTGACGGGACAAGGCCGTTGAATCTCGCAAGAGGCCTCTCATGAGATTCGCGATGCTCAACATCTCACGGGGTTCCATTGAATCTTGCAAGGCTTTGTGATGTGGATCTCACTCCCGCTGGATGAGACCCAGATCTGCGTATTTAAATGATTTACCCAGGGCCCGGAGTTCACCGGCCACGTCTGCGAAACCATTTAGTACTGGTCCACACAAACGTGGACTTGGCGTAACAACGCCTTGAGGGATCTTCCAGGCCATTGGAGATCCACAGGTGGTTGGGGACAGGGCAAGGTGACACCATGGCACTCACTCTGACACCCGGACACCTTGGCACAGGCACTGCCACTCTGGCACTGCCAGTGAGCTCAGAAACAAGAGAAGCTTCAGGGCCCATGATTTCGCTCCCTGACCCATGTAACTTAGAGGCGTGCAGGACTGGGGAAAGTGTAGGGAGAGGGTGGGACAAGGCCATGGAGAGATTTGAAACCAAGAATGAAACGTTTAATGTGAATCATGCAAACCTCTCACCAAAAATTCTTGAAGATTGATGTGGAAGCTTTGATTTGAAACTGATTAGTATTTCTCTGTTCATATTTGATCATTTGAAACTAGGTGGTTTTGTGGTAGTAATCTATTTGATGTTTTAGTGCATCTTAGCAAGGCATTGTGTTAAGAGACAATTTTTCATTTTGTAAGAGTGATTGATCTTGTTGCAACCATTTGAAGAAGCAATCAAGTGAGAATACTCTGGTGATTTTGTTTTTGTTCTACTGAAGCCAAGCGGAAATTGGTAGGAATAGTGCAAAATAATAATGAAAAATGTTAATGCTTGAAGTACATACTTTCCTCACAATTTCTTGACTTGCAGGATCTAGTAAGAAGTCTTACAACACCAGGTTGAAGTCCAACATGTTTATTTGGAATCACTAGCTTTCAGAGAGCAGCTCCTTCATCAGATGAAGGATCCAAGCAGAGCAGTTTTTCTCTGGATTATCAGATCTGGCAAAAAATGTATACATTCCTTAGAATAGAATCCCTACAGTGCAGAAGGAGGCCATTCAGATCATTGAGTCTGCATCGACTCTCTGAAAGAGCACCCTACCCACGCCCCCACCCTATCCCTGTAACCCCACCTAACCTACACATCCCTGGATACTAAGGGGCAATTTAGCATGGCCAGTACTTGCACACTTTTGGACTTTGGACAGAAACCGGAGCACCCAAAGGAAACCCACAGAGACATGGGGAGAACATGCAAACTCCACACACTCAGTCACCCAAGGCTGGAATTGAACCCATGTCCCTGGCGCTGTGAGATAGCAGTGTTAACCACTGTGCCACCATGCCACTCTATTGCCCTATTACCCATACCTGGAGCTGTGAGGCAGCAGTGTTAACCACTGTGCCACCGTGTCGCCCTATTGCTACCTATTCAGAAAGACGTGAAGGAGTGAGTTTCATGAAACAACAGCAACTGATATTTACATAGCTCGTGTATTAAAATATCCCAAGATACTTTACAGGAGAGTCATCAAATATCAAACAATATTTGACATTGAGCCACATAGAGAGGCTGCTCAAAGGTTTGGTCAAACAGGTTAGTTTTAAAGTGCATCTTCAAAGAGGTGAGAGAGGTAGAGAGCCTTAGGCTTGTTTCCAATTCATTGGATATGGACATTGCTGGCTGGGCCAGCATTTGTTGCTTATCCCTAACTGCCCTTAAATAGGCCATTTCAAAGGGCATTTAAGAGTCAACCACATTGCTGTGGGTCTGGAGTCACACATAGGCCAGACCAGGTAAGGACGGCAGTTTTCCTACCTGTAAAGGTCCTTTCTGTTTATTTCCTGTTCATTCCCTTATTTCCTCTTTCTTTTATTTTTGGCATTACATTTTTGATCCATGGATAATTAATGGACATCTCACTTGAAGGCAAGCAGCCTGTAAGCAACCTGTATCTTTAATTCAAGCAGGAAGAATCCAAAAGTCTGTGCTGGTTTAATCTAGAGATGGCAGACTGGCCGGCATCAGTGACAGAGAAATGGATTGGCCAAATAGCTGTGCTCTACCCGGTAATAGGTGGTTATTAGATCTGATCCCATTGGAAATGTTATTCAGAGTCCAAGTTTTGAGTTTGGTTTCAGTTCTGATTCTGGCTGTAAGGAGGAGGCAAGACTCTGCTAACTCTCAAGAAATATTCAGCTAACTCCAGAAGGCCACTGTGAGGACTGACTTAGTCTCCAGAAAGTCTCTGGGTGCTCTCTCCTTGAACTACAGGGGCCTAAAGACAAACCACTGTCCCTGATTGGGTAATGAGTCCATATCCTGGCTTCTAATTGGCTCCCCATTTCAAAATAGTGGTGGATATATGCAGAGTTGGGGCCTGTGATCAGACTCCTTTGCAAGTTCCTGCCCCTGGAATGAAAGTATAGCCCAGCAACTCTGCAAGGACAGTCATGTTTGTTTAAGGGAAATCAGAGAGGACCTTCATTGAGGCAAAGAACTTGAAACACTCGTAGCTAAGCAGACGATGGAACGGTCGATTTTAGCTACAGGCAGAGTGTGAGCCAGCATGCGGTGGAATACACCTACCCATTCCAGCTGTCGTGCGGTCCACACTTCTCTCACATGCCACCGGTGAGCTGTTACAACTTACTTGCTTGTGGATTGCTGGTTCCCATGTTATACCAGCCAACTGTTGATGTGTGGGAATGAGAGGGATGGGAATCCCAGGGGGGTGGCTCAGATCGGCCAGATGTGGTCCTGATTATTTTTGTTGGTCCCTGCTTTAGCAGCACTTTCCAAATCCATGACCGCTACCACCTACAAAAAATGGGGTTGCGGCACCATGGCAACTCTGTCAGCTGCACTGTCCCCTTCAAGTCACTCACTGTTCTGATTTGGAAATGTATCACCATTTCTTTTATTGCTGCTGGGATTCCCTACCTACCAGCACTGTGGGTGTACCTACACCACCTGGTCTGAGGTGACTCATCACCCTTTTCAATTAGAGATGGGCAATAAGTACTGGCTTTGCCAGTGACTCCGATATGTCACAAAGGGAAAGAAAGAGGAGCACATTTTCTGGCCTGCTGCTTAGACTATTCAGTGACTGGTCCAAATGTCAGACTGTGTGTGTCATACAGGTTCCTGCCATCCAAATGTAGCAGTTTGAATATCATGTGGCCTACACACAATGGCAGTAGCCAGAGCAGCAGCTAATAGGTTAACTGATGTGATGCCATGCTCAGTAGCAGCTAATGGGTTAACTGATGTGATGCCATGCTCAGTAGCAGCTAATGGGTTAACTGATGTGATGCCATGCTCAGTAGATAGAGGAAACTCAACCCAATGCTATTTCAGTTAAGTAAAATGATCCACTGATTGGAAAAGCATGGCATATTTGTTATCTGGCATCATGTTTGCACCGATTGATCCAAGTGAATCAGATTATCTTGTTCTACCTGTCCACTCGCTTTAAAATAAAGCATCTTAATAGTTCGCCTCAAATGTTGCCTCATTACAAGTTGCTCGGTGTGCAATAGGAAGATTGAAAAAATGCATATGTGGAAGGCAGTAAATTTGGATCATGAGGGGGATATTTTAACTCACCTTGGTTACTCTGCCCAACAGGTAGATAAAGGGCCATGTAAGGCAATTCCGACAGAGGAATAAACTCTGCAGATGCAAGTTTGGGACACGTTAACACAGGTCTCAAAACCTCCCAACACCAGTATCACAAGCTGCCACCATGTCTGAGTCTCGTCCCAGTACTATCATTTCCTACATTATTTACATTAGTGTGTATCATACAGTTCTTATTGGGATTTTTAACGTTTAGTAATAAGAATTATACACAATTTTACACACGTATTTACAATTACGGCCAGGATTTTACAAAGTTTATAATTACATTTGTTTTGCTAAGGGGGAAAGGGGGGGAGTTCGGGGGGAAGTCCTGTTCCCCTTTGAGTTTTCCAGGGAGGTTAGGATTGTCTGCCTTCCTGGTTTGGCACATGCGGGAGGGATCTGTGTCCCCTCCTCCCCGTTCCTACTCTGCTATACGCGAGTTCCCTTTCATCCAGGCGATTTCCCTACCCCCCTTTCTATCCCCCCTACCTATCCCTCCCCCTTACTATCTATTCCTCCCCCCCCCCCCCCCCCCCCCCCCCCCCCCTCCCAACCCCCACACCTACTTAGTTGCTGGTTGTGAACAGGTGTGCAAAGAGGTTTGTGAATTTCATCCGCATGTCAAGATCTCTCCTAGGACCACTTTATCGAGAATGTTATTTTATTTAGTTTCAGGAACTCAGCCAGGTCTGAGAACCACTCCGAGGCCCTGGGTGGTACTGCCAGCTTCCAGCCTAGCAGAAGTCTCTGCCTGGAGATAAGTGAGGCGAAGGCCAGGGCATATGTCCCCTTCCGTGTCCAGAGCTCCTGATGCTCTGACACCCCAAAGACCACCACAGATGGGCACAGCTCCATCTGTGCAGAGTCTGTACGTTCATCACATGTCGGCGTGGGTTTCCTCCGGTGCTCCTGTATCCACCCACAAGCGCCGAATGAAGTGGGGCGGGATTCTCTCACCCCGTGGTCGGGCCGGAGAATCGCCGGGACGGGCGCGAATTGTGCCACGCCGCCCCAACGCCAGTCCGCCCATTCTCCGGAGAGCAGTGAATTGGCACCATTAGCGCTGGCGCGGTCGGCACGGTGCTGATCGGGGGCCGCTCTACGCCCCCCCCCCCCCCCCCCCCCCCCCCCCCCCCCCCCCCCCCCGGTGATTCTCCGCCGGGATGGGCCGAGCGGCCACGCACAAAAAGCCGAGTCCTGCCGGCGCTGTTCACACCTGCTCTTACCCAGCGGGACACGTCATGGATCCATCCAGGTGCGGCCTGGTTGGAGGGAGGGAGGGGGGGTCCGACCCCGGGAGGGGGGGGGGGGACTCCGCTGTGGCCTGGCCCGCGATCGGGGCCTACTGATCGGCAGGCCGACCTCTCAGGCTGGGGGGCCTCTTGTTCCGCGCCGGCCCCTGTAGCCCTACACCATTTTGCGTAGGGGACGGCTCAGAGAAGGGAGCCACTGCGCCTGCGCAAATTGCCGCCGGTCCCACTGTGCATGTGTAGACCCACGGGCCCGTTTGATGCCAGGCATCGGCAGCTGGAGCGGGTGGGTCACTCCAGTGCCGTGCTGGCCCCCTGTAGGGGTCAGAATCGCTGCCCCTGAGGCCATGTTGACGCCATCGAGAAACGCGACGGCGTTTACAACAGTCAACACTTAGCCTCAGGATCAGAGGATCCAGCCCATGCTGTTAGATAATTTGGACGTTCCAAATTCTCCCTCAGTGTACCCAAACAGGCACCAGAATGTGGCGACTAGGAGATTTTCACAGTAACTTCATTGCAGTGTTAATGTAAGCTTACTTGTGACACCAATAAAGATTATTGTTATTATCCACCACCCTGCGCATGGCCTAGAAAAAGGCCGTCCAGGACTCACTGAGACTGGGGCAGGACCAGAACATGTGGGTGTGGATGGCCAGAATACCTGACACCGCTTGCACCTACCTTCCACCTTCGGGAAGAACCCGCTCAGCGTGCCTTAGTAAGGCATGCTCTGTGCACCACCTTGACCTACATCAGGCTTAGCCCGACTCAGGGGAATGCGAAGTTGATCCTGTGCAGCCCCTCGATCCAGAGTCTAATTTATACGGATTTAAAATGGTTTACATGGATAGAATGATTTTGTTAGGATCTGTCCATTGGTAACATGACATATACTTATGTCGTTGTGCATCAGCTGTCCAAAAGTATTCCCAGCAATTTTGCAAAAGCAATATTTTCCACATTCATAGAAGTACAAGCATATTCTTTATGATCCTTCTTCTTTATCTGTAAAGGTTGTGTGCAAGGGAAAGTAAAAGGTTATTTGCCTCTGACTAACTGAAAAGGTTGAGTGAAAAACCATTGTGAGTCGACGGAGGAGATGGAACAGAACCCTGCGGCACCCAGATCACCACAGGAGGTTGGCAGCATAGATGGATGTACCTGAATAAATCAGCAAGTGCCCGAAGGCTATCCAGGCACCAGAGGAAGGAACACCTGCCTGGCTGGCAAGTGAGAAGTGCGGAGATGGGATGTATTTTTAAAAAAGGTTAAGTGTGTTCATCTAAATGTGAAAGCGAGCTCCTTCTCTGCAGAAAGGCACATTGCTTTTGTTAATGGAGAGGTGAGCCTTTATCTTGGCTTACCCAATTTCCAGGAAAAAAGTTAGCGGTTGGCCGCTGCTGAAGATGGGAGTGCTATGGAAAAAAGAGGAAATCAAAGTTGAGATAAAGCACGGAAAGGCATCAAGGGAACTTTACAGCTCAGAAAGACACCATTTACCACACCATGCCTCTGACTCTCCAATTGACTTGTCCACTCTCATTCCAGGTCTTTAAACGTTCTTAAAGGAGGAGAATAAAGACATTTAAATGAATATACATTTCCAAATATTTATTCAATCCTCTTTTCATATGAATTTCTTGATTAAAAATATAATCAAGGGATATCTAATACACCTTTCCAGATACTCACATGATACAATGACAATGAAGTTGTTGTTTAATCATGGTTCTCAATCTCTTGACAATTATTCTACAACAATCCCAGACATGAGGTGAGAAAAGCTCCCGCATCAAGAGAAGGATTCTCCATCACGCCAGCCCCGTTTTCCAGCACGGCACGCCGCTGCGGGATCCCCCATTCCGGCAGCCGGCAAATGGGGGGGGCGGGATTCTCCCCTACCCGGCGGTGCTGGGGGTCCCGGCGCCGAGGAGTGCCGTGAACCACTCCGGTGTCGGGCCACCCCAAAGTGCGGATTCCTCCAGACCTTCAGGGGCTAGGCTTGCCCTGGAGTGGTTTGCGCTGCGCCGGCTGGCAGGGAAGGGGCTTGGCACCATGCCAACCGGCGCTGAAGGGCCTCCGCCGGCCGGCGCGAGTTTGCGCATGCGCGGGAGCGCCAGCATGTGCTGGCGTCATCCCAGCACGTGCAGGGGGGTTCATCTCCGCATCGGCTATCGCGAAGGATCACAGCGGCCGACGCTGAACAATAGAGTGCCCCCACGGCACAGGCCCGCCTGCGGATCGGTGGACTCCGATCGCGGGCCAACCCACTGTGGGGGCACCCCCTTGGGCCAGACCCCTCCGCACCACCCCGAGGACCCCGGATGTCGCTCGCGCAACCAGGCGCCGCCGGCAAATACCTGGTGTAATATACGCTGGCGGGATTGGCCGAAAACGGGCAGCCACTCGGTCCGTCGCGGGCTGGAGGATCGCCGGGGAGGGCCGCTGTGAGCGGCCGCCGACCGTCGCATTGTGATTCCCGCCCCCGCCAAATCCTCAGCGCAGGAGAATTACGCAGCCGGCGGTGGCGGGTTTCACGCCGCCCCCCCGGCGATTCTCTGACCTGGTGGGAGAATCCCGCTCTGGGTTTCCCATTGTGGCCACGGGCGCTGCTGGCAGAGTGGAGCATCCCGCCGATGGAGAATCCTGCAAGCTTTGTGAACCATTAATCCAAAATCACTTGATTTTCCTCAGCAAACTACACATACTACTTAGTACTGGGAATGAAACCACTGGGAATGAAAAAGAACCATTCAAACTTACCCTTCTCATTTGCTTTTGTGACAGTCTTGAAGAGGTGTTCCATTATTGCTGATTTGCCAGCCAATGGAAATGATTTTTCAATTTGCACCCTCCCTAATTCTTTTATTTAAAATAAAATCTCTCTTTTCTGTTGGAAGGGGGAAAAAAGGGGCTGGATTCTCCACTGGCGGGATTTTCCTTTGCACCGGCAGCGCACCCATGCCTGGGGATTACCCGACAGTGTGGGTCAGCCCCCAATAGGAAACCCCAGTGGGCAGCTGGCGGGATGGAGAATCCCACCCAAGATGTTTTAAGCTTTTCTTCAGAATTTCTTATAACATTCCAATAAATCTTCTCCCAGCATCTAATCTGGTGCTCACTTATTCCCCCAGCGTCTAATCTGATGCTCTATGGTCACTCAATGGTAAAACTCAACATAACAGGGAGAAGTGAACACTTCAGAAGCTGGGAGTAACGTTGGACTGGTCCTTCTAAAATTCTGCGAAGAGTGGGCAGTGAACTGTAATTGTGATTTGGATTTTTCATTGCGTTAAAAGTTAAAAGGGGAACTTTTTCCTATCGTTTAATCTATTAGTTGCCTTCAAATAGTATTTAGTTGCTGTTGATTTAAGTTTGTTTGCTACAGTAAAAGGCTTAAAATTGAAGTTTTGGCATGTGATCATTTGGGTCAGTCACTGGGAATTCAAATCTCTTTTTAAAAGTTATTAGTTTCTAAGGGGATCGTAACAAATTGGGGGCTCTTGCAGGATAATATTCCAAAGGCTGAAAATGAGTACAGTGACCTTGCCACAGTTTAAAAGAACAAGATTTCCCAGTTGCTTGTGAATGCCTTGTGACAGTTACCAAGGTTAATTTGAAGGCAGCGGCAGAGAAGTTAGAAACAGATTTCAAAGTGCTAAAAAAGACAGTAGTTGTTGAAGTGTTGGTTTAACACCTGAACCTTGAGGAAGAGAAGTGTAATCCAGATGGCTCTCAGGTTTGAGTTAGCTGGAATTCAATTCACTTGGAATCAGAAAGGCAGAAACTTGAAGAAAAAAGAGAATAGAATAATGGGCTAGATCTCTGCCCCGCCGCGCCAAATTTCGGCCTCGACTCATCGGCAGGATTCTCCGTTACGCTGGCCGGTCAATGGGGTTTCCCATTGTGAGGCAGCGCCATGCCATCGGGAAACCCCGACACCCCACGCTGCCGGCAAAACGGAGAATCCCGCCGGCGGAGAATCCCGCCCACTGAGCTTGAAAAAGATAGAAATGCAAATACTTGAATGTTTGAAATGTTTGAAAAAGAATGAGAAAGGGAGACTCACAAAATGAGAGAGGGGAAATCTTGAATTCCAAAGAGAAAAATAAGCAAGGAAACTTGATCTCAACAAAGTAAAGATTACCCAAATCCAAGGAGTTTTATATAAATTGTCAATGACTCAGATACCTTGCTTGTGATTTGACAAGGAATATCACCAAGTGTCAAAATTCAGTGAGAAAACAACTGAAATTGGGGAAGTTGCCATCACGTTCCAATGGCTGCAGTCTTATCGCAAAGCATGTTTGTGGGGGAAGTTTTCAAAGTTGGCCTCATTGCCTTCAGATGTACAACCTATGATTATGATGCTGTGAGGACTGCTGTCTTCAACCTCAGTGAATCAGCACCAGAAACTCACATGCGGAAGTTTCGAAATTTAAAAAAAAAAATTTTAGAGTGTCCAATTCATTTTTTTTTACCAATTAAGGGGCAATTTAGCATGGCCAATCCACTTACCCTGCACATGTTTGGGTTGTGGGGGCGAAACCCATGCAGAGGCAGAGAGAATGTGGAAACTCCCCAGCGACAGTGACCCAGAGACGGGGTCGAACCTGGGAGCTCGGCGCCGTGAGGCAGCAGGGCTAACCCACTGCGCCACCGTGCTGCCCTCGGAAGTTTAGAAATTTACGGAAGAGGCAGAATCAGACTTTAGTGAGTTTTCTAATGACAAGGAAATGATATTTGATAGGTGCTATAGAACGGTGAAGATTGATCAGGATTTTGATAACATAAAAGAGGTAATGCTGATGGAACAGTCTTTTGAGAATAAAGTACTAGCTAGGCCGCCATAATGCCTCTAAGGTAAGGGCAGCTGCTATAATGGCGGCAATTATGTTTCGTCTTACAGAGTAGCCGTTAGTCTTTTCACACGGTGAGTGGTTCGGGTCTGGAATACACTACCTGGAAGTGTGGTGGTGGCAGGTTCAAATGAGGCACTCGAGGGCATCAGATGATTACTCAATGTGCAAGGGTATGGGGAAAAGGCAGGGAATGGCACTCTGTCATGATGCTCATTTGGCTAGTCACACTGGGCTAAATGACCTCCTTCTGTGTCGTAATACATCTGTGATTCTATTTGTAAATCCATACAGAAACTGGAGAGATAAAGATTAGATAATGAACAGAAAACTGGCGACAGAGAGGAAGATAGCAGAAATGAAAAGATAAATGCTTCTCAGTAGGGAGCAAGGTAATATGCACCAAAACACAAATCCTTCTGCTCTTATTGGGTGGAATTTTCCAGTACTTGAATTATTTTCCACAGCTGGAGCAATTGTGGATCCCGACTCCAATGGGGGCATCAATCTGAATGGCATTAAGGTCTTCCTCTCGGCAGCCATTAAGAATCCACCCCTGGGAGCGCCATCCAATTTAGGAAAGCAGGAATCCAGGGAACAAGGAGCACCCTCAGTAATGTCTTGCCAGCATCCCTCCACGTAGAAGGGGCACTTTTAACGCAGGTAGGAAACCATGAGGGCAGTTCAAGTTGGAGGTGTTTTCTGAATAATGAGTAATTTTGAATCAGTATGGCTAAAGCTGCCTGGCCATCAGTGGAGTGGAAAGCCTTGCACTGGATGGCCTGTGGCCACAGCTGTGATCCGATGGTCAAAGTAACTGGGAAAGAATGATTTAAGGGAGGTGCCTTCACCCCACCTGCTACCCCTGGACTAGCAGCAGGAAGCTCCCGCTAACTACCTGCTGGGTTTCACCTTTATCGCAGGATAAGTGGCCGGAAGACATTGTCAGCTTTATAAACATATCTGCACTTGGCCACTTATTGGGATTAACTGGCATGCACACATACTACTGCTGAGCAGTAGCCACATTCCCTTTACCGGACTCCGGCAAGATTTCTTAGAGATAAGAAGGCATTGGATAGTTAACCTGAAACTCATATTTACATTTCCTACCACTCCAGTCCTGCCCTCTGACAGGACTGGGAATATTCCACGTACTGCGTCAAAGTCAAATTTATGAGGAATCCTTCCTTGTGGATGGCACTATATTCTGTTCCTATGCCAGCCAATATACCACAAACACTCGAACACACAAGCAACACGTACACACACACACACACAGGCATGCACACATGGACACAAACACGCACACATTCAAGCACACATACATGTACATATGTGCATGCATGCACACACATGTTTGTACGTGCACACACACAGGCACATGCACATACAGACTTGCACACAAAGATTTGCACACTCGGCGCACACATGCACATATACACACAAACATTCACACAGTCACACACGTATACCCAAGCAGACACAAGGACATGCACAAACAAGTACACATGTACACACAGGCACAGAGGCACACACACAAAGAGGCACACACGTGCACATACACGCACATGCTTGCATGTACATAGGCACACAGGTACACACAGGCACGCACACACAAGCACATACACACACAGGCACACACGTGCACACAGGCTCACACATGCACATGCACACATGCATATGCATGCACAAACACACAGACACACACACTGTGATGATTGGAAGGTTTCAGGAAAATTGGATTATAAATGTATTGGACAATTTAAAAGTTAAAAGCCTGGGGTTAGAATGTGTTTGACTGAAATGGTCATGTTTGTTTTTTAAATTTTAGGTTCTGCAGCGCCTGGGTTGATTTAGCAGCTGGCAGGTGAAATTGATGAAGGAATATGTTTTTCAGTCTGGGCTAATGCATAGTGGTTTCTTGGGGAGGTCCCCGTGGAGTTAATGTGCTTTCAGTTCCTGGAAAGTTAATTTGTTTTTTTAGCTAGGGGAGATGATGTCAGTGCTGGATGGAGTTCAGAGGGGCATTTTGAGAAGCTGTGGAGAGAGGCAGTTTTGGAGAAAGTTGTGAAGAGAGTTGTTTTGGAGAATGGCTTTTGGAAGTGAAGTCTGATCTGGCAAGCCTTGATTTTGTTTTGTTAGACCACAAGTTAAGGCAATTTTATTTCCCAGTTGGAGAGTTAAAAAAAAGAATATCAAGTTTCCTTGTCAAAAGCTGAAACAACCCAGTTGCAGCAGTTATTTGAAGACATTCAGTCTGAAGGTTCTAACAAGAGCCAGAATTTGTTCTGTAAAGCAAGTATTACTATATGCCTTGCTGATTTTTAAGTTGGATTGAGAGCTGTATGTTTCTTTTCTTGTTGTTCAATGGGAAATTGAGTAGTAGTATTAAGAGATATTATAAGCTGCTCCTTTTGGGGGTGAAGTTAAAAAGATAATATCGTATTTATAATAAAGTTTTGTTTTAGAAATACCACATCTCTATTTTTTCATGTAATTACTCCTGGAGTGAATTGTTTTTTCCGCGCAACCTTAAAATACACTAAAATACTGGGGTTTCGGACAGTATCCCAGCCACTGTTGGGGTCTGGTCTGGGACTGTAATACAAACACAGACACCCGCACATATATACATATACCCCCTCACACGCACAGACTTGCACACACACATACACCCTCACACGCACACAATTGCACACACACATACATACACACATGCACCCTCACACGCACACAGTTGCACGCACGCACACACACACATACACCCTCACATGCACACACACACACATATACATACCACATCCACCCTTGTACGCACAAACGTGCACATGCACACACGTACATACACCCTCACATGCACACACTTGCTCACACACACACATACACATACATACACGCACACACTTGCCCACACACACACATACACACATACACCCTCACACACATACATAAATATATACTGCCCATTAGTACATTCAAAGTAATTCTATTTAAATAGTATTTGAACCTTGACGTTAGCTGATTTTATGAAAGCTTGTCAGTATAGAGTCCAGCAGAGGGCAGCAGAGCAGAGCTACTGATCAGCTGTTCTGGGGGAATTTGCATACGTGCAGTGCGGTCAGCCTAAGTTGAAGGGGAACCGGCGAAGGAGACCCAAGGAGTTTCAGTGAAGACAGGCATCCAGCAGAGGGCAGCAGAGCAGAGCTACTGATCAGCTGTTCTGGGGGAATTTGCATACGTGCAGTGCGGTCAGCCTAAGTTGAAGGGGAACCGGCGAAGGAGACCCAAGGAGTTTGAGTGAAGACAGGTATCCAGCAGAGGGCAGCAGAGCAGAGCTACTGATCAGCTGTTCTGGGGGAATTTGCATACGTGCAGTGCGGTCAGCCTAAGTTGAAGGTGGTTTGTGGAGGGGCTGTTGGCAAGTGACAGTTAAACCCGAAACACTTCGTGAGTGTTTCCCACCCTACCTCCTCCTCTAACCAACCCCCCCACCCTACGGCGGTTGGGAAGCGGGAGCAGGGGCCTGTCATGAAGGTGAGTGAGTGCCTTTAAATTTGCTTAACTTTCAGCGGGAGCAGGGTTTGAGGTAATATCAGGTAAGCTCTTCCTTTCTTTTTCTTTTTCTTGTTTTTTTTAAATCTAGAGATGATGTCAGGGAAGGCAGTACAATGCTCCTCCTGCAGAATGTTTGAGGTGAGGGACGCCGTCAGTGTCCCTGCTGATTTCATCTGTGGGAAGTGCACCCAACTCCAGCTCCTCAAAAACCGTGTTAGGGACCTGGAGCTTGAGCTGGATGAACTTCGGATCATTCGGGAGGCAGAGGGGGTCATAGATAGGAGCTTCAGGGAAATAGTTACACCAAAGACTGGAGATAGATGGGTAACTGTAAGAGGGACTGGGAAGAAGCAGTCAGTGCAGGGACCCCCTGCGGTCGTTCCCCTGAGTAACAAGTATACCGTTTTGGATACTTGTGGGGGGGACGACTTACCAGGGGTAAGCCATGGGGTACGGGCCTCTGGCACGGAGTCTGTCCCTGTTGCTCAGAAGGGAAGGGGGGAAAGGAGTAGAACATTAGTAATTGGGGACTCAATAGTCAGGGGCACAGATAGGAGATTTTGTGGGAGCGAGAGAGACTCACGTTTGGTATGTTGCCTCCCAGGTGCAAGGGTAAGTGATGTCTCGGATCGTGTTTTCCGGGTCCTTAAGGGGGAGGGGGAGCAGCCCCAAGTCGTAGTCCACATTGGCACTAACGACATAGGTAGGAAAGGGGACAAGGGTGTCAGGCAGGCCTTTAGGGAGCTAGGATGGAAGCTCAGAGCGAGAACAAACAGAGTTGTTATCTCTGGGTTGTTGCCCGTGCCACGTGATAGTGAGATGAGGAATAGGGAGAGAGAGCAATTAAACACGTGGCTACAGGGATGGTGCAGGCGGGAGGGATTCAGATTTCTGGATAACTGGGGCTCTTTCTGGGGAAGGTGGGACCTCTATAGACAGGATGGTCTACATCTGAACCTGAGGGGCACCAATATCCTGGGGGGGGGATTTGTTAGTGCTCTTTGGGGGGGTTTAAACTAATTCAGCAGGGGCATGGGAACCTGGATTGTAGTTTTGGGGTACGGGAGATTGAGAGTATGGAGGTCAGGAGCACAGATTTGACTTCGCAGGAGGGTGCCAGTGTTCAGGTAGGTGGTTTGAAGTGTGTCTACTTCAATGCCAGGAGTATACGAAATAAGGTAGGGGAACTGGCAGCATGGGTTGGTACCTGGGACTTCGACGTTGTGGCCATTTCAGAGACATGGATAGAGCAGGGACAGGAATGGTTGTTGCAGGTTCCGGGGTTTAGGTGTTTTAGTAAGCTCAGAGAAGGGGGCAAAAGAGGGGGAGGTGTGGCGCTGCTAGTCAAGGACAGTATTACGGTGGCGGAAAGGATGCTAGATGGGGACTCTTCTTCTGAGGTAGTATGGGCTGAGGTTAGAAACAGGAAAGGAGAGGTCACCCTGTTGGGAGTTTTCTATAGGCCACCTAATAGTTCTAGGGATGTAGAGGAAAGGATGGCGAAGATGATTCTGGAAAAGAGCGAAAGTAACAGGGTAGTTGTTATGGGAGACTTTAACTTTCCAAATATTGACTGGAAAAGATATAGTTCAAGTACATTAGATGGGTCGTTCTTTGTACAATGTGTGCAGGAGGGTTTCCTGACACAATATGTTGACAGGCCAACAAGAGGCGAGGCCACATTGGATTTGGTTTTGGGTAATGAACCAGGCCAGGTGTTAGATCTGGAGGTAGGTGAGCACTTTGGAAACAGTGACCACAATTCGGTGACCTTTACGTTAGTGATGGAAAGGGATAAGTATACCCCGCAGGGCAAGAGTTATAGCTGGGGGAAGGGCAATTATGATGCCATTAGACATGACTTAGGATGTGTTGGTTGGAGAAGTAGGCTGCAAGGGTTGGGCACACTGGATATGTGGAGCTTGTTCAAGGAACAGCTATTGCATGTTCTTGATAAGTACGTACCAGTCAGGCAGGGAGGAAGGGGTCGAGCGAGGGAACCGTGGTTTACCAAAGAAGTGGAATCTCTTGTTAAGAGGAAGAAGGAGGCCTATGTGAAGATGAGGCATGAAGTTTCAGTTGGGGCGCTTGATAGTTACAAGGCAGCGAGGAAGGATCTAAAGAGAGAGCTGAGACGAGCAAGGAGGGGACATGAGAAGTCTTTGGCAGGTAGGATCAAGGAAAACCCAAAAGCTTTCTATAGGTATGTCAGGAATAAAAGAATGACTAGGGTAAGAGTAGGGCCAGTCAAGGACAGTGGTGGGAAGTTGTGTGTGGAGGCTGAGGAGATAAGCGAGATACTAAATGAATACTTTTCGTCAGTATTCACTCAAGAAAAAGATAATATTGTGGAGGAGAATGCTGAGACCCAGGCTATTAGAATAGATGGCATTGAGGTGCGTAGGGAAGAAGTGTTGGCAATTCTGGACAAGGTGAAAATAGATAAGTCCCCGGGGCCGGATGGGATTTATCCTAGGATTCTCTGGGAAGCCAGGGAAGAGATTGCTGAGCCTTTGGCTTTGATTTTTAGGTCATCATTGGCTACAGGAATAGTGCCAGAGGACTGGAGGATAGCAAATGTGGTCCCTTTGTTCAAGAAGGGGAGTAGAGATAACCCCGGTAACTATAGGCCGGTGAGCCTAACGTCTGTGGTGGGTAAGATCTTGGAGAGGATTATAAAAGATACGATTTATAATCATCTAGATAGGAATAATATGATTAGGGATAGTCAGCATGGTTTTGTGAAGGGTAGGTCATGCCTCACAAACCTTATCGAGTTCTTTGAGAAGGTGACTGAACAGGTAGACGAGGGTAGAGCAGTTGATGTGGTGTATATGGATTTCAGTAAAGCTTTTGATAAGGTTCCCCACGGTCGGCTATTGCAGAAAATACGGAGGCTGGGGATTGAGGGTGATTTAGAGATGTGGATCAGAAATTGGCTAGTTGAAAGAAGACAGAGAGTGGTAGTTGATGGGAAATGTTCAGAATGGAGTTCAGTTACGAGTGGCGTACCACAAGGATCTGTTCTGGGGCCGTTGCTGTTTGTCATTTTTATAAATGACCTAGAGGAGGGCGAAGAAGGATGGGTGAGTAAATTTGCAGACGACACTAAAGTCGGTGGAGTTGTAGACAGTGCGGAAGGATGTTGCAGGTTACAGAGGGACATAGATAAGCTGCAGAGCTGGGCTGAGAGGTGGCAAATGGAGTTTAATGTGGAGAAGTGTGAGGTGATTCACTTTGGAAAGAATAACAGGAATGCGGAATATTTGGCTAATGGTAAAATTCTTGGTAGTGTGGATGAGCAGAGGGATCTCGGTGTCCATGTACATAGATCCCTGAAAGTTGCCACCCAGGTTGATAGGGTTGTGAAGAAGGCCTATGGTGTGTTGGCCTTTATTGGTAGAGGGATTGAGTTTCGGAGCCATGAGGTCATGTTGCAGTTGTACAAAACTCTAGTACGGCTGCATTTGGAGTATTGCGTACAGTTCTGGTCGCCTCATTATAGGAAGGACGTGGAAGCTTTGGAACGGGTGCAGAGGAGATTTACCAGGATGTTGCCTGGTATGGAGGGAAAATCTTATGAGGAAAGGCTGATGGACTTGAGGTTGTTTTCGTTAGAGAGAAGAAGGTTAAGAGGTGACTTAATAGAGGCATACAAAATGATCAGAGGGTTAGATAGGGTGGACAGCGAGAGCCTTCTCCCGCGGATGGAGGTGGCTAGAACGAGGGGACATAGCCTTAAATTGAGGGGTAATAGATATAGGACAGAGGTCAGAGGTGGGTTTTTTACGCAAAGAGTGGTGAGGCCGTGGAATGCCCTACCTGCAACAGTAGTGAACTCGCCAACATTGAGGGCATTTAAAAATTTATTGGATAAGCATATGGATGATAAGGGCATAGTGTAGGTTAGATGGCCTTTAGTTTTTTTTTCCATGTCGGTGCAACATCGAGGGCCGAAGGGCCTGTACTGCGCTGTATCGTTCTATGTTCTATGTTCTATGTTCTAGAGTCTTACAGCTGAAAGAAGCCACTTGACCCATCAATGCCAATGCTGGTGTTTTGAAAGAGCCCTCCAATTAGTCCCATTCTATGATTTCTCTGTCCACACAACCCTGAAAACATTTTCCCATCACAAGTAAACATTCATTTCTCTTTTAAGCGTCTGCAGCATTTAACATGCTGTCCATTCATGCAGTTTTGAATGACTTTTTCTGGGACGGACGAGATGTAAATTGTTTGCCAACCACAACCGTTCTCCATTCTTCCTGGAAGCCATTCATTTTGGTCATCACTGCGAGGAACGTCTCTGTAATTTTCATCTTTGCTTATTGCCGTAACATTGTCTAAACCTTTATAGCCTCCGTTTACAAGTATCACCACACATAGATGCAATTGTCAGAGAGTAGTTAAATATGCAAACTCAATTAGTTTGTGTCTCGGTACTGGAATTACAAGCATTTAGCAAATGAGAATTAATTAGGTAAAATGTACAGACTGTAGTCAAAAATATATTAGGTTTCCCCAGTGGTTTTGGAAGATTAATATCTTTGCTCAACTTCAGATTGCATAGAAGTAATAAATAGGGAGATAGCTGTGGAGCTGGAGATGAATTAGTAGCAAGGGTGCCCTGAGTTCTGTTAATGTAGCTTTTCCAGGTAGCTCCACTCAAAAGCCTATCTTAATGTGCATTCCAGTTGTGATAGAATATTTGGATTTGTATAATACTCTGACTTTCAAAGCAAATATAGTTGTAGTATAGACGCTTATCTCTCCTTCCACAGTTGCATCAGATTGCTGGGCAATATATCTTTTTTAAATGCTATATCCCTTTCCTTATATGCTGAGCTATCCAGAAAAGGATAAGAAATATAATCATTACATTTTAACTGTCAAGAGTCCTACAAGAGAAGAAAGCTGCGCTATGAAAAGCATCTAGTCCTAATTTTGATTTGCTATCTTCACCATTGTGCCTTTGGTCCGAAAGTACAACCCACCGCAAATAAAAGAGAATAACAATGCAATACATATAAGGCTTCAAATATATTGTACACCAGGAACTAAAGTTTAATGGTATAAATAGCTCATAAATTTCCAATAATATCTTTCTTCCAGCTGTCGTTGCTTCATATTAGTTGATATAAATCTGGGGCTGGATTCTCTCAAAATGGGATGTTTCACAACCGAGTTTCCAATAAAAAAGAACAGTCGATTCACTCATGTGCAGGGAGCTAGCAGGGACCCAGAGTGATTCGCGCAGCTTTAGCTGCGGATACGGCCCCTGCACTTCTGGTTTGGAGTCCGCGCATGCTGGCGGCCTCCAGCCACGCCGAGCGCCATGGCAGACACGGACCGCGGAGTCAGTGTCAAAATGTAGGCCCGCCCAATCGGCCGCGCGCCCAAAGATCCGTCTGGCCCAATCTCTCCCCCGGCCAACCATAAAGTCCTCCCGGTGCCCGATTCCCTCGCCCCCTCCCCCCAACCAGGGCATCCGCAGACTGTGTCCACAGTCGCTACGCGTGCATCTCAACCGACCATAGCATGTTAGTTCCATGCCGTCAGGAACTTGGCTGGTCGGGAGCAGAGGATCGCTGAGTGGGCCTCTGGCAATGACAGCCCAGCCGCGTGGAGTACTCCACGAACACGCTGATTTTCGAGGCTCGGAGAATCGCCTGACCGGCAATAGGCCCGATTTCGGCGCCAAATTGGATTCTCCATCCCCACGCCAACCGCAATTTCGCCGCGGGGCTGTGGAGCTTCAGCCCTGATCTTTCTTGTGAATTTGGAAGTGCAATTAATGGTGACACCACCAGCAATTTCAGCCTATTCGCAAGACAATGGTGTGTTTATCAGTAAATAAATACGAAATGACAACAAACTCTTAAACAGAGAAAAGTGTCTCAGCATTTTCTAATTCATTCATAGGACGTGGGCAACGCTGGTTAGGTCAGTGCTTATTGCCCATCCCTAATTCAATGAAAAGTGCAGGGGGCATGCCAGGAGCAGCACTAGGCATACCTAAAAATGAGGTGTCCATCTGGTGAAGCTACAACATAGAACTACTTGTATGCCAAACAGCATAAGCAGCAACTGACAGACAGAACTAAGTCATTCTGCAATCAACGGATCAGATCTAAGCTTTACATTCCTTCCACATCCAGCCGTGAATGGTGGTGGACAATTAAACAACTCACTGGTGGAGGAGACTCCACAAATGTCCCCATCCTCAATCATGGGGGAGATCAGCGCAACAGTGCAAAAAATAAGGCTGAGACAGTTTCTACAATCTTCAGCAAGAGGTATCGAGTGGAGGAGCCATCTCAGCCTCCTCCGGAGGTCCCCAGCTTCACAGATGCCGGTCTTTAGTCAATTCGATTCACCCTGCGCGATATCAAGAAATTACTGGCGGCGCGGGATATGCAAAGGCTATGAACTCTGACAATATTCCGGCAATAATACTGAAGACTTGTGCTCCAGAACATGCCGCGCCCCTAGCCAAGCTGTTCCAGTGCAGCTACAACACCAGCATCTCCTTGACAATTTGGAAAATTGCTCAGCTTTGTCATGTCCACAAAAAGGAGGACAAATCTACCACAGCCAATTTCTGCCCCATCAGTCTTTTCTTGATTATCAATAAAGTGATGGACAGGATCATCAACTGTGTTATCAAGCGGCACTTGCATAGCAATAACCTGCTCGCTGACTCAAAGTTTGGGTTCCGCCAACAAGGCCACTCAGCTCCTGACCTCATTGCAGCCTTGGTTCAAATATAGTCAAAAGAGTTCAACATCAAGGCCGCATTTGACCGAGTGTGGTATCAAGGGGCCCTAGCAAAACTGGAGTCAATGGGAATCAGGAGGAAAACTCTCCGCTGGTTGGAGTCATAACTGTGATTGTTGGAGGACGGTCATTCTCAGCTGCAGGACCTCTGGGCAGGAGTTTTCCAGGGTAGTGTCCTAGGCCCAACCATCTTGAGCTGCTTCATCAATGACTTCCTTCCATCATAATGTCAGCAGATGGGATTTTTATTTTAGCCATTTATGGGACATGGACCTTGCAAGCTGTACTACCATTTATTGCCCATCCCTAATTGCCCTGGGGGGGGGGGGTGCAGTTAAGAGCCAACCACATTGCTGTGGGTCTGGAGTCACATGTAGATCAGACCAGGTAAGGACGGACATTAGTGAACCAGATGGGTTTTTACGACAATTGACAATGTCATCAATAGACTTTTAATTCCAGATTTATTGAATTCAAATTCACTATCTGCAGGGGTGGGATTTGAACCTGGATCCCCTGGAGCATTACTCTGGGTCTCTGGTTTACGAGTCCAGTGACAATACCATTATGCCAACGATGTTTACTGCTGATTGCACAATGTTCATTCATGACTCCTCAGTCCATGTTCAAAAGCAACAAGACCTGGATAATTTATCCAGGCTTGGGTTGACAAGTGGCAAGTAACATTTTTACTGCACAGTGCCAGGCAATAATAAGAGAGACTCTAACCATCTCCATGAAAATTCAGTGGCATTACCATTGTTGAATCCCTCACTATCAACATCTTGGGGGTTTCCACTGACCAGAAACTGAACTGGACTGGACTGTGGCGACATGATCAGGTCAGAGGCCAGGAATTCTACAGCTAGTAACTCACTTCCTGTATCCTCAAAGCCTGTCCACAATCTATAAGGAACAAGTCAGGTGTGTGATGGAATTTACAACTCCCACCTGGATGAGAGCAACTCCCACAAGACTAAAAATGTTTGACACTATCCAGGACAAACACTCACTGATTGGCATCTCTTCCACAAACATTCACTCCCTCCACCACCAATGCACAGTAGCAACCGTGTGTACCAGCTATACTCCGGCAACTCACCAAGGCCCCTTAGACAGCACCTTCCAAAATGACAACTACTACCATCTAGATGGACAATGCGGCAGAACATGGGGACACCACCACCTGGAACTTGCTCTCCAAGCCATTCACCATCCTGACTTGGAAATATATCACCGTCTCTTCATTGTCAGTCACTGGAACTACTTTCCTAACAGCCCTGTGGGTGTACCTACACCACATGATTGCAGCGGCTCAAGGAGGCAACTCACTGCCACCTTCTCAAGGGCAATTAAGGATAGGCAACAAATGCCAGCCTCGCCAGTGAAGCCCACATCCCTCAAGTGAATAATAAATTCAATAATTGCCCTTGAGGAGGTGGTAGTGACCTGCCTTTTTGAAGAGCTCCAGTCCATTTTGGACACAGAATCAACACTACACAAAGATGTACACAAGGCACGAATCTGTTCCAAATCTGGATTTCATTGTGCCTTCAAGTAGCCACCCCATTTCCACACTTGTATGCTTTGTGTAATGATTTTAAGAAAGCCTTTCGCAAAGAACCGCATAAAATGCTTGTTAACAATTTAAGGGTCATGGAATAAAGGGTCACTTTCAGCTTGTTTGAAAATTGGCTGAAGGACAGAAACAGTTAGTTTTGGTAAATGGTGTTTTTTCAGACTGAAGGATGGTAGTCAGTGGTCTTCCCCAAGATTAGATTGACAATGAAGATGACTACTACCAATTGACTACTAGCAGAATGAGCAGACAAATGGCAATGGAATTTACTACACAGAAGTATAAGAGATTTTGGCATATTGGTTAGGGAGAGGCAATATAGACTAACTTACACTGTTCTAAAAAATGTACAGGAACAGAGAGGCCTGGGATTTCAATTGCTTAGATCTCCTAAGGTGGCAGGACGTATTTAGCAGTTAGCAAAGCAGAGAGCACCATGGACCTCATAAAAAGAGGCTCTGAATACAAAAGTAGGGAAGTTATACTGAAATAAACAGAATTCATCTGACCAATGTGTTTATCCAGGTTGACATGGAGCAGTAAGGTTAATGACTGCAAGACCTGCTTAACCTGATCAAAAGTTGATGGAGGGATGCCAAAATGGTCAACAAGTTTGGCAAAGGTTGGCCATGATAATTGACCATCCCTAAAAAAGCCTTCAATTCCGATGCATTCTTTGGTTCCAGAACCCCTTTTTTTATCTTTAACTTACCTTTAAGCAGATATAACCCCTCACCTTAATGGGTACTGTGGTGGGATATGGGGGAGGAGCGTAAAATAGCATGGTCATGATTCCCACTGGAATCCTGCCCACTCTGATCCACAAATTATTTCAACTTTGGATGGGTAAGGTCGTGGACAGCCCATACCCCTATTAATGGCTACTTAAAAGCCTTTTCCTGCCCAGCCTCAAATGTTAGGCTGATGGACGACAGTTGGAGCAGGGGATCAAATTGACTAGTTAAATATCTACATCTTGGACAAGAAGAGTAGGAGGAGTGGTGGAGAATGGTGGGGGAGTCTCAGTCCGAATCCCTTTTTAGATTTGGGACACTCTTCCCTCCAGGACCTGGGATAACAGTGTTCCCTCTCCCTGCCTACTCTTCCTAACACTGAGATTGCACTCCCCAGGGCGTCTCCCCTGCCCTCCCCTCCAAGGATCCCTGACACCTACCTGACACTGGTGTGTTCCTGGGACTTAGGCTCAGGCACAGCACTGCATTACCTCTCCCAGCCACTGCAGCACTAGAGGGGCTGGAGCGCTGTTGCTTACTTTCCAGATGACGGCCATTTCCTCGGCTTCACTAAGAACATAAGAACATAAGAACAAGGAGTAGGTCATCTGGCCCCTCGAGCCTGCTCCGCCATTCAATGAGATCATGGCTGATCTTTTGTGGACTCAGCTCCACTTTCCGGCCCGAACACCATAATCCTTAATCCCTTTATTCTTCAAAAAACTATCTATCTTTAACTTAAAAATATTTAATGAAGGAGCCTCTACTGCTTCACTGGGCAAGAAATTCCATAGATTCACAACCCTTTGGGTGAAGAAGTTCCTCCTAAACTCAGTCCTAAATCTACTTCCCCTTATTTTGAGGCTATGTCCCCTAGTTCTGCTTTCACCCGCCAGTGGAAACAACCTGCCCGCATCTATCCTATCTATTCCCTTCATAATTTTAAATGTTTCTATAAGATCCCCCCTCATCCTTCTAAATTCCAATGAGTACAGTCCCAGTCTACTCAACCTCTCCTCATAATCCAACCCCTTCAGCTCTGGGATTAACCTAGTGAATCTCCTCTGCACGTCCTCCAGTGCCAGTATGTCCTTTCTCAAGTAAGGAGACCAAAACTGAACACAATACTTCAGGTGTGGCCTCACTAACACCTTATACAATTGCAACATAACCTCCCTAGTCTTAAACTCCATCCCTCTAGCAATGAAGGATAAAATTCCATTTGCCTTCTTAATCACCTGTTGCACCTGTAAACCAACATTTCTGGGACTCATGCACTAGCACACCCAGGTCTCTCTGCACAGCGGCATGCTTTAATATTTTATTGTTTAAATAATAATCCCATTTGCTGTTATTCCTACCAAAATGGATAGCCTCACATTTGTCAACATTGTATTCCATCTGCCAAACTCTAGCCCATTCACTTAACCTATCCAAATCCCTTTGCAGACTTCCGGTATCCTCTGCACTTTTTGCTTTACCACTCATCTTAGTGTCATCTGCAAACTTGGACACATTGCTCTTGGTCCCCAACTCCAAATCATCTATGTAAATTGTGAACAATTGTGGGCCCAACACGGATCCCTGAGGGACACCACTAGCTATCTGTTACATTTAGGACATCTCAATTTCTCAGAGGGGCACCAAAAACAGACAAAAGATGAACTTGCTAGCATATGTGAGAGGCCTGTTTAAGGTCACCTGAAAATCATCAAATCAATGTTATGTCAAACGTTTGTGAGGTATTTTTGGGGCAGGGGATCATATTTGCCCCACTTTTTGCCATGCTACACAGTAATGTACAGAATTCTGTTACTTACTTACTTCACATATATTTCCTGAAGAGAAATAAGTAATGATAGCCCTCAGCACATCAGTAATCTGATGCACTGCCCACCTGCCTTCCTCTGTCACTACAGAAAGAAAGCCAAAAGATTGTAAAAACATGAATTGGAAATTGATGTAATGCATTGAAAAACTCCCTGATAAGACTTTGTCAATTACTTATTATGTGATCCCATTTCCTCCAAAAAGCCTTTGATTTTACCATTGCTCACAGCCTTAACCACGAGAGAAATTGTGATCATGAATGAGAAAAATAGGACTTTCGAGGTATAATCAAGGATGATCAAGGTTCGGTTCTTCTGAGGAAATGCAAACCAGCCCAATTCAGTTTGAGCATCATACTTTAGGATCTGAGGAGGTCTTTTTTTGCACAATTGGTCTTGGAAAATATATTTTTTAGATGTTTTTTATTAAACGGTCAAAGAGTCCAGCATTTGAAGCGATTAAATTAATTTTGCATGACATATTTTGAATTGCACACAATATTGAAATGCAAGTTGTGTGAAATTTTGTTTAGCTGTGGGATACGTCTACATTTTTCATGCCAAATGAAACATTTTGATGCAAAATAATTCTGTTGATAAAATATTGTCTCATTTTTCTTCAGATCTTTCATTCCCTTTCCAGTAAGCAAGGTTGTGCAGTATGCATGTTGAGTGTTTTCAAAATTATTTACTTTTAAATCAGAATAGCTGCTAATGGTGCAGGTCACTGAAAGTAAGTATGCAGGTACAGCAGGAGGTAAAGAAGGCAAATATATGTTGGCCTGCATAGAGAGCGGATTTCAGTACAGGAATAGGGATTTCTTGGTGCAATTATGCAGGTCTTAGTAAGACCACACCTGGAAAATTGTGTGCAGATTTGGCCTCCTTATCTGAAGAAGATTGTTCTTGCTATAGGGAGAGTGCAGCGAAGGTTTACCAGACAAATTCCTGGGATGGCGGGCCTGATTTGTGCGGAGAGATTAATTTGGTTAGGATTACATTCGCTGGAATTTAGAAGAATGGTGGGGGACGGGGGGGGGAGGATTCTCATAGAAGCCTATAAAATTCTAACAGGACTAGACAGGGTAGATGCAGCAAGGATGGTTGTTCCCAATGGCGGGCACAACCAGAACCAGGGGTTACCTCTTAGGATACAGGGTAAACCATTTAGGACTGAGATGAGGTGGAACTTCTTCGCACAGAGAGTGGTGTGTCTGTGGAATTCGCTACCACAGAAAGCAGCTGAAGCCAAAACAGGGTTGGATTGGATTTGTTTATTGTCACGTGTACCGAGGTACAGTGAAAAGTATTTTTCTGCAAGCAGCTCAACAGATCATTCAGTACATGGAAGAAAAGGGAATTAAACAAAATTCAAGAAAATACAAGAAAATACATGAGAATACATAGTAGGGCAACACAAGATATACAATGTAACTACATAAGCATTGGCATCGGTTGAAGCATACAGGGTGTAGTGTTAATGAGGTTAGTCAATAAGAGGGTCATTTTGGAGTCTGGTGACAGTGGGGAAGAAGCTGTTTTTGAGTCTGTTCCGTGCGTGTTCTCAGACGTCTGTATCTCCTGCCCGATGGAAGAAGTTGGAAAAGTGAGTACGCCGGGTGGGAGGGATCCTTGATTATGCTGCCCGCTTTCCCCCGGCAGCGGGAGGTGTAAATGGAGTCCATGGATGGGAGGCAGGTTCGTGTGATGGGCTGGGCAGTATTCACGACCCACTGAAGTTCCTTGCGGTCCTGGGCCGAGCAGTTGCCATACCAGGCTGTGATGCAGCCCGATAGGATGTTTTCTATAGTGCATCTGTAAAAGTTGGTAAGGGTTAATGTGGACATACCGAATTTCCTTAGTTTCCTGAGGAAGTATAGGCGCTGTTGTGCTTTCTTGGTGATAGCGTCGACGTGAGTGGACCAGGACAGATTTTTGGTGATGTGCACCCCTAGGAATTTGAAACTGCTAACCATCTCTACCTCGGCCCCGTTGATGCTGACAGGGCTGTGTACAGTACTTTGCTTCTGTTTTCAAGAAGGAGTTAGGTAGGGCTCTTGGGGCGAAAGGGTTCAAAGGATATGGGGGGAAAGTGATAACAGGTTACTGAGTTGGATGATCTGTCATGATCATTTCGATAGGGGAGCAGGTTTGAAGGGCTGAATGGCCTACTCGTTCTATGTTTCTGTGTCTGTTCAGACTCCGAAAATAGAGGTACCCTCAAGAGTCACAGCTGTCCTGGTGGTCTTTATCTGGAAATTTAGAATTCTTAAAGATTAAAATTATTTGCTCAGGAACAGGAAGGAAAATGCCACCAGACACTACATTCTTGAGCACTGTCTTATACTCCAGCTGGCAAATGAGCATGTGTATAGCAAGGGAGAACAGCAGTTAGTAGAGACGAGCTGAGGAACAATGTTGGATATTAGTGGGACAGGTTGGCAACATTCACTGAATTCATCAAAATTCATTAAATCTAACTTCTGTAAAAAAATCAAGGGTGTGAAGCTGACACCGCAAACACCCACCAGTGAAGTTGATGACTTCTATGCTCTTGGCATATTAAAACCTGTGCCAGAGCAACCATGGGCATCAATCAGTCAGCAATTTTCAAAGTCATTCCTCAACTAACCCCAGCATTGTTCAGGAGGATGCTTCATTATATTAATTTTCCAACATGTGTGACAGAGAACCCAGCAGGCATTCTTTGCCATTTTTAACATTGTCTATGTATTGGCATTAATCAATTGCATAAACTTATACATTATTGGTGGGATTCTCCATTGTTAAGATGCCAGTGCAGAATTCGTGAAGTTCCACAATAGGAAAACTGGCGCCGCACCTGGACCGATTCTGCTACTGGTAAGGGGCTAGCCCCAGGGCCACGTGGATCACAATCGATTCCAATGAGAAACGGTGCCGGATTCACGCTTGACACTCAGGAGGCTGAGAAGCTGCAGCCGCATATATAGACTTCACTAGCCACGCGCACCATCCTAGCCAACAATATGGCAGCAAGATACAGGGCCCCACGCTTCATGGGTGGCGAGCTGGAGACTCCCCTGGACGTGGTGGAGGAGAGGTGGATGACCCTATACCCCGGCCCGGGAAGGAGGTTGCCAGCCACTGCCATTCGCCTTGCCTGGTCACAGGTGGCAGAGGCTGACAGCGCTGTGGGCAACACCATCTGAACCAGGCAGCAGTGCGGGAAAAAACTGCACGACCTCCTCAGAGAGGCCAGGGTGAGTAGGCAACACAGGACAGAATTCTCCGCTGGTGGCCAAAATCGTGGAGGCCGTCGTGAACTCGGCCGAGGTTTACGACGGCCTCGGGGCCCGCTCCCCGCACTTAATTCACCCCCACGCTGGGGGCTAGGAGCGGGCCCCCATCGTTCCCGGCCGCAACCTCGGCCGCCGGAAATGACGCCCGAACGGCGCTTCGTGGATGACATCAGCGCGCAGACAACGCAAACCCGCAGTGCCGTCTTTCTCCACTGCCGCCCGGCAAGACGTGGCAGCTTGATCTTGCCGGGCGGCGGAGGGGAAAGAGTGCGTCCGTTTTGGACGCAGGCCCGACGATCGGTGGGCACCGATCGCGGGCCTGTCCCCTCCGGAGTACAGTCGCGGTGCTCCCGTCCCAATCGGGCCCCTGGATGCCCCAAACGGGCATCAGGCGCCCGTTTCACGAATGCAGCGACCAGGTGTGGTTGCTGCCGTGGTGAAACGGACGTGAAGGGCCGGCCGCTTGGCTCATCGGGCTCGGAGAATCGGCGTTCGCCGTGAAAAACGGCGAGCGCCGATTTTTCCAAGATGGGGTGGGAGAATCGCGGGGGCGCCAGGGGGGGGGTGTAAAAAATGTCGGGAGGCCCTCCCATGATTCTCCCACGCCACGTGGGGAGCGGAGAATTCCGCCCTGTGCCTCTGGCACTAACCCCTTCCCACATACCCGTAACCCTCCATCCAACCCGGAGAGTGGCAGAGAATCCACCTGCACCACATACCGGTACCCCTACCAGCCGCCATGGCCGGGCGCCATGGCCCCTGGGCTGCAAGCCTCGGACTGTCTAATACTGTTGTTTTCTTCTTCCCCCCCCCAAGCCAGTAGAAGGCTGCCCACAACCGCCGGGAGTGGGAGAAGACTGGAGGGGACAATTGGACCTGCGGCTCCTCACCATGACAGAGCAGAGAGCCCTGGATGTGGTTTGCAGCCCAGAGGAAAGGGAGGTCACCTGGGTGGAGCTCGGCCATGGACAGGGAAATGAGACCTGCTCAGTTGCGGTTCCCTGTGGCACGTGTGTCAACCCCCCCAACACCACCCCCACACCACACTCACCCTCAACCCCACCCTCACCCCCATATTACTCTCACCCCCATATCACCCTCACCCTCATCCCAACTCTGAATCCCACACCCTCCCCCACCCTCAATTCCACACCACATTCACCCCCACACCACCCTCTCCTCCACCATCACCCCACACCACCCCGACGCTAACATCACTCTCTCCCCCACACCACTGCCTCACCACCAACATCCTCACCCCACCACATCCTTAACCCCCACCTTCACCCCCACACCACCCTCATCCCCATCCACCCGCACTCCCCCCCACCCCGTCACGGGTCTAATCATGTGTCTTGCCTTGTACCTTACAGGACCTGCTGGCGATGGGCCGGTCAATCTGGCAACACCCCCGCTCCCAGCCAGTGCCCACAGCCATGCCCCCTCCGAGAGCCGAGCACTGACACCGAGAGCAGCTCGGATGCCAGCCCTTCAACTGTGACGCAGGACCCCAGAGCTCGAGTCTGAGGATGACACTGACTCCTCATCATAGCTGTCTCCAACACGCTACAGCACCGCAGAGGCACTCACCTCGCTTGGGCACTTCAGTGAAGACACTCTCTGGTGCGCATCACACAGCCGATCCGGTACAGCAGGTGGAGGTAGGAACAGCCGAGGGGGCAGAGGGTCAGAGGGCAGGCTAACCCAGGGATTAGATGTCGTCCAGATGGATTTCGGGCTACTGGAATAGACAGTCCCATCAGTTGTGGAGATGCAGTTGTAGAGCCAGGACTACCTGAGGGATTGTTGGCGAGCATCCAGCACCTGAAGGTGCAGTTGGAGGGGTCCAACAGGAGGTGGCACAGATCATGCATCCCACCCAGGCCAACACTGCGCAGGTTGCATCCGTGGTGGAGGCAATGGGGACGACTGTTTTGGCTACGGATCAGCATGTCCAAGGCCTGGGGCATTCTGTGCAGTTGCTGGCCGAGACCCAGGACAAGGTTGTCGCCTCACAGGGAACATCACCACCAGCAACTTCCCTTTCAAGTCGTGCACCATCCTTACTTGGAACTGTTATCATTCCTTCATCGTCACTGGTCAAAATCCGAGAACTCTCTTCATACTGTATGTGTTTCTGCACCACAAACCCTTCAGCAGTTTAAGAAGGCTATTCACCACCACCTCCTCTAGGGTAAATAGATAGAGATAGTTTCAAGTAGATAAAGAACCAGTCGATGTTGTATATTTGGCTTTTCAAAAAGTTTGATAAGGTTTGCAAGATTTTCTCATTGTGTTGGAGGTAATATTCTGGCATGGATAGAGGATTGGCTAATTAACAGGAAACAACCAGTAGTGATAAGGGTTTATTTCTCAGATTTGAGGGCAATAACCAGTGGAGTGCCAGAGGGATCACTGCTAATGCTGGCTTCTATTTCAAGGGGGCTGACGTTTAAGAGCAAAAAGCTGTTGCTGCAGCTGCACGCGATATTAGTGAAGCCACATTTAAAAGAATGTATAAAAGCAAATTACTGCGGATGCTGGTATCTGAAACCAAAGAGAAAATGTTGGAAAATTTCAGCCTTTGACAAAGAGTTATCTGGACTCGAAATGTTAGCTCTTTTCTCTCCCTACAGATGCTGCCAGACCTGCTGAGATTTTCCAGCATTTCTTCTTTGGTTTAAAATACTGTGTACAGTTGTGGCCCCTTTATTTAAGGAAAGATACACTATCATTGGTGGCAGTACAGAGGACGTTACTAAGATGATCCCAGGTATGGAGGGACTGCCATATAAGGAAAGCTTAAACAGGTTTAGTTTGTACTCCTTGTAGTTCAGAAGAATGAGAGATCATAGAATCCGAGAATGGGCCACTCAGCCCATCGAGTCTGCACCGGCCCTTGGAAAGAGCACCCTACCCAAGCCCACTCCCCCACCTCATTCCTGAAACCCAGCAACCCCACCCAACCTTTTTAGAAACTAAGGGCAATTTATCATAGCCAATCCACCTAACCTGTACATCTTTGGACTGTGGGTGGAAACTGGATGTGGGAGACGATATGATTGGAAGTTCTTAAGGGTTAGACAGGGTAAAAGTTGGGAAAATGTTTCTACTCATGGGCTCATGGGAGAGCGTCAAACCAGAGGGCAGAGTCGCAGAATAAGAGGGTGCTCATTAAAGACAGCTTTAAGGAAGAATTTCTTCTCTCAAACAATGTTGCCTCTTTGGAATTCTTTGTCCCAGGAAGTTGTGGAGGCAAAGTCCTTGGACATTTTCAAGGCTGAGATCAATAGGTTTTTAATCAGTAGCGGAATTAAGGGTTATGGTGATAAGGCAGGAAAGTGGATTCAGCCAGTGTTAGATTAGCCATGATGTTATTAAATGGCACAGCAGACCCGAAGGGCTGAATGGCCTACCCTTGTTTCTATTTCTTATGATCTTATGGTCTTAAATAGGGAGGGGAATAGATGTTGGCATTGGCAACGGTGCCAACATCCCATGAATGAATTATAAAAAAAACAATTTGCCCAAGGCACAGCATAATAATAATAATCTTTATTAGTGTCACAAGTAGGCTTACATTAACACTGCAATGAAGTTACTGTGAAAATCCCCTAGTCGCCACACTCGGGCGCCTGTTCAGGTACACTGAGGGAGAATTCAGAATGTCCAATTTACCTAACAAGCATGTCTTTCGGGACTTTGTGGGAAGAAACTGGGCACCTGGAGGAAGCCCACGCAGCCACGGGGACAATGTGCAGACTCCGCACAGACAGTGACCCAAGCCGGGAATCAAATCCGCGACCCTGGTGCTATGAAGCAATAGTGCTAACCACTGTTCTACCATGCTGCCCATAATCATCCAGTGACCAGATTTGCTGTGTGACCTAGATTTAGTGCACTTCACTATCAAGGTAAATTGGCCGCTGGCCAAACACTTCATGGAGACAAAGTCATAACTCTTCCTTTTACTAACTTCTGTCCCCTGTTCATTATCTTATAAAATCAGCATTGAAATTGCTTCGCAAAGACTAATGCAATGGATTAAAAGCAAAATTGACAAACTATCCAAAGAGCTCAACCATAAGTATCATTTCAAAATCCCTAATTCATGCAATGCCTCAACCGATGCCCGCTATAAGGCCTGGTCAAAGCTATTAGTATCACAGTTTCTCACCTTAGTATTTTATAAATGAGAACAGCTCCAATTTTGTAGTAATAACATTCTGACATCAGTATCGGCCAGCTGAACACTTAACCTCAAAAATCATGTGGATCAGTCAAATTCAGCAGGTGTAAATTACTACCTTCAACATCCGTGAACGAGCGGTGTATTACTGAATGGATGTGACTGCAAAATGTGAAGTTCTGCAACTTATTGGTCACATGCCATGTGATATCATGTTCATTTTGAGTCAGCTCATTCTGCAGGACATTCACTCATTCTCTCGTGTACATTAATTTTTTTTTCTTCGTCAGGCAATAGGTTTTCCCTTCCAATCACTTCAAATGAAGATTTTCCCATACTTTCAGCTTTCCAATTCGTTGGAATCATGGCTGGAGTTCTCCGGCCGTTGGAATTCTCCTTTCCTGCTGGAAGTGCACCCCTGACCGTGGGTTTCCCAGCGGGGTAGCTCCAATGGGAAATCCCACTGACAAGCAGCGGGAAGAGAGAATCCCGCCACCAGCAAATTGTGCGTCGCTAGGGATCGGAAATTCCAGTCCTGTGTATTTCACTTCCATGTAGCAATAATTGTTGACCAGTGGTGATATTCTGCACACTTGCATTGAGGAATACCAAGCTCAATAATTAATTACCTGGAGATAATGATAAACAGGAATCTGGTATTACAAGATGCAGCCAACTACATTCATCCAGAATATTTCCCTATGGTCCCAAAACATCTCAAAATAGGGAAGCACAAATTTGCATCTGCAGAGAAACACTTCATCTAATTTATTCTATAAGGTGCAATGCAAATTCCATGCATAATTGAATGAGTTGGGGCTACTATCAGGAGCTGTGTGATTAAATTGATGTGTATTGTATTTCATTCGTCTCTTCTGGCTTCTCTCGATCATAAATTTCAAAATGCGTTCCACAAGGGAATTCGATGGGTTCTCCAGCTAACGATACTTCTGTCTGTCTCACGAAATTCCTGATTTGTTTATCATAGAATCACAGAATCATAGCATTTACAGTGCAGAAGGAGGCCATTCAGCCCATCGAGTCTGCACCAGGCCTTACAAAGAACACCCTACTGAAGCCCACGTATCTACCCTATCCCTGGAACCCAGTAACCCCCACCTAATATATTTTTGTCCTCCTGACACAATATTTGTTTAGCTGCATACCAATAAAAGATGCCTGAGGTTTCCAGGAAGGTATCAATAATTTGGAGGAGCCACTGGCAGCGTGCCAAGTTTTCAGGGCGACCCGCAGCCGTGGATCCTCCCGTTAAAATAGCTGATCGTACAATGACATAAGTGACATTTTAGCTTTTTCGATTTAAACATTTATGAGAAATGAGCCACCTGGATGGAGGTGTTCAGTTTCCAACTCTTTGTTTCGTATACTTTGGAAATCCAAAAGTATCAAAAGATCATTGAATCATCAAACATCCAGGACAGGAGCCCCATTTGATCCGTATTACCAGTATTAGCTCTATGTCCAACAGATCTATTTAACCCATTTTATCTGCTCTTTTCCGGTACACTTAAATAAATATTTATCTTCAAATGTTGATCAAAGGGGCTGGTTTAGCTCACCAGGCTAAATCGCTGGCTTTTAAAGCAGACCAAGCAGGCCAGCAGCACGGTTCAATTCCCGTACCAGCCTCCCCGGACAGGCGCCGGAATGTGGCGACTAGGGGCTTTTCACAATAACTTCATTGAAGCCTACTCGTGACAATAAGCGATTTAAAAAAAAAAAAAAATTCTTTTCACCTTGGCCATAGTTTTTAGTCTAATAACCCAGTCAAAATAATATTTTTAACCGAATCTTTTGAACATTTCTACACTCTTATTAGAGGCCTCCTTTTGTCTTTACTTTTGCAAATATAGACAGTTTTTCACCTCCTAAAATCTGCCAGATCTGCTATCAACCCAATCAATCTATATCTATTTTGTTATGGCTGCAATGTCCTTTCAATAGTAGGGTTCCCAAAATAGCACAGAGTAATTCAACTGTGGCCTAATCAATGTCTCGTTTAGATTTATCACAGTTTCCTTGCTTTTGTATTTATACTGTACAGAAAATCCAAACTCCGCTTTGCGCATTTTCTACCTGCAACCTTGCTTTTAAAGGCCTGCGTTCCTAGATTCGTCTAACCCTAGCCAATCCCTTCAAAATGTGTCATTTATGGTACTTTTCCAAACTTAATCTTTTTCCCAAAATATACATTCTGCCTTAATCTAGACTGAACTGCATTTGCCACATATCTGCCCATTCCCCCAAATGGCTGAATTAATCCTGCAGTTTCCCATATTTGCGCTTAATTTGCTTCTTAATTTGGCAACATCAGTAAACGACTATGTTATTCTCTGTATACCCATAACCAAATGATAATCATTTGTATAGACCCAGCACAAATCTCTGAGACATGCTATTGACTACATTGATGTACTAATAGTTATTTTCTTGTCAACATTGTTTCTTCCACTCCATTCACTATGGGAGTGCCTTACAATGAGTATGTGGTTAACCATATTAAATAGCTACAACACTTTACATAGGAGATTGCTCCCCAGATACTTCTTCCTTAAAAAGTTTTCTCCCAGTACTTGGCGCACCTGCCACATTTCCTGAGGTTTGCCTTGAAGGAGTCTTGAATCTTAATCTTGGCCTATCTCACAGGCTATGTCCAAGGTTAAGTGGTGAATACTTGGCTGCTAAAGGAATGTATTGTCAATTATACAAAGTCCACTCCATTTCAACTGGATTCCAATGATGCATGTTTCAATTCAAGGCATTTCAGCTCTTTGAAGTACCTCATTTTGTCCTCCAATATGATGATATGCTGAATTCATCTCCTGTGAAAGCTGTCCAATTGCTTAATATGTCACTATTAATGTACAGTTTAATAAAACTATTACTGTAACTAGTAGTGGTAGTGGTTATTAATAACACCATTGCTGATACTATTCATTATATTAATCATCTTCCTCAGATGTGAGCAATCCTCGTGGGTGTCATCAAGTAGGTTTACGCAGAACTGGAACAGCCAATTTGGACATCATTCACACTTTGTTGCGAAGATGAACTTGAGTTGATTTTTCTTTTTCAAGCTGAACTGAGCTTTTACCATCAGCATGAACACCCATTGCTGGGATCAGTCAACTCAGTACAGATAAAGAATCAAACATTGGATCTTCCTGAGCAATTTTGTGTGCAGCTTCTCAATGATATTGAAACAAAGTGCAAGAGTTGAAAGCAACCTCTCAAGATGGCTCCCCATTTGCTTCAAAACCACCATGGGTGGCTTCTTTCCCAGGCAATCTACTGGCTGATTTAAAATCTGGATCTGAGGGTGAAGCAGATTTGTCATAAACAAGCTTGATAATGGCGACACCCATTGTGTCAAAGGATGCTTGTTATCGAAGGGAATTATGTATTTTTCAGTGAGAGATCGAGTGTGAAATACTAAATAATGCCACAATGGATTTCCTAATCCTAAATCCTCTTTATAATTTACCAAATTCTAATTTGGCTTTCCTATCAAGCAAGACGGCAGGCACAAGTCTATTGATTTGCATGACGAATGTCTACTGTATTTTAAGCAGAATCATTTACAGGATCAGTGCCCGCTTCTCTTTCTTCCTGTAATGCACCTTGGGATTTTATTTTAATGTCAGCAGTGCTGTCATATTCTAAATTGCTATTATCATTCTATAAATGGTTAAGGCCATGCTGTTCCTCCTTATTGTTTCTCTTCTATTTTCTAATAACAAGAGGGGAGTTGACCATAATTGTAAATTATCTATAATTGTAAAAATTATTGTGTTTATTTTTGCAATTTCTTTTTAATTAAGATGCCAGTATATTTTAGACCTCATTGTGACCATTTAAATGAACTCATTTTTCACACTCTCCAGGGTATCAAACTTTAAAGAGAAATATCGCCTCAGATCTCTACAACATTATAGAATATCGAGACAGCAATCTGTATTTCCATATAGTCCTCATTAATATAGGTACCGAGACTGCAGCTCGTTAATCATGGTAAGAATAGTATCCATGTAAAATGACAGTTTAAATCAATGTCTAGTCCAATCTCTTTAATATCTTTGTTTTGTTGAATGGCCGTGCGGAATTGTTCCAGGGTTAAGTAGAAAGTAGCTGGGATAACAGGCAACCTTGTCTGATTTCTCCAAAGCACACAAAAGGACTTGAAATTGCTCCTCCTGATATCACTTATTCTGATATCCAAAATGTGTTTATTCATCATATTGAAGCCAGGGGCAGTCATTGTCTCAAAAAGCAGACAGTTCAACAATAACCACAGATATGCTTATCAGGCAGCTATCACACTGGCTGGATAGTCAGGGTCCAAATCGTTACCATATTGTGTTTAGTATTCAGTTCATGTCATTGGAAGTGTATTAGTCTTGTAAGCCTAGAAGTTAACATTTAAGTTACAATTTTACCACCCATATAGAGTGGAGAAGCACAACCTTACTTTGTGCAAAGCAACAGATTTTTGTAACTGCTAAGGAGTAGTAGTTCTTACAGACTCTAGTCCACTCCAAAATTATTACACATTTCTAACAATACTGTAGTTTTATTCACATTGCTATAGAGTCATATGGTTGAATTTTCTGGAAAGCGCAGGACCCTGATATTAGGCCTATTTTGGGGTCCCGAGAGCATCTTCTTCCACAATCTTCCAGGAGGCAGCCTCCTAACTGGCCATCACCTAATTAATAATACATTTTATTAGTGTCACAAGTAGGCTTACGTTAACACTGCAATGACGTTACTGTAAAAATCCCCGAGTCGCTACACTCCGGCGCCTGTCAGAACGTTCAATTCACCTAACGAGCTTGTCTTTTGGGACTTGTGGGAGGAAACCGGAGCACCAGGAGGAAACCCACACAGACACTGGGAGAACATGCAAACTCTGCACAGACATTGACCCAAGCCAGGAATTGAACCTGGAACCCTGGCACTGTGAAACAACACTGCTAACCACCGTGCTACCGTGCCACTGGAGGTCCAATCAGAGGGCCTGAAGCATTGTTAGGCTAGGAGCCCCATGAGAAATGAAGGGTGCAGTTGACGCACACCAACCTCGACATGGCCTCAGCATGGAGTTGCCCTTGGTTTCCTGCAGAAAAGTAATCAAGCAATGAGCCCCAGTGGTTGGCGGGAATGTATTGGGGCACAGTTTCTGATCCAGCTCCTATCCACTGGGCTGGCCCCCACCACACCTCCAGCCCCACCCTCATGGGATCGTGAAAACTCAAGCCATGGAATCCGACAGCACAGAAAGGAGGTCATTCGGCCTATTGTGCATGTGTCAGCTCTTTGAAACAGCCACCCAATTGGTCCCTTTTACCTCCTCTTTCCCCATAGTATTACTTGGTATTACTTTTCCGTTTCAAAAACATATCTACGTTCCTTTGCAATTTACTGATGAATTTGCTTCCAGCAACATTCCAGCTCATGACAGGTTAATGTGTAAAAGATTCCTCCACCACTCACCCACCATTTAACTTTCCTCACAAAACTCTATTTTAGCCAATTATCTAATAGATAGAGACCCCGTCAATAAAGAGACTCCCCCAGAGACTACCTAAACAATGAGAGCCCACCAGAGACCCCTTCAATAAAGAGATCCCAGAGACACCCTAAATAAAGGGTAAATTTACACCCTGGCACACCTGGATATCCTCGGCGTCGTTGAGGACCACCCCAGGATGATGGGTTGACTCTTGGTGGATAAGGGGTACCCACTTAGGCCCTGACTAATGACACCCATGTGGAGGCCTCAGACCGAGGCGGATACCTGATATAATGAGGTCCATGCTTCCACCCGTGCTGATATTGAGTGGTGTATCGATCTGCTCAAAATGCGGTTCTGATGCCTGAACCACTCCAGTGTTGCATTGCAATACATCTCCCCAGAGGGTCTTCCGATTTGTCGTTGTTTGCTGTGTCCTCCACATCCTGGCACAGCAGCGGGTGACATGCTGGAGGAGGAGAAGGAGAGTCATGCAGCCTTGTCTGAGGAGGAGGCGGAAGGGCCGGAAAAAGATGAGCTGTCAGACATGCCCAGGGATGAGCCGTAAGAGGTGCCCAAGGATGGAGGTCAGGTGGCAGCAAGGGTCCGGCACACCCGAAAGACCCGGAAGACCCTCATCCACAACAAATTAACTTAGAACGAGGCTGTATCCACCAGCTCAACCCATCCCCCATTTCCATGCTATCCATCCGGCCCCATTTCTCTCCTTCCCTGCCTCATCCTCCCCTCTCCCCCCCCCCCCCCCCCCCCCCCCCCCCTCCCCCCCGTAATCACCTCTGGCAAATCAGACGGTGACAACTTATGGGACTGTGAAAACTCAAGCCATGGAATCCGACAGCACAGAAGGAGGTCATTCGGCCTATTGTGCCTGTGTCAGCTCTTTGAAACAGCCACCCAATTGGTCCCTTTTACCTCCTCTTTCCCCATAGCCCTGGTATTACTTTTCCGTTTCAAAAACATATCTACGTTTCTTTGCAATTTACTGATGAATTTGCTTCCAGCAACATTCCAGCTCATGACAGGTTAATGTGAGCTAATTTTTGACACTTAGTTGAATATTGACCGCCATCTTACCATGGCGGCCATCATGCCACACCACGCCTAACCCGCCCAAAATAGCACTTAGAAATGTTTTTGTTGAATCGTGCCCAATATCAAAGAGAAATGAATGAATGGCTTGCTGTCTGTGGGGGTTTAAACCCAGCTGACTGGTTTTCTCTTTTCAGGAATTGACACGTAGGGCGGGATTCTCCGTTCCCCCACTGGGTCGGGAATCGCTGGGGGTCGTGAATCCCGCCCCCGCCGGCTGCAGAATTCTCCAGCGCCGGAGATTTGGTAGGGGCGGGAATCGCGCCGCGCCGGTTGGCAGCCGCTCGCAGCACCCCCCCCTAGCGATTCTCCGACCCGCGATGGGTCGAAGTCCCGCTCATTGTATGCAGGTCCCACCAGTGTAAATTGGACTAGGTCCGGGGCCCACCGATCCGCGAGCGGCTTGTGCCGTGGGGGAACTCTATTCCTACACGCCGGCCGTGTAAGCCTCCGCGATGACCAGCGTGAAGGTGAACCCCACCTGGCGCATGCACGGGGATGACGTCAGCAGCTGCTGACGCTCCGCGCATGTGTGGACCCGTGCCAGCCAGCGGAGTCCCTTCGGCCCTTGCTGGTGCGGCATCAAAGGCCTTCCACGCCGGCCAGCGGGACGCAAACCACTCCGCCGCCGGCCTAGCCCCTGAAGGTGCGGACGATTCTGCCCTGCCGGGACCCCCCGCCCTGCCGGGTACGGGAGAATCCTGCCTCGATGATTTGGAGAGGAGCATTTATAATAAAAATCAACATAAATCCTGACAATGAGGTCCGAGCATAAGAGACGCCCGCGCTCATCTACACTTTCATTTGCTTCATGGACCATTCACTGCACCATCAGACCAAATCAGAACCCAGAACCTTATTCCATGGAAGAAGGAATTAGAGACGTGTGTAGCTACCTGGGGTGGCCACGTCCCGATTTCAAAATGGACACTAGCAGAGACTAAAGGGAAAATTGGACAATGCTAAGAAAACAAGCAGGTGCAAGGTTTGCCTGTGGATTGAAGTTTGCAGCTCCCAGACAAGACCGATATTGCAAAGCCATTAGCATAGTAATGAGCTATCTCCGGGGACAAAAGAGAAGCATTTAAGCAAACGATACCAGAGCAGACTCCTCGGCGCCAGTGGAGACTAAAACAAAGGCAAGCCAACGGTCACCCAGCGGTCAAGCAACCACCCCTTTATTGGAGAAAATTAATACAGATGATTAGGACATGGTCCAATTAAATGGGGCCAAGTTCAAGGACTTCCCAAAAGACAGATCGCTTTCTTCTTCATCTTCATCACCTTGGCCTTGGCTCTCAGCGACGAGAGACCCACCAAGCACCAAACAAGTAAGTCTAAAGTCAACGCACGCTACGAGATAGGCGCTCCTAGCTACTATTCTATACCAGTTCGATGCCAGCAGCCTCAGAACCGGGCAACGGCCATTGTTCCTCTGACTGAGTGGGCACCCCAAGCTAAGTATAGGCTTTTAGTAGTAGTGATAGTTTAGTTAGTAGAGTTTGTGCATGAGTATAATTGACTGTGCGTGTAAATAAATGTGCATTGATTTCAAACTAACTGGTGTATTGAGTCTTTGATCAGTATTCGGTTTTGAACCTTGTGGCGGTATCGAAAGGATACCTGGCAACTCTTGAGCAAACGTAATTAAAACAGAGCAAATTAAGGAGAGAGCATAATGAGCAACACGTGTACCTTCTTTTATAATGATTGAGCATCAAAGGTGCTTAGAGGAAAATGACCATTTTCTGGCCTGATTTTTCACCCACTTAGATTTTAGGGGAAACTCAAAAAGTACAAGAGAGGAAGGAATAGAACAAAATGCTGATAGGGCCAGGTGAAGGGGGCAGGATGAGGTTATTGAAGAGCATGCATTCCATTATACACCATTTGACCAAATGGCTTGATTCCATACTATAAATTTCACATGATTCTATGTAGAATGTCTGGAAAATCAGGGAGTCTTCATTACTGATGTGCAATCATTAGCTCCCATCCATCGCCACTTTTTCTTTTTACACTGTACTCAGGCGGTGTCGTAAATGCAGTGGCGGAGTTGGGTCGGGGAGGTGGAGAGCCGGAGATGGTGCAGACGATGGTGCAGATGCAGGCAGGGCAAGCAGGTAGATTTTCTGCTCCTGCTTTCAGGGAGCAGGATTGGCAGCTCGAGCAAGAAGTCCAGAAGGTTCTTCTCAAAATGTGGTTTACGCTGGTGAGATTTCCCGTCCCGATTGTCCCCGCCAATTTCCCATAATGGGAATCCCAAAACTGAAAGTCAAGATTGGATTGGGTTTTATTGATCGCCATTTGAACATATTTAAATGTATTAACTATTACATCCAATAGCCTAGAAATTAGAAAATTACAATAATCTATCAATCCAAAACTAACAATCACAATCTGACGCAAGGTTCGCACTGGACAAGGGGAACATTTGTTGGTGCCCCAATACAATTTTCTCCAAGTAATTTTGTATTCTCAGCAGTTGCCAAGGTTACCTTAGTGAGTCACCAGTGCAGCTGTACCCTATTGTTGCACCACTTAATGTAGAGTAATTAGAGTCAGCAATCGCTCATTGATTGATGATCAAACAGACTCGGAATTGTTGATTGAGTCTCCTTCACTGCTATAGGTCCATCCATTTCCTCAGCATCCTTCTCCATTAGAGACAGTAATTTAATTTTCAAAGTAATTTTCTCCATATTTTTTGTTTGGAAGATTGCCCATTGAAGTGTCTAACTGTTGGTAATAGGCTTCAAAAGCATCATTAATACATTCATCATCCCTTGTTAGGTTTCCATTTTCCTTTCTAATTGCTGTTATTGTTAAAGCTGTTGCTCTTTTTTTCTCACTCTGGCACGCCAGCAGAGCCTCAAAGTCTATTGCCAAGTTATTGAATCATATCGAACCATCGAAAGGTTAAAGCACAGAAAGGCCTTCGGCCTGGATCATGGGTCTGATGTTGTCCTTTCAGCTTTGCACCATTTTCATTATTCCTTCATCATTCATCAACGCACCAAATTTCATTTTTTGAACTGAAGTTTGAATTTTAATAAAATGCTACATATTCTTTCATCTTTTTTCAGGCTTGATTAAGCTTTATTTTCCAAGGAAAAGATTATCCTTTCCCTGACAGAAGCTTTGATTGTTTTTTCTGAAGTAACCCTGCAGGCTTAATAACTTACACAGGCTGATTAATTTCCTTGTATGTTTCTTAAACTCGGGATCGTAACCAGAATGTGTTGCAAGGAAGTTAGCACTGCTGCCTCACAGCGCCAGGGACCCAGGTTCAATTCCAGCCTCGGGTGACTGTCTGTATGGAGTTTGCACTTACGCTCTGTGTCTGCGTGGATTTCCTTCAGGTGCTCTAGTTTCGTCCCACAATCCAAAGATGTGCAGGTTAAGTGGATTGGCCATGTTAGATTGCCCCCGTAGTGTCCAAAGCTGTGCAGGTTAGGTGGCGTTATGGGGATGGGGCAGGGAGTGGGCATGGGTGGAATGTTCTTTCAGAGAGTTGGTGCAGACTCAATGGCTCTAACGCGATCTTGCGAGATGTTGCAATGTAATTTTAGGCAAATCTGCATATTAGAGCGAGGCAGCTAGTCTCACTCTAATGTGCAGATTCCCGACGTACCCAACGCATTGGGATCTATCCCCTTTGCCTTGGAGACCATGGGCAAGTGCTGTTGTACTTGTCTCCAGAAACTGGGGACCAGATTGAATAACACATGGGGGTCTCCCAGGGGATCGGAGGCCCCCAGCTGCATGCCCATTGGGCAGGATGGTACCCTAGCACTGGTGCCACTCAGTCACTCTAGCAGTGCCAGCTTGGTACCTGGCAATGCCACTTGGGTGCCAGCCTGGCAAGTGGAGCTCCTTAGTGCACAAAACAGGGTGGTGTGTGGCCTCAGCCACGCATTCCCCGCTTAGGTCCCCTATCTAACCGGTGTACTGTTTTATAGCATTGTGTTTCTCAATGATGTGACCGCCAAGAAACATGCAGCTTAATCCCGCTCGCTATGGGACTTTATTCCCATTTAGTTAAATCCCACCCAATGTTTGGGTATAAAATTGCTGTTCCGATCAGGCACCCATTATGGCAAAGGTTCGATTTTCAGTTTTCTTCATATCTTTAAGAAAGAAAGCACTTATTACTTCATCTTGCTTATCTGCTGTTGTTTTGCCTCATTTTCCAGCAGGTTTTAAACATGGGAGAAACCTGTGTGCATTGATCATCACAGAAGATTGTAAGCACACTGACTGAACATTTTCCTCATCAGTTACTCAGCTTTTCCAGCCCAGAGGCATTGGTTGGTGCAGGACATTTATTTTAGTATTAGAAAGTGTAGAAATTTATGTACATGAGGCAATGAATGATTCCCCAATGCTCTCATAAAGAACCTGCTGAGCGCTCAGCAAGCCCAAAAACATAATGGAAGGAACACACATTCTAGGTTTTCAGGAAATGAGTTATTAAATCTGTTTATCGCTGCAATCAAAATACTTCAAATAGATACTGGGTTAAACTCAATTGGATGAAGCAGGGGATTAAATGGAGGGTCAATAAGGTGGAGGAAACTATTTTCTGTGGTGGAGAGAACCAAGAATGAGGAGGCAGAATCTTAAATTAAAAAGCATCCCTGGGCAGCTCGATAGCACAGTGGTTAGCACTGCTGTCTCACAGCTCCAGGGACCCGGGTCCAGTTCCGGCCTGTGTGGAGTTGCATTTTCTCACCATGTCTGTGTGGGTTTCCTCCAGGTGCTCCAGTTTCCTCCCACAGTCCAAAGATGTGCAGGGTAGGCGGATAGGCCATTCTAAATTGCTCCTTAGTATCCTGGGGTTAGGTGGGGTTACTGGGTTGTGGGGATGGGACGGAGGCTTGGGCTTAGGTTGGGTGCTCCTTCCAAGGCTGGTGCAACCACAGTGGGCCAAATGGCCTCCTTCTGTACTGTAGGAATTCTATGATTCTAAATCAGCAAGAACTGTTTTTCACAAAGGGTCGCAGAAATCTGGAAATCTTTCCCCCAAAAGGCTCTGTGGATGCTGGGGCAATTTGAAGTTTTCAAGACTGAAGTCAATCAATCTTTGCTCAGGCTATCAAGTGTCAGGGAGCTATCTGGTGGGTGATGTACAGGTCTTCAATAACTAAATTCAATGGCTGAGTTGGCTCAATGGGTTTACACTTTCTGATGTTCCGACATACACTTAGAAGCAGACTCCCTGTGTTAGTGTCCCTACCTGAGAATATCCAAGAGCATATACCTTTGTAGGTTCCAGTTCACCAGAGCGGTATTGGCTTTAGTTATGCTATCCACTGGAACCTGACTTCAGATACCGTCCAACACTGGCATAACTTTTATGAACTTGCAGCTCTTTCTGAGTCACCTCTGGGCACATAAGCGATACTCATCTCAGAGCTCTAAATGTGCCTGTTTGTGGGTGGCATGGTAGCACAGTGGTGAGCACTATTGCTTCACAGCGCCAGGGACCCAGGTTCGATTCCCAGCTTGGGTCACTGTCTGTGTGGAGTCTGCATGTTCTTCCTGTGTCTGCGTGGGTTTCCTCCGAGTGCTCCGGTTTCCTTCCACAAGTCCCGAAAGACGTACTGTTTGGTGAATTGGACATTCTGAATTCTCCCATCTGTACCCGAACAGGTACCGGAATGTGGCGACTGGGAGCTTTTCACAGTAGCTTCATTGCAGTGCTAATGTAAGCCTATTTGTGACAATAATAAAGATTATTATTATTATTTCTCACTCTCATCATTGATTGGGCAAGCTGGATTCAGGCTCCGAACTTACAGTAAATATATAAGCCTGATCAATCCTGAAGGACCGGTGTGGTCAAATGTTCCCAGCTCATCTGATTCCCAAAGTCCAAATATAGGTATTGGAAAACTTATCTTCATAAATACTCCTCTAGTAAAAGTAGCACAGAGTGGAAAATATTGATTTGAGCAGAAGAAAATGTACATTCCTTTGCATTCCACTGGCTTCTTAGCAAATGTTAATGCTCAGATTAAATTTTTAAAAATTCATTCATGATGTGGGCATCGCTGGCCGAGTTAGCAATTATTGCCCTTCCCTAATTGCCCTTGACCTGAGTGGCTTGTTAGGTCATTTCAACGGGCATTAAAGAGTTAACCACATTGGAGCTGGAGTCACGTGTAGGCCAGACTAGGTGTTTTTTTTTTTACTTAAGTTGTAATTTAAATATGTCAGAACTTCTGAACCTAATGTTTAATTTGATTAAAAAGTGTCAATACAAAAGTGGTTAGCACTGCTGCCTCACAGTGCCAGGGACCTGGATTTGATTCCGGCCTTGGGTGACAAAGATATCCAGGTTAGGTGGAGTGGCCATAATCAATGCACACAGTTACGTGGATGATAAATGCACAGAGTTACGGCGGATAGAGAGGGGGAGTGGGCCTAGGTAAGTGCTCTTTCAGGGGATGATGCAAACTTGATGGGCTGAATGGCCTCCTTCTACACTGCAAGTACTCCAGGATGACAAATTTCCTTACCTAAAGGACACCAGTGAACCAGATGGGCTTTTACAACAATCGACAATCAACTTTTAATTCCAGATTCTATTTTTTTATTGGAATCTAATTTTGACATCTGCCATGTTGAGGTGCGAACCCAGTTCCCCGGAACATTACCCTGGGATCATCGGATTATGCAGTCAACACGAGGTCCACTTTCAACCTTCAATGCAACACAATGTAATTCGATCCCAACTGAATTCTCTACCTCAGCTCCAAATCACCATCTCCCGCAACAGTGATCACCAATATTCTGACGAAGAGATGTACGTCAGACATGAACCTCTGTTTTGCATGCTAATCAACCTCCTGGACATTTCCATTTCTTGTTTTGAACACTCTTCACCTCTGTAACAATGTATAGTGGATTGATGTTCGTTAGCTTCCAGCCATGGAGCCCAGTGAACATTGTGCTCCGTGTATGACCTTCTCGGGCTCATTGTTTGCAGGAGTGAAGAGTGAATCATTTACTCTGCTGACATTTGTCACAGTAATGAGCTTGCAAAAAGACTTAGAGGCTTATGCTAATCTCCTTTGTTAATATGATATGTCTGCATTTGTATATTTATCCTTGTAATCCTGCAACTTTCTTCACTAGTAACATAAGTGAGGCTCAGGGTGACCCATTATGTGTCTGTACATCTTTCCTCTGTAAGGTAGCATTGTGGATAGCACAACTGCTTCACAGCTCCAGGGTCCCAGGTTCGATTCTGGCTTGGGTCACTGTCTGTGCGGAGTCTGCACATCCTCCCCGTGTGTGCGTGGGTTTCCTCCGGGTGCTCCGGTTTCCTCCCACAGTCCAAAGATGTGCAGGTTAGGTGGATTGGCCATGATAAATTGCCCCTAGTGTCCAAAATTGCCCTTAGTGTCCAAAACTGCCCTTAGTGTTGGGTGGGGTTACTGGGTTATGGGGATAGGGTGGAGGTGTTGACCTTGGGTAGGGTGCTCTTTCCAAGAGCTGGTGCAGACTCGATGGGCCGAATGGCCTCCTTCTGCACTGTAAATTCTATGATAATCTAAATTGCTCCTAAAAATGTCATGTAGCCCACTGTAACAATATAATTCTGTAAAATTTTTGTTGTGTGAAGTTATAATAAATATATATCTGCTTGTATTCATTACAGATTAGGTCATTTTTTTTCCTCCACAGTAATCACCACTGACTCCATTATATGTTCAGAAAAATTGCAGTTCTGGTATTTGCTCCTACGATGTAGACAGCAATGATGTATGGCGACCTTTCTTGGTCAGGTTTGGCTTACTTAAAGTGACTATTCCACGGGGAGGATGGGACCTGCACGGTGTCAATGGGCTGCATGGTTTATAACTGGATCGCAGTACAATGGCTGAGCTCCTCTATTGGAATTGGGATAGGATGTGTGTGTTTTTAATTTGGATTAAAGTGAAAACCTACAATTTTAAAGTGGTGGGGGGGGGGGGGGTCTATTCGTGCATATGGCTGTAATTTGCACTATACAGCAATCTAGTGGTGCAAAAAACTGACTGGAATCGAGTATGGATGGTGATCTATTGCTCAGTACCTGGGTCACTGATGGACCTAAAGAAAACGGGAGGACTGGTGTGACAGCCATTTCCGTTTTAATATGGGAGGGAAGATTTTACTCTACCTACGATATTGCAGCTTAAAATCAGCACTGGGAATCAGGACAAAAGTCAGGAGTTGCACACGGCAAGGAAGTACACTGATCCGAGTGTTGTTTGTTGATCCAATATTAACATGTATTTGACGCTTGCCAGGCATGCGTTCTACAACAGCAAGGTTGATTCTGCTTGCAAGCATGTATAAAAAGATATGGAAGCAAGCATAGGTGAATGGACTTAAGGTACAGATCAGCCGTGATCTGATTGAATTGAGGAAAAGACTCAAGGGCTACACTTATCCTACATTCCTGTATATGTCTCCCACTACAGTACCAAAATGTTCCCATGATATAGGACATGTGGGCAGAAAGCACTTCACCTGGCTAGAATTTAAACACAACGTAAATGGGAAAGATGCTCGGCAGACTCAAGGTCTGTGCCCACTCTCCTCAGGACCACTCCACCAGAATTTCATTCCCCTAGAAGAGAATGTCTTTGTGCTTTTCTATTGACGATTATATTTAATGCCGAATGTTCTGTCTTTGTACTGATTGAAGGGAACCTTCCTTTTCTTGAAGTATACTTCCAAAATCTACATGTTCAACCATTTCAACCTACAATCTCAACCAACAGGGCTCTGTCTGGAGCATGTGAAGTCAAAAATTAGTGTAGCTGAATTTTCCTTTGTCTCTTTTTCCTGCATCTCTTGATTGGTGCCCAAGAAGCAGATACCTATAAATTAAATTAGAACCAGCAAGTACCTGTTCACGGCAAATAAGAAGGAAAAGCACATTTCAAGCAGTTTCTGCAATCCATTGTCATGACGATTTGCTCCTGATATTCAGGAGTTGTGTAATTTTTATTGTGAAAGATCCCTGTTGCCTTTGAGTGACCATCAACGTAGCAGGCTGCCAAATGGAACATGTGCATGAGATCGACACCCTCTGGTGATTTATAGAGGGTGTGATTTAATCAAAAGTTTTCTAAGCGTGGTAGTGAGCAGGAACTGCCGCCAACTTCCCGACGCTTGGACCAGCGAGGCTGTCACCGCCACAAAACATTAATTGGTCCAATTAATGAGGCCCCACGGGCTTCACACCGCAATTGCTGGTCTTGCCCGCCAGCTGATTCTCCAGGACTGTGCTCACCCTACTGCTCTCTCTGCTAACAAGGGAGGGCAGCACTTAAACTGCTCCTGCACAGCCAACCCCACTCAGCTCCCAGCCGTGCCACCACGGAAACCAGCCCCATGATTTGGGGATGCCAATCTGGGCAGATTGTTGGACATGGTAGAGGCCAGACGGGTTGCCCCGTTCCCCCAAGGGTCTCGGAGGGTCAGCCACAGGGCAGCCAGTGCTGCCTGGAGGACGTAGCAGGGGCCATCAGCTCGGGGAGCGTCACCAGGAGGACTGGCACCTAGTGGCGTAAGAAGATTAATTACCTCGCCGGGCTGCATGGATGGGTTGGTACCAGACCCTCGACCGCCTCTTCACCCAAGACCCTGCCCTACCGAAAATGCCTGGCACATCCTCTACCCTGCACGATTCCATGCCCCGGCTCACCCATGTCCAGCAGTGCCACCTTCGCCATCCCATCCCCAAATGCACCCCCTACTTGGGCCCATCTCCCCCATATCCCCCCCATCCACCCCATCTCCCCATATCCACATCCACCCCACCCCACCCCACCCCCACTTATGCCTCATCACCTCCTGACCAAAACAACACCCCCCCACAGCCCTGTAATGAATGATGTGGTGGCTCATGGTGCCTCCTCCTTGTCCCCACAGGAGAAGTTGGCCCACAATAGATGGCAGAGGGCCTAGATCGGCGGCCGAGTTCACACCTCCTATGACGAATGGGTGCTGAAGGTGGCCGAGGACAGATCTGTCATCGACTTAGAGGTTGGCATGCGGCGTAGAGGTGAGGACCTACCAGCCCCCAATCAGACACCTGCCACACGTGAGTTGTTAATGCCATGCAGTCCGACCCAATCCTCCCACTGACGACATGTCCACGCACCCCCTTCCCATGATCCCATGAGAACAGCTCGGAGGAGAGCTACTAGGACACCATCGTATTCGCGGCACAGCTGTCATCCCTACCCTCCACCAGCACAGAGACACACTTGGTGGGTGACAGTAGCGGACAGGCTTCTGGGGCACATTCTGGTGAGCACCATACAATTGCCAATGCACATCAGGTGGAGGCAGGGTTGATCAGGGGAGACAGCAGTCGGAGTTCTGCAGGATCCCAGGACCCAGCTGCGTCCCTGTCAGAAGCTGAGCCTCTGGACCAGTTTTGCCCGGAGCTTATGCAGACATTAGGGTGCGGCCAAGAGATTCAGTGGGGGATGTCAGCGACACCCCAGCAGGTCCAGATCCGAGTAGGAGTCCCAGAAGCTACGGGCGCAGGAGATGGCATCAGCAACTCGTGGCACCGCGGTCAACACTGCTAGGGTGGCGACCGCAGTGGGGAGCCTGGTGCATGACTTTGGCAGCATGAGTGGAGGTGTCCCAGGCATAGCTCAGTCGGTGGCTGCCATGGCTGAGCGCCTCAACAGCATGTCCAAGTCAGCACCCGGAACCGGGTGGCACAATAGGGCATGTGCCGCCGGCAAGGGTGCCGGGCCTCTCTGACCCCAGGGCCCCCTGAGGACACCCGCCAGGGGCATAAAAGGCCAAGGATGCGGTAAGCAGCAGGCTGTCTCCACCTTTGATGTGCACCCTGGCGACACACCTAGGTGCAGCGGCAGAGCATGGAAGGCTAAGCAGGTTGAGGATCACTGAGAGGGCACTTGGGGGAGCCGGGTTGGGGGGGGGGGAGAGAATGGGTACGAGGAGAGATTGGGAGAGAAGGGCGGCAGGATCAGGGAATTAGAGCATTTTGGGACACATGTGGACAGCATTAAAAAATGTTGACCTTGATAAATATAACGCCTCTGGCACTTCCTTCTGCAATGGGGGTGGTAAACCAATCCCCTTCTCCCCGGACATGGAGTTCCTGGGTGCCTCTTACTCCCCCCCCTCCCCCCACCCTCGCTGCAGACCACCCCCCCCCCCCCTCCACCCCTCCCCAGCACACCATGTGCAGGTGATGGGTGTGAGCGAGCACTCAACAGACAGGCAGCGTTCAGACTATGGCAAAGATTGAGGAACACCAACACTCAGCTCTGAGCGGGTTATCATCATTCCCCTGCCCTCAGCAGTGACCCGCTCACCGTGCCGACACTCCCATCATTCTGCAGTGCAGTTACACAGACCCTGTGAGGGTGGGACAGGGTGGGAGGGGGGAAAGGGGGTAGGAGTTGGGGGTGGGGAATGGGGGGGGGGGGGGCGTGGGGAGGGAGGAATGATGGATGAGGCAACGTCGTACGTGAAATGGACAAGGATGAGGGCCTCCCTAGCTCCGGCTAATCCTACGGGACCTTCCCAGGCTTGTCCTCGGTGCTGGGGCCCAGCCCCTGGGTGCCTGGATGTTGGGTGCTCTGTCTGTGGTGTTGCTCCCTGCAGTGTTCAGGCACAGTGTCCAGGCATCACGCTCTAATTGGGATGCTAGACACTAACTCCTCCATGTCACATGTCATGCCTACCCAAGGGGATCCGCTTGGGAGGTGTGTAGTGCTAACTTACCTACGATTCCCAATTAGCGATAGCCTTCAGCCGCATGGCCAGAGGCATCCGTAGTCAGTGGCAGTTATGGGTTGTCGGTGGGGATGGCGGGCTGGTGTTGACCCCGGAACGAGAACACAGGGGGGCACAGCGGACTGGCGGGTGTCCACGTCATCATTTGCTGGGGAGACGGTTATATCACAGAAGGCCGTTAGATAAGAGGTCGCTCCTGTTAATTGCATGGTAAGAAGTCTTACCACACCAGGTTAAAATCCAACAGGTTTGTTTCAAACACTAGCTTTCGGAGCACTGCTCCTGCCTCAGGTGAATGTTAATTGTATGGAGATTGGCCTTAAGTGGTGATCACGCTACAGCAGGATCCTGATTTCGCAAAGGGGGACGACCAGTTAGGTCGTAAACAGATTGGCGCGCTGGCTCTATTCCAGATTTTGGCCTCTCCTGTGAGTTAATACACTCTCTTTTAAGCGCAACACGCCCATTAAATCATGCCCAGAGATTCAAATGGATAAATTTGGGCACCGTGTGTCTTATATATGTGTGTATGGAAGAAAACTTGAGGTTCGTTCATTAAAGAAATATTCATGAACGAATCTGAAATGTTAATGAAGGTACTAACGTGCAATGCTGACAAGGGGGTGGCACAGGGATTGTCTCAATGAATAGGAAGAGAGAAAATTCAGGACCCACAATCACATAAGTACTTGTGCAGACATAAATTTGCAGACGAAGCGTACCAAGGCAATTGAATTGTCTGTGATTAATCGCTAACTGAGTTTTGCTAAATGACACGTCTTTCTTGGCACAGATAGAATCAGTCGTGTTTGGCAAAGCATGCGGGCTACTCTGAGTGTTGTCTTGAAGATGATTTAGATCACTACTTATCTGCTTGAGTTTGAGTGCAGGTAGTAGCTGTGTATGAATCTTGCTGCGTGAATAGGTCGCCTTTTGTATCAAGATAATAAATTGCACTTTGTTCTGATCTCAGCCTGCCATTCACTGGAACAATCTGGCTTGGACATTGGTATCAAAACAATCTTAATCCCACAGGGCGTTATTGTTCGAATTATCATCTGATTGTCCCGATCCTATTAAAGTAATAAAGTGACCATCTAACATTCAACTGTGAGAAACTAACATTTCTGCTTGGATTTGTATGAAGGTTTTCTGAGTGATAATGGAATATGTGTAACATTCCATATTAATAGAATAATATTATTAAAAATATAAATAATTGAACAATAGAAAGATACAGCGCAGAAGGGGGCCACTTTCCTCCAGGTGCTCCAGTTTCCTCCCACAGTCCAAAGTTTCATTGGCTCTTTGATGAAAATGAAATGAAAATCGCTTATTGTCACAAGTAGGCTTCAATGAAGTTACTGTGAAAAGCCCCTAGTCGCCACATTCCGGCGCCTGTCCGGGGAGGCTGGTACGGGAGTCCTACTTCACTGCTCTTGCCGCATAACTCTGCTAAACGTTCCCCTTTAAGCATTTAAAAAATAATTCCCTCACACGGAATCGAACCAAATAAGAGCAGTGCGAGCAGCAAAATCTTGACCACTAGACTTAAGTCCTGTAAGCTGAGAGTAGAAAGCAGATCATTAAAAAAAAACTCTGCTCCTCAATTTCTATCATGAACCCCACCAATCCCTCAAAGCCTATCTCTTTGGCCAAGCTTTTGCTCGTCTGCCCTCATGAGGTTAAGGGTTTGTCCTGTTCTCTTGATGCGTAACCTTAGAGATCCCACTGCTTTTTACATCAACCTTTGTGTATCCCGGTGACCAGATCCAATGCCTCTTCAAGTTTGATCCTAAGGCTGCTGTTGCCACATCCCCTCCGCTCCCCACGCCATAAACTTTAGACAGAAAAATGCTTCAAACCTTATGTAGCATGCTTGAATCTCTATTTAAACATGGCATGACAGTGCAGTGTGATGATCGATCCCTCATACCGTTTTGCAGAGACGAGGTTGATCGAGAAACATGTCTGCCTATGCTGCTGTGTGGTACGTAATGTTCACCTGGGCATTAAACTGGCATCGTGGATTGACTGCCTAATGTGAAAAATAAAAATCAGGTAGTTTCCACAACAGGCAGTAAGTAAATTGATCATCATAGCTATATAAAATAAATGACACGACGTGCGTTTTTATTTTAATTTAAAATCAGTAGGATTGCAGAAACACACGTGAGAGGCAAAACAGTTCCAAAATATACTTTAATTGAAAACAGCAACCAGATGTGCCGTTGATAAAAGTTGCTGCCTTGATGTATGAGATTCCTGGCCAATTGCCACAGTTTCTTAGTCTACAATTGCCATCTGTGCATAATTCTGAAGAAAGGCCATATGGTGTCCTGTCAATCTAAAAAGCTTGCAAAGGATACCTCACTTTTCTGACACCGGTGAGATGGTTGCTTGATGACAAATAAAAATCTCATTATAATACGTGACCTTCATCCTTCATTGAGTGTCACTGCAAATCCCGACTAATACGCAAAGAATGTGATCACAACAACGAGAAGGGCACGCGCTCCTTTCAGAGTTTCTTGGAAAGACGTACTGATATAAGTTATTCTGTTTGCAAAAGTTGTCTCCATGCTGTGTCACCCTCAGTTCTTTTCCATCATGCACCCATATCCAGACAAAGTGAGATGCCCCACTCTCTGAAATAAAGAAGTACTCCGCGCGCCATGCACTTTTATCTCACTTGGGAGGGCTAATTGCTTTTTCAGAAATCATACTTCACATATCAGCAAATTCCTGAGAATGCCACTATGAGCGATTCTTGCAAATGTCTGTAATGAGTAACAGTCAGCCTACACAATTCATCTTCATCATACCTCAGTGTTTTCAAACCATTAACAAGCCATTAAACCAGAATAACTTCTGCACAAAGCTTTTTAATGAAGTATTCACAAGGCAGTGCCTTCCAGAAGAGGTAAGACCATAAAACGTTCTCTGTGTCACATTCCTGCTTCGCAGTGAGGATCAAAGCAGCAAATTAGTATAGGGACAGGAACAAATAAATGGAGGGTTCTTGGTCGGCCAAAGGTGAGGGCTATCTTCTCTTCCTGGGCGAGCCTCTGCAGTATGACTGGGTTTATCGCCTGTCCTGGTGATCTTATGGTGCTTGTACATTGGTATGGCCTGTAAGCAGAACATATTTTGGAAGAGACTAGCAAATGTCCCACGACCCAGCTATGGGACAGCACAGTACTACAGTGGGTAGCACTGTTGCTTCACAGCTCCAGGGTCCCAGGTCCGATTCATGGCTTGGATCACTGTGTGGAGTCTGCACGTTCGCCCCGCGTCTGCGTGGGTTTCCTCCAGGTGCTCCAGTTTCCTCCCACAGTACAAAGATGTGCAGGTTAGATGGATTGGCCATCATAAATGGCCCTTGGTGTCCAAAAAGGTGTGGTGGGGTTACTGGGTTAAGGAGATAGGATGGAGGTGTGGGCTTAGGTAGGGTGCTCTTTCCAAGAGCCGGTGCAGACTCGATGGGCCAAATGACCTCCTTCTACACTGTAAATTCTATGATTCTATACTCACCGTGTCCATTCTAGGACTTTGCAAATTAGCTAGCCTGGTGTTCCCAGTGACAGTACCATTTGCAAAATCAACTTTATGTGTAAGGTTTACTGACTCACATTGAAACTGGCCTTTGCTTTTATGCTGAACAGCAGAGTAATTTTGATAAGGAACCAATACTCACTGAACGCTTTCATCCTGTCGCATCGAGGGCGAATAGGATGCGTGTTTACATTAGGTCTATACCTTCCATTGATGACAAATAAACTGCGATGCAAAACTGCAGACATCTTGACCAGCTTGTACCTCAGCTTAATAGAAGAATATTGAACTTCTTCATTGCATTTCCTTTCTCCAAACACCCCAAAATGTCCTTATTAAAATAGCGGTAATGGTAAGTAGCAGTTTTTAACAATGCCCAGCCAATAAAAAGCTGGACTTTCCTCTTTGTGCATGTCTTCCTTGTTTTGGGAACATGGAGATTAAAGGGAAGTACCTGAGAAAATTTGGTAGGCCCAGACCTTTCCTGCTGCCTGCGCTCATTGTGGGCAGGCACATCCCTGATTTCGCTAATAACACAAAATTTGGGCCATTAGGTCAGAATCCCGAAGGAATTCATTTCTTTACAAATGCAATACCAGGCCAGAGGGAATGGCGGGGACAGGGACCATTGTGCCTTTAAGGGAAAACAGAGGGTGCGATTCTCCGGGAAGATTTCTAAATGTGGTAACGAGCGGGAACTCCAGCGAACTTCCCGATACTCATCCCGCTGAGGGCAACAACGCAACACAACGTTTATTATCAAGGCCCCATGAGCTTCATGCTGCAAATGAAGACTCGCAGACATGACACTGAGATGACCAGCCCCAATGTTTGGAGACGCTGAACCAAGGGGGGCTTCTAGATCTGGTCGAGGCCAAGAGGGATGTCCTATTCCCCCAGAGGATGAATTACAGGGCAGCCAGTGCCACCTGGGATGAAGTGGCTGTGGCCGGCAGCTTGGGAAGCATGACCAGGAGGACTGGCCTGCAGTGCCGCAAGAAGGTCAACGACCCACACCGGGCTGCAGGCGTGAGTTGATATCCTCCCCTTACTGAAACCTCCCATCCCAATGTGACTAGTCCCTCCCAACCTTCCATTTGCCCCCAACCTTCACCCCACTCCCTTCATTCCACCCCTCCCTTCACCCCACTTCCTTCATCCCCCTTCCCTTCACCTCCCTTCCTTCACCCCACAAACCTTCCTTCATACCACCCTCCGCCCCGACCAATATAAACAGCACATGCGGTTCACGATGCCCTCTCTGTCTCCACAAGGGAAGCTGTCCCACAATGATCGAGAGAGGGCCCAGAGTGATGGAGGGGTGCCGGTCATAAGACTCCTCATGACCTTCGAGGAACGGGCCCTGGAGGTTATGGGGGTGGCTGAGGACTGAACAGTCACCGATGCGGAGATCACCCGGAGGACCTGTCAAACCTGAGTTGTTATTGCCATATAGACTGACCCATCCCTCCCACTGACCATGTGTTCATTCTCCCACAGGTCCTCCAGCCGACAGCACGGGCCCATCCTGGGGTTGCCCCCTCCCCTGTCTCCCATGACACCACCTCGGAGGAGAGCTCTGAGGATGCCACCATAGGCGCGGCACAGCTGTCATATCCACCCTCCACCAGCGCAGGGACATGCACCTTGGTGGGCAACGTTAGCGGACAGGCTTCTAGGGCACAATCTGGTCAGCACCACACAGCTGCTGATGCACATCAGGGGGAGGCAGTAACGCCCAGGTGAGACAGCAGTCGAAGGTCTGTGTGATCCCAGGTCCCAGCTGGGGTCCAGCCAGATGCTGAGTCTATGAAACATGCTATCCCGGAACTGATGGAGAGGTTAGGGAGAAGCCGGCACATTCAGGCGGTGATGTCAGCAATACTTCAGCAGATCCATAGTTGATTAGAAGAGTTCCAGAAGCTACGGGTGCAGGAGATGTCGCTGGCAATACGTGGCACTGAGGCCAACACTGTTAGAGTGGTGACCACAGTGGAGAGCCTGGTGCACGACATCAGCAGCATTAGTGGAGGTGTCCAAGGTGTGGTGCAGTCGCTGAGGGCCGTGGCAAAATGTCTGACTCGCTCGGGGACGTGACGCAGTACCATGCTGACCTTGATGAGGCACTGCGGGTCATGTCCTGCTCTCAGATGGGAATGGCCGAGACGCTGCAGTGTTTGTCCCAGTTGCAGGTGGGTATTGCCGAGGCACTGCAGAGCATGGCACAATCGCTGAGGAGCATCACTGAGGGCATCGGCACCGTGGTGCAGAGATTGGGGAACCACCAGAGCTGGCAGAGCCAGATGATGCAGGGACAGCCGGGGCTCCATCCAGCTGCCCCGCCATCCCAAGGTGAACCCCAGGGCCCTATGGAGGAGGGGGCACTGGGTGCCAACCCGGACCCACCCTATGGACTGGCGACGGTGGCCACCAGCTCCCCATGTTCCAACCCTCTCTGAAGCCGTATCTCTCAGCCAAAACCCATAACAGGGCAGCATGGCTGTGCATGTGCCACTGGCAAGTGCGGGAGGGCCCTCCGGCCCCAGAGCCCCAAAGGACTCCAGCCAGGGGCATCGAAGGCCATGGGACGAGGTAAGCAGCTGGCTGTCTCCAACTCTGATGTGCATCCTGGTAATACACCATAGCGGTAGAGCAAGGAAGGCCAAGGAACGAGCATGAGGAATATTGAGAGGGCACTGGGAGGGGGGGTGGAGCGCCGGGGGGGGGGATAAGGTGTTGAATATGCGTTGGGGGGGGGAAGTGGGAGGGGGCATTTGGGGACATTTAGGGGGGAATGAGGATCGTGGCACCACTGGGAGAGTGGGGCAGTGGTGTACTCTTGTACGGGGAACATTAAAATACCCTCACTACAACCATTATGAAGCCACTGGTTCCCCGCAGCAGCCCACCCGCCAGGTTCACCTTTTTCAAAAGGAGTACTAATTAGCGCCAGTGACCACTTGCTGGGGAGGCCGATAAATCATGGGAGCACTGCTCCGAAAGCTAGGGTTCGAAACAAACATGTTGGACTTTAACCTGGTGTTGTAAGACTTCTTACTGTGCTCACCCCAGTCCAACGCCGGCATCTCCACATCATCGTTAGATATGGGTTGACACCCCTTAATTATATGGAAATAAGGCTTAAGTGGTGATAATTGGTTTCTCGCCACGCTATGGCGGGATCCCGATTTTGCCTCCGGGAGTGGGCCGTTGCATTGCAAATGGTTTGGCACCCGGCGCGGTTTTGGCCTCTCCCGCTACTCACCAGCCTCGTTGTCCTCTCGCTCAAGCGAAACGAGGTAGAGAATCACGCCCAGGGTAAATAGTTGAAGCAAAGGAAGTGCAGGTATACCAAAGGTTCCCAGGCCAATCTGCAATTCAGGATAGCTTCATCAAACACTGATCCAATAGGCTGACAGACAGTCTTTTGATTCAATCTCCTCTGGTTTTAAAAACAGCCCCTCCTGCACCAGTGCAATAATTTGTACATTTGTTCACACTGGTCATCATTTTACTCACTGCCAATTTAATATCCATTAGTGTTGAATGTGGAGCCATTTTGTGCCAGGGCTACATCCTGTACAATTTGGATTGAGGATCCAAATTCATCAGGCGTTTACGGTCAACAAATAAAGGGGACTTTCATCTAATATTGATTAACTGGATTTGAACTCAATCCCCAGAGGTGAAAGATGAGTGCAGTTTAATGCTACTGCTTTCTTTCTGAAGACAAACCTCACTTCTCCTTCTCCACTAAAAGCAGACACCCGACTTTCAGTTCCACTTAGCATGCCGACATCGAGTGTGGAATAGCTTGAGTCAACGCGCTCATTGTGGGTTCTTTCATTTGCATTTTCAACTCAATGCATCCCTGGAACATCATTGCAGCTGAACTGGCCATAACCAGTTGCATACCTTTGCATTCCCTCCTTCTGCATATAACCTACCAGCAAAGGAATGAGGCGTATTGATTGTGAGTTGTAATACTACTTAAAATTCACAGTCAATTTAAAACCAACGCACAATATCTGTGCTAACAGCTGCAAAAAATGAAGAGAACGTATTTCAAAACTAGAAATCTGCATCGGAAATTAATCTTAAACCAAAAAGCCTTTTGCATCAGCCAGTGTAAACATTTTGTAATTAAAAATCATTAGTTAATTTTGCCCCCTAAATAATAGCTTCCATTTTCAATTCTAGCACTGCATACATATAAAGCTTCAGTGACAGAAATGCCAGATATAAACATTGGATAAGCATTTGAGTGTTTACTGTTTCTATTGGAGAGATGCATTTGCCAGTAATATCTGCCGAGGGCTGAGTAGGGTTTGATTGAAATTTAGATGGCTTGACCTTCTCAGGAAGACCTTAAAGTCAAGGGGTGTGTAAAGGACGGGTAGCACCTCTCACAGGAGAACTCTCCACTCTTTGGAGTGGCTCATACTGTATGGACCCTCACCTTCACCCAGCTCTCACCTGTGGCTGCAAGTAGCTGGGAGCTCTGACAGGTGGGTCAAACTGGGTGAGGGAAGCTATGGGGTCTCCTACACTCTGTGACCTCAGAATTTGTCTATTCTAGCATGTGATGACCAAATACTGGGGGACTGGGCAATGAGAGCAACCTAAGATCCAATGGTCTTGAAGGATGGATCGGCATTGTGTTGTGGAACAATTGACAAGAAGCAGGACATCTCCTGGGCTCCCATTGTATTTAGATCTCTCTCCAGCTCTCTAAATTTGTCTTGCCACTGGACCAAGATAAGTGAAAGAATGAGGCTGACGATGCCCCACTCTCCCTCGCTATAATCCAAATCACATGGAAGTCACATTCATCATCTCTCTATTATGTGTAACCCATTATTTACATGTCACAAGTCCTGTGGCAATGTGTGTGTCATGTAGCAGAAGATGCATATTCATTGGGTGTTGTAGGTTTAGGTCAGGGGGTTGTTCATCACTAGAAAGATGCAGAAGTGGAACTCGGCAATTTTCTCCCTCCTTAATCACAACATGACATCTTGAAATCACTCCATTCTATGCACTTGCATTAATTCAACTATGTGATCAACAGGCAGTCGACAGTCGACAGGCAGCATTTACTCACAACATATTCCATATGCTGCCTGCTAGACTGGCCATTGTCTTATCATTTCAGTGCTAAGCATCAATATCTATTCTCCCTAGAGGATCCAAGGGCATGAAGATCTAGAAGCGCCTCAATGCCTCATGGCTCAAACATACAGTCATGAAGGAATCTCTCTCAGGCACCCGAGAGTCACCGGTGTACAGTGAAAATGGATACTCATTACCTGGAGGCTGATGAGACTAACTTCAAAGGTATGGAGTACTGCAATTAACTAGAGGCCGCTTGGCACTCCCTCTTGTCAGCATCAAGATTGGTTCACTGAAAACAATTAGGTAATCTAGAAACAACTGGAGGAGAAATATCACCTACCTTGACAGGGTTTTCCTCAATGAGCAGTCATCACTATCCAAGCACAATGCTGACCAAAAGATCCGCAGGATTGTTCAATGCAAGCTCAGAGAGATGGCTGAATCACAGATGCAGTCCACAAAGATTGGAAGGGATTGTACAACGACTGAAATCTGACTACCAGCTCCTGCTTTATCACCTACCCTTGGTGCCAACAGATCAACACACCTCACAGAAAAGGCCAAGTTCTAGAAAGATGACAAGAGCACTTTGATCACTCCATCAATCGGCCTTCATCCATCAACAAAGAAAAAAATCAATAGTCTGCCACAGGTTGCCATTAACCAATCTCTTGGCGATTCATCATAATGTTGGAAACAGCAAAAACAATCCTACTTCAAGTTTGTCACCGGCAAGCCCAACCGATGTGGCCCATCCCTAATTTTCCTGAGGTGATGAACTGCCTTTTTGAACAGGTACACCCACAGTGCTGTTATGGAGAGAGCTGGGGGATTTTGACACAGTGGGAGGAATTTTCTGACCCTTCCTGCCGGTGGGATTTTCCGGTATTTCCGAAGGCGGCCCACCCCGCAACGGGTTCCCCAATGGCAGGACAGGCGAGCTATGCAAAATGCTGGAGACATTGGCGGGACCGGAAAATCCTTCTAGTGGCCAATGGCGAGCTGCCTCCGCTGCTGGAAACACGCCATGGGGCGGGGACCGGAAAGTCCCACCCAGTGACAGTTAAAGGAATGGCGGTATATTTCCAAGTTAGGCTGGTGAGTGGCTCAGAAGGGAACTTGCGGGTTCACATGTATCTGTTGCCCTTGTCCTTTTAGATGGGAGATGGGAGAGACTGGGGATTTGGAAGGTGCTGTCGAAGAAGCCTTGATGAGCTGTTGCAGAACATCTTGCCACAGGTAGGCCTGGGGAAAAAGCCTAAAGGCGTCCCCATGCAGGCTCATGGCTAAAATAGCAGAGAACCAATGAATGATTGCAGCCCAATTGACAGAGGAAAGAATAACTTTGTGGGTTTTTTGCCAGGTTAAAATCAGAGCCCGAATGACTGGTAAAGGACATTAGTGGGTCAGTCCCATCGGCAATATGAACTGCTAGTTTGCCCAGTTCTTCAGGGCTGGGCAGTATTAAAATACCCTAACATCTGTCTCATAACTTAAACCTGCATGTTTCTCTGACCTTGCTTCGGTGATGTGGCTTTCAATACTGAAGATTGCTCTCAGTAACTCTCTGAGTTATTCTCGGCAACAATTTGAATTTGTAAGTTGCTTGCCGGGAGACCAGGCCTCCTTTATACGCTCTGAGGTAATTTCAAATGGTTTCTACATCTGTGCCCAGTCCCTGAGAATTAGTTCATTTCTGTCAGGATAAGAAAAATATAGCAGGCAACTGCTTTAGCTTTTCACTGCCACATCTGACTGCACCACACAATGCACTATCAGCTTCTGTTGCTCTCATCTGCTAAAACTGCTCATTATTCCAGGATCGTTCTGTAATATAGAACGTAACCTCTGGCTTCTTTACTCTGCTGCACACCCATCTGTAATATCCCGCACGGGACCTACTGGGTGTGAATGCTTGTCTTCTCCGTGCTCCTTGAGCAGTACGTGCTCCCCCGCCAGGGCGGGGTATCTCAATTACCCAGTGTATATAAGGTCAGCCAGTAAGGAATCGACAGAGAGAAACCTGGAAGGGGGTCCACCGGGTACATATATTGTTTGTAAATAAAACGTTCTTATTTTACTCGTTGTGGGCTCGCCATGTCCTTATTAAACTGGCGACGAGACGTAAACTGGTTTGCTGTCGACACTGTGACTTACTCAGCTAAGCATCCTCCCAGATTTTCTGGATCCAGGTTTGGATTTCCATGAGTCGCTGTGCCTCTGTTTGGGCAGTTAGATGCATTTGACGTTGGTGTTGAAGACTGGCACAAATAGGCTGGCCGAATGTGTTATTTCTTCCGGCCCAACAATATCACGGAGAACGAGCGCCAGGCAGTCATACTGTTGACGGTGTATGGAATGCATACTTTTGGGGTGATCCGGAGTCTCATGTACCCGGCAACGGCAGATACGCAAACATTCAACCAGATCGTGACGATTGTGGCGCAGCACTTTACTCCTTCATAACCGTTCAAAGATATTGGTTTAATATGGTGGAGAGATCTGCCAGTGAGTCTGTCATCAAGTTTGTGTCTCGTCTGCAGACGATAACCAAGTTTTGTGAGTATCTTTTGTCCGATATGCTCCGCGACCACTTGATCTGTGGTATTAATAATATAGAAACTCAGAAAAAGCTTTAGGCTGAAGTCTCACAAACTTTTCAGCAGGCACTGCAGATCTCCCCAGTCCAAAGAAACCATGGAATGCGGCATCCTATAGATACATACCCTCACGTAGTATCTCCGGACCGATCGCCACTGCGACTCTGGCTTCTATCCAATAGATAGACTTTTACCCCGGACGAGCCCCCAATTTGTTATGGGCCAGGGTTTAGAAAGCCCCAAAGTGTATCATGGAGTTGACCTGACCCACAACTTTTAATAGATTGTGGTGTGGGGAGCACACGGCCCACTCTACAGGTGTGGTACAGCAGAAATGGAAAAGTATATTTAAAGGAAAACAATGTTTATTCTATGAACTCAAGTTAACCTTCTTAAAGCAAACAGTGAACATCTTGGCAGCCATTAATTCAAATACAACACCCAAAGAATACAACACTAAGTAATGCTTACGTTGTCCTTTTAACATTCTGAAGACTTACAAAAAATATAACCTTTAACAAAAGCACATCAGGTTAAAGTCACTACTGAAAACATTTATAATTCTGAATTCACCAAATGATCAAGAGAGTCTTTTCATGGCAGAGAGAACAGCAGTACAGCTGCTTTGTCTGACTTCAGCTCCAACACTGAAAACAAAACTAAAACACACCCTGCAGCAAACAGCCTAAAATGAAAGTAAAAAGCAGAAAGACAGCCCAACTCCACCCACACTCTGACATCACTGATAAACACCCATTTCCTAAAGGTACATTTCTTAAACACCCATTTCTTAAAGGTCCTCTCACATGACAGTATATATCATCTGTGAATAAAACTTTGTTCTTATTTTACTCAGTCTTGACTTCCCATGTCCTTATTAAACCACCTATTAAACCTCTCTCCTTGGTCTCCTCCATCCTCACCTCCAAATTAAGTCATAGGAGATCACGGACTTCTTTGTCACTAACATCAAGACGATCCAATCAACTTCCTCTGTGGCCTTTGATTAGCCCGCCTGATTATACTTACTCTCATGCTCCCTCCTGCCCTAGCCATGGTCTCACATCTTTCCCTTGTGTCTAGATGTCTAGTGTGGCCTAGCTGCCCCCCTGCCCTCCCTGAGCTCTTCTTGTCCAGGAAACTCACCTCCTACTCCCTATATCCTTTTCCAACTAAACTGTTGCCCACCCAACTGATGATCCCCATGTTAGCCGATATTATTAATGGTTTTCTCTCTTCCGATGTTCTTCCTCATTTAAATTGAGCTGCCATCGTCTCTCCAAATATCAAAAGAATCCTTCACCCCACCATCTTTGAGAACTAAATTATCCCAACAAGACCTTTATCCTTTCAATGAGGTTTCTACCGCTGTCACAGTAGAAGTGGCTCTTATCAAAGTTACAAATGGTCTCTAATGTTAGAGACCATCTCAGCACGGTAGCATGGTGGTTAGCATAAATGCTTCACAACTCCAGGGTCCCAGGTTCGATTCCCGGCTGGGTCACTGTCTGTGCGGAGTCTGCACGTCCTCCCCGTGTGTGCGTGGGTTTCCTCCGGGAGCTCCGGTTTCCTCCCACAGTCCAAAGATGTGCGGGTTAGGTGGATTGGCCATGCTAAATTGCCCGTAGTGTCCTAAAAAGTAAGGTTAAGAGGGTGGGCGGGGGGGGTTGTTGGGTTACGGGTATAGGGTGGGTTTGAGTAGGGTGATCATTGCTCGGCACAACATCGAGGGCTGAAGGGCCTGTTCTGTGCTGTACTGTTCTATGTTCTATGTTACTGCGACCAAGTTTGATTATCTCTCCTTGTCCTTCTTGACCTGCCTGCAACCATTGACACAGTTGACGATATAATCCTCCACCAACACTTCTCCACTATCTTCCATCTTGGTGGGATTTCTCTGACCTGAATTCATTCTTAACGATACAATCATAGCCAGTGAATCACTTGCAATGGCTTTTCTTCCTGCTCCTATGCAGTTACCTCTGGTGTCCCCCAAATGATTCATACCTGGACTCCTTTTTTCATCTGCATGATGCCCCTCAGCTATATCTTTTGGAAGCACTGTATCCTGATGGTACCCAGACCACATTGGTTTTGTTCCTATTCCCTGCCCTCCCTCCCTAGTTAACGCCTTCACCCCTCTGCCTGGTTACTGCCTGCGATTAAACCAGACTGTTTGAAACCTTGGTGTCATGTTGACCCCAAGATGAATTTCTGACCTTATTTGCACGTTATCACACTCACTGCCTGTTTCCAGCTCCATAACATCATCTGACTTTGTTCTGCCTCAACTGCTCTGCAGCTGACACCCTTGTCCACTCCTTTGTTACCTCTAGACTCATCATTCCAATGCCCACTTGCTGGTCTCCCACTTTCTACCTGCTATGAACTTGACGTAATGCAAAACTCTGTTGCCTATGTGCTAACTCACAGCAGATCCGGTCCTCCTATCGTCCCTGTGTTTGCTGACTTCTATCATCTCCCAGTGCAGGCAACCTCTTAATTTTGAAAATTCTGAACCTTGTTTTCAAATCCTTCCACATGGCTTTGCCCCTCACTATCTCTGTCATCTCGTCCAACCCCACAACACCCTGAAATATCTGGACTCCCCCAATTCTGGCCTCTTGTGCAAGCTGATTTGAATTGTTCCAACATTGGTGGCTGAGCCGTCAACTTTGGCCGCACAATAGAACAATAGAACATTACAGCGCAGTACAGGCCCTTCGGCCCTCGATGTTGCGCCGACCTGTGAAACCAATCTAAAGCCCATCTACACTATTCCATTATCATCCATATGCTTATCCAATGACCATTTAAATGCCCTTAATGTTGGCGAGTCCACTACTGTTGCAGGCAGGGCATTCCATGCCCCTACTACTCTCTGAGTAAAGAACCCACCTCTGACATCTGTCCTATATCTATCTCCCCTCAATTTAAAGCTATGTCCCCTCATGCTAGCCGTCACCATCCGAGGAAAAAGGCTCTCACTGTCCACCCTATCTAATCCTCTGATCATCTTGTATGCCTCTATTAAGTCACCTCTTAACCTTCTTCTTTCTAACGAAAACAGCCTCAAGTCCCTCAGCCTTTCCTCCTAAAATCTTCCCTCCATACCAGCCAACATCTTGGTAAATCTCCTCTGCACCCTTTCCAATGCTTCCACATCCTTCCTATAATGCGACAACCAGAACTGCACGCACTACTCCAAATGCGGCCGCACCAGAGTTTTGTACAGCTGCAACATGACCTCATGGCCTGCTTTAAAAGCCAACTATTTAGCCCATTGTGCTAAATCAGCCCCTCCTCCAGGTGATTTATAAAAATAACAAACAGCAGTGGCCCCAAAACAGATCCTTGTGGTACACCACTAGAACTCCAGGCTGAAGTTCCCATCAACCACCACCCTCTGTCATTTTACAGCTAGCTAATTTCTGATCCAAACCGCTAAATCACCCTCAGTCCCATTCAATAGCCTACCGTGGGGAACCTGATCAAATGCTTTACTGAAATCCATTTACACCACATCAACTGCTTCACTCTCGTCCACCTGTTTGGTCACCTTCTGAAAGAACTCAATAAGGTTTGTGAGGCCCGACCTACCCTTCACAAAACCGTGTTGACTATCCCTAATCAAATTATTCCTTTCTAGATGATTGTAAATCCTATCTCCTATAATTCTTTCCAAGACTTTACCCACAACAGAATTAAGGCTCACTTAATTCTGTAAGCTTTGGAATTCCCTCCTGCCTGTCTCTTTGACCAAGTTTTGATCATCTGCCCATCTCCCGATGTAGCTTGGTGCCATATTTTGTTTTGTAAAGTCTCAGGCAAGCGGACACTCGGAAGTGGTGACTGTAGAAAGGATTAGGTAAATTTCCTTGTATATTTACACCTCCTACACTCCGAAGTGTATCCTGCGCCCGGCCCACACTCGGGCCGGGGTATTTATGTCCCAGCAGTCTCTGGTTTAAGGGGTCGCATCGCCCCCCCCCCCCCCCCCCCCCCCCCCTCATCTGGGTAGATCGTACTCAGGTGAGCCCACAGGGACTCTGAGGTTGCAGATCCCTCTGCCTCCTGTCAGGTTAGAACATGAACACTCCTGTGAAGTGTTTTGGGGACGTCTATTATGTTGACACCATTATATAAATATGAGTTCCTGTTGGGGTTGCGGTACATTCAAACATCCCCAGTGACATCTTCACTTTGGTAATAGTGCTGTCTATTTACACAGACAAATATCCATTGTTAAGCAGTCAAAATCTAGCTTACTTCATATCTCCCTACATTCACATAAAATTAAATCCAGCTGAACAGGGCACCTTTACATAAGACAGGTGTGGGTTTATTTTCATGTTTTTTTTCTAAGATTTTCTTCAGTGAATCAATATTATTAAGATCACATGATGCACAGCATTGCAAGATACCTCGTCTGCAGAACTGCTTTGTCAGTTATGGAAAGCAGAACTCAATGAATCTTGTGCTGGCAAACATTCAAACTTGAATCAGAGCTGCCAAATTGGATTGACCATCGTGCTTCACAGTTCAAGTTCTATCGATAATGTTCCCATAGGATTAGACTGCATCAGCTCCGTGCTGTCTATCAGTTTGAATGTTCCTGAGTGTACCACCAGTAAAGGAACAGTAAAATACTGCACATGCTGCAAATTTCCAACAAAGTCCTTCCTGGAAGTGAGGATTTGCTCCTCTTCTCCTCCCAGATGCTGGCTAATATGACAAAAGTTTCCAACATTTTCTGTCTTCCTTTCATTTCCTAGTCTCCCCTATTCATTCTCGTCAGTGTATGCAAAGGATTCCTTGACTTATTGCAAAGGTGCACACAGAGGGGTGCCCCAGATCCTGAGAGAGCTGTGAGTCAGTGCATTGCCAGGGCTCCTCATTGCTCACTTTGATGTTCTCTTCATTTTCAGTTTCTAGTGGGATGGCACAGTGGTTAGCACTGCTGCCTCACAGTGCCAGGGACCCGGGTTCAATTGCGGCCTTGAGTAACTGTGTGGAATTTGCACTTTCTCCCCGTATCTGCGTGGGCTTCCTTCGGGAATGCTCCGATTTCCTTCCACAGTCCAAAGATGTGCAGGTTAGGTGGATTGGTCATGATACGTTGCCCCTTAGTGTACAGGGACATACAGGTTAGGTGGGGTTATGGAGATAAGGTAGGGGAATAAGCCTAGGTAGCATGGTCTTTCAGAGCTTCAGTGCAGTCTTGATGGGTCAAATGGCTTCCTTCTGCGCTGTAGAGATTCTATAACGCTATGATTCAGTGTCGGAGAAGACTGCATCCATCCTGGGGGACGGTGCACCATCTGTGCTAGGTGAAGCAAGAGTTGGCACCCCATGGACTTGGAAGTTGCTCATTGCCTATGCCTCAGACCATCACTGCTTCTCTGAACTATTATGTCAATGGATCATTTCAGGGTTGCATGGGTGACCTGTGTGGCACCTCCCAGTCAGCCACGCACAAGTGTGAAAGAGAGGTCACAGATGTGCTATTTGTGAGGGACCACATATACACCAATTTGGACTGAGACCAGGTAAGCCAGGACACTAGATTTGTACAACTTACAGTGCAGAAGGAGGCCACCAGGCCCATCATGTCTGCACTGGCCCCTGTAAAGAGCACCCCACCCACGCCCATATATCCACCCTATCCCTGCAACCCAGTAACACACCTAACCTTTTTGGACAATAAAGGGCCATTTAGCATGCATGGCCAGTCCAGGGACCGGGCCTTTTCTCAGCCGTCAAAGTCTTAGCAGTTTTTGATGTGGTAAGAGATTATCAACCATAGCCGGATTGCTTATTAACAATGAGGTTGGGAGGGGGGGGGGGGGGGGGGGGGGGGGGTCTGATGGCGGGATGCGGGGCTGGGAGAGTGGGCAGTCAGGCAAGGGGGCAGAATTTGCATTGTGGGAGGGGGGGGTGGGATCCCCTTGATGCACTGCAAGGTCCACCACCATGCTTGAAAATACCTGCACCAATTGACGCTCATGTGAATCCATGTTGAGAGGGCTGGAGCTTCATGAGGGCCTGGAGAATCTGAATTCCTGTCACACATCAAATGCAAACGGGTGCAAGTGACTTATTTGCATCTTCCGCTGTCACGGGGAATGTCGATCGTTGCCGCTGCCAGGGAAGGACCGGAGCATCAGAATGGGATCGGTGCCCGTTTTTAGCTCATCGCTCGATTCTCCGCCAGATCGCGAACCTTGTTCTCAGAGCAAGCAAATCAGAGACAAGCTGCCACAAGCACGGCCTGAATCACGTGGAACAAAATGATTTTGTGACAGAGGCTGAAACGATGGCGAGTTTTCCCATCAGCACCTATGGGACTCTTCTCGTTTTTCTCAGCGGGACGGACACTTTGAAAGAATTTGGGAAAGATTTGTCCTCAGCCTCTTAAATACGCTAATGGGAGGCCAAATATTGTTGAAAAATGCCTCGAGAGATACTCACTGAAGCCGATGTGGCAACGACCATCGTGGTTGGCAACCGAATTGTGCATGTAGCGAAAAACAGTAGGAGTGTCCCCCCCCTGACTCCACAGTGCTCGAGTAATTGAGCCACTTCCAACCCCCAAGGGTTGCCTTAGGGCCTGGATAAATCCATCTTTCTCTTGTGGTGTGCTGCCTGTGGAGATGTGATAGATGCTGTCTCTGCAGATGTAAGTGAGGCCTGAGGGCCAATTTCTGGACTGCATTGGCACTATCTGTTTGGACAAACTGAGACTGGGCTTGAAAATGTGTCCAGACTAATTTCATGGTTTTGAGAACATCAAAATTGCATGTTCAACAATGAATCTGGAAGCAGGGAATGTGGCGCGACTATTAGCATTATCATCTGGGCAATTAAGCATCTCCTGGGCAGCAACAGAAAAGACTATCAAGAGGGGACGGTCATGTATCTCTCACAGATTTTCCTCAGTTTCAGCCGGAGCAGAATGAGGCCTGTTCAGTAACGGGCATGAATTCCTCCCCAGCAGATATTTCCCTCTTGCTTCGCCATCCCAACTTTTGATGATGTGCCAAAATTATATTTTGTTTGACTGCAATTTCAATGCAACTCAGACAGATATTTAAAACTTTATTTGAGAAACCTTTACCTGAATTTCCTCAGAGGCAAGGGAAATTTGAAAAAAACTACTGATACACAATCACATTCGAAAAGTTCTTAAATTACAGAAGTCCTTCACACTGTAAGGAATTAATTGTACAGAAATGGATCATGTAGCCCAAATGGCTCATGTCAATGCTTTTACTCGCCTTTCTCACCCTCTCACCACTCTTCAACTAACCCTATCAATGTAATCTTCCATTCTTTGCCCACGCCAACCCCCGCATCAGATGTTTAGCTAGCTTCCCTGAAATGAATCTATTTTAGTCACTCCTCGTTGAAGTATAGCAAAGTCCACATTCTAACTGTTCTCTGGGTAAGCAAGTAAAAACTTATTATTAGAGGGCAGCTCAGTGGCGCAGTGGTTAACCTACTGCCGCACGGCACCGAGGTCCCAGATTTGATCCTGGCTCTGCGTCACTATCCGTGTGGCGTTTGCACATTCTCCCCTTGTTTGTGTGGATTTCGCTCCAACGACCCAAAGATGTGCAAGGGAGGTGGATTGGCCATGCTAAATTGCCCCTTAATTGGAAAATCATGAATTGGGCACTCAGGATGAGGAGGAGGCCACTTAACTCCTCGAGCCTGTTCTGCCATTTAATGAGGTATTCACATAACCACTTTTGCCACATATCCCTTAATGCCTTGGTTAACAAAATCTATCAATCTCACTTTAAATTTTAACAATTGATCTCGGGTAAAGACCATAAGACCATAAGACATAGGAGCGGAAGTAAGGCCATTCGGCCCATCGAGTCCACTCCACCATTCAATCATGGTTGATTTCAACTCCATTTACCCGCTCTCTCCCCAAAAGCATTTTCATGCATGCTGTTAAACAGTTGTGATTCTCACACGTGTATAAATCATGTACAAAAGCAACAACACATCTCTCCACATGACCCCCATATTGGCTCAGTTGATCAAAGTCAGAGGGCGAACCTTTCCGGCCGCATTGCGCTTGACACTATGGGAAAATTATGGGAGAGCCCTGAAACAGGATTTGCATAGGGCGCCAAAGACTGAGCGATGAACCCCCGCCCTCCCAGTTGACGTGATCTGGTTCACACCCTCGCTGGGCGTGATCCAGATTATCTTATTAAAATTCACATTTAAATATTCATAACTGGCTTTAAGCCAAATTCATCTGTCTCCTGCAATTCTCCTACTGCCGGCACAACGTGAAGCAGCATGAATCATTAATGGGACAAGATTCTCCCGAATATAATCGAAGTGCTACCACCAGCAGGTTAAAGGGTACATTTGCTCCTGGCATTGACAGCACTGCTGAGCTGCCATTCAAGGGCACCTTGCAACTTTTTTGGAGAGGGGCGGGTTTAGCGCTGACCTTGAGGGGGCGGAGGCTAAACTCGCTGACAGGGTCCTGCTCCTCAGAGTTGGGGGCGTCCTTTTTAAAGAGCCGCCTAATCTAAGAATAAAAGGAAGCTGGCAACACACATGGGGCGGAATTCTCTGTCCTGCCGTACCAGTTTTCTGGTGCGACGCGCCTCTGCCGGCAGCGGGATTCTCCGTCCTGCCAGCTGGCTAATGGGGTTTTCCCATTTCCGTTGGGAAATCCCCAGGCGTGGGTGCGCTGTCGGCGTAACGGAGAATCCCACCAGTGGAGAATCCAGCCTTTCTTAGAAGCACTTGAAATGAAAATGAATGAAAATCGCTTATTGTCACGAGTAGGCTTCAATGAAGTTACTGTGAAAAGCCCCTAGTTGCCACATTCCGGCGCCTGTCCGGGGAGGCTGGTACGGGAATCGAACCGTGCTGCTGGCCTGCTTGGTGTGCTTTAAAAGCCAGATTTAGCCTTGTGAGCTAAACCAGCCCCTTTAGGACAAAGAAACAGCCTCTTTTTAAAAATCTGCGGTGAGAAACAACACCTGCTCAAAAGAGGAAGCACTTCAGATTTAATGGATCATGAAGAGCTATAAAAACAAACAAAGCTAATCCTCCTTTTGAAATAGCCTAAACCTGTCAATTAAGAGGCTTGTAAATAGTAATAGACCAAAGAGCTATAAAAACAAACAAAGCTAAGCCCTCCTTTGAAATCGCCTGAACCTGTTGTAAGGATCCTTCCTCTTGCTTTCCTTTTGTCCCTTTTATTTATCTTTTGCTGATCGCATTTTGATCCATGGATGCTTAATGGACCTATATCTTTAAATTGAGCAAGGGAAATGAGGAATTTAAAAGTTACAAAAGAGAATACTCTGTTAGCTTTGGACAGAAAAACTCATACTTTGTGGCAGCCAAGAGATGGGGTGGGACTCAGCTTGATTGGTTGGTTGGTAGCCAATGAATTAGCCAAAATACCGTATTCTGCTTGGTAGCAGGTGGAGATTGGATCGTGCCTGAGTGAGATGATTTCCAGAGAGCTAAGGAAAACAGTTTTTGAATCCTGGATGCTAAAAGAAAAGGACCTGCTCTCTCTCTCTCTTTCTCTCTCTTGTGTTCTCTCCAGACAAACTGCTGCATTTCTGAAACTGCAGAGACCTAAATGAATCTACAGTGAAAACCATTGCAGGCTGGAAAGCAGAAATCGCAACCTGAAAGCCTGGGTTGAAGAACAGCGTGCAAAAGACGGCCATCTAAAACAAATCCTTTTTAATTTTACTGATTACTATTCTCCACTTTCCTCCTCTGTGTTTGTTTTTTATGTGTGTATGTGTGTGTAGAGGATAGGGGCTATGTTAAAGTGGGGGATTAGGAATTAGTTGATAGTTAGCCAGCTGTATTTGCTGTATATTTCATTACAGTTCTTGTTCTAAATCCAAAGTAACTGTGTTTACATTTACAAACCTGATGACTGTAATTATTGGGCAGCCAAGAGTCAAAGATTTCAGGCGTTCTTTCTAAGAATTATTGGTTAATTCAATTGTGTTGCGACTCCAGGTCAAGTAGATCTGGAATTAACCATGCACTAGTCCAGGGGTCATAACACTGTCAATCAAGAGGCTTGTAAAAGGTAATGGACTGTAAATGTAAACAATACAGTTCAAAGCTTTTAGATTTCTCAGCATGCCCAGGGCTTTTAAAAGTTAGAGGGGAATGAAATTGACTGTGAACAAAGCACTTCAAAGGTTTCCAACTCATCAAGGGAAGACTTTCACCTCTATCTGACAGATCTTTGATATTGATATGCTGAAATTTGGGCAATTTGGGCAGCATGGTAGCATTGTGATAGCACAATTGCTTCACAGCTCCAGGGTCCCAGGTTCGATTCCCGGCTTGGGTCACTGTCTGTGTGGAGTTTGCATATTCTCTCCGTGTGTGCGTGGGTTTCCTCCGGGTGCTCCGGTTTCCTCCCACAGTCCAAAGATGTGCAGTTTAGGTGGATTGGCCATACTAAATTGCCCTTAGTGTCAAAAATTGCCCTTAGTGTTGGGTGGGGTTACTGGGTTATGGGGATAGGGTGGAGGTGTGGACCTTGGGTAGGGTTCTCTTTCCAAGAGCCGGTGTAGACTCAATGGGCCGAATGGCCTCCTTCTGCACTGTAAATTCTATGATCCTATGAAAGAGCCATCAAAGGGTTTCAAGGCTACAGTGAAGGCTTGCACCTGCATCTGACAGATCTTTGAACTGGGACAGATATCAAAGCATTCCAACACATCAGAGAGTTTAACTATAGCTTGACATGCTAAAAGACGGCTTTAGGATTTTCAAACCTACAGAGAGAAGAGCTGACATGCAACATCCATCCCTAACCTGAGGCCCTCCCACCCAGCCCGAGCACACACCCCCAGCCCTCACCTTCTCTGAAGGTCCATACTCTGCACCCTGAAGGTAAGTGTGGAGAGGATGCTCACCCCCTTTCCCCCCTCAGAGTCCACAGCACCTGGTCTCCACCTGTCAGGAGCTGAAGCATACTGGGAGACCAGAATATCCGGTCTCAATCCTCTGGGCGAAAACCTGATTGGTCCAGGCTAGAGCGGCAAAAGACTTCCCGCAAGTTTAATGTCCAGCAAGAATCCCGTATTGACATTCATGCCTGATTCAACAGCCCATCGGGAATCTCGCCTGCAGCTAGTAGCCCCAGAGAATCGCGGCCCCGGTCTCCACAGATGGAGACCTGCTGTGATAACAACATCAGAAGGTTATGAAGCCATTGTATCCCTCGGGTGGTCGTGGTCATGGTGATCAGTGTCCTGGCACTGCCCCTGTTGCCCTGGCAGTGCCATCCTAGCAATGCCAACCTAGCAATGCCAACCTAGCAACGCCAACCTAGCAATGCCAGTTTGGCACTGCTGTGGTACCAAGTTGTCATTTTGAGGATGCCAATTTGGCACTGCCAGGGGGCCAAGTGCAATGTCTAGTGGTGGGGCATGAATAGGTGGAGCCTTTGGCGACCCCATAGCCGAGTGTCGCTCACCTGGGGGGGGAGGGGGCCTGATGTCACTAATTGGGGGGGGGGGGGGTGCTGATGCTGTCGATCTGGGAGGGGGGACCTGATGACTGCAAGAAGGGGAGCCTGATGCCAGTGAGAATATGGTGGAGCCTGATGCCTCCGAGAATCGGGGGGGGGCCCTGATGTCAGCAAGAAGAGGTGGGCCTGATGCCGGCGAAAAGCAGCTGGGCTGGATGCCAGCGAATAAGGGGCGGTGGGTCTGTAGCATCATTCTAAGATCAGGGAACCCTTTGAAAAGGGTGCTGCAATTTCTGACAATCTGGCCATGCCAGCGTCTTTGCCACCCTCGCATCTCATTCATGACGCAAATCACCCCAGGTTTCAAAAAATGACTAAGTGCGGGAAGACCACAATCGGTATCATGCCAGACCAGCCGATGTGATTCACACCGATTTTCGTGCCCGAAATGACACCGAATCGTTTTTGGGGAAAATTCTACCCAGAGTGTTGTTCATTTGATCCCCAGACAAAGTCACGTAATTTTGCCAACGCCTCATACTGAGGGAGTGCTACATGGTCAGAGATATCATCTTTTGGGTCAGATGTTAACCTTGAGGAGTTGTCTGTATTCTCGGGTTAATGTGAAAAAACCCATGGCACAAGGAGAGAGTTAGCCTCAATAATGTAGTCCTTTATTGAATTTACTGATTGTGGGGTCCTGGTGAGCTGTAATTGGCTGCCATGTTTGCCTGCAGGAATGCAATTTTAACCTTTCTTAAACAGGTTGAACTGAGACGGCATGAAATTAGAACAACATCAGTAAATATTCTAGAGGAGCCTAGTTGCCTTGGATTTTGCTATGTTTCATTTTCTTCTATATTTCCTTGCTATGAATACGGTTGTAAACTGGAATCACACTTGGGCACGAGGCAGAACTGGGCAGGGAAAATCCTGCAGAGGGGTCTACTAATTAATTTAAACAGATGGAAAATTAAGCAGGCTCCATTATCAACTTGCCTGGTTTGTCTTTTTCTGCTGCACTCAGGTGATCCAATTGCAGCAGAATGCAACTGAAGCTTAGAATATTGCCGAACAAAAGGAGGCCACTCGGCCCATCATGCCTGCACTGTCTCTTAAAGAGCTGTCCAAATTCCACTATGCAGCAACTGGAGATGACTGAGAAAGCAGAACAAACATTACTTAGACATAAATGAACTTTACAAGGTCAGCTTGAAACAGGCTTTGGAGGGAGCTTGCTTGCCAGCAATTAAAAAATCTATTACGGCCATTATTCCATTAGGACTTGATTCAACAGAAGTGCAGGCTGAGCAAAGGATCAAAGGGCTTGTTGCTCTGCAGGTATCCATGCTCAGCGACCATTTCTCCTTGAGTGGAACACTAATCAGCCTCTTGCAACATGAGCAACAATCTCATGCGAGACTCCAGGAATCAAAATATTAAAAGAAACCCTTAACAACCAGATTAGCTGCATGTTCGATATTGATATAAAGTAGGTTTCTGAATCTCCCCTTTCATTTGAAATACTCCACTGCTGCTCTTCTCCCTGATGGTGTGAGGGCATTATAATGATCTGACTTTAACATGTTCATTTAAAGCTACAATATGTATTCAGACATAGCCTGATGATTTGAAGAGTGTCATGCATAAAGGACAACACTTCAATTCTACAATCGGTAATGCAGCATATTCAAGCAGGGGCTTTTGATAAAAAGCCTGATCTCAAACTGCTGAACTGGGAGTGAATCCCAAATCAATTAGGAATTTAAACTGGCCTGAACTAATTTAAGACAATTCTAAAACGCTCAACCGAAGAACGACTGGAACAGTTTTGATCAACTGCATTGCGACCTAGCAAAAGCCATTTCATTCCAAACAAAAACACAGGTTTTTCATCGACATTCCAGACAACATTCAATTATGCAATTTACACTCAGGATCTTGCTATAACTAGGTATTTGTCCGACTATTCTTAAAGGTGTTAATCAGTTAAAGACTTTGGCTGTTTACTTGTTTACCTGGGAATACTTAGGATCATAAAATCATAGAATCCCTACAGTGCAAAAGGAGGCCATTCAGCCCTTCGAGTCTGCCCTGACCCTTGGAAAGAGCACCCTGCTTGAGCCCACACCTCCAACCTATCCCCATACCCCAGTAACTCTTCCTAACCTTTTGGGCACTAACCTGCACATCTTTGTGAGAGGAAACCGGAGCACCCGGAGGAAACCCACGCAGACATGGGGTGATCTTTCCAAGAGCAAACTCCACACAGACAGTCACCCGAGGCCGCAACTGAACCCGGATCTCTGGAGCTGTGAGGCAGTAGTGCTAACCACTGTGCCGCCAAAGGATAGACAGCACTAAAACATCACTTGACCCGACCAGCACATGCCAGTATTTATGCTCGACATGAGCCCACTTCTATCTTTCCTCATCTCCCACCATTAGCACCTCCCTCATATGCTTGTCTAGATTCCCCTTAAATCCATTTAAACAATTCTTTGAGTAAGGGAGTTTCTACTGAACTCACAATTTGATTTCCTAGTGACTGCCTTGTAGTGACGACCTCAGTTTTCTTCTCCTAAAGTGGAATTGTTTTCTCTATGTCCCACTGATCAAAACCTTTCATCATTCTGCACATCCTTGCTAAAGCTGAGGCTCAAACAGACAGTGAGGTCAATCTTCAGCGTGAGTGCAAACCAGGCAGTGATGAATCGACCAGCCACTTTCACACCCTGCCCGATTTTGATTTCCCAACAAAGTCATGCAACAGAAAAATCAGACTGCGTGCAAGCTGAGCTGCTGTTTTGTTATTGCTCGTTCTGCACGGCTGCCATTGTGTCCTCACCATATTCCAGTATCTTCTTCCATCTTGTGCCTTTAGCACATTAGGTTGTTGCTACTGCAGCCAGAACGGCCAGAGAACTGGGGCGGGTTCTCCGATTCCCCTGCCGCATGTTTCTACACGGTGCACCATTCATTGGCGGCGGGATTCTCTATTCCCGCCGCTTTTCAGTGGGATTTACCATTGAAGCCACCCCACTCCGCAGGGAAACCCACGGCAGGGGATGCGCTGCCGGCGGGAAAAGAGAATCCCAACGACCGGAGAATTCCGGCCCTGATTTCAAGTCCCTTGGGAATAGATGCAATGGACAGCTTTGGCCTGCATGGGCACCTGTAAATGCAGGGGTAGGCAAAGATGGAGCCCTGGCCCTTCCTATAAAATGCTACAAAATGGATGTCGGTGACATTACGAGGATCTAAAAACATTGAGACATTCGATGCTCTCTGTATTCTCTGAACAGAATGTTTTTTAAATGTAGATAAAAATGGTGAAAAACCCTTGTTAGCCAATTTCATTTATTGTCCTCAATCTGCTATAATCCAGTATTGGAGTGAAATAGCTCTATCCCCATCTACAGATAAGATCTATACGTTACATTCAGTGTTGCAGATTCCAATTACTGCAGCACAATAATGAAATGCGAGCATTAAACAAGAGCCCTAAGTGCTCGGTATCAGTTAACGTGGCCTAAAATTAGTTTTTCCTTCGTCTTTGGCTTATGAATAAAATATTGTTCCTATTAGTTTGCATGAAGCCATTATGCATGTGAGGATTTGAACTGTGAGCCAATTAGCACTTCAGCTTGTTTCTAAAGGAATACGGGATAAAGTGCTGGAAGCTCCAGTTCCCTCCAGTCTGGTTTATTTTCGCAAGATGCCAGCCCATAAAAAGGATGGTCGCTTAATATGTGGCGCTTGCTCAACCAGCAATGACCAGTTTCAGTAAGGTGCAAATAAATGGCTTATGGACTACGTTGCTGATCTGCCTTGTACAGTGGACATAAATCCACTTCTTGCAAGTCTCATTTTAGTGAGGGGTATTTGCTAAACGGAATCAATACACTGGCACAATCCAACAATGTGTTCCCATGTGTGTCATTGCTACAGCAAGTTGCTAAGATTTAAATGACCTGTGAGGGGCTTATAGTGCTGTCTTGAAATGTGTTACTGTTATTCGTTTGTATGAGAGACGAAGAATCCCTTTTTTTATCAGCCTCTATAGATGCAAATCAAATATCCAGCCGAGGTATCTTGTTTACTTCTATCTGCAATGCCATTCAGTTGAAAGTGCCTTAATGCATTTGATGACAGCAGCATGGAAAGCAGACAGCCTTTGAGTGGTAGGTTTATCTGTGTTTACACAGAAATGCTTTTCTCGTTGAACGCCGCTGTTTTCAGGACAGTTCCAGAAATATGCAATGCATTAGAGCTCAGCCTTCTCAGGGTGAATATATAAGTTCCCAAGACATTAATTGAAGAGCAGGGGAATTGGTTAGCACTGTTACTTCACAGCGCCAAGGATCTAGGTTCGATTCCCGGCTTGGGTCGCTGTCTGTGCGGAGTCTGCACGTTCTCCCTGTGTCTGCGTGGGGTTTCCACCGGTTGCTCCGGTTTCCTCCCACAAGTCCCGAAAGATGTGCTTGTTAGGTGAATTGGACATTCTGAATTCTCCCTCAATGTACCTGAACAGGCGCTGGAATGTGGTGACAAGGGGATTTTCACAATAGCTTCATTGCAGTGTTAATGTAAGCCTACTTGTGGCACAATTTTTTTTTTGTTAATATAAATCTAGAGTACCCAATTCATTTTTACCAATTAAGGGGCAATTTTAGCGTGGTCAATCCACCTACCCTGCACATCTTTGGGTTGTGGGGGCGAAACCCACCCAAACATGGGGAGATTGTGCAAACTCCACAAGGGCAGTGACCCAGAGCTGGGATCGAACCTGGGACCTCAGTGATGTGATGCAGCAGTGCTAACCACTGCGCCACCATGCTGCCCTCACTTGTGACACTAATAAAGATTATTATTATTATTCTCCTGGTGTTTTGGGTCAACAACTATCACTCAGACCAAACAACTGGAATAATCTGCTCATTAATCTAATTGCTCATTGGGACCTTCAGATGACCAACAGATCTGCTTGAGAAAACTCTAAGCTGTTATTGCCCCAGTAAGAGGTGGCAGGACAAATGGCCCTCCTTTCGCTTGAGGGATGACTTGTCTCAAATCTTGCATTTTCGGGCATTTTGTGCTGCAGCACCTCATCCAGAAAATAAACCTTCCCCAAAAAGAAAATGTACTACCTTGTCATTGGGCAAATGGCAAACATGGGACATGGAGCCCTCACTGACATACAGTATGATGCGGAGATGCCGGCGTTGGACTGGGGTGAGCACAATAGGAAGTCTTACAACACCAGGTTAAAGTCCAACATGTTTGTTTCAAACATTAGCTTTCGGATCACTGCTCCTTCCTCAGGTGAATGAAGAGGTATGTTCCAGAAACATATATATAGACAAATTCAAAGATGCCAGACAATACGTAGAATGCGAGCATTTGCAGGTAATTAAACCTTTACAGATCCAAGGATAGGGGTAACCCCAGGTTAAAGAGGTGTGAATTGTCACTAGCCAGGACAGTTGGTAGGATTTCGCAAGCCCAAGCCAGATGGTGGGGGGTGAATGTAATGCGACATGAATCCCAGGTCCCGGTTGAGGCCGCACTCATGTGCAGAACTTGGCTATAAGTTTCTGGTCGGCGATTCTGCGTTGTCGCGCATCCTGAAGGCCGCCTTGGGGAACGCTTACCCGGAGATCAGAGGCCAAATGCCCTTGACTACTGAAGTGTTCCCCGACTGGAAGGGAACATTCGTGCCTGGTGATTGTCGCGCGATGTCCGTTCATTCGTTGTCGCAGCGTCTGCATGGTCTCGCCAATGTACCACGCTTCGGGACATCCTTTCCTGCAGCGTATGAGGTAGACAACGTTGGCCGAGTCGCACGAGTATGTACCGTGTACCTGGTGGATGGTGTTCTCGCGTGTAATGGTGGTATCCATGTCGATGATTTGGCACGTGTTGCAGAGATTGCCATGGCAGGGTTGTGTGGTGCTGTGGTCGCTGTTCTGAAGGCTGGGTAGTTTGCTGCAAACAATGGTTTGTTTGAGGTTGCGCAGTTGTTTGAAGGCAAGTAGTGGGGGTGTGGGGATGACCTTAGCAAGATGTTCATCTTCATCGACGTGTTGAAGACTGCGAAGAAGATGTCGCAGTTTCTCAGCTCTGGGAAAATACTGGACGACGAAGGGTACTCTGTCGGTTGTGTCCCATGTTTGTCTTCTGAGGAGGTCGGTGCAGTTTTTTACTGTGGCGCGTTGGAACTGTCGATCGATCAGTCGGGCGCCATATCCCGTTCATACAAGGGCATCCTTCAGCATCTGTAGATGTCTGTTACACTCCTCGTCTGAGCAGATCCTGTGTGTACGAAGGGCTTGTCCATAGGGGATGGCTTCTTTAATGTGTTCAGGGTGGAAGCTGGAGAAGTGGAGCATCGTGAGGTTATCCGTGGGCTTGCAGTAAAGCGAAGTGCTGAGGTGACCGTTCTTGATGGAGGCGAGTGTGTCCAAGAATGCAACTGATTTTGGAGAGTAGTCCATGGTGAGTCTGATGGTGGGATGGAACTTATTGATGTCATCGTGTAGTCGTTTCAGTGATTCTTCGCCGTGGGTCCAAAGGAAAAAAATGTCATCGATGAATCTGGTGTATAATGTTGGTTGAAGGTCCTGTGCGGTGAGGAGGTCTTGTTCAAACTTGTGCATGAAGATGTTGACGTATTGAGGTGTGAATTTGGACCCCATGGCTGTTCAGTGCGTCTGGATGAAGAACCTGTTGTGAAAGGTGAAGACGTTTTGATCCAGAATGAAGTGGGTGAGTTGCAGAATTGCGTCTGGAGGTTGGCAGTTGTTGGTGTTGAGCACTGAGGTTGTTGCAGCAATGCCGTTGTCATGGGGGATGCCTCCACACTCTCAAGACCAACCGCAACATCGTCATCAAACCAGCAAACAAAGGAGGGGCCACCGTCATACTGAACAGAAAGGACTATTGCAAAGAAGTATACCGACAACTCAACAACCAGGAACACTACAGACAGTTACCCGCAGAGCCGACCAAGGAATACACCCGCCAACTCAACAGACTGATCAAGACCTTGGATCCAGACCTTCAGAGCACCCTACGTGCTCTCATCCCACGTACTCCCCGCATTGGAGATCTCTACTGCCTCCCGAAAATACACAAGGCCAACACACCAGGCCGTCCTATCGTTTCAGGCAATGGGACCCTGTGTGAGAACCTCTCTGGCTACATCGAGGGCATCTTGAAACCCATCGTACAAGGTATGCCCAGCTTCTGTCGCGACACGACGGGCTTCCTACAGAAACTCAGCACCCATGGACCAGTTGAACCAGGAACATTCCTCGTCACAATGGACGTCTCGGCACTCTACACCAGCATCCCCCATGATGACAGCATTGCTGCAACAGCCTCAGTCCTCAACACCGACAACTGCCAATCTCCAGACGCAATTCTGCAATTCATCCACTTCATTCTGGATCACAACGTCTTCACCTTCGACAACAATTTCTTCATCCAGATGCACGGAACAGCCATGGGGTCCAAATTTGCACCTGAATACGCCAACATCTTCATGCATAAGTTTGAACAAAACCTTCTCACCACACAGAACCTTCAACCGACATACACTAGATACATCGATGACCTTTTTTTCCTTTGGACCCACGGCGAAGAATCACCGAAACGACTACACGATGGCATCAATAAGTTCCATCCCATCATCAGACTCACCATGGACTACTCTCCAAAATCAGTTGCATTCTTGGACATACTCATCTCCATCAATGACGGTCACCTCAGCACTTTGCTTTACTGCAAGCCCACGGATAACGTCACGATGCTCCACTTCTCCAGCTTCCACCCTAAACACATTAAAGAAGCCATCCCCTGTGGACAGGACCTCCCTATACACAGGATCTGCTCAGACGAGGAGGAGCGTAACAGACATCTACAGATGCTGAAGGATGCCCTCGTATGAATGGGATATGGCGGTTGACTCATCGGTCGACAGTTCCAACGCGCCACAGCAAAAACCAGCACTGACCTCCTCATAAGACAAACACCGACAGAGTACCCTTCATCATCCAGTACTTTCCCGGAGTGGAGAAACTGCGACATCTTGCTAAGGTCATACCCACACCCCCACTACTTGCCTTCAAACAACCGCGCAACCTCAAACAAACCATTGTTTGCAGCAAACTACCCAGCCTTCATAACAGCGACCACGACACCACACGACCCTGCCATGGAAATCTCTGCAACACGTGCCAGATCATCGACATGGATACCACCATTACACGTGCAAACACCACCCACCAGGTACACGGTACATACTCGTGTGACTCGGCCAACGTTGTCTACCTCATACGTTGCAGGAAAGGATGTCCCGAAGTGTGGTACATTGGCGAGACCATGCAGACGCTGCGACAACGAATGAACGGACATCGCGCGACAATCATCAGGCAGGAATGTTCCCTTCCAGTCGGGGAACACTTCAGTAGTCAAGGGAATTCAGCCTCTGATCTCCGGGTAAGTGTTCTCCAAACCGGCCTTCAGGACGCACGACAACGCAGAATCGCCGACCAGAAACTTATAGCCAAGTTCCGCACACGAGTGCGGCCTCAACCGGGACCTGGGATTCATGTCGCATTAAATTCATCCCCCACCATCTGGCCTGGGCTTGCAAAATACTACCAACTGTCCTGGCTTGAGACAATTCACACCTCTTTAACCTGGGGTTACCCCTATATTTGGATCTGTAAAGTTTAATCACCGGCAAATGCTCGCATTCTAAGCATTGTCTGGCATCTTTGAATTTGTCTATATATATGTTTCTGGAACATACCTCTTCATTCACCTGAGGAAGGAGCAGCGCTCCGAAAGCTAGTGTTTGAAACAAACATGTTGGATTTTAACCTGGTGTTGTAAGACTTCTTACTGACGTACAGCAGATGTCAGGAACTTCGCTAATGGCCCTGGTAACTCAGCTCATCCTAAGGGGTGCTTGAATAATCTATTAATGATTCTAATTTTTAAATGGAACTCTTTTTTCACATTTATGTTAGGCAAGTAAAATTTAATTTCCTTTGCAAACAGACATAAAGTACCCCTCATCTGCTTGATGATTAAACATCTATAAAGAAATACTCAATTATCCTCTCATTTGGCTTAAAGGATAATTGACCTCTATTATTTTATTTAAGTAATAAATTCATTACCTTAGGCATCATCGCAGTCTTACCCTGTAGCAGAAACCAGACCATCAGAGAAGAGAGAACGAGGTTAAAGGTTATGTATACCAATGCATTAAAGCGCATTTAATGGGGCAATCAGTAGATGGAAAGCCTCTTGAAGCTGCAGTCTCTCCAACTTAATTTTAAACGTGTTTGGCCAACATAAAGCAAAGATGTTGCCCTTTTGGAAAGCTGCATTCAAGATGTTAAAGTGGGGCTGCTGTTGAGGCACCCCTCCCTTCATCCCACTCTTCGCAACCAATTTATTTTCGGGTTTCTCCTGCTCCAGAATTTTAATTCTGTCCATTAAACTGAGGCTCCACCTGCTCTCTTAGGTGGACATAACAGATCCCATGGCACTAATTTGAAGCGGGGCAGGGAATTTCTCCCCACTGTCTCTGACTAACATTTATTTCAGATTATTATGATCAAAATGCTGTTTGTGGAATCTTTCTGTGCACGATTCCCTGCTGCGTTTCTTACATTAGTGCAGTCACTATATCCCCAAGTACTTCACTGGTTGTCTGAAGCCTGTTTGTGACGTTCTGGCATCGTGGATGGCTCTGAGCTTACACGGCATCTCCTGCCAACCATAAAGCATTGCCATCTTGTGGGAAGTTTGCCCTCGAGTACAAAACTGGGCAAATTCCCCCGGCACCCTTTCCATCCAGCAACACTTCCAGTCCATTTTCTATCGAGCAGAGGGGTGTGGAAGCAGTTCATTGCTAATTGCCTTCATGCTCAATCTTGCATTGTGCTTCGTTAGCTTTGGGCTCACATTTCATTTGCCCTGCCCTTCCCCCAACAACCTTCACAATAAATACAGACTGTGTAAAAACATTTTTTTTATCAGTTTAAAGGCTAGATAAAGCATTTTATCCCTTAACCAATATCCAGCCAATTGCTTTTAAGTGGTCAAATTCATTTAAATCTTTCTAACAACTCTTGATATATGGGCAGGTAAGTAACCTATCTCCCTGAGTGAGATCAGATGAACGAATTGCCTCCAGCATGGAACACCTTAGCACACGGTCTCCCTGCTGAGCTTGAGTCGTCATTGACACTGCGGTCCTGCAGTTCCTCGACGAACATACGCTGACGTTATTCCCATGGCCTGATGCAGTGTCGCTTTACCACCTCCTCCTGGGCCTGGTAGATGGCCAGCAGTTGAGCCTCACTATCTGGCCCCTGCTAATAAAGGTGAAAGGGAGTCAGATGAGTAACATAAAGACAATGTTTATTTATAATGCATATATGTACAAAGGGGCCCGATCAGACATCACCAGGTCCTTTATCTCTGTCAGTCGGTTCTTATTTGGCCGACCTTATGTATACATGGTAATAACCCCGGAGTCAGCGGGGGAGCTCATACTCCTTGTGCCACACGGGGAAAACAATGAAGCCAACCCCTTGTGCTCCGTGCAGGTGATTGCACCCCTCCCCCACAAAGTCCGAAGACCCCCCTGAGTGAACAATGAGGACGATAAAGACGAGGGGTGGATGAAAAATGAAGAAGAAGATGAATTTAAAAACATCGATAATGAGGAAGACTCAGAAGAGACTGGCGGGGCCCCATTGGGGGTCGGGTGGCGCAGATGCTTTGGTCTTGTTGCACTGTTGATTGGTGCTGGGACCAGATTAGCCAGAGTATGACGAGCCGGAGAACGACGCTTGTGACTGGACTGCCGAGGCAGAGAACCACCCGAAGGTGGATAAATGATGATGTCTGAGTCAGAGACCCCAGAGGCGTGTGTCTCCATATCTGCATCAGACAACCAGACATCAGACATTTTGGTATCACAAGACGAAAACCACGTGATCGGTTGTGCAGAAGGAGGAGCAACCGGCAGGGCCGGGCAGGAGTGCTCCCGAGGAGCTGACCTAGACGCAGGACGGAGTGGGGCAGATTTCCTCCGAGGTAATCAGCTGACTTCGAACGAGGAGTTGGTACGAAACGGAACCGGTTTGGCGAAGGTGACCCCAGGAAACCAACGTGGCCCCTCAGCAAAATTCCAAACACTGTGTGAAATGCCGTGGAAGACTACCTACTTGGGCAATGTAGGTACTTAAGATGCTGGGCCGGTGAACCCCCGCAATCGGGCCACACCGTCACGCGATTCTCCTCAGAGCGGTGCCATTGGCGTCGGCGTGGTTGGCGCGCCGCCGGGTCGCAGGCCGCTCTACGTGGCCAGTCCGCCGATTCTCCGGCCCGGATGGGCCGAGTAGCCGTGAAAACAAAGCTGAGGACCACCGGTGCCATGCACACCTGCTCGCAGCTGGTGGGAACTCTGCGTGCAAGGGTCGGGTGGCAGCCTGTGGTGGGCGAGGTGGGCTCAGACCCCGGGGGAGGGGCCTCCGATGCAGCCTGGCCCACGATTGGGGCCCACCGATCAGTGGGCCAGGCTCTCTCTCCCCTGGCCTCTTTTCCAACACACCGGCCCGTGTACTACTGCGCCATGTTGTGTCAGGGTCGGCACGTTGAAGGAGGCTACCGCGCATGCGCGCGTTGGCGAAGGTGCCACTGCGCATGCGCGGATTCCACAGTGCACACCGCTCCAGTGCTGTGCTGGCCTCCTGTATGGACCAGAATTACTCCTGGCAGCGGCCCGTTCATGCAGTCGTAAAACGCACCGGCGTTCACAACTGCATGGACACTCTGCCGCAGGATGGGAGAATCCCGCCCTGTCTGAGACACACCTTTGCGTTTATGTTGAATAGCAGCAAACCAACCCAAATGCAAAGTCAGCAACCCATCAATATTTCTGCCGGGGCCGCCCCTGTAACAGCATGAGGAATCATCCTATACGAGAAGAGGAAGCATGCCAGCCTTGTATCCATTGAACCTGTGGTTTGTTTCTTCAGGCCCCACTTCACTGACTGTATGGCACATTCGCCAATTCATTTGATGCTGGATGATAAGATGCAGTGCAAACATTGCGGATGTCATTCATCTTTATGAAAGCAGCAAACTCCTCGCTAGTAAATGAGGCCCCGTTGTCCGTAACAAACACCTCTGGTAATCCATGGTGGGAAACAAATGCATGTAGCCACTCATCGGTTGGGCGAGAGGTAATGGATATCATTTTGGGATTTCGAGCCACATCGAGTGACTGTGGTGAATTACATAACTCGTTAATTCAAACTGTATTGCCTTACGTGCATTGTGTCCTTGTGGGCTCTGTATACGAGCCGTTGCGCGGCTCTGCCCATAGGGGGAGATGAGGAGTTCGTACTGGGCTCCACCCTTGGCTCCGCCCAGGGCTCCTTCCATGGCTCCTCCCACTAACCGGAAGTACAAAGCTCTGCAGTCGTGAGCCTGCTCTCAGTTCATCTCGTCACAGGCAGGCTCAGTTGTAAGACTATTAAAACCACTGTTCACTTCCAATCACGTGTCTTGTGAATTGATGGTCTCATCAATTTAATAGTTTTAGGAAACTTGAAGAAAACTACTATGGAATCAGCCCTCAAACCTGACTGACTAGAACTCGACCCGCAGGCTGCAGAGGCGAAAGAAATCTTTCTACACTGGCTCAGATGTTTCAAGGCCTACCTGGCTGAATCAAGCACTTCAGAAACTACAGAGGAGCAGAAACTCAGCCTACTGCATGCAAGGGAGAGCCACCTATCTCTACTCAACTTAACAGTACTACCTCTTATACGGAGGCCCTGGCCATGCTCGATCGTATTTACGTGAGGCCCATCAACGAGGCCTATGCGTGCCACATTTTTACAATCCTCCGCCAGTGCCCCGCGGAGTCGCTGGAAGAATTCCTGCGTGATTTAAAAGCCTTAGCTCAGGACTGCAATTTTCAGGCTGTAACAGCCGCCCAACATATGGAGCTCACTGTCCGGGATGTATACGTGGCAGGGCTCAGGTCCAACTATATGCGCCAATGGTTGCTTGAGAAAGGGGCCCAGAACTTGGAGGACACTGTAGAGTTAGCTACAACCATGGAGGTCTTGTTCCGCAGCCTCACCTCGTTCCCCACGGACCAAGCGACCCGATCATGGGACTTCCCCAGGACTGCGCCGCGCGGCCACCCACCCACTACGCAGCTCCAACGTGCCATTTTTGTGGGCAGCCCCAACACCCATGGCAGCACTGCCCGGCCCGCAACGCAACCTGCAAAGGACACGATGCCCGGGTCTGCCCAGCGAAGAAAACTCCTACTCCAAACTCTCCCACAGCCCAGAGCACACGCTTCCCAAGCTCACAGGCCCGCAGGCCCCATAATGCTGCAGCCTGTATGCCGACTCCGCCCCCACCCGACACGTGCGACTCATGGGGGCCGCCATCTTGCCAATCCTCCTCCACGCGGCGGGCCACTTGTGACTCATGGGGGCCGCCATCTTGGATGCCATCTTCCTCGCCGCCCGCCACGTGCGATCCACGGGGCGGCCATCTTGGGCTCCATCCTCTCCAGTCTCTGAACCTCATCTCGACAACTACGATCTCAGCGACAGTCATCACGGGGTCACTCCAGCACAGCTGATCGAGCCGCCGACTACCCACAACTCAGCGCGGTCACGTTGGACCAGTCGCGTCCGAAACACCTCCACAACTCTATGATGACTGTTAAAATCAACGGGTACAGTACACCGTGCCCCTTCGACTCCGGGAGCACCGAGAGCTTCGTACACCCTGAACTGGTAAGACGCTGTTCGCTCCATATCTTCCCTGCACGGCAAACTATCTCCCTCGCTTCGGGCTCACACTCTGTTCACCTCCAAGGGCGCACCATCAGGACCCTAATGATTCAGGGCGTCAGCTACTCGAACTTTCAGCTGTACGTACTCCCCGAACACTGCGCCCCACTCTTACTGGGACTCGACTTCCAGTGTAACCTCAAAAGCCTCACACTCAGCTTCGGCGGACCCCTACCTCCACTCACTATCTGCAGTCTAGCGACGCTAAAAATCAGCCCCCCTCCACTCTTTGCTAACCTCACTCCGGACTACAAACCCGTAGCCACTCGCAGCAGGCGGTATAGCCTGCCGGACAGGGTGTTTATCAGAACTGAGGTCCAGAGGCTCCCACGTGAGGGGGTCATAGAGGCCAGTAACAGCCCCTGGAGAGCTCTGGTGGTGGTCGTCAAGACTGCGGAAAAATTCTGAATGGTAGTGGACTATAGCCAAACCATAAATCGGTTCACGCTCCTCGATGAGTACCTCCTTCCCAGGATTGCAGACATGGTGAATCAGATCGCCCAGTACCGCATCTGAAGTCTGCATACCACCAGCTCCCAATCCGCCCGGAGGACCGCCACTACATGGCATTCGAGGCAGATGACCGCCTCTTCCATTTCCTCCGGGTTCCCTTTGGCGTCACGAGTGGGGTCTCGGTGTTCCAATGAGCAATGGACCGAATGGTGGGCCAGTACGGGCTGCGGGCCATGTTTCCGTACTTGGATAACGTCACCATCTGCGGCCATGATCAGCAGGACCACGACGCTAACCTCCATCGATTTCTCCAAACTGCCCAGAAACTTTACCTCACGTATAACACGGAGAAATGCGTTTTCTGCACGACCAGGCTAGCCATCCTCGGCTATGTAGTGGAAAACGGAGTCCTGGGCCCCGACCCGGACAGTATGCACCCCCTCTTACAACTCCCTCTCCCTCATTGTCCCAGGGCCCTCAAGAGGTGCCTGGGATTCTTCTCGTATTATGCCCAGTGGGTCCCTCAGTATGCGGACAATGCCCACCCAATATTTAAGGCCACACTCTTTCCTCTGTCAGCTGAGGCCCGCCAGGCCTTCACCTGCATCAAGGAGGACATCGCCAAAGCGGCCATGCCGGCGGTGGGTGAATCCGTCCCCTTCCAGGTGGAGAACGACGCCTCAGAGGTTGCCCTTGCAGCCACTTTGAATCAGGCAGGGAGACCAGTCGCCTTTTTCTCCCGAACCCTCTCCGCTTCGGAACTTCGACACTCCTCAGTCGAAAAGGAAGCGCAAGCCATCGTGGAAGCTATCCGACACTGGAGGCACTACCTCGCAGGTAGGAGGTTCACCCTCATCACCGACCAAAGATCGGTTGCCTTCATGTTTGACAACTCACAAAGGGGCAAAATTATCCTGCGGTGGAGGATTGAACTCTCCACCTACAAGTACGATATTATGTATCGGCCGGGGAAGCTCAACGAGCCAACAGATGCCCTGTCCCGCGGCACGTGTGCCAGCGCACAAGACGACCGCCTGAAAGCTATCCACAATGACCTCTGCTACCCAGGGGTCACCCGGCTCACCCACTACATCATAGCCCGAAATCTGCCTTTCTCCACCGAGGAGGTAAAAGCCATCTGCAGGGATTGTCCGATCTGTGCGGAGTGCAAACCGCATTTCTATAGACCAGACAAGGCCCACCTGGTAAAGGCATCCCGGCCCTTTGAACACCTGAGCATCGATTTCAAAGGGCCACTCCCCTCGACCAATCGAAATGTAATCGACGAGTTCTCCCGCTTGCCGTTTGCCATCCCATGCGCCGATATGACCTCCCACACAGTCATCAGAGCTCTGCACAGTATCTTCACCCTGTTCGGGTTCCCCAGCTACATGCACAGCGACCGGGGTTCGTCGTTTATGAGCGACGAGCTGCGTCAGTACCTGCTCGACAAGGGCATCGCCTCGAGCAGGACTACCAGCTACAACCCCAGGGGGAACGGGCAGGTGGAGAGGGAGAACGCGATGGTCTGGAAGACCGTCCTACTGACTCTCCGGTCCAGGAATCTCCTGACCTCCCATTGGCAGGAGGTCCTCCCCGACGCGCTCCATGCTATTAGGTCCTTCCTATGCACCACCACCAACCAGACCCCTCACGAACGGCTATTTGTTTTTTCTAGGGGCACTACCCTGGGGGTTTCGCTCCCAGCATAGTTGAAGACACCAGGCCCGGTTCTCCTCCGGAAGCACGTCCGGGCACACAAAACTGACCCACTCGTAGAAAGAGTGCTCCTACTCCACTCGAACTCCCAATACGCTTTCATCGAATACCCTGACGGCCGTCAGGACACTGTTTCCCTCCGGGACCTGGTGCCTGCAGGATCCAACTCCACCACCACTACTGCCGAGGCACCCTTCACACTGCACCCCACCCAACCCTCCGCGCCCTGCGCCCCCGCACCTACAGGTTCACTGCCCGTGCTCCGCGCCCCCGCGCCTATAGGTTTCCTGCGCTCCCCGTCGCCCGTCGCACCAGTCGGGTACGAAGCTCGGACCGAATTACCCCCAGAGTCCACTATCGTACCCTCGCCGACCGCCCCCACCCAGCCACCCGAAGAGGCTGCAACCACGGTGCTCCGCCGATCCCAAAGGACGACTCGGCCGCCGGACCGGCTCAATTTGTAGACCCGTCACCCCCGCCGGACTTGATTTTTTAACAGGGGGTGAATGTGGTGAATTACATAACTCGTTAATTCACACTGTATTGCCTCACGTGTATTGTGTACTTGTGGGGTCTGTATACGAACCGTTGCGCGGCTCTGCCCATAGGGGGAGATGAGGAATTTGTACTGGGCTCCACCCTTGGCTCCGCCCATGGCTCCACCCATGGCTCCTCCCACTAACCGGAAGTACAAAGCTCTGCAGTCGTGAGACTGCTCTCAGTTCATCTCGTCGCAGGCAGGCTCAGTTGTAAGACTAGTAAAACCACTGTTCACTTCCAATCACGTGTCTTGTGAATTGATGGTCTCATCAGTGCCCATCCACCCAAAATGAGGAACATGCAGCCCAAGAATGGGCCAGCGACAATTTGCGTGAACGCAGGCCCATGGACGTCGGGGCCACTCCCACGGGTGCAAAGATGCTGCTGCCAGAAGCTTCTGATGGGCCTGACTCAGGGAAATGCTGGGCCATCAACTCAATCGATGCCAGGCCAGCAGACAAAACCCCATGCCAGCTGTTTCATTTTGGAAATGTCGGTTGAGAGGCACGAAGGTCTTTCAAAACTAAGGGTTAACCTGTCGCAGGTACGACATATTTTGTGCCCCACAGGAGGCCACAATCTTCGATAGTCAGCTCCGACATTTAGATCGAAAAAAACTTCAACTCCACTGGAAGGTGTTGTCGTGGTACACCAGATTTTAAAAATGTCGCACCTTAGCTAATGTCGGATTATACTGGGTGTGATCTTCCCAAAAGGGACGAAAGTCCCCGAGCGAGCGAGCGAGCACATGACTATTCAACGCAACTGGTGTTGAATAAGTGGCCTAAATGCAGAACGTGCAGCCGAGGTCGCACTGCCTCGCTCTATTGGGCGACACGGCACCACAGTGGTTAGTACTGTTGCTTCACAGCACTAGAGACCTAGGTTAGATTCTTTTTTGGGTCACTGTTTGTGTGGAGTCTGCACATTCTCCTCTTGTCTGCCGGGCTTTCCTCCGGGTGCTCGGTTTCCTCCTACAAGTCCTGAAAGACGTACTTGTTAGATTGTGGCCGTCCTCAATTTCATGGACACCTTGCCAGTGGTGGCTACTTGCATCTGCCACTGAAAACAGTGGGCACGATCCTACGCCCGCGTTGCACTGGAAAAGGAGCTCGCGCACGCGGCACAGATGGATCTTCAAAGCTGGGAGACCCGCTCCCAGGATCTGCCTGACTCGTAACGCCTCGCGAGTTTCAACTCAATTTCGCGAGTCATTGCGAGGGGAATCCTGCCCTCAATGGGCGGCTTCACTTTTTGTCAAACCTGCATATAATAATCTTTATTAGTGCCACATATAGGCTTACATTAACACTGTAATGAAGTTACTGTGAAAAGCCCCTAGTTGCCACATTCTGGTGCCTGTTCGGGTACACTGAGGGAGAATTTAGAATGTCTAATTCACCTAACAGCACGTCTTTCGGGATGTGTGAGAGGAAACTGGAGCACCCGGAGGAAAGCCATGTAAACACAGGGAGAACGTGCAGACAGTGACCCAAGCCGGGAATCGAACGCGGGTCCCTGGCGCTGTGAAGCAACAGCGCTAACTGATTTCCCTGTTCTTCAATTAATGTCTTGGGATCTTATATATTCACCCTGAGAAGGCTGAGCTCTAATGCACTGCATATTTCTGAAACTGCCGTTCAACGAGAAAAGCATTTCTGTGTAAACACAGATGCAGCTACCATGCTAACCAATGTGCTACCGTGCCGCCCATATACATGTGGTAATAATAGTTAGTGCGGAAGATCATACTCCTCGAGCAAAGGGAAAACAATCAAGCCAGACTCCTGTGCCCCGTGCAGGGTATTACTGGCTCCTCTTCTGCAGGGTCTTGCCATGGCTGCAGTGTGATGTGGAGCCTGGGTATAACACACAGCTCGTCACAGGGAGCTGGTCATGTTTCCTGGCCAGGGTATTTGATGGATGGGATCGGGGGCATGGTGGACAGGTAGGGATTGGAGACAACTCGTGTTCATCATGGGAAGGCTAGCCTGAAAGGTTTCAATGGTTTGCTTATTTCCTTACTCCCACTCAATGGCCATGGCGTCGGTGCCCCACTTGTAAATACTTGCACCAAATCACGCTGGCTTGATTTCTGGCTGAGAGAGGAGGCTGTGCAGAATCGGGCTTCCACACCGTTAATTTGATTTAAATACATGCAAATTACAGTTTTGCATGGTGCCGTCGGTGGGGGACTGGAGAATCGCAATGATTTTGGGTCCAGAGCCCACCTTGTTTATTGAGCGACACTCCATTCTGGGCCCAATCGGCTTTCCTGATACTGACAATGGGCAATGGATAATCCAGGCCCAGTGATTGGAATCCATCAGGCAAACTGTGAGCAAAAGAAAGACTATAAAGAAAGGAACACAGAAGGAAAACCCAAAAGGGAAAGATGCATGAAAAACAGCTCCAATCAGGATGTTTCTAGTAATGATATTTTTGTTATACCACCCCCTTATTCAAAAATAATAATTCCAGATTTTACTTTGGAAAAGTCTTGTTGAAACCTTTATATAAATCTATATAAACCAAGTGCATTCTTGGTTCTTTTTGTCTACTTTCCTGAGTGTGAGATCAATAATTAGCACATACTAAAGTCTTTGTTAATCACTTGCAGTTTGCGAAGTCTAATTAAAAAATATTCTTCTGTTGAGGCTTTTAGTGTCAACGTGGCAATCTGTATGAGATCATCTGGTGATAATGGGCTGCTAATTATATGGTCAAAACAGTTAAAGGCTGGCATTCTGCTCCCCAAACTGGTTTTAGCCTGATATCTCTGGAGGACTGTTCAAAGTTCACCCAGTAGATCCAGCAGATCCAGGTTACACTGCCTGAGCTCAGTGACATTGAAGCTCTGCATCTATATACTTGGATTCATGTGCAGGTTGCATCAACCCAGTTTTTGTGATGGTGCAAGTTAGAGTGTCAAATGATTAAAATGGACCAGCTGCACACATTTTGTTACGGGTTGGAGATCGAGGGCAGAATTGGATTGGATTTGTTTATTGTCATGTGTACCGAGGTACAGTGAAAAGTATTTTTCTGCGAGCAGCTCAACAGATCATTAAGTACATGGGAAGAAAAGGGAATAAAAGAAAATACATAATACAGTCCAAAGATGTGCAGGTTGGGTGGATTGGCCATGAAAAATTGTCCAAAATTCTATGATTAACCTAGGACAAAAGTTCGGCGCAACATCGTGGGCCGAAGGGCCTGTTCTGTGCTGTATTTCTCTATAATAGGGCAACACAAGATATACAATGTAACTACATAAGCACCGGCATCGGATGAAGCATACAGGGTGTAGTGTTAATGAGGTCAGTCCATAAGAGGATCATTTAGGAGTCTGGTGACAGTGGGGAAGAAGCTGTTTTTGAGTCTGTTCGTGCGTGTTTTGTGAATTTAGTGCTCCCGTCTGCATCAGGCCTGAATGGCGAGAGGTCCAAATTGTGGTTTACGTCTGTGGGTTTTCCGATTGCTACTGCACAGGCCACCCCCCAAACCCCCATCTGCCAGCAACGCAACGGAGTTCTTGCGTTGGGAACCCCATTATAATACATGAGCCTATCATTATCTGGTTCCCCCCACAGCAATCATTACCCCCCCCCCCCTCCCCCACGCTCAACAGTCCACCAACAGCAGAGTGATATCATGGCGGCACCATTTATGACAGTGCTTATAAAACGAGAACCTGGTGGGCTCACCTCCGAGGAGAGTTGAGTGTGCAGCTCGCCACAGGCCACCGCTGTCTACTAAGGGAGAGAGGGCACCGACAAAGGTAAGGGGGAACCGGCAAAGGGCCTGGGGCGGGTGGCATGGGGAGGAGGGGCTGGTGGTGAAGTGGAGACTGAGCCCATTCTGTCCCCACATCCCTGACAGGTAGATATGGCTGCAGGAGCTGCTGGTTTGGGAAGGTTCGTGACTCAACCATCCTGCCTCCTCCCTGAAAATTCAGCCCATGTTGAACGGTGTGTGTCGGCTGTGTGGGGCTAGACTGCCTACTGGAAGAGGTCTGAAATCGTCTGCTATCCTTGCTTTTAAAAGTCAGATCTCATCAGCATTGGCAGCACACCCCCATCTCATAAAATGATGGTTTGCGCCGGGGTGGTCTACTCTCTGACAAACATCACCTCGGGAGCCTCACTCTGGTATGGTAGCCTCTACCACATTAGTGACAGAAGAGGACAGCGAGCCGAGATTCCCGAATTGGGTTTCCCATTGCATCCCAAAATACGCCATTCATAGTAACTGTGCAAAGACATTGAAAGGGGCATGCTCACATTTTCAGGGAGATTGTGAGCAGACGGAGGGCATACTAACCACCTGTAAAAGCCAAAAACAGCCCACTTAGTCATCTTAGCAACATTTCATCTGAAAAGAGCTAACCTCCACCGCAAGGCTTTCATGATGATTCCTGCAAACCCATCTTAGTTTTTATGAAATTTTAAATACATATTCTGTTCTTCGGAGAATGAAGGACGCCATCATGTACAGATGATATTCACATTGTGTGCATTCACTCATCACTAAGAGGTTAACAGGATCATCAGTGGAAATAATCTCCGCCTATTGGCTACGCTTAATGAGTGGAAAGCATTTGCGCTGAGGCTTTCTCTGCTGTGTTGATGAGATTATAAAAAGAACTTGTTAGGGGTCAGATCATATAATTCAATTCAGGTCACTTGAATCTTCACACTTTCCTTAAGTAGTGTTGCTTTAATTATTGTCCCAATGTGTTAAATGCGGATGCTTAAATGGAAACAGATTATGCATTTAAAATCCACCATTTAACACCACAACTCTCTACCTTGAATTTTATTGTGAAACGATGCTGCTGTGTTGCCTTTGCATGAATTTGGTCTGCTGGATGATGCCATGAATTAAATAAATTATAAGCAGAGGATGGCTAAGGGCAAATCTATTAAATCAAAGAAATCTTTCACCGGCGGTAGAAAGAGCGACAAAATGGGAACGAGAAAAGGCCATTTGCCAATCTGACTTGTTCTTAATGAAGTCCATTTTCTGAACCTGGACCCTCAGTAAATATTTTAGCTCAGCTCCAAGCATATTTCCACTTCCTCATCAGCAGACACTTTTTAAAAAAAGCCAGCCATAGATTTCGTATTCATCCCTTTTGAAGGACAAGTGTTACAAATTGACAGCGGGAAGAAATAATATGTTCACCCCACGCCCCCCCCGCCCCCATTAACTCTGCGGGAAAACCTGAATCACAGGGTCAAACGTTGTTTGAATGGGAAGCGATGTGCCGGAACCACTGAACACTTTCGATGGCTGCGATAAATGTTAAACAGCTGCCAAGGTTGCCTAGATGAGGTCTGAAGCTGAAATGGGATTTAGTCCACATTTAGATCAAGCCTCTGGCCGGGATGCTCTGTTCACAGTTCTGAGTATTTCCGCTAATGGAGGATGGGGACTGTGTCCCACTGGTGCTAGGAGTGAGCCAAGGTGTGATTCTCATGGTTTGACTATGCAGAAATAGGCATTGGGGTAAACAGGCCACTTTCCCTGCAGTTACCGGGATTGAGCCGCCATTTCGAATGGGTGCACCCAATCGCAGCATCCAGAGATAGACCCTACCACTCCCTCACTGACAAGGAGGGTGCCCCCAACCACTCATCAAGGAGGGACAGTCTCCATCGCCACGGGAATAATGGGTCACCCCCACCCACATAACACACGCTTGTGGGTGACCTGACCCCCCCACGACCCCCTCAGTCTTCCCAGCCATGCCTTCCCCCAGCCCCTCCAGCTCTCCATGTCACACCCAGATCCCCTCAGCCCATACCCATTCAGCCAACCCTCCCTTAAGCCACCATTCCCCATAGCCTCTCTTCAGTGCCCCATTGTGTCCCCACCCCCTGGCATTGCCAATGGTGCATTACCCCCTGGCACCATGGCACTGACAGCCTGGCAGTGACTCCCCAGCCTGGCACAATAAACTTATTAAGGGGGTTAAGGGGGTCAGCCCATTGCTCATGTGCCTCTCTGCTGCTGCCAGGCTGCAAAGTGAGGGTTCTGCAAGGGTTCTAGAGGTGGGGTGGCCTCGGGCTGTGGGTAAGATGTTGACCCTAAGACCCTCCCCTGAGATAGGGGTCCCGTGTCTGGATTGCCCCTTCCAGCCTTGAACAACCTGAAGATCACTCATAGCATGGTGCTGACAGGCATCCCTCTGTTCAAAATCATCATCTTGGTTAGTCCTGTTTAAACTCTGAAGTGGCCTTCTCACTCTGAATTGTTTTACTTGACAACACATGTGCAGGACAGGCAGTTCAGTGAAGACCCAAGCCAGGAACACATTCCCTTTTCCCACATCTGCATCTTTAGCCTAATGCTTTTAAAACTGTTGATTTTTTGAAGTGTTGGAAACTTCCTGGAAAGCCCGCAACACTTAAAAAGCCTTGAATTCCCCTGAGATCCTTTGAAATGCCTAGTATTCATTCAATTTTAACTGCTAGCTTTTGATTGACAGATTAATGGTTTAAACGCAGCTGCCAGGAGATTTGCATATTAATTTTTCCCTTCATGCTTGTATACATCTGGATTACCCGCCATTGATCCGAATCGCAATGTTTATAAACATAATTGTTATGACTGATAGCTGCTGACCACTTCAACACAGTTAAGTGGTTTCACGTCCTCTTTCCCAACTGCAGAAAGCACTTTACAATGTGGAAGTGGCCAGCAGCTGTCAAGAATGTTATAAACACTGCCACTGATGGGCTTTTCCACAGGCATGGAGTGTCCATTACCAACACCTACTGACTCCGCTTGAAGGCCAAGAGGGTTTACCTGGTGGTCTCCCCACTTGCAAGCTAGCCCACCCAACACAGGGAAAATGCCCATTTGGGTGGGAAATGGCCCTTAATTGGACCTTTAAGTGGCTCAATTGATCACCCAATGGACAGTTGCCAATATACCTTCACATATATGGAGGACTGGAACTGGAATAATTCAGCCCTTTCAATGGCAGCAGGTGTGTGAACCCCACATATACTGCCTGATAAAAATTGCTTCTAAACAGTACGAGAGTGTTAAACATTTAGCTGTCTCTTCAGCACCTCCAGGCAAGTTCAAACTGTGTTAATTTGCAAGTGGAACCAAAATTGCATGTTAAAACCAGACTCTGAAACAGTGTGATTTTAACAACACCCATTCAGCACCTAGTTTTCACCCTTCCACCGAAGTAACCGGGTAGTTTTCACTGCGGCTTTCCAGCTGGAGGCCAGTGTAATGCTGGAGAAACAGCATCAACTCTCACCCCTGAACTAGAGGGTCACGGGTTCAATATCCAGGATGAGAGGCCCAACTGAGGTCACGGCTGCTTCATGAGTAGATGTACAGCACCATTTCAAATGAAAAGCAGGCGAGTTCTCCCTGCTATTCCAGCTGATATTTATTCCTCCGCCAGCTCCATTCAAAACAGATTATCTGGTCATGCTCTCATTGTTGACAGTGGGAGGTGGCCGTGCACCAATTGGCTACCATGAAATTTACATTACAGTGGTGACTACGGCTGGAATTCTCCGGCCATTGGGATTCCCTGTTCCTGTTGGCAGTGCACCCACGGGTTTCCCAGGGGTGTGCGGTGGCTTCAATGGAAATCCCATTGACAAGCAGGGGGGTGCAAAGATTCCCAATGCCAGCATACGGTGCGCCACCGAGAGACATGCGGCTGGAGGATCGAAGAATCCCATCCTAAAATGTATTTAATTGGCTGTTACGTAATTTGAGAGATCCTGAAGTAGCAAAAGGCATTTCTTTGTGAAATGGCTAAGATTACGCATCAGCTCTTCAGCAAAGTCGGAATACATCTTCTAAGCGCCCTGATTCCTGCTCACTCGATCCATTTTACAAATAGCTGTTTCAGTGAGTTTCAACTTGTTGGGAATGGGATGAATGCCAATGCAGTAATTCACAGCCCTCGTCCTTTCCCTCAGGTCTTATCCAACAAATCAACGGACATGTTTAAGACACACCCCAGAGCGTGGCTGCTGCCTTCCAAGGCAATGCCACACTTGGTCCATTTACTATTCAGTATGCAAAGGACAGCAGAGGGATCAGAACATGAGCAGGCAAACTAACTACAATGCATTTCTCATGGCTAAATTAGTAGCACTGGTAAAACAAACACAGGCAGAGGGCCACTTAAATCTCAACCAGCTTCCACTGAAGCCCAATTTGGCAATTAAAGCTTTGACGTTGGGATGTTCTCATTGATGCTCAGTTTGTAATGTGTTCTGAGTGATTGTACGTGGCAGTGTCCCTTTGTTTATGAACATGAGAAAGAGCATAAAAACGACAGAAAAATAATTATTTTAAAGGAGAGAAATTATTGAAGTAAGGAGGAAAATTAATAAAATAAAATTTTGTATTTCAGACAATTTTGTGAGTCTCCAGTCCCAGAATAGAGCTTGTGTGGGAATATCTGAGCTACGTTATTTCACCTGTGCTATCTCGCATGATGCCAAGAAGGTACTATTCTGGGAACAGAGCACTGCCTCACAAAATGGCTCATGTTCTGCGGAGAGAGAGAGAGAGAGGGAGGGAAGGGGTTAAGGGGTGGGGGGGGGGGGTTTGATAGGGGCATGAAATTAAATGAAAATGAAATGAAAATCACTTATTGTCACAAGTAGGCTTCAATGAAGTTACTGTGAAAAGCCCCTAGTCGCCACATTCCGGCGCCTGTCCGGGGAGGCTGGTACGGGACTCGAGCCGTGCTGCTGGCCTGCTTGGTAAGCCAGCGATTTAGCCTAGTGAGCTAAACCAGCCCCTAGTGAGATGACAAGGTTTGGTATGGATGGCGCATCGGGAGTGCATCAGGGCATGAGAGGTGAGGGTGAAGGGCTTTCTTTGTTTTTGTGTTAAATTTAATTCAACACACTGCCAGATCACAGAGACTGCACCACAGCCCCCCCCCCCCCCCCCTCCCCGCCCCCGTCTGCCTCTACACCCAGCAGCCTCCTCATTGGTTCAGACAGTGGCAGGCTTGACTTCCAATCCAGCCCAACCCCTCAAAATGAGAATCCAACCTGCGGGTGGCCATTTTTAAAGGTTGGGTTCGCATGGCTGGGGATTCTGCTGTCTCTGCATATCTGACCCCGGAGTGAAAATCTGGGCCTTCGTGATTAAATTCTCTTGTATTTCCAATTCTGATGGAGCAGAGAGACATGGTGCAGGTTTATTCTCCGCCGAATCACTTTTGTTGAAGGGAAAATATTTTTCATTTGAATTAACGAATAATTTAATGAAGATCTTTAGTGGCTAATTGCTGGTCCTTTATGCATCTCGAGACTGGCTCCATTTGGGAAAATGGTTTCTGGAAGATTACAGTGAGTAGCAATCTTCCGGAATCCACACTGCTGATAGGGGCTGCAATAATAGCTGAAGATCTAGAAGAGACAGACCATATTGTGGGTCGAAGCATAGCAGATCCGTGAGACTGATTTGCAGATGGAACATTAATTGAAATTTGAGTGAAGGGGTGAATCCCCCATGTGCTCCCACCTCTGAGGCAGGGTCAATGTGGCGGCGATTACCCACCTGGCAACAGAGGGTAGACATTTAGGCCAATTAAGGTGCACATTGTCAAACACCGCAGGCACCTTCCTGGCATCCGATCGACTCCCCACTGAGCTGGGAGGTCGGAAGCAGCATGGAGACGGCCTCCCAGTGAAAGTTGGGAGGGCCATCTAGGCTTCATATCACTGGCCCCATGAATGTACCACAAAAGTGCAAAACGCATAGTCTCACTCATAAATTGTGGAAAGGTTTCCCTCCTCGATTCAGAGGCGCCCTCACACTCCCCTACCTGCCTCACGGAGAACCACCTCTGCCATTGGCGCTGCTGAACCTTCAGTGCCGGTACCCCTCCTATTGGGCCCCCTGCCTTGGGTACCTGCCTGTCATCCTTATTGGACGGCGAGGGCAGAGGTGGTCTGCTAATTGGCTGCCTTCTGGAAGATTTTAACCTTTGACACCCTCTGGCCTCAGCGGAGGCGGCACCCAGAAATGGTCTTGACATCTGAAACATTTCAAAATTTACACCCTTTGATTCAAATTGCAGGCATCCAGCCTCCAGCAAATCAGAAAAGATATCATTGGGCAGTGAGGTTTGACTGCACAAACTGTGACAGTGAAATCCTGTGACAGGAGACACTTTAGAGCATTGACAGGAAAGTGAGAAGAAGGCAAGGAACAGAATAGGAATGTCTGAACTAACTTTTGGCTGAATGTGATATGCAAAAAGGCATTTATGGTCTTGAGCTTCAGAAAAAGCTATAAATTGAGCATTTTAAAATCTAAGTTCATGCCACAAAAGATTTAAATCAACTCTAGATCCCTGATAGACTGCAAAAATTCCACGTAATGGATATTTCATTTGTAGCATACAACAGTAATAATGGGCGCAATTCAATGGCCTCTTTGCGCCCGACTTGGTGACGTGACAAGGCCGGTGAATCTCGTGAGCGGCCTCTCTCGAGATTCGTGATGCACGAAACACCTCACGAGATTTAACGATATCTTGTGAGATGTCGCGATCTGGATCTCACCCACGAGGGCAAGATCCAGATTCACATATTTTGAGTGAGCTATTAGGTTCATTTAAATATGTCTGTGCCGCATTCTCACGGCGCTCAGGAACTAGCGGCCTTGCCTGGGAGACCTCACCATGGCGCTGTTTCGCACTGGTTTCCACAAATGTGGGCCAGGCGTAATGACACCTGGGGGGGGGGGGGGGGTGTCGCAGGCCATTAGAGACCCCACACTTTCGGGCGCTGGAAAGGGTGAGACCCTGGCTTTCACTCTGGCATCTGAGCACCTTGGCACGCCCAGCCTTGCACCTTGGCACTGCCACCCAGGCATCCTGGCAGTGCCACCACGGCAGTTCCAGGGCACCTGGGTGGAACCGTTAGGCCAACAGGGGCTCTGCCAGGTTGCCAGGCTAGAAGTGCCAATGTGCCCCGATGCCAGGTTGCCTGTGCCAGGGATCAGGCCAGGGGGTGCCTTGACCTTAAGAGGTAGGTGAGGGGGGGCTCGTGGACCCACAAGAGTTACTTTGGGTGCAGTGTGGTCCAGAGGCCATGGTGAAGTGGCTGAGAGGTCGAAAGATTGGCGCAGCATTTAAAAATGGCACCCCGATCCATGAGTGGTCATCCTGCACTGGTGAGTTGAGCTTGTCCGTGCAGGAAATTAGGCATGTGTGGCGTCGGCGGGGACGTTCCTTGCCAAGTCCAATGAAAAATGGCAAAGTCCAGTTAAATAGCAGTGTCATTCTCCACGCTGCAGCACTGTGAAACACCCAGCTGAATATGCCCAAAACAGGACTCTGTTGTTCTGTTAAATCTTGCCCGTCGTTTTGCATGGTGTACTTGTTTTAACAAATCCACTTCCCTTTCTTGGGCTGATGCACTCCACTATGGTACAAGTTCTGCACTGACAGAGATGTCGAGCACAATTTAACCAAATGGGAACTATATCCCACAGCAAGTGCATTTAGCTGCATATTTCCCAGTGCTCGGAGCGCCGAGAAACACAAAATTAACCAACGTGACTCCGGTTAAATATGGGGTCTCAGCTAGAAATGGGCAGCCAAGGCCACACTTGGTCTCATTGCCTGCACTGAGGAGCCCCATTCGCTGAAACTCCTCAGTGCGAGGTGCGATCGGAACGCCATTTTAAAATGGCATTCCGATCTCTCGAGCTCCAACAGAACCCCCGAATCCCACCCTCAAGCTCCAACTCACTGTAAGGGGGTGCTCTGCACCCCCTCCCCCCCCCCTTCCCCCCAGAATCCTGCTGACCGATCACCGCCGCACAACAAATGTCAGCCTGACACATTGGCAGTTTCCCAGCCAGCTGACAATGCCACCTAGGCACCCCTGGCAGTGACAGGATGGCAGTGCCAGCATGCACAGGTGGAACCAGCAGTGCCAGGCTACCACCCTGCCCAGAGGGCACCTGCCTGGGGGCCTCCAATCCCCTGGGAGACCCCCACGTGTGCCATTGCATCTGGTCCCCATTCATGGAGACCAGCACTGCACACCACTCACCGAGGCAAACAGAACAGATCCAACACCTTGGTTACCTCAGGGAACTGCATATTAGAGTGAGACTAACTGACTCACTCTAATATACAGATTTGCCAAAAGGTGATGCCGCCCACAATGGACAGGCTTCACATTGCGATGTCCAGACCACATCTGTTCAAAAGAGGTGGGCGGAAAAGATCCAGAGGCACTAATTCAAAGAAGAGCAGGTACGTGACCCTGGTAGACTGGACAATATTTTTCCCTCAACCAGTTTCACTAAAAAAATAGCTTATCTGATCATCATCATGGTGCTTTCACTGCAAGCTTGCTGGTTATAAATTGGCTGTTGTGCTTCCCTCAGTACAACAGAGCAAGCACTTCAAAAAGTCCTTCATTGACTGTAAAACTGTTTTGGACATCCCGAGGTCGTATGAATGCAAGTCTTTTTCTTGTTATTCCATTACCCAGTACTGCAGTTTTGGCAGCAATTGCTAAAACAGTGAAATATATGAGTGTAACAACAAGGTTTATTTGTGGAGAGGCAAAGTAGGCAACCAAGAAGTATAAACAAAAGTCCCAATTTTTGCATTTTTAACAATTTGAAATGCTGCTTCAAATTGCATACACTCTGCGCTACCAGATCACTGCTCCCAATAAAATATTGCTTCTTCACAGATGGAAAGAGTATAGTCCTTCATTTGCCGTGCACACATCCCAGCAATATATTTGAGCTTTACAATCTCTTTGTTGTTCTTTTCTTTGCTGCAAATCATTGCCCAGGGCCTTCGCTTCCATCTGATAAGCACCTGAAATATACCTAAAACTCTTCCAATTTAAGTCACTTCTGGATATAAATTTGAGTGTCTTTCCTTAAGTCCACAAAGTCAGTAAATCAAATTACAGTCCTTAGCTAATGAGCTAACTGGCTCAGAGGGCATGATAGATATTGATGAGTGTGGTAACAAACAAGGCTTTGCACAGAGACTAGAACATTGGGATATTGATGCTGTGTTTCATTTAGATCCTGAATATTAGGTTTCTTTTAAAGTAAATTCTGGAAGTCATCTCCAAAAGCTCACGATGCGGGATAAAGGCCCCTATTTACATTTTGCCAAATGAGTTCTTACAAAAACTATCAATTAAAAATAAGCATCGTTTGACATCAATCATAACTCCAGCAAAGTTCCAAAATCCACAATTTGCTGCACAGATACAGGGTGAGATTTTCCGCGCCCCCCCCCCCCCTTCCCCCCCCCCCCCCCCCCCCCCAGCACGCGGTGTGTTATGCGGCTGCAGCTGGCCCACCATTGGCTTGCAGCGGGACCTTCCTGTTTCCCTGTTGGTTGCACCCACCACCGCTGGAGAACCCATGATGGGGGAGGGGGGGTCGTCTCCATCGGCAGGAACGGAAGATCCCGGCAGCAGGAAAACTGAAGAATTCCGGCTAAAGTCTTGTGATGGAGTCTTTGTCAGATTTAAGATTTTGTCCATTTCAGGGGGAACAAAAATGAACCTTAATTCAATTAATAGGAGACACATGAAATCAATTTTCTTCTTGGCAACACGGTAGCATTGTGGATAGCACAATTGCTTCACAGCTCCAGAGTCCCAGGTTCAATTCCCGCTTGGGTCACTGTTTGTGCGGAATCTGCACATTCTCCCCGTGTGTGCGTGGGTTTCCGCCGGGTGCTCCGGTTTTCTCCCAAAGATGTGCAGGTTAGGTGGATTGGCCACGCTAAATTGCCCTTAGTGTCAAAAATTGCCCTTAGTGTTGGGTGGGGTTACTGGGTTATGGGGATAGGATGGAGGTGTGGACCTTGGGTAAGGTGCTCTTTCCACGAGCCGGTGCAGACTCGATGGGCCGAATGGCCTCCTTCTGCACTGTAAATTCTATGATTCTTACAACAGTTTGAAATTAAAAAGCAATTAATGCCTAATCGTGAAGAAATCCAGGCTGGAATTCTCCAGTCATTGTGATTCAATTTTATCTGCCGGCAGTGCAGCCCCGCTACTGGGTTTAGCGGAGGTGTGGGGTGGTTGACCATTGACGGGAAGATAGAATCCCACTGCCAGCAAACGGCACGCGGCCGAGAAACATGTGGCTGGCAGACTGGAGAATCCGACCCGTCATCGGAAAAAAGAAGATAAATGTAAGTAAGGCTTACTCAAGGAGCTGTGCTGGATTCAAAGTGTGGCTGTGTTCGTGAAGCTACCAGTGAACTACAGCTTCGCTCGTGTAGGTTCAAGGATTGCTCGGATCACTCAGAGCACAGGGGAGCGTGAAGCCAGTAACTAGTCCAGCATACCATCACGCCAATGCAGCACCTAAGTGGATTGTCACAGTTATTTCGCTCATCTAATGACAATTCAAATTGATGCATGGCAGCTTATAAAAACACTCAGTTTTCAGACTATTTCAGTTTTTGGCGAGCTGGGTTTGAGACACTGTACCCACATATATATTTTAATTTACACCTATTGGCTTTCTGCTCGCCCACATATATTGGCCCTTGGTTAAGTAATGTCTCGATTTTTAAAGTCTCATGATTATTTTCAATTCCCTGCATGATCATGCCCCCTGCCTGTCTCTGCAAATTCCTCCAGTCCTACAACCCTCTGCGTTCAACTGATTCTGGCTTCTCGAATATCCAATCCACAGCATTGTTGCAGACATCTATATTCCCTGTGTTGCATGTTCAGTTAGTGAAAAGTCAAGTGTGAAAAAATTCAAATTCTATTGCCTTCACTTCAGCCTTTGTGCCAGTAATAACAGATCTTATTGTCTGAAGTCAATAAATAATCCTGTCAGATGTCAGCCGTGGCTCAGTTCAACTCTCCGTTCTCTACATTGGAAGATTGTCGGTTGAAGCACAGTTTGAGAGATATGGGGGAAGATTCGCCACTAGGAGCTCAAATCAGGAAGCAATTCCCAGTCCATAGCCATGCAAATTTTTGGATGGTGAGGATTGCGAAGGATTTTCGAGGGAATCCCATTATCGTGCCTCCATTTTGCGCGGGCGGCCCAATAGTGAGGTCCCGTGGCTGGCCTCACTCTGCCCCACATCGCAATTCAGCCCCCCCCCCACCCCTGGACTTTCTGGGTCTCTCCCTGTCCCCCGCTAGGGTGATGGTGGGCAGCACAGTAGCATAGTGGTCAGCACAATTGCTTCACAGCTCCAGGTTTGATTCCTGGCTTGGGTCACTGTCTGTGCGGAGACTGCACGTTCTCCCTGTGTGTGCGTGGGTTTCCTCTGGATGCTCCTGTTTCCTCCCACAGTCCAAAGATGTGCAGGTTAAGTGGATTGGCCATCCTAAATTGCCCTTAGTGTCCAAAATTGCCCTTAGTGTTGGGTGGCGTTACTGGGTTATGGGGACAGGCTGGAGGTGTGGGCTTGGGTAGGGTGCTCTTTCCAAGAGCCAGTGCAGACTTGATGGGCCGAATGGCCTCCTTCTGCACTGTAAATTCTAAATTCTATGAAACCAGAGACCTCAAAATAAAGAGATCCCGCAGAACCCTCCTAACTAAAGAGACCCCCTAAATAAGGAGATCTCCGTACAGAACCCTCAGAAGAGAGACCCGTGTCAGGTAGCCCCCCCCCCCCCTGCCCCCCACCCCCCTGCCCCCCACCCCCGCCCAGAAGCGAGACCCCTATCTGGAAGCTGGAAAGCAGTCCAGACAGAGGCAATGAAAATAATTACTACTTTAAAACTCCCCTGACAATATACCTGCTGGCTCACACAGCAGAAGCACCAGGTGCTTATTCCTGGAAAGAGAAAACCAGTCAGCTGTGTTGAAACCCCATCAGATCTTTCAGCTGCAAACCATTCATTCATTTCTCTTTGACATTGATTTTACTAGGCTGTGATTGACAGGTTCTATACCCCCCCCCCCCCCCCCCCCCCCCCCCCACCCACCCCCAGCAGTCAGCATTGTTCCACTCATCGCCTTCCACATTTGAGTAACATTGAAGTGGTCTAACCGCAATATTTATAAACATCAAGTTTTGATTCACAACACTTGGACCACTTCAAACAGAATTAAGTGCTTCCCAATCACCTCTATCACGGTTGAGTAACTTTGAAGTGGTCAGCTAGAAACTGGCAGCACTTAACTCTGTCTTTCAGATGGGACATTAAACCAGACCCTGTCGGCCTTCTCAAATTGAATCATGAGATCTTGTGGCATTGTTTAGAGAGAAGGGGGATTCTTCCAATCGCCATCCTGGCAAACGTTGATCCCTTAACACCACTAAAACTGGTTACCTAGTCATCCATCCCATTGTTGGGATCTTGTGAGAGAAGTGGCCACTCATTTTATGGAATCATAGAATCCCCACATTCAGCCTATTGAGTCTGCACCAACCCTCTGAAAGAGCACCCCACCAGGCCCACTCCCCTGCCCTATCACCATAACCCCACCTAACCAGTACATCTTTGGACACTAATGGGCACTTTTATCATGGACAATCCACCCAACCTGCACATTCTTGGATTGCGGGAGGAAACTGGAGCACTTGGAGGAAACCCATGCAGCACGGTGGCACAGTGGTTTGTATGGCGTTTGTCTGTATGGAGTTTGCACTTTCTCCCCATGTCTGCGTGGGTTTCCTCCGGGTGCTCCGGTTTCCTTCCACAGTCCAAAGGTGTGCAGGTTAGGTGGATTGGCCACGATAAATTGCCCAAAAGGTTAGATGGGGTTACTGGGTTATGTGGATGGGGTGGAGGCGTGGGCTTAAGTCGGGTGCTCTTTCCAAGGGCTGGTGCAGACTCGATGGGCCGAATGGCCTCCTTCTGCACTGTAAATTCTATGATTTTATGACACGGGGAGAAAGTGCAAATGCCACACAATCACCCGAGGTCGTAATTGAACCCGGGTCCCTGGCTTGTGAGGTAGCAGTGCTAACCACTTGGTCCATATTACAAGAATGACAAAGCTTTAAAAATACTCCATTGGTTGTGAAGCATTTTGGGGGGCCTTGAGGGTGTGAAAGACGATATATAAATGCAATTTATTTTTTTGTTCCTAGCTATTGTATTGATGCACTGGAACCTCCTGTGCTGTTTTTGTTTTGTGAACAGCTCCACGTGCCACTGAACATTGGGAACAAATTTCAAAAGTGCATGAGAATGCACTTGTCAGCATATTTAACATTTAAGATCTGGAAATGTCCTTGCTCTTTATTATTCCACTTGTCATTCCTATGTCTAATTCATTAAAAATAACATAAGGCCTGCCTTTGTAAATGGTTTGATTATCATAGGGAAATCGGTTGCCTTTCATGACATTACATAGCATTTACAGGACATAGAAATCATAGCATCCTTATAGTTTTGAAGGAGGCCATTCAGTCCATAGAGCCTGTACCGACCCTCAAAAAGAGCCCCCCCCACCCACCCTCCCCCCCACAGGCCCCCATCCCGTAACCCCACCTAACCCACTCATCCCTGGATACTTAGGGGCGATTTAGTATGGCCAATCCACCTAACCTGCACATCTTTGGACTGTGAAGGAAACCGGAGCACCCAGAGGAAACCTACACAGATAGATGAAGAACATGCAAACGGCATGCAGTCACCCAAGGCCGAAAGTGAACCCAGATCCCTGGCACTGTGAGACAACGGTGCTAGCCACTGTGCCACCATGCCGCCCACATCTCGCCTTATGGACCCATGTGTTTCTGCTACACATGGACCTTGTCCTATCACACCTACAGTATAAGAGGCCATACTGCAACTGTGTGGAATTAAAATGTAAAGCGCTTTGTTGCTTTTATTTCTTGCAGCGCGACAAAGATTCATACACAGATTTGTCAATGATTTATGTGTTCCATTGAAATCATTATACTGAGGGAGAATAAGATACTGCTGATGATTTGCACTTGATTGACAGAATAGAGGAGCATTGTAATAATGATTAAAGCAGTTTATTGATAGAGATAACGCATTGATGGTTCTCACAAGGATTTAGAAAAAAATTATAGAGATCTTAATAGCCTAAATCCCATCACTAAATTTAAGCCACATCTCGGAAAGATTGCTAGGATGATGGAAGAGACTACATTTGACAACTAGATAAACTGTCATATTCTCATCATATGCTTTTTGCCTCAATTTAATATTTCAATTTAAATGGGATCCACCCTGAGATTTACTTTGTTCTCACCAGCCAAATATTTAACAACCCACTCAAAAAAATAAGAATTAAGTATCAGATTAGGATGATTAATGCATCATGTTAATATCAATCCAAATATTACTTACCCTACTAAAACTTAAATAATTTTACAATTCAGCTTCTCCTTGGTTCCAAAAGTAGATCAGTTTATTTAAAATTAAACTTTTGTGTTTTATTCAAGGATTCACCTTTTTTCTGGCTCTGCATTCTTACGAGCTCTTCAGAAGCCACTAACGTTTAAGTTATTGGACTCCCACAGTCCAATAACTTTAAATTCAAAAAAAGTTTGATTTTCTAGTGCTGAACTGAAAGGATCACACAACAAGATTTGAAGTTTTAAGACTTTTATTGTGACAAACTAAAAACAATTGTCAAATCACTAATCAGAAGGCAACTTATACTCTAAACTACAGAAGAGAAATCCCCCATTTAACTTGTAACACAAGTGCAAATCCTTTTATACTTCATACTGTCCCTTAAGTGGGCACACCATTCTCCAGGAACCAGTCCAAAGTTATTCTTAACTCCCAATGGCTTGCTTCCATGTCCATTCCCAGCCAAGGAACTGCAAATCCCACGTCTGACTTTCATCGTGAGGACTACTCCAGGATTCTTTCCCTCCAGCCCAAGTGAGGCAAATCATCCAGCCTCCTTTAAATCCTTATGAACTCAGTCACTTTAATCTGAACGGAGCTTCCACATGCATTCTTAGTGATGAACCATAGAGTTAGCATTTTCTTTAATTATGGTGCAGGACCTACAGTATTTCCTACTCTTCAGTCTCTCAGATGGCTGCAGGTTTACTTCTGTCTGTGAGATTCAGGGACATCTTAGAAAACAGGAACCTCTTGGAAAACATAGAAACAGTGAAACAAGAAATTAGGAGCAGGAGTACGTAATGAGGCCCTTCAAGCCTGCATTAAATATGACCATGGATGATCTGCTATCTCAACCCCATATTCCCACACTGCACTCATAGAATTTAGAAAACTGTCTATTTCCTTCTTAAATATATTCAGTGACTTGGCCTCCACAGCCTTCTGGGGTAGAGAATTCCAAATTTTCACCACTTCTGAGAGAAGAAACCTCTCCTCACCTCAGTCCTAAATGGTCTACCCTATATCCTGAAATTGTTATGCCTTATTTTAGAGCCCTCATACAGAGGATACCACATTTCTGCATTCGGTCTGACCAGCCTTCAGAATTCTATACGTTTCAATGAGATCCCTTCTCATATTTCTAAACTACAGTGAATACATGCCAGGTGACCTAATCTCTCCTCATATGACAATCGTGCCACCCCAGGAATCAGTCTGGTGAACCTTTACTGCACTTCCTCTATGTAAGGCCATATTTTCTTAGGTAAGATCAAAACTTCACACGGTATTCCAGATGTGGTCTCACCAAGGCTCTGCACAGCTGCAGTGAGGCATCCTTGCCCCTGCACTCAGGTCTTCTTACAATGAAGGCCAACATACCATTTGCCTTCTCAACAACTTTCTGTACCTGCATGCTTGTTTTCAGTGATTGGTGTACAAGGATACCTTTGTACATCAACGTTTCCCAATCTATTACCAATTAAATAATATTCTGGCATTCTGTTTTGCCTACCAAAATGGATTACCCACATAATATTGCAGATGCCATGTATTTGCCTACTCACTCAACTTGTCTAAATCAGCTCTACACCTCTTAGCATCCTCCTCACCGCTCACATTACTCCCAAGTTTTGTGTGGTTAGCAACTTAGAAATATTACATTTGGTTCCCTCATCCAAATCATTGATGTATATTGTGAATAGTTGGGGCCGAAGCACTGATCTCTGTGGTATCCATCGAATCACCGGCTACCACTTCAAAAAACACACATTTATTACTACTCTCAGTTTCTGGTCTGCTAACAAGTTTTCAATCTATGCCAATATATTACTCCCAACCCCATATGCTTTAATTTTGCACACTGAGCTCTTATGTAAGACTTTATCAAATGAAATCAAAGTACACGTCATTTACTGGTTTTTCCTTATATATTCTGCTAGTTGCAACCTCAAAAACTCCAAAGGTTTGTCAAACATGATTTCCCTTTCATGTTGACTTTGTCTAATCCCTTTGGTATTTACCAAGTGTCCTGTTATCACATCCTTTTATAATGGACTCGAGCAATTATCCGATTACTGATGTAGGTTAACCAGTCTGTAAATCTTTATTTATTCCTCCTCTCACTTTTAAACAATGGGGTTACGTTTGTCACCCTCCAACATACCGGGACTGTTCCTGAATCTATTGAATTTTGGAAGATGACAACCAACGCATCCACTATTGCCATAGGCAACTCCCTTTAGTACCCTGGGATGTAGATTGTCAGGTCCTGTGGATTCATTGCCTTTCAGTCCCATTAATTTCTCCAGCACTTTTTGTTTAGTAATACTAATTTTCTTCAATTCCTCCTTCTCACTAGACCGTTAGTTGCCAAGCATTTTTGAGAAGTTAGTTGTGTTTTCTCCGTGACGGCAGAACTAAAGTAGTTGTTGAATTGCTCTGCCATTTCCTTGTTCTCTGTTATAAATTCTCCTGTTTCAAACTGGAAGGGACCTACAGTTGCCTTCACTAATCTTTTACAGTCTGCTTTTATTTACTTGCAAGTTTACTCTCATACTCTATTTTTCCCCTTTTAATCAATCCCTTGGTCTTCCTGTGTTGGATTCTAAATTGTTTCCAATCACAGACTCATGGAGTCCCTACAATGCAGAAGGAGTCCATTTGGCAGATTAAGTCTGCACCGGACCTCTGAAAGAGCAATTGTAGTAGATGTTTGTTGACATAAGGCTAAAGGTTATCATTATAGGATTAAGAACAAAGAAAAAAAAACAATACAGCATAGGAACAGGCCCTTCGGCCCTCCAAGCCTGCACCACCATGGTACCTGTCTATCCGTATCCTTCCATTCCCACCCTATTCATATATTTATCCAGATGCCCCTTGAATGCCCCTATCATACCTGCACCCACTACCTCCCCAGGCAGGGCATTCCATATATTTATCACTCTCTGTGTGAAAAACTTGCCTCGCACATCAGTTCTAAACTTTTCCTCATGCACTTTAAACCTATGTCCCCTAGTACTTGACTCTCATACCCTGGGAAAGATTAGTGAAGTTTCTACAACCTTTCAATATATCAGTGAGGATGTGAACTGTAATTTTGTTTTGCCAGTTCTAAGTCATTATAAAGGGATTACCTGTCTTTGATATAAGACTATGAATACACATGTTTGTTTTTAAACTGGATTAAGTACTTGAAGGATGTGTTTGATTTTATAGGGACGATGTACTTGGATGGATTGTTCGGGTATTTAAATTTTTTTTTTATGTATTCAATTATTTTTTACAATTAAGGGGCAATTTAACGTCACCAATCCACCTACCCTGCACATCTTTGGGTTGTGGGAGTGAAACCCACACAGACACGGGGAGAATGTGCAAACTCCACACGGACAGTGACCCAGGGCCGGGTTTCGAACCCAGTTCCTCCGTGCCATAGGCAGCAATGCTAACCACTCTGCCACCGTGCTGCCCTCTTGAGCGGGTATTTTTAATGAAAGTGGTTTTTAATATAGTGAAGTTTGGAATAGATACTTCAAACTTTATTTTATTTCACCCCAACATATTTCACCCAGGGTGGAGAGTAGGTGAGTTGGCAGGGAGGGTGTAACTGTAATGGGTTGTGGGTGTGGGATAATAGGTTGGCATGAGTTAGCACTAAACTGGAGTAGAGGCTATAATGGGCTATGGGAGTCAATGTCTGGCATGGGTTGGCATAGGAGCTATAGAGGTCAATGGAGATCAGTGGGGAGTGATGGGTTGGAATGAGTTGCAATGAAGGGCATGAGGAGGCATGGAGTTGGTAGAGGAGCATGAGGTGACATGCAGAGTATCAGGAGCCATGGAGGGCGAGTAGAGAGATTTAGGTTGCCATGGAGATTATGTAGGTCTCACTGCCCCCCACCTCCCTCCCCCTCCACCCCGGCCCAGTGAAAATGGTGAATGTTGGATTCTGGGGCTGGATGTTCGGATTGGGGCTCTGGCATTATTTAGGTTGGTTTTGTGTTATTGCGATTAGAGAATCACTGCAACCTCTTTGAGAAGAAATAACATGAATAATGTCTGTAATAAGATAACATAAGAATTAGTTTCTTCTGGATGACCCAGTCTTTATGTTATTTGCTTTGACAAATTTTAAGCAACCAAAACAATAATTAAATATCTCTGCGTAACACAGCAACCAATTGAAGGCCGGATCAAATCTTCTGAGGAGAAAGACAAATATCAGCTATTTCTTCATGCAAGCAGTACCTTATTATAGTTCCACAGATTAAATTGAAACGGCACAGTACACGGTTCACAGTAGAAAAGCACAAAGGGCGATATAAAATGTGTTTCTGTTAAGGAGATATATTTGCAATATGCATTCTGTGATACAGTTTGTGAGTTTAAAATCCATTTCTGCTGGTATTGCATGGAGCCATTTTTAGTGACATCATTCAGTTTAGTTCTTTAAAAGGTGGTGGGGTAGTGGTATTGTCGCTGGACGATTAAACCAGAGACCCAGAGTAATGCTCTGGGGACCTAGGTTCAAATCCCGCCACTTCAGATGGTGAAATTTGAATTCAATAAAAATCTGGAATTAAAGTCTAATGATGACTAAGAAATCATTGTTGAGTGTCGTAAAAACCAATCTGGCTCAGGGAAGGAAATCTGCCATCCTTACTCGTTGCTCTGGCCTACATGTGACTCCAGACCCACAGCAATGTTGTTGACCCTTAACTGCCCCCTCAAGGGCAATTAGGGATGGGGAATAAACGCTGGCACAGTCTGCGATGCCCACGTCCCATAAACGAATAAAAAAACAAGTTGTGAAAGCAAGCAATCCTTCAATGGGATGGGATGGGGCATTGCTGGCAAGGGCATCATCTGTTGCCCATCCATAATTGCCCTTGAACTGAGTAGCTTGCCAAACCATTTCTGATGGCAGTTCAGAGTCAATTACATTGTTGTAGGTCTGGAGTCACGTGTAGACCAGACCGGCAAACTCTCTTCCCTAAAATCAGTAGGGAATCAGATTTTTGTTGTGACAATAGTTTCATGGTCACCAGTGCTGAGACTAGCTTTTCAATTCTCTATTTTATAAACTGAATTTAAATTCCACCAACTGGTATACCCCAGTGGCTGCATGTTGCCTGGTGGGAGAGTTTCATTGGAGGAGATGGTATTGGTACACATTGCGGTGAATTCTCCGCCTCTCCAGCTACATGTTTCTCGGTGGCATGCCATTTCTGACAGTGGGATCCTCTGGCCAAAGGGATTTCCCATTGCAGGCACCCCACACCGCTGAGTGTGCTGCCAGCAGAACAGAGAATCCCGCCAGTGGAGAATGCACCCCATTCTTGGGGACTGGGGGCTGAGAAGCCCCAGCTTCGGATTGAGCCGTCTTGGTATGGGCAACAGCAGCCTGCATTGGCTAACGAGCAACAGAAAAGTGCTGGCAACCATCTCTTCCCCAGGGTGGTGTCTCAATACTCGTAGAAATTGGTTGGAGAGTTCCTGGCTGCGGCGGCGTGCTGAAAGAAACTTTGCGCACTCTCATCTGCAGCCAGGGTGGCAGCAACCTGAGCTTGCATGGTAGCAAGCTGGCATTGTATGATTTCAAGCTGAGCTACCAGTACTGCAGCACTACGACACTGGGTTCAATGGAAACTGTAATGTGGGCCGTCAGATGTCGCTTCATTGTTGAACATTGTTGGGCCCATGAGTGTGCTACTCAAGTTAGCCACAACTGCAAAGGATGCATTCCAAGCTCTGTGCAGAAACCTGAGCTGATTTGCTCTGTACTCCCCCACGTTGGCTTTTGGGCAAGTTTTCCAATGCACCCAAACATTGCAGTGTGTATCCCCATCAACCCTCTTCTAGAGCTGAACTTATGTGTGACGTCACCCATTAGTGAGTTGGCATCTGTTCTACCCTTGCCTTTTTGCACTGGCAGCAAGTCATGAGTACCCAGTCTCTCATCACCTTCAGATCCCACCTCTAATCTTCGCTCTGAGGCATGAGCAGTGTTAGTATCTGAGCATGTGGCTGTAAGTGTGGAATCACGAGACGGGCCTGTGAATTTATCCTCATTGTCTCCTTGGTTTTCCTCAACTGCCTGGTCAGGTTGTACTTCCTTAGAATCTAAAAGGGAAATAAAAAAATGTAAGTGATTGCAGAGAATGTTTGAGGTTCAACCTCCAAATGTCTGGTTTAATTAGTTATTAAGTTTTGAGCACCATCTAGTGTTTCACCTTAAAGGGATTTAAGTGAACATTTTTCGCTCAATTATTCAATGAGACAATCACTGAAACACATCACTCTTGTGACTTGATTCCTTTTTTAAACTGGGGAAGCTTCTGCTGAAATTTCCCTGACTCTCCATTTTGAACGTGTTGGAAGAGTTGGGTAAACCCCACACAAATGGTGAAAATGGTGTTTATTTTGGCAGTGATGTCCGCTGTTATGAACACTGAACAAGAGGGTACATCAGTGATGCACCAGACCGGGTACTGGTGAAACAAGTTAACTCATTGACAGCCCCCTTGGTGTGGCTCAATTGATAGCATTCTTACCTGTTTGTCAGTGGGAGTTTCAAGCCACACTCCAGAGCCAACAATTCAGTTCCATACTGACGGATTGTTACACTGGGCGAGATTCTCCATTTGGGAGGCTAAGTGCCGATGCCAGGATTGAGCGGGGAGGCGTTCCATGGTCCCAGTGGGTCGCCAGTCCTGAGCCTTCAGGACATGCAAACGGCTCCACCGCGTGGAGCTAGTGCAATTCCAACGCACGCCGGCATCGGATTCACTGGGGTCAGGATTGGCATGGAGAGCCTGACAAGCTGGAGCTGCATATAAGCACTTTCCCAGCAAGCCCTCCCCCGCCACCCACACACACATTCATTACAGCCAAGAGGATGGCATCATGAAGAGTGGCCCCGAGGTTCGCCGACGCAGCTAGAGATACTGCTGGATGTCGTGGAGGAGAGGTGGGGCACCCTGTTCCCTGGGGTGGGAAGGAGGCTGCCACCCGCCGACATCAACCAGGCCTGGGCACAGGTGGCAGAGGCCTCGAGCGCTTCAGAACCAAGTGCGAGGATCGGATAGCAGTACAGAAAGAACCTACACGACCTCCTCAGGGAGGCTCGGGTGAGTCACCACCTCCATGCCCCTGGAACCACCCCATCCCACACACCAGCACCCCAAACCCCTCACCCCCATTCCAGGCAGACCGGTCGGCAGCGCTGGATGAGTATGGGCAACCCACCTGGCCAGACGGTGAGCCATTTCCACTACAACCCTCACACCACCCCCATTCTCACACTCCCTAACCCCCCACTGCCCCTCAGGAGGGTGAGCGAATCCCAGCCACAGGTTGCCCCCCCCCCCCCCCCGCACCATATGCCAAAACCCATTCTATCCGCCATGGCCAGGTACCCTCCATACACAGGTCACGAGCTGTGGACCCCTTGCATTACCCATGCTGGAGTGTCTCACACTGTGCATTAATTGCCCCCCCGGAAGAAGGCGGCCTATAACCGCCGGGATCGGGAGAAAACCGGAGAGGGCCCGCCGGACCTACGTCTCCACACCGTCACAGAGCAAAGGATGCTGAACCTGGTCGGTGGGGTGGCAGAGCCGTCAGTCGCAGAAACAGAAGTCAACCAACTGAACCCCCATAGCATTGAGATATTCCTATGGCAAGTGAGTCACCCCCCCCCCCCTCCCCAAACCACGTCTATCCGCGATCCCACCATGCGCCTTGACCTTTACCTTGCAGGGTTACCTCCCGACGACGCGGGACCGCTGGTAACTCTCCCCCCCCCCCCCCCCCCCCCCCCCCGCTGCAACCCAGCGTCTCACCAGGCGTGTGGCAGGACTGTCCGGGGTACCTCACACCAAGCCGCAACACCCCGGAGCACATGGCTGGGGAAGACTTTGACTTCTCGTCACTGCTGTCTCCAACACCCTCCACCATCCTAGAGACACTCACTTCGGTTGGGCATGTTAGTGAAGAGGCCCCTGAGGCACTATCTAGTGCGCATCAGACACATGCAGTGGTACATCAGGTAGAGGAACCCCAAAGGGGCGGATGGTCGGAGGGCCGCCTGACCCCAGGGACTGGCTGCCATGCAGACTGATCAAGCGTTTCTGGAAATGGCAATCACATCAATATTGGAGATGCATACGCAGACATGTGCTCTGGGGTGTTGTGGGGTTGCGGCTGGGTTCGAGGTACCTCCAGAAAGTCTCGCCACATCGCCTGGTGAGTCGCTGGACTACATGAGCCTCGGACTACATGAGGGGGTGACTGCAACCATCCAGCACCTGCAGGTGCAGTTGGAGGTGTGCAACCATCTGCAGGAGCAAGACGTGTTGCAGTCAATACGTGAAACCCTGGCCAATACCACACGGCTACCGTTCACGGTGGAGGCCTTGGATGCAAGGGTATCAGCCATGGGTCAGGATGTCCAAGGCATGTGTGGGCGGCGGTTGAGGCATGGGACAGGGCAACCATGTCACAGGCAACCATGTACCAGAACCCCATTGCTGCAGCTGCAGAACTCCTGTCCCAAAGAGTAGCTCAGGGGCCTTCGGTCATCCCAAGGGAGAAGGTGATGGGACCCATGCTGGTGACACCCCAGGAGGGTGCCAGAACACCATGATGCCTCTGAATCCCCCCCACCTGTGCATCCGATAAGCAGCATGCAGAACAGTGACCTGTGACACAAGGAAGACAGCTGGGCACATCCAGGACCAGTCGCTTCAGAGGAGTGCTGACAAAGGGGACCCAGGTCACTGGGCAGGAAGGATGCCTTCATGGCTGATGTACCACCTAGGCGATCCCCTAGAAGGAGTGTCAGTACATGTGAGGTTAGAAAGATAGATAGTAAGGGGCAGCACATAGGATAGCATTAGGGGCTAGGGCACAGTTATTGTACATAGAACCAAATAAACAGCTGTTTACTGACTCTCCATACTGCCTCGGTCCCCTATCTGAACGATGTGAGGGATGGGCTGGGTTGCGTGCGGACGGTGTGCGGTATGGGAGATGGGGGCGATGTGTGAAGCATGCCAATGACTCAAGCGTGTGATTGCAAGGCACTTACCTCTCTTTGATGTGGTCAATGTTTGTAAACATTGGAGTTTCAGCAATTAAAGCCACTCATCCATGAAGGGAGATGAATGATAATCTTTATTTATTACTGTCACAAGTAGGCTTACATTAACATTGCAATTAAGTCACTGTCAAAATCCTCTAGTCACCACATTCTGGTGCCTGTTCGGGTACACAGAGGGAGAATTCAATATGTCCAAATTATCGAACAGCACGTCCTTCGGGACTTGTGGGTGGAAACCAGAAAACCCGGAGGATACTCACACAGACACGGAGAGAACGTGCAGATTCCGCACTAATAGTGAGACAAGCTGGGAATTGAACCCGGGACCCTGGTGCTGTGAAGCAACAATGCTAACCACTGTACTACTATGCCGTCCATTAAACTGGGCCTATATACTCTTGAGTTTAGCAGCGAGGTAATCAAACTTTAATCCAAAAATCTGAAGCGGCTTGACAGGGTAGACACTGAGAGGTTGTCTCTGTTGGCCGCACAACCTGGAACACTGGGGTACAGCCTCAGGCTAAATCGATCATTTCAGACTGAGATAAGGAGACATTTCTTGACACTGAGTGTTGTGTGTCTTTGGAATCTAAGGCTCGATGGGCCATGTGGTATCTCCCTGATCCCATCTCTATTGGCAGTGCGGTAGCACAGTGGATAGCACTGTCGCTTCACAACGCCAGGGTCCCAGGTTCGATTCCCAGCTGGGTCACTGTCTGTGCGGAGTCTGCATGTTCTCCCCGTGTCTGCATGGGTTTCTTCCGGGTGCTCCGGTTTCCGCCCACAAGTCCCGAAAGACATGGGGCGGGATTCTCCTCTGCCCCGTGGGACGGGTCGTACCGGCGCCGAGAAGTGGCCTGTACCACTCCGGCGTCGGGCCGCCCGGCACCTTAAGGGGCGGGGTTGGCGCCACTCCAGCCGCCGCAGAAGGGCTTGGCGCTGCGCCAAACGGCGCTGAAGGGCCTCCGCCGGCCGACGCGTGTTGGCGCATGCGCGGGAGCACCAGCATGTGCTGGCGTCATCTCAGCGCTGCGCAGGGGAGTTCTTCTCCACGTCGCCATGACGGAGGTTGACAGCAGCCGGCGCGGAGGGAAAGAGTGCCCCACGGCACAGGCCCACCTGCGGATCGGTGGGCCCCGATCACGGGCCAGGCCACCGTGGGGGCACCCCCCGGGGCCAGATCCCCCCGCGCACCTCCCCCCTCCCAAGACCTCTGCAGGCCGCCCGCAGAGCCAAGTCGCGCCGGTACCGACCGGCCGGAAACGGGCGGCGAACCGCCGGGGTGGGGGCCACTGCCAACAGCCCCCAACCGGCGTGACACGATTCCCGCCACCGCCGACAAACCGCTGCCGGGGAATTTGGCAACCGCCGTCGGAGCGGCGGGGCGGGATTCATACAGCCCTCCGGCGATTATCCGGCCCGGCGGGGGGTGGTGGGGGGGGGTCGGAGAATCCCGCCCATGCTGTTAGGTAATTTGGACATTCTGAATTCTTTCTCTGTGCACTCGAACAGGCACTGAATTGTGGTGACTAGGGGCTTTTCACAGTAACTTCATTGAAATGTAAGCCTACTTGTGACAATAAAGATTATTGTTATTATTGTGTTCCTGTGCTCCGCTACTCAGACTAATCTTCAGGTTCAACTCCACTGTCCTGCTCACTCCCAAAAGCTCTTGATTCCCTGAGAAACTAAAATTCTGTCCACCTCAACCTTAAATATATTCAACGATGGAGCATCCATAACCCTCTGTGGTGGCGAATTCCAAACCTTCAAGATTTCTCTTTATTTCAGTCCCCTTATATGTGGGGCCCTGCTGTAAACAAATTGGCTGCCACGTAGCTAACATCATACGAGTGATGACACTTAATAAAACCTAATTAAATGGGTTGTAAAAACCTTGGGGTGTCCTGAGGTCATGAAAATCGCTACATTGTGATTCTTTCTTTTATTTTCCATTAGGGTTAATCAAAATACCGCCAACTTACTGTGCTTTACTAAAGCCGTGCTGAGATAGCCTTACTCTTTGGATGCCTAGTTCCAAAATGGTTCTCGTAGCGATGTTACAGATGGATTGGGTCAATAATATTGATTTTATTTTAAAACAAAAACTTTTCTGAGTGAAAGAGACTGCATGCCATCTGCTGTACGCAATTGATGTAGATTTTAATTATTTCATGTCGCCTCTTCAGAAGAGCAATGTGGTTTTGTTTTCATGAAACCTGACAGAGCTACTGTCCTTTGGGGGAGGGAAGCCTAGCTCTACAAGATCAGAGTAATTCAACAAGTATCGACAGATCCTTTCAATGACAAACAGTGGAACAGGACTTTGTGCTAAGTTTGAAAAATGATCTGTGGATGTTGAGATAATGGGCGGGATCTATCGGTCAGTTGCGCCCGAAAAGCAGCGAAGTGCAATGCGACTGGCAGATGTTGGGAGGTCCCGCTTCTGGCATCTACCCGGCTCGCCACGCCTCGCGAGACCCAACATTGTGAGACGTCGCGATGTGAATCCCGCCCATTGTGGGCGGGATCACTTTCTGGCAAATCTGCATATTAGAGTGAGACAGCTAGTCTCACTCTAATGTGCATTCCCAAGATAAAACCAAGGCATGGCATCTAGCTCCCTTGCCTTGGAGACTTCGGGTCAGTGCTGTTCAGTACTGGTCTCCATGAACAGGGATCAGATGGAATGGTGTTTGTGGGGATCTCCCAGGAGATTGGAGGCCCCAGGTGCATTACTTTTGGGCAGGGTGGTACACTGGCACTGCTCCTGCCACTTTGATACCCTGGTAGTGCTACCTGTGTGATAGCCTGGCATTGCCAAGGTTCTCAGGTGGCAATACCAGCTTGACACCCTGCAGCTGGCATTGCAAGATGCCAAACTGGCATTTTGGGCGTGGTGGTGATTGGGCTGAGGTGTTCCATTTTGGGGGGAGGGGGAGAGTTTGGGGGATGTGTTAGGGGTTAAAGAGATTGGGATGTCATTTAAATATGGCACCCTGAGGGCAGCTCAGTGGCACAGTGGTTAGCACAGCTGCCTCACAGCGCTGACGACCCAGCTTTGATCCCGGCCCCTGGTCACTGTCATATGGAGTTTACATGTTGTCCCCATGTCTGTGTGGGTTTCACCCCTACAACCCAAAAATGTACAGGTGAGGTGATCGGTCATGTTAAATTGCCCCTAAATTGGGAGAAAAACAAAATTCGGTACTAAATATTTTTTTAAATAAAGAAATAAACATGTTGTCCCGATCTCTCGTTCCATTGAAGGTTTCGACGAACGCTGCTCCTCGGAGCACAAAATGGGGCTCAGTGCAGCCTCGTCGGGGAGTTCCCCACTGAGGCCCCCTGATCTACCCAGATGGGCGTTAGATGGTGGAGTGTTTCTCAGCGCTCTAAGCATAGGACATACCCGGCTAATCTCTCGTGATACGGGACACTGTCCCCATTTGGGGAAATCACGCCCAATGGGTTGGATTCTCCCAAAATGAGACTATGTCCCCACGCCGGTGTAAAAACGGTGGAGTTTTTCTCCCGAAATTCCTATTAAAAAGTTGAACTAATTCAATGCCTAGCAGGGGGCTAGCAGGGACCCGGAGCGAATCTCAGAGCTTCAGCTGTGGATACGGGCACTTTCCGGTTTGGAGTCCGCGCATGCGCATGGTGGCAGCCTCCAACAGCCGCGTCGAGCTCCATGGCGGACTCGGACCGCGGAACCACACAGAGAAATGAGGCCTCCACCCCGATCAACCACACACCCGAGCCTGAAACTGCGCAGGTTTAATCACCGGCCGCCTATAGGGCCCCCCGGCCTCCGATCCACCCGACCGGCGTACTCCCCGGTCACGCCGATTTTCGGGGCCCGGAGAATCGCCAGACCGGGCCCGATTTTGGCGTGAAACTGGATTCTCCACCCCCGCGCCGGTCGCGATTTTGGCACGGGGCTGCAGAGAATCCAGCACACTATCTTTCGGTAAGTATATTCGGGCATGAAAATATGGATCACTTCTAAACTTCAACAGATCTTGAAAATAAAACAAATAAAATTTTATACCAGTGAAAGTGCATATCCAATTGACAGATTATTGCCTTAAACATTTTGAGTTCTACTTAATGTTCTGTTATTAGAGAACGAATACCTAGAATAGGGAGCATTGCATGCCACTTTGAAAATGCTGCAGCGAATATAATGGGGTATTACATTGCCATTGTTGGTCAGTAAGCATAATTTCTGTTCACTGTGTATACCTCCTCATCCTCCAATGAAAAGCATTTATAATTCACTTCATTTACAGCGTGTAATTGAATCTAATGCAAGAAAATCTTCCATTCGACCTCTGGCCTTTCTTATACTTTGGAGCAAATGCTAGACTTTGAATTTCTGAGTCTAAGTGATCATATCAAAGGAAAAGGCATTTATTCAGTTAATTGGATCTTTTTAAGACTGTATCGGGTCAAGTTAATTTGTCACGGTGTTCGTAAAGATAGAAGGTGAAGGAAAAAGGAGTTTTGGTGCCAGCGCTGTAAAGAGAAAATAGGAATAGTGCAAAGGGGGCATTATTGATTTGCTCGTCTGTTGTACATCTCTCCTGATTAACAAAGTCAAAATTGTATCAATGGCTTTTGTGCTTATCAGACAGTATGTGGTGAATGCTTGGAAATAGGAGTTGGGATTGTTTCTGGATCCTGAACCTGCCCCCTGGTGGGAAAGTTCCTGATCTAGGATTTTCGTGGAAGCAGCCCTTTCATTGACAGGTTCCCCAACCAATTATGGAAGTGGGAGGCCAATCAGAGACCTCCCAGCTTGAGAGTGACAACGTCAGGAGAAGGTTAGTAGCTGAGAGAGCATTTCAACATGGAGCTTAAAGTAAAAACTGAAAAGCCAGACCATCAGTTGTGGAGTGGGGGAGGGAAGGTGGTGGTGGGTGTGGTAGGGGGGGAGGAATGTATGGGGCAATCTGCACCCATACGCAGGCAGGCAAGGAGGTTTCCTATTGGCCTCCCTTCAATGGGCTAAACTAGGCTACCCCATTGTGGGATGATGGATGGGTAACCCAGCCTGCCCTGAACGTCTCCCGGAAGAAAATGGGTGGCACTAGAAACTGAGGCGGGAAATAGTACACAGGCTGGCAATGGTAATTTGGGCCTCCAACTGCTTCCGTTTCCACCTTTGGTTGGGGTCCAAACATTCAGCCTTTACAGGCAATCTAATAAAGCAATTTTATATAGAACTGCGTAAACTCACCTTCTTGCATCCTACAAGTCAGGTTTAAGAGGCTTTTCACACGGAACGTACATGCGTGTGATATGTGGGGAGGAGTTGACAAGGGAGATGCGGGAAATGTTCTTACACTGAGCAATTATACATAATAATAAATATTTCCTCTTTTTTAATCATAATAAAGCACACCGCCCCACCACAGAGAAAAATGACACGTGTGATTGCAGCAAAATAAATTCAAGACACATTTCTCCAACTTTATGATCACCAATTTAAAATGAATCTCATTATTCTAAGTACTGCTAAGTACAGACTCACTGCAGACTTGATTTTACAGATTACCACTGAGGATGACTTTTAATGATCACGCATTAAACGATTTTACTCGTTTTACTATTAATAGAAATAGCCAAAGATTTATCTCTCCTCAGTGCGCATAATGCCATCTCTGCCATTTATTTAGGTATAAATCAGTTACTGTTCTCATTAATTCTGTTTGTCCTTGGTGTGACTTTGCATTTTCTGACTAAGTATATGATTAATTCAATCAGAAATGTGTAATAAATTATGAGCAGCTTTTTGGCTTTACTTCGATATAATAATCTTACTTGTGAGCCGGACTACGGTATCAGGAATTTTGACAAAATAAGATTGGTTGGTCAATTTGAAGCTAAATATGTAAAGGGATGGATTTTACAAATTGCACTTGAACTCACCAAAAATTCTGCTTCCTCCTATCCTAACTTGCACCAAGTTCTGTTCACCTTTGTGTGCATTGGCTAACATTGGATCCAGCTCAAACAATTGCCTCCACTTTAGAACTCTCAATGATCTTGCCCTTTGCCGTCTCTATAACTTTCTCCAGCAACATGAAATTGGCGTTCCTTCAAACTTGACCTCTAGTCCTCCCTCCACTTTCTTCATCCCACTGCTAACGTTTTTTTTTGTGTTCCACCATTTAGGCTCTAAGCTCTGGGATTCCTTCCGGAAATCCCTCCACCTCTCTTTCCTACTTTAAAATGTTCCTCAAAACATAAAGCTAGGTCATCTGTCCTTACGTCTCCATCTCGAGCCTGACATCACATTTTGTCTGATATTGTACTATTGAAGCGCCACAGTGCATTTGATTCTGTTAAAGGCACTATGCACATGCAAGACGTTCTTGTTCTTAAACAGATATTAGAATCTCATTGTTGCTGTCAAGGATTTCACCGCCTCCATAAATCTATGTGGGCTTCTGTAAACGCTTAATTACCACTAATAATGCTTTAATCCTTGTGTTAAATACTTTACAGTAAATCAAAGCGTGTTTCCCCCAAATCTCATTTATTAATTTATAAAGTACGATTTTCCATGGACTCAGAGATTAACTGTGAAAGGCCTTTTTAATTATTAGTGATAATATGCTGCAACCTTTTACTTTCTGCATAGAACGTTCTGTTCAGCCTATGAGACATTGCATCATGAACTAGAATACTTCAGTGACTTAGCTTCCATCAGTTCTACTGACTCAGTAAGGCCCAGTGTACTCAGTGCCAAAGCTAGGAAATTGTGAATTATTCTCACATCCTCAGCTACTGCCATCCAGAAGCCCTTACTGCCAAGTATAATGCAAGGGTTGAGGTTTTCCCTTACCAATGATGAATATAAATTATTGTGGAATCCATAATTAATTACCCTCAGGGACAAATATTGTTATTTTCCCCTGCAGGTGGAATATTTATCAATGCAAACAGTACTTGAGAACTTTCTTCAAGTACGTTCTTAGTCAGAGATGGTCAAGGTCACTGTAGCTCAAATGAATGTTTCACATTGCCTATTAATATATGAAACCACAATAGAAAGTGAAGGGAGAGATAGACAGAAAAATTACAAGGCCTGAGGTCATTTTTTTTTCAATCGAAAGGATGTCAAACATGTAAAATCTTCAAGATAGAGAGCAAGCTCAAGTGCAAGAAGACAATTGCAGCAAAGTCAAATGCAACTCCCAGAATGTTCGCTAGGAAGTGTTCACCAATGCTAAATACTAAGGCTTGGATTTCCGCTCCTTGGTCAGGGATCGCTGAGTCAGGATACTTCTCGGCTCCGCAAACCCGACCTGGGAGAAAGTGGCTTGGAAGGTCAGATTTCCATTCGGGAATGACAAGGTTTCCTGAGAGTCCAGCCACGTGACCCTGGAACAAGAGCGCTGGATGCCAGGTACAGAAGCAGGCTGGCGCAAGACTTGTTTCAGTGACTGATTCCTGGCATGGTGGACTGATATGTGAAGAGAGATTGAGTCGGTTAGGATTATGTTTGCTGGAGTTGTGAGGGCATTGCAGTGGTTAGCACTGCTGCCTGCGGCACTGAGGACCCGGGTTCGAATCATGTGGAGTTTGCACATTCCCCCGTGTCTGCTTGTGTCTCACCCCCAAAACCCAAAGATGCAAACCCAAAGACAGGGTAGATGAAAGAAGGATGCGCCCGATGGCTGCGGAGTCCAGAACCAAGGGTCACAGCCTGAGGATGTGGGGCAGACCATTTAGGACAGACATGAGAAGAAATTTCTTCATCCAGAGAGTGGTGAACATGTGGAATTCACTACCAGCGAAAGCAGTTGAGGCCAAAACATTGTTATAGCTCTAGGGGCTAACGGGATGAAAGGATATGAGGGGAAACAGAAACAAGTTACTGAGTTGGATCCAGCTATGATCATAATGAAAGGTGGAGCACCTTTGAAGGGCTTAATAGTCTATTCCTACTCCTATTTTCTATGTTTCTATGCACCAGCACTGTTTTGTGAGTTTAAGAAAAAAAGAAAAATAAATAAAAAAAACCTTCACCCTTGTTTTGTTATGCTCTTGACGTAGCATAAGCTGCGTCCTTGATGTGCACTCTGACAAAGGAAGGTTCAGACTTGGAGATAGCTTTAACACGTTTATTTAAACTGTTAACAATTCTTCTACTTGGATTTGACTTTCCCATTAATCCTGCTATAGCTACTCAGACTGACAAACCAGTCTGCTACAATCCAGGTGGTGGGTCTGATGTGTTTCAAATCAACCCTGTGTACACACTGAGTGTCTCCACTGAAAATAGGAAGATCATGTGTGCTGTGTCCTTTTATATGGGTTGGTGTAATGCCCCCCCTGTGGTAGTGTCACCTCTGTGTGTATCGTGAATGCCCATTGGTCGTGTCCTATCTTACTGACCTATTGGATAAATGTATGTGTCATGTCTCTGGTGCTCCCTCTAGTGTCTAATTAGTCTATGTGTACTTACATTAACCCCTTGTGTATTTACAGTGATGCATATCACCACACACCCTCACATGCCCTCCATATCAACTTGTGCACCTCTGTCTACATTCCATGGTCCTTTACTGTCCCTATGCCAACCCATGCCCCCCATCTGCCTCCATGGGCCTTTCTACCTCCTACGCCAAAGCATTGTGAACCCATGCCTCCGCCTACTGCCCTTTGCTTTACACACACTATGCCAACTCAGTACCCACCTAGGATAGACCTCAGGCCTCACGCTGAGTTTAAATAAAATAAAGTTCCAAGTGTCTATTAGACATTTTACTTTGAAGAAAACATTCTGATTCATAAAAATCCATTTACTTCATTTATATTCATTCAAATATATTATGCGGTTTAACAACAAACATTCCAGTCACCTGTATAAAGCAAACATTGGAATTCATAGTCCAACTTCACAGAGCCCATAATCATTTGGAGCTCATAATTAAAATCCTGGACTCCCCTCACTAACAGCAGTGTTGGCATACCTATACTTCAGGAACTGTAGCGTTTAAAGAAGGCAGCTCACCACTACCTTCTGAATGGCAACTAGGGAAGGGCATAAATGTTGGCCTAGCCAGAAAAGCCACCCAAAAACCAAACTGTGAAATGACAGGTACCCTGTTGTGATACAGATGGTTGTGAAATGGGCAGCACGGTAGCATTGTGGATAGCACAATTGCTTCACAGCTCCAGGGTCCCAGGTTCGATTCCGGCTTGGGTCACTGTCTGTGCGGAGTCTGCACATCCTCCCCGTGTGTGCGTGGGTTTCCTCCGGGTGCTCCGGTTTCCTCCCACAGTCCAAAGATATGCAGGTTAGGTGGATTGGCCATGATAAATTGCCCTGAGTGTCCAAAATTGCCCTTAGTGTGGGTGGGGTTACTGGGTTATGGGGATGGGTGGAGATGTTGACCTTGGGTAGGGTGCTCTTTCTAAGAGCCAGTGCAGACTCGATGGGCCAAATGACCTCCTTCTGCACTGTAAATCATGCAGCATTAAGCCAGTAATGGCGGCCCAAAGGCTTTTGTCAACAGACACAGTGAATTAGCAAGAAATCAATATTTTTTAACATTCATGACAGCCCTTTCAAAAAGTTAAAGGATTGTGGTTGAAATGCCTTGGCAGCTTGGCAATTCATCTTGACACGTTTGACAATTGTTTTTGATAGTTCCAATGAACTGCATAATTCCAATGAGATTATGCACTTTTTACACACATTCATGCTTATTTTTAGAAATTCCAGAGGGCATATTTCTGTAGTATTAGGGCCCCGCAAAAATATGGGAATGACATGGACTAAATACAGTACTGCCCACACACAGTGATGTAAGAGAAACACATGACCCACATCTAGGAGTCAGTATACTGTTGGACAGAGCTGTGTGTACAAGCAAGCAGGGAGAAAAACCCTGGCTTGAATCCTTTACTGCACCCAGGTACATAGTTTGTAGTTCATAAATACACACAGGTAACCTATGTAAGACTACATAAGACTTACCAAACTGTCTCCAAACCCTGCAGCACTTACCTCTCCCACAAGGCCCCTTATCTCTCCAGGTGTCAACTGACTTCCCCCAAAGGACATCTTACCTCCCCCAAGGTGCCCTGGGACCATGTCCAAAGCTTATCTTTCCTCCCCAAAGGAGTACTATTCAAACAAATCTACGAAGTTCAGACCAGTTCCTCCAAGGCCTAATCGGCACACACCAGGGTCAGACACCTCTCACACCAAAATCACGCATGGGCAGAGGCAACTTTTGATTTCTTTGGTAGCTGTCTGCCAAATGTGGATGCGTAGATTATAATTGCAGCATCACCTTGCTCAAATGTAAGGCCATTAAATGTAGCTTTGGAAGCTAATCAACATAGTCAAAATGCCATTCCTGTGCTTCAATGTTAATCCCACCTGATTTTTTCCTTTTACAATCGTAAAAACTATAATGAGAAAATAACATTTCTCCGAATCAAACCTTCCACATTAAACTATATTCATTTATCACCAACATATTGCACCCATTGAAACAGAAGGAACGCTTCATCAATTCCTTGTTATCTCTGCAATGCAGTTTAAGGACATTTCAGAATAACTGTCTGATCTTCAATGTCATGTCACTTTGACTTACCTGTGATTTCCTTAATGAGACATTTCTAAGGACGCTGCAGTTTATGATCATTTTCTGTCCAAATAATGTCCTAAATTGGGTTACAGACAATGAAAGGCCACTGAATTGTAGCTCCTCTTGTAATGGAGGAAAACTGCAGCCAATTTGTGCACAGCAAATAACAAAGCGACAATGACCAGATAATCTGTGTTTGTGTGTTGCTGAGGGATAATTATTGACTTAGACACTGGGGGGAATTCCCATACTCTGCTTCAAATTGTGCATTGGACCTTTTACATCCATTTGAGAGCACAGACAGGGCAACAGTTTAATGTCTCATTTGAAATATAGCATCTGTAATAGTGCAGCACTCCCTCAACATGATCAGGGTTGTCAGCCTGGGTCAGTGGTGGACAATGGTGTGGCACAGTGGTTAACATTGCAGCCTCACAGCACCAGGGACCCAGTTTTGATTCTGACCTTGGACGACTGTGCAAAGTTTCCACTTTCTCCCCGTGTTGTGTGGGTTTCCTCCGGGTGCTCCTCCCATAGTCCAAAGATGTGCAGGTCAGGTGGATTGGTCATGCTAAATTGCCCTTTCGTGTCAAAAGGTGGGGTTATGGGATTATAGGGATAGGGTAGGGGAGTGGGCCTAGGAAGGATACTCTTTCAGAGGGTCAGTGCAGACTCGATGGGTCAAATGGCCACCTTCTGCACTGTAGGAATTTTATCAATTACACCTTCGGATCCTAAGGTTGGGTGAGGTTACGGCAGTGTTTTTCAAACTTTTTTTCCGGCGACCCATTTTTACCAACCGGCCAACCTTCGGGACCCAACCTGGCCGACCTTTGCGACCCACGCCGGCCGACCTTCGCGATCCACGCCGGCCGACCTGAGCGACCCACCATTTTCTCTTACCTTGTTTGCTGCTGACAAAAATGGAGGAAATGGTTTTCGGTCCCTTTGGCCCTCGTACACACTCCTCCAATGGAACCTGTTGACGAAGGTGAAGCCTTCTGGTGTCGGAAAGTATGGAGTCTCCATCTGTCCAAAGTTCTGAATTTTTTTCCTGTAAAATGTTATCAAATAATGAACAAAATAAATGAATAAAATGAATAAACCCACACCCCGAACTTGTAAAACAAAAAGCTGTGATCGTTTTTTAAAAATAGCGGTGCAGGAGGGGCTGGAGTCACAGAGCGAGGGAGGGAGCCGGGCACCAGAATGGGCACCCTGGGGGGAGGGCACACACTGGGTGGGGGAGAGGGCAGGATGGGGGTGGGGGAGAGATGGCAGGATGGGGTGTGGGGAGAGGGCAGGATGGAGGGCGGGAGGTGGCACACTGAGGGTGGGGGGCACACTGGGGGTGGGGGGAGGTTCTTCATGCTACCCGGACCTGGCGGCTGATCCATGCAGAGAGGGGGAGCAGCCCCGCCGAGAGGCTGGTGTGTTTGCAGCGGGGGTGCCTGCTGCTCAAAGAGCCACAGCCAGCTCTTCAGGGTTCTCAGTGAGGCTGATGAAACATTTTGTTGCCTGTTGCCCATGCGCAGGGTTGTCAGATTCCATTGGTTTCTGTCTGCATATTTCTTTCCCTTCTGGAATGACTGCATGTAAAGCAAGGGCAAGTGAAGTGAGGTGTTGACAGTGAGAGCCGTGGGCTCCCTCTGCGTCAAATCAAAGTGTAAATATTTCTGCTGCGGGATTCTCCAACGGCGGGATCCACCGCTGCACCGGCAGCACGCCCACGCCCGCGGGTTTCCCGACAGCATGGGGTGGCCACAATGGAAACCCCATTGACCGGTTGTGGGAACGAAGGATTCCACTGCTGGCGGGCATGTGCTGCGCTGGAAAAAAGGTGCTGACGGGACAGAGAATCCCGCCTCTTTTGGCTTTATCATTTTAATTTGATAGTTCTATTAATATATGAATGATTAAGCATTTTCTATGAATCATTCTGAAATGTTCAACGTGTATTAAATGTATTGAATCTTTTTCATGGGGTCATAGTTAGTGAACATGCCCAATTTCAACCTTGCGACCCACTGAAATTACAGCCTAGGTTGCATATCACTGACCTAACATGTGCTCTAGAAGCTGGTGTGGGACTTATGCCAGCTCATTAGGATCCAGAGATAGAAAATAGAACAGTACAGCACAGAACAGGCCCTTCGGCCCTCGATGTTGTTGAGTGTGTTATCACTCCGTAAGTGTCGAGTGACATCCGTAATGTTCCCCATGACCATCAGCCTTGGTTCAAGCCAAGTATCCACCCATTTCATTCAAGATGTTAATCAATATAGCTGGAAGTCTATTCCATGTATTGTATCTAGTACTTCAAGGAAAATAATCCTTCTGATCTCAAACTGTATTTAAAGTGTTGCAATTCATACTAGTTCTACATTAACTTGAGAAACCTGTGGTGGGATTCTCCGACCCCACACTGGATCGGAGAATCTCTGGGGGTCGGCGTGAATCCTGCCCCCGCGATCCTCCGAAGTCTCCGGCCCCCCAAAAATCACCCCGGCGTGAATCGTGCCGCCCGCCTCGGAGAATGGCAGGGACCAGCGCGACGCAATAGGCACCGGGGCCGCCCGAATTCTCCGGGCCGCGATGCGCCGAACTCCCGCCCATTTAACGAGGGTCCCCCGGCGTAAATCAAGGTTGGTCCCTACCGGCGGGACCCAGCTCCGTGGGCGGCCTCCAGGAGCCGCGGGTGATCTGGTCCCGGGGGGTGCCCCCACGGTGGCCTGGCCCGCGATCAGGGCCCACTGATCCGCCAGCGCGCCTGTGCCGTGGGGGGACTCTATTCCTCCGTGTCAGCCTTGTACCGACCCGCGATGGCCGATGCGGAGATGAACCCCCCCTACGCATGCGCGGGGATGAAGCCAGTACACACTGGCACACCCGCGAATGTGCCAACTCGTGCCAGCCAGCGAAGGCCCTTCGGCACCAGTTGGCGTGGCACCAAGCCCTTTTGCGCTGCCCGGCATGGCGCAAACTACTCCGACGCCGTCCTAGCCCCCGAAGGTGCGGAGGATTCCGCACCTTTGGGGCAGCTCGACGCCGGAGTGGTTTCAGCCAGCGTTTGCGCCGTTTTTTCCTGCCCCGACGATTTGTGCAGAATCCCACCCCTGATTTTCTTTCGATTGTTGATCCTTCATTGTTCATCATTGTTATCTCTTACTAACTTTTACAGATGTACCATAGAAAGCATCCTATCTGGCTGCATCACAGCCTCATACAGCAACTGCTCAGCCCAAGATCGAAAAAAACTTCAGAGAGACGTGAACACAGCCCAGTCCATCACATAAACCTGCCTCCCATCCATTGACTCCATCTAAACTAGGGGCTGGTTTAGCACACTGGGCTAAATCGCTGGCTTTGAAAGCAAACCAAGGCAGGCCAGCAGCACGGTTCAATTCCCGTACCAGCCTCCCCGAACAGGCGCTGGAATGTGGCGACTGGGGGCTTTTCACAGTAACTTCATTGAAGTCTACTTGTGACAATAAGCGATTTTCATTTTTTCACCTCCCGCTCCCAGGGGAAAGTGGGCAGCATAATCAAAGACTTCTCCCACCTGGCTTACTCACTCTTCCAACTTCTTCCATTGGGCAGAAGATTCGAAAGTCTGAGAATACGTATGAACAGACTCAAAAACAGCTCCTTCCCCACTGTTACCAGACTAAATGACCCTCTTATGTACTGACCTCATTAACACTACACCCCTGTATGCTTCACCCGATGCCGGTGTTATATAGTTCCTCCTTGTGTGGCCCTATTACGTATTTTCTTTTATTTCCCTTTCTTTTCATGTACTTAATGATCTGTTGAGCTGCTCGCAGAAAAATACTTTTCACTGTACCTTGGTACATGTGACAATGAACAAATTCCAATCCAATCCTGCTCAGCATTTTACACTTGCATTAATAAACAATTGATTTAAAAAAATTAGCATTGGTAGATTGACATTTTTCAATTTGAAATGCCTCAGATTACTTGAAAAGAAACGTAAGTAAATCGTATTGATAGTAATAACACAATTACTCTATTATTTCATGATATGTGCATATATTATTATTACCATGATGTTGTGTATCATTTAATATTTTTATCAGCTGATAATATTTGATCAGGATGATCTCAACGGTGGTGGGTCCTTCTTGTAACAATCATCACCATTTAACATAGCAATGAAGAAAATTTATGTCACAGTCAGGCAGGCCCCAATGAGCTGGGAAGGAGGGTAAGTTTAAAGGGAAGGGGGGATCATCACACGGGAGTGACCCTTTCTGCTGGCAGTGTCCTTTGGTGTGCACTGAGTGCCCATGAAAAAAGGGCACCTCCTCGCCCTCAGGTACAACACCAGCGGCATTAAGTGAAACCCATCATGTCTGTTCCAAGGTTTGGGACATCTGACCAATGTTGGTCATGGCTTTTATTGAGTCTTGGCAATCTGGGAGTTAACAAAGTGGTCGTATTGAGGGGCCTTTGCTTGATTTATGAATCTAAGGCAATAAGCAGAAATGCTGCATATGTCTATCTAAAACAGTCAACAAGGGCTGAATTTCTGGATGATCCCGCCAGTGGGATCTTCCAGTCCTGTCGACGATGAATCCCCGCTGGGGTTCCCTGGTGGCAGAGAGTGTAAAGGGCGGGAAATCCATTGACAGCGGCGGGACTGGATGATCCCACCGCCAGCCAACAGTGGAATGCCCCCGTTGCCGCAAAACACATTGCGGGGGATGGTAGAAAATGCTGCCCCGAAGATTCCTGAACTGTGCTCGAGTTGGATCTAGAATTTGGCTCCAATTAAAACCTGTTTCTTATTTGTTCAGATCTGGATGAGAAAATTACAGCAGGCCCTGTTATTCATTAATCTGGAGAATTAATTGGGCCTGTTGTCAGCAAGACTTGTATTCCAACTAATCAGAATCGAAAGCCGCATTTTGTGCTTCAGCTAAAATGATTTTGTAGCGAGGCCAACCACACATTATGGTAGGGGGTGGGGAAAAATTCTCCCAAAGCATCTGGCCTACCTGACATAGTTTGGCAATTATGTATAATACGACGGTTCAGCATATTATTATGCCAATGTGTAGTAGTCAAATCAAGGATCATTTGAATTTTTGCCCATGTGCATGAGCAAAAGTCCCAATGCCTCCACCAGACACAGGTATGGTGCACCTCTTTCTTTTCATTATCTAATGCGGGTGACAGCACAGTCTGGACAGAAAGCTGTGCTGGCTCCCTGATTGCCACATTCAGACTTTAGTCAGTTGGGTAGCACGTTTAAACAGTCAGTGCATCTCCAAAGACCCCTGCCATACTCATTCCACACCTGCCGTTCGCAAGTTAAATGCGCTGATGTATTCAGAGTGCTGGACACTATGACAAATAAAGGTACAATTAATTTTGGTAATATACTTGCAGATATGCTGGGGGGCCCTAGAACATTTTTCCAGGCGTTTGAGAATGAGTTTGGGGGCAGGGATGATGGTAAATTGGAAAATATGCCACTAGACGGTATCCAGACATGTTCCCACCTCCTTCCTTCATTTCCAAGGTTGAGTTGGTGGAGTCGTGGAGCCATAGAGTCATTATGGCACAGGAGGAAGCTACTCAGCCATAAGACCATAAGATATAGGAGCAGAATTAGGCCATTCGGTCCATCAGATCTGCTCCGCCATTCGATCATAGCTGTTTCTCATCCTCATACTCCTGCCTTCTCCCAATAACCCCTGACCTCCTTATTAATCAAGAATCTATCTATCTCTGTCTTAAAAACACTCAGTGACTTGGCCTACACAGCCTTCTGCGGCAAAGAGTTCCACACGTCCACCACCCTCTGACTGAGGAAATTCTTCCTCATTTCAGTTTTAAAGGATCGTCCCTTCAGTCTGAGGTTGTGTTCTTGGGTTATAGTCTCTCCTACCAATGGAAACATCTTCTCCATGTCCACACTATCTAGGCCTCTCAATATTCTGTAAGTTTCAATGAGATCCTCGCTCGTTCTTCTAAACTCCCTTGAGTACTGACATAGAGTTCTCAGTTGCTCCTCATATGACAAGACCTTAATTCCCAGGATCATTCTTGTGAACCTCATCTCGACCCCTCCAAGGTCAGCACATCTTTCCTTAGATATAGAGCCCAAAGCTTTTCACAATATTCCAAATGGGGTCTGACCAGAGCATGATACAGCCTCAGCAGTACATCCCAGTTCTTGTTTCTAGCTGAATCGAAATGAATGCAAACATTGCCTTCCTTTTTTAAAATAAATTTAGTGTACCCAATTCATTTTTTCCAATTAAGGGGCAATTTAACATGGCCAATCCACCTACCCTGCACATCTTTGTGTTGTGGGGTGAAAAAAACACAAACACGGAGAGAATCTGCAAACTCCACACGGACAGTGACCCAGATCTGGGATCGAACCTGGGACCTCGGCTCCATGAGGCAGCAATGCTAACCACTGTGCCATCGTGCTGCCCTACATTTGCCTTCTTACCTGCCAACTGAACCTACATGTTAACCTTAAGAAAATCCTGAGCTAGGATTGAAGTCCTCCATGATTATTGTAACATTACCTTTCTTCGATGCTTTTTCCTTCTCCTGATTTATTTTCTGCCCCACATCCTGACTACTGCTTCGGGGCCTGTACATAACTCCCATCTGGTAGTCATCTGGAGATCATTACCTTTTTGTTTCTGCTTTTTAATATAGCTCCTAGCTATTCATACTGCCTTAGCAAAACCTCCATCCTTGTACTACTCTTGTCCTTGGTACCTACATGTACCACGACAACTGGATCTTTACCCTCCCACTCCCAAGTTTCTCTGCAGCCCAGATGAGATATGCCAAACCCAAGCACCAGATAGGCAACAAAACCTTTGGGACTCTTAATCTTGGTCACAGAAAACAGTGTCTATGCCCTAACTATATTATCCCTGATTATGACTACATTTCTTTTCTCTCCCTCCACTTGAATGGTTCACTGTACCACAGTGCTGTGGTCAGTTTGCTTATCCTCCCACAGAACCCCATCTCGTCCGCACTGGGAACAAAAAACTTGAATCTGTTGGACAAGGACAAGGACTGAGGTTCCTGAAACCCACCTCCTGGATCCCTCTACCTACCTCACTCATCATCACACCCTCCTGTCCTTGACCACTGGCCAAATTCAAGGTAGTTAATCTCAAGGGTGTGCCTGCCTCCTGCAACATAGAATCCTGGGAAGTCTCACCCTCCCTGATGTGTCGCAGTGTCCGAAGCTCAAGACTCCAGCTCATCACTTCTGGGCCAAAGCTCCTGAAGCAACCGACATTTGCTGCAGATGTGTTCACTATGAACCAGAATGGGGTCTACCAGCTCCCACACCATGCAGGTAGAAAACATCACCTGGCCCCTGCACCTCTATTTTATTTAAATGTTCATTTGTTTCTTTTATTTATTTATTTTTTTTTTCTTTTTATAAATTTAGATTACCCAATTATTTTTTCCAATTAAGGGGCAATTTAGCGTGGCCAATCCACCTACTCTGCACATTTTTGGGTTGTGGGGGCGAAACCCACGCAGACACGGGGAGAATGTGCAAACTCCACACAGACAGTGACCCAGAGCCGGGATCGAACCTGGGACCTCAGCGCCGTGAGGCGGTTATGCTAACCACTTGGCCACCGTGCTGCCCTGTTTCTTTTATTTTTAATTTCCAGCTAGTTTTTAGTCTTTCTAATCTGTAAAATATTTCTCTTCCTACTTTTAAACTGAAAGTAGTTTAGAATAGGTAATGCAAATTAGCGGTTACTTACCAGCCAATGAACTTATCGTGTTCCTATGATGTCACTCCTGGAGTCACACAATCGTATGTGCTGTGGAGAGGTCAGAATTCTCCTCCGTGATTGAATAAGAAGGCAGAGCAGAGGGAATGGCTACCAAAATACAGACAGAAGCACCAGAGACCCCTAATTGAGAGTCAACAGGCAGAGGTCCAGCTATCCCGACATGTCTGAGCACCATTGCCTCAGGAGGGTCAGGCTCTCACGATAGGTCTGCTGGCATCTGCATCCTCATGGTGCCACATGCCTTCCGAGTGGAGCGGGTGGGTACACATTGCCAGTGACTGGTAAGGTTACTAGAGGCCCAGCCACCAACACCATCCCACTCCCACTACCCCTCCTCCCAATGCCTCCTACATGTCTGACTCATACCAAGTTGTGTGATCTCATTTCCTAGAAGGAGAGATAACAGTGAGGTGGAATATTAAGAATGTCCTGCTTTCAGATGGGCTGAAGGACAACGTTTCTGCCTGATGACTGTGACCAGAGAGCAATGGATGAATGGGTGTATATCTGAAGTGTGCTGTGCAGGTGTGCAGGTGAATTCTGTGTAGGTCATATTGGGGTCACTGAGTGATCGAGCTCTGGCAGGGTGGTAACCTGACACCCCAGATGCTACCCGGGCACCGTGGCACTGCCACCCTGGCACGCTAGCAATGCCACCAGGGTGCCAACCAGGCAATTCCTGGCAGTGTCAAAGTGCCCAGGTGGCAACTTGCTCATGCCGGGGATTGGGCCCAGGGACGCTCTGTCCTTACGAGGTGGGGTACGATGGGGCTCGAAGACCCCCTTTTAGGTGCAAAGTCGGCTCTGGAGGCTGCGATGGGGGGGTCTCGGGGCGGTATTTAAAAACTGCGAGCAGAGCTTGTTAGTGTAGGAAATGGGACTGAGTGTGGCCTCAGTGGGGCATTACTTGCCGAGGCCCCGAAATCAAGCAGAGTCCCATTTGATAGCAGGGTCGTTCTCGGCGATAAACCCAGCTAAACATGTTCAACATGGGAATCTGTTTCATTTCCGTTAAATCTCTCCCTTAGTCATTTTTCGAGAAAATTCTGCCCTCTGACTTTATGGGCGGGATTCTCCGTTTCCAGGTGTGGTGCCGGTTTTGCTGTTGTAAAAGTCCACGCATTCTGTGTTGGCGTCAGCACTTAGTCTCAGAAACGGGGAATCCCGGCCAATGACTTTATGACCTGGATATATGTACTGTACACTGATCTGCATGGACACCTGAGGGCCAATTTTGAATTTCGAATGACTGACCAGTAAAGCATACTGCCTAGCCACCTGTTCTGCTGATGAGAACGCAGCCACAAATTTATGGGTTTGGACTCAATAAAGCCATTCCCAGCCCGATTTCTCTGTCATCCCCAACACCGACCATGGCCCCTGACCCAAAGCACGGCCCTTGACCAGTGATCCCCAACAAGCCCAGACCCCCAATCGATGATCCTACATCAATTCCTGACCCAGGCCTGACAACCTTTATCTGAAGGATCACCTGCTCAATGTTGCCTTCACTGCCAATATTGAAATAAGGCCCAAGGTCCAATATCTAGAGAGCATTGGGCTTTTTGCAAGCTATGTCCACCCCACCCACCACACACAAAATGATTACGACCCAATTGCTAAGCCTTGGTGCTTTTCCCCCAAAATTTTTATTTCCAAAGGTATTCTCTCGCAGGGTCTCGCCAGTGTTTACTGAGTAAATGCAGTCAGGCTGAAAGAAATATTCCATCCAGGAAAGCATCTAAATAAATAATTCACGAACAAGTTAGCAGCTGCTTCAACAGGCAGATGCTAAACTATAAACTATCACCAAGTCATAAAAGAGGAAATAGAACAATAGAGAGATTGGCTTTCAGGCGCAAAGTTGTCTGGCTGCAAGCACCTGTTTGAAAGTGATAAACTGCCCATGATGGGCTGTTTAAACAGCACGAGTGTCTCACAGAGACTCAAGGGACCAGCACTATCAGGAGAGAACTTTTATGGGAATAACAAATGAGGCAGATTGAAACCCTGTTTAAATATACAGAGAAGTGTGCTTTCTGAAAGAACAAGACCTTCTGAAGCATTCAGGAAAAAATGGAGTGAGGTGGGATCGTACATCACTGGACCTGTTTCCAAGTATTTCAGGGTGACTCCACTGTCGTGGGGTACAGTAGCATAGTGGCTATGCAGATCTGCAGATGTGAGTTCAAATCCCCGGTGACAGGGAATTTGAAATCAATTAAATAAATTTTAAAATCTAGATTTCAAAAGTTTGCACTAATGGTGCTGACCATGAACTGCCCTTGATCCAATTAAAGCACTTAAGTGACTTTTAAAGTATTTTCCTGTCCAGCCTCAATTTATAGGCCAGCAGGCATAAGCCATGGAATTAAAAAATTCTAAAAACTGCTTTTTGGGTGGGAAAGAGGCCTTCTGATGCTGGCCGCCCTACTGTGAAGGCCCTGAGACCTCCGGAACACCCCTCCGCACCACTCCCCCTCCCTTCCCCTTGCCTCTGCCCTCCACGCTGCCTTCCACTCCGCCCTCCCCCTCCCTCCCCCTCCTCCGCCCTCCCCCTCCTCCACCCTCCACGCTGCCTTCCACTCCGCCCTCCCCCTCCTCTGCCCTCCCCCTCCCTCCCCCTCCTCTGCCCTCCCCCTCCCTCCCCTCCTCTGCCCTCCCCCCCTCCTCCTCTGCCCTCCCCTCCTCCTCCCCGCCTTCCCATCCCTCCTCTCTCTCCTCTGCCCCTCTCCCTTCCCTTCCCTCCTCCCCGCCTTCCCATCCCCCCATACTCTTATCTGACCCTCTTTTCCCCTAATGCCATGCCTTACCTCCCCACCTCCTCCTCCTCCTCCCCATCTTCTCCTCCTCCTCCCTCCCCTCCCTTTCCCTCCTCTCCCTATTCTCTCACCTCCTCCTCCCCATCTTCCCCTTCCCCTCCCACTGGAGAGCTGCCAACCAATCAGATTGGAGGAAATCCCACCTTCTGCCAATCAATGCGCGTTAGAACAATGTGGGCAACAGGCCTGTTGAATCCCGCCAATTCTTTGGATGGCGAGGATCGAGACCTGGAAAATCATCCGGAAAATTCTGGCCTATTGTTTTTATCCAATCTGGCCAATGTGTGATTCCACAGCAATGTACTTGAGACTAAAGTAGCATTGCAAGCTGTTCAGTTTTATTCAAGAAGGTAGCCCACCTTTTCAAGAGTAATGAGCAAGCAATACTGGCCTGACCAGCAATGCTCACACCCTGTGAATAAATTAAAAGAAAGGAGTTCTAAACAGCCAAATGCTTCCTCTGATAATGAGGGTTTATTTTTTGGTAATGTGAAAGGCAAGTCATACATGTGGCAAACAACACGATATAAACGCTCTGTAATAGTGTTATCACATTGAGTTTATTTTCATCCATTTTCTTAACAGCCCAGATGGTGTGCTCTTTCATTCAAATTATTTATTGATGGATTTTTTTCCACTGTTCCTCCTCAGGGAAAGATTTATCAGCGCTCGGCATGGAGCATCTTCAATAGTTAGCATCTCATGCCAGTATTGATGAAGTCAAATACAGAATGGGAAACATGCAGAGAAAAGGGTGCCCATGCCCACAAATACACTTTGACCTCTGGCTCAAAAGAGCACGAATTACATCAGCTGGTACATCCTTTCTACCGCCACCAACTAATGGCCGGTCTGAGGTACAATGCTAATTTTCTGTCGGTGAGCACCAATCCTTCAGCGGCATTATTCGAGGAACTTGACTGACAATTCGAGGCACATTTTGGCCGGGAAAACCAGCAAAGAGGTCATCAGAACCTGCACCTGAAGAAGCTTGGCCAAGACCTGCTGGAGATTGCCCTCAGGCCTCAGTGAATAAAACCACTATGCCGTGGACACTAATTAGGCAAGGGGACATAAACTTAAAGCTTAAGAGCAAAGTGTACGATGGTAGAAGTATGGAACTCTCTCCACACAAAGCAGTAGATCCAGTTAATAGTTTTAAATTGGAGATGCTTTGTTGTTTTGCTGAGCAAGGGTTTGAAAGAAGCAGAGGCAGATGGATGGAGTTAGGATACAGATCAGCCAGGATATTATTTCATGGTGGAACAAGTCAGAAGGGCTAACTGGCCTGCTCATCCCTGCTTCTACTGGCTCCATGTGATCAGAAACCCAAAGTGCCTCCACTGCAGACGCCATCCGTGCGGTGTTGGCCAGGGTGGCACACATGGTCGCTATCACCTCCTGCTCCTGCCACACGATTGGACTCCTCCAACTGCACCCGCAGGTGCTGGATGCTCTCTTATAATCCCTCATGTATTATGTATTATATATGGTGCCAAAGAAGAACCAGGCAAGGTGCCTCAATGACTACCGTCCGGTGGCCCTGACTTCAGTCGTAATGAGGTTCTTCGAGAAGTTGATCATGAAGCGCATCACCTCCATACTCCCAGAACGCCTTGATCCACTGCAATTCGCATACCGCCGCAACCGGTCCACAGTAGAGCCTAGCCCTGGCCCTAAACTCATTATTAGAGCATCTCGAAAACAAGGACTCCTACATCAGACTCCTAGTTATTGACTACAGCTCCAGCTTCAACACCATAATCCCAGCCAAGCTCATATCAAAGATCCAAAACCTAGGACTTGACTCTCCACTCTGCAACTGGATCCTCAATTTTCTGACCAACAGACCACAATCAGTAAGAATGAACAACAATACCTCCTCCACAATAGTCCTCAATACCGGGGCCCCGCAAGGCTGCGTACTTAGCCCCCTACTCTACTCCCTGTACACACACGACTGCGTGGCACAATTTGGTTCCAACTCCATCTACAAGTTTGCTGACGATACGACTCCAGTGGGCCGTATCTCGAATAACGACGAGTCAGAATACAGGAGGGAGATAGAGAACCTAGTGGACTGGTGCTGCGACAATAATCGCTCCCTCAATGCCAGCAAAACTAAAGAGCTGGTCATTGACTTCAGGAAGCAAAGTACTGCACACACCCCTGTCAGCATCAACTGGGCCGAGGTGGAGATAGTTAGCAGTTTCAAATTCCTAGGGGTGCACATCTCCAAAAATCTGTCCTGGTCCATCCACGTCGACGCTACCACCAAGAAAGCACAACAGCGCCTGTACTTCCTCAGGAAACGAAGGAAATTCGGCATGTCCACATTAACCTTTACCAACTTTTACAGAGGCACCATAGAAAGCATCCTATCTGGCTGCATCACAACCTGGTATGGCAACTGCTCAGCCCAGGACAGCAAGAAACTTCAGAGAGTTGTGAACATCGCCCAATCCATCGCACGAACCTGCCTCCCATCCATCTACACCTCCCGCTGCCTGGGGAAAGCGGGCAGCATAATCAAAGGCTCCTCTCACCTGGCTTACTCACTCTTCCAACTTCTTCCATCGGGCAGGAGATACAGAAGTCTGAGAACACGCGCGAACAGACTCAAAAACAGCTTCTTCCCCACTGTCACCAGACTCCTAAATGACCCTCTTTTAGACTGACCTCATTAACCCTGTATGCTTCATCCGATTCTGGTGCTTATGTAGTTACATTGTATACCTTGTGTTGCCCGATTATATATTTTCTTCTATTCCCTTTTCTTCCCATGTACTTAATGATCTGTTGAGCTGCTCGCAGAAAAATACTTTTCACTGTACCTCGGTACACGTGACAGAAAACAAATCCAATCCAATGTATTCTGTGGCTCTGAGACTGCATCTCCACAATCGATGGTACTGTCTGACGGCAGCTAGTCCCTGGGGTCGGTCCCCCCCCCTCCAACCTTCCCTCCCTTCGGGTGTTCCTACCTCCATCCCCTGTTCCTAATCAGCTGTGTGGTGTGCACCAGAGAGTGTTCCACGGCCTCTCTGCTAAAGTGCCTAACCGAGGTAAATGTCTCTGGGATAGTGGAGGGTGTTGGAGACAGCTGTGACGGGAAGTCAGTGTCATGCCCAGAGTCGAGCGCTGGGGTGTCTTGCGTCTCAGGTGGAGGGCGAGCATTCAAGGTACTCCCAGCCTCACTGCTCAGCTCACGGAGGGGCTTTGGCTCTGGCAGTGGCTGGAGGGGGGAAACAGCAGATGAGCCCCATCTGCAGCAGGTCCTGTAAGGCACAAGATGCGATGCATGGTTAGACCGCGGCCCGGGGTGGGTGGGGGGGGGGGGGGGGTGGGGAGTGTAATGGTGGAGTTCAGGGTGAGGGTGTGAGGTTGGGATGAGGGTGGTGCGATGTTGGGGTGTTGTGGGGGTAGTGTTGTGGGGGTTGGAGAGAATTCTCAGGGATCGGATTAATACCCATTTGGAAACAAATAGACTCTAGTGATAGACAGCATGGTTTTGTGAAGAGGAGGTCATGCCTCCCTAACCTTATTGAGTTTTTTGAGGAGGTGACATAGATGATTGATGAGGGGAGGGCGGTGGATGTTGTTTACACGGACTTCAGTAAAGCCTTTGACAAGGTGCCTCATGGCAGACTGGTACAAAAGATGAAGTCACACAGGATCAGATGTGAGGTGGTAAGTTGGATACAGAACTGGCTTGGTCACAGAAAGCAAAGGGTAGCAGCAGAAGGGTGCTTTTCTTAATGGAAGGTTGTGACCAGTGGCGTTCCACAGGGATCTGTGCTGAACCCTGTATTATTTGTAGTGTATATAAACGATTTGGAGGAAAATGTAACTGGTCTGATTAGTAAGTTCGGTAATGACACCAAGGAATGGCAGATAGCGTTGAGGATTGTCAAAGAATACAGCAGGGCATGAATAGGTTGGAGACTTGGGCAGAGAAATGGCAAATGGAGTTTAATCTGGACAAATGTGAGGTAATAAATTTTGGTAGGTCTAACATAGAGGGGAAATGTATCATAAATGGCAAAACTCTTAGAAATATAGAAAGTCAGAGAGATCTGTGCGTGCAAGTCCACAGATCTTTGAAGGTGGCAACGTAAGTGGACAAGGTAGTCAAGAAAGCATACGGAATTCTTGCCTTCATTGGATATGGCATCGAGTATAAAAACAGGCAAGTCATGCTACAGATGTATAGAACCTTGGTAAGGGCGCACTTGGAATATTGCACACTATTCTGGTCGCCACACTACCAGAAGGATGTGGAAGCTTTGGAGAGGATGCCGAGGAGGTTTACCAGAATGTTGCCTGGTCTGGAGGGTGTTAGCTATGCGGAGAGGCTGAATAGATCAGACTGTTTTCATTAGAAAGACGGAGGTTGATAGAGGTCTACAAGATTACGAGGAGCATGGATAGAGTGGATGGACAGGCACTTTTTCCCAGGGTGGAGGGGTCAGTCACAGCGGGCATAGGTTTAAGGTCCGTGGGGCAAAGTTTAGAGGAGATGTGCGAGGAGATGTGGTGAGTGCCTGGAACGCGTTGCCAGGGGAGGTTGTGGAAGCAGATACATTAACGATGTTCAGAAGGCATCTTGACAAACACATGGATAGGATAGGTATCCTATCTAGGGATACGGCACAAGGAAGTGCTGAGGATTTTGGCAAAGGTTGATATCATGACCGGTACAGGCTTGGAGGGCCGAAGGGCCTGTTCATGTGCTGTATTGTTCTTTGTACTTTGTTCTTTGACACACGTGTCACAGGGAATTGTAACTCAGCAGGGTCTCACTTCCTCACCCACAGCCAAACTGCACCCCAGCGACCTCTTTTTCCTCCGGGCTGCCGACCACGTCCAGGGCTCTCTGTTCTGCCAAGGTGAGGGGCCGCGTCCCGTTCCCAGCGGTTATGGACGGCCCTCTTCTGCAGCCATGACGTTCGTTATAGGTGCCGGCATGTGCTGCAACGCAGGGGTTCAGCCGCTCTCCGATTTGGGGAGGGTATGGTTACGGGTCTGTGGGACGAGGGTTGGTGCCAATGGGCACCGTGTTGTCTCTTCACCCTGATCGCCCTGAGGTGGTCATGCAATATTTTTCTGTTACTGCTGTCTGGGCCGGGCTGTGTTACTGGTGGTACTGACCGCCTCTGCCATCTGCGCCCAGGCAGGTGAATAGCGGTGGCTGGCGGCCTCCTTCCCAGGCCGGGGTACAATGTCACCTGCCTCTCCTCCACGGCATCCAGGCGGGTCTCCAGCTCGGCATTCATGAAGCGTGGGGCCACGCGTCTTGCTGCCAACTTGTTGGCTGGGATGGTGTGTGTGGGGAGTGAAGTGTGTATATGCGGCTGCAGCTTGTCAATCTCCTGAGTGTCAATCGTGAAACCAACGAATCCCACATAATTTCTCATTGGAATTGATTGTGTTCCCCATGGAGCTGGTGCTGGCCCCTGGAATCGGTCCAGGTGCGGCACCAGTTTAACAATAAGCCTCCAGATTGTGAAGCTTCACTCTGCCAGTGCCTAATAAGCACAAGCTCAGAAACTGTAAGAATACAAGGCTGAGAAGAACTGCACTGGGATATTTACCTGTACAGGTGTGCAGGAGAAGTAGGAGAGGGAAAAGACAGTCACAAAGCAATTCACCAGAGGGATGGCTTTCATTCTAGTCCTGGTCCAAAGGGCACAGGTAAAGACTTTGAAGACCCTCGCCTGCGAGACCTAAATGCTTATCAAACAGGTAGGACGTAGAGTCCCTACAGTGCAGAAGAAGGCTATTCGGCCCATCGGCCCATAAAGAGCAGGTTGTGCCTAACTAATTTAGTGGAATTTTTTGAGGACATTAACAGTGCAGTAGATGACGGGGAGCCAATGGATGCGGTATATCTGGATTTCCAGAAAGCTTTTGACAAGGTGCCACACAAAAGGTTGCTGCATAAGATAAAGATGCATGGCATTAAGGGTAAAGTAGTAGCATGGATAGAGGATTGGTTAATTAATAGAAAGCAAAGAGTGGGGATTAATGGGTGTTTCTCTGGTTGGCAATCAGTAGCTAGTGGTGTCCCTCAGGGATCCGTGTTGGGCCCACAATTGTTCACAATTTACATAGATGATTTGGAGTTGGGGACCAAGGGCAATGTGTCCAAATTTGCAGATGACACTAAGATGAGTGGTAAAGCGAAAAGTGCAGAGGATACTGGAAGTCTGCAGAGGGATTTGGATAGGTTAAGTGAATGGGCTAGGGTCTGGCAGATGGAATACAATGTTGACAAATGTGAGGTTATCCATTTTGGTAGGAATAACAGCAAACGGGATTATTATTTAAACGATAAAATATTAAAGCATGCTGCTGTGCAGAGAGACCTGGGTGTGCTCGTGCATGAGTCATAGAAAGTTGGTTTACAGGTGCAACAGGTGATTAAGAAGGCAAATGGAATTTTGTCCTTCATTGCTAGAGGGATGGGGTTTAAGACTAGGGAGGTTATGCTGCAATTGTATAAGGTGTTAGTGAGGCCACACCTGGAGTATTGTGTTCAGTTTTGGTCTCCTTACTTGAGAAAGGACGTACTGGCAATGGAGGGTGTGCAGAGGAGATTCACTAGGTTCATCCCAGAGCTGAAGGGGTTGGATTACGAGGAGAGGTTGAGTAGACTGGGACTGTACTCGTTGGAATTTAGAAGAATGAGGGGGGATCTTATAGAAACATATAAAATTATAAAGGGAATAGATAGGATAGATGCGGGCAGGTTGTTTCCACTGGCGGGTGACAGCAGAACTAGGGGGCATAGCCTCAAAATAAGGGGAAGTAGATTTAGGACTGAGTTTAGAAGGAACTTCTTCACCCAAAGGGTTGTGAATCTATGGAATTCCTTGCCCAGTGAAGCAGTTGAGTCTCCTTCATTAAATGTTTTTAAGGTAAAGATAGATAGTTTTTTGAAGAATAAAGGGATTAAGGGTTATGGTGTTCGGGCCGGAAAGTGGAGCTGAGTCCACAAAAGGTCAACCATGATCTCATTAAATTGAGGAGCAGGCTCGAGGGGCCAGATGGCCTACTCCTGCTCCTTGTTCTTATGTTCTTATGTTCATCGAGTCTGCACAGGCCCTCTGAAAGAGCACCCTTCCACACTCCCCCGCCCTATCCCCATCACAGCTGACCCCCACCTTACCGGCACATCCCTGGACACTAATGGGAAATGTTATCATGGCCAGTCCACCTAACCTGCACATCTTTTGGAGTCTGGGAGGAAACCAGAGCACCTGGGGGAAAACCAAGTAGACACAGGGATAATGTGCAAACTCCACACAGACAGTCACCCAAGGCCGGAAATGAACCTGAGTCCGTGACGCTGTGAGGCAGCAGTGCTAACCACTGTTCCACCATGCCTTATCTATAGTAGGCACCCAGAACAACAGCAGGCCCCCCAAACTGACAAGGCGCACGGTGCACTTTTAGGGCAGAATTATCCCACAAATCGACAAATTCCAATTTCAGGTGGGTAACGTGGTGTTTAACGCATTGACGCCAATGTTGACCTTTCCCACCGTATTGTACAGCACTTTGTTCAAAATATTTAGAGGCATGGGTTTCACCTTGGACCACTGAAAGGTGGCCTCTGATTTGTTCATCCCACCGTGTCCTACGAGCATCAGTAATACAGATGCCATATTTAAAGATCATCCCTGCACTTCTCAAGGAATAGTCAGCCGCTGGGATCTGATGGCTGCCAAAACCAAGGATCATGCTGCCCCTAAATGTAGCTCCCTCGAGCGCATACTAGACTCAGTGGAGGCCCTCTGCAATGTCCTCTACTACCCCCCTCCTTCACCCAAACCCCCCTCCACCCGCCAGATCTGGGCGAAGACCAGCAAGCAAGGTGACAAATCCAGCATGGGAGGCGATGGCAGCGGTGGTCAGCGCCATCCATCCAGTGCTGCAAGAGGATGAATGATCTCTTTAGTTCCTCCAGGGTAAGTCACTCTTCTCAACACTCACAAACTCACACACCCATCACACACCCACAGGGATTTCACTCACTCTCACCTTCACCTCCCATGTGAGCTGTGTCCGCATCGCATCCATGGCACCGCTCATCACCCACACCTGTCAGACACCTTTATTATCTGGCCTGGCAGATGTTCTGCTCACACTCTCTCCATCTGACTTCATGCTGGAAAAACTGGCACACAAGAAAAGGGAGCAATCCCAGACGAGTGGAGGGATAACCAACAGCAAGGTCCTCACAGACTTTGTAAACAGGGCGATCCAGCTGGTCGCCACTGATGTGGACCACTCTTGTGCTGACGGTGAGTCCGGCGGTGCTCAACCAAGTGAGGATCCCGCGCTGCAATATCCATCAGACAACCGCACTGTGGGTCATGTCTCCAGTATCTCTTGCCCCTGCCGTACACTATTGACCTTTCCTTTCTTTTGCAGGAACATCTGGGAAGCAGCGGAGGGGGTCCACGAGCCAGGTCCTTGTCTCCAACCCAAGAAGAGCATAGATGCGGACTCCCTAGACCTCAACATTGTTGACCCATCACAGCACTCTCCACTGCACACTGCACCCCAGTGCACACCCCCTCCAGCAGCACAAATTGCTCAGACCTAGTTCTAGAGCAGTCTCAGGGTCACAATCTGTTGTTCACAGCACACAGTCTGATCCACAGCAGGTGGAAGCAGGGACATCCAGGGGTGTCGGCACTTGGAGGGTTCCTGTACAGGGAATCTGCTGAGTCCCAGTCAGATTGTGAACCTCTGGACTCACTCCCACCTCAGCTGCTGCAGCTGAACAGTAAAGCTCAGGAACATCGGGAAGGGATGTCTCTGCACTCGGCAGATTTCAAGGCATAGCACCCGCCCGCCTTCAAAATGAGGCGATCGCGCTGATAGGCCAATGCACCAAGGTCAACACTGGTAGGGTGTCTGTTGCCATGGAGACCTCAGTGCAGGCTATCTGTCCTGCACTGCTTCGGGAGTTGCATTCCATGGTTGATGCACTTGCTGGTATCCATCAGTGTCAACGCCAGACGGGAGTGGGACATCTCAAAACCACTCCAGCTGCACTTCCTTCTCAAGGAGACCCTTGAGCACCCATAGGAAGGAGGATCAGCAGGTGCACATCCCGGGGCCATCTACCCAGGAACCCAGCAACAGTTCCGGGACCGAGGAAGGTGGCACAGCCAAACAGCAGACTGGGCTCCCACCCAAGTCTCAGCCTTCAGAGGACACCCGCTAAGGTCATCACGGACATAGGCCGCATCCACCTCAGTTGTGGATGCTGAGGGTGCACCCAGGCACAGTGGCATGGTAAGAAATGTCAAGAAGCTGTCATTGCATCACTTGTACATAATGTCAACAAGTGTAAATAAACTCCCACTAATTTCACCTCTTCCTATTGTTCATTGTCATGATGAGCAATATGCCAGTCAGTCTGAAGTGAAAACTTGTTCCTCCATGAGATAAAGGCAGGGTGCTGAGTCCAGATCCTCCTCCCTGTGCTGTGTGCAAACATCCCAGCACATTGATGGTGCAGCTTCACAGTTACAGGACATATCAGTCATGCCTGTATACTGATAGGAATTATAATTACTGCCAGAATGTCCAGTGCCAGTGTCACAGAATTTGTCATTCTCCCTGTGGCTCTCTGTCCATTTGATTTGCAGCTGGCTCCCCATCTCAGCAGCTTCTGTCTCCAGTGACACTGGTCCTCAAGAGTTCAGCTCACGAAGAATGGCGTAGGATCAGGAGAGGTTAAACGTTCTCCATTGCATCCCCATTACATGATCTTGATTATTGAGAGCAAGCGAGCTACCATCAGCCAGACAGGAGCCAGTCATTCACAAAAGCTCTGCCAGGATCTAGGGGTTGTCCGCACTGCAAGTCATCATCATCCACCTGGAATGTAGGGACTATGGGCATCCACTTCATCTCCATGACAGGAGCCTGATCACAGAGGGTATGTGCACTGCTATCAGTCAAACACTGGTCAAATGTTCACAGATGTCTTGTGAAGAGCGGCTGGTTAGGCTGGGGTTGGTTTTGTTCAGGCAGAGAATGCTGAGAGAGGACCTCATCGAGGTATATAAAATGATGAGCTACATAGGTAGCACGGATGCAAAGAAGCTTTGCCCCTTAGTAGAGGGGTCAATAAATAAGGGGCATAATAGGGATAGATTTAGAGGGGATTTGAGGAACACCTTTTTCACTCAGAGGGAGGTGGGAACGTGGGACTCACTACCTGAAAAGGTGATAGAGGTGGGAACATTTAAGAATCATTTAGATGAGCACTTGAAACGTCAGAGCATATAAGTCTGAATCAAATTCTGGAAAATGGGGTTAGAATAACTAGATGCTTGGTGGCTGGCACAAACACGATCGGCATTTTTTTGTGCTGTAAACCTCTATGACTCCAGGATCTATGGGAAATCCTCACTACATGTTGTCATGACCTTCTATGAATCTTGCTGCTATGAGCGTATCCCAAGCACCTGCCTCGTTGGACATCACAATGGCCTCATGGCAATCATCCACACCTTTGAGGACTTCCTCACCTTCATCTCCATTGACGTCTTCCTCCTCATCAGAGGAGATGGTTGATTAGAACCGTCCCTTACCACCCTTGCCCCACACCATATGGCCGAGTGGCAACAGGTCCGGCCATTCGACTGCATCCTGAGCCCTCATCTCAGGCGCAGGCATTGGCCTGATCTGTCCTTACACTCTGCTTGAACCACGAGGGACACTTGTCAATATGTACTCTAACACAAAGCAAGGAATTAAGGGTGCACCACTCAGTCGGTGTTCCATGGCCACCTTTCTGACGTGATCCTCAAGCTTGACCAGTGCTGAAAAAGAGTCAGATGGATTCAGAACATTAACTCTGTTTCTCTTTCCACAGATGCTGTCAGACCTGCTGAGCTGATCCATAATTTTCGGCTTTATTTGCCCAGTCACCCCATAAAGGTTTCATCGAACCATAGCCCTCATTGGATTTGTCCGCGAGGGGTTAAGTGTAGAACAGCAATCATTAGCATTCTCAGGAATTAATGCTGCTTGACAGGGCACAGTTACTTGATGAGCCTGACTCCAAGCATGTCAATTGAGCTCACGCTAAAGCATCTCAGCTGTCAAAGAGTGTTCAATTTTGACATGATTTTCCATTTACCAGACCATTTTCTTCACCCCCCCTCTCCCCCCCCCCCCACCCCCCCTCCCCCCCGCCCCCTCCACCGGCTGCCCCCTCACAGCCACCAGATGTTTACGTGCAACCTTTAGTCAGTGCTGCCATGACTTCTCCGCCCTCCATTATTGTTGCCAAGGAAAAGCATCTGAGCCTTTCTCACGAGCTTTTCCAATATCGCCACAAACACGTCCGTCCAGATCGGGCATGGAAAGCCCTAGTTAATGATAGGCTCACATATTGCACACATTTTTGTACCTGATGTAACAGACAAAGCGAGCACCCCAGGCTATGGGGAAAATATCATCAATTTATACTAGATTGTATTGAGGATTGATGCAGTCCATTCATGAAATACAAACAAAACAAATTTAAATGACTCCATAGAATGTGATGAAAATGTTTCAAAATCCTTTGAGGTGCCAGGCCGGGATTTCCTGCCCCCCCCCCCCCCCCCCCCCCCCCCGCCCCCTCTCCCGCCACCCCCCGCCAGCACCGCCACCTCGCGTAGGATTTTCCCACTACATCAGCAAGCCATTCGCCGCTGGCAGGCTTTTCAGGTCCCGCCGAAATCTACAGCAGTTTTCATGGCTTACCTGCCCTATGCCAGCACCAGGCAACCCACCATGGGTGGGGGGGGGGGAGTCAGTTTTGACAGAACTGGAAGATCCCTTTTCTGGTCAGGAGTATACGTTCGAGCACCTTGTTTTCCACTATGTTCCACCACCTGGAGGACTTTTCAGCTCAGTCCTACTTTCTGGAAACCCCCCTCCCCTCCCACCACCCTCCTTAAATCTCGCCACTTCTCCTTCCCTCTCTTTTTGAAAGCATCTCACGATCCTTTTCGTTCCCTGGCTGGGTACCTCTCAGGCTGGTTTGTGAAGCACCTTGGGACATCGCCTCATGTTAAAAGTGGCGTAAAAATTGTTTGTTGCTGTTGGAATCTCACTTCAATTATTGAGTCAAATCGCATAAGTGTGATATAAATATTCAATGTGCCACAATTATTCTAACTGGCCTCCTTGAAAACCCCGAATACAGTCCCAAGAGTGGTCATTATAAACAGGTTTCTCTGTAGTAGCAAACTATGGGAGCACGTATAAAAAACATTAGATTGACCTACATAGGGCATCTCAGGGAATTGTAGGATAACTTCTTGGCATTGTTGTGCCTGGTGCTGAATTCACTTCAGTTAATATTATTGTTGCGGCCTATTCTAATCTAAACCAGGATGACAAGTCACAGTACTTTCTCTGTTAAAATACTTATTCAGACACCATTGCATAACCTGGTTACAGTGTGAATTCTGATTGTGAATCTCCATATACCCTGACTAAATTCTGTCTGAAACAGAAAGGCATTCTAATAATCAACGTCTCTTTTCTCTTGTTAAAATGCGCAAACAAAAAATGTGTCCATCTCCATTTGCTTGTTAAGGAGTACTGAGAACAAGTGTAACTATAATGGAATTGCCACCCCGTGTGGAGAGGGGCGAGGAGAAAAATACATAGAACATACAGTGCAGAAGGAGGCCATTTGGCCCATCGAGTCTGCACCGACCCACTTAAGCCCTCACTTCAACCCAATCCCCATATCCTAATAACCCCTCCTAACCTTTTTGGACACTAGGGCAATTTATCATGGCCAATCCACCTAACCTGCATGTCTTTGGACTGTGGGAGGAAACCGGAACACCCGGAGGAAACCCACGCAGACACGGGGAGAACGTGCAGACTCCGCACAGACAGTGACCCAGTGGGGAATCGAACCTGGGACCCTGGTGCTGTGAAGCCACAGTGCTATCCACTTGTGCTACCCATGCTGCCCAATGAAGTTACTGTGAAAAGCCCCTAATTGCCACATTCCGGCACCCGTTCGGGGAGGCCGGTACGGGAATCGAATCCGCGCTGCTGGCCTTGTTCTGCATTACATTCTGTGCTAACCCAGCCTCTATAGAAGGAGAAGGAGGACCTCCTTGTGAACCTGCCTCTCCGCCTGACCAAACTTGCCATAAATCGGTAAAAGCAAATTACTGCAGATGCTGGAATCTGAAGCAAAAACAGAAAATAGTGGACAATCTCAGCATCTGTGGAGAGAGAAGGGAGCTGATACTTGGAGCCTGGATGACTCTTTGTCAAAGCTTTTGGTGAGGTTTAATACCTCACCAGAAAGGTGAAACTTCTATCAGGGCAGCACTTAAGCAGTGCTCTGCAGTGCCAGCCTGGATACTGGGCCCAAGTCACTGGAGTGGGACTTGAACCCATGGACTGCTGATGTTTTGAGGCAAGAGTGTTCCCACTCAGCCAGGGCTGATTTGAAATACCAGGAGAGCTTCAAGATACAGTAGTTAGTGGGATTTTTCGCACCTTTTGTAGCAGTGGAGTCGGCCCCTCTTGGCAAGTGGTGAGATCTTCCGGCCAGGCTTCAGTCAATTGGGTTTCCCATTGTTCGCACCTTCTGCCGCCGGCAAATTCGCAGCGGTAGGTTGCCGCCAGCGGGCCCTGAAGATCCGCCAGCGGGAAATGCCGGAAAACCCCACCGAATGAATGGATAGTCATCCATACTTGCCCAGTACCTATTCTGGTGCTGGCCTGATTTTCCTTCTATTCAAATTAATGGAAGGAAAACTGGAAAAGGTTTGCACCATTTTCATCTCAGCCCTCTGTACAGAGCATACATTGCATCGAGCCACTATAGCTGAAAATGCATCGGAAGGAAATAGATATAGCATTATTACAGAAATGTTATAAATAATTCATGTGTTTTGTCACAAATCATTATGTTGGCAAAGTCATTTAGTGGCAATATTTTACTAAGCATACACTTTTCATGTCCCCTAAGCATTGTAAAAGTTCATTATACTTTGAAGGAGATGGTAAGTGAGCAAATTGTTCCTATGTGTCATACTAACAATACACGCAATGTAAAGATATCGCAAAAGGGCTGATCTCACCAAAGTTGGACAGAACCTAGGAGATATTTTGAAATCATCATTCCTTATAAATAAGTAACACATTTTAAACAGTGCCAAGTTGTTGTAGTTCAACCTTTAGAGCTTTAGTGAATTTATATTCTTTAATTATTTACGTGGAATAAAATAGACATATGGGAGTATGCTATATGGCCTCTCTTGAGAGTTAAGTGAATCACAACCGCCGTCAATACTTGTTCTTGGCATTTTTCTGTAGCTCAACTTTCAATCATGAGCTGAGGGAACATTACTTGAATTCAAAGTACGAGTTTATGATTTGATATTAAAAATGGGTATTATAAATAAAATAATATCAACACCAACTTTAAACGAGACTGCTATGCGGCTGACAGCTTGCACCTTGTTTAAGATCCTTTTTTGTCATTGTCTTTTATGACCTGTCTCCCAGTCTGACTTTTCTTCAGCAAGGAGTAGACAGACAGAGGGTGAAGTGTTTTTGATCCTAATTTTCCTCTGGACGTTCTATCAAGAGCTTTAAGGAACACACTCTCAAAGATTTAGTACACTGACAGTATTCATCTTGCTCCATCCCTAGCTTTGTGAAAAGAGATAGTAGGCAGGGTTTTCAAGTGGGCTTCAGGAACCTGCAGTCAGATTCAAGTGGAGGTGTAGGAAACAGTCACCCACCAGTGATTTTCCGCGACTTGGCCAACGAATGGCCAGAGGGTGGGCTCGCCATCCAATTAAGGATGGCGGATGGGCTCTCGAAGCTGGAAGACAAATAGGAAGCTTGAAAGCAGCAGCAGGATACCATTCACGGGTTAGGAAAGAGGCCACACCAAAGTGGAAGTCAGCTGTCTTTAGTCTTTTTCAAATCTAAAACAAAAAAGGGCCTTTGCAGCCAGGTCACTGCCGTGGCAGGGATCAACCCCTCTACAGGCTAACCTGCAGCTGCTGCTGAACCCAGGCAGGCAGAAAGAGCCTCTAAGCCAGGGGTGGGCAAACTACAGCCCGCGGGCCGCATGCGGCCCGCCAAAGGTCTTTTTGCGGCCCGCCAAGATCAAGTTATAAAAAAAAAAAATAAAAAAAATAATTAAAATAAATTTTTTAAAAAGGTTAAGTAGGGTGGTCATAAATGTGTTTCATGTGAAGTTTCTACTTTAAAATATTAATTAATAAAAATTAATTGCTTTTTTTTCTTTAAAAACCTTTTATTTTGGCTATTTTAAATATTAATTATTTTACTTAATATACTATGCGGCCCTTTAAAATTGTGAATTTCTGAATGTGGCCCTTGCACGGAAAAGTTTGCCCACCCCTGCTCTAAGCCCACACGGGAGGCCATGTCCAGGCAGCTACAATGTTCCCTGCCACCCTGGGTGCCTGGAGGCTGATGGGATATTCCAGGTTTCCTCCAGCAACACGCCTTCATCGGACCTTAGCAGATGATTTGACTACCTTGTGAGGTGAGAGCCATTGTAGATCAGTGAGTACCTGGGTTATGTCGTCAATTGAGATAACAGCAGCAGAATTTTGGATAATCTGAGGTTTATGGAGGGTACAAGGTGGGATAGCATTGGAATAATTCAGTCCAAAGGTAAAAGAGACATGGATGATGCGTTCAGCTGCAGATGAGCAGGGGCAGGGATGAAGACAGGTGATATAATGGAGATGGAAGTAGGCTCTCTTGGTGATAAAGTAGTTATGTGATTGGAAGGTCATCTCAGGGCCAACATTGGATGACAAGTTTGCAAATGGTCTGTTTCAGCCGTACACTGGGATCCGAGAGAGGGATTAATGGTATTGTCCGACTCCACGCCGGGTCGGACAATCCCCGAGGGGGGGGGTGAGAATTGCGCCACGCCAACCCGATGCCGGCTAACCGATTCTCCGGCGCCGATTCTCAGTTTCCCACGGGATCACTGCCGTGCTGGTCGCAGGCCGTTGAATTCACCCTCCCCCACCGGTGATTCTCCAGGCCTCGACGGGCCAAGTGTCCCCGAGTCCCGCCGGCATGGAACACGTATCGTCCCACACGGCGGGACCTGGAAGTTGTGTCTACAGGGGCCGTCTTGGTTGGGGGGGGGGGGGGGATCCGATCCTGGTGGGGCCTCCATGGTGGATTGGCCCGCGATCGGGACCTACCGATCGGCGGGCGGCCTGGTTCCATGGGTGTCTATGTTCCACCGCACCGAGCCCCTGTAGGGCTCCGCCATATTGCCCGGGGGGCGGCGCAGAGACAGGAACCCACGCGCATGTGCGGAATCATGCCGGCCGTAGCGCGAACTCGCGCCGGCTGCAGCTGCGGGGACCACACCGGCGCCGACGTAGCCCCCTAGGAAGGGGAGCATATTGAGGACAGTTGACGCCAGAGTGATTCACGCCACTTTTCACGCCGACGTCAGAACTTGGCCACGGGATTGGAGAATCCTAGTCTGTGGCTCGGAATGGCATGCTGTGGAAGGGACAGAAGTCGACGACTTTGATCTTCCTAATATTCAATTGGAGCAAATTCCTGCCCCTCCCAGGGCTGAGAATCTGTAACTCAGAGACAGCTGCCGACAGTATGTAATGTCGATTCACAGAAATCACCATATTAAAATGCTTGTGCAGTTGCCCATCTCAATTAAATTGCAGGTTCATAGTGTTTTAGTTTGGCTTACATCCAAATTGGTTCATGTCAAAAATTAAATTATGTCAATAAAACATCCAAAGTAAAGTTTTCTTTTATCGAAAACAAATAAGTAAATGGAAAATTCTATTACATTTTTTAAACAGAATATTAGTATTCAGCTAATTCAGTACGTGGCCTTATTGCAGACTCTAATATAAAAAAGAAGAATAAATGGCAATGAAAAGCTAGTAAACATTTGATAAAGTACTAAAGCTCCAAACTTTGCCTTGCTGTTGGCATTAGCTCTTTGCTACAGAGATGTCAACTGCAGTTTTGAATTCATTTAAGGGATATGAGCATCAGTGGCTAGGCCAGTATTCAATTGCTCATCCTAATTATCCTTGAGAAGGTGCTGGTGAGCTGCCTTCTTGAACCAATGCAGACCATAGGTGACATCATGAATGGACCTGGGCGGCATGGTGACACAGTGGTTAGCACCATGGACTTGGGTTCAATTCCAACATTGGGTGACCGTCTGTGTGGAGTTTTCATGTTCTCGGCGTGTCTGTATAGGTTTCCTCTGGATGCTCCAGTTTCCTCTCACAGTCCAAAAATGTGCAGGGTAGGTGGATTGGCCATTATAAATTGCCCCTTAGTGTCCAATAGGTTAGGTGAGGTTACAGGGTTTCGGGATTAGGGTGGGGGCGTGGGCCTAGGTAGGGTGCTCTTTCAGAGAGTTGGTGCAGACCTGATAGGCTGAATGGTTTCCTTCTGCACTGAAGGGATTCTAGGATGCGGTGTAGGTACACCCACTGTGCAGTTAGGGATGGTTTCATGATTTTTTGTCCCAGGGAGAGTGAAGGAGTGGCAATATATTTTCAAGTCAGGATGGTGAGTGGATTGGAGGGGAAATTCTAGGTGGTCGTGTTCTCGGGTATCTACTGCTCTTGTCCTTCAAGGTGGTCATGGTCTTGGGTTTGGAAGGTGCTATCTAAAGTAGCCTTGGTGAGTTCCTGCACTACATCTTGTAGGTGCTAATGTTAGCAAATATTCTATTTGTTAGGTTTGTGCTTAATTCATCACTTGATCATTAGATGTTATCTGGTGATGAGACCATCAATTCACGCGACACGTGGTTAGAAGTGAACAGTGGTTTTAATCGTCTTACAACAGAGCCTGCCTGTGACGAGATGAACTCCAGATGAACTGGCAGGCAGGCTCCGACTGCCAAGCCTCATACAACCAGTGGGGGGGGGAGGAGTCATGGGCGGAGCCAAGGGTGGAGCCCAGTACAAACTTCCGTACATTCCCAGTACACCTCCCCCTAGGGGCAGAGCCACACAACTGCTCGTGTGCCAAGCTTACAGAGGCATGGTACAACATGTGTGTTAACAGTGTGAATTATGCTATTATGATTCGCCACATCTGGTTAACAATCCTTTGATAGTTCGAACCATTGCTTGACATAATTGCAGCAGATGTAATCAGCCTGTCTCTTGCTCACTTCACTTCCACGTTTTTCCTCAATTACAATTCACAGATGTGTTCCTGCTGCCTTCCTGCAATTGCGTGCCCAGTGAGCTGCATTTTTATGTTGCCCTACACAATTCAAAAGCTCCCTTTTACTTATCTTGTCAAATTCTACACCTGATTAATCATCCCATGATACATGATCATTTCAAACACCGGACAAAACTACTGATCAAATGTAAGCATTTTAGCATTTTTTTCTTTGGAAATGTTTTTTATTGAGTTTTCATATTTTATATCCGACAAATTACAAATTATTAGAAAAAAAAACACGTGAAAATTAACATGTATATTTACAGGTAAGCATCCTCATAATAACAACTGTGGCCGCCCCCTTTAACCGGCATACATATTTTACATTCCCAATATGGCCGAGGCACATGTTTATAGGCATTTATTTACAATTTGGTTTTGGGCCTTAGCTTGCCATCAGACTGCCGCTTGCGGCTTTGTCCTTCCTTTTTCTTTGGAATAATTTTTATTCAAGTTTTCAACAACAAATTTTATCACAACAGAGAAAAACAGTAACCCCCTCCCCTCCAATACAAAAACTGCATTTTAGCATTTTGACGCATGTTCACAAACAAAGATATTGGTGCATCAATCAGTCTTCCCACATAATTAAATGTTTGTTTGTTCACCATTACAATGATGACCTATTCCATTTCACCCAACGATATGAATCAGTCAACATCGACAATGTTTTATCTCACTTTAGGTTTATTTTTGCCAGCCATCATTAGAGTAATTTTGTCTTTTTTTTTTGGTTTCTCATATTTGAATCTCTATTGATTCTAGCATCCATTCTAAGCCTTTTACTGACTCCGCAATCAGCACAGTATTGTCAGCACTTATTGCATGTGGTTCACCTTAGTGCCATCATTGGTGTCTGTCGGTGCCTCGGATATAACGATTTCCCAAATGGATGTTTACATCTCCCATGTTTGACTCTTATCCACTTGATGGTTGAATGATCAATTTGTATACATCCATCTTTGTCAGAATGATTTTGATATCATCTCATTAAGGTTAACAGGTTGAATAATGGCATTCAATTGTTGCTATCATGCTATTAGTCTGGTAATAAGAACCATGAGAAATATCGGGCGAAATTCTCCCAAAACGGGAAAAATCGTCAAACCGCCGTAAAACCCGGGCGGGTTTTACGGCATCGCGCCCCTTCCCGACGGGGGACCGATTCTGGTCCCCCGTCGGGGCTAGCAGCCCGACGTCGGAGGCCCCGACAAGTCGGGCTTAACGAAAATCGTTAAACCCGCTTGTCGGACTTAGCGCCGGCTGACGCGTCATATGACGTCAGCCGCGCATGCGCAGGTGGGAAGACGCCACCCGCGCATGCGCGGGTGACGTCATCGCGTTTTTGCGCGAAACCCGCGCATGCGCGGTCCGGGTTGCCCCTCAGCCGCCCCGCGTATTGATACTGCGGGGCGGCGGAAGGACAAATAGTGCGCGGGCATCGGGCCCGCTGCCCGCGATCGGTGGGCACCGATCGCGGGCCCATGGCACCCTTGGCACGGCCGTGGTACTGCCGTGCCAATCGGTGCCATGGTTATTTTTTTCCAGGTGGTCACGACGTTTTTACGAACGGCAGGACCAGGTGTGTTTGCCGTTCGTAAAAAGGTCGTAAAGGGCTGGGACTTCGGCCCTTCTAACAGCTGTGAATCGCTGCCGGCCGTAAAAAAAACGGCGGCAGCGATTCGTGTCGGGATTTCGGCGGGGGGGTGGGAGAATAGCGGGAGGGCGTCAAAAAAGTCGGGAAGGCCCTCCCGCTATTCTCCCACCCGTCGTGGGGGGCGGAGAATTTCGCCCACTAACTCTTGACAGCTATCACCCCTCTTGTGCAAGAACACGGAGAGAAATCATGGGTATGTGGTGCTCCTCCTGTTTCCAGGCCCCTTATCCACCACCTCCCCCCCCCCCGCCCCCCGTCATACCCAATTCCCCAGCCCCATTCCCCCTTTAACGCTTCTCTCATGCATGTTGAGCCCATGTTCAGCTGTGTGAGGTTAAGAGCGGACACAGAATAAATCTCGCTGCTCTAAAATGACAGTTCTGGCATCAGATCAGTATTACTTGCTGCTTTATGATCTGCCTACTCTGCATACCTCTATATTTCTGGGGACAATTGAGGGGAATGAGATCCCCCCCCCCCCACCTCCCACCGGACCCCTGTAGAGTATTTTGCGGGGGCTATGCGCCATTGAATCTCAGATGGGTGTAAAAAATCCCACACCATTATTTAGAAGAATAACAGAAGAACTCTCCTTTGTGCTCTGGCCAATAATTACCCTTCAATCAATGCCTAAAGACAATCCATCTGGTCATTATTACATTGCAATTGGGTCTTCTTTGTTTAAATTGGCTGACAAACATCAGCCACTACTATTCAAAAGTTTTCCCTTGACTGTAAAGTGCCTTGGGACATCCTGCGGTTATGCAAGACACCAAATAACTGCCAGTACTTTTTTTTTCTTTCTCTCTACACCGCACTTGAAGTGTCAGTCCAGATGTGCTGTGTGTTTATTGTCTGCTCATCGAACATCCAGATGCAGATATTCTGTCTGGTTTTTCTTTCCTTTTTGAAAGCTATGCTGTTGTTCCCTAATTCGGTGATTGGTGTTGGGTTTACCTTCAGGAAAATGTAATCATCCAATGCCGAGGACTGATTGTTTGAAGGCCATTGTACATTGGGTCATCATCTGCTATTGATGATGATCATCGAAAAGGCTCTTGCGCCACTTCCAGCATGCGCTTTGGGAGGAGATTCAGTTCATCTCCATCGCTCATTCTGCCAGTTGTTGGGATATCACATTGGTCAAATATGAGGACAGGCAAGAAGCATTTCTAAACTAAAATAAATAATAAAAATATGTGTTTTCCAATGGCAACTAAATCCTAGTAGATCGATTTTCTGGCGTTACAGCAGTAAAGATTCAGCCTCAGTGGGATGTGTGGGAACAGAATAACGGCAAGTTAACTCATGGAAGTTGAAATGGAAATGTTAAGGATATTATTCCTTGGATTCTTCGTTTTGCAATCCCATGATTGTGCCAGGGTTGCGTGCCAAAGGATATCCTTGAATAATGGTCCTGCTGGGGTATCAGGAGCCAGTGGAAGTGATCCCATTTCCATGGGTCATGGGGGTGTTGAGGTGTCACTTTAGAAATTCATCCGCCACTTGCCTTCCCGAAACTTTGGTCCTCCACCAGCGATCTGCTTACTATGAAATAATGCAGCTTAATATTTCATAGGTGGCCTTGTGGTGGAATGTGTGGAGTCCTTCCTCTGAGCCAGAAGCCCCAGGTTCAAGTCCCACCCCAGGACTTGAAGCCAAGGAGGGTGCATTCATACAGGTTGAATGCAAATCCTTCCAATGTCTGGCGCTAAGAGCGAGAGAGACTCCTGGTCAGCCATCCTGGTCGCCCCTCAAGCTTTAATCTCCTGGCCACAGCCTAGTGACCTATTTCAGGAATTACTAGCTATGGAAGCAGACAAAAGTTTGCCTCGTAAAGTTTGCCCAGCACGGTAGCACAACTGATTAGCACTGTGGCTTCACAGCACCAGGGTCCCAGGTTCGACTCCCCTATGGGTCACTGTCTGTGCGGAGTCTGCACGTTCTCCGCCGTGTCTGCATGGGTTTCTTCTGGGTGCTCCGGTTTCCTCCCACAGTCCAAAGACGTGCAGGTTAGGTGGATTGGCCATGATAAATTGCCCTTAGTGACCAAAAAAGTTTAGGAGAGGTTATTGGGTTACGGGGATAGGGTGGAAGTGTGGGCTTAAGTGGGTCTGTGTAGAGTCGATGGGCCAAATGGCCTCCTTCTGCACTGTATGTTCTATGTTCTAGTGCACCACTAGGTGCCAGAAGAGAATTGAAATTAATATTGTGTACCTCGTCCCACCTTATTAGATATTTGCCTGGTGTGCAAGTTGTTGGGAATGAGGACTTATTCCCTTTATCCTCCCGAACGTGTCTCACAAAAGTAAGTCTGTCTTCATGGACTGAATTTAGTCCTTCCATTACTCAAAGACCTGAATAGACTTTCCTTGTAATGTATGCTTTCTTTTTTTTTTATAAATGTTTTTATTCAGTTTTCATATTTTATATTGAACAAATTACAAATTGTTAGGAGAGAGAGACAAAACAAAAAAAAAGCAAACACGCAAAAATTAACATACATATTTACAGGTAAGCATCTTCGTAGTAGTAACTGCGCCCCCCCCCCCCCCCCCTCAACATGTTTATTTAGCTTGGTTTTGGGCCTTAGCTAGCCATCGAACCCCCGTAACGAACCTGTAGCCCCCCCCCTCCCGCTACCTTCCCCCGACTATTCTTCCTCTTGTACATTGGCCACAAATAGGTCCCGGAACAGTTGCATGAATGGCTCCCACGTTCTGTGGAAGCCGTCGTCCGACCCTCGGATGGCAAATTTGATTTTCTCCATTTGGAGAGATTCCGAGAGGTCGGACAGCCAGTCCGCAGCTCTGGGCGGTGCTGCTGACCGCCAGCCAAACAGGATTCTACGGCGGGCGATCAGGGAGGCAAAGGCAAGGGCGTCCGCCCTCCTCCCCAGGAATAGATCTGGCTGGTCTGAAACCCCGAAGACCGCCACTATCGGGCATGGCTCCACCCTCACCCCCACCACTTTGGACATAGCCTCGAAGAAGGCTGTCCAGTACTCCACAAGTCTGGGGCAAGACCAGAACATGTGGGCGTGGTTGGCCGGGCCTCTTTGGCACCGCTCACATCTGTCTTCCACCTCCGGGAAGAACCGACTCATACGGGTTCTTGTTAAGTGGGCTCTATGTACCACTTTTAGTTGCGTCAGGCTGAGCCTTGCGCACGTGGAGGTGGAGTTGACCCTATGCAGTGCTTCGCTCCAGAGTCCCCACCCTATCTCCATCCCCAGGTCGTCCTCCCACTTCCTCCTTGTTGCGTCCAGTACGGTGTCGTCCCTATCTACCAGTCGGTCATACATGTCACTACAGTTCCCTTTCTCTAGGATACTTGCGTCCAGTAGGTCTTCCAGTAGTGTCTGTCGTGGCGGTTGTGGGTACGTCCTTGTCTCCTTTCGTAGGAAGTTTTTGAGCTGCAGGTACCGTAGCTCGTTCCCCCCAGCTAGCTGAAATTTCTCTGTCAGTTCGTCCAGTGTTGCGATCCTGTCGTCCGTGTATAGGTCCCTGACTGTCAGTGTTCCCCCGTCCTGCCTCCACCTTTTGAAGGTGGCGTTGGTCAGTGCTGGTTTGAACCTATGGTTGTTGCAGATGGGAGCCCTGTTCGACATTTTGGTCAGGCCAAGTTGCTGCCGCAGTTGGTTCCAGGATTGGAGGGTGGCTGTCACCACTGGGCTGCTGGAGTGTTTTTTGGGTGGGGATGGGAGTGCTGCCGTGGCGAGGGCCCGGAGGGAGGTTCCCATGCAGGAGGCCTCCTCCGCACGCACCCACTCAGCTTCTGGCTCCTGGATCCATCCCCTTACTCGCTCGGCTGTTGCTGCCCAGTGGTAGAATTGTAGATTCGGGAGGGCTAACCCTCCCCTGGTTTTTGTTTTTTGTAAGACCTTCTTTGGGATCCTAGCATTTTTACCCCCCCCATACGAACGCCATGATGAGTTTGTCCAGCGCTTTGAAAAAGGCCTTGGGGATGTAGATCGGAATGGATCTAAACAGGAAGAGGAACCTGGGCAGTACGTTCATTTTGATCGTCTGAACTCTCCCCGCGAGGGAGAGCGGGAGTGTGTTCCATCTTTGCAGGTCCTTTTTAACTTCCTCCGTCAGGCTGGTGAGGTTCCATTTGTGGATCCCTTTCCAGTCATGGGCTATTTGGATCCCCAGGTAGCGGAATTTATGTCGGGCTTGTTTGAACGGCAGCCCCTTTAGTGCTGGCCCCCCCCCCCCCCCCCCCCTTGCGGGTGTAATGGGAAGATCTCACTTTTGCTCATGTTGAGTTTGTAGCCCGAGAAGGCTCCAAACTCTTTCAGGAGCGCGATGATTCCGTCCATGCTGCTTTGTGGGTCCGAGATATAGAGGAGCAGATCATCCGCATAGAGTGAGACTCTGTGCTCTCTACCTCCCCTTCGGATCCCCCTCCAATTTTTTGCTGCCCTGAGCGCGATTGCTAGCGGTTCAATTGCTAGTGCGAACAGCAGCGGGGACAGTGGGCATCCTTGTCTGGTGCCCCTGTGCAGCTGGAAGTATTGGGAGTTGGTATTGTTGGTCTGTACACTCGCCATGGGAGCGTTGTACAGGAGCTTTACCCAAGCGGTGAACCCTGTTCCAAGCCCGAACCGCTCCAGTACCTCTATGAGGTATTTCCACTCGACTCTGTCGAAGGCCTTTTCTGCGTCCAGGGAGACGATCACCTCTTGTGTTCTCTCCCCGGAGGGGGTCATTATCACGTTCAGCAGGCGCCTGATGTTCACGGTCAGCTGTCTACCTTTGACAAAGCCCGTCTGGTCCTCTGTGACCACCTCAGGTACACAGTCTTCTAGCCTTTTGGCTAGGATTTTGGCCAGTATTTTGGCGTCTGCATTCAGCAGAGATATGGGTCTGTATGACCCACATTCCGTTGGGTCTTTGTCTTTCTTAGGTATCAGCGAGATTGAGGCCTGTGCTAACGTGGGTGGCAACGTGCCCCTAGCTAGCGAGTCTGTGAACATCTCCCGCAGGTGCGGGGCCAGCGCTGTCGCAAATTTTTTGTAGAAGTCCGCCGGGAATCCGTCCGGTCCCGGCGCCTTCCCCGCCTGCATGGAGCTAATGCTGTCCATGATCTCTCCCAGTGCTAGTGGTGCTTCCAGATCCCGTTTTCTGCCCTCTCCCACAACTGGTATGTTCAGTCCGTCAAGAAACCGGTTCATCCCAGCCTTCCCCGTTGGGGGCTCTGAGGTGTACAGCTCTTGGTAGAAGGCCTTGAAGGTTTTGTTAATCCTCTCTGGTTCTGTTTCCAACGTGCCTCTGGTATCTCTGATTTGCGCAATTTCTCTGCTGGCTGCCTGCTTTCTCAGCTGGTGGGCCAACAGGCGGCTGGCTTTGTCTCCGTGTTCGTATAGGGCCCCGTGTGCCTGGCGGAGTTGGTGTACTGCTTTCCTGGTGGAGAGCAGGTCAAAGTTCCTTTGTAGTTCTTTTCTCTCCGCCAGGAGTTCTACAGTCGGGGCCTCGGAGTATTTATGGTCTACCTCCAGTATGGAGTCGACCAGCTTCTGCCTAGCCACCCTTTCCTCCCTATCTCTTCGCGCTTTGTAGGCTATGATTTCCCCTCTTAGTACGGCCTTAAGCGCTTCCCAGAACGTGGAGGGTGAGACCTCCCCGTTTTGGTTGATCTCAGTGTACTCCGCTATGGCCTGCGCTATCCTTTCGCTGAAGGCCTTGTCAGCTAGTAAGGCACCGTCCAACCTCCATTTGGGGCGCTGGGCCTTTCCCGTCTCTAGCCGCACATCCATGTAGTGTGGAGCGTGGTCTGATATCACAATTGCGGAGTATTCCACCTTGTCTATCTCTGGAAGCACCGTTTTCCCCACCACAAAGAAGTCAATTCTGGTGTACACGTTGTGTACTGGGGAGAAGAAAGATAATTCTTTCTCCCCCGGGTGGGCGAATCTCCAGGGGTCTACTGCTCCCATCTGCTCCATATAGTGGCTGAGTTCCCTTGCCATGTTTGAGGTTTTCCCCGTTCTGGGGTTTGATCTGTCCGTCGTTGGGTCCTGTACACAGTTGAAGTCCCCCCCCATGATTAGTCGGTGCGTCGCTATGTCCGGGATTTCTGCCATGGTCTTTTGGATGAAGCTCGTGTCGTCCCAGTTGGGCGCGTACACGTTAACTAGAACTACCGGCGCCCCATCCAGGGCCCCGCTGACCATGACATACCGTCCCCCTGGGTCCGTAACCGTCTTTGTCGCCCTAAACATTGTCCTCTTGCCAATCAGGATCGCCACCCCCCTGGCCCTTGCCCCATAACAGGAATGATAGGTTTGTCCCACCCAGCCCTTTCTTACCCGCAGTTGGTCCTGCTCCCTCAAGTGCGTCTCTTGGAGGAAGACTATGTCGGCCCTCATGTTTCTAAGGTGGGTGAGGACTCTAGATCTCTTCACTGGGCCGTTAAGTCCCCTTACGTTCCAGGTGACTATTCTGGTGGGGGGCTTCTGCCCCCTTGCTCCTGTGGGGTTAACCATATTTGTCCGGTGGACGCGCCCCTGCCCTCTGGGGTTTCCCTTTGTTAGGGGGCCGTCCAGGATGTCCACTATCACTGCTCTCCCCATGCGGTCGGGTCCCTGCGCTCCGGGGTTCCCCCTTGTCCCGGGGACACCCGCCATGGCCGTCCACTGTGTGTCCGCCACGCGGGTAGTCCCCTGCACTCCGGGGGGCCCCTTCACCCACAGACCGTACTGGGTGGGTGCTTGCAGCAGTTCCCTGTTTCGAGCCCTTGTCTGTGGCACTTTGTGGCCCTATTCCCTTACTGGCCTCTTTTGTTAATGTATGCTTTCTAATGCTAAAAGACCTCTTTAATCCTAAAGTGGTAATTTAGGCTATCTTTTGAAGCTAGATACCAGTCCAGTAATCTGTTCAGTTCAATAGATCTTAATGAAGTCGACATGGGCTTAAGTAGGTTAGCTGCATATATTTATGAACAATAAGAACTATGTACATTTATACAGCAAAGGGTTCAAGCTAAGATCTGTCTCCATGTTTGCTCGTGCACATGGCCCTATCCAACACTAGACTGCCCCCTAGGTGCAGGCATTCTCTTACATCACCTCCTAGGCGGTACAGTATTCAGTCCCACTTTAACTGCATGTGCCAGACCTTTATATTACAGAACGTGTAACAATATGGATATTGTACGGGAGATAAAGAGTTAACAATTTCATGTAAATATATCTTACCACCAGATCGTGATCAAGAGCAGTCATATATATATCTCTCATGTGACAACCCTTGATTTGGGGAGGAAGTGTTTAGGCGTGAGAGAGAGTAGTTGTGTATTTGACTGTTCTGTAGTTAGAGTGATAGCATAGTTTATTTTAGAAACCTTTGTGCTTAGGAATATGTTCAAATCTAGTTTAAAGTAGTGTTAATAAATCAGCATTGTTAATTAACATTGCTTGATGTTCTTTATTAAATACAACGCATTCAAGACAAAGAAAACAGAGAACATCACATGGTACCAGGTATGTTCCTAAGGTATACTAGAAATAGTGAGAAAAGAAAAACTCGCCATGCGGAAAACAAAACTTGCGAAGGAAGAATAAAAAAAATCCAACCAGGCTCCGATCGCAACAACCTCGTCAAAGCCAGTAGAGTTGAAAAAACTGCTCAGTCGAAGCTTCATGGAGGGTTTGCAGACTCCAAAGGAATTTGGGACATCAGGCAAAGTTGATGTTAACTGGAAAAATTTCAAACTGCAGTTCAAATGATATATCTCAGCCTTAGTCCTTGAAGCAGCCAGCGATCAGCAAAAAATAGCGCTGTTCCGAACAACAGCTGGACTTATAGAATGGGGATGAAAAAAAATATAACAATGTTATCAAAATGTTCGATAGGCACTGTGAGCTTCAGATCAATGAAACGTTTGAACAATATCTATTCTGGAAGAGTCCAGAAACCAGGTGAAGCACTTCACTGTTTTATTACAGATCTCAGGCTTAAGGCTCAGACCTGTAATTTGTCAATATTATTAAACTTTGTGTGATCAGATTGTGTTTGGCGTACAAATGAAAAGCTGTGTGAAAGATTGCTCAGACAATCAAAATTATCTTTAGAAGATGCTATTTGTATGTGTCGTGCAAGCGAACCTGCTAAAAATCAATATTCAGAAATGTTGGTTCGTGAATGTGGCATGAAAACGATCAATGGTTTATGCCATTAATGCTGTGGTGTACTTGAAAAAACAGCATTCTTCAGGTGGTGGCCATTTTGCACATGACATCATGAGCACAATGACGTGTAAATTTTGCGGATACACCCACCAAGTATAAAATGCCCAGCCTTCGATAAAACCTGTGCAAAGTGTCACAGACTCAATTATTTTGCTTTGCAGTGTCGAACGGGAACTGCATCCCAGCAATTTAAGAAGAGGAGTATAGTAACTAAAGAAAGAGTTGGCAGCACAGCGGCGCAGTGGATGGCACTGCTGTCTCACGGCGCCGGGGCCCCAGGTTCAATCCCGTCTCTGGGTCACTGTCCATGTGGAGTTTGCACATTCTCCCCATGTTTGCGTGGGTTTCTCCACCCCCCACTCCATAACCCAAAGATGTGCAGGGTAGGTGGATTGGCCCTGCTAAATTGCCCCTTAATCGGAGAAAATGAATCGGCACTCTAAATTTATTTTTAAAAAAACTAAAGAGCTGTACAAGAAATAAATTTAAACAAATCTAAAAATAAAGCAAGTAAACGCGACACTGTCCAAGATGAATCTGACTGAGAAGATACTTTCTTCGTCGGCATAGTTTACAAACTAAATAAAATTACACCGTCAAATTCTGAAGCGGACAATTAGGAAATCCATTAGGCTGTTGAAACACCTAAACCCCAGAAAAATTATTCCTTGATTGACAGCTCTGGCTCTATGATCTCTTCTGTCAATTTTGCAATGTTTATTTACACAAGACAAAGGCTTGAAGTTTCTGCAATTGAGGAGCCATAGGGGATGGGTTGGGGAGGGGGTGGGTCAGGGGCGGGGGCGGTATGAGATGACATGGATGGGGCATGAGGATTGTATGGGTGATGATGGGGTGTGAAGGGAGAGCGCTGGAGGGACATTCTCTTTTTAGATTAACTGGAATAAAGTCCTGCGGCACTGGGCTCGGCATTGTAAACATGCCACCTTGGTTGCCTCTGAACTTTTTCCTGACTGCAAACTACCAACACCTCCCTCCTACTCCCCACAAAGAATATCCCGTCCTTGCAGGCACTTTCTCCCAAGGCAGGCAGGGCCGAGTATGGAATTTGACTGCCGGTACCTTCCTTGAGGATGAAAATCCAGTACCGGATTGAACGTTAAGCATGCAAAGCGGGCACAAGGATATTTTGAGATATTTTGGATCTCAGAGCATAACTGAGGTGAAAAGGTTGGCAAACAGGAATGTAGAAAATATCTTGGGAAGAGAATTCCAAAAAGGGGGCCCCATTGTGGGACAGACCAAGCGGGGAAGAAGCAGAGGGGTGGCCGGTAGTGCCGGACGTCCAGTGATTGACCTCATTATCTCTCAGGAATCTCCAAGGTACCTTACCCTGATCAAGCATTCCCACCCTCCCCCAAGAGCAGAATGAAGAGCCAGTGATACAACTGTGCTATGTTACACTTATATTGGCCGCATTTAGCTTTACTTTTGCTGCTTGTCTGGCTAATTTATTCCTGCTCACGGCACGGTAATTAAAGACCCTGCTGAGCAGAAGTGAGACAAAATAATGAAAAACAAGATTAAAGACAACTGCTGCGCTTTGCTCTAAGCTCCACAGTTCTGCAGTACAGGCCTGGTGTGAGCACTCAATAACATCCATTACTGAAGCCTGCAAAGGTGACCACACAAACAGACACCAGGAATTTATTCCCCATTTATCAATATAATACATATAATTAACATGTTTTCCCATTAAAACTATGATTAGTAGGTGACACTTGTATTGACCAAATTTCTGAGTCAGCTCTAGATCAATACATAACCCGCCCCCTTATTGGTCACGAATTAGAGCTGAAGTTTTATCATAACCGACAAACTATTCTCTTCTAAGCTACAGAAACTCATTTATAAATAAATTGATACTGTACAAATTTTGCAGCCCGTGAAGGATCAGCTGAGGAATTTACCTCGCACCTTTCAAGATAGGTTTGTGCACTGTGAGTTACTCTCAACTGGTAGCATGAAATGTCATTAGTCTTGAGAACTAGGCCTAGAAATTTGGTCTCATTTTGTGGACTTAAATTGAGGTGAAAGATTTAGCAATTTCACAGCGCTACTTCCCACATTGGCATTGGGAGCTGGCTGTTTCTTTGTTCTGAAGTCAGCCTCTTTCACTAAGAAATGATTCTGCATGAAACATGATGTAAAGGCAAAATACTGCAGGTACTGGAAATCTGAAAAGAAACAAGAAATGCTGGATAAGCTCAGCAGGCCTGGCAGCATCTGTAGAGAGAGGAACAAAGTTAATGTTTCGAGCCTATTTGACTCTTTTTCAGGATCCTGCAAGCTGTCTTTGCATAACTTTAGACAGGAAAATATTTTCTTCCCCGTTCATCTGTCATGGATCTCGTGAATTATCAATCTTCATAAGAACGTAAGAAATGGGACACAGTTGCAGGCCGGACAGTCCCTTGAGCCTGTCCAGTCTTTCAGTAAGTACATGGCTGATGTTCTACGTCAGCTACATCTTCCTGGACTATTTCCATATGGAGACAGGAGGAGGACTGAGTGGAGGGAATGTGGCCAGGAGGCGAGAGGGAGTAGAAAGGGAGTGGAGAGGAAGGGAGCGGAGGAGTAAATGGAAGGGGTGGTAGGGAGGTTGTAGGGAGGGAGTGGAGATGGATGGAGGAGGAATGGAATGGAGAAGGAGTGGAGTGGAGAAGGAGGGCTTGGAGGGGGATATTCCAACTGGGGAGGGGAAATATTGCTGGGGGAGGTTGAGAGGTGAGATAAGGAATAGGGGTTGGGAGTTAGGGTGGGGTTGAGGCTGTAGGAGGGTGTAGTGAGGTTAGAGGGGATGGCAGGCACAGAGTGGGGAATTGAGGTTAGGGATGGTGGGTAATGCTGGTGGGTGAGGGTGTGGTGTGGGGGCTAGGATGGAGTGTTGGGGTATAGGTGGGAGCAAGCAGTTGGGGATGTGGGCTGGTACGGGTTAGGTTGAAGAGCAGGGTGGGAGGTAGGGGGTAATGATATAGTTCCAGTGATGGGGGGAGTCTGGGACAGAGCGTAGGAGTGTGCACGGATTATTGGGACTAGAGAGATTGGCAGGTGGTGGCGTGTCAATGCGTTGCAGAGTAGTAAGCTTGATGGGTAAGGGTTATGGGTAAGGGGTGGGGGATGTAAGAGGGCATTGGGGTTTAGGGGCCTCGGCACAGGATGGAGGTGGGGGGCTCCACTATTCTAGAGACTAGACACCAGATTGAAATCCTGGTTTAATTTGGTGGTTACAGGGGTTCAAGAAGGCAGGTCACCACTACCTTAAGGACAATTATGAATGGCCAACAAATGTTGACTTGGTCAGTGATGCTCACCTTCTGTAAATGAAAACAACACAAAGTCAGCTGTCTTAAACTAAATTCAGAGCTGTCCCTGTGTGGGTGTAAAATGGGTAAAACATTTTTAGCTCTATTTTGCCTGCTAACAAATTGTAACCATTGATTCAATCTTAAGGTCCTAATTATATACGAATTCTCCCGAATATCTGTATCCTGCCTAAATATATCTCTGTATTCAGTGATATTGGAAATTGGGAAATGGACATGTTCAGTACAAGGCCTTTCCATTCTAATTGCTCGTAGCTGCACTTAAACTTACTGCAGGGACAAATTTCCAAGGGCGGCAACTAGGGACTTTATTAATTTCCAACATTCTATTTGTCATTGCTTAAACAGGCCAAGGTAACTTGCTGTAACCACACCTTGGAACTATTCAATCACTGATCTATGGGGTTTAACACCAATGATATCAGTTAAATGATTGCTGCCACGATTGATGTGGTCTCATGCTTGCAAGCAAACAAATGTGCGGAATTGACGTGGTTCCAGGTCAGTTGCCTCACTTGATAACTTACAGATATCAAGTGATGACTTAAAAATTGTTTTCGAAAATAGATTAACGCACCCGTTTCCAGATTAATACTGTTGCGCACAAAATTCTGTCAAAGGTTTCAGGTAGGGCTATCCCTTCATAGAATACCTAGTGTAGAAGGAAGCCATTCATCCATTCGAGTCTGCACTGAGCCTTTAGAAGAGCACCTCACCAGGCCCACTCCCTCACTCCATCCCCGCAACCCTATAACCCCCATCTGACTTTTGGACACTAAGGAGCAATTTAGCATGGCCAATCCACCTAACCTGCAATGTTTGGACATTAGTAAGCAAAAATCTAGGACTTGAATATACTCGCTGACTTGAGCATCCACAATTCTCTGTGGTAGAGAATTTGAAAGATTCACAAACTTTTGGGGAAAGAAATTGGGCGGGATTCTCTGTTCCTCCGCAACCGTTTTCTCGTTCAACGTGCCTCCGCTGGCAGCGGAATTCTTCATGCCGGCAGCCGGCCAATGGGGTTTCCCATTGTGGGCACCCCAACGCCGTCGGGAAATCCGCGGGCGTGAGTGCGCTACTAGCGAAACACCAACGGACGATCCAGCCCATTTCTCCTCATCTCAGTCCTAAGCGGCTAATGCTGTAGTTTTAGACTCTCCAGTTAGAGAAACATCCTCCCAGCATCTCCCCATTCCAACCCCTTAAGGTTTTTCAGTGGGATCATCTTTCATTCTTCTAACTCCTTTTAGGACAATTTCCTCATTCCAGAAATCAGTCCAACAGACCTTCATTGCACCCCCTCTAAGGCAAGTCTATCTATCTTTCAGGAAAGAGACCAAAACTACAGTGCTCTGTACTCATCAAAGCACTGTATAATTGTGGTAAGACAGCTCATATATATTATTAGAATGGAATAGGAATGGGAGCAGGAGGAACAGGTAAATAACTGTGGTCTAGAGAGAAGACCAAAACAAAGAAGAGAAAGAAAATTGAGGGCAGAATTTTCCCGCCCCACCCTCTGACAGGATCTTCCAATCCCGCTGAAGTCAATGGTCATTCGACAGGCTCGTCACGAGGGAAATTGTTGCAGTTGGGCTGGAAATTCCCACCCCAGGAGATACACCAGCTGATTACCAAACTGCGTCCTTCAGGATCTGCTGAAGGAGGTAACAATTCATTTAAGAGGCATTGAATCAACCTTGTTTCCCTCAGAAAAAAATGACCTTTCAGCACCTTTTCAAAGGCAAGGTCTACAGAACAAATAAACCCTGGAAGCCTGGACGACATTAATCGCATCATTTATTTGCGAGATCAGAATGCAAAGCCATAACACTGTGTGAAGGTCTAATCTAAAAGGAATGCAACGATAACAAGGAAAATGAAACATTGTTGAGAGATGGCTCTTTTTCCAGTATGTGTCGCGCACAAGAGATGGTATTGGGAGAAAAAAACTGCAAGGAACAACTGGGGCCTACTTGCCAAGTCGTTTGCCTTCTAGTTAATCACAATGCATTGTTCTAACCTCAGCACCTACTGCAGGGCAATAGCATTCATACAAAGCCAAGCAACTGTGTTAAGTTGTCTCACTTTCTGAGAGAAAAAGAGCTTCCACACTTTGCTTATTGTTCCAGCGAACAGTCATTTACTGTAATTCGCTTTGCTGTGTTCAATTTTAAGATGGATTGAAGAGCATGTCAACTGACAGCTGCACTGCTCAGCTTCCTTTAGAAACAGTAATGCAACATCGTCTGAGGTGATCTTCAAAAATATAGCTAACACCACTGTGACAGACTTGTTTATGGCAATTCAAAGCGTCACTAACACTGATAGAACTCTTTAAACAAAGTCTCCAAAACAAAATGTGCTGCCTCGCTCCCATTAATTTTCTCTTTTCTCCTCTGGAAGATCATTCCTCAGCTGACCTTTTCTTTGATGATTTGTTTGCAAGAGTGGTAACAGGGGTGGGGGAGAAAGAGGACGGATGCCTGTGCTGGATTATGTTATTGTTTGAATCAAAGATCTAAGTAAGGTCTGTATCGCCCAATCCATACAGGGCTGAGATTGTCGACTTGTTCAGTAGGTGATGAACATCCACTGAGCATCCACTGTGCAGCCTAAAGGCCCAAGAGGAAGGAGATCGATGGGTGGGATTTTTCATTCCCGTCTGCCGTGGGAATTGGCGCCAGTAGGATGGAAAATTTGACAGACCAGCAAAAGGTCTGTTGATTTCGGGTGGGATGGGAATATCCTACTCACTGTCTCAGCCCTAAGGCAGCCCTAACCAAAGAGAGGAATTCCAAAGGCAGATCGCACCTAATCAGCAAAGTCTTCACACATCCAACTCAATATAAAGTAAGCTGTATTTGGCTCCTGTGTCTAAACCTTTGAGTTTGAGCATCTTCGTCACCAGAACTGGTTCGCCAAAAATTTAATTGAAATATGTGACCTCCTGGAATAATAATAAGCAGAAGAACTCATGGCCGCAAGTCATAAAGGTAGAATTCCAACAGTATAATGCACACATCTAAAGACAAATCTGGAAAATAAAGGACAAGTGGTGGGAAAAGAAAGCCTGAGAGATCTAACAGTATCCTAACCATCGTACTCGGAAAAGTATTTTTGAAGCCGCCAGAACCATTAATAGATCAAGGTCAAATGGCAAAATCCCCTTTATTCACTGGATAGTGTTTCACTCAATACTGGAAAGAACAATTTCAACAACCCCTCACCTGTAAATCCATAAGAGCAGCTGATACTCTACATGCTATTCCCCCAGTAACCCGTGTTAGAATCCATGGTGAACCACCATTGATAGGAGAGACTCAATGGGCAATTAAATGGATGGAAAGCAACAAAGCCTGTGGCCCTGATGGCATTACAGTTGAGGTCTTCAAAGCTGGTGCTTGTTTATATCCAGACTCCACAAATGTATCCTCCGGACCTGGACCTCTCTCCCCCCCCCCCCCCCCCCCCCCCCCCACTCCCGCCCGCACCCCAGCCAACATCAAGGTTGAGAGTTCAGCAAAATAGTTTGGCATTGTGTGGGCTCAGGCAGTGAACCTTCCTTCCAATGCGTTGCTTTCCACTTGTGCAGAATCTCTTTCTGTGTCAGGTAGAAGCAAGTGTTGCGGTTGGAAAGAGACCTTATTGCCCCATGGTTGAGATGGGGAGGGGGGGGGCATCATCAATGGAGATGTGCATGATCATGTGGTCTTTGAGGAGACAAAGAGGGGTTCAGAAAGAGAGAGGCTTGCCAACCTCTGGACCTGCACCAAGACTGTAACTCGTGTTGGAATTTGGCACTAAACAGGGGCTTCAACACCAACTGGAGTGGCATTCCTGTCACCCTGGCTCAGATCCAGTAACTCAGCATTGACCAGGATGGAAGCCAGGCAACCTCCTGGTCTGTCTGATTCAGAACCACATTGGAAGATACATTTATCAACCAAGTCAATGTGTGGAGTGCTTACATCATGTGGTCTAGGAGCAGAGCAAGGTGGTGTACAACAGTGACGGAAAGGATGTTTCAATATTAATCGGGTCCAGCCTGATTCTCGCCTTCAATGTTTTCGACCTGCGTTAATAAAACAGCTGAAAGCTTTATCAAAGTTTTCCTCATACCTCAGGCTTGGAGCTTTATATTCACGGCCACGTGCTTCTTCAACGGAAACATGGACTTGGCCTGGGTGAAGATGTTCTTTGAGCTGATACGACTGGCCATCTGTGAAAGGGTAGAGAGGGGAAAAGAGAAGGACTGCTTTTGTCCTGAAAGCAATGAGGCTGGATGCTTAGGGCCCTTTTTATTTCTCCATTCGTCTCAGGGCACATTCTCCATAACGGGTGTGGCTAATTCTAGCCACTGCTGTATGGGGACCTGATAGGGAACTAAGAGGGAAATTCCGTTTCCGAAGTGGACAAGGTGGTAAAAAAGAGCAATAATAAATATATCTGCTTAATTGCATAATTGCTTTTTGTATGGGAAAAGCATTCATTGGAGACCAGTTTCTTATATCAGGGGAGAGGGATTTCAGAAGAAAAAGGATTGAAAATAACCCACTGGGCCAGAAAATATTGTCAAAGAATAACAAAATAACCCACGAGAAGACTGTGGAACTGTCCAGGATTCCCACGTCTACTGGAAATGTCTCTACTTTGAGCCACTCTGAATGAGTTATTGAGCTGAGTTAGAGATATTCTGAAACACAACGAGGAGGGTGAAATATATGGATAGTTTTTTCGAGAATACAGACACTCTTTGGAAGATCTCACACGTTCAGGAAGAGGAGAGTGTGACTGTGAGGGAGCAGGGATTATCAAGTTTATCAAGGAAACCCCATTGTTTGTTCCATGACAGAATGCACAAAATAGGTCAGTACAGGAAGGAATTCAAGAAGTGAGAGTATCATGAGTTAAGAGCTAAATTAATAAATTGTAACTTGACATAATTGTCTCTGGATTATTGCCTAAACCATATCCAAATTGGAATTGAGGAACATAGATTGGAAACAAATGCTGGGAATTAGTGTAGATTCGAGTAGCTTTTCTTTGCCAGTGTAGGTTTGATGGGCTAACGGGCAATTTCTATACTGCATATTCTATGTGGCTAAAGGTCTGATAGGATAATGGAGACTGGTGATATAATGGTCTTGAAGAAGAATCATATGGACTTAAAACATTATCCCTGTTTCTTTATCCATAGATTCTGTCAGACCTGCTGAGCTTTTCCAACACTTTCTGTTTTATTTCAGATTTCCATAATCCACAATATTTTGCTTTCATTCCGATGGTAACGTTACTGGACCAGTGATCCAGGTTAATTCTCTGATGACACTGGGTCAAATGGGCAGCATGGTGGCACAGTGGTTAGCACTGCTGCCTCACAGTTCCAGAGACCCGGGTTCAATTCTGGCCTCGGGTGGTTGTATGGAGTTTGCACTTTCTCCCTGTGTCTGCGTGGGTTTCCTCCGTGTGCTCTGGTTTCCTCCCACAGTCCAAAGATGTGCAGGTTAGGTGGATTGGCCATGAAAACGTACACCTTAGTGTCCAAAAGGTTAGGTGGGGTTATGAGTTATGGGGACAGGGTGGAGTCACGGACTTAAGTAGGGTGCATTTTCCAAGGGCTGGTGCAGACTCGATGGGCCAAATGGCACTGTAAATTCTATGATTCAAATCCCACCAGCTAGTGGAATTTAAATTCAATTATTTCATGAATGTGAAAATCAAAGAATCATAGAATCCCTACTGTGCAGGAAGAGACTATTCACCCCATTGAGTCTGCACCAGCTCTCAGAAAGAGCACCCTAGCCTAGGCCGACTCCCCTCCCTGTATCCCCAGCTAACCTTTGGACATTAAGGGGCAATTTAGCATGGCAAATCCACCTAACCTGCACATCTTTGGACTGTGGGAGGAAACCGGAGCAGCCGGAGGAAACCGAGGCAGGGGGTACAGGGGCAGCACGGTGGTGCAGTGGTTAGCATTGCTGTCTCATGCCGCCGAGGTCCCAGGTTCGATCCCGGCTCTGGGTCACTGTCCGTGTGGAGTTTGCACATTCTCCCCGTGTCTGCGTGGGTTTCACCCCCACAACCTAAAGATGTGCAGGGCAGGTGGATTGGCCACGTTAAATTGCCCCTTAATTGGAAAAAAAGAACTGGGGACTTAAATCTATTTAAAAAAAAGACAGAGCGGTACATGCAAACTCCACACAGACAGTCACCCAAGGCCGGAATTGAACCTGGGTCCCTGATGCCGTGAGGCAGCAGAACTAATCACTGTACCACCAATTCGTCTGGTTCATGAATGTCCCTTAGGGAAGGAAATCTGCCTTCCTTACCCAGTCTGGTTTACATGGGACTTCTGATCCAGGCAGTGGATCAGAAGTCACATGTTACCTGCTCCTTGAAATGGCCAAGTGAGATATACAGGTGGATCAAACTGCTGCAAAAAAGTCAGCAAAGAAACTGGACAGATCATACGGCATTGACCTAGGCATTGTAAATAACAGTGGCTCTCCTTGCCCTGCCGACCCTGCAAAATCCTCTTTCCTAACATCTTGGGGTCTTGTGCCAAAATTGGGAGACCTATTCTAGATACTTAATCGAGTAGCCTGTTATTCTCCAACTCACTGAATCATATCTTACAGCCAATACCTCAGTCATCCTTATCACCACCATTTGACTTTTACTTTCACTTTGAGTTTGTACTGATTTGTACTGCACAGGTTGAAAGAAGGGTTTATCTTATCGTCATTTTAAAAGCTGTTTCCAGACTGCTTGATAACTTAAAATAAATAATTGTTTTCTGGAAGGAATTCAAATCTGCTGTTTGGAAAAGAAACAAGAGTATCAATACGAAGTCTTATCCCAGTAAGAGTGCCGTATGCTGGGCCACACCTTTGAAAAGGAGGTTCTGGTTTTACTTGGATCTTGTTATTGAATTGGAACAGTAAATGAGGGATTATACATAAATTACTGTAGTGTGGAGGATTTATGTTTGTAGTTGATAAAAATTCTTGCATGTGTGTGTTTATACAAATGTTAACTAAATTCACAGAATAAAGTTTGTTTTTTTATTAAAAGTGCCAGATCTCTGTTGAATAACACCTGAAAGGCAGGCTCTTGTGCTCATCGTAACCAAAATCAATAAACAGTTATAGGTCACGTGAACTCTAGAATATACTTTGGTGTTTTCTAAACCCTGGCCCATAACAATTGACTCCAGGCCTCAAGAAATCTCATGGCATCGTACATTCCCCTATTTCCCATTGATTTTAATTTTGCTAGGGCTTCTTGATGCCACACTCAGCCAAATACTGCCTTGACGTCAAAGGCAGTCGCTCTCACCTCACTTTTTGCTTATGTATCATAAAGGCTGTAATGAGCTCAGGAAGGGCAGCATGGTAGTATTATGGATAGCACAATTGCTTCACAGCTCCAGGGTCCCAGGTTCGATTCCGGCTTGGGTCACTGTCTGTGCGGAGTCTGCACATTCTTCCGGGTGCTCCGGTTTCTTCCCACAGTCCAAAGGTGTGCACGTTAGGTGGATTGGCCATGATAAATTGTTCTTAGTGTCCAAAATTGCCCTTCGTGTTGTGTGGGGTTACTGGGTTATGGGGATAGGGTGGAGGTGTTGACCTTGGGTGGGGTGCTCTTTCCAAGAGCCGGTGTAGACTCGATGGGCCGAATGGCCTCCTTCTGCACTGTAAATTCTATGAATTCTATGAATTAAGTCACCCTGGAAAAATCCAAATTGATCATTGGTGTACAGGCTATTGCAAGTGCTGTTTGGTAGCTCCATCAATGATACCAATGCCCTTGACCAGTTTTGATAGCATATGGAGTGAATGAAAATGCCTGAAGACTGACATCTACAATGTTGGGGATCACAGGAGGGGGCCTGAAATATTACCAGAGCTTCAAGCGTCCAACTGTGAGGAGAGATTATGTAAAATAGGTTTTGTATTCCTTGGAATATAAAAAATTGTTCATCAGGTAGATGGAGAGTATATGCTGGGGGAATATCAGAACAAGTGTATATAGCCTTAAAATAATGGTTGGGACATTCAGGAGAGAAGTTGTTAATAATTTCAAACCTGAGATCAATAGATTGTTGCTTGACAAGGATTTGGATATGAATCAGGTAGATGGAACTAAGATACTCATCAACCATGACCTCAATGAATGGTTGAACAGACTTGAGCTGCTGAATGAACTCCCCCGTTCCTATATTTTTATGTAACTGTTTGGAGTTCTGACAAATCTGTCAATCTGACAGCTCAACGTCAGCCTTGCCTCAGCTGATAGCAGAAGGATATGGGTTCAGGTTCCACCCTGGAGATCTGTGCACAGAGCCTTAGCTGATACTCCAGTTAGTACTGAGGGAGAGCTTTATGGTTGGAGGTACATTTTCCAGCTGTCTTTCAACTAAAAATATCTGATGGCACTATTTCAAAGAACTGGGGAGTTTCCCCTGGTGTTAATTGTCCCAAACAACATCTCAATAACAGATTTTCGAGCAATGATCACATTGTTGATCAAGCCTTGCTGTGCGCAAATTGGCTGTCACATTCCCTACATTACAACAGTTGACTCCATTTCAGAAATACTTCATTGGTTGTAAAGATGAACTGAGGCAGACAGAGTGTGAAAGATGCTGATTTGGGCGGGAATTTCCAGCCAGCGACGCCGGGATCGCGAAACATGACCGAGTGGAGAATCGCGCATCAGTCGGAAATCGTGCCTGGTACCAAATGGAATGCCTCAGGTCCCTCGACAGTGGCGTGGATGTGTTCTGCACCACAGGCTGGCATTGGCATGCAAATTGTACAGCAAACGCCATTGACATATTGTTAACGGGCACACCCCAGCATTCTCCGGGTCTCCCTTGATGCTCCACCTCTGCAAGGAGGAATTACCGACGGCGAGGTTCACTTGTGTTTAAAATCGGGAACCAGGTGCCATGAACAAAGAAAAGAACAAAGAAAAGTACAGCACAGGGACATGCCCTTCGGCCCTCCAAGCCTGCGCCGACCATGCTGCCCGTCTAAACTAAAACCCTTTACACTTCCGCTGTCCATATCCCTCTATTCCCATCCTGTTCATGTATTTGACAAGACTCCCTTAAATGTCACTATCGTCCCTGCTTCCATCACCCCCTCCAGCAGTGAGTTCCAGGCACCCACCACCCTCTGTGTAAAACAATTGCCTCGTACATCTCCTCTGAACCTTGCCCCTCGCACCTTAAACCTATGGCCCCTAGTAATTGACCCCTCTACCCTGGGAAAAAGCCTCTGACTATCCACTCTGTCTATGCCCCTCATAATTTTGTAGACCTCTATCAGTCGCCCCTCAACCTCCGAAGTTCCAGCGGGAACAAACCAAATTTATTCAACCTCTCCTCATAGCTAATGCCCTCCATACCAGGCAACATCCTGGTAAATCTCTTCACTCTCTCCAAAGCCGCAACATCCTTCTGGTAGTGTGGCGACCAGAATTGAACACTATACCCCAAGTGTGGCCTAACTAAGGTTCGTTATAGCTGCAACATAACTTGCCAATTTTTATACTCAATGCCCCGGCCAATGAAGGCAAGCATGCCGTCTGCCTTCTTGACTACCTTCTCCACCTGTGTTGCCACTTTCAGTGACCTGTGGACGTGTACACCTAGATCTCTCTGACTGTCAATAGTCTTCAGGATTCTACCATTCACTGTATATTCCCTACCTACATTAGGCCTTCCAAAATGCATAACCTCACATTTGTCTGGATTAAACTCCATCTGCCATCTCTCCGCCCAAGTCTCCAAACGATCTAATCCTGCTGTATCCTCTGACAGTCCTCATCGCTATCCGCAATTCCACCAACCTTTGTGTCGTCCGCAAACTTACTCATCAGACCAGTTACATTTTCCTCCAAATCATTTATATATACTACGAACAGCAAAGGTCCCAGCATTGATGCAGGGTGGGATGCGGGTGGACTATCGGCGTTTAAGGTTTGGCCACCCTCTAAGTGGTGAAGGTGGCTTACATTGGCGGCCTGTGGTGGTTGCTCATCCTGACCCAGCAGTGCCTGCCGATCTCCCTGGTGCGGGTCACATTTTGGGGGGTGGTTGTTGGTTATGGGTGTGGGGGGGGGATGCATGTGATGCCAGAGGCACGGAGGTGGTGACTCACCTGGGCCGTCCTGAGGAGGTCATGCAGCTTCTTCCTGCACTGCTGCTTGGTCCTGGCAGTGGGGCTCACGGATTCTGCCATCTGTGGTTTACATCTGAGGGTGGCAGCCTCCTCCCTACCCCGGGGAACAGGTTGTCCCACCTCTCCTCCATGCTATCCAACATCGTCTCCAGCTCCACATCTGTGAATCTCAGGGCCGCTCTTCGGGGTGGAATAATCTTGGCTGGAATGAGTGTGTGTGGAGGTGGGGTGCTTATATGTGGCTGCAGCCTGTCGGGTTCTCCAGTGATAATCCCGACCCCGGCGAATCAGACACCAGTTCCACGTGTAGCCAATGCTAGCCCATTAACTTGTCCTGAATTGCTTTGGGACCGGCTCCGCTTTCGTCGATGTAGAACTCTGGCAATTCAGTCCCAGTGTCACCACTTAGGGTGGGATTCTCCAGTTGCTGATGCCAAAATCGCGTTCGGCGATTGGCCGGAGAATCGTTTTTTACGCCGAAATCGGGTGCGGTACTGTTTTTCAGATGCTCCGCCCCCTCAAAAACGGCACAGTACACCTCTGCCGTCGGGTCGGCCTCAGGATGTCACCTGAGGCCCTCCCCCGATGCTCCACCCCCGATGGCCCAAGTTCCCAACAGCGTCGGTCTCGTGTCCTCTCTGTTTTCGGGAACCTTGCGCGGCGGCTTCGAACTGTCGGGGAGGGGAGCCGTTCCGCTGGCTGGGGGGGGGGTGCCTTTGGTGGGGGCTGGGGGCACTGGTGGGGGGTGGTGTAGGGGTGGTCCGAGGGTGGCAGGGGGGTTACAGGGGGGCACTATCTGGCAGGCCAGGTCTGCGCGTGGCCGTCGCCAGCTTGTAAGGCGCGACCGCCGCAGATCTCTGTTGTGCACATGCTTGGCCACGGACCTGGCAATTCTCGATCCATATCTGCAGGCGTGGTGCTGCTGCGAGCAGCCCACCACGAGGAGCATCGATGCAGGGGCACCGCCAACACTTCCTCCGGACAGAGTCTCAAAATCGGAAAATCCAACCTTATGTCTCTCAATTGGAGAATCCTGGCCTTTATTGTTTTTTCTATGCGAGGTGTCATCATAGCAAACCTTTCAATTAACACTTTCTCTTCGAGTGTTGAATATTTTTGCTTAACCAATGTATGCTGATAATATCAAGCAGAACTTGCCAGGATTAGTTACTGAGCCCAACAGTTTAATTAATCATTTACTTCAAGCAAGTTTAATTAAACGTAGCAACAATCTAATCACCGAAGTGACCTTACTTTCCAACACTTTCTGCTTTTATAATCATTGGAATACTTGTGCTGGATGTATTTTTTTCTGCTAACTGGAAGCTGCCCTGTCGCCTTCTGGGGAGCCAGATTTCAATATTTTGCTGATATATTCCCTGCCACAATTTTACTATAACACCCTATTTGCTTCCACAGGTCTTCTTTTATAGGTAGAAGACTAAAACCTGAGATGGTGGTCATCTACAGAGGAAGACAGAAGATGACAGAAATCAAAGAATGCAAATGGTACAAGCCATTCAGCTGCCCAATTCTGTCCCACCTTCCAAACTCATGACCACTACCATATAGAAAGTCAAGAACAACAGCTATCTGAGACCCCCACCACCAGGCTGTTCCCCTCCAATCCTTTACAACTTACCATGGGCGAAATTCTCCGACCCCCAGCAGGGTCGGAGAATCGCCTGGGGCTGCCTAAAATCCCGCCCCCGCCTTGGCAGAGATTCTCCGCCACCCGGGAAGTGGCGGTGGCGGGAATCTCACCACCCCGATCAGCGAGGCCCCTGAGGTGATTCTCCGGTCCGGATGGGCTGAAGTCCCGCCGCTGGGAGGCCTCTCCCGCCGCCGAGGTTTGAACCACCTCTGTAACGGCGGGATCAGCGGCGCGAGTGGGCCCCGGGGTCCTGGTGGGGGCGGGGGGGCGATCGAACCCCGGGAGGTGCCCCCACGGTGGCCTGGCCCGCGATCGGGGCCCCCCGCTCAGACTCTGGGCCAGTGCCCTGGCTGCACTATTTCTCCTTCCGCAGCCGCCACGGCCTCCGCCATGGCGGAAGCGGAAGAGAAACCCACATCGCGCATGCGCCGGTGGTGACGTCAGCGGCCAGCTGTTGCTGACGTCACTGCCGGCGCATGCGCCGACCGGTGAAAGCCTTTCGGCCAGCCCCGCTGCCGGGGGTGCCGGTTTTTTGCGCCAGTCTTCTGGTGCAAACCGCTCCGGCGGGGGGCTGGCCCCCAAAGGTGGGGAGAATTCCCCACCTTTGGGGAGGCCCGACCCCTGAGTGGTTGGCGCCACTCCCCTACGCCTGGACCCTCCGTCACGCCGGGTAGGGGAGAATCCAGCCCCATAAGACCATAAGACATAGCAGCAGAATTTCAAAAAAATTAGGCCACTCGGCTCAGCAAGTCTGCTCTGCCATTCAAACGTGGCTGATATATTTTTCATCCCCATTCTCCTGCCTTCTCCCCAATTAATCAATAACCTGTCTATCTCTGTCTTAAAGACACTCAGTGATTTGACCTCCACAGCCTTCTGCGGCAACGAAGTCCACAGATTCACCATCCTCTGGCTACAGAAATTCCTCCTCATCTCAGCTGTAAAGGATCATCCCCTCAGTCTCAGGCTGTGCCCTCAGGTTCTAGTTTTTCCTACTAGTGGAAACATCATTCGGGCCTAACAAATTTTCTTACAAGTGAAAACTCTCCACGTCCATGTGGTGATATGCATCACTGTAAATACACAAGGGGTTAATGTAAATACACGTAGACTAGCTAGACACTAGAGGGAGCATCAGAGACACGACACACAGACACTCAACCAATAGGTCAGTAAGATAGGACACGACCAATGGGCATTCACGATACACACAGAGGAGACACTACCACAGGAGGGCATTACACCAACCCATATATAAAGGACACAGCACACATGATCTTCCTCTTTCCAGTGGAGACACTCAGTGGGTATAGACACAGGGTTGATTGAACATCACACCCACCACGTGGATTGTAGCAGACTGCAGTAGAGTTGAATCCATTAAGGAGAATTGTTAATAAACATAAACAATAAACATGTTGAAGCTATCGCCACGTCTGAACCTTCCTTTGTCAGAGTGCACATCAAGGAAGCAGCTTATGCCCTTAAGGGCATTTAAGTGGTCACTGGATAGACATATGGATGAAAATGGAATAGTGTAGGTCAGATAGGCTTCAGATGGTTTCACGGGTCGGCGCAACATCGAGGGCCGAAGGGCCCGTACTGCGCTGTAATGTTCTACGTTCTATAACAAGACAGTCCACTCTATCCAGGTCTCTCAGTAAGTATTTTGCACATTTCAATAAAATCCCCCTTCGTTCTTCTAAACTCCAACGAATAAAGACCCAGAGTCCACAACCGCTCCTCATAAGATAAGGTCTTCATTCCAGCAATTATTCTTGTGAACCTCCTCTGGACCCTTTCCAAGGCCAGCACATCCTTTCTAAGATTCTCTTCCTGACTTGGAAACACCATTCTTTCACTGTCGCTGAGTCAAAATCCTGGAATTCCCTCCATAACCTTACTGTGGATGTACCTATACTTCAGGGACTGCAGTAGTTCAAGAAGGCAGCTCATCACCACCTTCTCAAGGGCATCTGGGGATGTGAAATAAATGTGGCCTAGCCAATGAAACCCACATCCCCTAAATGAATTCAAAAAAAGGTAATCATGGCAGTTCTGCGTCTGAACCTAATCCATCAGCCTCTATTCTGTAACCTTTAATATCCTTGGCCAACAAGAATCTAGTAAGAAGTCTTACAACACCAGGTTAAAGTCCAACAGGTTTGTTTCAAACACGAGCTTTCGGAGCACGGCTCCTTCTTCAGGTGAATGGAAAGGCTTGTTCCAGAAATGTTTATATAGGCACAGTCAGAGATGCCCCGGAATGCGAGCACCTGCAGGCAATCAAATCATCAAAGATGCAGAGAGAGAGGTAACTCCAGGTTAAAGAGGTGTGAATTGTCCCAAGCCAGTTCAGTCGGTAGGCCTCTGCAAGTCCAGGCTTGTTGGTGGGGGCCGAATGTAATGCGACATGAATCCCAGATCCCGGTTGAGTCCGCATTCATGCGTGCGGAACTTAGCTATAAGTTTTTGCTCAGCAATTTTGCGTTGTCGCGTCTCCTGAAGGCCTCCTTGTAGAATGCTGACCCGGAGATCAGAGGCTGAATGTCCTTGACTGCTGAAGTGTTCCCCAACTGGAAGGGAACAGTCCTGCCTGTTGATAGTCGCACGATGCCCGTTTATTCGTTGTCGCAGTGTCTGCATGGTCTCGCCAATGTACCACGCTTCGGGACATCCTTTCCTGCAGCGTATGAGGTAGACTACATTGGTCGAGTCGCATGAGTATGCGCTGCGTACCTGGTGGGTGGTGTTTCCACGTGTAATGGTGGTGTCCATGTCGATGATCTGGCATGTCTTGCAGAGATTACCCTGGCAGGGTTTTGTGGTGTTGTGGTTGCTGTTCTGAAGGCTGGGTAATTTGCTGCAAACAATGGTTTGTTTGAGGTTGCGCGGTTGTTTGAAGGCCAGTAGTGGGGGTGTGGGGATGACCTTGGCAAGATGTCCATCCTCGCTGATGATGTGTTGGAGGCTGCGAAGAAGATGTCGTAGTTTCTCCGCCCCAGGAAAGTACTGGACGACGAAGGGTACTCTGTCAGTGGTGTCCCGTGTTTGTCTTCTGAGGAGGTCGGTGCGGTTTTTTGCTGTGGCGCGGTGGAACTGTCGATCAATGAGTCGAGCGCCATATCCCGTTCGTACGAGGGCATCTTTCAGCATCTGTAGGTGTCTGTTGCGCTCCTCCTTGTCTGAGCAGATCCTGTGTATACGGAGGGCTTGTCCATAGGGGATGGCTTCTTTAATGTGTTTCGGGTGAAAGCTGGAGAAGTGGAACATCGTGAGATTATCTGTGGGCTTGCGGTAAAGCGAGGTGCTGAGGTGACCGTCCTTGATGGAGACGAGTGTGTCCAAGAATGGAACTGAATTTGGAGAATAGTCCATGGTGAGTTTGATGGTGGGATGGAACTTATTGATGTCATCGTGTAGTCGTTTCAGTGATGTCTCGCCGTGGGTCCAAAGGAAAAAAATGTCATCGATGTATCTGGTGTATAGCATCGGTTGAAAGTCCTGTGTGGTGAGGAAGTCCTGTTCAAACTTGTGCATGAAGATGTTGGCATATTGAGGTGCAAATTTGGTCCCCATGGCTGTTCCGTGCGTCTGGATGAAGAATTTGTTGTCGAAGGTGAAGACGTTGTGGTCTAGAATGAAACGGATGAGTTGCAGAATTGCGTCTGGAGATTGGCAGTTGTCGGTGTTGAGGACTGAGGCTGTTGCAGCAATGCCGTCGTCATGGGGGATGCTGGTGTAGAGTGCCGAGACATCCATTGTGACGAGGAATGTTCCTGGTTCAACTGGTCCATGGGTGCTGAGTTTCTGTAGGAAACTCCACATCTCCACTGTGGAGATGTAGGCATCTCCACAACAAGAATCTATTCATCTGTGTTTTGAAGATGCTGAGGACTTAAAAACATTGATGATTCGGTGATGACTGATTCTGGATTAATGAATGTTTCGAGGTTATGCTATGTTATTATTCCATTCTTAGGAGCAGAAGACAATATTGGACACATTTTCGAGTGTAAAATTGTTCCCAAGGAAGGAAGTTGGGACCAACAAGTTTGTGACTGCAGGCATTTAAAGATTAGGTGAATTTCCAGTGATTTTCGAAATGGCCTTTGAATGAGTCAGTACTTAACAGAAATGAAACAGAAAGCGCAGCAAATACTCAGCAGCCAGGATGCTGGGGTTTCACTGCCATCCGAGGAGATGGGGCACTCTCTGCCCCGCAATCATTTCACACTCCAATTAACAATTGTTCGCTTGCGATTGGAACTTCTGCCCCTCGCTTGGGAGGAACTCCCACTTCAAAGAGCTGGCGACGAATCTGATTCGCCAGCAGCTCTCTATGGTTCCCTGCAACACAAGAAGCTGTAGTGTACAGGACTGGGACAGAAATCCCGGGACTTTTGGAGGTCTCAGAGCGGCGAGGATAAGGAAGGCCTGAGGGGAGGACTTTTGCCAGGGCCACAAAGAATCCAGCATGAGTTTGTAGAGTCAACCATAAAGTAACTTTATTTCCAACAATATGTACACAGCTGCAGTTCACGACTGGTTCCCTCTCTAGCCAGTACCACACTGGCCAGCTCTATTTATCAGGCAGCAAAGTTAAGGACTGCCCTATCCCCTCATTGTGGGTACTCATATTCACCAAGGAATATGGAGTAACCAACTGCCCCCAGCCAATAGGATCCAAGCAGGTTATAACAGGTGAGTGGAGTATTGGAATGTTGGTGGAGAGTTGGCGGAGAGGTCAGATGAGGGCAGGTTGCGTGGGGAGTGGGGGGGGAAGTCCTACAGACAGTGGTATGTGACACCGGGGTGAGAGTCAGACATTGTCAGACGATGCGGAGCACCAGAGCTCATCGTGGAGCAGGTCGTCACCATCCTCTGTCCAATGTAACAGACCCACTGATACTGCCAACCCAGGGCCAACACCCTGTGGTGCAGCTGGTGGGGGGCTCAAATGGGGGTGGGGTGCTGGGTTGGGAGGGATGGGGTTGAATAAACGGCGGGGTAGGGCGGGTTGTGGTGGTGGGGTGGGATGGTTGATCTGCCTGTGGCCAGGCCCCCTTTGTTGGCGAACCTGGAGGCAATCAGGCTGTCCCCTGCATGGCGGCCCTAGCGCATGCATCGTTGGCCTCCTGTGGCTGACTGGGCCCCATGTCATAGGAACATAGGATTTAGGAGCAGAAGTAGGCAATTCAGCCCTTTGAGCTGCTCTGCTATTCAATCGGATGATGGCTGATCTCTTCCTGGTTTCAAATCCACCTCCCTACTGTTCTCCGTATCCCTTTAACTGTTTTTTAAAGCAGAAATATATCAATCTCTTTCTTGAAACCATTTAATGACAGATTCCACCGCCCTATGGGGCAGCGGGTTCCACAAATTCACCACCATCTGCGAGAAGTAGTTCTTCCTCATCTCAGTTCTAAATCTACCGCCTCTTAACCTTTATCCATGAACTCTCGTTCTAGATTTCCCCACAAGGGGTCAATGTTTACTTTATCAATCCCATTTAGTATTTTGATTCCCTCTCATCCTTCTAAACTCCAGCGAGTATGAGCCGAAACTGTTTAATCTCTCCTCATACATCAATCCTTTCATCCCCGGCTACAATCTGGTGAACCTCCTCTGAACTGCTTCCATACCACCACATTCTTCCTCAAATAAGGAGACCAAAACTGGATATAATATTCCAGATGTGGTCTCACCAACACCCTATAAAATTGCAACAACATTTCTTTACTTTTATACTCCAGTTTACACTGAACACTAACATTCCATTTGCCTTTTTAATTATATTCTGTACCTGCAAACCAACTTTCTGCGATTCATGAACAAAGACAACCAGATCCCTCTGCTGAGACTCATCTTAAATCTGCTTCCCATTTAGATAATAATTTGCCTTTTTATTTTTTCGGCCAAAATGGATAACTTCACACTTCTCCACATTAAATTCCATCTGCCAAATTTTACCCAATCTCCTAGCCTATCTATATCCATCTGTAAAACCTTTTTCTCCTCTTCACAGCCTGCTTTTCCACCTATTTTATTATAATCTACAAGTTTTGCACCTGCCCATTCTGGCCCTCCTCTGTATCTCTTCGTCGGACGAGACCTTGGGTTCCTCCATCCTCTCCTCCAGCATGTCACACCTCTGCTACACGATGTTATACAGGATGCAGCAGGCTACCACGATGCAGGAGGCCCTTCTAGGGCTGTATTGGAGGGCCCCTCCTGGGCGATCCAAGCACCCGATTTGCACCTTCAAGATGCCGATGCACCACTCAATGATGCCCCTGGTCACTGCATGAGCTCTGTTATAGCGGTTCTCCACTCCAGCCTGGGGCCTCCACATAGACATCTAATTCCTTGGCCTGCCCTACAGCCTCTGCAGCCGCACATCCCCCCTCCTGATCTTTGCCCCAGCCCTGGCTATTCCCACCAACACTTTACATTAATCACAGTGCCCCTGGCCTCGCTGGTGCCTGTCACCGGGCTGCCTTCAGCCCCGCCACATGCCGCTGCCAGTTAAAAGCTCTTTGGCCTCTGTGGGGACGACCATGGCCTTCCTCCTTGCGTGGGCTAAGTGATACCCGGCCAGGGCAGCACGGTGGCGCAGTGGGTTAGCCCTGTTGCCTCACGGCGCCGAGGTCCCAGGTTCGATCCCGGCTCTGGGTCACTGTCTGTGTGGAGTTTGCACATTCTCCCCGTGTTTGCGTGGGTTTCGCCCCCACAACCCGAAAGATGTGCAGAGTAGGTGAATTGGCCACGCTAAATTGCCCCTCAATTAAAAAAAAAAAAAAAATGAATTGGGTACTCTAAATTTAAAAAAAAAAAAAAAAAAAAAAGTGATACCCGGCCAGCAGGATGGCACTTGGTTGTGGGGAAGCACTATGCCACTGACTGGTACCATGCCTGATGGCATGCATGCGGGAAGGGCCCACGGATGGGGCTGGGTGAGAGGGGTGGGCAACCGTTGGGGCCGTAGCTGTAGTGTGCCATGGGTACTGTGTCCGATACATGGAGCTTGCCTACCTGTGCAGGGGCAGGTTTAATGGGAGCAGGGACGCAGTGGGCAGGGGGGGCTTGGTGATGGTGGATGGTCCTGCGGGGTGGGCTGACTAATGGTGCCCTGGTGGGTCGGAGGGTGGGGTGAGTGCCAGGGAGGGTGGCGGGGCCATGGTGCATGCAACCGCTGATCGGGCTGCACTCTGCTCTTCCCCTGCACCCCTTGCAGTGGGGCAGGGTTTCAGATGGGTGCACTGAGGTGTGCCAACACCTGCTGGGCCACTGGCTGTGCTGGACCACGGCCATCTCGTTGGGTAGCTGGGGTCTGGGCGCTCCTGGGGGGGTGGCCTGGGAGGTGGGAGTGGGCAGACGCCAGCCCCAGATGGCAGCGGCGCAACTGTCAATGCTTCGTCGTTATCTTTGTTACCTCCTCTCTCTCCCCCTCAGCAGCCACGGCACCTGGTCCCCATTTTTAAATACCACAAGTGTGCCCCGGCGGCGTCACTTCCACCTGATGGAGACGGAGCATTGTGGGCAGCTGGAGACTACCGGGTTGGGCCCGTTAATGATATGTTAATGAGTGTTACTGTACGATTTTAATGCCTACCCCAGGCCGGGACATGGGATGCATCCACGCACCACCGAGACACCGGTGCATGGCGCTCTACTGGGCGCTCGGCACCCATCTCGATTTTTGGCTGATGCCCCATTCTCCCCCGATCACTATTCACGATTCCAGCATAGCTGGATGGAGAAACCTGCCCAGAGTTGACGTTTCAAGTCCTAATAAGACTCTCTTGCAGTAATTAGGAGTCTGATAGCAATGGGACTATGGGCTGGATCTTCTGCCCTGCCCGCCGCAAGATCGCCACGGCGGGACGCATACCATGTAAAGGTCCATCGACCTCGGGCGATAATTTCCCGTCGCTGGGCAGCCGTGGCCGGAGAATCCCCGCCTATATGTTTGATCCTGTTACATTCTGCTCTACATGAAGCCCTTAGTTTAAAAACAGGCATGTCCACCTCAAAATAATATTGAGCGAATGACATGGTCAGTGCTGACTATTTATAGTGGAGCGAAAATAATAAATGAACGTGTGAAACTGTAACTCTTTAATTACTTGCAAATGTGCTACATTGATAGCATCGAGCAGGGGCCTGATTGATCCTGTCTCAGCCTATTTACAGCTAATCACAGGACAATAGGATTCACTTGCTCCTGTCTGTCGTACTGACATCTTGATTAAACCAATTACCAGTTCAGGAATCTGGGTTCATTCCCTTCCTGAGCTCTCAGATGTGTTTTTTTAAAAATTGAGAGCCATTTTGCTGAGATGGAACATACCTGTAGTTATACTGTTAGCTCGGCACAAGGTTTTGAGTTTAAACTAGACTCTCGATTTTGAGCCAAAACCAGAAAATGCTGGCATATATAGCAAATCTGGTAACAGCTGTGGAGTTTGTTTTTAGCAGTGTGCAGTAATCAGCAAGCCGCCAGCAAATGTTCTGCAGTTGCTAAATGGAGCCCTCTGCTGAATTTTGTCAGGGGCAGCCATCAATGATGCGACTCATTGATTGGGGGCATCACAGCTGTAATCCTGATTCTCTCTGCAAGGCCCCACTTCTGTTGACTCGCTGCACAAAGATTTTGGCCAGCGCAGAAATGGTTGAGCAGTGCCCGATTTTGGCGTGGTAGGTGAAAAACACAGTTAATGGGTGATATCTGGTGGAGGCATTGGGGATCTTGCCCATCAGTTCGAGAACCAATGTGATCACCCGTGGTGCCCCTTTTAGAGAAGGCCTGCCATCTTTTGCCACTCAGGCACTTGACAGGCCTGCATCGGGCCTTCCGTTGGGATGGAGGACCCGGTGAGCGAGGGGTGGGGTGGGGGTGGAATTCCTCCCGGTAAGAACAGCCAGCCAATCAGAGGCTGGCAATGCCTCTGCAATCAGCAGCGCCTTTGGGAAGATAGTGGCTGCCGTAGGTACAACACCCACTCAGCCTCAGGCACAGGTGACTGATGGCAGTAAAATGGTTGTGGGGGAGGCTGGTTGGTTTTCAGCATGCCACCCGCTCCCCATCCCCCAACCTTCTGGTTGCCGGGTCTCTTGATCAGACACTGACTGCCTTTTAACAAGTGAACTACGTCCGGAACCGCACAGCAAATAAGCAAGAGTGCATAACAAGACACCTGCCTGCTGCTGAGCAAATGCTAGTGGAGACAGTGTGAGACTCATAATTGATCATTTATTGCCCACTTAAGGGCCTCAGTCGGCAGAGGTACGTGCATACCCTCAAAGGGACTTAATCGGGTTGGAGATGGGAAGGTGGCTAATCTGCCCCTGCCATACGTTCCACTCAATTACATGCACCCTCCACTGCCAAACCCATCATGAGAAGGGAACAAGATTTATAGAACATAGAACATAGAACAGTTGTGCCGAGCAATGATCACCCCCAATTCAAGCCTAACATATCCACCCTATACCAGTACCCCCCCATTAACCTTACTTTAACACTAAGGGCAATTTAGCATGGCCAATCCACCTAACCCGCACATCTTTGGACTGTGGGAGGAAACCGGAGCACCCGGAGGAAACCCACGCACACACGGGGAGGATGTGCAGACTCCGCACAGACAGTGACCCAGCCGGGAATTGAACCTGGGACCCTGGAGCTGTGAAGCATTTATGCTAACCACCATGCTACCGTGCTGCTCAAATATAATGATATTTCAGCTTAATGTATTCTAGCATTCCACTACCTTTGATCTTATAAAACATCTCAAGTGCTGCACATGAATGTTATCAAATACATTTTCATACCAAGGAGATATTAGCATTGGTGACCAGAGAAGGTTCACTAGGTTGATCCCAGGTATAGAGGGATTTTCTTATGAGAGGTTGAGTAGAATGGGCCTGTATTCATTGGAGTTTGGAAAAATGAGACGGTGGCATGGTAACACAGTGGTTAACACTGCCGTGGGTTTCCTCCGGGTGCCCCAGTTTCTTCCCATTCGAAATTGCCCCTTAGTGTCCAAAGATGTGTAAATTAGTTGGGGTTTCAGGGTTGAAGGGATCAACCTGGGTAGGATGCTCTTTCAGTAGGTTAGTGCAGACTTGATGGGCCAAATGACATCCTTCTGCACTGTAGGGATTCTATGGTGTTTATTGAGACATATAGGATTCTCTGGGGGCATAATAGGGTAGATGCCGACAGGTTGTTTCCCCTTGTGGGGAAGTCTAAAACCAGAGGGCAGAATCTCAAAGTAAGGGGTCACCCATTCAAGACAGATGAGGAGGAATTTCTTCTCTCAGAGGGTAGCAATCTGTGTTTACCGTATTCTTTACCGTAGAGAGTTATAGAGGCTGGGTCATGAAGTATGTTCAAGGCTGAGATAGACAGACTTTTAATCAATAAGATAATTAAGGGTTATGGGGATAAGGCAGGAAAATGGAGTTGAGGATTATTCAATCATAGCATCATAGCATTTACAGTGCAGAAGGAGGCCAGTCGGGCCATCGAGTCTGCACCAGCCCCTGGAAGGAGCACCCTACCCAAGCCCATACCTCCACCCTATCCCCACAGCTCCACCCTATCCCCGTAACCCCATCTAACCTTTTTTGGACACTAAAGGCAATTTATCATGGCCAATCCACCTAAACTGCACATCTTTGGACTGTGGGACGAAACTGGAGTACCCAGAGGAAACCCACACAGACACAGGGGGAACGTGCAGACTCCACACAGAAAGTGACCCAAGCCAGGAATTGAACCTGGGACCCTGGAGCTGTGAGGCAACTGTGCTAACCACAGTGCTATCGTGTTGCCCCATCGCATTGAAGAGTGGTGCAGACTCGATGGGCCAAATGACCAACTTCTGCTCCTGGGTCTTATGATCTTATGGACCAAAAGCAAAGATGATTTTAAGATACATCATGAGGAAGTAAGAGAGATTTAAAGATGGAGAGATTTGGAGAGGCAATTCCAGACTGAGGTAGTTGAAGGCAGAGCTGCCAACGCTGGAGTGATGAAAATTGTGGAAGTGCAAGTGGACCAAATTGCGGAGGGGTGGGGGTGGGGGGGAATGCAGAGATATCAGAGGGTTTTAGGACTGGAGTGATGAAGCCACTGAAGGATTTGAAAAGAAGGATGACTCTAAAATCAAGTTGTGGTAACGTTGTTTACACCGAGCAAAATTGAACTAGAATTCTCAGTGCATTTCGATTGATGACTGTGCCAGAGAATTGAGTGAGAATAATTTCAATGTAGTTCCAGAGGGCACTGCTGGGGGAGAGTCTGAACTGAAAAATGAGATCTCCTTTTTAAAAGAAAAGATATTCTCAGAGAGTTGAGGTGCATACTGGTATAAAGTTTGACATTTCCTTTAGTTAATCTGTAACAGCCAAAGGCCATCCGCCTCCTCTGGAGCAGTTACTCGAACACGTTTGGACACACATCAGGAACGGCTTGTTTGCTGTTGTTCATTTTGACCCCGAAATTCACCTTGTCTATAAACCGATAAGTGATTAATTTCTACTGTTGCTTAGTATAACTTATGTTGCTCAATTATTTTATTTGTTTACCTGTAGGGTATAACTTTCCCTGCTATTTATCATTTTTATTTATCACCTACGCATTGTAAGGTTAGCCGGGACATTTTTAATCTGTTGAGGTTTGCTATTCAAAAACTGCTTTGTGCTAGTATTTTGCCTTGTTCGTTCACTTTGGTTATTTATCACACTTTTTTTTATGTCTTTGTACTTGGCTCAAGGCTGCATTGTCCAATGTAGCCCATACAGATTTGGGCACATGACAATTTTACTGAAGCTTACAATAGCTTTGGCTCCATTGTTAAACCAGAGTGTTCTTCCTGTAATCTTGGCAACCTTTTACCCTGAGCCCACGTCATTGAAACTGATTGTCACACGGGAGGGTTTAAACTAGTATGGCAGGGGGGTGGGTACGGGAACAATAGGTCAGAAGGTGAAAGCATTGAGGGAGAACGAGGGAATAGGGCCAGTATGGCTCTGAGGAAGAGCAGACAGGGAGATGTTTCTGAAAACAACAGGTCTGGTGGCCTGAGGTACATATGTTTTAATGCAAGAAGTATTACAGGTTAGGCAGATGAACTTAGAGCTTGGATTAGTACTTGGAACTATGATGTTGTTGCCATTACAGAGACCTGGTTGAGGGAAGGACAGGATTAGCAGCTAAACGTTCCAGGATTTAGATGTTTCAGGTGGGATAGAGGGGGATGTAAAAGGGGTGGCGGAGTTGCGCTACTATTTAGGGAGAGTATCACAGCTGTACTACGGGAGGACACCTCAGAGGGCAGCGAGGCTATATGGGTAGAGATCAGGAATAAGAAGGGTGCAGTCAAAGTGTTGGGGGTTTACTACAGGCCTCCCAACAGCCACGGGGAGATAGAGGAGCAGAAAGCTAGACAGATTTTGGAAATGAGTAAAAACAGCAGGGTTGTTGTGATGGCATACTTCAACTTCCCCAATATTGACTGGGACTCACTTAGTGCTAGGGGCCTGGACGGGGCAGAGTTTGTAAGGAGCATCCAGGAGGGCTTCTTAAAACAATATGTAGACAGTCCAACTAGGGAAGGGGCTGTACTGGACCTGGTATTGGGGAATGAGCCCGGCCAGGTGGTAGAAGTTTCAGTTGGGGAGCATTTCCGGAACAATGACCACAATTCAGTAAGTTTTAAAGTGCTGGTGGACAAGGATAAGAGTGGTCCTAGGGTGAATGTGCTAAATTGGAGCAAGGCTAATTATAACAATATTAGGCAGGAACTGAAGAACCTGGATTGGGGGAGGATGTTTGAGGGTAAATCAACATCTGACATGTGGGAGGCTTTCAAATGTCAGTTGAAAGGAATTCAGGACCGGCATGTTCCTGTGCGGAAGAAGGATAAATACGGCAAATTTCGGGAACCTTGGATAACGAGAGGTATTGTAGGCATCGTCAAAAAGAAAAAGGAGCCATTTGTCAGGGCTAGAAGGCTGGGAACAGACGAAGCCTGTGTGGAATATAAGGAAAGTAGGAAGGAACGTAAGCAAGGAGTCAGGAGGGTTAGAAGAGGTCACGAAAAGTCATTGGCAAATAGGGTTAAGGAGAATCCCAAGACTTTTTACACGTACATAAAAAGCAAGAGGGTAGCCAGGGAAAGGGTTGGCCCACTGAAGGATAGGCAAGAGAATCTATGTGTGGAGCCAGAGGAAATGGGCGAGGTACTAAATGAATACTTTGCATCGGTATTCACCAAAGAGAAGGAATTGGTGGATGTTGAGTCTGGAGAAGGGTGTGTAGATAGCCTGGGTCACATTGAGATCCAAAAAGACGAGGTGTTGGGCGTCTTGAAAAATATTAAGGTAGATAAGTCCCCAGGGCCGGATGGGATCTACCCCAGAATACTGAAGGAGGCTAGAGAGGAAATTGCTGAGGCCTTGACAGAAATCTTTGGATCCTCACTGTCTTCAGGTAATGTCCCAGAGGACTGGAGAATAGCCAATGTTGTTCCTTTATTTAAGAAGGGTAGCAAGGATAATCCAGGGAACTACAGGCCGGTGAGCCTTACGTCAGTGGTAGAGAAATTGCTGGAGAGAATTCTTCGAGACAGGATCTACTCCCATTTGGAAGCAAATGGATATATTAGTGAGAGGCAGCATGGTTTTGTGAAGGGGAGGTCGTGTCTCACTAACTTGATACAGTTTTTCGAAGACATCACAAAGATGATTGGTACAGGTAGGGCAATGGATGTTGTCTATATGGACTTCAGTAAGGCCTTTGACAAGATCCCTCATGGTAGACTGGAGCAAAAGGTGGAGTCACACGGGATCAGGGGTGAGCTGGCAAGGTGGATACAGAACTAGCTAGGTCATAGAAGGCAGAGAGTAGCAATGGAAGGGTGCTTTTCTAATTGGAGGGCTGTGACTAGTGGTGTTCCGCAGGATCAGTGCTGGGATCTTTGCTGTTCGTGGTATATATAAATGATTTGGAGAAAAATGTAAATGGTCTGATTAGTAAGTTTGCAGATGACACAAAGGTTGGTGGAACTGCGGATAGCGATAAGGACTGCCAGAGGATACAGCAGGATTTAGATTGTTTAGAGACTTGGGCGGAGAGATGGCAGATGGAGTTTAATCAGGGCAAATGTGAGGTTATGCATTTTGGAAGGTCAAATGCAGGGAGGGAATATACAGTGAATGGTAGAACCCTCAAGAGTATTGAAAGTCAGAGAGATCTAGATGTACAGGTCCACATGTCTCTGAAAGGGGCAACACAGGTGGAGAAGGTAGTCAAGAAGGCATGCGGCATGCTTGCCTTCATTGGCTGGGGCATTGAGTATAAGAATTGGCAAGTCATGTTGCAGCTGTATAGAACCTTAGTTAGGCCACACTTGGAGTATAGTGTTCAATTCTGGTCGCCACACTACCAGAAGGATGTGGAGGCTTTAGAGAGGGTGCAGAAGAGATTTACCAGGATGGTGCCTGGTGTGGAGGGCATTAGCTATGAGGAGCGGTTGAATAAACTCGGTTTGTTTTCACTGGAACGACGGAGGTTGAGGGGCGACCTGATAGAGGTCTACAAAATTATGAGGGGCATAGACAGAGTGGATAGTCAGAGGCTTTTCCACAGGGCAAAGGGGTCAATTACTAGGGGGCATAGGTTTAAGGTGTGAGGGGCAAGGTTTAGAGGAGATGTACGAGGCAAGTGTTTTACACAGAGGGTAGTGGGTGCCTGGAACTCACTGCCGGAGGAGGTGGTGGAAGCAGAGACGATAGTGACATTTAAGGGGCATCTTGACAAATACATGAATAGGATGGGAATAGAGGGATACGGACCCAGGAAGTGTAGAAGATTTTAGTTTAGACGGGCAGCATGGTCGGCACGGGCTTGGAGGGCCGAAGGGCCTGTTCCTGTGCTGTACTTTTCTTTGTTCTTTTGTTCTTTGATTGCCTTGTCCTGATACAACGACTGTTTTGAGATCTTTCTGCGGCCAAATTGGGGGCAGAGCCTCACCAAATTACAGTAGTGACTACACTGGAAAGGGATCTCATTGAACTGTAATGTACTTTGGGAAGTTCTGGTCATCCAAACTCTTTCTATGTACCAGACGATACATATGGGGTGGATTCTCCAGTCCGCCAGCCGTGTGTTCCTCAGTGACTCACCCTCACTGACAGCGGGATTCTCCGTTCCTGCCACCTGCCAATGGGATTTCCCATTGCGGACAGCCCACACTGCCAGGAAACCTGCGGGCATGGGTGTACTGTCAGCAGAACGGAGGATCTGCCGGTGATGAATCCCGCCGGCGGAGAATCTTGCCCATGGTATTTGTGTATTGTTAATCATAGAATCACCACAGTGCAGAAGGAGGCTATTCAGCCCATCGAGTCTGCGCCAACTGGCTGAGACCCGACCTCGGCCCACTCCCCACCCTATCCCCATAACCTCACCTAACCCTCACATCCCTGGACACTAAGGGACAATTTTATCATGGCCAATCCACCTAACATGCATATCTTTGGACTGTGGGAGGAAACCGGAGCACCCGGAGGATACCCACGCAGACACGGGGAGAGCATGCAAATACCACACAGTCACCTAAAGCTGGAATTGAACCCGGGTCCCTGGTGCTACGAAGCAGAAGTGCGAACCACTGTTCCACCTGCAAAGAAACACTATTTTTTTTTTAATTAATTTTTACGGGATGTGGGCTTAGTTGGCTAGGCTCAAAATAAGGGGAAGTAGATTTAGGACTGAGCTTTGGAGGAACGTCTTCACCCAAAGGGTTGTGAATCTATGGAATTCCCTGCCCAGCGAAGCGAAAAATTCCCTTCTCCCTCCTATGTTTATCTAACCTTCCTGTAAAAGCATTGAGGCTCCTTCATTAAATCTTTTCAAGATACAGATAGTTTTTCGAAGAATAAAGGAATAAAGGGTTATGGTGTTCGGGTGGAAAAGTGGAGCTGAGTCCACAAAAGATCAGCCATAATCTCATTGAATGGTGGAGTAGGCTCAAAGGGCCAGATGGCCTACTCCTGCTCCTAGTTCTTATGTTCTTATGACCATAGGCTGCTTTCCCTTTTGAAAGGGCGAGCTGGCTGGTGATGATTTAACCTGAGGATCACCATACCTCAGGCTAGGTTGAGAAGGTGGGCATTCATGAATAAACTCAGCTGGTACGAGAATTGTTGGCCTCGCTCTGCATCACGAACCAGATGTCCACCAACTGAGCTCCCATGTGGTGTAGGTACACCCACAGCGCCATTCGGGCCTTTTTATTGACTTTGTCGTGGTTTTTGATACAACTGAGTGGCTTTGCTCGGCCATTTAAGAGTCAACCACATTGCTGTCGATCTGGAGTCATGTGGAAGCCAGGCCAGGTGAGGACTGCGGATTCACTTCTCTAGAGGACATTAGTAAATCAGCTGATTTTTTTAACGACAATCAACAATAATTTTATGATCATCATTAGACTTTTAGTTCCATATATTTATTGGATTCAATTTCCATCATCTGCCGTGGCGGGAATCAAACCCGGGTCCCCAAAGTATCGCCCTGGGTCTCTCGATCACCAGTCCAGTGACACCACTCCAATTGAGTAAGTATATATTAGCAATTATAGTCCAATGGCTTTACACAGAATATGCAGCAGAGAAACAGGCCTTTCAATGCAATTAGTACTTGCTGGCAATTAGGCTTCAAGCTTCCCATTTTATCTCTATAAGCATAATCCTCTAATTCCCTTCTCCCTCATGTTTCTCTAACCTTCCAGTAAATGCATCGATATCATGGGCGGGATTCTCTGAACCCCCGGTGGATCGGAGAATCGGCGGGAGTTGGCGTGAATCACGCCCCCGCCGTCCTCCGAATTCTCCGACCCCCCCAAAATTTGCCGTGAATCGCGTCGCCTGCCTCAGAGTATGGCGGGGACTGGCACGACGCTATGGGTCCGGGGCTGCCCAAATTCTACTGGCCGGATGGGCCGAAGTCCTGTGGTCACGTTGGCGTAAAATAAAACACATATATAACGGCGTGAACCAATGCTGATGGTTGACACCGGACAGGGTGGAGGTAGGTCACGGCATGGTGTGGCCACAGGAGAAATGACGGCGCGGCTGCAGTCGGTGTGGAGGGCGATGATGTGTGGGGGGGGGGGGGGGGGGGGGGGTTGGGGGGGGGGGGGGGGGGGGGTTGGGGGGGGGGGGGTTGGGGGGGAGGGGGGGGGGTTGGGGGGGAGGGGGGTTGGGGGGGGTTGGGGGGGGTTGGGGGGGTTGGGGGGGTGGGTGCGTGTGTGTGTATGTTTGGACGGGGGTTTATGAGTGGAGGGCGTGTGGAGGGGGTTGTGTGTGGAGGGGTGTGTGTCTGTGTGGAGGGGGAGTGTGTATGTGTGGAGAGTGTGTGTGTGTATATGTGTGTGGAGGGCTGTGTGTGGAGGGGGGTGTGTGGAGGGGGGGGTGGAGAGGTTGGGAGGGGCGGGCGAGTGCCAGGGAAGGGGGGCAAGTACAGGGGAGGGGGGAGAGGGCGAGTGCCGGAGAGGGGAGAGAGGGCGAGTGCCGGGGAGGGGAGAGAGGGCGAGTGCCGGGGAGGGGAGAGAGGGCGAGTGCCGGGGAGGGGAGAGAGGGCGAGTATAGGGGAGGGGAGAGAGGGCGAGTGCAGGGGAGGGGGGGGGGGGGGGCGAGTGCCGGGGAAGGGGGGCGAGTGCAGGGGAGGGGAGAGAGGGCGAGTGCAGGGGAGGGGGGGGGCGAGTGCCGGGGAAGGGGGGCGAGTGCAGGGGAAGTGGGAGGGGGCGAGTGCCGGGGAGGTGGGAGAGGGCGAGTGCAGGGGAGGTGGGAGAGGGCGAGTGCCAGGGAGGGGGGGACGAGTGCCGTGGAGGGGGGAGAGGGCGAGTGCCGGGGAAGGGGCGGGCGAGTGCTGGGAGGGGGGAGAGGGCGAGTGCTGGGGAGGGGGGAGGAGGGCGAGTGCCGGGGAGGGGGGAGAGGGCGAGTGCCGGGGAGGGGGGAGAGGGCGAGTGCAGGGGAGGGGGGAGAGGGCGAGTGCCAGGGAGGGGGGGGGGGGGGCGAGTGCCGTGGAGGGGGGACGAGTTGAGGAGATCGTCCGCCTGGCCAGGTTCCAGCTTCCAACAGACGCGACCGTGCAGCCCATGGCACCTGACTGCAGGGGGAGGGAGGGGTATAGACAATGCTGACATGTGGTCATTCATCCCCCCACCCAACACCCCCTGCAGGTATTTATGTTTGGTGATCAGCCAGCAATGTTGGCCGCCGTGGCGGGAGCCGCACTTCTACTTGTTCCCCTGGGGGAGCAGGAGGAGGAGCGTGCCAGGGAGGCGGCGGAGGCTGCCGCAGAGGGACATGCCGCAGAGAGGCAGGTGGCAGTCGCCCAGGCTAGAGGGCCACCCGCCCGACAGGACGAGAAGGAGGCGGGGGAGGATGAGGTGGTGAAGCCACGGCGACGGAGACGCCCGAGGAGGCCCCGTGTGTACCGGCCCCACTCGTCGTACCAGGACCTCAGAGACCGGGCATGCAGGTGGAGACTCCGGATGAGCCGGGAAACCGTGGCACACATCTGCCACCTGCTGGCACACCTGGCACCGTGTGGCACTGGGGGAGGACACCCTCTCCCTGTGTCTGTCAAAGTTACGGTGGCCCTGAACTTTTATGCTACGGGGTCTTTCCAAGCGCCGAGTGGGGATCTGTCCGGCATCTCGCAGACATCTGAGCACTGGTGCATCCGGGCAGTGACAGCCCTATATGCCATTGCGGACCGCTACATCCAGTTCCCTGTGGACCAGGCCAGCCAGGATGCCCGGGCAGCGGGCATCTCTGCCGTGGCCGGGGTTCCCATGGTCCAGGATGCACGTCGCCGTGCGGCCACCTGCAGATAACAGGGCCGTGCTCACCAATAGGAAGGGGACCTATTCCATGAACATTCAGGTGGTCTGCGATCACCGCATGATGATCCTGCACGTCTGCCCCCGGTAACAGGGAAGTGTACATGACTCATTCGTATTGGCACAGTCTTTCATCCCCGGCATGTTCAAGGGACGGCCACCCCGGCTGAGGGGCTGGTTGCTGGGCGACAGGGGTTACCCGATGCAGTTGTGGCTGATGATGCCTATAGGGAGGCCACAGACTGATGCGGAGAACGGCTACAATGATGCCCATGCAGCGACCAGGGGTGTGATAGAGAGGTGCTTTGGGCTGTTAAAAATGCGTTACAAGGGCCTGGACATATCTGGAGGGGCCCTCCAATACCCGCCAGATAGGGTCGGCCACATCATTGTGGTGTACTGTGTCCTGCACAACATAGCCCAGCAGAGGGGCGATGTGCCGCAGGCAGAGGAGGGGGGGGGGGGGGGGGGGGGGTGGAGGAACAGCAGGACGAGGCGCAGTCCTCCCCAGATGAGGAGGATGGAGGCAATGGTCAGGACAGACGGGCTGGGCATGGACGGGAGGCTGCCCACCGTTACCGGCTGGGCCAACGGGCACGGGACAGGCTGATAACCGCCCGGTTCACTGACTAGAGGGGCATGGGAATCGCTGAGTATGGGCACAGACTGCACACCACAGCACCAGCCAACCACCCTCACCCCCCTGACCCACCCACCACCAACCACCCTCACCCACTCCACCCACCACCAACCACCCTCACCCCACCCGCATGCGCACCACCACTCCATTGCACATCCACCTGCGGCACAACGGGCCGGGCTCACACGGTTGCCGGTGGAAGCGTGTCTATTGCAGGCCATGGAGGATGATGACGACCTGCTCTGCGGTGAGCTCCTGGCTCTACATCGTTGGACAATGTCTGACCCATGGCCACAGTGCCACCCTCCATCCGGACCATCCCTGCATAAGGCCGTGACACTGAAGCACACGGTCCCGTCCTCTGCCCGGGGGGATGGAGAGGGCGACCCGGGGGGAGGGGGGCACACTCACCTGAGGCCGATGTAATACCGCTCCTCACACACACACACTGGTGCTAATCGCACACCACACCCCCGCATGCCCTCCAACCTCCTGGCCCCTCGGCTGCTCCTACCTCCACCTGCTGTACCTGTACGGCTGTGTAGTGCGCACCAGTGAGTGTACCAGAAGCCTCATCGCTAAAGTGCCCAACCGAGGTGAGTGTCTCTGCGATGGTGGAGGGTGTTGGAGAAAGCAGTGGTGTTTTGTCGTGCTTGTCATCCGACCCAGAGTCCATGGTCCCCTGGGGTGGTGGTTCCTGTCCACCCGTCCGCTGTGTGTCAGTGTCCTGTGTGTCAGTGTCCCAGGTAGGGGTGTCCTGGGTAGGGGTGTCCTGGGTAGGGGTGTCCTGGGTAGTGGTGTCCTGGGTAGGGTGTGTCCTGGGTACGGGGTGTCCTGGGTGGGGGTGTCCTGGGTAGGGGTGTCCTGGGTAGGGGTGTCCTGGATAGGGGTGTCCTGGGTCGGCTGCAACGGGGGCCTGTATCTGCCCCCCTCATCGCTGGGTGTCGCCCGCCTGCGTCGCCGCACTCGCACGAGAAGGGGGCGTCGTCTCCCTGGTGCTCTGGGCCTGTCCCTGTCTCGTGGCCGCCCTGGGGCGTCCGGGGGCATCGCATGCCTGGGGGCCAGGTCTCTCCCTGTCTTGTGGCCACCCTGTGGGCGTCGTATGCTGGAGGGGCCAGGCCGCTCCCTGTCTCGTGGCCGCCCTGAATCATCCTGGGGCGGTCGGCATCCGTGGGGACAGATTGATCCTGCAATACACAATACAGCATGCATGGTTAGACACGCAGGCGGTGATGGGGGGATATGGGGGAGGGGGGCTATGGGGTAGGGGGATATGGGGAGGGGGATATGGGGCAGGGGATATGGCGGAGGGGTATATGGGGGATATGGTGCAGGGGGGATATGGGGAGGGGTGATATGGGGGAAGGGGAAGGGGGATATGGGGAAGGGGGATGGGCCGTGGGGGGTCTCATTTGGTGGTGCGCCCCCCGACCACTGCATCAGCAACCTCCCGGTTCTCGGGTCCACCTGCCAGTTCCAGGGCCCTCTCCTCATGAACGGAGTGGTATCTCATCAGCTGGGCCCCCTCCGGTCCTCTCACGCTCCCTGTTTTTGTGGGTGCGCTTCTCCTGTGGGGGGCGTGCAGGTGGGTGGGAGGGATAAAGGGCACCACCGTTAGGCCAAGATATACATGCAAGCCAGCGGTTGTGCATATATTGGCAGAGGTGCGCAGCACACCCTGACGCTGCAGGCTGTATGGGTGGGTGCATCCATGTCAGTTGCACCTGGGGCTGTGCCACACATCAGAGGGGGCACCCTGGCTACCCTGACAAAGTCATTGACCTTCTTGTGGCAGTGGGCACCTGTCCTTGGTGTTACTGCCACAGCGCTGACAGCCTCTGCCACCTCCCTCCACAGGCGCCGGCTGAAGTGTAGGGTGACCCTGCGGCCGTGCCCGGGGTACAGGGCATCTCTCCTCTGCTCCACTGCATCCAGGAGCGCCTCAATGTCGTGCTCCTGGAACCTCGGAGCGAGCGGTCATCTTGACGGCTTTCCAGGGGGAGGCGTCTTTTGTGCTGTGACATCGCGCGGCGTCAATGACGCAGCGCGTCCGCGACAGGTGACGCCATCGCGAATGGCGTCATGCCACCACTAGCCCATTCCGGGCCGGAGACTTTGCGCCGTTTGGGGGGCCCGACACCGGAGTGATCCGCGTGGTTGTTGGCGCCGGGTTCCGCCGATCGCGCCGATTATCGTAGAATCCCGTCCCATTTGTCTTGCTTGCTCCCTTCTTCCACATTTTCACTGTTCTCCGAGCAAAGATATTTCTTCTAAATTCCCCGTTGCGTTTCTTGGTAGCTATCTTATATTGATGGCCTCCAAGTTTGCTCTTCCTCTCATTCTCTCTGTGTCAGCACAATCAAAACCTTGTGCAATTTGCAAAAAAAAAAAACCTGCGTCCGGTCACTCTTCAGTCTTCTTTTTTCAAGAGGAAAGGAATCTAAAATGTTCACCCTTCCCCGACAAGTGTAACCTCAAAGTCCTGGCATCATTGTTGCAAATCATTTTCGCATCTCTGCAGTGCCTCCTGACCTTTTTGTAATATGATGACAACAACTGAATATAGTCCTGGAACTGGAATCTAAATGAGGCTGGATACGAGTTTAGCATAACTTCTCGACTTTCCAATTCGATCACTCGAAAAATAAAACTTAATGCTTGGTTTGCTTTTTTTTCTCCAAGTGGCCTTATTAACCTGCATTGATTCTTTTAGTGATTTTTGTATTTGTACTCCCAGATCCTCGTGCTCCTCTATTCCAATTAGATTCTTATTTTCCAAGCAATATTGTGACCTCATTTTTCTTATCAAAATGTAACACCTCACCCTTTTCCTTGTTGAAATTAATTTGCTAATTATGTGCCCATTCTGCAAGTTTATTAATATCTTCCTGTAATTGCTTACAGTCCTCCTCAGTATTAACTATCTCCCCCAATATGATGCCATCCACAAATTTAGAAATGTGTTTTTGATTCAACAGTCTAATTTGTTAGTTTAAATTATAAACAATGTGGGAACCTGCTGTCTACTTTCTGGCATTCTGGCTAATGATTCCTTTCTCCTACTCCTATTTCTGTCTTATAGCCAGTTCTCTGAACATGCTCTCTCTCCATTCTTAAATAGACTTCGCTATCTGCCAGACTTTGAGCACTACACCGTTAACCAAAGGTTATTAAATATGTGTAATATGTCTGTTATATTTTCTCCAGGTTCATTTAAATTGCAGAGGTGCAGTCTGCCTGAACACAGATTTGATCTTTTTTGAATTTGATTTTTTTATTTAATATCTCCCCTCATCATTTCAAATGTTTAAAATTTTCCTTGACAATGTAACTTAATAGTTTATCTTTGCCCGTGAACAGTTTTGATCGCCTTATCTGAGGAAGGATATACTGGCAGCAGAGGCAAGTCCAGAGAAGGTTCACTAGGTTGATCCCAGATATGGAGGGTTTTGCTCATGAGAAGAGGTTGAGTAGATTCAGCCTGTACACACTGGAGTTTAAAAGAATGAGAGGCGACCTTATTGAGACATACAGGATTCTCAGGGGGTTTGATAGGGTAGATGCCGAGAGGATGTTTCCACTTGTGGGAGAGTCTCGGATCAGAGCACATAATCTCAGAGTAAGAGGTTCGCCGATTTAAGAAAGAGATGAGGAGGAATTTCTTCTCTCAGAGGATAATGAATCTGTGGAAATCTTTACCACAGAGGGTTGCAGGGGCTGGGTTGGTAAGTATGTTCAAGGCTGAGATAGACAGATTTTTAATCAGTAAGGGAATCAATGGATATGGGGATAAGCTGGGAAAGTTAAGTTGAAGGTTTTTTTTTATCAGATCCGTCATCATCTAATTGAGGTTGCACGGTAGCACAATGGTTAGCACTGCTGCATCACAGCACCAGGGACCCGGGTTCAATTATGGCTTTGGGTGAGTGTCTGGGTGGAGTTTGCACGTTCTCCCCATGTCTGCGTGGGTTTCCTCCGGGTGCTCCAGTTTCCTCCCACAAGTCCAAAGATGTGCAGGTTAGGTAGATTGGCTATGCTAAAATTGCCCCTTAGTGTGCAGGTTAGATGGGGTTACAGGGATGTGGGGTGTGATGGCCCTAGATGGGGTGCTCTCTCGGAGGGTCAGTGCAGACTCGACAGGCTGGGTGGCCTTCTGCACTGTAGGGATTCTGTGGACTTGTGGGGCATGTTAGGTGGGCTGAATGGCCTAATTCTCCTTCTACGTCTAATGGTCTTATGGCCTTCCCAACTGTTCTTTTTTTGTTGCCTTTTCCTCATCTTTTTGATCAGGTTAGGGAAAAAATTCCAGAATTTTGACCCAGCGACAGTGAAGGAACAGCAATATATTTCCAAGTCAGGATGGTGTGTGGTTTGGAGGGGAACGTCCAGGTGTTGGTGTTCCATGTAGCTGTGGCCTTTCTCCCGCACCTGAGGAAGGAGCTATGCTCCAAAAGCTAGTGATTCGAAGCAAACCTGTTGGACTTCAACCTGGTGTTCTAAGACTTCTTTACTGTACTACTTCCTCCCTCAAGATGGTAGAGGTTTGCAAGGTGCTTGGCGAGATTCAGCGGAGCACCTTATGCACATGGTTCACATTGCAGTGATTGAGGGAATTAATTTAACATTCCCTGAAACTCTACAGCCTGAGAATGTTACTGTCTGGAAAGGGGGTTCAGGTGTCTCTCCATCGAACATTAATCAAGAGGAAGTGAACAGCTGGAAATTAAATCTTTAGCATACTTTACAGTCTATCATGTGGCACCGCTTCCTGAGGTAAAATCCACTATTATGGTTCTCATACCACAATGTGGCTTCAAAGCACAATGGCAAACTTGAACATCAATCATAGTTGTAGCAACTCAAGTGCACAAGTCTGATTAGTTCTAAAAATTAGTTCCAGAATCTCTGTCCTGGGGTGCGATTCAGCGACCTTGTCGCACCCTCACTGGGATATGCGTATTCAAATGAGCCATTAGCTCGGGCCCGGGATTCACTGGCCAACTTGGAGACCTCACCAGGGCGCCGTTTAGTACTGGTACATATAAACATGTGTAATGGTACCTGGGGAAGGGGGTCTACCAAGCCATTGGAAGCCCCCGGGTGGTGAGGCATTGGGCAGGGTGGTATCCTGGCGCTCCTACTGGCACCTTGGCACTGACAGCATGGCACTGCCAGCCCGGCACCCTGGCAGTGCCACCCTGCCACACATTGGCACTGTCAGGCTGGCAGTGCACTGTCGGGGTGCCAGGTTGTCCATGCCAAGGGCCGGGCCCAGGGGTGTCTTGTCAACAAGAGGTGGGGTGGTGGGGGGTGGGGTGGCTCAAGGATTCCAAAAGAGGTACATTGGGTGAGTTGGGGGGAGGGATCTGATGGCCGTGGTGCGGTCGCTAAGGGGGGGTCAAAAGATCGTGGCTGCCTTTAAAAATGTACCCGATCCGCGAGTCGTCTTCCTGCACTGACGAACTGAGCTCATCACACAGGAAATTACTAAAAATGCAGCCTCGGTAGGGAAGGCCAAAAGAGCTGGCAAAGTGCCGTTGAATAGCCGGGTCTTTCTCGCGCTGCAGCCGGTGAGGAACACCCTGCTAAATGCACCCAAAACCGGACATAGAAATGTTTTGGCTGAACCACTAACCTGGAGAGGTTACATCTTCCAGCCTCAGAGATCAATCTTCATTTGCAGGATGTCCATCTTCCTTCTTCAATAGTGAGTCAGTGATGTTGGGCACCTTTTCAATATGATACCCGGATAGGACGGTGGGCTACCCACCATCTGGCCTGCCCCACTTTCCCAGTTTTTCCCTTATCTTCGTCACAACTTCACTTTTGGCCAGTAGCAGTTCTCTGCTGTGAAGCACTTTTAAACATCCTGTGCTTTTGAAAGGAACTATTTAAACATTTGTTATTCCTTTCATCATTGGAAACAAAATCACAGCACAAAATAATCTGAAAATCAAAATATTTATTAAAATATTGGATTTTGCAAATAACAGGAATATTCTTACATATCGTTCAAGACACCCCTGAGCTAAAATGGTTTAGAACTGAAAGACAATGGATAGTATTGTTTTAAATAGAAAACCAAATGTTTCACACAATGCACAAAAACGAAGTATAATGATAAAAGCTTACAGTAATATAAATGCTACATAGAACATTGAAAATCATAAAGCAATTCAGATCATTTTTGTAAGTGCACAATTTTGCCTACTTATTAAAATACATTTTCAGTTCTTCGCAAGATCTGCTGCATAATTCGTACATAAGAATAAATGCAAAATTATTGAAAGGCGATACAAAATTTTAAAAACACCATAACAGCAAGTGGGAAACAAATCAGGAAACAAAACGCTTGAGCCAGAAATGGCCTCTTGCCTGGGTATCGTACATTTGCAGATCAAAGTCATTTAAAAGTCAAATTAACAAGCACAAAATGGCCTGCACAGCCTTGCAATATAATATTTGGTTGATCTGGTAACCAAATGCAAGCCCATTGCTTTGAGGCACAAGTGCTGCATTAATAATACAGTAGACAAAAAAAATACCCAGAATTATTTCACAAATAAATGCGTATTACGGCGATTAAAGTTTCCTTCTTTGCCAGCCAGTTCTGCCCATTTGCAGACTGTGCAGCAGGTTTCTCCTCAACTGCCATCACTGCCGCTCACCAATCTGGCAACATGAACAGCTTGCGCAGAGCACTTACTGCTTTTTTCTCCTCACACAGCTGGACACAGAGAATGGACCCCAAATTGAGGTCATCCAACTCAAGTGCCAGAACTGGGGGCGCTCTCACATTCCCTTCACAGACAGCAACACGTGACAAGGAAAATTTTTATCACCACACTATTATTTTACAGCATATATATATTTTGGTAATGTACCTTATTTCAGCATATTCTATAAATTATCTAATTGAAATATGTTCACTGTCGACTCAAACTAAATGCACAAAAATATGTTTGAACAATAGTTTTACTGCACACCTACCAGTATTTCTTTTTACGTAAGGGCCCAGGAAGTAGAAGTAGGCCACTCAGCCCTGTGAGCCTGCTGTGCCATTCAACTAGATCATGGTTGATTTTCAATCTTCACACCATTTTCCTGCAGTACCCCCATATCCCTTGACATCTTTAATATCTAGAAATATCTTTAATGTCTAGAAATCTTAACTGGTTTATATTTACATCTTGGGGTAATTTCATACCGTCATATTCCTGGGAAACTAGAGATCCACAAGGTTACAACATGGAAACAAGCCATGCTAATCTGACCATGGAAGTATTTATTCATCTTCTTACCATATTCCTTCAACCCCTTTTCCTAAAGCCACTCTGATTGTGAATGGCTGCCATATTTTCTGCCTTGACCACTAATCTCCGAATTGAATTCCACAGCCTTACATCTCACTTTGCTGAAGTGGTTTCTGCTGTCTTTAATTCTAAATCACTTCCATTTAATTTTGTGTCTATGGCCCTTTATTCTTGTTCTGTCAACAATTGCCCACTGGGCATCCATTTTAAAAATGCGGTGCCGCCATTTTCTGTTCAGAAATTTAGATCAGTTTCTAATATCTGCTGCTGGTGACTGGAAATCAGAAAATTATCCCACTCGATATCAAAAAAGTTACACAAATTTTCTTTGGATATTGTCGCTGCACCTTTAGTAACAGTCTTGGGGTGCAGTGTGGCGAACCCCTGTCTCTAAGCCAGAAGGTTTGGGTTCGATTCCCACCCCAAGACTCGATGGCTAAGAAAGGTGCATTCTTAATGTAGCCAAACAGGTTGAGTGCCAACCTGCAAATCCTTCCAATGCATCAATGGTTGGTGTTAAAAGTGGGACAGGTTCTTGGTCAGTTACGCTTGATGTGGACCGCCCAAGGTATAAGCCTCTGATGACAGACTAGTGACCTGTTCCAGGAAACAATTAGCTACGGAAACAGAAAGAAGTCTGACTTAGTGCACCATTGGGTGTGGGAAGAGATTTGGAATTGGGCCTTTGGTAACATGGGGTGTCCAACAACTAAAGATTCCTATCAAAACTAGTTTACATACCCTAGACTAATCAATAAAACAAACAACTCATGACGAGCTTTTTTAAAGACATGCCTCATGATTCCTAGTCCCAGCAGGTAGATTGGCACCAGATGGGAAGGGGGGGGGGGGGGGGGGGGGGGGGTTTGCAGGACTGATGTCAATTCTGCTCCCTGATCTGGCAGCAGGAAGGTCAAGGCCAGGTTTTCCAGTTTATTTCTCCCGCTCCAACAAGTAATGCATCTCGGATTATAATTTCCATAGGGGTTCTCCCAATCTCCTCCCACAGCTTTGCAGGAGGTTTCCACTGAGCTTCCAAACTGATAGTGGGTTATGGGGCCACCTCCCATGAAAATTACTGTCAGTTGTGCCCATTTGGCTCAAAAGGATCTCAGTTTATCAGATCCTTTCATTTTCGTAGACTCTACACTACATAAATACATACAAGACTGGTCCCAGAGAAATGGTTGTTGTTATATAAAGACCGACCACTAATCAAGTGCAGTTTGAACTGGAGATACATGGGTTTCAATTCATATCTGCTTGCGGCTTTGCCACATGTAGCATGAGGACACTTTGTCGTAACCCATTCACAGTGCTGCACCACCAAATTTTTGCATTAGAATAAAAAATAATGGAAGGATTTTTTAATGTTAACTAAATCTTTACAAACTATTAATAGATATATTTATGAAAATACCAGCATAAGAAATGGCCTCTGGATTTATTGACACATTTTGCGACACATTCCTTTCTAGTATAGCCAAAAGAAACAAAAGCTTCATATTCTCATATTAATTGTTGCCACGACAAAAAAGATAAAAAATATTTGTGTTCTTATGCAATGCACAGAGAAAATGCACCCATGCAAAACAGCAACAACAATATCAGGACGCAATTTCCCACAAGAATGGTTGAAATTTGATCCAGATGAATAATTTTAGAAAAAACTTAAACTGAACATTAATATCAATACTTTTTAATAAATAACAATAGCCCTTCCAGTGCTGGATATTCTATTCCCTCTTTGAAAAGTGCACAGGTCTTGTGTGTCCTGTACCCAACTCCACCCTCTAGAAATGTTTAACGTTGTTTTTTCTAAGTAGACTGAAAGAAATCTACAGACTAAGTTAATGGAGTAATTTCAATCTTTGTTCATTTGATCGTGACGCGAGGGACAATAATACTGGGAGTTGATTGGTTTCCCCGACATTGGGCACAATACCAGCATCCAACATTCTCAAGTATAGAAGCAGCAGCAAAAAACCCTGAATTAATTATGCATTACCCTGACAACAGAAACAAAACCCTAACCTAACAACAGAATCACCATAACACCTCCATTGCTTGCACAGTTGATCCTGAAGGGATTTACAGCTGGAATTTACACTTGGTTATCATGAAGGGATCCCCAGTTTTTTCTTATGGGGATTCCTACGGCATGGCCTGATAAGTAATTTAAGTCGAATTATTACGACATTTGATCTGTGGACTGAGGCTCACTCCAACCGGAGTTGAGTACCTGAGTGACCAGAGAGGAAAAGGGAAAGTTGTTCTCGCTGGCTATCACAAAATGGCCCAAAAAACTCAGCGAGTAACTCCTTAAAGTTACTCTTCAAACAATTGTTGATGTTTCCTGTGGTGCAGGAGGTGATTAGTCTTAAGAGTGCAGCAGTGAAATCTGTCATAAATTCAGACACTAAACTTACAAGTGTCCTTAAACTAAACAAGAAATTATAATGAACACTTTGAGACATCCTGGGAGTCACATTCAAAGAGCTTAGTCGGAAGAATTTCACATACTTGGTTGCAGGAAAAGAAGCCTAGCTTCATAACAAATACGCTCCATGGGATTTCGTTTTTTGGAATTGAATATACACAGATAATTGTGTAGTTTTAGCACACAGACATGTCGGTTCGCAATGTCTTTGGAAGGAAGTATTACATACACTGCATTAATTTCTCAAAGCGACAGCAGTGATATTTGCAAAGGTTGCTTTTCAGCAGCTTTTCATTTTCTATATAAAAAAAAATCCCCCAAATGTCAGTATTTTCATTAAAAAAAACGCTCATTTTGATATTTGGAAGGGTGGTTGTTGAACAAATTGCGTCTACCAATCCACAATGTACAGTGCAGCACTGCAGCTTTCAATGGCGGCTTAGGGCACTGTTATCCAGCTCACAGGCATAGTTCTGTAGGCGGTCGTTGAGATTTCACTTCCAAAGAGGTGTTATTGGTGCAGAGGAAATAATTGGAACTATAAAGTTTAAAGAGTTGTCCTTGGGAAGTGGGAGTTGCTGGCTAGCCTGCGTTTATTGCTTATTACTAAATACCCTGAGAAGCTGGTAATAGAATATCAATTTTCTGACAAAGTGTGAGGTCGTTAAAAAAAAACCTTCATTTTTGTTTCTTGCACAGTCTAAAGTCCTCCTTTGAGACCGGTGATCCACTAAAATAGCTGCTAAAAGTATGGAAGATGCTTGGGGCCTTCACTTACCTTCCGGACCTGCGAGGGACACCTCTCCTGAGAAGAAAGAATGTGAAGTCCTGAAAGATCTGACAAATGTAACTCCTACCAAACTCATACATCAGTCACAGCTTAGTTTACGTGGTAAACGGCAAACTACTGCAGGATTAAATTACAAAGAACCACCACTCAGAAGTAAACTGCTTTGAGGTGATGCGTTCACAGACTCAAGGTTTTTGCATTCATCTGTTATTTAAAACTGGAAAGAAAAGATGCAGTGTTCAAAACGTACACAAATAAGCATGTGGGAAAAGGGCAAAGAATTTTTCATAAGTTTAATTTTTCTGACTAAAATTTCAGAAAAGCAGCACTTCTAAATGTTTATAATTTCTCTGAATTTATCATGTCTACCTCATGTGATGTTGCTAATGCTCAAGTAGACTATAAACTTGGCACAGGAAAGCTTCCCTGTTATTCCGAGGAAATAACCTAAATCTATCTGTGAACAAGTTAAAATCTTAAGAGGTGCATCATGAGTTTTATCTATCTAATATATATATTAAATGACAATCGAACAAATTGAGTTGCCATTTTCATGGTGGAAGTATTTCAAAACCAATGTAAAAATGCTAATTTCAGAACTACCATTTGATATATAGTACAATATAGAGTTCATGAATACTTAGATCCATTCAGAAAGTCAGGATAACTGTGGGTTCCATGAAGCAATTGAGGATCAGAGCATGGCCAATGTTTGCCTGATTGTCCTGGGGGAGGCCTAGTCTATTTTGAGGGTCATCATTATGGGCTTGAGGACTGCAGACTGCAACAATGCACGCTGGATCAGGCGACATAAATTCTGACAAAAAAGCTGCAATATCAGGCAGCCTCTTGTCAGGAAAAAGGTCAAGTCTTTGATCCAATGGGAGGGCTGAGTGATTGAAAACCTAGCACAGGCCCAGACTGATTTAGTGAGACTGGAGGAGCATGCCTCTGAGTACTTTCAGATTGTCAGTAAAACTTACCATCTCGCCTGCTATTCAGTGAGATCACCAGATGGTTTGACACATGCTCTGGCCAGTGTTGTTCCTTAATGCAAACCACGTCCTGGGGATGCCGAGCAATTGACCCAGAGAATATTTTGACAGCCATAGTTACAACAGGAATGGGAAATTAATCAGTCCCCACCATTTTCATTTGCACTATTGCCCCATTTCCATTGGGTAGGATGTCTTAAAGACACCTCGTCTCCAATTGAATTGTTAAACTTTTTGGAACAGGAGGAACCCACATAGCTAAAAATTGTTGCAATGCCTCTGCAATTCTGCCACTTAAAATTGCCATACCGGGGGCGAGATTCTCCGCAGACCGTCGTAACGCCGATTTCCGGCGAGCATAATTGGTGTGGATGACTCCGGCGTGGGGGCCTTCTTTTAGGCGGCTATTCTCCGTTCCCGGAGGGGCCAGCAGCGGACTGACGCGATACGCGTCAGTTTCACCAGCTGCGGAAGTGGTGAGACCCGGCGTTCTTGGGGGGGGGGGGGGGGGGGAGGAGGAGGAGAGAGACTGACCCGGCGTTTTTGGGGGGGGGGGGGGGAGGAGGAGGAGAGAAACTGACCCGGCGTTTTTTTTTTTGGGGGGGGGGGGGAGGAGAGAGACTGACCCGGCGTTTGGGGGGGGGGGGGAGAGGAGAGAGACTGACCCGGCGTTGGGGGGGGAGGAGGAGGAGAGAATCAGACCGGCATTTTGGGGGGGGGGGAGGAGGAGAGAGACAGAGCGGCATTTGGGGGGGGGGAGGAGGAGAGAGACAGACCGGCATTTGGGGGGGGGGGGGGAGGAGGAGGAGGAGAGAGACAGACCGGCATTTGGGGGGGGGGGGGGAGGAGGAGGAGAGAGACAGACCCGGCGTTTTTGGGGGGGGGGAGGAGAGAGACTGACCCGGCATTTTGGGGGGGGGGGGGAGGAGGAGGAGAGAGACAGACCCGGCGTTGGGGGGTTTGCGGCGTTGAGTTGAGAGGAGAGGAGGGGGGGGGGGTTTGCGGCGTTGAGTTGAGAGGGGGGGGTTGCGGTGTTGAGTTGAGAGAGGGGGTGGCGTTGGAGGGGGGCGGCGTTGGAGGGGGGTAGGGGTGGTGAAGGGGGTAGGAGTGGTGAGGGGGGGTTGGGGTAGGGGTAGCGGCGTGCAGAGGAGGGGGGCGACGGATGCCCGGGGCCAACGCACCGTCGCCCCCCCCTCTGCACACAGCTGCCCCTACCCCAACCCCCTCCCCTCACCACCCCTACCCCTTCACCATCCCTACCCCCCAATGCCGCAACCTCCCCCAATGCCGCAACCCCCCCCAATGCCGCAACACCCCCCCCCGATGCCGCAACACCCCCCCCCGATGCCGCAACCCCCCCCCGATGCCGCAAACCCCCCCCCCGATGCCGCAACCGCCCCCCCCCGATGCCGCAACCCCCCCCCGGACACTGAACGGCGTCAACCATCATCAATGGTTGACGCCGTATTAAAGCTACTCTGTTTTCGCCGATGTGACCCGTGGCCACGTCGACGGGACTTCGGCCCATCTGGGCCGGAGATTTGTTCAAACAAAAATATAATGAAATCCCGCCGGCGCCAGCTGTTTTCAGAGGCTGCCGGCGGGATTTGCACAATGCCGGTTTCTGTCCGGTCAGAGAATAAAAAACCCTGCGGGAGCGGGATTAACGCCGCTGCCGGCCGATTCTCCGACCCTGCGTGGGTTCGGAGAATTTCACCCCAGATGTGCAAAAAACTTAATTATGGGAAATTTTCCACTTATTTTAGATAGTTACGCATATCTCCTCAGTTTATTAAAAATTGTCAATGGATCTTAGTTGAGATAATTTAACTAGTCATTGTGGTGATTTTTAGTGTATTTTTCTTGAGTTTTCTGCTTTGTGAATAGTTGAAACTGAATAAACTTTTTTTCAATATTAAAAAAAATATATGGAAGACCAGCAGCTTTGAATCACCTTTAGAAATAAATAGAAATCACAATAAACAAGCCAACCCGTTTCATGTTGGTATTTCCCCTCCACATGACCAGTTGTCCTAATCCCATGTGCCTATCCCTGTCTCCAGATCCCTTAATTTACTTATCCTTCAACCATGTAACAAATCTATTCTTAAATTTTGATCTGGTCATCGCCTCAATCAGTAACTCCAGCAGTGCATTCCAGAGCCTCTGGGCAAAAGAAGTTTCTCCTGCACAAATCCCAAATTCTTCCTCTTTAGTCACATATCCCTGTCCCCTCATTCACAATATCTTCCAATTTCACTTAGGGGAAGTAGTTCACCCCGATTTAGAACAACCAGTTGACCCAGTAGCAGTTGGGAATTCACTGCAGAGAGACTCACAGATGAGAACTGTCATGATATGCAAACATGCAACCAATGAACACTCAGAATAGGACACAACCAATGGGCAGTGAGGAGGTGGCATCACCACAAGGGGGCATGACATAAACACTATAAAAGGGATGAGGCATTCACACCCTGCCTCTTTCCACAGCCAGGCATCTAGAGAGTTAGACAGGGTTGATCAGCAGCATCACACCCCAGCACGTGGCTTAGAGCAAGCTGGTACAGTTAGACTGAGTTACTACAGTTAGATTAGCAGAGAGTCAAACTCATTTGAGAACTGTGTTAATAGATCAATAAACACATTGCACTCATTTCAGAGTCTGGAGCATCCTTTAGTTAAGACTGCATCAAGTAGCAGCCTGTGTTATCCGAAGCAGCATAACACGAGAACATTTGATACAAGTGCAGAAGCAGATCATTTTTTTGGAGCCTCATCCAAAGCAAAATGTGATCTTGCAAAGGCTTGTTCTGGAACTTTCTGGAGCTTGGTGGTGGTCGGGGTGTGGTTGAGGGTTGGGGTGGATGCAATGGATCGACTATCAGTTGTATTCCCCATTGAAGCGGAATGCTGCACGCATAGTTATACAACATTGTGAGCAGCAATTCTCTGCAGTCTCAAAGATAAAATGAGGAAGGAGCAGTGCTCTGAAAGCTAGTGTTTGAAACAAACATGATGGACTTTAACCTGGTGTTGTAAGACGTCTTACTGTGCTCAAAGATAAAAGCAAGAGATCCCATTGTGCCTCCTCTTCCACCCCATGCTGGTGTACATTGTTGCAGCGCTGTTGCCCTAACAACAAATCAATCCCAGAGCAATAGATCATTGCTAAGGAAGTGACACATTTATAATTAGCAGATATTTGAAAGTCTGCCATTGTTTTCATTGCTTAAAAGGTCTGCTCCAATGTCCTTGGTCTTGTTCCAAGGTGAACATTATTGCTGGAAGCAGAAAATGCCAGATAAACTCAGCAGGTCTGCCAGCAACTGTGGAGAGAGAAGTAGAGTGTGGGATTTTCTACTCCCCCCCCCCCCCCCCCCCCCGACCCCGCCATGCGCATTTTACGGAAGATCCAGCCGGCGAGAACAGCCGAAAAATTCAGCTCAAATTTAGATTTGAAGCAGTAACTCTGTTTCTCTCCACAGACCTGCTGAGTTTATCCATCATTTTCCGTTTTTCTCTCAGATTTCCAGAATCTGCAGTATTTTGCTTTATTATATTGCTGTAAACAGTGCAGGAGTGTAGGCGCCTACCTTCATACTTGTGACCCTGGTGGCAGGATTGATCTCATTGAATGGTCTCATTGTTGGTCCATACGGAGAGCTGGAAGGCATGATGTGGGGGCAGGCATCGATTAGCTATTATGCTGGACAACTTCATCATGGATTAAAATTATGCCTTAAGCTTAATTTGATTTTAAATTAGTAGTAATTTTTTTGTCTTTTCAGGAAATCACAACACACTTGTACAGGAAAAACTTTCATTTTATTAGAGCTAATCTCATATGGATGTCTCAGATCTGCCTTTGCTAATTCTATGCTTTTCTCTTGGAGTAAAGAGACAGGGGGCTGGATTCTCCACCCCCGATGCCAAAATCGTGTTCGGTGAGAGGGCGGAGAATCCGTTTTCACGCACAAAGTCGGGACCAGCGCCGGTTTCGCAATTCTCTGCCCCCCGAAAATCAGCGTACTCATGGAGTACGCAGCACCGAGTACCCACCACCTCGGTCCATTGCCTGAGGACGGCCCGTAATGCTCCGTTGTCGACCGGCCATGGTTCTAACATGGTCCTATCATCTCTGATCCTCGTGTGGCAGCTGTGGACTCAGTCTGCGGCCTCTGATCCAGAGATGCCGGGGGTCGTATTGGCAAAGAGCTGCGAGCTCTATGACAGCTGCCTGATAGCCCCCTGCAAGACGATGAATCTATGGCCTTTTTACGGCAGTTTTCCAGGCATAAAAGACCACAGTTTTCCCGATGGCATGGGGGGCATAGACCCAAAAACGGAGAATCCAGCCCAGAGTGTCTTTCCATATCCTCGCCCATTCATATCCTCATGCTCGTTTGTGGCAAAAGAACATTTTGCACATTTCTACAATTAAAATCAGAGATAATAATTCATGTTGATATTAAAAGAGTATTTGTATTTTAAGTTGAGCTTTTGGAATAGCTTTTGAAAATATTACAATAGTAATGTCACTATTCTGCTTCGAAATTGTGAGCACTTGAAAATTTGTGACATATTTCTCAACTCGCTGATGCCCATGTAGAACATAGAAGATACAGTGCAGAAGGAGGTCATTCGGCCCATCAAGTCTGCACTGATCCACTTCAGCCCTCACTTCCACCCTATTCCTCTAACGCAATAACCCCCCAAACATTTTTTTTAGACACTAAGGGCAATTTAGCATGGCCAATTCACCTAACCTTCACATCTTTGGACTGTGGGATGGAACTGGAGCACCCGGAGGAAACCCACGTATACATGGGGAGAACTTGCAGACTCCGCACACTCAGTGACCCAGCAGGGAATCGAACCTGGGACCCTGGCGCTGTGAAGCCACAGTGCTAACCACAATGCTGCCATGCTGCCTCTCCTCAAGTTCCATTGGTGAATATCATATCAACCATTGTAGCCAATCACATTCAGCTCTGCTTCTGGGAGGGGAGATAATATTATTCCTGTGAATCAGTCAGATTTATTTCATCCCACAAAGTGAAATCAGCTGTAACTAATGTTACTTCAAAGCCAAATGAAGCTAGCTATTCAAGTAGAAACAAAATTTAACACCACTGACGAGTAGCCTATTCATTCTTGGATCTAGGGGTGTGCCTCCAAAGGAGGTTAACATATTGATCCTTCAATATTAAATATTTTTAATGCTGAAAACATTCAGCTCTGTCACTGTTGAACTTCATGTGCTGAGTTCAAAAGGTTGTCATATAATTGACCTGTTGTCGTGGAGATCTTGTAAGAATATATGAAAGCTACCTTTTACTCTTCTTCAATGAGAATCTCTAAATAATGACATACGAATGCAATTCAAAGCAAACCATTCCTACAAAATTCGAGTGTTTTAGGTGTTCAATGATCACACAATACTGAAAGATTAAATCCTGTATGAATAGCGAAGAACCTAAGAATAACAGCGTAATGTACCCATATTTTTTCAAAGTGTCCGTCCCGACGAGTCAACCATCAGCGCTGGTGGAAAAACACTCTGCATGTTCAATCTCATTTCCTCCCTCCTGCCACTGACGCTCCAATCCCGATGATCCCCCAATCGATAACCTGCTCCTCATACCCCGCTCTCACTCACCTCCAATGCAAGCCAGACTTCATCACCATCTGAGCGGGCAGGATTGCCACCTACACTCTCTCCATCTGTCTCATTGCAGGACAAACCCGAGAAGAAACGGAGTGAGCGGATACAGCTGGCCAGCTGTGATTAGCTGTGTCATGCCCGAGCTAATAACCTTAACGCCCTTTGAGAAGAAAACCCTTGAGCTGGCCAGCAAGGAGCAGGACCACGCCTGTACAGAGGGCAAGGTGGGGAAACCAGACAAAATTGAGAACCCTTAATGAAAAGAGCCATAGTGCACGCTTCAAGTGAGTTAATGTTCTCCCATCAATCTACCCATGATGCACTAATGTCATCTCGCTTCCCTAGCAGGTCAATCTGTCAACCAGCCGGAGCCATCCTCGTGCCTCTGGAGATCACAGACCCAAGCAGCACCAAGGGAGACACCTCAGAGACAAGCATCGAGGTGGCTTCACAGCTGTCAGCCCATACCCTCCATCAGTGCAGATATTTACACCTCGGTAAGATTAACTAGTAGCTGTGTTGTTCCTCGTGACTTAATAAAGCTCGTAGTCTCAAATGTGGAGAAGATGCTTTATTGTGAATTCGTTCTCTCTTCAGAGCTGTTACCTACGGCTACCTCAAGTGTTTCTACTGGTGTGTTTGTGTCTTGCTCCAAGTTCTGCCCTCTGTGAAGTGTGTCCTCACTTCCTGTCCCCGTCTATTTATATGGCTCTCCCGTGCCCCCTCTAGTGTTTGCTCAGTTGTATTGCATCTAGTTAACTTGTGATCACCACAGTAGCTAGACTTCTGGGTCACTCACTGGTAGACACCTCACAACTAAAGAATAAACAGTAGGTGGTGGGAGTAACGTCCCAGGGATTGGCACTCGGAGGGAAGCTAGAGCCCAGGGTTCCGCTGAGCCTCTGGCCAATGGCATGCCCCTGGGAACGGTCATCACAGAGCTGCTGGAGCAACAAAGGCAGAGTCATGAGGATCAGGAAGGGATAACAGCATCCCTCCTCGGATTGCAAGGCTGACTGGAGGAGTCCCACAGTCTTCTTTCCAAAATGCGAATCACAAACAAAGCTTAAAAACAGCAAATCAAAATGTGATTAAAGGGGACAATAAGACAGCCCAGCCCCTGCAGCACCCAACGGGAACGGAAGGTCTCAAATTTGCCCGTGGACACTGCATGCCCCCTCTCCACAGACACATGGTCGCAAATGTAGCCACAGTAAAGCGGCAGAAAGTACTTCCAAAGGGTTCACTATTGGGCACCAATCAGTGGCACACTTATGCATTGCAATGTTGACTAAACTGGCACACGCTGACTTATCAAGGAAGGGTCAGGGAGCTGATTGGGAAACTGGCACCCCCTTGTGGCAGGTGAGGTACACCTGATGCATGTGATGACTGCAATTTGTAGTCAACTTGACCTTTAGGGGCCACTCAGTCTCCCAGCTCTCATGGGCTGTGGATTAAGCAAGTCTTCCGACTTGTTCAGCCAGTTACCCATACACCCATAACCCTTGACGGCCTGACCTCTATAACCAGTGGACTTGGACTTCCAGATAACTCATGCCCTCTGGATTCACAGTGTGTGGGTTAATTTGTACACGTCCTTCTCGTGAGGTCTTTGAGGCTGGGTACTACGCCTTGTCAGAGTCCTCCACGGGACGCCATCCAGTGACCTCACAGATGTCCCCTGTGCTGACCCTGCTCTCACCCACTTTCCAACTGCCACTCTGGAAGGGCTATCCCTCAGCGCTGATACTGGAAGAAGCACCACGACGACACAGGAAACAATGTCTGCATATCAGCCGCCAGACCCCTCGAGCTCACAGCCATGAAAAGCCGCTAAGGCATGCGACCGGCCCCAACCCTTCGATATATCGTGACTGAACCCTGGTCACATTGAATTTATCTGTGTCCCCCTCGTCCTCTCTGGTGCCCTCTGTAATTGACACCTTGAAGGGTGATGGGGAACCGAGGCTGTGATTCTCTGAAAACGTGTCTAAGTGTTGACGCCGGCGTAAGCACCGGAGTGTTCCATGCCGGCGTCAACGGGCCTCTTGGCCCAGCGATTCTGTTACCCACAGGGGGCCAGGGTGGTGCTGGTGTGCTCTGCGCTGCTCCAGCTGCCGTATGCTGCCCTGCTCTGTTCGCTGCAGGTCTGCGAATGCGTGCTGCGGCTGCTTGTGTGCCGGCACTGCGCAACATGGCGGAGCCACACAGTGGACTGGCGCGGAAGAAGGTAGGGCCCCCCCCCCCGGATCGTGCACGCCCGCCGATCAGTGGCCCCCGATCGTGGGCATGACCATTGTGGAGGCCACTCCGGGAGTCTGATCCCCCCTCCCCAGGCCAGAGTTCCCGCTGGGTGGAACCACATTAGGACCACGCCGGCGGGAACTCGGTCAGTCGACCGCGGAGAATCGCCATGGGGGCCTCTTTCATCGGCCCCCGACCACCGCAGCATGGCGCCCATTCTCCGGTCGCCGGGGAATCGCGTCCCGGCGTCGCAGGTCATCTCCGAATCCTGGCCTGAGTGCTCAGCTCTGACACAGAGTTCGGAGGTGAGGTGTCAATGTTCTCATTATGATAGGGCTGTTGTATATCATGCCGGTGTGACATTACGCCAGCTGCCGATGAATATTTAGTGAGGGGGTGCATGTAATAAGACGCTAATGTATTGAAATGAGGTTCCCAACCTTCCGTGAGGAATTCGCGTTTCGCCAGTGCTGGGGGGGCTTGGAAAATCGGAAAATGCAATCTCACCAGTGCGGATCATGTTTCCTGATTCTCATCGTACTTTGTGCCATCATCGCTATTCTCACTGAAGGCTAAAGAGGTCTGAAAATTTCCCCCTAAGTACCTTGAAAGAAATGATTCCTTTGGTATGCTGCAAATAGCTGTTTTCATACAATAAAGAAATCTCTGACATAGAAGACCCAGAGAAGTGATGCTCAATATGTTGTTTGTTTTGAAGTACATGCACTGGAGAACTGGTCCACTGATTTTGGTCAATAGTTTTCAATCCTCAGTCTTCAACACGTTTCTATTATGCATCAGTAAAACCTCACCAGAGTTTGATGGGAATTAAAACTGATTCCCCATATGTGGGAGAACAAAGCCAAAAGTCACACTCACCAGCTAACAGGAAGTAAAACTTCTCCTCGGGTGCTCTTGGGGCTCCGGCTGATTTAGGCACGCCATTGCTTCCACTTACTGAAACATAGAGTGCCTTCTGGACTCCACTGAGCAGTCACGTACGTCGGAATATTTCTTTAAACCATTTGTTAGACTTTACTCTGGCAATTCTTTCTCTCTTTAACCAAATGGTAGTGACTGGATGGTCAGGTAGAGCAGGGTCACAATTCATCACAATATTGTCGAGGATAATGTTTTAGCCCGCAACATCATTGGCTCAGTGATGACAGGGTTATCAGTGCTTTTCTATTTACAGCATAATTTCAAGATCGCACTTGTATTTGAAAAGCTTGTTGAGATTGGGCAAATAAACCCACGATACACACTTTGGGGGGCAATTTTAACCTAACTAGTCCAATGGAAAACTAACAGGATCCAGGTGGAAAACTGGGTTTTACAACTGGTTGACTTTTGAAATCAATGGGGAGAGATATTGCACAGGCTGTAAAACCAACGTTCCAACCAATCCCTTGGGTTTCCTGCCCAGCAAGTTAGCTTTGAATTGCTTCCTGTAGTGCGTCGTTACGCTGTTGCAAAAACTGAAATAGAATGCCTGTAATTAGATTAAGTACCAAATGCTGAAGATACTTATTGAATTTTTCTGGTCACTAGTTATACTGTTGCTAAAAAGTAGAGGCAGTGCTAACTTTAGGAAGTACATTAAGGTCATCCCAGTCCTAATCTCATCGCAACCACGGATCAGTGCATAAGATTAATGGTCGATGTGGGGTGTACACAATGGGGTGTGACCGTATCCACTTATCCCCAAACTGTTAGCCCCGGTTACCTTGCCGTAAGGAGAACATTGTAGACATTTCCCCATTGGGAAGCAGTGAAAACAAGTTGCAACATGTTTGTTTCTTGCAATTCTTTACGTCAACGTGATATGAGCTGAGTTTACTCGACACTGAGGCCTTAACACTTATTCCATTTACTTGCTTAGAATGAGAACTTTATTCTATGATAGATTTATATTAGAAAAGTAAAAACTATTGCATCATAAAATTCTGTCCTGTGCCTTGAAAATATCACAATAGGACCATTTAAATAGAAACAAAAGAACCTTGGTTAAAATCAAAACTAATGGCACCGACCTGGTTTAATAGAATAATCATACAAATATCTTTAAGAAAACACTGAGGCTACCCAGAAGATAAAGGGAGGGTTTGGTGTAAGGTAATGGAATATTTTAGAGATTGGGCACCCAATGTTGTCAATCAGCACCTCCAGATCAGAAACGGTCTGGGTAATTGGAGTTCAAAGCCCACTTCACTTTGCCCTCATAAAATGCCCAGCACCAAACGGGGAAGAATGTGCCAAAGTTATTTGTCCATTTGATACCAGCCATCCTGTAGTTTCTCAGTGAGATTGCCTATGTATAACACTAACAACTTGTATTTTTATAAGAATTACTGATGAAGTATACATTACTGACTCTTTTGCCTGCATCTCGATTCTGGCCCTATTGCAGTGGTTCTTAGCGCAGTATCTTAGGACTGTTTATAGAACAAAATCGCAAGGTGCTTCACCGGAGTAATTATCAAACAAATTTTTGACAGTGTCAATTGGTGCTAAAACATGAGGCAGTGTGGTGCTATGGGCTGACTTGTCACTAAGAATTGGCCGAGCTTCATTTCACTTCGAAGCTTTAAACTCTAGAGCATTTCAACATTGATTTCCTTTTCAGATGAATACCCAAGCTTAGATTTTCTGATTGGCATTATTTTAAAATTAAAGAGGTTACCGCTGGTGTTAAAACAACATTGATTAGAAAATCTAGGCTTAAGAGCCCCTTGTCCCTCAAGCTCTTTCTTATATCTAGTTTAAATCTTTTTGAGTGGCAGAGCTTAATTTAGTTCGTTTATCAGACTTTAATCTATTTAATTGCAAAACAAAAGAATGGTAAAGGCAAGGCCTTTTCACACTTCATTAGGTTTCTTGAAAGTCAAACTTAATGAAAGGTTGGTTTCAAGTCTATAGAGACTTTATTAGGAAGGGTTATCTCCTCATGAGGAAGAACAGAAGCTTATCTTCAATTATTCTTGGTCTAGTGCCCTCTTCTGAATGAAGTATATATTACTGACTATTTTACCTGAAGTCTTGGTTCTACCCCTAGTGCAGTGCCTTTGATGTCTAAATTTAGGTGTTTTAGTGCAGTATCTTTGACTGTTTATAACATCTCTTTTTTATAAATTGTGCATAGTAACAACAAATTGAGGTCAATAAGGAATAAACTACTGGCTCCATTGGTTTTGCTGACACACTATTAAAATTGCTTAGTGCTAACAATTACGATTTGGATTTAAAATGTATGCACAATAGCAGGTTACGGAGGTAGCATTTGGAATAGAAAATGTTGGAATATTTCCTCCATTTTAACCCTTATGAATGCCTCATTCCTCTGCACCCTGTTAAATAATGGCATATTTAATTAACAATGCAGGGCAAACGCAGAATCAACTTCCACTTCCTCCACAAGAACCTTATGCCAGGGTAGCATGTGATACTGAAAGGGCTGCCCATTAGGAAGAAAAGGGGTAATGTACGACGCGGTGTTCATGCAGCTGAAAATACTGATTTATCCTTATTAGAACCCTGGATATTTGTCTGAGGTTTGACATATCTATCTCCTGAAGTGGTGAAATTTCTGACACTCAATTCCAAATGCACCCTGGAAGCAAAATCAGGTCAGCCCAGATGTTTAAATATCAGTCTCCTTCTCAGAAGAAATCCCCAACAGCATCTGGGGACTAACTTCTATGTCATCAGTGCCACTATCACAAATGTCGTTCAGTTCTGCATCATTCGGTGGCGCCTTTGCATTCTCCTCTTCCATTCTCTTCTCCTTCTCTAGGAGCCGGTAGTTGATGGCATTTGCAATGAATAAATAGATACTGGCCAGTATCACGATGCTTCCACACACTGTGTACATGTACCTATAGTCTTGAGTTATGTCCACCAACAATCCTGAAAGACAGTAATGATGTTCTGTATGTTTAATAAATGAATTGGCAACTGCTGCAAAGCATCAAAAATAAGTCTATGAACAAATCAAGTAGATTAAAGGGGCTTTGACAAGGAAATTAATTAGGAAGCCGGTTTACAAAGCCAGGCCTGAATTTTCTGGGGTTTTATTTGAAATGAAAAATGAAAATCGCTTATTGTCACGAGTAGGCTTCAATGAAGTTACTGTGAAAAGCCCCTAGTCGCCACATTCCGGCGCCTGTACCGATTTAACATCGGTGCTAACTCTGTTGACTTTAAGTATTTCAAATGAGTATTCACAGAGATCAAATTGCCACATGGCTCCTTTGGCTTTTTCAGTTTTATCAAAAAGGAAATGAATGCAGCACCATCCCATCCTTCACCGATTGAGACATTGACCCTGACAATAACTAAGGTAGTAAGAGAAGCAGGGAACAGACTTAGCCGCTTGCAAACCTGGAAGCATGGATTTCCCTGGAAATCATGCTGAATTTAAAGGTAGCACCCGATTTGAGATTTTTCACATTGCTTTCCTGGTGACAGCCAGCCAGACTAAGAAGCTATTGGGCTGTAAGGTGGAGCAATTAAAAACAAAGTCGCCATAGTCCCAGATGACCAGAGGCTGCATTCCCCTATGAGGGGGAGAGCTGACTGGTGGCAAAACAACTTGAGGATCACCACACCTCAGGCAAGGGGCAAGGTTGAGAAGGTGGGACCTTCATGTAAGGTGGAGCAAAGCATAGGTGGGTCACCCATGCATATTGATAACAGGCTTGAACTGGATATCGGCGGTCACAAGGGGTAGAACTGTAGAGAATGTCGTCGGGCCATATGGCTCACATTGAATGTATCACTATTGTACTGAAACACCTCAGAGTGCAACCTGATATATGTATTCAATATAAATCACATTGCACCGCTGTAATGACCATTTTGAAATGTCTGTAATGTTTCTTTGACTGTATTTAAGCACCTCAGAGTGCAACATGATGTACGTAGAGAACTTGAATATTTTTGCACTTTGAAGGGCTGGATTGTATGGTCCCCCGGCCGGATGTTTCACAGCGGTGCGCCGTTCACTGGTCAGCTGGTAAAGAGAATCGCAACAGCCGGAAAAAAATATTCTTTTGGATATTTTACAAGTAAAGTATATTTTTGCAAAAAAAGTCACAAGGTGAAATTGAGTCGACCAAGGGGGCGAGGTCTGATCAGATGAAGGATTGGGCATCGGAAGTCAGGTGAGGAGTGAGTCATCGGAGGTGAGTTGCATGTCAGAGGTTGGGAGAGGAGTAGACATCGTAGGTGAGTTGCATGTGAGGGCAATGTGAGATCAGGAGTTTAGTCGGACATCAGATTTTATGGAGAAGATGCTCATCAATGATCTGATCATGGATTGGAGGTTGGGTTGGCTGTAAGACGATTGAAAAGATTGAATCAAGAAGTTCTTTAGTGGTAAATCTGGGGTTCTGGGACAGTGCGAGATGGGGGAAAGGATTCCTTTGCCACTTGGTCTACAAGCAAGCCTGGAAGGGCCTTTATTTGTTGCATTCAGCTGTTCTCACGTTAATGCTTTGTTGGAGAAAGTAAATTGAAAAGTCAATTGAAAAATACATCTTAGAAATACCTTAACATCTCCTCAATGGAAATCAGTGTTCTCTTTATTAGCACGGTTGGAAATGGGTTGATTACAAAATATAATAATCTTTAATCACCGTGTTTAGTCCAACACCTATCAATAGCCTGCTTCGCTGGTGTACGGTAGTCAGTTTCTTACAGGCAGAACGTTTTTAAAAAGTTGCATTTTGCACTTAAAAAAGGCTAAAATTCCATAGCTTCCTAATTTGCCATTAAATTGCCACAATTAGCAGAATCTCATCAGTGATTAATTCAACCGGGGCAGGGGTTAGCATGGACATTTTGTTGGCCGGGCCACTTTCTGTGAAAGATTTTTCAAACCGGCACAAAAGATTGCAGAAGCTCAATTTGTCCTGGACATAAGGGGAGTTGATGATGTGGTGGTTTTATATAGCTAGTAATTCAGAGACCCAGGGTAATAGCCAGAGGACTGGGTTTTATCCCTCCACGGCAGATGGTGAAATTTGAATTCCATAAAACTCTGGAATTTGAAGCCTAATAATTACCAGGAAACCATTGGTGTAAAAAAAAACCATTTGGTTCACTAATGGACCTTAAAGAGAAGGAAATTTGTCGTCCTTACTTGGCCTACACGTGGCTCCAGATCCACAGCAATGAAGTGCTGTTCAGTTCAAGGCAATTAGGGATAAGCAATAAATGTTGGGCCAGCCAGTGACTCTACGTCCCATTAATAAACAAAACCTTGAAATTGCTTGATTTTTTTTTATTGCACTGTTTTGAGTGAACCTCTGCTCCTTGATGAATAACGTGCTCCCACTTTAGTGAGAAGAAAAAGTAACAAGAGTTCAATGACTATGCAGCCTTGGCTCTGTATCATTGAGAGGATCGACAAGACATTGTTGCATTTTGATTTGAAATTTAATGGAGGACGATCATTTGCTCATTTATTGGAATTTGCCATTGACACTTAAACTGGTGGGAAATGTACATATTGGTGAAAGGATATCATAATTTAGCCTCATCACCCTGGAGTGATGTTACACAGACCCTGCAATGGTGGAACAAGGCGAAAGGGGCAGGCGGAGAGGGGCGGGTAATGGCTGGGGGAGGTGAGGCAGAGGCATGTCAGGTAGGGGAAGGGGGTGAGATGACAGACAAAGCCACGTCCCTATGAGAAGCGGGCGAGGATGAGGACCTCCTTGGTCCTCTGGGCATGCCGGTGTCTTGCCGCCACACCTGTCCTTCATCCTCCAGCTGCTCCCGCGAGTCCTCCCTGGGCTCGTCCTCCAGCTTATCCTGGTCCAGCTCCTCGTCCTCCTCCTCAGACCAGGTCGCATGTTCCTCCTCCTCCACCTCCAGAACGCCTTGTTCCACTGCAATTCACATATCGCCGCAACCGGTCCACAGCAGAAGCCATTTTCCTGGTCCTACACTCATCCCTCGAGCATCTCAACAACAAGGACTCCTACATCAGACTCCTATTTATTGACTACAGCGCCGTCTTCAACACCAAAATCCCAGCCAAGCTCATATCAAAGCTCCAAAACCTAGGACTTGGCTCCTCACTCTGCAACTGGATCCTAGACTTCTGACTCATAGACCACAATCCGTAAGAATAAACAACAACTCTTCCATAATACCTCTCAATACTGGGGCCCTGCAAGGCTGTGTACTTAGCCCCCTACTCTACTCCCTGTACACACACGCCTGCGTGGCAAATTTGGTTCCAACTCCATCTACAAGTTTGCTGATGATACGACTATAGTGGGCCGTATCTCGAATAACGACGAGTCAGAATACAGGAGGGAGATAGAGAATTTAATGGAGTGGTGCAGCGACAACAATCTCTCCCTCAATGCCAGCAAAACTAAAGATCTGGTCATTGACATCAGGAAGCTAAGTACTCTACACACCCCTGTCTGCATCAACAGGGCCGAGGTGGAGATGGTTAACAGCTTCAAATTCCTCGGGGTGCACATCACCTGTCCTGCTCCACCTAAGTCGACGTTACCACCAAGAAAGCATAACAGCGCCTATACTTCCCCAGGATACTAAGGAAATTCAGCATGCCCACCCTAGCTCTTACGAACTTTTACAGATGCACCATAGAAAGCATCCTATCTGGCTGCATCACAGCCTGGTATGGCAACTGCTCGGCCCAGGACCGCAAGAAACTTCAGAGTCGTGAACACAGTCCAGTTCATCACACGAACCTCCTCCCCATCCATTGACTCCATCTATACCTCCCGCTGCCTGGGGAAAGCGGGCAGCATAATCAAAGACCCCTCCCACCCGGCTTACTCACTCTTCCAACTTCTTCCATCGGGCAGGAGATACAGAAGTCTGAGAATACGCACAGATTCAAAAAAAAGCTTTTTCCCCGCTGTTACCAGACTCCTAAACGACCCTCTTATGGACTGACCTGATTAATACTACACTCCTGTATGCTTCACCTGATGCCAGTGACTATGTATTTACATTGTCATAGAGTCATGGAAGCGGGTCCTTCGGCCTAACTTATCCATGCCGCCCAGTTCCTATCACTGAGCTAGTCCCACTTGCCCACATTTGGCCCATACCCTCTATACCCACCTTGCCCATGTAACTGTTTAACTGTTCTTTATAGGAAAAAAAATGTACCCGCCTCTACCACTGCCTCTGGCATCTTGTTTCAGATGCTCACCATCTTCTGTGTGAAAAAATCTCTCCTCTGGTCTCTGTTGTATCTCTCACCTTAAACCTACGCCCTCTAGTTCTAGACTCCTCTACCTTTGGGAAAAGATGTTGACTATCTACCTTATTTGATCAATAAAACCTAGCATGCTGAATGCCTTCTTCACCACCTTGTCCACCTGCAACTCCACCTTCAAGGAGCTATGAACCTGTCCCCCTAGATCTCTTTGTTCTGTAACTCTCCCCAATACCCTACCATTAACTGCGTAGGTCCTGCCCTGATTTGATCTACCAAAATGCATCACCTCACATTTATCCAAATGAAACTCCATCTGCCATTCACAGGCCACTGGCCCTTGTGTTGCCCTATTATGTATTTTCTTTTTATTTTATTTTCTTTTATGATCCATTTGAGCTTCTCGCAGAAAAATACTTTTCACGTACCTAGGTACACGTGACAATAAACAAACAAGTCCAATCCCCGCTGCTATACCAGGTTGTGGAAGGCACAGCGGAGCACCACAAAGCAGGTGACCCTCCCGGGGGGGGGGGGGGGGGGGGGGGGTGTACTGCAGTTTATTACCAAGGTGGTCGAAGCATTGGAACCGCATTTTCAAAAGTCCAATGCACCGCTCAATGACAGCCCGGGTGGCCACACAGGCCTTGTTGTAGCGAATCTTCGTATCGGTCTCCAGCGTAATTAGCCAGAACCTTAATAGGTACTCCTTATCCCCAAGTGCCAATTAGTCATCCTGGGGTGTCCTTCAAAGACTCCGGGGATCTCCGACCGCCCAGAATGTAACTGTCGTGCACAATCCCTGGGAAGCATGCGCACACATCCATCATCTCAAGGTGGTGGTCACACACAAGTTTAATGTTCAGGGTGTTCATTATTTTAATGAAGGGCGTTTCCAAACGCTCACTGCGTGCAAGGAGAGATTAGTGCCATTTATTACCCATGGACCTGGGACATCCTTGCAATGGTGGAGAATCCTCCTGCCCAGGCATTTTGATGGGCATGGTCCAGGTCAAAGTTTATATAGTCAGCTGCCCAGGCAAACAGGGCATCTGTAACTTCATGGATGCACTTGTGGGCTGTTGGTCAGGATGTGCCATACAAGTCTCTGACTAAACCCTGGAATAATCCTGAGGCATAGAAGTTCAGGGCTGCAGTGACATTGACGGCCACCGGGAGCAGATATCCTCCTCCCTGTTGTGCCAAGGTCACAAGGACACGACACAAGTGCCGTACCGTCCCTTGTTGAGGTGGAGCTTCCTGCGGCACATGTTGTCCAACATCTTCTCAAAAAATCAGCGACACCTGTACACCTTGGGCCTTCATTGGCCTCTCCCTCTGGGTCCCTGGTTAGCCTGATGGGCAGCCAGGTCCTCAGGGTGTGGGGCTGGCCCATGCACTTTGGCTGTGCTGCCTTCTCAGGCACCTGGTCACCTGGACTGCAAATGCCACTGCGAGGGACGCTGCTGCGGGGTCCACAATATCAACCATCATGTGATATCTGTAAGTAATCGGAGAGTGGAGACCGACAATCCGTTTGGGCTTCTACCCCAGTACCCTAGAGGCTCTCAGGCCTTCCCACCCTTACATTCCCTGCCATCTGTCAGGGTGCCGTCCAATGAGGCAGTTGTGCTGGGGGACCCCGCCCTGCACATGCACCTCCAGCACTTCCTCAATGCAAAATCCAGACCCCAGATCCCTGCCGGAGAATTACCTGAACCGGGTATGTTCTCTCCCTGATCCACACACCCATCCTCTGGTGGGATGCCCTCAGTGTTGAGGCACAGCTCTTGGGCGGTTGACTGTTGGCTGCTGTTTCTGTGGTATTGATGCCTCCAGTGTTCACGCAAAGGTTTCAATGTCTGATTGGGAAGCTAGGCAATAACTCTCGCCTGGAAAATGGCACATCAAGTCACGGGAATCCAATTGGAAGCTGTGGAATGCTCACATAGCTGACATTGCCAGTTTATATTAGCAATGGCCTTCAGCTGTGCAATCAAAGGCCTCTGCAATTAGCGGGAGTTAAAGTGACCTTCACCATATTACCGCGGACAGGGCTCTGTCCTGGGGGTGGTTTTTTTGGTGGGGGGGGGGGGGAAACGACCGAAGGGCAGCAACTGAAGTTGCCTCTGGTATGGATATACACGATCTGGGGGGGTGGCATGTTGGACCCGTGGGAGCTGAGCTCATCACCCCCCAGCCCAGGGGTGACCCCCAACTGATGGTGACCGACCCTCCCTCCTCCGACCGGCCCGTCCCCTCAAGAGGATCCTCCACCTGCCCTGAGCACTGAGGCAGCAGCCCCAGTGCCACCAGGCTGATTGCTGGTTTCCAAGAGGGCTATTCACCTCCTCCGGTGCCCACGGCTGTGGGCACTACTGTAATTCATGTTTTTGAATTGGAGTGCTAAAGGGTGCCTGCCTGACCGCTCGCTCGGGAGCTGGTTAGATCCCAGGAGGCCATTCGATAAGGGGTCCTTCCCATTAATGGGATGGAGATTCCCCTTAATTGGTAATAATTGATTTCTCGCCACGCCACGCCAGGATCTGGATCTCATCAATGGGAGCAGGCTGGTTAGATCGCAAATCGATCCGCGCCCGGGTCAGTTCCTGATTTTGGGCCCCCATGAATTAACCGGCTTTTGCAGATTCACACGGGGCACGACCCATTTGTTAGGTGACACCCTATGCTTCAATCCACATTGTTTATCTTACTCTTGTATATGAAAATAACCTGCTGTGTTTACCTAAATTACAATAGGGACTACATTTCAAAGTACTTCATTGGTTCATGCCAAGGATGTGAAAGAAACCTTATAAACTTTAATTTGTTTTTCTGTGACATCACACCAGTAAGTCCATTAGCTAATTCAGCTATCACTTCCAATATGAAAGAATGAATGAAAAAGTGAACAGTGCAAAATACCTAATAAATACAACGATTTCCGGCGGCCTAGTGAGTTGTAAAAGAAAACAAATTTCAAGCTTAAAAAAGAAAGCATTGTCTCACTGAATGTGTTGTGAACATTCCAATTGCATGTTCCGGTTCAGGTGGAGTTTGATCCTAGTTTCCAGCCAGCTGCCTATGCAGGATTAGCCGATATATTCACTTTCATTTTGTCCGATCCTAGAGCATCTCACTCAAAACCAATATCTCTTGACATCTCAAAGCTGCCAATCAATCGCAAAAGCTGCCATCTAACATGCTGTTTGAAACAGTAATATCTGGCTCAGAGTTCCACATCAGAGCAGTGGAAAGCCGACACTGCAGCTTTATAACAATGCAGGAACTATCTTGGCACAAAGGTTTCTGAAGCACCATTATTCCCAAACACACACCCCACCCCACTGAATAAAGCCTTGCTTGTTTGGAGATTCCCTCGCTGCACCTCATGCGGCAAAACTGCACAATGTCTTTCCTTAGTGGTAGAGAAACTAGGAACACTTCGGAAGGAGGGAAGGAAGAAATCAGAAAAGAAACAAAGAAATCTTGCATTACCTCAAGCCGTCCCAAAACACTTGTCATGAAGATGTAGTTCAAGCAGAATAATGATTTTTAATCCACCAGATGGAAACCTGAATTGAACTTTTAAAAAACAGGCATTTTAAAAACACAAAGACTAAACTGGCTTGAACTCACTGTCCAAGATAGCTAATCCTATTTTCAATAGAGTACGTTCCAACTCATTGGGGTGGACTCAGTCTGTTTGCAAAACCCATTAAGGGGAATAACTTCAGGGGAGTGTGAAGGGCTCACAGCTCCTGTCTGATTAACAAAGCAGCCATGGCAATTATATGAGGTATTCAACTATTGGAGATGTGCTATTAAGACTAATTGCTTGGACAGTGGGACCCTGGATAAGTTAGCCTCCTGTCATGAGTTAATCAGATCACCTTCGGAATACATGGGCGCAATGCTCTATTTTTTAAAATGCCATGGCAGTTGGAGGAGGATGACTTGACAAGCCAACCCTTTGTACGATTTAAGCAGATATTCTTTCAGCAGGTTGGAGGACAAGGAGCTTAAGGAGGAGGCCTCCTGCTTCCTTTTTCCTCCAACCCAGCTGTAAGCTGCATCAGGGCTGCATCGGGCCCTGTTCGCTGACTGTGATCATCCAAGGACACCCTGCTGCACATAGAGGTTTCTTTAAAACAGTCCAAGCCAGCACGACCATCTCTTGAAGTACAGGTAAGGTAAAGTTACCATAGTCCCAGATGACCATAGGCTCTTCCCCCTTTGAGGGGGAGAGCTGACTGGCGGCGATTGAACCTGAGAATCACCACACCTCAGACGAGGAGCAAGGTTGAGAAGGCGGGTGTAGAACCGCTAAGGCAGGTAAAAAACAAAGCTTATCTCCCCAACAGGTCTTATTCTCCCCAACAGGTCTTATTCTAGAGGTCTGAGTCCCGCAGTTAAAGGGGAACCCCAACACCCTCATTACCAACAGAGCTCATATTCAGAGGATGTCACCTGGAATCTCATTGTTCTGATAAAGTGACTTTTTTGAGGGTTAGAAAATCCCTCCACTCCACCCACCCCCAAAGTCCAGAGATACATCTATGTCCGTGTCTGCGGCCGATGTAATGGTGCCTTTGGCATCCTAGCCCGGAAACGACCATCTAGGGCTGAACATGTGGCATCCGATGCCGTGTAAATCCGATGCCGTGTACTGAACTAGGGAGCGGCGCTTCTGCGTGGAGCGTCTCAGTGGGGTCAAAGACCCTGCAGTGGCTAGAGCCGTTGACGTTGTTGGCTCCAGTGGTAGCAAGATGTCGATGTTGCCCTCAGAATTAGAGTGCAATGGGTCTTTGTCTGGCATTTTGACGTCCTCTAGGTTTGGAATTGTCTGCTCCACGATAGATGCGCCCGAGACCAACGGTGGCAACTGGGGCGGAGGTGTCAGTTTGAGATGGGGGCGGTTACAGTCTGAAACCTTTGGAATTGAATCCAGCCTTTCCTGGATGAGCCCTTGGAGGTGATCCACATGCTGGTTTGATTTGCGTCCATGTGTCCTTACCCGATGTGAGACCAGTCCAGTCTGGGCCAACACGACACCTAGTGTCCACGTGGCTCCTTCTCCAAAGTTTTGGACGTTAACTGAATACGCCAAACTCCGCACTTGTAAATCCACCCAACCTGCACATCTTTGGACTGTGGGAGGAAACCAGAGCACCCGGAGGAAATCCACGCAGACACAGGAGAACGTGCAGACTCCGCACAGACAGTGACCCAAGCCGGGAATCAAACCTCAGACCTGGAGTTGTGAAGCAACTATGCTAACCATTATCCTACCGTGAAATCCCATTGATAAACGGCAGGAAGACAGGATCGTGCCACAAGCGAATGGTGTCCCACCAAGATAAACGCGGCCGAGGAACTGGAGAATCCAGTCCGCGATGTTTTGCACTTGACCTCGGGGTACCTTACAGCAAAACCCGATGCCTAAAATCCCATTGCCCAGCAGTAATATCACTTACGTTGTTGAACATAAAATTCCTGGCAAAAAAAAAAGAGATGTTCCTTTTGCACTGGGCACAACACAAATGCTTAATATAGAGGATACAAGCGGTGCCAACATGGCTACCTCTGGAGGTGAAGGTCAACAACCTAATAACCCTGTCAAGCAATGAGAACTGCTGACAATCTGTGAAATTATAACCTCTCCTCTTCTGACAATGCAAGTGCTTAGTCATCCCAAGGTCATTTCCTGACAATTGAGTGCTTCATCGGAGTACGAACAGATTCAGTATTGCATTCTGAAATGACAGACACACTTAACGTTCTGACAGCAAGAGGTGCTCAAACATGTAATACTGTCTTGTGGCTGGGTGTGTAATACCATGCCGAAGTAAATGAAGCAACTGTACCTGAAAGGATTTTCTCAGACTATTTGAGTTACCGTGTGAATCCTATTACCTGCATCAGACAGAGAGTAGCAGCTACAGTGTTGATAACTAGGACAGTTAAATGTTAGGGAGCCTAGCAAATTTAGGAATCAGAAGTACAACCATTCAAACTTTCAACCTATTTGAAAAATGTTTTCCTTTTTGTGTCCATATTTTTTTTGTTCTGCTTCTTTTTTAGGCCATCCAATGTTGGTACTGATCAGTGTGCGAACCAGCGGTCAAATACTTCCATCTGGAAAGTAATTGGGTGGGGATGGGGGCACATGTGCAGGTGTATGGGGAAGGAACATGCGAGCAGAACTTAATTTGATGGCTCATTCAAAGAGGTGTGATAGGCACGAGAGGCCGCAGAACCTCCTTCAGTTCCGTAAAGTTTTTTGTTGTGATTCATACCATTTTGGTCAGATCAAAAACATTTCCCATCTTGGACTAAGTGCCGTGGCGGGGGTGAAAACAGGGAGCGTTTCCCACTGTGGGGGCCGATAGGAAACCACGCTATATCTCTTGTCCTGAATTTGGAAGAACTGAAAGGGACTGATGCCTCTTTCCCCTGGCCTCCACTCCCCCCTCCCCCCTCACAATGCTATGGTGTTCCGGGTCCAGGGTGGCTTGCAGCTTTGATCCCAAAATCTGAAGGCAGTCCCAGCATTGTTCAGGTGAGCCCCAACTTCCGCACGGCATATTATTCCTGATGTGTTTTGGACCGGCGTGTTTTCCCATTGATGTCACGGAGGATCAGGTGTGGGTGGAAGATTCTAGTCAGGCCTTCATCTGCAATCCATTAAGGGGATGCAAAATGGTATCACGTCAGCCTCCAGTGGGTTTCTGGATCCACCGTGGTGCGAACCAACGGAAGATCCTGAGGGAAATTCATGCCGGCGTAAAACCGATTTTTAGAGTCCCGCCATATTATCCCCCCTGTCGCCCACTATTGAAACTGCCAGAGGGGGCATGAGAGAATTCTGCCCAAGAACATAAATAGGAGCAGGGATAGACTATACAGCTCACTGAGCCTCCTCCACCATTCAGTACAATCCTGGTTAATCATCTGCCTGAACTCCACTTCCCTGCATATTCCCCATAACTTCATTCACTGAAAAACCAAAAGATATGTCTATCCAAGCCTTAATTATATTGAGGGAGATTCTCCGATATGGAGGCCAAGTGTTCACGCCGTCGTGAATGCTGTCGCGTTTCACGATGGCACGAACAGGGACCGGGCACGACCTATTCTGGCCCCCACAGGGGGCCAGCACGGCGCTGGAGCGGGTCACTTAAATGTTAATCTGATTCTGTAGAAACTACACTGGAATATAAATGTGGTAGTTTAATCAGCATCAGATTCTATCAAGCATTGGAGAATCGTAGTTCAGCAATATAATTGTTTTATTCTTGAGTAACGTTACTTGAAAATTACGTGGGTTAAGTTGCATTACCCATTCTTCAAGGAGAAAGTCAGATCTTAGCATTTTCTTAAGGAGGCCGGAAGTGCGCCATATGGGGAACTTTCATCCTTCGTCTCTGAATGGAAGCAGATTGAGAATGGATAGGGTCTAGCTTAATCTGTTTCAATCATTTTTGCTACTGATTATCCATAAAAAATGTTCCTCCTTTCCAGTTGTGGAGGGGGATTGAATACCAATAAGAAGAAGAAAGAAAGAAAAACATACATAGAAACAAACATAGAAAATAGAAATAGGAGGAGGCCATTCAGCCCTTCGAGCCTGCTCCAAAATTCATTATGATCATCACATTCAATACCCTGATCCCGCCTTCCCCTTGCATCCCTTGATCCCTTTAGCCCTAAGATCTATATCTAGGGGGCGGGAAGGGAGGTGGGGGCAGGGAGAGGAAGGAGGTAATGCCAGGGCCGTGCTTCAGCATTGTGTCAGGATGGGGACTTACATATGGAATTTTTTACACTAGGGCGGCCTTTAAAAATGTCACCCCAATGTTTAAAAAACTAAATTTCTGGCAGGTCAGGCTTACCATTGGTGCCAGTGGCTTCAGAATCACTTTACCCGCCCACTATTGCACTCTGTCAAATACGGGGGAAATTCTGCCCACCTGCATGTTATATGGGGAGAACATTGACTGAAGACAAAAGCACTGCTATTAGCTTCAGTCATTCAAATCAACTTCAAGAGCAATGTGACATCTTGGACCAACAGCTGATGTACAACCTAACAAGTTAGAGCTAATAGTAAAGAGATCAGCTCCATTTGATCCCCGCAGTTTGGTTCAAAATTGGCCCAAGTCCAAGAAATAGAAGATACTGGGTCGAGTGAGTGAAGGGGTTAGGGGGTGCCTTTGGACAGGGAAGGGCAGTTTACATGACTTTTCCATTATACACTATATACACCCTGCCAATGTGGTAACCATACGCAGGATTCTCTGGCCTCCCAGCCACGTGTTTCTCAGTGGTGGGAGATGGTGTACTGTTCGCTGGCGGGATTCTCTGCTCCTGGCACTGTCAATGGGACTTTCCATTGAAGTCACCCCATGCCGCTGGGAAACCCACCGGCGGGGAGTGCACTACCAGGCAGACCAGAGAATCCCGCCTCCAGCGAACGGCCGGAGAATTCCGGCCCACATTTCTACCTGTCTCTCCTCGACCTACGATGTGCACCATTGTGATTAGTGGGAGCTGCGACTTCTCAATAACTTGTCTGGAACAGTACCAGAGATACTCGTGGCAATAACAGGTCTCAACAAGAACACCAACAACATACATTTATACAATGCCTTTAACATAGTAAAACATCCCAAGGCACTTTGTGGAAGAATTATTAATCAAAATGTGACACCAAGCTATATGAGGAGTTATTAGGACAGAGGCAAGTAGGTTTTAAGAAACATCTGCCGTACAACATGTACAACAACTATTACACTTCAAAAAATACTTGATTGGCAGTAATGCGCTTGAGATGTCTGTTGGTCATGAGCAGCGCTATGTAAAGGCATCTGATTATTGTTTTTTTTTCATCTTAAATTACGCGAAAGAGGTGGAAAGGCTTAGGAAAGGAATTTCAGAGCTTAGGGCCTCAGTAGCTGAAGACACAACCCCACTCAGCGAGCAATGAAAATTGGTGATGGTCAAGAGACCAGAATTGGTGGAATACAGATACCTAGAGTGCTGTGAGGATGGAGAAGGTTATAGAGATGGGAAGGGTGAAGTCATGGAAGGAATTGAAAACAACGGTGAGAATTTTAAAATTGAGATGCAAATAATAAGATGCACCAAAGCCAAAAATATTTTGTTTTTCTGGGAGATATAGTTAATTTTGTTTCTTCACAGGTAGATAGGGATTTGTTGGTTATTTTATAGAATAATGAATATCTCGGTTAGAGTAAGATTTGTTACATTGGTAACACCTGCTGTTATAGCACTGTTACTGGATGATGCAGTGTTTTGAAGTACCAATAGCAGGTGAAGTGTAGCAAATTGTCCTGATGAGTGCAGGACAAAAAGCTTCAACGAGACATGTCCTTTTTCAGCAATACTGTACTACTAAACCAGGTTAAAGTCCAACATGTTTGTTTCAAACACTAGTTTTTGGAGCAATGCTCTTTCCTTCACCTGAGGAAGGAGCAATGCTCCGAAAGCTAGTGTTTGAAACAAACATGTTGGACTTTAACCTGGTGTTGTAAGACTTCTTACTGTGCTCACCCCAGTCCAAAACCGGCATCTCCACATCAGTACTACCAAACGACTAATTATAAACATATTGTTCTAATTATTGTTATGCATTTTATGTAGGTCTAATTGTTATTTATAATTACATAGTTCCTTCTATCTGAAGGCTCAAACTCATTTATCAGTTACAATAAGTCATTTAAAACTTCAAGTTTTCAGGTTGGAAAAAAACGTACAATCTTACCACAATATGAAATTCATAGAATCATAGAATTTACAGTGCAGAATGGGGCCATCAGGCCCGAGTCTGCAGCGGCCCTTTGTAAAGAGCGCCCTACTTAAGCCCATAACTCCCCGGTAACCCACCCTAACCTTTTTGGACACTAAGGGGCAATTTATCATGGCCAATCCCCTAACCTGCACGTCTTTAGACTGTGGGAGGAAACCGGAACACCCGGAGGAAACCCACGCAGACACGGGGAGAACATGCAGACTCCGCACAGACAGTGACCCAAGCCGGGAATCGAACCTGGGACCCTGGCACTGTGAAGCAACAGTGCAAACCACTGTGCTACCATGCCACCCATGGAGTTAGAACCCATGTGTTATTTGCTTAAAAAGCACCTTTGTCATTGTCTGTAGTGATATTGAGAACAGGTTCACTAATTTTGTCACAAGTAATGTGTACAGGAGATCACTCCTCGTCTGAGCCACTGAAGTTTTCAACTATAGTTTTACAAATGTGGCAGGGTAGCAATGATTTGAAGGTTGCCTAGTTTGGAGCTTATTGCTTTCAGATGTACAAGTCTGTGAGTGGAGGCCGAAAAGTAGAACAGATGCTAAGGTCTTGTCTGACATTTGTATTAATAAAATGTACGAATGAATACCTTTATTGTGGATAAATTATTGGAATTATTACAGGCACTAGGTCGGTTTTCAGTAAATTCTTTTGAGTCCTAAATCAAACTGTATTTGCCCAGATTGTGACATACCCAGCTGGTGCAGAATTTGAATGTGTCAAAGTGACGCTGCTGTCCAGTTCTGTCCATATATATGTATAACAGGGTGGCAATGTGGAAGCAGCTAAGGAGCATGTAAAATGCCACTCTGCAATGGCAGTCTTTCAGTAAGATTTCAACCATTTTTCTCTCCTTTTGGCCTGGCGCCTGTTTAGAGTGTGTGGCATCTGTGGTTCAGTTGGCAGTAGTCTTGCTGTTGAGTGACAAGGTTCTGGGGTCAAGTCTCACCCAAGACCAGAGCTTAAAAATTGATGCTGGAATTCCATTTCAGCTCTGAGGGAGTGCCGCACTGTCAGTGATGTGCTTTTCTAAGCACTGAGGAGTTTGCTGTTGGAAGTGGCGACAACCAAAACTACCATCAGTGGTGACATTGACGTGAAGGCTAGCAAATTGCATTTATATAGTGACCATAGGGGATCAGTTACCTCAGTTGGTAGGATAGCTAGAGTCTGACGTAGAATAATGGCTGCAATGCAGGATCAATCCCCATAGCTCTTGGGGGCCAGCTCCTAAAAAAAGAGTTAGATATTTTAAAAAAACTTTTAATGGCATCAAGGGATATGGAAAGAAAGTGAGAATATGGCATTGAGATAGAGGATGGGCATGATCAAATTGAATGATGAACAGGCTCGAAGGGCTGAATGGCCTACTCCTGCTCTTAATTTTGATGTTTCTATGCTTCCTCACCTGCTTTTAATTGTGATACCATGACATAAGCCTTGATGAGTAACCTTCAGACAATGAGGTCACTGCATGAAGAACGATAGTGCCTTTCATACTTAAAGTTCCCCGATGAAGTACTGAGGGGATACTGCACTGTCAGGGGTGTCGCCATTTAAACTTGAGCTTCTGTCCATTTCTCAGGTATGCATGAAAGGCTCCTTGGGCAAGAAGAACAGGAGGGTTCACCCCGGTGGACCGGCCAATTATTCCCCCTCAACAAACATGTCCCCCCAAAATAAAATAAAAACATTATCTGATTTTTGACACATAATTTCTGATCTCTGGGACATCATGCCCAGGTGATACCCTCGAGTATGGGAACAGCTGCTGAGCCGTGAAGGAAGAGATTAGAAGGGGTGACAGGGAGGCTTGGTTATAGAGATGGGTTTCGAGAACAAATTTATTTGTCTTAAAGTTGGCGTGTGGTGGAAAATAGATTGGAATGGGAATTCCACAGCCCAGGATAAAGTCAGCTGATCTTGAATGATGGAGTGAAAGAAAAGGATGGAAGGTCACATTTGGAGGAAATGTAGAGAATGTTGCAGACATAGGATGATGCAAGGCCACAAAAATATTTGAAGATGAGGATAATTTAACGTGCTGGTGACACAAAGTCAGGATTGGCCGGCTAGGATGAGGAATTGACAGATTTCTGCAACTGAGAACTGGGGAATCTACACCTTTTGGTGGGTGGAATGTGGAAGGTTAGCAAACAGGACACTGGGGGGAACATGTTCTGGGGTGACAAAAGCATGGTTAAGGTTTTCAGCTGTGCAGGGCTTGAAATTGGGGCAGAAGCAGACAAAAGGGCTGCAATAAAAAGGGTGCTCTTTCCAAGGGCCAGTGCAGAGTTGATGGGCCGAATGGTCTCCTTCTGCACTGTAAATGCTATGATTCTGTAAGAGAGGAATGTGCAATGAGACCAGAGTTTCCTTGTACACATATCAAGGCTGACAAAACAGGGATTGACTATATCTACACTTCACCGTGTGGGCTTCCGAATGGCAGAATTCAAATGTTCAGTACCACATAGGGTTCATCCATCTACCAAATAAAAATGCTTTAAATATCAAAAAATACATTTCAGCACATCAAGCTCAGTGTCTCAGTGAAGTATTTTTTTTAAATAATCTTGATTGTCACAAGTAGGCTTACATTAACACTGCAATGAAGTTACTGTGAAAATCCCCCAGGCGCCACATTCCAGCGCCTGTTCGGGTACACTGATAGAGAATTCAGAAGGTCCAAATTACCTAACAGCACGTCTTTCGGGACTTGTGGGCGGAAACCGGAGCACCCGGAGGAAACCTATGCAGACACAGGGAGAACGTGCAAACTTTGCAGAGACAGTGACCCAAGCCACAAATCGAACCTGGGACCCTGGCGCTGTGAAGCAACTGTGCTATATGCACTGTGCCCATTTGGGCTGGCAGTGCCTTAACTTTTTGTAACTGTTACCTTTTACCAGTATTGCCTCCCAAAATAGTTCTACATAGTTATGACACAGATCCTGGGCAGGATTTTCCATTAGCCGACGCCAATATTGGGAAAGGCAATTGGGCGGAGAATCGGTTCAGACGTCAAAATCGCGGTAGGTGCCGATTTGATGCCAAATCGAAATGCTCCAGCATCTTGACAGCGGGGTCAATGCATTGTGGTACTCATGTACAGTAGACACCATTTGCAGGTCATTAGCGGGCACGACCCTATATTCTCCAGGCTTCCGCCTCCGATGAGCTGAGTTCCCGATGGCGTGGTTAACTTGTGCTTTTAAAAACAATGAAACCGACGTGGCGGTGGCTGAGGGAGAGAGAGGACGGATGGAAGGTGTCAAACATTACCATACTTTACTGACAGTTGTGCCGCTGGCCGGGGGCCCTCTGCAAGGGCCGGGGGGAGTAGTGGGGGGTGGCCAGGAGGTGGGCTGTGGGGTCGGGGTGGACGGGCAGGGAACATCATTTCCGCAGCTGGCAAGGCAGCCATGCAGCTGCACACGCTGCTGACATACCACTTCGAACTTAAGTGCCACGGGTCATATAGGTGTCCCCCAGGACAACACACTGGGTGCCCTCTGGCCCCTGTTGGCCCATCAGCTGTATGGGCACACTCCAGCACAACCAGTGCCATCTTGTTGGCTGAGATGAGTGTGTGAGGATTGTAATGTGTATGTGCTGCTACAGTTTGTCAGCCTCGTGAGTGTCAATCACGGACATGGTGTGGTGGTATGATTAACATAGCTGCCTGCCATTGGTGCAGAACACCGGCTTACCATTGGCCCTGGTTGGTCATGTGCCTCTCGACTGATTGGTTGAGACCAGTCATGTGATCGCTCCCCGATTGGTCGAGAGGCTGAGTTAACCCCGCCTCCAGGGCGAGGTATAAATACCCAGCACGCCCGGCGGTCGGCCATTTACTGTAGTCGACTGCAGGGCTAACATCTAGCTTATTAAAGCCTACTTTTGTACAGCAACTCGTCTCGCGTTCAATTGATGGTTCATCAATTTAATAAGCTAGAATTTTGAAGATGGAGCTCCGGTTCAAGCCCGAATGCCTCCGCATCAGCCTGCAAACTCAGAATGCTTCAGAAATCTTTAAACATTAGCTGGCATGTTTCGATGGTTACCTGGCGTCCGCAAACTGCCCCCCCACCATGGCACAGAAGCTTCATATCCTCCACTCCAGCGTGGGCATGATAGCCTATGCGATGATTGCGGATGAAAAAGATTACGACGCGGCCATGGATAAGCTGAAAGGACAGTTTCTTAAACCGGTAAACAGAGTATTCGCCCGACATCTGCTGGCTACCAGACAACAGCTCCCCGGTGAGTCATTAGACGATTTTTACCAGACCCTCGCTGTCCTGGGGAAGAATTGCACCTGCCTCCAAGTTTCAGCCATGGAGCATATGGAACTTCTTATTAGAGATGCTTACGTGGCTGGGATGCAGTCTGCCGCTATCCGCCAGCGGATGCTGGAGAAAGATGACCTCAGCCTAACTATGGCACGGACTCTCTCCACCTCCCTGGAGGTCGCCGATTTAAACGCCCGCGCCTATGTCCCAGCCGCGCTGCAGCACCCTGGGCCTCCTGGCACGCTTCCCCTCTGCCATCCACTGCTCCCGACCCCCCTCAGGCCAGCGCCGCGGAACGCCCCGACAAGTCCGCGGGGCCCCGCTGCTATTTCTGTGGGTTCGCTAAACACCCTCGCCCGCGCTGTCCGGCCCGCTCCGCCCTCTGTAAGAGCTGCGGGAAGAAGGGCCACTTTACGATGGTCTGCCAGGCCAAATCGGTCGCTGCTGTACCGCGCAGCGACCGGGAATCCCCCCCCCTCCGGGCCCTTGCGGGCCCTTCCAGCACACCGCGCCAATCTCTCCCCCCGAGCCCCTGCGCGCCTCTCTGCCCCCGCTCTCAGCCACTCCGTTCGGCCCGCCAGCACCGCTAACCCCGCCCCCAGCTACCACGAGGGCCCTGCGGGCGGCGCCATCTTGGGGCGCTGACTCCACGTGCAGGTCCTGGGCGCCGCCATCTTGGGGCCCCGAATCCACGTGCGGATCCTGGGCACCACCATCCTGGACTGGCACGCAAGGTTCTGCCACCACCTACTCGGCCGACGACGACTACGACGATGGTTCTTCTCCACGGCTCGTGGCCATTCAGCTCGACCAGTCACGTCCACGCACGCTCGCCAAAACAACAACGCTGATCCACCTCAACGGCCACGAGACGGGCTGCCTGCTGGACTCCGGGAGCAAGGAAAGCTTCGTTCACCCTGCTACGGTAAGACGCTGCGCGCTCCCTGTCCACCCTGTAAAACACAAAATCGGGTTAGCCTCAGGTTCGCACTCCGTCCGCATCACCGGCTGCTGCATCGCGGACCTCACGGTCCAAGGGAAGGTTTTTAAAAATTACAAACTCCTTGTCCTCCCCGACCTTTGCGCTCCGGCACTCCTAGGACTAGACTTGCAGTGCAACCTGCAAAGCTTGACCTTCCAATTCGGCGGCCCTATACCCCCCTCACTGTCTGCAGCCTCGCGTCCCTCAAAGTTGACCCCCCCCCTCCTTGTTTGCTAATCCCACCCCCGATTGCAAACCCGTCGTGACACGGAGCAGACGGTACAGCGCCCAGGACCGGACCTTCATCAGGTCCGAGGTCCAGAGGTTGCTGAAGGAAGGGGTCATCGAGGCCAGAAACAGTCCCTGGCGAGCCCAAGTTCTGGTGGTCCGGACTGGGGAGAAAAACCGAATGGTCATCGACTATAGCCAGACCATCAACTGGTTTACGCAACTGGACGCGTATCCTCTCCCCCGTATTTCCGCCATGGTAAACGATATCGCGAAATACAAAGTCTTCTCCACTGTGGACCTCAAGTCCGCCTATCACCAGCTCCCCATCCACGCGAGTGACCGCAAGTACACCGCATTCGAGGCTGATGGGCGCCTCTACCACTTCATTAGGGTTCCATTCGGTGTCACAAATGGGGTCTCGGTCTTCCAACGGGAGATGGACCGAATGGTCGACAAGTACGGATTACGGGCTACCTTCCCGTATCTCGATAATGTCACCATCTGCGGCCACGACCAGCAGGACCATGACACCAACCTCCGGAAATTTCTCCAAACCGCAAAACTCCTTAACCTCACTTACAATAAGGATAAGTGTGTGTTTAGCACCGACCATCTAGCCATCCTCGGCTACGTAGTGGAGTGATAAGCCCCGACCCTGAACACATGCGCCCCCTGATGGAGCTCTCTCTCCCCAATACCCTCAAATCCCTCAAACGCTGCCTGGGTTTCTTCGCTTACTATGCCCAATGGGTTCCCAATTACGCCGACAAGACCCGTCTCCTCATTCAGACCACGACCTTCCTGCCGTCGACAGAGGCCTGCCAGGCCTTTAGCCGCATCAAAGCGGACATTGCAAAGGCCACGATGCGCGCCATCGACGAGTCCCTCCCCTTCCAGGTCGAGAGCGACGCATCAGAAATAGTTCTGGCGGCCACCCTGAACAAGCGGGCAGACCTGTGGCCTTCTTCTCCAGAACCCTCCAGGCTTCCGAACTCCGCCACTCCTCAGTGGAAAAGGAAGCCCAGGCCATAGTCGAAGCTGTGCGACATTGGAGGCACTATTTGGCCGGCAGGAAGTTTACCCTCCTCACAGACCAACGGTCAGTGGCCTTCATGTTTGATAATGCTCAAAGGGGCAAGATTAAGAATGACAAGATCTTACGGTGGGGGATCGAGTTGTCCACGTACAGCTATGAGATCTTGTATCGTCCTGGGAAGCTCAACGAGCCTCCTGATGCCCTGTCCCGCGGTACCTGTGCCAGCGCGCAGATAGACCGCCTCCGCTCCCTCCACGCGGACCTCTGCCATCCAGGGGTGACCCATTTCTACCATTTCATAAAGGCCCGCAACCTGCCTTTCTCCATCGAGGAAGTCAGGACAGTAACCCGTGACTGCCACATCTGCGCGGAGTGCAAACCGCACTTCAACCGCCCCGAGCGCGTACATCTGATCAAAGCATCCCGCCCCTTCGAACTTCTCAGCATTGACTTCAAGGGGCCCCTTCCCTCTAGCAACCGCAACATTTACTTCTTGGCGGTAATCGATGATAACTCCCGCTTCCCCTTCACCATTCCCTGCCCCGACATGACCACATCGACCATCATTAAGGCCCTCTCCATCTTCTCCCTGTTCGGCTACCCCGCGTACATACGTAGCGATCAGAGGTCCTCCTTTATGAGCGACGAGCTGCGTCAATTCCTGCTCAACAGGGGCATTGCCTCTAGCAGGACGACCAGCTATAACCCTCGGGGTAACGGACAGGTCGAGCGGGAGAATGGTACCATCTGGAAGACCATACTACTGGCCCTCCGGTCCAGAGATCTCCCTATTTCCCGATGGCAAGAGGTTATCCCCGATGCCCTACATTCTATCCGCTCACTCCTCTGAACCACAACAAATCAGACACCTCATGAACATCTTCTTGTTTTCCCCAGGAAGTCGTCCTCCGGATCCCCTCTCCCGACGTGGCTGGCCGCCCCCGGACCCATCTTGCTCCGGAAGCATGTGCGGGTGCACAAGTCCGACCCGTTGGTGGAACAAGTCCAGTTACTCCACGCTAACCCGCAGTATGCGTACGTGGAGTACCCTGACGGTCGGCAGGACACGGTCTCCCTCTGGGACCTCTTCCCCCCCCTTCATCACAGACCCCCCCCTGTTTTTTTTCCCCCAGCGCCCCACCCAGGCCACCCCTTCCCCATCCATGGCGTCTCCACCACAAGCCCGAGTGACGGAGACAGTTCAAGGACCATCGCTCCCGGACTCCAGGACATCAGCGGAACCACCACCATCGGCTGAACCAGCGTCACCAACTCCACTGCGGCGGTCTGCCAGGACGTCACGGGCAACGAAAAGGCTGATCGAGTCTATTTAATTTTCAACAACACCATGGACCTTGTATGGACAATATGTACTATTGTTAAATGTCTGGGCCAGTGGGAAGCTAAACCCCTCTTTTTCCCCTTCTCTGGCCACTACTCATACCACCAGTTCTCCCACCCCCCCCCCCCCCCCCCCCACCGGCTTCTTTCTCCGCAAGGGGTGAATGTGGTGGTATGATTAACATAGCTGCCTGCCGTTGGTGCAGAACACCGGCTTACCATTGGCCCTGGTCGGTCATGTGCCTCTCGACCGATTGGTTGAGACCAGTCATGTGACGGCTCCCCGATTGGTTGAGAGGCTGAGTTAACCCCGCCTCCAGGGCGAGATATAAATACCCAGCACGCCCGGCGGTCGGCCATTTACTGTAGTCGACCGCAGGGCTAACATCTAGCTTATTAAAGCCTACTTTTGTACAGCAACTCATCTCGCGTTCAATTGATGGTTCATCACATGGCGAATCCCACATCGTTTTTCATTGGACTCGATTGTGTTCCACATGGCACTGGTGCTAGCCCCTCAATGGTAGTGAAATCGTTCCACATGCAGTGCCGGTTTTTCTGTTGTAAAGGTCCACGGATTCTGTGTTGGTGTCAACACTTAGTCTCAGAAATGCAGAATCTCGCCCCCTTTTTATACCTACACACTGAACATTGCTATGCTTTCAACCATATTACATTCTATTTTCAATTGAGGACAGCCAGCATGTGACACCTTGATTAGTGTTCAAACATAGAAAATAAGAGCAGGAGGCCGTTTCGCCCTTCGTACCTGCTCCGCCATTCAATATGATCATGGCTGATCATCCAACTCAATATACTGTTCCTACTTTCCCCCCCATATCCTGTGATCACTTTCACCCCAAAAGCTATATCTTACTCCTTCTTGTAAATTTACAATTGTTTTGACCTCCACTCCTTTCAGTAGTAAATTCGGTAGTGGTAGTGAATTCCACAGGCTCACCACTCTCTGGGAGAAGAAATTTCTTATCTCATTCCTAAATGGTTTAGCCCGTATCCTGAGACTGTGCCTCCTGGTTCTGGACTCCCCCGCCATCGGGAACATCTTTCCTGCATATCCCTGGTCTAGTCCGGTTAGAACTTTATAGGTTTCTATGATAACCCTCTCATTCTTCTGAACTCCAGCGAATATAATCGACTCAATCTCTCCTCATAGGTCAGTCTTATCATCCCAGGATACAGTCTACACTCCCTCTGAAGCACGAACATCCAACCTCAGATAAGGAGACCAAAACTGCACAAAACATTCCAGGTGTGGCCTCACCTAGGCTCAGTATAACTGCAGCAAAACATCCTTGCTCCTGTACTCGAATCTTCTTGCTTTGAAGGCCAGCATACCATTTGCCTCCTTCACTGCCTGCTGCACCTTTAGGTGACTGGTGTACAAGGACACCCCGGTCTCGTTGCACATTCCCCTCTCTCAATCTATATCCATTATTAGATGCCAGTGCTTGAAATGGCAATCTTTTTCAAAGGTTTAGTTTCATAGGTGCATCAAATCAACTGTTCCGTACGCATGCTCAACTTAATAACAGTTCGCAGCTTGTGGTATCACTTGGAGCCTGCAAGTGCTAAGCTGCAACACCTGTCATTCAAAACTGACAGCCATAGTCTCGGTCCACTCAATTTTACTGGAGAGAAGTGTTTGTACAATGGGCAGCTGGGATCAGAAAATCCCGGCAATAGAAACGGGGAGATGGTGACCTTCAGAACATTACTGTGCTCAGATACAAATGGATCGGCTTTGTTGCACAAACAGTCATTTTCACTGCACTTCAAATTTCCGATGATATCCCACTGAGCAGGTGAAAAACAGACTGATTACACACAACAGCTGCAATGGGTACCTTCGGTACAGGAATCTCAGCAACAGAGATGGGAGTGGCACACCAGAAATATGAGTGTTTGTCAGGACTTGCATTTCAGGAATTTCACGAAAAACCAGCCATCAAACGATTTCTATTTATTGCAGGAGGAGAGACACGCATTTATTTTAACCATAATATCTTATGTCAATAATAATTTTAATTGTACTTATCCCACATCAAGTATTTGTATATAAAAAAAAATTTGATGAAACTAATGCCACTTTTATTTACAAACCTAGGAGTCCAGAGTTTTAAAAGATCAGGGCTGTTACTGTACCAGCCTCCCCGGACAGGCGCCGGAATGTGGCGACTAGGGGCTTTTCGCAGTAACTTCATTGAAGCCTACTCGTGACAATAAGCGATTTTCATTTCATGTAACTTTCAAATGGATTTCACAAACACCGACCATTCTGGATCTGTGATGGACGCAACGTGTCAGGCAACGGATAATTTCTGGAATAGACAGTAACTTATCGGCAGTATTGTTTCTTCACGAGCTGAATCTGAAACTTTAATCAACTTGAAATATTGAGTTCATTAAAACTTTACCACACTCTCGTACTTTGGGGGGGGGGGGGTACTTTTTTGCTACTTGAAGCTCTTAACTGACAAATCGGTGAAAATGACTCAAAGCACCATTAAATATTTCAGTGACAAACATAAGAACGAGCAAGGCAATTGCAAGTAAGTAGAATGGCTTGTGTCTGCATACCTTTTCCTTCCTTCTTTACCCAATTATTGGCTGCAGTCAAATCATGATAATGAAATGAAATGAAAATCGCTTATTGTCACAAGTAGGCTTCAAATTAAGTTACTGTGAAAAGCCCTTGGTCGCCACATTCCGGCACCAGTTCGGGGAGGCTGGTACGAGAAACTGGAAGCCTTGGAGAAATACATGGGATCTTGGTCAAACTTCTCCGGTATTGGGGTTATTTTTTCCTGCCAGCAGCACACCCGCGACCTGCAGGTTTCCCAGCAGCAGGGGGCTGGCTTCAATGGGAAATCTAATTGACTAGTGGCAGGAGTAGAGGATCCCACCACCAGCGAATGGCAGGCCGCTGAGAAACTCACAGCTGGGGGACCGGAGAATCGCACCACTTGGCTTAATAGTGTAGGAATGGGTTATTATATCCAACTCATCCCACATGCCAGCTTCCTTCCTCTGTCCATTTTGTTCTCTAAACCTACTTTCTATTTATCCTAGCATTTCTGTCAGCCATTTCCATATATTTATTTCCTTTTATCTATTCCCCTTATCCTATCACCATTACCCAGTTCTGTATTTCCCCTTCAATTTTATACTTGGTAAAATGCCTGTGCTAAGAATAAATATTTCACCACACTGAACATTTTGGACAAATCCAGCAGATGTGAGATGCAAGCATGGTACTACATGTGGCTTAATTCCAGAAGACATTAGATTATATGATTCTTACCTGCCAGTGGTGGCCCCACAAGTACAGGGCAACACTCTACGATGGTGACGAGTCCCACTGCACTGGAGAACCGCTTCGCGCCAACCAAGTCCATCAGTGTTTCGAAGAGAACAGCACTGACCATTCCAAAGGCAAAACCGAAGAAGATCGTGTAGACCACTAGGCCTTTAAAGCCGGTTGCTAATGGGCACATGACGTGACAGAAGCCATTGTAGAAGACCGCAAAGCTAAAGAAATACTGGATCCTTGGCCTCACCCATCTAGAGTTCGCAAGAAGCCCCATGCTGGGTCTTGCAAACATATCTATAAAAGCTAGAATAGAAAGCAGGAATGCTGCAGAATATTCATCTATGCCCATGTGCTTGGCATAGGGAGCCAAAAACACAATAGGGGAGAAGAAGCCAAAAAACATAATGACGTTTCCTGACAAGTAGATCAGAAATCCCCGATGTTTGAAGAGGCTGAGATCTAGATAAGAATTAATGACTTCATAGACACTTGATCTCTTCTTCTTTTTCTGTGACAGACCATCCCCCACATCTTTGTTCTCATCTTTCTTTATCGTGGAAAACTGCGTATTGTTTATGGCAGTGGATTTTATGGGTTGCAGTGGCCTCATTAAAGATCCTGCCACACAGCAGTTCAACAGTATTGATCCTAGGATAAAGAAACTACCTCTCCAACCAAATACATTGACTAAGTACTGATTCAGAGGAGCCAGAGTGCTCAGGAACACTGGACTACCAGCCATAGCCAATCCATTGGCAAGGGGGCGCTTCTTGTAAAAGTATTTTCCAATCATCGTTAAGGCTGGCTGCAGGTTGAAAGCCAATCCTAGGCCTGAAAAAGATAAGGAAAACATTGTACTTATTAATATGTATATTGGGAAAAAGGATTAATAAAATATAAATGGAGTAAGCAAAAAGGTACAGATTAACATTGAAAGTGCACAAAGGCATGACCAGGACATCAGAAATTGATGTGTTTATTCCATAAATCATACATTACACATACCAGTTTATTTGGGCTAATTATTTTACGTGTGCACTACAAATTTACGAATATACTTTGGCTGATTTTTGTAACAAAATTGTTTAACAATTAATGATAAAGATTGTACATTCATGGACATTTACAGCACAGGAGGCGGCCAATCAACCCACTGTGACCACACCAGTCAACGTAGATCTAACGGCAGGAATCTCATTTTCAAGCATTTGGCACATAATCCTGGAGGTTATGGCCGCACAACGGAATATCTAAGTACTTCTAAATTGTTACGAGCGTTTCTGACTCAACCACCCTTCAGGCAGTGAATTCTAGACTCCCAACACCCTCTGGGTGAAAACATTTCTCATCAACTCCCCTTTTAGCCTTCTATCTTTTACCTTAAATCTATGCCCCCTGGTTATTGACCCCTGTACGAATGGAAAAAGTGCCTTCCTATCCACTCTATCTCTGCCCCTCATAATCTTGTACACCTCTGTCAGGTCCCCTCTCAACCTTCACTGCTTCAAGGAAAACAACCCCACCCTACCCAATTCCTCTTCATAGCTCAGATCCTCCTGCCCCGGCACCATCCTGGTGAAGTTCCTCTGCACCCTTTGTCATGCCTGGCCAAAGTGAATGATGAACTACAGAACATCTAGCTTTAAATAATTTATTATGAAACAACTGCATAAGATAACTAATAAAATAATAAACTACTAACACTAATTAACTATTGTAGAACTACTGCAAAACATATATCTATCCTCCAGCTCGGCCTGCTCCCAACTCCCCAGCCACAGGGTCACGTGCTGGGTTTGCACTGCCACCTAGTGGTCAGAGGTTGTGCATAACATTATGTACAAACTTGTTTTATGCATATCATCACACCCTCTTCAGTGCAATCAATATGGTGATCTACTGTATAGTTACGAAGTATTCCAATGCTGAATCTCTTCAGCCAACATTACAATGCTCCCATTGTAAACCTTCAGAAATCATTACATCAGGAAGAATTGTGCTATCACTGCACATAGCGACTTTAGAAGAATTATCAAATGGAGAATTGCAATGCTGCTGTCACATCACGCTCTGTAGCACCTTTACATCTACAATTTTTAGGGGTGGAATTCTTCATTTGTTAAGGAGAAGGATGTGAGCGAATTAAATGTTTTGTTTGTTTTCTGCACTTGGTTGTCAGCATCACAGTTGGGGCTGCGTTGAGGAGGATCTTCGTCACCTAAAGGGTCGTGAACCTGTGGAATTCCCTGCCCACTGAAGCAGTTGAGGCTACCTCATGAAATGTTTTATGGCAAAGGTAGATAGATTTTTGAACAGTAAAGCAATAAAAGGTTATGGTGACCAGGCGGGTACGTGGAGCTGAGTCCACAAAATGATCAGCCATGATCTTACTGAATGGCGGAGCAGGCTCGAGGGGCCAGATGGTCTACACTTACTCCTAGTTCTTATGTTCTTAGTCCGATTCGCTCAGTTGGCCGAATGGCTGGTTTGCGATGCAGAACAACGCCAACAGCGCGGGTTCATTTCCCGAACTGGCTGAGGTTACCATGAAGGCTGTGTCTTCATAACCTTGTCCTTCACCCGAGGTGTGGTGGCCTTCGGTTTCAATCACCACCAGCAGGTCTCTCTCTCAAAGGGAAGAGTAGCCTATGGTTCTTCTGGAATATGACAACTTTTATTTCTTTTCACAGGTTAAGTATAACGTGTACGCCCAAACACTGTACCTTAGTCCCGGACCGCAGCACAGTATTACCTCATGCAACCAATATGAATCTTCTTCCTGCACTGACACTGTGATGATTTTATTTACAGCAAGGTACTTCTACGAATGACAAAAAGACATTGCAACATTTCTTAATGAGTAATGTTGCACACTATGGGAATCAAGGGATGTGGGGCTAGAGCAGGAAATTAGACTTGATGGTGATGTTTGGCTATGGATTTACTGAATGGTGGAGCAGGGACCGTATGGCTTATTCCCACTCTTATTCCTTATGTTCTCAAGTTACTAAGTACAATAGTGAAATGGATTCCTGTACTTGTTATTTATTTATACCTGATCTTTCTTTCTTTTTTAAAAATATTTTTATTCTCCTTTTTCACATTTTCTCCCGAATTTACACCCACCAACAATAAACAATAATCAACAACAGATATGTCAATTCCCATAACAATAACAATGATCCCATCCTCCCACCAACCCCCAAACATCAGCCCACGTGTTTACATAAACAAATGACAAAAGGTCCTCCGGAAAGCTCTGTATCTCCTTCCTGGCAAAATCCCGAACCTGCATGTATCTAAACATTTTGCCCTGCTCCAGCCCGTACTTCGCTTCCAGCTCCCTCAATCCTGCAAACCGACCCCAAAGAAACAAATCTTTTAGGGTCTTAATCTCCGTCTCTTCCCATTTCCGAAAACTTCCATCCCACCTCCCTGGCTCAAATCTGTGGTTCACCCGAATCGGCATTTCCCTTGACCCTGCCCCCAACCCGAAGTGGGCAGCAGGGTAGCATGGTGGTTAGCATAAATGCTTCACAGCTCCAGGGTCCCAGGTTCAATTACCGGCTGGGTCACTGTCTGTGTGGAGTCTGCACGTCCTCCCCCTGTGTGCGTGGGTTTCCTCCGGGTGCTCCGGTTTCCTCCCACAGTCCAAAGATGTGCAGGTTAGGTGGATTGGCCATGCTAAATTGCCCGTAGTGTCCTAATAAAAGTAAGGTTAAGGGGGGGGTTGTTGGGTTACGGGTATAGGGTGGATACGTGGGTTTGAGTAGGGTGATCATGGCTCGGCACACCATTGAGGGCTGAAGGGCCTGTTCTGTGCTGTACTGTTCTATGTTCTATGTTCTATGTTGGCGAAACTGCCTCCAAATTTTCAGTGAAGCTATTATTACCGGACTCCCTGAGTATTTCCCCGGAGCTATCAGGAGCGGCGCTGTTGCTTGTGCTTTCAGCCCCAACCCCCTGCACAAACTCTCCTCCACTCTGACCCACTGGGAATCAACCCGTCTGACCCAACTCCGCACCTTCTCCACATTCGCCACCCAGTAGTAATACATCAGGTTCAGGAGACCCAAACCCCCTGCCTGCCTTCCCGTCTGCAGCAGCACCTTTCTCACACTGGCCACCTTCCCTCCCCATATGAACGAGGTAAAATCCTTCCCTCAATCTCCCTGAAAAAAGACTTTGGTAGGAAAATCGGTAGGCATTGAAAAATAAACAGAAATCGCGGCAACCCATTCATTTTAACCGCCTGTACCCATCCCGCCAGTGACAGAGGGAGACCATCCCACCTTGCCAGATCGGCTTTCACTCTCCCCACCAAACTAGTGATGTTGTACCTGCGAAGCCTCCCCCACCCCCGGGCAACCTGCACCCCCAGATACCTAAAGTGAGTCCCTTCCCTACGGAATGGCAGCACCCCCACCCCTGCCCTCACCCCCGGCCGAGACACCACAAAATACTCACTCTTGTCCAGGTTCAGCCTGTACCCCGAGAAAGACCTAAATACTCACAGTAGCTCCAATATTCTTCCTATCGACGCACTCGGTTCCGACACATACAGCAGCAAGTTATCGGCATATAAGGACACCCTATGCTCTATCCGCCCCCCCCCCGCACTATTCCTTTCCATGCTCCCGAACTTCTTAATGCGATGGCCAACGGCTCAATCGCGAGTGCAAACAGCAGGGGGGACATAGGACATCCCTGCCTCGTCCCACAGTGGAGAGAAAAGTATCTCGAGCTGATATTGTTTGTGCGGACACTCGCCTTCGGCTCCTTATATAATAGCTTTACCCAGTTCACAAATCGTGGTCCAATCCCAAACCACTCCAGAACTGCCATCAGGTACCCCCATTCTACCCAGTCAAACGCCTTCTCGGTGTACAATGCCACAACCACCTCTGTTTCCTTCCCTTCCGCCGGTGCCATAACGACGTTCATTTACCTGACCTAATTGTTTTATTGAATTATTCATTCTTTTCATCACTCTCTTCAAATTCCATTCACTAATTTAACTCTCTCCAACTGCTCATTGATTGGAAAAACAGCCCTGATTAATCCATGCCTACTCCATGTGTCATCAATTGTGGCAAACAACTTTCTAAGTGTTATGCTTTGGTATGGGCAGAGAGAGGTATCTTATCATTGCTCTGCATTCCGCACATGACCTGAAGGATGCCAAGACTGCAGTTCATACTCAAATTAGTACCAATTAGTGAACAAATCAGTCCCGATGGCAAGTCCCAATCTATTATCAAAGCAAAGCAGGTTGTGGAAACAGTAATGCATGAAGCACATCTTCTATCTAATGCTGTTGGGCATAATACTCACCTCCAATACAGCCTACGCATAAAAAAAGCCCAATGATGGTGTTGCAAAATGAAGCTGCTATCATTCCAATTGAACATAGGATGCCTCCACACATCATCACGGGACGGCATCCATACTTGTTTACCAAGACGCTGCTTACAGGCCCTAAAAGGAACAAAATGAAAGGGAAAGGTTGTCATATTTCATCATAATGTGGGTTATATTGCTCTTCAAAGTCCGCACAAAGTAGTCAAAGTCTTGAAACCTCACAAGTACAAACGGACAGTAAAACAAATGCTGCCACTCAATTTTCATCCAGATCTTCAGCAACATTAGCATGATTAAGCAAATTCCAAAGACAGTTCCCCACATTGTGTCAACTAGGATGTTTTACGGCTATTTTAGGAAGGAAGCAATGGCAGATCAACTAGTGATCTATACCACTAGAATCAACTCAACATTTTAACCCAAACTGCAATTTATTGCATTTTTTGGTGTAGTTTTACATTCATACCTATTGTGTATTAAAGCTCACATGGTTGATTATTAATTGAGCATCTCTCCATTGGGCTGGCATAGATACAGTAAGCCACCAGCCACACCTCCCCCCCCTCCTTGTCTGCACCCGCAGCACCCCCCCCCCCCCCACCCCTCCCCATACACACAAAAAATTCTGATGTGTGAATTTTGATGTCATATTGGTGGGGAAGGTCCTGATAGAGTCAGAATGGCAGAAGAGTGAGAAATGGGATTTAACCCTGAAAAGTATGAGGTGATAAATTTTGGGAGGACTAACGATACGTAATGAACAGTAGAATGCATTTTCTTAGATCCCTGATGGCTGCAGGGCAGGTGGATAAGGTGGACAAGAAGGCACATCTGACATTTGCGTTTATTAGCCGAGGTGCTAAAAGACGTGCTGTTAGGTGAATTGGACATTCTGAATTCGCCCTCAGTGTTCCTGAACAGGTGCCATAGTGAGGCGACTAGGGGATTTTCACAGTAACCTGATTGCAGTGTTAATGTAAGCCTACTTGTGACACTAATAAAGATTATTATTGTATAGAATATAACAGCGGGAAGGTTATGTTGCAGCTGTATAGAATGCTTGTTAGGCTACAGCTAGAATATTGTGTGGTGTTCTGGTCGCCACACTGTCGGAAGGATGTGATTGCACTAAAAAGGGTGCAGGGGAGATTCACCCTAATCCCTAAGCAAAGTGCCGGCTAGGATGCCCACGCCACCCATCTGGGAGCCAGTATACATAGAAATAGGTCATTCAACCTATTGAACCGTTATGGGTGATCTGTTTCTCAGCTCCATTTACTGGCCCATGCTTCACATTGCCGGATTCCCTGACTCAAAGAAATGTAGAGGAAAGTTGGATGCCCATAAACCTTAGGCCACTCTGGCCTCGAGCTGACCGGAAGTTGCGGAATTCTCTGCACTTCTGGGTGCTAGGCCAGCGCCGGAGGAGATGGCGCCATGCAGCCGGCGGCGAAGGGACTGCGCGGGTTAGTGCATGCGCAGACTGGCCGGCATATTCTGACGCATGTGCAGGGGGTGTCTTCTACGTACCGGCCATGGCCCAGGCCCACCTGCAGATCGGTGGACCCCGATCGAGGGCCAGGCCACTATGGGGCCCCCCCAGGGTCGGATCCCCCCGTGCCCCCCCCCCCACCTCCCCGAGGACGGCACCAGCTAATTTACCTGTCAGGTCCTGCCGTGTGGGACTATGTCCAATCTATGCCAGCGGGACTAGCCAGAAACCGACGGCCACTCGGCCCATTGGGGCCCGGAGAATTGCTGGGGAGGCCGCTGCCATCGGCCTCTGACTGGCGTGGCGTGATCCCCGCCCAAAAACCAGCACCGGAGAATACGGCAGCCGGCGTCGGAGCGGGATTCATGCCGCTCCCCGGGGATTCTAATCCCGCCCCATGAGTTTCAGAGCTTTAATGCCACTGATGAGGAACATCCAGCTCGAGTGTTCATTTTTCTTTGTAGACAATCGGACTGGAAGGCATCTGGGTGCATCATCACAGTGCCAAGGTCTTCTGTGTTTCAGGACTGCAAACATACACAACTCTGCACACTCTGTGTCTGTTCAGGAAGGAGTGAGATCGCACTCCCCTCTCTAATATTATGAATGAAAGTCAAATTGCATGACTAAAAATTGAAATCTGGCAGGGTGATGACCTGCGTACCGTCACTGTCTCAGAAGTGTTCAATACTGTCACTACATTCAAAACTAATAACTTATGCTCAGGTAGTTTGAATACTAATGAGTATTAAAGTGTTATTTTTGCTGATATGTGGAAATACTTACAAAAAGAAAACATATTTTTGATGACTAAACTATGACCATTCATCATATGTATAACTGCTAGAATCTAGCCTTAAAATAGCTTTCCCCTTGGATTTTTTGGATGGTTCTCCCTTTAATTGAATTTGACGCAGGAAAAAATAAAGTAATTCCACTTAAAACCTTCCAATTTTTCAAGTCTCTTTCTTAGATGCCGAAGAATAGTTGGAGTATGGAATAGTGTATGACAATCCAAGGAAAGAATGTGGGGCCTTATCTACTATGTTGCTGCATTTTATCAGGGGATGTTCTGTCCTCTGCTGCACCAAGTTAAATGAAGCAGTATGACTGGTGCACAATGAGATAATCAAACCGATGATGGCATGATGTGACCATCAATTTACTCGAGACACGATAGGAAGTAAACTGTGGTTTTAATAGACTTACAACTGAGCCTGCCTGCGACCAGAAGAACTGAGGGCAGACTTACAAGGCTGCAGCACTTTATACTTCTGGTAGTGGGAGGGGCCATGGGCAGAGCCATGGGCGGAGCAGAGGGTGGAGCCCTGTACAAGCTCCTCATCTCCCCCGTGGGAAGAGCCGCGCAATGGCCCACAGACAGAGCCCACAAGGACACAATGCTATACAGTGTGAACGCAAAACTATACAGTGTGAATTACATGATGTACATTCACCACATGGCATTTTAGAAAATGCTGGTGAGACCAGAGTTACCGCCCACGAGAAGGTAGCAGTGGACCTTCTCATGGTTAGGTGGAAAGTTGAGTTGGGGGGGGGGGGGGGTCCGTGGAAAGGTTGTTTGGGTTATAAACATTAGCAAAGACTATTTAAAATGTACAGCAGAGAAATAGGCCAATCAGTCCATCTAATTTGATGGTTTACCCAGACCAGTGAAACAGTAGGATGTCTTCCTTCTCCTTGTTCATAAAGAAAATGTGTTTTAAAAATGATCTTTTTTGCGTAGGGACTCTGCCAATACCAGAGTTGGCTCCACATAATTCCTTATCTCATCAGACAAAAGAACTGGCATTAATATAGAGCTTTTCACAACCTCAGGAAGTCCCAACATCCTTTACAAGTGCAGTCATCGTGATTCTATGAGAAACGTCGATGCAATTTGTGCACAGAAAGATTAACAGTCATAATGAACATGGCAACGTCTCACTTTCAATGCTCCAAAAAAAGAAGCTGAGCCCCATTCAGGACAAAGCTGCCCACTTGATCAGCACCCTATCGACTCAAATAGGGGCTGGTTTAGCTCACAAGGCTAAATCGCTGGCTTATAAAGCAGACCAAGCAGGCCAGCAGCACGGTTCGATTCCCGTACCAGCCTCCCCGGACAGGCGCCGGAATGTGGCGACTAGGGGCTTTTCACAGTAACTTCATTGAAGCCTACTCGTGACAATAAGCGATTTTCATTTCATTTCAATTACATATTGACTACCTCCACCACTGGTGCACCTTGGCAGTAGTGCCTGCCATCTACAAGATACAACACAACTCTCCAAGGATCCTTTCACAGCATTTTCCAAACACTTGGTAAGGAATTGTACCAAAAAATGGCAAGATGTCAACAGCAGCGCAAAAAATATCCCACTGATGGAGTTTCTCATGAAATCTTGAGCCTCCTAGAAAATAAAAGTGAGTGTAGCAAATGCTATCACTCTGGTGAAGTGGGAACTCTGAAAGCCAGAAACCGGCTTCAAACAATCGCCGGGCCCCGACCAGCACTGTAGCCGAACGGCATCCAGACCACATCTCGGAGGTCTAGGAGCTCTCCCCCCGGACAGTCATCGCCAGCAGATCCCCCCCAGTCCTTTTCAGTGGAAGTAGCAGGGGAGCAAGTTAAATATGTCAGGTGTCTAACCCACCGCTTTCATGTCAACTCCCATACTGGTCCCCATAATATGCGGCGTGGGAAAGGCGTCCAATAGCCTATCTACTCTTAGATCTATTGAAGTCACTAAGGGCTAAATCAAGGCTGCCAGTTCACCCCTACTGCCAGAATACTCTGGACAGTGAAAGGTGGGCAAGATTAGGACGGATAAAAGCAAATTACTGCGGATGCTGGAATCGGAAAGAAACCCCAGAAAATACTGGACAATCTCAGCAGGTCTGACAGCATCTGTGGAGAGAGAAGGTTGCTAACATTTTGAGTCTGGAAAACCCTGGGCGGAATTCTCCTTCGGCGGGATGCTCCATTTTGCTGGCAGCCCGAGGGTTTCACGACAGCGTGGGGTTTCCCCATAATGGGAAACCCCATTGACCGGCCGGCGTAACGGAGCATCCCGCCGGCGGGCGAGGCAGAAATGTGGAACGGCAGGGCGGGGAATCCCGCTGCCTTTGTCCAAACTGGAGAGAACTGGAAATAGGTTCAGATTTATACTGTTGTGGGGGAGGGGGTGGTGGTCGTGGAGCAGAGGGGCTGGATAGGGGGCCAGCGACAGGTGCAGATTGACAAAGGTGTTGTGGACTGAAAGACAAAGGGAATGTAAATGGTGGGTAATTAAGTCTAAGAAGGATGCTGATAGTGGCACATAAACGGATTAGAATGTGTTAATGGCAAACGAAAGGTGGGCACAATAAGAAGTCTTACGACACCAGGTTAAAGTTCAACAGGTTTGTTTGGAATCACTAGCTTTCGGTGGGCAGCTCCTTCATCAGGTGAAAGCTAGTGATTCCAAACAAACCTGTTGGACTTTAACCTAGTGTTGTGCAACTTCTTACTGTGCTCACCCCAGTCCAATGCAGGCATCACCGCATCAGAACAAATGTGAGCAGAGTGTCAAAGGGCAACTAGGAACAGATGGCCCAAGTGGGGTGGGGTGGGGGAGGGTGGACAATGGTGAGGGAAAAACAGATCGATGGAAGAAACGGAAACCAATGGATAGAAAGAAAAATGGGGTGAAGGTGGAGGGGAGAGTTCACAGTCTGAAGTTGTTGAGTTCACAATGTTTTTTCCGGAAGCTTAATTCGGAAGATGAGGTTCTGTTCCTCCAAGTTCCACTGGGCTTCACTGGAAGATTGAAGCAGGCCAAGAATGGACACGTTGACATGAGAGCAGGACAATGAGTTGAAATTGCAAGTGGCAGGACAGTCTGGGTCCTGCATGCAGATGGACCGAAGGTGATTTGCAAAGTGGTCACCCAGCCTGTGTTTAGTCTCTTCAATGTAGAGGAGACTGCATTGGGAGAAGCGAATGCAATAGAGCAAGTTGAAGGAGGTGCACGTGAAGCCCGAAAAGTATTTAGACCCTTGGATGATGCCATGGGAAGAGGATGAGGTGTTGGGGGGTGATGGAGGAGTGGACCACGGTATCCTGGAGGGAATGGTCTCTGCAAAATACTGACAGGGGGAGTGAGGAGAAGATGTGTTTGGTAGTGGCATCATACTGGAGTTGGCCTAACTGGCAGAACAATTCTTTGAATGCAGAGGCTGGTGAGGTGAAAAGTGAGGACAAAGGGAATCCTATCCTGGTTCTGGGAGGGAGGGAAAGGGGTGAGAGCAGAGGTACGAGAGATGGATTGGACATGGTTGAGAGCCCTGTTAAGTAGGGAGGACACCTTTTTTACTCAGGTTGCTGAAAAAAATGGAACCTCCTTTTGGAGGTGGAGGGGAAGTGCCCTGTGTGCATCGCCACCCCCGCTCCACCCATCAACCTTGTGCCTCCCCACCTGGCCTCTAAAACCTATTCCCACCCCACTCCCTAGGGTGCCTGATCCATCTCCACCCAAAAAGAAAAGGAATAGCCTACCTCCTGTGTCCACTTCTTCGTGAGACTGCCTGCACAGCGGCACCCACTACTGCAAGAGCCGCTGGCTGATGAAATTAGCTGGCAGCTCTCATGGCTAGGACTTCCTTTAAATAAGGGGTGGAAGTCAACTTTCAGCTTGTTAAGGTGACCCAGAGTGTTATCGTTGGGGGGTACCAAACGGTATCCCCTCTCCACCCCCTGTAAAATCCAGTCCAATTTTTTCTACTTGTTCTGAAACTGGATCACATTTACAAGGCTTTTAGGCTTAATTTCAGTGCTAATTTTCTACTCAAGTAGAAATGTTGCTAAACTAAATCCTCATTATTTGCGACACCATGTGATATGTCAGATTTGACTCAATAATCTGCAATTGATCAGCAATTCTAGAAGAAACAAGAATATTAGAATTGCTAATCCAGTATTTAGGCTACTCATACCTTAGTTCAAGCAGAGTAAAACATCACAAAGTAAGGTCCCAGTGTATCAAACTTCATTTTAAGAAAAAGAACAAAATGGAAGTTTGCTGTATGCAAATTGGTAGGCACATTTCCTGCAGAATAATGGTAACTACAGTTCAAAAATTATTTAAACGGCAGAAAAGAACGTTGAGCCATATTGAAGTCATGTAAGTAGCTATATAAATGCAAGTTCTTTCTTTCCACATACCTGCTGGTCACAATGCTTTAGACATTAGAAGAATTTGTTCAAAAACCGATGGTATCATTGACATTTTAAAACTTATCCAACTTATGCTTCAAATGTGCAGCCACTTGGGTTAAGCCATTTAATTTTCCCCGCACAATTAAAATCAACCTCTCCATCTGGACCCAGCAATCTCATTGCCAGGTCCAATATTGGCTGCGAGCACAGCCTCATGAACTAGCTAGACTGACCGCAGGAAACTGTACACAGTTCGTGAGCAGTTAAAGTGTCAGGCACAAGGTCTGGCACACTCACATTTACACTATTCTGACAAGTTGATTGGGGAAAAAAACACCCATATTGTGTGTTACAATAGTTGCTATGAAAGAATCCAGACCTCACGGGGGTACTAGTTGAATAAAATTATATTTGGTCCTAGTTTGCAATTGAACGTGTGAGATAACGTCTTGTAAAGTTCTGTAGGCATAATTGCAACCGGCACAAAATTCACTTTCAGTCACTCAAAAGTGAACCATGACACTCCTGAAGAAGTTCATTTTCAGCCTCTTTTATTGGCCAAAAAGGGCAACCATCTTGTCAACTCATAGATAAAATAGAACTAGTATTTAGAAATCAGTGGCGGGAACAGCTCTCGTTGTCTGGCCAGAGAACGATAGCGAGCTGACTGAGCAGTTATTGATCTGAAACCTGTATGTGCAATATAACAACACCTTAATATTGACAAATAACAAATAACACACTTTCAATTGCAAACTAGCACCAAATATAATTTTAATCAACTAGTACCCCGTGAGGTCTGGATTCTTTCATAGCAACTATTGTAACATAATAAAGAAAAATTGATAGAAAAGTGTCTTGTTACGAGAGGTTTAAATCTCTGTATCGTTTGAATATTGGAACATTTTTCCTTATGTTTGGACAATTAGCCAAGGGACCTATACATAATTTATCTCACACTTTAGTCCATGGACATATGTTAAGATTATGTGGGTTTGCAAACAAACAAAACTCTGAAATTATTATTTATGCAATGAAAGATGACAGTTCTTTCAGAGGCCACCATTCAAAAAATAATTGCATATTTTATATTAGTTTAGATATGTAGAACTTTACATTTAACAGTGAACAATTGCAGATTATTACTTGATAACTTTAGGTTCCTGATGCCAAATTTGATAATATTCACATGTGAGCATCAAAGCTCTTCCAGCAACATCACTGTCCCAGTGGCAGGGAACCAACATTACTGGTTACAACCCACACAAAGACAAACCCAACCAAGCAATCAGGACAGAGTGGTGGATTGGGATTAATTAGGAGATCTATCAAAGAACTGACACAGGTGCGATAAGCCAAATGGCCTCCTTCTATACTGCCTCATTCCATGATTATATATTATTTATATTCACACGTACATCATACACATATATATTGTGGATAAACACACAATACACCCATACATACATCATACACATATATGTTCAATCATGGCACTAACTTCGTTGTAGTGGAAACCACCGACGGATTGCCATTCTGGAGGAAATTACCCTCATTGAAGTTCCAAAGCCCCTGTCTCGCGCGACATTCCTCACTCAGGCTGGGTGAGATAGGATCACTGAAGCACGCCCGCGGCTGTATCGGTGTGGAGTACAGCAAGGGACGAAATGCCTCCTTTTTACGGTTCTAGCTGACCAGGAAGGGTGCAGAGATTACCAAGGGAGGGGCGGCGGGGGGGGGGGGGGGGGGGGGGGGGGGGGGGGGGGGGGGGGGGGGGGGGGGGGGGGAGGAGAGGAGGGAGAGTTTACAATAGCTACTCTGAATTTAGAAGTACTTTCCTCCCGCGTTACCCTTTCAAGATAGCAATGATGGTAAAACTGGTCGAAACGTCCAAAATTAGCCATTTAAATTGCATTGTCGGGATGGTTCTCAGCGTGGCACAAGGGATGTTAGCCTGTCTGGACAAATGCCAGGTAAACTGGGAACTTCCAAGATGCATTCCCCAGTGCATCATTTGGGTGCCCCCCAAATATGATGCTGGGGAGCCAGGAGGGTATTCCCCTATTGTGTATATAACTGCAATGTATATAACCCGCGCCATCTGTAACTTCTTGCCAACTGCTGATTACCTAGCAAACTAGATTATCCATTCAACTGAGATGTAATGACAGGAGGTTCTAGTTGAAAGGAATTTCAAAGGAGGGGGTGTGGACCATTTGGTTGCCTGACTTAAAGTAATTAAGGAAAGAAACAAGAAAATATCAAAGGTAAACGCAGAAAGAGTTATTTTAATTGATTCAGGAAGAGACCGAGCACAGGTTGGTAGGTTGGAAAAGGCAATTACCGGATAAAGCATTCACAGAAGTGAAAGTTTGTGCACAAACTAGGTATATTCCTTTGAATGGAAAAGGTAGAGCATTCAAAGTTAATGTATGCTGCATGGTTTAGAAATTAAAAGTTGTGGACAGGTGGGATCGCTGCCAGATCGGTGGCCTCATTGTGCAAGACTTACGGAGGATGCATAATGACATGATGACCAAGAGAAGCTAACGGTGAATGTCAGGAAGAGGATTCAGTTAATAACCAGAAAGATTCTGGAAAGCGCAAGAGAGTTGTTGTGTTATCTGTGTTGGTCTAACATCAACTGCAACTGGATGCAGTAAAATGAGAAACAGGCTTCCAACACAGGAGATGGTCCAACATTGTTTTAATGAACCTGTTGATTGCTGTACATAATCTGCTGTGGGTTGACATTCTATTAACCTAACTGATAACCTCCTACTGGCTTGACCAGACTAGCTCTCTATCACATGGTGGTGATGTTCATTGGCCTGTGCACTGTGACTGTGCATCTCATGATGTACATGAGTGGATATTATGACATCTCCCCCTTTTAAAATAAATGTTGTAACGTGGCTGTATATGCATGCATAACTGTGTACAGGTGGGGAATTAATGAACATATGTACATGGGAAGGTGTGTATCGTGCAGATACAGAGCAAACTGAACAAAATTTACAAGATTTAAGTCTATAGATTCAGTCTTTGTGGTGGGCGACGAATTCTTGTCGATCGCCGCAGAGGTGGAGGGGGGAGATGCCGGCACCTGGACAGGTGGGATGGCTGCCATCTCGGTGGCCTTGTGGACAGGTGGGATCGCTGCCAGATCGGTGGCCTCATTGTGCAAGACTTCCGGAGGAGGCATGATGACATGCGGAGAAGTGGGGTCGGGTGATGGGCAGGGAACTTTACACGACAATAGCTGGGGCTGACCAACCTCCCTCAGGCAGCTGAATGCGAACAACATTGTCTGGAGCCAGCACAGACAGATCCGTGGCATGAGCATCATACGTGATCTTTTGCTGGTCCCTGGATCGCTGCACCTTTTGCAACACTGTGAGGTGGTCAAGGTCTGGAACATGGATGGCTGGAACAGTCGTCCTCAGGTTGCGGTTCATGAGCAACTGTGCTGGAGACAAACCAGTCGACAGAGGGGTTGCCCTGTATGCCAATAGCGGCAGGTTGAAATCCGAGGCTGAGTCTGCAGCGTCGCACAGCAACTGCTTGACAATATGGATCGCTTTCTCGACCTTCCCGTTTGATTGCGGATAATGGGGACTGGATGTGATGTGACTAAAGTGGTAGGATCGTGAAAAGTTCTCTGGTACCATGATGTGTTATCTGTGTCGGTCAAACATCGACTGCAACTGGATGCAGTAAAACGAGAAAAGGGAGATGGTCCAACACTGTTTTATTGAACCTGTTGATTGCTGTACAAATCTGCTGTGGGTTGACACTCTATTAACCTAACTGATAACCCCCTACTGGCTTGACCAGACTAGCTCTCTATCACATGGTGGTGATGCAGGGCAGCACGGTAGCATAGTGGTTAGTACAATTGCTTTACAGCTCCAGGGTCCTAGATTCTATTCCCGGCTGGGTCACTGTCTGTGCGGAGTCTGCACGTTCTCCTCGTGTGTGCGTGGGTTTCGTCCGGGTGCTCCAGTTTCCTCCCACAGTCCAAAGATGTGTGGGTTAGGTGGATTGGCCATGCTAAATTGTCCTTAGTGTTCAAGAAGGTTGGGTGGGATTACTGGGTTACGGTGATAGGGTGTGGGCTTGGGTAGGATGCTCTTTGCAAGAGCCGGTGCAGATTCGATGGGCCGAATGGCCTCCTTCTGCACTGTAAACTCTATGAATTCTATGTTCATTGGCCTGTGCACTGTGACTATCTCCCTAGTCATGTCTTTTGAGAGAGAGAGAGCCTTAATGCCCTGTGGGCTTTATAGTGGTGGTGTCCTGTCTCGTGATTGGTTGTTCTGTGTCGTGTGTGTTGATTGGTTATCCTGTGTGTCAATCACTGCCTGTCTGCATCTCATGATATACATGAGTGGATATGATTTAGTGGGCAGCACGGTAGCATTGTGGATAGCACAATCGCTTCTCAGCTCCAGAGTCCCAGGTTCGATTCCGGCTTGGGTCACTGTCTGTGCGGAGTCTGCACATCCTCCCCGTGTGTGCATGGGTTTCCTCCGGGTGCTCCGGTTTCCTCCCACAGTCCAAAGATGTGCAAGTTAGGTGGATTGGCCATGATAAATTGCCCTTAGTGTCCAAAATTGCCCTTAGTGTTGGGTGGGGTTACTGGGTTATGGGGATAGGGTGGAGGTGTTAACCTTGGGTAGGGTGCTCTTTCCAGGAGCCAGTGCAGACTCGATGGGCCGAATGGCCTCCTTCTGCACTGTAAATTCTATGATCTATGATCTATGAATATGACAAGGGTATTAAAAAATATAGGAGGAAAAAAGATATAAGAAACTACAGAGAGTATTGAGTACAGCCCAGGCCATCACGCGAAACCGTCTCACATCCATTGACTCTGTCTAAATCTCTTGCTGCCTTGGGAAAGCGGGCAGCATAATCTCTGCTACCGGGTTATTCTCTCTTCCAACCTGTTGCAGCGGGCAGGAGTTACAAAAGTCTGAGAACATGCACTAGCAGGTTCAAAAATAGCTTCTTCCCCACTGCTACCAGACTCCTGAATGACCCTCTTATGGACTGAACTGATCTCCCCATACATCTTGCTTCACCCAATGTCTGTGTCTATGTATTTACATTGTGTATTTATCATTTATCCTATGTTTTTTTCATGTATGGAATGATCTGGTTGGACTGTACGCAGAACAATACTTTTCACTGTAGCTCGGTACACGTGACAATAAATCAAAACTTCCGCTGTTTATTCCGGTGGGATCTTCCAGTCCAGCCCACATCACACCCCCCGCTACGGGTTTCCTGGCAACATGGGATGGATTCAACAGGAAATCCCATTACCAGCGATGGGACCAGAAGATCCCACCACCAGCCAACTGTGGACCATATCTCAGCCGCTGAGAATCACACCGCGGGGAGGCCAGAGACTCTCACCCATCAAATGTAAGCAGCTCACTGGGAAAAAAAATTGGGCCTATTATCAACCTGAAAGGAAACCTTCATGTAAAAGCTGAAGACACAAATAAAATATTAAATGAGCATCTTGCATCTGAAAGTGAATGATTTGAAGATTACATTAAAAAGGAAAGGGAAATTAGGGGCAGGATAATAATAGATAGAGAAGATGTAGTAAGGCGATTAGTATTACTGAAAGTTGCTAAGTCACACCCGGGCATATAGAATGTATCCTAGGTTGTTGAAAGAAGCAATGGTAGAAGTAGCAGAGCCATTGGTCACAATTTTTCATTGGAAGGATACTGGGGTCGTGCCAGGGGGCTGGAGCGTTGCTAATGTTATATTACTACACAAGAAACAGGTGAGGGTAAATCAGAGAACTACAGGTCAGTCAGTCTAATATCAGCAGTGTCAAAATATTAGAAACTATTATCTGAGACAAAACATTTTAATTTGGAAAGGTATGGACCAATGAAGGAGTGACAAAATAGATGTGTTAAAGACAACATTTTGTCTGAAAAACTTGCCTAATCCTTTGATAACAAAACAGGGAAAGTTGATTGAAGTACTACAGTAGCTAGACATTCGAAACACACCCAACAAAGTGCTACATTAGAGGATGGCTAAAAAGATAGAAGCTCACAAAATTCAAGAAAAAGTGGTAGTTTGGATACAAAATTAGCTCAGTAACAGGAAGCAAAGGTAGCTGGATGTTTTTTAAATTGGGAGGATGTTTGCTGTTCCTGAAGGGTCAGGCTTGGGCCCATTACTTATTTCAACATTGATAAACGACCTAGTCTCAGGTATAGACAGCAGTGTTATAAAATATCAGTAGAGTAGTAAATAGAGGGGTGAATAGTTACATGCTTTAGGACTGCACGGATAGGATGGTGAAATGGTTGGAAGCATGGGAGATAGAGTTTGAGGCAAAGCAGAAAAGTGTGAAGGGACCTGATTTTGAAAAGCATAGATCATCGCGACACCTTTTGGTTAACCTATACACAAAGGTGGCGGAGGCAAGTTGATAATTTAGTCCATATCCATTTTTTACTAACTTAAGGTTTATAAATAGAGTAATGGAACTCGGGAACAAATAAATCATACCAGAACTTACAAATTGCGTGTTAGACCTCGGCTGAAATATTGTAGATCGCTCTGCACACCACGCTGCCTGAAAGTGTGAAGCTCTTTTAAAAGGGTAGAGAGGTTTATCAAGATGTTACCAAGGGCTCAGTAATTTGAAGCGATTGGAAAAGTTAGGCCTTTTCTCCCTGGAGGAGAAGTTAAAAAGTGACTTAATCGATTTTTTCAAGATGATGAGAAGTTTTGATAAGAGCAGATGGAGAAGAGCTCTTTCCTCTGTGAGTGAATCAATAACTAGGAGTCCTAGATTTACAATCATTGGTGGAATATCTAGACAGGAGATTTATCAGGTTCTGGATTTACCTGAAAAGGTGATTAAAACTCTTTCCAATAAATAATTTCAAAAGGTGAACAGTTGTGAAGAACTTACACGGTTATGGACAAAAGAACGGGGAAGTGGGTCGAAGCACACTTGTACTCTCAAAGCGGCAGCACTGGGCTGCAGGTTTCCATGATTCTGTCAGGATAGTTGCTTGCATATTATTTAGTGGACAATGGTTTAAAGGAGTTTAAACAATGACCAGGATTTTCGTCCATAGGTTGGTGTGTGTAGAGTCGGAAGAATTCCCAGCCCAGCAAGCCTCTGCATGGGTGACTGGGGGCAGGCTAGATTAGAGGTTGGGACGGGTGGCTTGGGAAGTAATGGAGTAGGATGCCGGGTTGGAGATGAGCTGGGTGTCAGTAGTGCCTTAGGGAACTGGCTCTGGGTCCTAATTTTTTTTTTAAAGAATAAAATATAAAACATCCTTCCAGCCCTCACCCTCCACACATTCCCCATCCATGCCAGTCCATCCTACCTCATGCCCTGTATCCATCTCCCATAACAGCCCAAACCCTCCATGTCACCTCAAGCCCTTTACTCACCCCATAGCCCCTCGTACGCATGCTCATTGTGAATCTATGTCCCTGCATCCACCCCATGGCTCTTTATAGCTCCTTAACAAACTTGGTGCCAACTCATGTCCACCCATGTCCCTCACCCACCACTCATTACTCTTGTATCCATCATATCAACTCATCCACTTTTTACCCAGAAACTGGGTAGAATCTCAGATCTCAGGAACTATGCAATGATGAGATAAAATATAGTTCTCTAAAATAAAGTTCCAAGTGTCTGTTGTAGACCTCACTATATTGAAAAAAACTTATTCGTAAAACCTATTTACTACATTTATATTCCTTCAATTACATAACGCCTTATAACAACAAACATTTCATTCAAGTGTACAACCCCTTACAACAACAAGCAATGGAAATAACAGTCCCACTTCAAAGAGTCTATAACTACTTGTAACTAACAATCATACTGTGAAAAGGTAGGCACCCTTCTGTGATAATGGATGGTTGTGAAAAATTAGTCCAGTAATGGCTGATGTCAAAGGACAAGGTGAAATAGCAAACAACGACATTTTTTAACACCCGGACATTTGTTTTCGAAGAATTACAGGGCAGGATATTTTAAATGCTGTACAAGCTTGACACTTCAATTTGACAGTTGTTTTTGACAGTTCCTCTTGACATTTGATAGGTTATCTTGACATGTATCATGAGAGTTGCTTATAACACTTTTGACAGTCGATCTTGGATAGGTACATTGAAAGTTCCAATGAGCTTGACAGTTAATGAATCTATGCAATTTTTATGCACATTCATGCCTAGTTTTAACAATGCCAAAAAGCACTGTATCTCTCTCAAAGGGCACCTGAAATCATCCAAAGGTATCTCGGGACCATAACCAAAGGGGACTTTACCAAGAAACTACCCAGGCTGCAGACACCAGGAGTGAAGCAGAGCAGGACATGGTGAACCGAGAGGGATTGCCACCATGAATGCTGGCCATCCACTGGATAGAGCTCCTAACACAAGAGCTCCTAAAACAAGGACTCCATTAAGGAGGTCCTCATGGTGACTTTGAAGGCGGCCACAGCAATCGCTTTTGCCCCTTTCAAGGAAGCGCTGGAGAGGACAGATGGGCGTTTGGAGACACAGGAGGCGACAGTGCGGGAAGTAGAAAAAGCGGCCACCAATCAGAGTGATCGGATTACCTCGCTTGAGGCGGAAGTGGCAAGGTTGGCAGCGGCCCAAGGGGAAGGTGGAAGACCAAGAAAATAGGTCCCATTGCCAGAAACTCAGGATTGTTGGACTACCCAAGGGCACAGAGGGCAAAAAAAATGGAATATGTAGGACAGAAGCTAGGAAAGCTGGTCAGGGGAGAAAGCTTCCCCAAGCCCCCAGACGTGGACAGGGTCCACAGGAGAACCACCACGAGTGATCATTGCAAAGCTCCACAGGGACCCGGACAAGGAGCAAATTTGGAGCTGGGTGAGGAGCACGTGGTCTTGCAAATGGGAAGGGCATACGATCCACATACACCAAATTACGGCTAACCTGACCAAGCACCAAGCCAAGTTCAATGGGGTGACGGCGGCTTTAGTTAAGAACAAAGTGCAGTCTGGTATGCTATAGCTGGCAAGACTCTGGGTGACATATGGCAATAAGGAGTATTATTTCAACACGTCGGGAGAAGCAGGCCAAATTCATTCATAAAAATGGGTTGGGAATACAGCAACAATAATGGACACACAAGGACCAGTAGAATGTTTTTTTCTTTTTGTTTTGTTGTTTGTCTTTGGCGCTCTCTGTAATGAACACCTACACCTCCCTGGGAGAGTGGGGTAAGGCCGAGAGACACTCCGTGGGGAGTGGGGAGGGGGGGGGGGGGGGGGGGGGGGGGGGGGGGAGAGCCACCAGACTGGCAAACTTGGAAGCACATGGAAAGCGGAGCAGCTTTTGAAAGGGAGGAAGTGACGGCCAGAAGGGTGGGGGTGCAGAACAGCAGGTTGAGGGGAAGGGGTGGAGAAGGGCAAGGGAGAGAGATGTGTGGGAGAGGAGCCCACACAGGGGCACGGGGAGGAGGGGATAGCAAGGCTGGGGAGGGTCGGGGGTCTATCGGGTGAGGGAGGGGATTGCAATGCTGGTTACAACAGGTCGCACATGGGGACGGCTGGAATAAAGAAGGCAATGGTGACTATCTTGGATGGCCTCCCGACAAAGGAAACTCGGAGTGCAGGGGCACATCCAAGTGATACGTTTGGCTGACCATGCAGGAAGTAGGGGTGGAAACAGAAACCCCTATTAAGATGGCCCAGTGAAAAGATCCAGAGTCTTCACCTACCTGAAAAACCTGAGGACTGAAATAGTCTTCCTCCAAGAGACACACTTGAGGGAGACGTACTGACTGAGGATAAGAAAGAGCTGGCTAGGACAGACCTACCAAGGGGTGCTACGGAACGAGGGTGAGGGAGGTGCCATAGTGTTTAATAATAGGACAACCTTCACAACAACAAATCCAGTGGGGGGGGGGGGGGGGGGGGGGGATGGTCCGTCATGGTCAGTGGTGTCCTGGAAAGAGCACCAGTGGTGCTTATGAATGCATAAATCCCTAACTGGGATGATGAGACTTTCTCAAAAAGACCATGGCAGAAAAAGAACTCCAGCCTCGACCCCCGCCAACCATAATGGGAGGGAACCTCAACTGCCCACAGGACCCCAAGGACGGATAAATCCAGCCCCAAATTGGGGGTAGCAATCAGCGATGGCAAGGGAACTGAAGCATTTACAAAATAGTAATCTCTGACCGCGTTCCACGCTACATGGATGCGAGGTTGGAAACTGGCCGGGTCCTGTCCCCCCTAACCTCCCCCCCCCCCCCCCCCCCCCCCCCCCCCCCCCCCTCCCATGGAGGCTGGACACAGCCCTCCTCACCGCCAAGGCGTTTTGCGAAGAATGTCACAAGTCGTCGATGGATATATATCCTACAACCGGAATGGGGAGATCTCACCCTCCACATTCTGGGAGGCTCTGAAGGTGGTGGTAAAGGGGGAAACAGTCATGTACAGGGACAGGAGGGCGCAGCTAGGCAACACCATATTGGAGGTAGATTGTCGACACTCCCCAGCCCCAACCGTGGAACTACTGGCAGAGAGGAAAAAGCTACAAATGGTATTGAGCTGCTCTCCACCAGGAAAGAAGCTCACCAACTCCGCCAGCCACGAGACCTTACATGAACATGGAGACAAGGCCATTTGCCTGCTGGCTCACCAGCTGAGAAAGCAGGAAGCCACGAGGGAATAGCACAGATGAAAAGACAGGAACAGCAAGCTAGTCACAGCATTAGACAACATCAACGAGGCTGTATACCTCCGAGCCCCCCAGAGGGGGACTTGAAGATGAAAAGGTTCCTCAACCACCTGGACATAGCAGTTGTGGGGGAGGAAAAAAAACAGGGTCTGGAAGCACCACCAGAACTGGGGGAAGTCATGGAGAATATCAACTCCATACAATCAGGGAAGGCATTGGGTCCTGACGGATTGCAGGTGGACTTCTATTTAAAATTTTTGCGACAGCACTGGCCCCGCATCTATGAGAGAAGTTCAATGACTCGCGATTGAAAGGGATCCTGCCACCCACACTGGCACAGGCCTTGATATCGCTGATCCAAAAAAAGACAAGACCCGATAGAGCGCGAGTTAAACAGACCCAGCTCACTCCTAAACACTGACGCTAGAGTTCTGGTGAAGGCCCTGATAAGGTGACTGGAGTGGTGTTTACCAGAGATAGTCTCAGAGGATCAGACAGGGTTTATTAAGGGCAGACAATTAAGGGTGAACATCAGGCAGTTGCTGAACGTGAACATGGCCCCGCCCGGGGAGGAAACACCAGAAGTGAGCATCTCCCTAGATCCAGAGAAGGCCGTCTTCAGAGTCGAATGGAGGTACCTCATGGTACTAGAACAGTTTGGGTTTGGGCCAGGGTTCACCTCATGGGTGAAACTACTGTACAGCGCCCTCATGGCGAGTGTACGGACAAACACCACCAACTTTGAACACTTCTGGCTGGACAGAGGCATGAGGCAGGGATGCCCATTGTCCACACTGCTATTTGCCCTGGAAATTCAACCACTGACTATCGCTCTCGGATCAGCGAAAGGGTGGAGAGGCATCGAAAGGGGAGACAGGGAGCAAAGAGTCTCAATCTATGCAGATGACTTGCTCCCTTACACCTTGAACTATAATGGAACTCCTAATGGAGTTAATTAACTCCTAATTCGAAGCCTTCTCAGGTTACAAACTTAACCTGACAAAGGGTGATGTCTTCCCATGAACCTGTGAGGGGTGTAGATTCAGAGCTGATGAGTTTGCCGTTCAAGCTGGCTCATAGCAAATTCCGATATCTGTGGATGGATCCACGATTGGACACCGATCCACTATTTGAACCTTTCGAGTCTGGTAGAGGAGATAAAAAGGGACCAGCTCTCGCTCTCCCTGGAGGGGAGAGTGCAGACGATCAAGATGAGCATGTTGCCCAGGTTCTTCTTTCAGTTCAGATCCCTCCTGATCTTCATCCCCAAAGTAGATATATTAACCATGGCATGGAGAATGTGAAAAAGAACCCATAGATCTGAAAGAGCGTTCTGCAGAGAAGGAGGAATTTGGGGGCCTGATCCTCGCGAACCTCCTATTCTATCACTTGGCAGCTACTGCTGAGAGTACGGAGATGGGTCAAGGAGCCGGAAGCAGAGTGGGTAAAAATGGAAAAGAGCTCCTATATGGGGGCATCCCTCTGAGCATTGGCCATGACCCCACTTTCATTCCCCCCAGCCAGCTCCTTAAGAAGGCCAATGATAGTGGTCATGCTGAGAACGTGGAACCAACCATGACACCACTTCAGTTTGTTCGCAATGTCCACCATGGCCCCAATCTGCGAGAACCATGAATTCATTCCCGTGACAATGGACGCCACCTTTAAAAGGGTTTCTGATGGTAAGGGACTGATACATGGACGACAGAGTAGCAACCCTGGAAGAACTGACGGACAAGCTCCAGCTCCCAAAAGAGAATGAATTCCAGTACATATAGTCAAGGAACTTCCTCTGTAAGGAGAAAGAGATCTTCCCCCTCTGACCATGGGCGAATTCGGGGATGGAAACTGCACAGACATGTACGGACGACCATTAGAGGAGGTACAGTCACCGCTGGATAAGACCACGAGAGAACTTGGAGGAACAGTTGGACATAGAGATAGGGGGAGAACTCTAGATTGAAGCACGCAAAGGGGTGAACTCCACCTCCTCATGCACAGGACTGAGCCTAATACAGCTAAAGGTACTGCACAGGGAGCAATTGAGCAGAACATGAATGAGCGGGTTCTTCCTGGAGGTGAAGGACACATGGGATGACCACAACAGCATGCCCGGCTGATGTCAAACCCACCCCCTGGTATGTTCTCATACCAGGAGGCAGCACGTACATAATTAAAACGGTTCAGTTGCGGCAACTGTTCACTGGGGGCTCAAAAATAGAGGCCTCACCCCTATACATATGTTACTTTAGATGTATCCCTGTTTGCTTATCTCTAATTTTACCCTTTTTGTATACCCAACTTTGTAGATTGTCGTATGATAGAAAAATGTTATTATAAATAAATGTAAAACCAATAAAAATATGTTTTAAAAAAGAAAAAGCAATTGATTTGTTTCCTATTCTACAATATAAAAGAGCAATATCAGGCATTATTCAAAGATGCTGAAAACTCAGGTGACTTTTACAGTCTAAGGAACTTCAGTATTTAGGATAGAAAACACAACACTGCCTGCACGCTATATCACAACAAATCCTGTGCAGGATTCTCCATTAGCCGATGTAAAAATCGAGGCGTACGATTGGGCGGAGAATAGCTATCAACGGCATTAGTGGGCCCACCCTCGATGCTCCGCCTCTGATGGGCCGAGTTCCTGATGGCGCGGTCCAAGTGTGCTCTCAGAAATCGTGAACCTGGCGTGGTGGCTGCTGAGAGGGAGGGAGTACAGATAGTGTCCAGCACCGCCATAGATCGCCGACTGCCGCGCCGCTGGCCAGGGGGCTTCTGCCAGGGCTGGGAGGGGTAATGGGGGTTGGCCAGGAGGTGGGCTGTGGTTTTGGAGTGGACGGGCAGGAAACACCATTACCGCAGCCGGCAAGGCAGCCATGCAGCTGTGTATGCCGTTGACAGACTGCTTTAAACCTGGTGCCCTGGGTCATATAGGTGACCCTGCCCCCCTCCCCACCCCCTGGGCAACCCCGGTGCCCTCTGGCCCCAGACGGCCCATGTATGGCCACTCCAGCACAACATGTCCCATCTTTTCGGCTTCGATAAGTGTGTGTGGGAATGTTTGTTTATGCGCAGCTGCAGCTTGTCAGGCCCGCGAGTGTCGATCACGGACACTGCGATTTCCGCACCATTTTTCATGGGATTCGATGGTGTTCCACACGGCACCGGTGCTAGCCCCTCACCGGAGTGGAATTGTTGCAGGTGCGGCATTGATTATCCTATCATAAAGATGCACGGATTCTCCATTGGCGTCAACACTTAGTCGCAGAAACGGACAGTCCGGCCCCTATGTTTACTGGCCAACATTCACTCCCTATCTTGCAATGCCTTGATTACACCATTTCCAAATTGTGTTCATTCCCCTCCAAAGCCTCACGCCTTCTTAGCTGTAATCTCTTCCAGTCCTACCGCACTCGGGATTTCTATGTTCTGACAATTCTTGCCTCTTACTCATCCCCGATTTTAATCGCTCCACCGTTGACACCCGTGTCTGCAGCTGTCTAAATTCTCGGATTTCTCACTTCGCCTAATTGCCTTTTCTACCTCTCTCTCTCTCTCCCTCTTTGGGACTTTATTTAAAACCCACCACTTTGAGTGAACTTTTCATCACCATGTCCTAATATCTATTTATGTGCTTTTATCAAGTTATGTCCAATAACATTTTGAGAAAGCACCTTGGGCCATTTATGTTAACGGCACTGTATTAGTGTGCGTTGTACCATGGTAATGTGGTATTGAGATTCTAGTATTCCTGCATATTGATTCTGTTTTTCAACTGCATGTATTTAAAATCATCTGATAACAGCAGACAATTATTTCTATTAATATTAATACTGATATTTATCAAACATATGCTGTGGATCATAAAGAGAATCAATTCTGAGTTTTATTTTGCGCCCAATTTCTCATGAGATTTCCCCGTGAGCTTTCTCCACCATTTAATAAGATCATGGCTGAACTTTGAAATGACCACAGCAGGATTTGAACCTGCAATCTCCAGATAATCTCACCATCAGCACTACAGTCAGATACTTTATCCATTGATCCACACAGCCAGAGTGGAAGCATTTAGCAACGTGACGACAGGTTAATGGTGAAATGCTTCCACGCTCTATACCTTCTCCTGACTTACAGCCGGGAACAGCACAAGTTTTAAATCCAATTTAAAAGTGGGGCGATTCTGAGAAAACAAATTGTTTCCAGCCAGCCTATGATCTAGTGCTTTCAGCAGCAAGTGTCTGCAGGCTGTGAGCTCATAGGATTTCGGCAATATGCGTATGTGTCTATGGAAAGAATCTGAACTCATTAACACTGAGTGCCAACAAACAAAGCCTCCTGGCAACCCTCACATGATTCCAAAACTATGCTGCCCCTGCCCTAACGTGCACCAAGACCCATTCACTCAACGGCCTTGTGCTCACTGACTCCCGGTTAAACCTTTGATTTCAAAATACTCACCCTCCCTTTCAAATCCCTCATGGCCACACCCCTCCCTATATCTGGACTCTTGTTCACCCCACATCCTTCCAAAATATCAGTAATCCTCTAATTCAGGCGTTCTGAGCATCCCCAATTTTAAATGTTTCGCCATTAGGGCCATCTTCAGCTGCCAAGGCCCTAAGCTCTGGAGTTTCCTTCTCCGTCTCTCTCTCTCTCTCTCTCTCCCCCTTTAAGACGATCCTTAGAAACCTGCCACTTTTGGTCAAGCATTTGGTCATCTGTCCGAATACCTCTTCATATGGCTCAGTATCAAATTTTGTTTGATAACACTCCTGTGAAATGCAAGAGGATGATTTAGTCTATGAAAGGCGCTTCATCAATACAAGTGTTGCTGGTGTTCAAGCAATTTAACACCAATGAAAGTAGTGGCCATGCAGGGTGAGCAGGGGTTGAGGAATGCCTGGCAAGATAATATTTCAACTTACACCATCATATCATTTTTTAAATATATTCATATTTTGGATTTAGGCAATGTCAGCATTTATTGCCCATCATTAGTTGCCTTTGGGAAAGTGCTGTAAATGTTAGTTTGGAGAGGCCCACAGCAGGCCATTGAGATAGGGGCAAGTCATTTATTTGTCTCGTTTTGTCAATGATAACGCCTTTTTTTTCCCTCGTCAGACGTTTATTGGGGCATGGAGCATCTATTCTGCCGGCCTCCCAACTTGCTACCAGGAGGCCGGCTATTCAGATCTAGCAGGCTCTGCACACAGCCCTCCAGGAGGTGGGAAGATCCGGTCTACATCAGAAAATAACCCTAAGTGGTGCAATTGGCTGCCTACCTCACTGGAACGGCTTTATTTCTCTGATTAGGATTGGATTTTGTTTATTGTCAGGTGTACCAAGGTACAGTGAAAAGTATTTTTCTGCGAGCAGCTCAACAGATCATTAAGTACATGAAAAGAAAAGGAAATAAAAGAAAATACATAATAGGGCAACACCGGAATCGGTTGAAGCATACAGGGTGTAGTGTTAATGAGGTCAGTCCATAAGAGGGCCATTTAGGAGTCTGGTAACAGAAGGGAAGAAGCTGTTTTTGAGTCTGTTCGTGCGTGTTCTCAGACTTCTGTATCTCCTGCCCGATGGAAGAAGTTGTAGGAGTGAGTAAGCCGGGTGGGAGGGGTCTTTGATTATGCTGTACACTTTCTCCAGGCAGCGGGAGGTGTAGATGGAGTCAATGGATGGGAGGCAAGTTTTTGTGATGGACTGGGCTATGTTCATGAATCTCTGAAGTTTCTTGCTGTCCTGGGCCGAGCAGTTGCCATACCAGGCTGTGGTGCAGCCAGATAGGACACTTTCTATGATGCATCTGAAAAAGTTGGAAGAGTTAATGTGGACATGCCAAATTTCCTTAGTTTCCTGAGGAAGTATAGGTGCTGTTGTGCTTTCTTGGTGGTAGCATCGACGTGGGTGGACCAGGACAGATTTTTGGAGATGTGCACCCCAAGGAATTTAAAACTGTTAACCATCTCCACCTCGGCTCCATTGATGCTGACAGGGGTGTGTACAGTACTTTGCTTTCTGATTGCCGCTTCCATGGAAACAATAATGTTTTAAGGAGCCATCCCATCACAGTTGCCCCGTATTTGTTAGGCATTCACCATATGGACTGTGACAATTCAAGACGAAGGACCAGTGGCAGCACCCTTTGACAGATTTGCTGTAAAATGTTGGGCGACTCCTCACAAGTTTCCATCTTGATGCCAGATCTTGGGGAGGAGACTGAACCAACGCTACTCCCTGGCACAGGGGTCCGAATTTTTATCTCCAAATGGGAAACAACTAACTGCTCTTGGTGTTTTTTCAGAGGAAACACTATTATCCTCCGCCCTCCTGACCACATGCCATGTTTGTGTGGCCTTTGAAGGTGCTGTGAATGCCCAGTGCACAAGATACACAAGCACCTCTTCCCAGGTGGGGGTCCCCTTCGAGAGGGCCACAGGAAAATTGCATTTCCTCCCACACAACACTTTAATGTGGTGGCGCAGAGTTTTGGAAGCCTAAAAAATTAAACTGTTCTCCTTGGAGAGGTTGTGATCCCTGGGGGGAACCTGATGAGGAGTTGGGAATGTTCTGGCAGGTAAGTGTAAACTGTTTTGATACATTCATATGTCATTATCAGATTTTTTTTTATTGTCATGCAGATGTATTTTTAATGATGGGTTATATCCTACAAAGTAAAGTCAATCAATACATTGATCAGTATTGTGTAATTGTTGTCATGCATTACAGTACTTTTCTTGAGCCTACAGCGCAACCAGGTGTCATGGTAGCACTGTGGTTAGCACTGTTGCTTCACAGCACTAGGGTCCATGTTTCGATTGCTGGCTTGGCTCACTGTCTGTGCGGAGTCTGCATATTCTCCCTGTGTGTGCGTGGGTTTCCTCTGGGTGCTCTGGTTTCCTCCCACAAGTCCTGAAAGACGCGCTGTTAGGTAATTTAAAGCAGACCAAGGCAGGCCAACAGCGCGGGTTCAATTCTCGTATCAGCCCCCGTGAACAGGCGCCGGAATGTGGCGACTAGGGACTTTTCACTGTAACTTCATTTGAAGGCTACTTGTGACAACAAGGGATTTTCATTTTCATTTAATTTCATTTGGACATTCTGAATTGTCCCCCAGTGTACCAGAATAGGGGCCGGAATGTGGCTTTTCCACAGTAACTTCATTGCAGTGTTAATGTAAGCTTACCTGTGACAATAAGATTATTATAAAGATTATAATAAAACACTGGACCCCCCCAAGGAGACAAGCCTCCAACTCACGATAAGGGGGACGCCGGGCCCTCGTACCTTCCTCACCCATGCAAGTACCCTGGCCCAATCAACGTCGCAGGAAAAATGTCAGCTTTGCACTGCCAGCACCCCGACAGCTGGCAGAGCCACCTGGGCACCTTTGCAGTGCCAGGCTGGCACCAAGCTGGTACTGTCAGGGTGCCAGGCCAGCATGCTCTTGGGAACTCCAATCCCCTGGAAAACCCCCATAGGTGTCATTATGTTTGGTCCTAGTTGTGGAGATCAGTACTGAATGGCGCCCGCCGAGGTCTTCAAGACAAAGGGGTTAGATCCCACTCCTTGGGTAGATCTCGGGAATGCATATTAGGGTGAGACAGCCTGTCTCACTGTAATATGGAGATTTGCCAGAAAGTGATCCCACCCAGAATGGGCAAGATTCACATTGCGGCGCCTCGCAAGATCGCGTTAAATCCTGGAAGTGGGATCTCCCGGCATCTACTGGTCACTTTGCGCTGTGTCACAGTGCTTTTCGGGTGCAAAATAACTTGTAAATCCCTCCTAATGTGTTTGAATATTTCTCAATGTTTTCAAAGTAATTCCTGAGGACTCTACGGAGTGGATAGTGTGCAAATGGCTATGTAGGATACCTGGTGGCATGGAGGGTCATGGGGTGGCATGTGGATTCTGATTTGCCATTAAGGTTAGATCATGGGGATGATGTAACAGTGACTGACATTGGGGAAAGTGGTGAGGTTTAGGGCGCCTTTAAATAGTGTTACAGCCCGATTCTCTTTTCCATTGCGAATTCTACAATAACTTGTGAGATATGTATTTTCATGTTCGACGTGGAATAAACAATTCACGAAGACAGAGTTGAAGGAAAAGGGATTACAAATGGTGGCTAAAACTTTGGTCAAAGAAATTGATCTTAAAGTGGTTATTAAAAGAGGAGAGGAAGAGGAGTCAGGAAGTGAATTCCAGAGTGCGGGACCTAGCTGACAAAAGGAACATCTGCCCATGCTTGGGGCGAAGGAGATCCAGGTGTCAAAGGAATATAAACTTCAAGGGAAGTGGGTATTATGAGGCTGGAAGGTCTTGGGAGAGATAAAAAGAGAGAAAGATTTGGATTAATACAGAACATAAGAACTAGGAGCAGGAGTAGGCCATCTGGCCCCTCGGGCCTGCTCTGCCATTGAATGAGATCATGGTTGATCTTTTGTGGACTCAGCTCCACTTTCCGGCCCGAACACCATAACCCGTAATCCCTTTATTCTTCAAAAAACTATCTATCTCTATCTTAAAAACATTCAATGAAGGAGCCTCAACTGCTTCACTGGGCAAGGAATTCCATAGATTCACAACCCTTTGGGTGAAGAAATTCCTCCTAAACTCAGTCCTAAATCTACTTCCCCTCCCCCTAGTTCTGCTTTCACCCTCCAGTGGAAACAACCTGCCCGCATCTATCCTACCTATTCCCTTCATAATTTTATAGGTTTCTATAAGATCCCCCCTCATCCTTCTAAATTCCAACGAGTACAGTCCCTGTCTACTTAACCTCTCCTCGTAATCCAATCCCTTAGGGGCTGGTTTAGCAGACTGGGCTAAATCGCTGGCTTTTAAAGCAGACCAAGACAGGACAGCAGCACGGTTCAATTCCCGTACCAGCCTCCCCGAACAGGCGCCGGAATGTGGCGACTAGGAGCTTTTCACAGTAACTTCATTTGAAGCCTACTTGTGACAAGAAGCGATATTCATTCATTCAGCTCTGGGATTAACCTAGTGAATCTCCTCTGCACACCCTCCAGCGCCAGTACATCCTTTCTCAGGTAAGGAGACCAAAACTGAACACAATACTCCAGGTGTGGCCTCACTAACACCTTATACAATTGCAACATAACCTCCCTAGTCTTAAACTCCATCCCTCTAGCAATGAAGGACAGAATTCCATTTGCCTTCTTAATCACCTGTTGCACCTGTAAACCAACTTTTTGCGACTCATGCAGTAGCACACCCAGGTCTCTCTGCACAGCAGCAAGTTTGAATATTTTATCATTTAAATAATAATCCCTTTTGCTGTTATTCCTACCAAAATGGATAACCTCACATTTGTCAATATTGTATTCCATCTGCCAGACCCTAGCCCATTCACTTAACCTATCCAAATCCCTCTGCAGACTTCCAGTATCCTTTGCACTTTTTGCTTTACCACTCATCTTAGTGTCGTCTGCAAACTTGGACACGTTGCACTTGGCCCCCAACTCCATCTACGGAAATTGTGAACAATTGTGGGCCCAACACTGATCCTTGAGGGACACCACTAGCTACTGATTGCCAACCAGAGAAACACCCATTAATCCCCACTCTTTGCTTTCTATTAATTAACCAATCCTCTATCCATGCTACTACTTTACCCTTAATGCCATGCATCTTTATCTAATGCAACAACCTTTTGTGTGGCACCTTGTCAAAGGCTTTCTGGAAATCCAGATATACCACATCCATTGGCTCCCCATTATCTACCGCACTGGTAATGTCCTCAAAAAATTCCACTAAATTAGTTAGGCACGACCTGCCCTTTATGAACCCATGCTGCATCTTGCATGACCTCAGGATTGGGTACACCCATTGGATTGGGCACAAGCTTGATTCAGTGACAGTCTGATTGGCCTTCAGCTCACTATTCACACACAAACCAAGCTACCTGATTGCCAAGTGGCTCCAGGTGTTCCCTGGGAGAGCTTTGCCTCTTCCAAACCCTTCCATTAGGCATAAGATTTAGAGGTCTGATGACCTGCACATCCAGACACAGGAACAGCTTCTTCCCACAGCTATTAGACTCCTCAACAACTCTCCCTTGGACTGATCTGTCCCCTGTAAGAACACTATTCACGACGCCCTATGCTGCTCTTGTTTGGCCTTGTTCCGCACTGTAACCAATCACCATTTGTTGATGCACCACTGTCAATGTACTCTGTCGATTATTCTTTTGTCTACTATGTACTTACTGTTTCTTTGGAGGCAGAAAAATATTTTTCACTGAACTTTGATACACGTGACAATAAAAATCAATCAATCAATCAATCAATTAATTCAATCAATCAATGATTAGGGATTTCAGGCCCAGTAAAGTTTGATCAGCACACTATTGATATTACATCATGCTAATCGATGAGTTAGAAGCATATTGTACATCAAATGAGTGAATGCCTTAACCAATTCAGGTTATCTTTGATGACAGTCTGTTAACTGAAGAATTCTGTTTCTGACAGTGAGATCCAGTGTATTTCACAAAATCAAATTTCTTCAAGGTCAAGCTGTCTCTATGTTATCACTGGAGATTCAGGGTATCTCAACCTCTGAATGTTTGTTAACGACAGCACACAAAAGGATTGTGGGCTTCCACAGGTAGACCCCACTCTATTGGCGGAAATGAGCAGAGTCAGGCAGGTCACTGTTTCAGCTACTTGTGCATAAGTTCCTTTTAAAACTAGGCACAAACATTTCAATAAAATTTAGCTGAACGTATTTTACAGTGGGAGACGGGTTCTAAGAGAGCCTGTGCCTGCTCGACCAGCTCATTGAATTGTGTTTCTTTATCCCCCGCCCTCCCACCTTATATTTATTTCCAACATTCTCTCTTTCTTTCCTGAAAACAGCGATTAGGCATTATCCCACGTGTGCCAGGTAACCTCTGAAACCTTATTCAGCGGCCCATCATTGGTATACAAGCAAGATAGTGAATGTTGGCAGGCTCGAATGACTGCCATCACAATCAGATCCTAAACATTGTACACACGAATATTTTTGTTCACGTGCACAGCCCTTTTCAATTTCTTTGCACGACCTTGAAGGAACTTGGGACCAAGTTGGGAGCTGCCACGTGCTATTTGCAAACATTGTTGTCTCTAGATTAAGTGTGATTTGGAAATGCCGGCACTGGACTGAGGTAAGCAAAGTAAGAAGTCCTGCAACACTAGGTTGAAGTCCAACAGGTTTGTTTGGAGTCGCTAGCTTTCGGAGCGCAGCTCCTTCATCAGGTGAGAGGTAGATCATTAGGTAGATTAATTGGCAGTCTTCATATTACCAAGTCTCAATATTTGACATACAGGGAGAATAACAATTTTAAATTAAAGTACCCAAAAGAATAGAAAGGTTTGGGAATAAATAATGTGTAAATAAAAACAACCTCCATGGTGTTTCTACAGTATCAATCGCAGTGAGAAACACCAAGGTCACGAATTAATGAAGGCGATGAGTGTCTCGTCCGTTGGCTGGAAGCTGACAAGAGAACCATCTTGCCTCTTTTCGGAAAGACCTACCAAAATAAGTGCCAAGCGATGGACATTCTCTAGAATCGAGGAATCGGGGGAGAGGGAGGGGCGGGGGAAGGGGGGGAAATCCTGCCCGGCAAGAGCCACCGCCCAGAGGCTGACAGCTCTTCCTTTATCAGCAGCAGCACTGAGGAGGCCGAAAGGGCACGCGGGTGCCTTTGAATGAGGGACCTGCCCAGGTAGTCCAACAGATTTTGCTTTACAGGTTTCCCACATGGTGGGGTCCCCGCCCATTATTGAGTGAATATAAATAGCTGTGAGATAAGACCCTTAAGTGAGCATTAACTTTAAAAAAATAAATTTAGAGTATGCAATTCACTTTTTCCAAATAGGGGGCAATTTAGCGTGACCAATTCACTTACCCTGCACATCGTTTGGGTTGTGGGGGCGAAACCCACGCAAACACAGGGAGAATGTTCAAACTCCACACGAAGAGTGACCCAGGGCCGGGATCAAACCTGGGACCTCGGCGCCGTGAGGCTGCAGTGCTACCCACTGTGCCACCGTGCTGCCAAGTGGGCATCAACTGGTGGAAAGGCCATCCACCGGACTTCCTCCCACCAACCTAGTTGGCTCGGTGGCGGAAAGGTGTTGGGGTCTCTCCCGGAGACTTCCTGTTCCTGATAAATGCCCGCCCACCAGCAAACAAGCCATCAGGGAGAGCATTAAATCCCACATAAGTAACTGGCACTGATGCGAAAAAGAACATCATTGATGTAAACAACTTCAAATTAAAGTTTCTATATGATTTATGCAGTTATATTAGTGTTGTCCAAAAGGATTTTGAAGATCGCCAAACTCAGGAAATCAGGTTTTCAGTTTTGGTACAGACAGAAATATAAAACAAATGGAAAGCGTTGGAAAATTAGTTTTGAGGTTTTAAACCATCAGCTTTCAAGATGGATATATGACTTGCCAGGGCCAGGAGAACAGCTTCAAAGGGGTTTTAACATCCAACTCTTCTGCAAAGGAAACCTGTGTGTGCACTCTCAAAGTGTGGTGACAATCTGTACGCTGAAGAATTCTGTTTCTGACAGTGAGGTCCAGTGTATTTTACAAAAACAAATTTCTTCAAGGGTAAGCTGTCTCTGTGTTATCATTTGAAATTCAGGGAGGAAAAAAAGTAAGTCTCCACGTATTGGCTTCTGCAGTGTCACTTTTGCTTTGTGTCTGCTCTTGTCACCTGCCATTTCGGAACACAGCATCCAGATATTTCATTGACATTTGGCTCAGTGCCAACCTCCTTCAGTCCGACCTTTTACACCAATCGCATACTATTCCTCTCAACCTCTTGCTGAGTGTACCTATTAAGATGAACCTTGAATACATTTAGATGTTGCACCACCCCAGACTGCCAATATTGGACATTTCACCTCCATGTCAGCCATGGAGTGCTATCTGTTGCTCCCACACTGAACTGTTTTGCCGAAAACCACCAACTACCAGCTAAACAAAACCAAATTCTTTAGTTAGCATCCCCCGTGTCACCAAGTTCCTCAAGAAAACTATTGAGAGCAATCGGGTTGTTGTCCTTCTGAAGGTCGGCCCTGCTCTCACTACAACTTTAACACAACTCAGTATTGTGTGGCTTAGAAAATGAACAGCATCAATTCCTCACATGCCTGTAACCAATTTGCCACATTAGGTGAGTGGCAAAGTTCAGTGGGCAACCTTGCATCATGCAAAATACAGCAAGTTATTAAAACAGTTTGAAACCAAAAGCAAACAATTAAATTCACTGGCTCCCACATCCCACACCACTGAGCCTAGAATCAAGATGAGTCGCAATCTTAATGGAAAAGTGCCTGACTTGTGGAACAAACCATCTCAACAGCGCACAACACAAGCTGAACAAACCTTACTCGCTCCACAGACATTGTCGTACCTGCTGAGCACTTTGAGGATTTTCTGGTTTTAACTGATCCATTATTAAGCTCACATTAAACTATATTTTCCGTAACTACTGCAAATTTCATATTTAAATTACTTTGGATTAAACAGAGGTTACTAGGAAAATTGTGTTGGTTCAGGAAACAGCATGATAAACTGTTCTAGACCATGGCTCATTCCGCAAAGTTCACGGGGAAATTGTTCCCACCCTGTAAGATCCTTGTGGGTTATAACAAGCGTGAATTTCATTTTCACCAGATCCAGAGAGAGGGGAAGAAAGCAAAATGCAGAGCAAATATCATTCAAGGTACATGACATCCAACAGGACAAACACATTGGAACAAAAGATGAAGAGGAGATTCTGTGGAGATTTTCAAAACCACGGTGCGGGATTCACCAATAATGGGGCTATGTCCCCACGCCGGCGTGAAAAGCATCACCAACCACTCCGGCGTCAACGGTCCCCGATAATGGGGAATGTTGCTCTTCTTGGGGGCTAGATTGGCGCCGTAGTTGTCCCCGCAGCTCCAGCCAGTGCGGAACGGCTGGCGCGCATTCGGGCATGCGCACTATGGCCGGCGAAATTCCGCGGATGCGCGCTAGGGCTAGCTTATTTCCGTGCATGCGGGGGAGGGGGGCTCCCTTCTCTGCGCTGGCCCCTGGGCAATATGGCAGAGCCCTACAGGGGCCCGGCGCGGAGGAACATAGGCCCCCACGGAGCCAGCCCGCCCCGATCGCGGGCCAGGCCACCTTGGGGGCCCCCCACCCGGGGTCGGATCCCCCCCCCCCCCCCCCCCCCCCCCCCCGCCCCCCCCGCAGACTCACCCTCCAGGTCCTGCCGTGTGGGACATGAGTATCCCACGTCGGCGGGACTCGGCCGAACTCGCCGGCCACTCGGCCTATCGGGGCCCGGAGAATTGCCGGGGGGTGGTCCGTTTTCAATGCCCAGCGTGGAGTCGGAGAATCCCGGCCATGAAGTTTGATAAATTGATCGGAATTTCCATTAGTCAGTGAATTGGCGAGCGGAGAGCTTAAATCCATGATCAATGGCAAAACATAGAACATAAAACAGTACAGCACAGAACAGGCCCTTCGGCCCTCGATGTTGTGCCGACCAATGATCACCCTACTCAAACCCACGTATCCACCCTATACCCGTAACCCAACAAACCCCCCCTTAACCTTACTTTTTAGGACACTACGGGCAATTTAGCATAGCCAATCCACCTAACCCGCACATCTTTGGACTGTGGGAGGAAACCGGAGCACCCGGAGAAAACCCACGCACACACGGGGAGGACGTGCAGACTCCGCACAGACTGTGATCCAGCCGGGAATCGAACCTGGGACCCTGGAGCTGTGAAGCATTTATGCTAACCACTATGCTACCGAATAAAGAATTAAGAGAACTCACAAAGTTTTGTTCGGATGAGGTCAAAGTGGAATCTCTCATGGCTTTTTTTTAAGGAATATGATAACTGTTCCAAAAGCAAAAAAAATCAAAGGATATGGAAGAAAGGCAAAGGAATGGCACCAAATGGATAGCTCTTCCTGAGGGCTGTCATAGGCACAACATGCTAAAGGGCCTCCTTTTGTGTGATAAAGGTCCAAGCGTTTAGCTATCTTCATTGTCTACACCAACTTTATAACAAACATCTTAAAATAAGGAAAGAAACCCGTTGGATCTCATCAGAGGCAAATATATCCCAATTTAAAGGTTCTTCAGTGTAAAGGGCTTTACAAGTTATGTTGGCCCATGCCCCTAACATATGGAGACGTGTACAAGTGTAATGAGCTATCTCCGGGGACAAAAGAGAAACATTTAAGCAATCGGTACCAGGGCAGACTCCCCGGCGCCAGTAGAGACTAAAACAAAGGCAGGCCAACGGTTACCTAGGGCCCGCCCCGTGATCAAGGAACGACCCCTTTATTGGAGAGAATCAATACAAATCATTGGGACATGGTCCAATTAATTGGGGCCAAGTTCAGGAACCGCCCAGAAGGGCGCAAAACCCTCTGGGGTATAAAGAAGAGTCCCCAAGGTCAGAGCGCTCTCTTCTTCTTCACCTTCATCTTAGCCTTGGCTCTCAGCGATGAGAGGCCCTCCAAGCACCAGCCAAGTAAGTCTAAGGTCAACGCACGCTACGAGATAGGCGCTCCTAGCTACTATTCTATACCAGTTCGAGACCAGCAGTATCAGAACCGGACAATGGCCATTGTTCCTCTGACTGAGTGGGTGCCCAAAGCCAAGTATAGGCTTTTAGTAGTAGTTGTAGTTTAGTGAGTAGAGTTTGTGCACGAGTAACAATTGACTGTGTGTGTAAATAAATGTGCATTGATTTCAAACTTACTAACTGGTGTATCGAATCATTGATCAGTATTCGGTTTTGAACCCTGTGGTGGTATCAGAAAGATACCTGGCGACTCTTGAGCAAAGGTAATTAAAACAGAGTAAATTAAGGAAAGCATAACGAGCAACATTTACTGGTGACCTCTGATGGGACTCGACTTAGAAGTGGCCCCACCACTCCAAGAGATCCCAAAATTTGAATTAGAAATCCAATTGGAAACAGAAAAACCACAAGTGTTTAAGCAGTACTGATCAATCCTCCAGAATTCGGAAGTGTGTTAATGCATGCGTACTAACAGGGATATAAGGTAAAACTGAGAGATTGTGTTGCGTAAAACTGTCGGGAGTTTTGTAGGCCGGAAATTAGCGCAAGCCGTACCCGTGTTTACATCACCGCTTTATCACCCCCTGTTCCAAATTCAGTAGAGAACCCAGATATAGGAAAGATGGCAATGAAGGCAATGGAACGCCTTTTGAATCCACAGGAATTAGAGGTCGCAGTGACCAGCAGAGTAGGACAGTGTCCCATTTGGGAAGAGGAAATAAGGAAGTACCTCAAAGGGAATGGATGGCCCCTTTGGAGCGAATTTTGCACAAATGAAGAAACAGGTCCCGGAAGTATAGGACATACTTGGTGGGAGAACCTGACAGAGATCCACAAGAAGAGCTTGGGAAAAGCTCGCAAGCCGATGGCAATCGTGTCCTGTCTGGCACAATTGCGAGGCACAGAGGAGGTCGTTCGGACGCTCCATAGAGAGATAGAGGAGAGAGATAGAACCAGTAAGGTAGATGTGAGCGAGATTGAGAAGGAAAATAAAGAGTTAAGAGGGAAGTTAGCAGCAAAGGACAGAGAGGTGGATGATGCCAAGAGGGCACACCAGTCTTGTCTTGCGCACTTAAGCAGCTTCCAGACACAGTACGATAAGGCCTACCAGGACACACAACGTGCGGTCTTGGTAAGACAGGAAACCAAACAGCAGGTCGAGACATTGCAGAAACAGTGCAATGATTTAAAAGCAGCCCTACGAGCACTCCATGCTTCCACAACAGAACAAAGGCAGATCTCCGTAGACCACGCAAAATGCCGGAAGCAAATTGCAGAATTGCAATCCCTGCTTTCTGTTCAAAATGGCTTTCAGAGCACATTCGGACCCCAACTAGATCAGGAAAACGGGCCAGATTGTCAGGAATTAAATGAAACAGCCCATAGATACATACATGGAACATGTACGCAGGAGAAACCCCAGAAAAGGAGAGCACCCCAACGCCCCACGGAACAGGCAGAACACACCCCCATGAACCCAGTAACCACACACCGCAGGGCCGCAGCAGAAGGAGAAGCTGATTTTCTGTACACAACCTCCTTAACCGTGACCCAATTACGGGACGCGTGTGAGAAAATTAGACCTTTCCTCCCCACTTCAGACCCCCACCAATTCTTCGCTAAGGTTAAACAGCAGGCCACCATATACGCCCTGGACGAGAGAGAAGATAAAGCTCACAGTTTTAAGCCTCGACCCTTCAGTCATGGCAGCCCTTCCCGACCCACAGAATGTAGGAGGAGGCACCCTAACAGAGATGCACACAGCGATCCTTGATGCGATCAGCTACAACAGAGGAGACCCGGTAGAAGGCCTAAATAGTTGTAGGCAAAAGAAGACAGAGCACCCCACAGCGTTTGCTGGACTCTTGTGGATTCATTTCACAGCAGTTTTTGGTGAATTAGCCCGTGCCCATTTGTCCCCAGATAACATGGCAAAATGGACTCGAATCTTGGTCTCTCACGCAACAGAGGCAGGACAGAGAGCTGGCGCGAATTACGACCCCTCAGATGAGGCCCACAATGAGAAATGGGTTTTGAAAAGGTTATCCCGCGCTTGGGAGCAATCCGTTCAGAACAAACCCACATTTAAGAAACCAGAGGAAGAGCAGGCAGATGCAAACATGCATACAGTTAAAGCGCATCAGAACCCTGCATGGATAAATGAGAGTGGGAACAGCCCACCCCAGCCCAAATCACAGGAGTGTTACAACTGTGGACAGTTAGGACACTTTGCGCGAGAGTGCAATGTGCCACAGAAACAACAGAGGGCAACACCCAGGCACCCTAAATAGAAAGCCGATACATAGTGTTAGCGCCCATTCAGACCATGGCGACATGAACGGCACAGACTGACGGTGTTCGGGCTCCCCAACTTTGGTCTGCGACACCCTTTGGGACAAGTCCGGTCGACCGGTCGTAGCAGGCAAAGTCCAGGGTCAGCCCGTAGAATTGTTTTGGGACACAGGAGGGTCCCACACCACACTCAATTCCTCCACGATGTTCCAGAGGGACACGTGGTCCACAACAGACACCATCACCCTCAGGAGCTTTACAGGTCACTTACAACAGGGACACATCACAGCCCCTGTATCCATACAAATCGGCAATATAACCACCAAGCACCGTGTTAGTTGATCTGCCCCACACAGCAGAACATATTTTAGGGATTGATTTCACGAGCTCCCACAACCTTTCATTTGATCCAGTCAATAAGTGTGTTTGGAAAATGGCAAAGGCAGCACGTGCCCCCGCCACGCTCACAGTAGGAGAATATGCAAATAGGATCAGCTCAGTAGGGGAATACTAGTTCGACCCGTAAACCATTAGTGCAAACAGGTTAGGGCAGTCCTGCAAGAACACAAAGCAGCATTTGCACAGCACAAGCACAACTGTGGCAGAATGGCTGGCTCTGTGCAGATTACAGGTCCTGACCCCAGACCCCAGAAACAGTACGGATTTCCCCAGGAAGCAGAGGGCAAAATCTCAAAAGTTATGGATAGCTAATTAGACCAGGGCATACTGAGATCAGTGGCCTCCACTAATAATGCCCCGATTTGGCCCGTCAGGAAACCGGATGGATCATGGCGACTGACCATTGATTAGCGGGAACTGAACAAAGTTACCCCAGCAGCAGCCCCCATCATAGCCACAAGTCCCGAGACCATGCTCAAGCAGGGACTCCAGTCACGATTCTTTACGGTGTTGGACATTAGTAACAGCTTTTGGTCCATTCCATTGGCTAAAGCGTGCCAGTACAAATTTGCCTTGACCTTTAAAGGACAGCAGTATACGTGGATGTGCCTTCGACAAGGCTTCCACAACTCCCCCTCCATTTTCCACCGACAGCTGGAAAATGGATTAGCAAAATTGTCCCACCCCGAATGTCTGGTCTAGTATGTAGACAACCTGCTACTACAGACAGACACAAAAGCAGAGCATATTTCGCTTCTAGCAGAACTCCTAGGACTCCTAAAAGAAATTGGCTGCAAGGTAAATCCCAAAAAGGCCCAGATTTTGGGAACAGTTATCACACATGGTAAACGCGAGATCACAAAATTAACAAAAAAGGATTGACTCGATCGTCAAATTGCCCCTTCCCCACAATGTCTCAGCTCTCCAGTCATTTTTAGGACTGGTTGGCGACTGCCGAAACCATATTGACGGTTTTGCCACTAAAGCAGCGCCCCTATCTGAACTTCTCAAGAAAATGGCACCTTGGGAATGGCTTCCGCAGCATACAGATGTCGTGGATGTTTTAAAAAGAGCACTCAGCATAGCCCCCGCACTACAGGTCCCAGACCCCTTATCCCCGTACGCCATCGAAGTGGCAAGCACCGACCGAACCTTTTCGGCCATGCTCCTCCAGGAACCCCATGACCAGTTAAGCCCCGTGGCATACGCCTCACGAGTGTTAGACCTTGTCGAGCAAGGATTTTCTGCCTGTGAACGGCACCTGCTCGCAATTTTTTAGGCAGTACTTCTCATACATCACAGGACTCAACCCCATCACCATCCTCACCAAACACACCCCAACACAGCTTTTATTAGACTTTTAGCACTGGCGATACTTTGCAGTGTCGTGCAGACCATTAGAATGAGGAAATGGCGAAGGAGAGCCTACCGCTCTCGCACCCCGGTATACAGAATTAGATCCCCTATCTAGTTGTAGTTTAGTGAGTAGAGTTTGTGCATGAGTAACAATTGACTGTGTGTGTAAATAAATGTGCATTGATTTCAAACTTACTAACTAGTGTATCGAGTCATTGATCAGTATTCGGTTTTGAACCTTGTGGTGGTATCAGAAAGATACCTGGTGACTCTTGAGCAAAGGTAATTAAAACAGAGCAAATTAAGGAAACCATAACGAGCAACACTCTCCTCACACATCCTGCCTTACCTACTGAGCGTTTCCAACATTTCCTGTTTCTTTTTCCGAATTGTTCTCTTTCTATGCAATGTGAAAGTATTATGTCCTCAAAGTCTGGTGCAGTTTTTAATGTCAGCCTTCAATCCAACTTTTCCCTTTCATTCACAGTCCCTCTACTGCACTGAGATGTCAGCTGCCTTCTTCAAGCTGAATCAATGTGTCTTTGACAACAGGAACTTTTGGAAGTCAACCAGACTCCTGGTTTAGAAGATCGTTGTGCCAACCACCTTCCTCTACTCTAGCGAAACCTGAACTGTCTATCGATGCCACATTAAGATCCTTGAGAGCTTCTCTCAGTGATGACTGTCGAATCCTGGGGATCAAATTGGAGTACCCCCAGATCAATGCTAGCGTCCTCCATGAATCTGCATCTGCAAGTATCAAAGCCCTGCTCCTTGGAACCAACTCTGATGGTTGAGTCTTTACAGCTGGATTCCTGAAGTCGGCTCCATTGGTGGGTTCTCTTCTCCCAGCTCTCTATTAGCCAGTGCTCTAAAGGTGGCCAAAGAAAAAGGAATAAGGATACGCTTAAGGTCACCCAGAAGCACGGAAGCATTAACATTACTGACTAGGAGGAGAAGGCTGTGGACCGCTCAGTGTGGCCCCACCTAGCCCATGAAGGGGCAAACCGGTTTGAGTCTCAGCGGCTTGACAGCAAAGCAGAATGGCAACGGCACAGGAAGGTGAGGGAAGACGACCCTCAAATTGCAAATTTCACTCCCCTGCACAACAGCATGCCCCTGTTGCAGAAGAACTTATGGATCCAGAATTGGGCTCCTCAGTCTTCTGAAGGCTGACCAAGCCTGATGGGCGTCATCCTCGATTTTGAGGGATCGCTGATGATGACATACATGGCAATGAAATATGCTTCAAATTAGCCACCCCCTCCGCCAATTTTACCTGCCTCCACCAATCTAGATGGCAACACATTATAAACACCCCCTAACAAGAATTTCTTACCAAAATAGCTCCACGATACACATCTCCTCATTGTCCAAACCTGCTCATGTGAGCTGTTGACTCTATTGTATAGATACTGTTGTCGGTTTATTCCTACACATTAATTTTCACTTGCTCCACCATCTTCTTGGTCTTTCGCCAGTCTTACTTCCTCTTGTAACAGTTTCTGCTATCTTCCTGAATTTTATTTTCACCTTCCTTTGGGAATTAAGAATGTGCACATAAACTCAACAAGGTACTGGGAAAAACAGATAGTTTGCTCTTTATATAGAGGTAGCGTGTGGTAATGACCCAGATGGCAAGCAACATGATCTGAACTGAGAGGCCTGAGGCTCACTCTAAACTGAGCGTCATTTCAATGACTACAGTGACTGATGGAGCCCATTATGCCTGAAGAAGCAGCATGTCAAGGAGATCAATGCCAGTCCTGTTGCCACATTGGCTTCCTCTTTACTCATCTGATGAAGGAGCTACTCTCTGAAAGCTCGTGATTTCAAATAAACATGTTGGACTTGTTAAATAAAAGCAAATTACTGCGGATGCTAGAATCTGAAACGAAAGAGAAAATGCTGAAAAATCTCAGCAGGTCTGGCTAACCTGTCGGACTTCTTAATGCCCACCCAGTCCAATGCCGGCATCTCCACATCATGGACACAAAGTGGCTGCCATGTTTCCTACAAGACAACAGTGAACACACTTCAAAAGGACTTCCTTGGCTATGCAATGCTTTGGGAGGCCTTGAGCAGATGCTGTATAAACATAAGTCTTTCTTTACCCCACCACATTCTGTGTCCCATTTATCCTTCCCCTCTTATGATTTTATTACTGCAATAAGACTGTCTTCAAGCAATGTCAGAAGGACCTAGAAGTTTTAACATTGACATATGCAAATAATTCCATTCTCCTTGATTCAAATTTTGTGTGCCGAGGGTTTATGTAGAATCTTTGCTTTGAAAGAGTTAAAGATAACAAAATATCGTCATTAGTCACTGGCCAAATATAGTAAGTAAAGTAAAATCTCCATAGTCCCAGATAACCATAGGGTGCTTTCCCCTTTGAGAGGGAGAGAGCTGACTGGTGGTAATTTAATCTGAGGATCACCTAACCTCAAGCGAAGGGCAAGGTTGAGAAGGTGGTGCCTTAATGAATAACCTCAGCCGGTATGGGAATTGAACCCGCTGGCCTTGTCCTGCATCACAAACCAGCTGTACAACATATATATATATATCTATATCTATATATATATATATATATATATAGATATAGATATAACAAATACTTTTTTCTACATCATTTTAAAATTCACGTATATAATAATAATAATAATCCCTTATTGTCACAAGTAGGCTTCAATTAAGTTACTGTGAAAGGCCCCTAGTCGCCACATCCCGGCGCCTGATCGGGGAGGCCGGTACAGGAACTGAGCCCGCGCTGCTGGCCTTGTTCTCCATTACAAGCCAGCTGTTTAGCCCACTGTGCTAAACCAGCCCCTATAAGAAATGCAAAACCTTTATTAAAACAGCCACATTAATTTTCAAATCACAAACTAAAGAGTTGGAAATATCCTATAGAGTTCAGGACAATACAGTATCACTGGCCTATTGTTGGTTTGTTTTTACGAATGGTTACGCCAACTTGAACTTTGTTTCAAGGGCATTCTAATTTAGGTTAACGAGAGTCAGCATTTGCTGCAACGTGAAGTCGGAAAAACTAGTCTTGTGATAGTCAGTTGACGATATGTGGCAGCCTGCCCTAGTGCTGCATAGTTGGTGAGCCTGCTCCAACTCATCTTGGTTCCAGTGTTAGAACCGTGTGTGTTAACATGAGTTCGTTTCCATAAATAAGAGTTGAACGAGGGCACATATTATCACCACTCTAATGTTTAAAGCTTCAGCCGGTTGTTGCCAGAGCTCTGCTCTATCTGACACATCCTCGCATCGTGTCTCAGCACCGGAACTCGGGAATCACATTCTACAAAGAATCATTTAAGTGATATTTTTACAGTTGCCTGCAATAATACTTTGCACTTATTAAAATGTGAACTAACATATGCACCGTTCCAGAGACAGGATCAGAATGATGGGCAATCAATAAATGAAGGCTACCCTCATGCCATATCATGCATGGGCAGTGTGGACTTTAATTACCCTTTTACGCTGAGTCAACACTGTTTATATCAAAGAAATTGTCTCTCCAAAAAGTCCATAAAATAACGACAGCCTCACACAAACGTTGCTATATTTCCGATGTTATTGTAGCCATGGGAAAGATTTATCCTACTTCATCCTTGAGTGAATCTAACAAAATTCTGTGACTCTTAAAATAATGATATTGCTTCATATATTTTGCAAGCAGACTGAAAACACTTCTATAGTGATACAGACGTAGACCCCAGGTAACCATAATTAAAGTTGGCCCCACTTTCTCAGTGACATGAATTGAAGTTGCCTCATCAGTTCTTCATCGCAATGTCAATGATTAAAGCTGAGCGATGGGACCCAGTCCAAAAATACAAACCAAAAACACGGCGGATGCTGAAAATCTAAAATAAAAACTGAAAGTGCATGAAATACTCGATATACTCAATGCAGCATCGATGGAGAGGGAAACAGAAAGAACATTTTGTGTGTTTGACCTTTCCTCAGAATTTCCCCCTAATCCACCTCCCTCCGCCAACCCTAACAGTTGGCGGTAACTAGTTCTCCAAAATGCAGAATAAACAAACCTCTTGTGGAACCCTTCATTTGACCCTCTTAAGGCAAATTTCACCTTCTCTAAATAACTCCACTAGATCCCCAAGCCATGCCGAGGCACAGGGTGGAGAAGCTGTCCTCCACCCCAACACTGCCTGCCTGCCTGCGAAATATCAGCGAGGCGAAGGCTAAAACATTTGCCGACTCCCGCAGGTCTGACACCCCGAACATGGCTCCCCAGGAGGCATTTTCTGTTTTTATATCAGGAAAATGTCCATTCAAAACTCTAAAGTGCCAGCAATTTTCACAAACTGATCATGTCATAATACTGCAGCCCGCTTGTAGCTTCTGCCAAAAGACATACCCTTTTGGGGTACAGTAAGCAAGCATCTGTGTTCCCTCTGGTGCCAAAATCACAGATACTCTTCAGAATTTAGGTGTGTTTTTTGCAGGGCCTACGCTCTGTAAAATACAGATTTGTTTTTAATAAAAGCTGTATATATTTCTCATATACTTGATACAGACAGCTGATAAAATTCAATTGTCCATGCCCGAGATTGATTTATAGGAGTTGCGTTGGGTGCCTCAACAGAATACCCCAGTGATGATAAAATTAACCAGGTATTGGCAGTTTCACTAAGGGTTGACACCTGCTGGTTTTTCCACCACCCCAGCCAAGTTTTTGAAATAGCTGCCAGTCCAGAGAATGCATTATCTGGCAAAGCTTTGATGTAACTGGGTTCTGAGAAGCAATCGGTTTTATGGGCTGAACAAAGAGCTGCTAGTATCAGTGTCCACTATTTATTAATAAACAACAATTTGCTGCTATTATCAGTGTCCAGTATTTATTAATAAACAACAATTTGCTGCTTTTATCAGTGTCCAGTATTTATTAATAAACAACAATTTGCTGCTATTATCAGTGTCCAATATTTATTAATAAACAACAATTTGCTGCTTTAATCAGTGTCCACTACATACTTATAAACAACAATTTGAAGAGAAAAGCTAGCTGATTAGACACAGATGCTTTTCAATATAAAATAGTTTGGATCCTGCATGTGTGTGTGTGTGTGTGTGTCTCCCATACAATGCACTTCAATACAATTGGGAATGGAACCATACTTTTGCTTTCCACTACCAAATAAAAGTGACTGAAAATAAAAAGAATTGGAGAACTGCATTATTACTCATTTGGTCAAGTGAAAATTTTGTTGTAAATGGAATGAATCGAGTTAAGTGCTGCACAATTAAAAATAAATTGTTCAGCGCACTTTAAACATCAGAATCTAACGCCAGTAAATTTTGATGAATTTTTATCTATTTAACTGCAAGATATTAAACAATCATAGTTTCAAAAGTGAATTGTAAAAAAAAAGCTATCCCTAATTTGTACAAGCAATTTTAAACAATATCATTCAAGGTCAATTACGGTTCATTTTGGTATATGCAGGATCGCGGGCATTGCATTTATGGAAATCAAGAGTTAGAATTTAGGCACATGAGATACTTTTTAAATATATCTGGAGGCACAAATATACCAGTTGCTGAGGCAACAGTCTGCAAGGGGTCTTTAACAAAATGTAACTAATGTGATTAAAAAAGGAATTGCAATTTTATGAGCGTCTTTCATAACCTCAGGACCTACCAAATCACTTTACAGCCAATGAAGTAATTTTGCAGTGCAGTTGCTATTGCAACATGGTAGGTAACTGTGCGCAGCATGCTCTCATAAACAGCAATTAAATAACAACCAGATCATTTATTTAAGGATTAGCGGCATGCAATCTTTTGTGTCCAATTTGAGTGAGCAGATGAGGCCTCGGTTTAATGTCTCATTCAAAGACAACAGCAACAATGTCACTCGCCCCTCAGTGCTGTGATAGAGCGCTTGCCTCAATTCGGTGCTCAAATAGTTGCAATGCAACCTGAAATCATAGCCCTCTAATGCAAAAGTGAGGGGTGCTACTCATTGGCCCAGTGTTGACAGTTGTGGATTTACTTGTAAGCAAGTGCTTCGAAGACTCAAACTTTGTTCCTTCCTCAATAATTCAAAATGAATTGCAACAATATGAATTGATACACAATCCTAAAATTTGAAAGAAGCCTCCCTCATGCTGGTGTTCTATGATTTAAACCTTTTATTGTTCGTTCCTGGGATGTGAGTGTCGCTGGCTAGGCCAGCATTTAATAATAATACTAATCTTTATTAGTGTCACAAGTAGGCTTACATGAACACTGCAATGAAGTTACTGTGAAAATCCCCTCGTCTCCACACTCTGGCGCTTATTGCCCATCTCTAATTGCCCTGAGAATCTGCTGATGAAAGGAAGGCAGGCAGAAGACAGTCAGCGTAAAATTTGTTTTAACATCATGAGTTAAATGTTTGGAAAGAAGAGGTGGATGGGGTTCAAAAATTACAATTCCAACTGGTGCGCTGGGCTTCCCGACCCCATTCTCATTGCCTGGTTAACCGGGGATTAAGAAGGCTGACTCAAATTTTTCAGATTATCTCCAGTTTCCTGATGTGAAGGGGAACTGATTAACTGCCTGCTCCCCTCTAGCCAGAGAAGATTTGAAAACTTGTCAGAGCTGCTGCAATCTCCTCTCGTGCCTCCCTCAGCAACCTGGAAGGCATCTCATCTGGCCCTGGGGATTTATCTACTTTTAGGTCCGTTAAAACTGTTAATACCTTCTCCTTCTCAATGTTAGGTCATTCAAGTAAATCACAGTGCTCTTCGCTGACTTCTATTCCCTCATCATTCTTCTCCATAGTGAACACAGATGCAAAGTATTCATTTAAAATCTCACCTATATCTTCTGGTTCCACACACAAATTGCCATGTTGGTCCCTAATAGGCCCTATTCTTATACTGGTCAATCTCCTGCCCTTAATATACGTATAAAACACCTTTGGATTTTCCTTTATTTTATCCGGCAGAGCTTTTTCATGCTCCCTCTTCGCTCTCCTAATTTCTTTCTGAAGTAACCCCCTGCATTTTCTACACTCCTCTCGGGCTCCCACTGTTTTGAGCCATAAACCTTCCTTTTTTCCTTATCCAAACCTGGATATCCCGTGACATCTTATTGTTCCTACCCTTCTCTGTCATGGGAGCACTTTTGCCCTGTACTCTCTGTTTCCTTTTTGAATGAATCTTACTGCTCTGATGTAGATTTTCCCACAAGTAGCTGCTCCCAATTAATTTTGAACAGAGGCCGTCTTATTTTATTAAAATTGGCCACCTTCAATTCAGAACCTTAATTTCTGATCTTTCCTTGTCCCTTTCATAACTACCTTAAATGATGCTGCGTTATGGTCACTGTTTCCAAAATTCTCCCCCATTGAAACTTCAACCACTTGCCCGGGTTCATTCCCTAAGACTAGATCAGGCACTCTTGTAGGACTTTCTACATATTGGCATTAAAAAGCTCTCCTGGGTGCATTGTAAGAATTCTGCCTCCTCAATGCCTTTCACACTGACTTTTCCAAGTTGAAATCCCAACTATTATTACCCAATTTTTCTCACAATTCGCAGAGATTTTCCTGCCAATTGTCAGATAAAGGCTGGCACAGGAGCACAGTGGATAGCACTGCTGTCTCAGCACCAGGGACCCCGGTTTGATTCCGACCTTGGGGTGACTGTGTAGAGTTTGCACATTCTCCCCGTGTCTGAATGGGTTTGCAATTGCTGCTCGGATTCCTCCCACAAAGTTCTGCTGGTTAGGTGAATTGGCCATGCTAAAATTGCCCCTTGATGTCCAAAGGTTGGGTGGGATTATAGGGATAGGGCAGGAGATTGGGCCTAGGTAGGGTGCTCGTTTGAAGGGTCAGTGCAGACTCGATGGGCCAGTGGCCTCCTTCTGCACTAGAGGGATTCTATGATTCACCTACATATCTGCCTTATATCTCTCCCTGACTATTTGGGGGCCTATAGTATATTCCCAGAAATGTGACCGTCCCCTTTTTGTTACTAAGTTCCACCCATATGGCTTTATTTGAGGAACCTACAAAGATATCATTCCCGAGTACAGCCGTGATGTTCTCCTTAATCATTAATGCAACTCCTTCTCCTCCTCTACCTCCCCACTGTATCATGCCTGAAACGTCTATACCCTGGGATGTTCACATGCCAGTCTTGTTCTTTGTTCAACCAAGTTTCTGTGATCGAAATAATGTCATAATTCCATTTGCCGATCAACACAATTCAGAGAAAGATTGCTTAAAGAAAAGGTTTACAAATCTCTACTCCATTCTAGGTTTATCCCACCCTGCACTATTCAATTTAACATCTAGCAGAAAGTGGCATCAACTGTGGGACTAAATTTTCTCCGAGGGCAGGATTCCCAATCATCCATTGTAAGTTTTGACAAAGCAATCCCAGTGAAAACAGCATAAAGGGCCTTTATAGAAACTCAATCGCCTGGCTAAAGTACTTCTGGGAATTATTTCTCTCGGGATATGCTGATTGTTTGCAAGTGGAAGCGTATTCAGCACTCTCTTCTCATACAGTGTAAGGTTGTTGTTTCCAAGGACATTGGTATTCTTGCAAATTCTCCTGATGAATGCAAGAGGACAAACGTTGGCAAAAAAAGTATATTTTTTCAGCAAGTTATGCACTATTAAATGACAAACTCAAGACTATTGGCCAGCAAGGACCCATCCCAGGAATCAGGGATAGTCTGCGGCTAAAGGTGGCAAATCTAAAAGTGCAGTTATAGGTTAACTTCACAGGATACCGGTGTCTTCACAGGCACAGGATACAGGTGGCTTCACAGGCACAGGATACAGGTGGCTTCACAGGCACAGGATACAGGTGGCTTCACAGGCAAAGGATACAGGTGGCTTCACAGGCATAGGATACAGGTGGCTTCACAGGCACAGGATACAGGTGGCTTCACAGGCATAGGATACAGGTGGCTTCACAGGCATAGGATACAGGTGGCTTCACAGGCACAGGATACAGGTGGCTTCACAAGCACAGGATACAGGTGGCTTCACAGGCACAGGATACAGGTGGCTTCACAGGCACAGGATACAAGTGGCTTCACAGGCACAGGATACAGGTGGCTTCACAGGCACAGGATACAGGTGGCTTCACAGGCATAGGATACAGGTGGCTTCACAGGCACAGGATACAGGTGGCTTCACAGGCACAGGATACAGGTGGCTTCACAGGCACAGGATACAGGTGGCTTCACAAGCACAGGATACAGGTGGCTTCACAGGCACAGGATACCGGTGGCTTCACAGGCACAGGATACAGGTGGCTTCACAGGCACAGGATACAGGTGGCTTCACAAGCACAGGATACAGGTGGCTTCACAGGCACAGGATACAGGTGGCTTCACAGGCACAGGATACAAGTGGCTTCACAGGCACAGGATACAAGTGGCTTCACAGGCATAGGATACAGGTGGCTTCACAGGCATAGGATACAGGTGGCTTCACAGGCATAGGATACAGGTGTCTTCACAGGCACAGGATACAGGTGTCTTCACAGGCACAGGATACAGGTGGCTTCACAGGCATAGGATACAGGTGGCTTCACAGGCATAGGATACAGGTGGCTTCATAGGCACAGTATACAGGTGGCTTCACAGGCACAGGATACAGGTGGCTTCACAAGCATAGGATACAGGTGGCGTCACAAGCACAGGATACAGGTGGCTTCACAGGCATAGGATACAAGTGTGTAATGTCATTAGGCTATAACTGGGTAAATTTCAGCAACAAGGAAAACATTACGGTCGGGATTCTCCGCTCCAAATTCGCCCCGCTAACTCTGCCAGCGAGAACGGAGAATTTGGCGCTCAGCCGAAACTTCATTCACCACAGCAGGAACAGAGAATCCTACCGGAGTGAACGGACGGAAAATCCTGCCCAAGTGTTGCGACCGAAGGCAAGGAGCTGAATTCTTTCTCCGCCGTTAGGATTCTCCCTTTTGTCGGCAGCCCGGGGGTTTCCTGACGACGGCGTGGGGCTACCCCGCAATGGGAAACCCCATTGACCAGCCGGCGAAACGGAGCATCCTGCCGGCATTCGGAAGAACCCACCCAAGGACTCCACAGGTAGCCAGACAGACAGGATGTAACAAGGTTTATCCTACTACTCCACAATACAATACTCTCTCGCACTCCCTCCCCCTCAGGGTCCTCTTCCCCGACCTGCTCCCTGGCCGGGGTTTATATCCTGTGGGGATTCCTCCAATTGGGAGGAAGCTCCGTGCCCCTAATCACCTGGTGAGTTCGTATTTCAAGGTGTAGGTGGGGAATCTAATACAGTGTAGGTTCAAACCCCTTGGGGGGGGGGGGGGGGGGGGGCGGTCGTAACACCGACATCACACAAAATCAATGGGTCTTTTTCATATTGTTCCATTGATGAGAATATTCATCTGCTTTTCTTTGAATAGCGCCATGGGATCTTTTAAGTCTACCCAAGTGGACAGCCTCAGTGCAAAATCTCACTTCATTGACAGCACCATGATGGTCGAGCATTAGCTCAGTACTGCAATGGAGTAGCAGCCTGGGTTGTGTGTTCAGGTCTCTTGAGTGGGAAACGAACCCACAATTTCAGCACTTTAGATGGAAGAGTGCTACCAACTGAGCCATGGCTGTGTGATGTGATGATTTAAACGCTGCCCCATTTATCTGGCTCTTCTCACTCACCGAAAAATAAAAAGAACATTTGTTTTTTTGCATGACGACCTATCCCCGTTAACATTTCAGCTTACAATGCAGGCTCTGCCATATGGAAAAATACAAAGTTGTAAATTTGCTGAAAGCACAATCCATCCTGCAGGCATATAAGAGATAAAAATCAGGTTTCTCGTGCAGACATGGAGCACTTTTACGCAAGGAGTACAATAATTTAAACCAGGATCTCAACACAGAGAGACAGATCAAGAGAGCTTGTAAAGTATAAATTATTGCAAGTGAGCACATCCATAGAGATTGCATGACCTAGAAAATCCAACTCAGTCTGGCAGTCACCTAAATGCATTTAAGGAAAGAAAATACAAACTGCGATTTTAACGCAGGCCCCGACACATGATAACAAAAGGGCCTTTAGAGTATTGATTAGTGAAACCCCACAAGTGAATCTGGACAGTGTAACCTCAATAAATTTCAGCGATTTCTGGCACAAAACGTCACTACTTCAATGAGCAAGGTTGCAGGAGATCATGAAATAGAAATGTATCAGTGCTGTGGCCATTTGCTGCATTCTCTCCGACCCACTACCTCACTGCATGAATAAACTCATTGTTGCGACAGTGATAACATAGAAGAGGCAAAGCCAAGGCAAAAAGTGAAGCAGAAGAAATACAGGAGAATTTAGAAGGTTTGTACAAATTGTTTATGCCCTGCTGAATGGGGTCTACTCCTTCTGTCAATGGAGCATTTGCACCATTATCTCTGACTGCAGTATTATTCCTTCCACCTGCTCCAGATGTCAAATGGTTAAGGCCTTAACAACATAAGAATGTAGTAATATCCAAAGTGGAGGTGCCTGGTGACCTTTTTGACAGGTGAGTCCAGAGCTATACAAAACTGGTGTGTTACCCATGGCAACCAGCCTTTTGTACATACCCAGTACATACTTGTCCACTTGTCAAAGAAAAGAGGACACGGTTGAACAGATGAATGAGAAGGAGCTGATAACCACTCTGATAAAGCCAAATTATACACATTGTTATCCATACTGTAATCCTCTCTCCTGCTTAAAAACTCGCATCCCTGTGTTGCAATCCCAGTTCAGATTATAACTGGACAGGAAGATCCTACAATGGATCCCTGGCTCAAAAGACCGTTGGCTGGATTCTCCGTTCCTCTGGCTAAGTGCTGACACCAACGGAAGATCCGTGGAGTTCGGCGCCACACCCGCACCATTTTCGCTACCGGTGCCACGTGAATCACCATCACCACAGAACACGTGGAAAACGGTGGGAGAATCGGCTGGTCTGTGCTGGACACACACAGGGCTGACAGACTGCGCCACACGTACACTATACAACCCCCCCCCAACACACGCACTGATCGGGTCTGAATATATGGCGTCGGTTGTGCTGGATTGTGTACCCGTCCACCCCGACCCCACAGCCCACCTCCCTACCACCCCCCACTGCTCCCCCAAGCCCTGGCCAGCGGTACCACTTTTGGTGAAGTATGGCGGTGCTGGACACTGTCCATATGCCCTCTCTCTCTCCCTCTGCAGCCACTATGCTAGGCTCATGATTGCTGAGACCACACGTGGCCTGTGCCGTCAGATTTTGCGCCCGGCTTTGCCGTCAGGCAACAGAGAATCCCTCCCCCAACATTTGCTTTTTTAAAAAATTAAACGTGGAGGAACAGAGTCACAACTAGAAAAATATTAATTGAACACGAAAAAACAGATTATAGTACAATACTCCTTTATTCCCCCCTTGCTGACTCAGAGTCCACTTGGAAACCAAATCCCGTTCACAATTGTCCCCACCCCCTGACATAGCGTGTTTCCCAATGTTCAACGTCAGGAACATCATTTCCATACATCCGATAATAATTATCAGGCCTCTAATCTTCATTCCTCCCAACCCCACTCCTCCCTGCAGTAAGAAGATCCATTCATGTCAACGTGGGAGCAGATTGGTGCGAAACCCTATTGCTCTCCCGAGGTGTGCACCTGATGAGCAGACCTCACAGAAGAGCTCAGATGAGTGCATCGCTCAGAGAGGAGAGGGTCATGCTCGGAAACTGCCTGGTCACTGCGCAGGCACAGCAGTGGGCTGGATGGAGCGTTTGCTGATTAAGCACGGGGGCAGCCTTTAAAAATGACACTCCAATCTTCGAAAAACAAAGCCTGCCGCCAGCGGGACATCATGGGACCCGCCTCTTGCAGTTTTTTTCTAAGTCTCAAAGGATAGGTTAGAGAAAGCGTTCAATGCTGCTTTTCCCGCCTGCTCTCAGCATTTGCTGAATTTAGGGGAAATTTTGCCCTCTGTTTCTGTGACATACATTAGATGTCATTCTACCAAATTAAATGACACAATGGGTGCGATTCTCCCCAAGAGGAACAACGTTTGTGAACTCGTTTAGCTGCCTGTTTCCCGGCGCTCGCAGTCCCGAGAAACACATGGCCATTCAACGCGACTCAAGTTGAATAAGGGGCCTGAATGGGGAATGCGCAGCCGAGGCAGCATTTAGCCCCATTTTTTACAGTGGGGAGCTCAGGGAGCTCCACTCGCCGGAACGGCCCAATGTAGCGAGGGATCGGGACGTCTTTGATCCCCGAGACCCCCAAAACAATTCCCAACCTCCGCCACAGCACAAACGCAATATGAGAGGGAAAAATGTGTTGTATTTCATAAGAGGGGGTGGATGAAGCTGGAGGAGAATAGAAGATCAGTGATTGGTGGGAGCTGGGAGAAATTGCAACAAAGATGTGTAGGTCAAGAAATAGAGGAGCATTAAAGGCAGGAGAAGCTGCTAGTCACGGCACAAAGGTGAGGCCTTACTTGGAATAAAAAAGGTCAGTGCTCAATGAAAGCAAAACTTCAGAACAAGTGACAGATGGCTCAGTGGGGTTTCACGAGAGGCGGATTTTGCATTGTTACAATGTTGGTACCATATTTTGTAACATTTGATAACTTGCGGTTGATTCAGAAGATGTGGGCAGGGTTTTCAATGAGTACTTTGTCTCTTTCTTCACTGAGGAGAGGGACGATTCAGATATTCTAGTTAAAGAGGAGTGTGAAATATTAGATAAAATATGAGTAGTGAAAGAGGAAGTACTGGAGGGACTGGCATCCTTGAAGGTGGATAAATCACCAGGTTCGGATGGATTTTATACCAGGTTATGGAAGGAAGCCCGGGTGGAAATGGAAGATGCTCTGAGGATTCCAATCCTCATTAGATAAAGATGAGGAAACAGAGGATGGCAGGTCTGCATAAGCTATAACATTATTTAAAAAGGGTACGGGGAGAGGTCAGAAAGCTATAGGACGGTCAATCTGGCTTCTGTGGTGGGAAAATTATTGATAACAAAGAGTAATGTTTCTTTTTGTTGTTTTTTTCCAATTAAGGGACAATTTAGCATGGCCAATCCACCTATCCTGTACATCTCTGGCTTCTGGGGGTGAGACTCACGCAGACACAAGGAGAATGTGCAAACTCCACATGGACAATGACCCGAGGCCAGGATCGAACCTAGGTTCTCGGCACTGTAAGGCAACAGTGCTAACTACTGTGCCACCATGCCACCCCTACAAAGACTAATGTTCAATGGATGTTTTTGTGCTCAGTGGTGGGGCCCTTGCTGTTTGTTGTATAGATTAATAATTTAGACTTAAGTGATGACACAAAACTGGCATGTAGTTGATAGTGAAGAGGATAGCTGTCAACTCTAGAATTATATCAGTGGTTTGGTTGAGTAGGCAGAGAAGTGGCAAATGGCATTCAATCCAGAAAAGTGTGAGGTAATGCATTTGGTGAGGGCAAACAAAACAAGGGGAATAATCAATAAACAGGAAGGTATTGAGAAGTGTTGAGGAAGTGAGAGATGTTGAAGTGCATGTCCACAGGTCTTTGAAGGTGGCAGGACAGTTGGACAAGGTGGTCAAGAAGCATGTGGAGCACTTTCCTTTATTGGGCGAGGTATTGAATACAAAAGCAGGGATCTAATGATGGAACTCTATAAAACACTGGTTAGGCTACAGCTGGGGTTTTGTGTACAATGCTGGTCACCACACACAAGAAGGACATAGTTGCTCTGGAGAGAGTGCAGAGGAGATTTACAAGAATGTTGCTGGAGATTTAAAATAAATTGCAGCTATGAGGAGAGATTGGATGGACTAGGATAGTTTTCCTTAGAATAGAGTAGGCTAAGGGGTGATCTAACTGAGGTGTACAAAATTATGAGGGGCCGAGGCAGGGTGGACAGGAAAGACATGCTTCCCTAAGCTGAGGGGTCAATTACTAGATGACACAGGTTTAAAGTGATTGGGAACAGGATTAGAGGGGACATGAGAAAAAAACCTTTTCATGCAGCTGGGATTCACTGCCTAAGTTGGTGATTGAGGCTGAAATGCCCAACTCCTTTAAAAAGGCACCTGGACCTGCATCCAGTTGCAAGGCTACAGACCAGGTGCTGGAAGAGGGGATTAAAATGAGCGGCTAGTTTCCTTTTTTTCTTTGCTGGCCGGATGGGCTGAATGGCCCCTTTCTGCACTGTAACTTTTATATGGTTCTGACATGGAGGCCAATTGGCCCATCTCTGAAATTGCCAATTGCCACCTCTTTGAAAGAACAATCCAATTCCTATAGCCTGATCATAGCTCTTTCAAGATTTTTAAAAACATTTTGCTGGTTTAGTAAGAAAGAAGGACTTGCACTTACATTGTGCTTTTCACGACCTCTGCATATCTCAAGGTTAATTCCAATAAATGTATGTGATGAAAGGATATACTTTTCTCCCAAATAGACCAGCTTAAAAACTAGTCTTTTACCTCAAACAGGTTTATTTTTGAGACAGTGCCATAACAGCAGCATAACAGACCTTCTCAGCACCTCCCACATCCCACTGATACAGCATGTCCACTTATACTATTTTAGGTTGCACCAATAAAACTACATTCTACAAACTAAAGGGACAAATCAAAGGAGACTGCATCAAACAAAATCGAATCGCAAAGGAAACTCAAAATATTAAACCAAAGTGTGATTAACGGGGTCTATAACACACACCAGACTCTGCGGTACCCACCAGTCACGAAGACTGTGTCCATTTATAGGCGAGCCCATGCTTATCATCTGTCTTTAACAATGCAATTGGTGTAATAATGTAAGTGCTGTACACTGTAATTGCTGATATATTGGCTGTAAACCGCCTTAGTGTCAATCAAGCTTGTTTGAAATAAGTTGGCTGACTGTTCCAAGGTCAGGAACAGAGGCAGATTGGGCCTGTAAAAACATTAGGCCAGCTGGCATGCTAATTCCTGATGCATTACCAATATTGGCCATTTTATTTTATAATAATCTTTATTGTCACAAAAAGGCATACATTAACACTGCAATGAAGTTACTGTGCCTTGGTATGGGCCAGGGTTTAGAAAACTCCAAAGCCCATTCACTTGTTCAGCTGACCTACAACTGTTAATAGATTTTAGCTATAGAACATAGAAGATAGGAGCAGCAGGAGGCCTTTCAGCCCTTCAAGCCTGTTCCACCATTCTTATCATGGCTGATCATCCAACTCGATAGCCTAATCCCGTTTTTCCCCCATATCCTTTGATCCCCTTTGCCCTAAGTGCTATTTCTGACTGCTTCTTAGAAACATACAATATTTTGGCCTCAGCTACTTCCTGCGGCAACAGGTTCCACCGACCAAAAAGCAATACCGCACAGGAACAGGCCCTTCGGCCCTCCAAGCCTGCGCCGATCACATGTCCTATCTAGACCAAATGCCTGTACCCTTCCACACCCCGTCTGTTCATGTCAGTGACCACTCTCTGGGTGAAGAAATTACTCCTCATCTCTGTTCTAAATGGTCTACCCCATATCCTCAGATTGTGACCCCTGGTTCTGGAACATCCTTACTGTTAGAAGAATTTTGTACGTTTCTATGAGATCCCCCCCCCCCCTCATTCTTCTTAACCAGCGAATACAATCCTAACCAATTCAATCTCTCCTCATATGTCAGTCTCGCCATCCCAGGAATCACTCTGGTAAACCTTTGCTGCACTCCCTCTGGAGCAAGAGCATCCCATGAGGAGCATAAGGGCCTACCTTGAGACCTCCAACAGAGGTCTACAGCACTTGTGAACAAAACAAAGTTTATTCTATTAATTCAGTTAATATTTTATAAACGCACACAGTAAGTATTTTTACCAACTACAAACATAAATCCCCACACAGCTACAGTTTTCGATATATGTAAAACCCTGAATAACTTCCCTTTCAACTGTTTCAATTTAAATTATAAAGTTATATAGACACCTTTTAACATAGAGAGGGAGAGACAAGAGAAGCCTTCTTTTGTCTGAATCCAGCTTCCAACTATGTAAACCAAAAGTAAAACTCAGAGCCACAGCCCAGCTCCACCCACACAATGACATCACTGAAGCCATTTGATAACACACATTTCTTAAAGGGACACTACCATGACAGCCTGATGACATTAAGGTAAATATTAGATAAATAAGGCATTTGTTGCCCTGTGGCAGCAAAATCTGAGCCATGGTCTCAATAGCTTAACCTGGTTGGGATGCAACGTGCAACTGGAAATGAATTCCTGTTTGTGTGGAGTTTGCATTTTCTCCTATGTCTGCATATGTACCCTCCGGGTGCTCCCACAGTCCAAAGATGTGCAGGTTAGGTGTTTGGCCATGTTAAATTGCCCCTTCGTGTCCAAAGGATTAGGTGTGGTTACTTCAGTGCGGGGATAGGGTGGAGGCGTGGGCTTAAGTAGGGTGCTCTTTCCAAGAGCCGGTGCAGACTCGATGGGCTAAATGGCCTCCTTCTGCTCTGTCGGAATGCTTTGATTCTATTCTATGAATTCAGAATGTTGAACGAATACATGCTGGAATGAAACAGTAGAAAACTCAGGAAGATCGGAGAAAGAGAAGGCCACTCAACCCCTGCTGTGCCATTCAAAAAGAGATCATCTGCAACTCAACTCTGTTTATCCACCCTTTGCTCCTTATCCCCTGATACCTGTACCTAGGGTGCGATTTAATGGGCACATTGCGCTCGAGCGAGAACGCAGGGGAGACCAAAATCGAGAACTGTACCGGGCGCCGATCAGTTTGCGATCTAACCGGCCCACTCCCATTGACGGAATCAGGGTCCCTCTGTAGCATGAGAAATCAATAATCACCACTTAAAGCCAATCTCCATACAATTAATGACAGCAACCCTCTATCTAATGCCCTCCCATCAAATGGTCACTCAGGCACCAATTAGTACACATTTTTAAAAGAGTGAAGCTGGCAGAATGGATGCTGCGGGGAACCAAGGAGGTAAGTAGCCATCTTTGTTGCCCCAGCTCGGTGGGTGGATTGGAGAGGGGGTGGAGGGGAGGGGGGGGGGGCAGGTGTGGGTGGCACTGCTGGACCTGAGTGGGCCAGGGCACATTACAGTGCTGAGCTGGTGCAGTGCCAGGTGTGTGTTCAGGGGGCTGATGCCAATCCACCTGTGCGGCCCGATGGAGGGCGTTGATCTTCTTACGTCACTGGGTGCCGGAGCTCTTTGGTGACCCTTCCCGAGCTGACAGCTGCTGCCACTTCCACCAAGGGGGCACTGGCTGCCCTCTGGCTAACCCTCCGAGCCCCACAGGGGAACAGGGCATTCCGCCTGGTCTCGATCACGTCCAACAATCTGACCAGGTTGGCATATCCGCATCATGGGGCTGGTCTCTCAGTGGCATGGCTCTGAGCTATGTGGGGTTTGCTCTGCCAGATTGGTTTTAACTGCTGCTCTCGTTATTGGGGAGCTGGCGGCATGGTCTCGATGAATCAGCCGCCGGGACCATCGTTTGCGGTGTGAAGCCACTTAAGTGGTACAATTAACGTTTGGTACTGGTGATGGCCTCACCGGGCCGAGCATCGGGAAGCTCGTGGCAGTTGCCCTCACTACGACACTTAGAAACCGTTCCATTAAATCACACCCCCCAATAAAAATCTATCACTATCACCTTGAAAATATTAATTGACAGAGCAGCAACACTTTTCAATGAGATAATTCCAGATTTCCAGTCTCCTTTGTGTGATGTGTGAAATTAAGTGTTCTCTGATTTCTCAACAATGACCTAACTCTAATTGCACTGACTTCAATACAGAGTAAAATCTGGTGAGGTGGATCATAAGTGCTGATACTCTTTCAGCCATTTTACGCCCCTGAAACTAGAGGCCTGCTCATTATTTTTCAATAACAGTAAACAGTAATACAAACTTCAGATTGAAAACGCTCGAGCTTGGGGCTCTGCTGTGATAAGAGTGAAGCATCCTACTGGAAAAGATAAGGAACAATTTTTTTTTTTTATAAATGTTTTTATTCAGTTTTCATATTTTATATTGAACAAATTACAAATTGTTAGGAGAGAAAAAAAAAACAAACACGCAAAAATTAACATACATATTTACAGGTAAGCATCTTTGTAGTAGTAACTGCGCCCGCCCCCCCCCCCCCCCCCCCTCAACATGTTTATTTAGTTTGGTTTTGGGCCTTAGCTAGCCATCGAACCCCCGTACCGAACCTGTAGCCCCCCCCCCCTCCCGCTACCTTCCCCCGACTATTCTTCCTCTTGTACATTGGCCACAAATAGGTCCCGGAACAGTTGCATGAATGGCTCCCACGTTCTGTGGAAGCCGTCGTCCGACCCTCGGATGGCAAATTTGATTTTCTCCATTTGGAGAGATTCCGAGAGGTCGGACAGCCAGTCCGCAGCTCTGGGCGGTGCTGCTGACCGCCAGCCAAACAGGATTCTACGGCGGGCGATCAGGGAGGCAAAGGCAAGGGCGTCCGCCCGCCTCCCCAGGAATAGATCTGGCTGTTCTGAAACCCCGAAGACCGCCACTATCGGGCATGGCTCCACCCTCACTCCCACCACTTTGGACATAACCTCGAAGAAGGCTGTCCAGTACTCCACGAGTCTGGGGCAAGACCAGAACATGTGGGCGTGGTTGGCCGGGCCTCTTTGGCACCGTTCACATCTGTCTTCCACCTCCGGGAAGAACCTACTCATACGGGTTCTTGTTAAGTGGGCTCTATGTACCACTTTTAGTTGCGTCAGGCTGAGCCTTGCGCACGTGGAGGTGGAGTTGACCCTATGCAGTGCTTCGCTCCAGAGTCCCCACCCTATCTCCATCCCCAGGTCGTCCTCCCATTTCCTTCTTGTTGCGTCCAGTACGGTGTCGTCCCTATCTACCAGTCGGTCATACATGTCACTACAGTTCCCTTTCTCTAGGATACTTGCGTCCAGTAGGTCTTCCAGTAGTGTCTGTCGTGGCGGTTGTGGGTACATCCTTGTCTCCTTTCGTAGGAAGTTTTTGAGCTGCAGGTACCGTAGCTCGTTCCCCCCAGCTAGCTGAAATTTCTCTGTCAGTTCGTCCAGTGTTGCGATCCTGTCGTCCGTGTATAGGTCCCTGACTGTCAGTGTCCCCCCGTCCTGCCTCCACCTTTTGAAGGTGGCGTCAGTCAGTGCTGGTGTGAACCTATGGTTGTTGCAGATGGGAGCCCTGTTCGACATTTTGGTCAGGCCAAGTTGCTGCCGCAGTTGGTTCCAGGATTGGAGGGTGGCTGTCACCACTGGGCTGCTGGAGTGTTTTTTGGGTGGGGATGGGAGTGCTGCCGTGGCGAGGGCCCGGAGGGAGCTTCCCATGCAGGAGGCCTCCTCCGCACGCACCCACTCAGCTTCTGGCTCCTGGATCCATCCCCTTACTCGCTCGGCTGTTGCTGCCCAGTGGTAGAATTGTAGATTCGGGAGGGCTAGCCCTCCCCTGGTTTTTGTTTTTTGTAAGACCTTCTTTGGGATCCTAGCATTTTTACCCCCCCAAACGAACGCCATGATGAGTTTGTCCAGCGCTTTGAAAAAGGCCTTGGGGATGTAGATCGGAATGGATCTAAACAGGAAGAGGAACCTGGGCAGTACGTTCATTTTGATCGTCTGAACTCTCCCCGCGAGGGAGAGCGGGAGTGTGTTCCATCTTTGCAGGTCCTTTTTAACTTCCTCCGTCAGGCTGGTGAGGTTCCATTTGTGGATCCCTTTCCAGTCATGGGCTATTTGGATCCCCAGGTAGCGGAATTTATGTCGGGCTTGATTGAACGGCAGCCCCTTTAGTGCTGCCCCCCCCCCCCCCCCCCTTGCGGGTGTACTGGGAAGATCTCACTTTTGCTCATGTTGAGTTTGTAGCCCGAGAAGGCTCCAAACTCTTTCAGGAGCGCGATGATTCCGTCCATGCTGCTTTGTGGGTCCGAGATATAGAGGAGCAGATCATCCGCATAGAGTGAGACTCTGTGCTCTCTACCTCCCCTTCGGATCCCCCTCCAATTTTTTGCTGCCCTGAGCGCGATTGCTAGCGGTTCAATTGCTAGTGCGAACAGCAGCGGGGACAGTGGGCATCCTTGTCTGGTGCCCCTGTGCAGCTGGAAGTATTGGGAGTTGGTATTGTTGGTCTGTACACTCGCCATGGGAGCGTTGTACAGGAGCTTTACCCAAGCGGTGAACCCTGTTCCAAGCCCGAACCGCTCCAGTACCTCTATGAGGTATTTCCACTCGACTCTGTCGAAGGCCTTTTCTGCGTCCAGGGAGACGATCACCTCTTGTGTTCTCTCCCCGGAGGGGGTCATTATCACGTTCAGCAGGCGCCTGATGTTCGCGGTAAGCTGTCTACCTTTGACAAAGCCCGTCTGGTCCTCTGTGACCACCTCAGGTACACAGTCTTCTAGCCTCTTGGCTAGGATTTTGGCCAGTATTTTGGCGTCTGCATTCAGCAGAGATATGGGTCTGTATGACCCACATTCCGTTGGGTCTTTGTCTTTCTTAGGTATCAGCGAGATTGAGGCCTGTGCTAACGTGGGTGGCAACGTGCCCCTAGCTAGCGAGTCTGTGAACATCTCCCGCAGGTGCGGGGCCAGCGCTGTCGCAAATTGTTTGTAGAAGTCCGCCGGGAATCCGTCCGGTCCCGGCGCCTTCCCCGCCTGCATGGAGCTAATGCTGTCCATGATCTCTCCCAGTGCTAGTGGTGCTTCCAGATCCCGTTTTCTGCCCTCTCCCACAACTGGTATGTCCAGTCCGTCAAGAAACCGGTTCATCCCAGCCTTCCCCGTTGGGGGCTCTGAGGTGTACAGCTCTTGGTAGAAGGCCTTGAAGGTTTTGTTAATCCTCTCTGGTTCTGTTTCCAACGTGCCTCTGGTATCTCTGATTTGCGCAATTTCTCTGCTGGCTGCCTGCTTTCTCAGCTGGTGGGCCAACAGGCGGCTGGCTTTGTCTCCGTGTTCGTATAGGGCCCCGCGTGCCTGGCGGAGTTGGTGTACTGCTTTCCTGGTGGAGAGCAGGTCAAAGTTCCTTTGTAATTCTTTCCTCTCCGCCAGGAGTTCTACGGTCGGGGCCTCGGAGTATTTATGGTCTACCTCCAGTATGGAGTCGACCAGCTTCTGCCTAGCCACCCTTTCCTCCCTATCTCTTTGCGCTTTGTAGATAAGGAACAATTTGAGGAATTGTTGTTCGTTCACTTCCCACACCAAGTGGTGCACAAGGTAGACTTTAATCTGTTCCCATTCTTTCCCCGCCGCCAGAGACTTATAGCTTGAGGGGCACCACTCCACATCGAGCACGTGGAGAAATCTCTCCCACTCTTACCACCTGCCATTGGCATGTATTGGAAAGATTTTGCGGGCTGAAACTCAACCTGTTTGACTGCATTATGAACGCAATTTCCTTGGATGTCAAGTCCTGGGGTGGGACTCAAACCCAGAGTTTCTGACTCAGAGGCAGGGATGCTAATCCACTGCTCCACAGAACTTCCACATTCTGAGGAATGGCAGAGGTGATATAAAGCGTGCAGAAAATGCACTCAGTTGATCAAGAAATGACCCTCAGAAGATGAATCTAGCAGTCAGATAGAGGGGCTTTACAAAAAATCCCATCCCCATAACAATTCTTTTGCAAACAATTGATTGCCTCAATGATACGACTAAGGTGCAAATACAAATAGCAAACAATACTTGTCCATCAATTCTTCTGTGAGCTGAGTAATAATAAAACAACAGTGAATGAGAACATTGTTTTTAAATGAGGGCTATCACACAATATTGCATTGAATAATTTTCTGCATGCTTTTATGCCAACATGCTCAACAGCTGCAGGATGGGATTGTCTATTCCAGTGCACGTATAACCAGTCTATCATGTCATCTGCCCAAGGTTAGTAAAGGGAATCAGACCCATACTTGCTCAAACTATTTTTTGGTTGGACTCATCCCCGTTTACCTATCTATCCATTCCTGCTGAGAACAGTGATTACAAATAAATGAGACACGTTGTTTAGTTCAAGAACTCTATGTCATAAATTTCTCTTAGACCCCCTTACAGACAAGCTGGTAATCTCAAACAGACTTTCAAGTTTTGTGATTAGTTTGCAATGTTTACAATATTCCAAATCCAGGCGCTGAATCTTTAGCCCCAATTAGAAGTTGGCATGGAGGCAGGAAGACGTGGAATCTACAACATTGGCCAATCTGCTTGTTCTTTTGGTCCATTTCCAGGTGCCCCCCCCCCCTCCCTCCCTCCCTCCCTCCCCCACACCCCCCATTGCAACGGTAGCCATTGACCCTGCTAACGGCCCAGTAAGGCTTATAGTCAGAGGCAGACTTGAATTTTAATGCCGGTCTTCAGGTCAGTGAAGGCATTGAAGTCTGCCCTGTACCCCCACCCCCTTACTGAACTGTCATGACAGACTGTTGCTGCTTTATTATTGCACAGAATCCCTTTGGCTTTGACAGCTCATTATCCATCCTTAATTGCAGTTCAAGCCCACCCTCTGCCCATTAATTGGCCAATTTGATGAAAATCACAATGCCTGACTGCTTGCCATTTGAGCCTGATGAAAGGGCCGTGGCGCCTGGTTACAGCATCCTGGAGCCTGGCAACAGAACCGTGAAGTCTGATGGCAGGGCCCCCTGAACCTGGCGACAGTGCCTGGAGCCTGGCGACAGAACCCTGAAGGCAGGGTCCTGAAGCCAGTGAACAAACTCCTGCTGCAAGTGTCATCCCTAGTTCAGTGGTAACACTTTCCCTTCTTTGAACAGAAAGTTGTGGATCCAGCTACACTTCAGAGTCTTCAGCACAAATTCCTGCCTGACACTTCAGTGAAGTACTGAGGGAGTGCTGCACTATCAGTGATGCTGGCTTTTAGGTGCAACGTTTAAACGTTAACAGTCTTCCCTATTGAGATGTTCTTGTGTGTCCTGGTCAACAATTATCCCTCAACCAACAGCACTAAAATGTGGTTATTATCACAGTGCTGATTTGGGGGACACAGCTTTCGTTACTCTATTTCCTTATTAGAGTCATAGAATTTACAATGCAGAAGGAGGCCATTCGGCCCAAAGAGTCTGCACTGGCCCTTGGAAAGGGCACTCCACCTAAGCCCCCACCTACACCATATCCCCGTAGCCCAGCAACCCCACCTAACCTTTTTTGAACACTAAGGGCAATTGAACATGGCCAATCCACCCAACCTGCACATCTTTGGACTGTGAGAGGAAACCGGAGCACCCGGAGGAAACCCACACACAGAGAGAACGAACAGACTCCACACAGGCGGTGATCCAAGCCGGAATCAAACCTGGGACCCTGGAGCTGTGAAGCAATAGTGCTAAATACTGTGCTACCGTGCCGTCCTACAACAGTAAGTACACAGCAAAAGTAGTTAATTGGCTGTAAAGCACTTTGGGGCATCCTGAGCTCATGAAACGTACTGCAGAAATATAAGTTAACATTTTCTTTTTCAGTACTGATCTATTAATATGCACAACACATTAGAAAACTGCAGGACAGTGTCGGATTCCCAACTCCTAGTCAACTGCCTATAATTTTTGATGGCAAATGTCTGCAGATTAATCTGTGCTCGACAGATTGAATGCTGTAGTTTACCACTCACTCCGCATTTGCTTCATGCAGAACTTCAAGTCATTATTGCTTTTGCAGTTGCTCTCTGGAAAATTAACTAAAAAAAAACAATCTGCAAAGCTCAGTTAAAACAGTCCCTCGCATTTATATTCTGAGCACTTATTGGAAATGCTCTACTCTTTTTATAGTTCTGCGAGGAGGCAATTGCGGCAGAAAATTATGCACTGAAAATTCTTCAGGAATTCCTTACAATGTCATTAGTGTACAACTTGAAAAAGATCAAAGTCAAATCCTAAAAGAAACACAGATATGGTCTGTTGTTATAGTACTTATGTATAGAAGAAAAATAAAAGGCAGCCTTCAAAGTCATACATGGCTCAGATACAGATTTCTTCAGAACATAGCAAGGGAAACATAGGGCGTGATTCAACCACCGCGTTGCGCCTGGTGCGAAACTGGACATGCCGGGTAAATAACAGCAGAGACCATGAGGGGCTCTGTGAGTGTGAGGCCTTCAAGTCATCTTTAAATATTATGGAGACCCAAAACAGGGGCAAGCTGCAGACCTTCTGTCCCTCCTAACACTTCCAGGACAGAGCCTTACTGTGGCATCAATGATGAAAGTCAATTTCACTCCCTTTGACTGTGAGTAGCCTCTAGCTACAGGCAGACCCGCTTTGAAGATTAAAGTGACAGAGGCTTCAAATGTATCAGGTGTTACAGTTGGAAGGCCCCAGCCGACTCGGTGTCACTGGCTTTGCCATGTCGCCCTTTTCAGGCAACACGGAAGCACAGTGGTTAGCACGGTTGCTTCGCAGTGTCAGGGTCCTGGGTTCAATTCCCAGCTTGGATCACTGGCTGTGCGGAGTCTGCATGTTCTCCCAGTGCCTGCATGGGTTTCCTCTGAGCGCTCCAGTTTCTTCCCACAAGTTCCAAAAGAGTGCTGTTAGGTGAATTGGACATTCTGAATTGCCCCTCAGTGTACCCAAACAGGTGCCGGAATGTGGCGACTAGGGGATTTTCACAGAAACCTCATTGCAATGTTAATGTAAACCTGCTTGTGACACGAATAAAAATTATTATTATTCTGCCCACTGCCCTTGAGATGCGCTGGTGTCGGGAGGGGGGATTCGAGCGAACTTGAGACTGCCGTTGTCTCCTTAGAGGAAGGCCCTGGGTTGGCCTCCAACAATTTCTCCTCCCTGATGGTGCCTGTGGGACCCTGAGGGTCTCCATGGCATGGAGGGGCAACTGGAGTGAGCTCCAGAAGTCTGAGTCATCTGGCTCAGCGATGTGCATCTGTGACTAAGCCACGTTCTTGAGTGTCTCAGCAATGTCCAGCTGTGACTGGGACACATCCCTATTACTGGATCTGTAAACATTTAATTACCTGCATTCAAAGCATTGTCTTGCATCTTTGACTTTGCCTATATACATGTTTCTGGAACATACCTCTTCATTCACCTGAGGAAGGAGCAGTCCTCCGAAAGCCAGTGTTTGAAACAAACCTGTTGGACTTTAACCTGGTGTTGTAAGACTTCTTACTGGGACACATCCCTCAGTGAGTGGAACACGATGTTGAGGCCTCAATGATAGTCATCACAGACTGTGCCGTAAACCGCTGACATCGTGCTCCAGATTTTCCACTGCGGTCACCTGCCTAGCAGTGTAGTCCTCGGTGCCACACATGGTCAGAAACATGTCCTGCACCAATTGGCTCTGCGGTCACTGGAATGTGCCTGACCTCCACTCCTGAATGCCACAGCTGTGTTCTATCATCTGCATCAGCTCTGCGATGACCTTGTCCAGAATCTCAGAATCTGAGTGAGACTCAGCCGAGTGCTGAGGCCCAGCAGACCTCTAACTGCTGTCTCCTAGGACGTCCTGACTCCACCTGATGTGCATCAGCAACTGTGTTGTGCTCACCAGAATGTGCCCCAGAAGCGTGTCCACTAATGTCGCTCACTGAGGTGTGTGTCTCTGCATCGGTGGAAGGTGGAGATGATAGCTGTAACGCCTCGCCAGTAATCCCCTCGGAGCTCTCTTGGGTGGCAGGGGAGGAGGGGAAATGACTCCAGATGGCCGGGCCTCATCAGATGGAGATCCTGCAAGGCAATGGACGTGGTCAATGAGAGGGAAGGATCATTTTGTCTGATGTGAACGAGACAGGTCATCTGGCTCAAGGGGCAGTGGATCCTCACCTCTGTGGCACAAGCCAACCTTGCTGTCGGTGACTGCTCTCTCCTCGGGCATCCGCGCGGTCTCCAGCGCCCGTTCCTCATAGGCAGTGAGGACTCGAATCTCTGGGACTCCGCCTCCCCCGCCCTGTCCTCAACATTTCCCATTTATTATAGGCTATCTTCTCCTGTGGGGCCAAAGGAAGGCATTGTGAGCCGCGTGCTTGATGAGTCAATAGCAGGTGGCCTGTATGGGCACCACATCTAGACATGAAGGGATTATCTTGTGGGCGACAAGGGATACAGAGGAACAAGTATGAAGATTAGTGTGGGGCGCGTGCGAAGTGTCAGCCAGTGACCTGAGGGGTGGGGTGTTAGGAATTTCAGCAGTGGCAGACGGAACTGATGCCAGGAGAGAGGTGGTTACTTACCCTTGCAGCTCTGTGGAGACCATCGGTCTTCTTCCGACATTGGATTGTACCACGATCCTCCTTGTTACGCTGCCCCACTGACAGCCGCTATCACTGCCTCCCAGGTACATTGTTGGCGCTGCTGCTGGGCCTCCGACCTCAAGGGAACAGAATGTCCCATCTCACATCGGCAGCATCAAGAAGACTGGACAGGTCGGCATCGCCAAAGCGAGAAGTAGGTCGACGCACTGCCATGCTGGTGCGTCACTGGGAGTGAGTGGTGAGGGAGCAATTGAAAGCAACTCCCCCTTGTTAGCGGCGGGGCGCTGAGGCACAGGTCTGGTGAATCAGACGGTGAGACAGCCAGTAATGGCGCCCAAGGTAACACTTTTTTTTTTAAATTTAGATTAGCCAATTATTTTTTCCAATTAAGGGGCAATTTAGCGTGGCCAATCCACCTACTCTGCACATTTTTGGGTTGTGGGGGCGAAACCCACGCAGACACAGGGAGAACGTGCAAACTCCACACTGACAGTGACCCAGAGCCGGGATCGAACCTGGGACCTCAGCGCCGTGAGGCGGTTGTGCTACCCACTAGGCCACCGTGCTGCCCTAGGGTAACACTTAGAAATGTTTTCATTGAATCATGCCCATACTCTGGAGTAGATTTTTGCCTGGTTCCCCCCCAGCTGTTCACTCTCTGCCCTCAGCTGTAAGACTGTCCTGGCAGATTTGCCACCCTTGGAAGAACAACCCATTTTTCATTTCCATCCCTGAGTGATGAGCTGAATTTCTCCTGCAGAAAAATCTTAAACGTGTACATCAGGTTCTGTTGGAACCATGTATAATACAGGCGAGATCTGAAAAGCTATAAAGAGCACTAATATAAATTTCATAGTTAATATCTTTCATTAACTGTTTTCCTTTCCCACCGTTTATTTTTTAAAATTCAACATCATTGGTTAAGCCAGCATTTATTGCCCATCTTTAATTGCCCTTGAAAAGGTGGTGAGTAAATGTACAACTTGGAACAGGGAACAGATGGCTCTAGTGGGGTGGGGTGGGGGAGGGGAGACAGTGATGAGGGAAAAGCTGACCAATGGAAGAAATGAAAATAAATTGCTAGAAATAAAAATGGGGTGAAGGTGGAGGACAGAGTTCACAGTCTGAAGTTGTTGAACTCAATGTCAAGTCCGGAAGGCTGTACGTGGCTCAACAGAAGATGAGATGCTGTTCCTCTGTTGGGCTTCACTGGAACATTGCAGCAGGCCAAGGACGGACATGTAGACCTGGGAGCAGGATGACGAGTTAAAATGGCAAGCGACAGGAAGTTCTGGGTTCTGCTTCTGGGCTCAGGTTTTTATTGCAGGAATTTCACCAGTCTTCCTTTCAAGTTAGTGCAGGAGATTGAACCAGCCCAGCAAAAAGTGAATCCTCTCGTTTAAATTCCAATCCTCTAGGTCATTCTCATTTTACAGAAATCTTGTGATAAACAACAAATAGCAATGGATTTCAGGCAAGGGAAAATGCATCACCTAACAAAAGAAGGACCTTTTCCTGTCGGGTTATATGCAGAACAAATCTTTGTGCTCCATATCAAATCTGTTCTCTCAAACTGTCCATTTATAATATTTTGCTCCAAATTAAATAAAGTTAATTGTACATTTGTCACTATTTGACCGTAATGGAATATAGAAGGGCCTTCTGCCCAAAACTGAAGCAGTAAAGGTTGGCATGCAAACAAATTTGAAGCTGGCCAAGTAAACCTGGGCACGATAGGTAATTTAAGAATGAAGCCCCTCCATTAGCCTGGAGCCTTGAAGTGGTTTCTGCAGAGATAAAGAGAAAGTGAAACCACGGGGTCGCTTTCGACGTGGTGAGGAGCTGTCAATTAAAGCAAGTGTGTTTATAAATGTGTCCGTCAAAGGTGACGTGTCCGTCAAACCTGGGCCCAGAAGCAGTGAGAATTGAATGGAGGATTTACATTTCAAAGGCCTCCAGGGGATTTGAAGCCATTTCAAGTGTACTTGATTTTCCAGGAAGCCTTTTACTCCTCTAACAGCTGCTGCTTTAAACACTTTTGGCTGAGGCAGCAGCTGTTGTGGAAGGGTAATTGAAAATGCAATGATTTCTCACTGTACTGCTTGGACTGCTCTTCCGCTTTCAGGCAGGGGTAACTGATGGGGGTCCCTTGTGAAGGGGAGGGGGGGGGGGTTATGGTGGTGACTGATGGAGAGGTCTGATGGGGGTGACTGACGATGTATGAGGAAACGTAGTCCACTTGCCCATCAGGTCTGCTCCACCATTCAATGAGATCATAGTTGATCTGATGCAATCCTCAACTCCACTTTCCTGCCATATCCCCATAACCCCCGATTTCCTGAATGATTAAATATCTGTCTATCTCAGCCTTGAAAATACTCAGCCTCTACAGCCCTCTGCAGTGACAAATTCCACAGACTCATCTCCCTCTGAGAGAAGAAATTCCTCCTCATCTCAGTCTTAAATGGGTGATCCCTTACTCTTGAGATTGTGCCCTCTGGTCCCATATTCCCCTTCAAGAAACAACCTCTCAGCATTTACCCTGTCAACCCCCCTGAGAATCCTGTCTCAATAAGATCATCTCTCATTCTTCTAAACTCCAATGAGTACAGGCCCAATCTACTCAACCTGTCCTCATAAGAAAATCCCTCCATTGCCAAGATCAACCACGCAAAACTTCTCAGGACTGCCTCCAATGCCATTATATCTTTTCTTAGATAAGGGGACAAAAACTGTTCACTCAAATCCAGGTGTGGTCATACTAGTGCTTTGTATATTTTTAGCAGGACTTCCCTATTTATACTCCATTCCCTTTGAAGTAAAGGCCAACATTCCATTTGCCTTCCTAATTACCTGCTGAACTTTCATATTGACGGGGTAACGGTTTGTGATTAATGCTCGAGGGCCCCCAAATCCCTCTGTGCTGCAATTTTCTGCAGTCTTTGCCCACTTAAATAATCTTCTACTTCTTTATTCTTCCTACCAAAGTGCATCACTTCACACTTTACCACATTATATTCCATCTGCCAAGTTTTTGTCCACTCACCTAACCTGTCTATATCTCTGTGTCATTTTCACCACTTGATGGGGGATCTGATGAGGAGTGCGGAAGGGGCCGGGTCACCCTCATGCATGCCTGCTGTGGGCAGGTGACCCATTATTCCCATGGTAAGGGGGAGGATGCCCCTTCATGTCAGCAGGAGGTGGGGGCAGGATTAGCATTGCAGGGGGATCCTGGCACCAGATCTCAGAGTCGGGCTGCCTGCTCAAAATGGTGGCCTGATCCCAATGGAATCTAACAGGCTCTCCACCATGCTGTTTGCATGGTCAAAGAGAGAGAGACTCACATCCGTGCCCCATTCCCAGCGGCAGCAGAGATCTGTCCCAATTCCCTTGATTCTCAATGGAAAATCCCAGCCGAACTTGCTGAACAATTCCTCCAAGTTAAAATGTAACCCGTACACAAAGAAAATTGCCAATATGATTCACACAAAGCTGGATAATCATTAACCAATTGAATCCTTTCTAATGTTATGATTTTGGCAGAGACAGACAACTTATAAACAGAAATGCGAACTTCCAGTTATTGGGTGAAATAAAGATATGTGACAAGATTCCACATTTTATAAAGCTTTTTCTATGTCAAACGACTTATTATTTCTTTTCATAGGCTTTTAAATACCAAACAGACTTTTCCCTTTCTACTTTTCATGACAACTCAAAACCCCAACTTTGTTACGTTACTTGATCTCGTAAGTAGACATTGAATTCTCCTGGAATCAATCCAAATAATTTGCAGCTCCCATGGGTTTTACTTCTGTTCTTTTTCTTTCCCAATACTATCTTTCACAGTGAGAATTTTCCTGGGGATTCTCCTTCGAGCTCCAGCTAGGTGAACCCTCTAACTTTGTTCTAACTCCTGGCAAACCTCAATTTCAAACTGAGCAAGAGCTCCCATCTTCATAGAGGACTGGTTTAGCTCAGTGGGCTAGACAGTTGGTTTGTAAATCAGAACAAGACCAGCAGCGCGGGTTCAATTCCCGCACTGGCTGAGAATTCTGAATTCTCTCTCTGTGTACCCGGACAGGAGCCGGAATGTAGCAACTAGGGGCTTTTCACAGTAACTTCATTGCAGTGTTAATGTAAGCTTACTTGTGATAATAAAAAGATTATTATTATTCTGCATGGTGAACAATAAGGTCAGCATTTTCTCTTTTTAAGGTGCAGGCCTGGATGACTATTGATTTCACTTTCCACCTCCTAGTTGGCTGCAGGCCCAAAAGATAAAACTCCAAAACTGCTGTCTGTATATGATATTTTTGTGACATTACAAGGGAGCCTGTAACCTGATCTCAAAATGGCTTCCACTATCCTCTTCTCTGTGGCAACAGGAAACTCATTAGCTTTGTATTTCAGCAAAAATGGTAATATTTTTTCTTTGTTCCCAACCCCCTTGATCTTCTAGGTAAAGGAACAGTTTATAATACAATCTTTCTGGGCTGTTTGGAGACTCAGGTTCTCCTCGTTATGGACATGGATGTCTTGCATAAATGTCTTGCATCTCTCGATCAATAAAACAACCCGAGACTCTTTTGATCTCTCACAAATAAACCACTCAGGCTTACTGTCAATCAGACTCCGGCACAAGTCACATGACTCATTTCACTTACTATTAAGTTAAAGGTAGAGTCCTAAATTTCCACACTCTTATAAATCAAAGGACTCATAACACTGGTTGTATGTAACTGATAGTCCACAAAAATTCCTCGTCATGTGATAGAAAGCAACTAATTACCTGGATGTAATTAACAATTAATTAATTAGCACTTAATTACATATGATTACATAGAATGCTCAATACAGAAACAGGCCTGTCGGCCTATCTGGTCTGTGCTGGTGTTCAGTCTCTATAAGAGTCTCTTCCCGCCCCCTTTATCTACCCCCATCAGCATAATCTTCGATTCCGTTCTCCCTCATTTCTCGCTTCCCCTTAAGTGCATCCATGACTGGAAAAGTAGGAACATATTTACACGATCAGCTAAATGTAATGGTGGAACAATAAATAGGCCCGAGAGAAAAGACTTATGTAACATACTCTAGCTTTTACAATCAGGATAGTTCTTCAGTTGTAGATTAATTGGACTCAATGTCCAACGTATGGTTAGATATATAATGTGTATTAATGTGTCCGACTAATGGCTAGATTCTGAAAATGGCAGCGTGCATGGCCAAGTGGTAACTCACAATTTTGCTAACTTCTGCAAACTTACCTTGTTGTTCGACTCAAAATGTAAAAATTCTAAAACATAACTGTAAAGTTGGGATGAGGAATCATCCTGGTTGGGGCTTGGAAAATGGTGCCCAGTGTGACAAGCCATTGGTGATGGCTAGGGGACAGCTGCTGGGAATAGTCAGTGGTTGGGACAAGCTGTCGGGGGACGATAGCTCCAGCTTGGCTGCTGTCAAGAGCCAGGATAATTGTCAACTCCAGAGTTAATTCTCCACGCTGCTTTATTCATCACATGGGCTGGTTTAGCTCAGTGGTCTAGACAGCTGGTTTGTAATGCAGAACGAGACCAGCAGTGCGGGTTCAATTCCCGTACCGGCTTAACTGAACAGGCGCTGGAATGTGGCGACTAGGGGCTTTTCACAGTAATATCGTATTTGTGTCAATAAACGATTATTATTATGTTGCTCCCACCACAGTCCAGGCTGATAATGGTGACAATGCGGTAAAAGCAAAGGCAGAATGCATGGCAGGTGAATCAGATGAAATGCAACCAGAACAATGTTATCATCATCATTCGTTACTGGAGCAAGGAACCACAAAAAGGAAGCACTGCACATTTTGACCGCACAACTTGCAATGCAGAAACCACAAGAGTCCCATATGACCCATCATCCTCACATTCCAAGCTGCAACTTACAACAGGTTTTGATGATAGCTCAAGAACAACCTAGACAGACCTCACATAAGTAATATTCCGTAATCATAATATCAATGTTCACAAAATGCAAAATTACTTTGACAATATACTTTGACCACAAATACAATGGGTGGAATATTCACAGTCTGGAGTATAAATTGGAGGGGGGATGGGAACACATCATTATCAGCCATGACCATAGACCTGGGACCGTCAATGTTCCAAGCCAGCACATTTTTGCCCCCACCCCTCCCCTACATCACAGGGCCGGGGAAAATAACACTTACCTCCCTCCCTCCCTCCATCACATCCTCCACATGGGCGACACGGTAGCACAGTGGTTAGCACTGTTGATTCACAGCGCCAGGAACCCGGGTTTGTTTCCCAGCTTGGGTCACTGTCTGTGAGGAGTCTGCATGTTCTCCCTGTGTCTGCGTGGGTTTCTTCCAGATTCCTTCCACAAGTTCCAGTGAATTGGATATTCTGAATTATCCCTCAGTGTACCCGAACAGGCGGGTGAGTGGGGCGACTAGGGGATTTTCACAGTAAGTTTGTTGCAGGGTTAATGTAAGCCTATTTGTGACACTAATAAAGATTAGATTATCATACGTCGGTCATCTCCAATCTTGGTCACTTTGAATTGCCCTTCAGCAGACTTCACTGCTACTGCCGACTTTGCTGAGATCTCAATGTTATGTGAGCCATGAGTCAGGGAACAAACCTGCTGTCAAGTGAGCTTCAACATAGAGAAGAAAACACATCTGAACATTGGACACACTGAGCATTGAACACACCTGAACATTGGACACACTACACACTGAGCACTGAGCACAGAACACACCAGATTATTGAATATACCAAACAGTGAATACACCCGAGCACTGAACGGGCCCCAGCACTGAACGCACCCAAACATTGAACGCGCCTGAGCACTGAACACACTGGGAAATGAACGCGCCTGCGCACTGAAACCGCCTGAGCACTAAACACAGAACACACTGAACAATGAACACGCTGAACACGGAACACGCTGAACACGGAACACGCTGAACACGGAACACGCTGAACATGGAACACGCTGAACATGGAACACGCTGAACACTGAACACGCTGAACACTGAACACGCTGAACACGGAACACGCTGAACACGGAACACGCTGAACATGGAACACGCTGAACATGGAACACGCTGAACACGGAACACGCTGAACATGGAACACGCTGAACATGGAACACGCTGAACACGGAACACGCTGAACACGGAACACGCTGAACAATGAACACGCTGAACATGGAACACGCTGAACACGGAACACGCTGAACACGGAACACGCTGAACATGGAACACGCTGAACATGGAACACGCTGAACATGGAACACGCTGAACATGGAACACGCTGAACACTGAACACGCTGAACACTGAACACGCTGAACACGGAACACGCTGAACACGGAACACGCTGAACACGGAACACGCTGAACACGGAACATGCTGAACACGGAACACGCTGAACACGGAACACGCTGAACACGGAATACGCTGAACATAGAACACACTGAACATAGAACACACTGAACATTGAACACTCTGAGAATCGTCGATTCATAGAAATTACAGTGGAGAAGGGGGCCATTCGGGCTATCTAGTCTGCACCGGCCCTTGGAAAGAGCAACCTACTTAAACCCACACCTCCATGCTATCTCCGTAACCCAGTGATTCCACTTAATCTTTTTGGATACTAAGGGCAATTTAGCATGGCCAATCCACCTGCACATATTTAGACTGTGGGAGGAAACCGGAGTACCTGGAGGAAACCCACGCAGACACAGGGAGAATGTGCAAACTCCACACAGGCAGTGATCCAAGGCAAGAATCGAACCTGGGACCCTGGAGCTGTGAAGCAACAGTGCTAATCACTGTGCTACCAAGCCGCCCACTAAGCATTAATACACTGAGCATTGAACACACCTGTATAATGAACAGACCAGATTATTGAAGACCCTGAGCATTGAATACATCAGAGCATTGAATACACTGGATATTGAACACACTTGAGCATTGAACAGACAGATTATTGAATACACTGAGCATTGAACAGACAGATTATTGAATACACTGAGCATTGAACAGACCAGATTATTGGATACACTAAACATTGAACACGGCTGAGCATTAAACATCCCTGAGCATTGAAAACCCCTGAGCTTTGAACATACCTGAACATTGATCACACCTGAGCATTGAACACGCCTGCGCACTGAACACACTGGGAAATGAACACACCTGAGCACTGAACGCGCCTGAGCATTGGACACGCCTGAGCATTGGACACGCCTGAGCATTGGACACGCCTGAGCATTGGACACGCCTGAGCATTGGACACGCCTGAGCATTGAACACGCCTGAGCATTGAACGCGCCTGACCATTGAACGCGCCTGACCATTGAACGCGCCTGAGCATTGAACACGCCTGACCATTGAACGCGCCTGAGCATTGAACACGCCTGACCATTGAACGTGCCTGAGCATTGAACGCACCTGACCATTGAATGTGCCTGAGCATTGAACACGCCTGACCATTGAACGCGCCTGAGCATTGAACACGCCTGACCATTGAACGCGCCTGCGCATTGAACGCGCCTGACCATTGAATGTGCCTGAGCATTGAACACACCTGACCATTGAACGCGCCTGCGCATTGAACGCGCCTGACCATTGAATGTGCCTGAGTATTGAACACACCTGACCATTGAACGCGCCTGCGCATTAAACGCACCTGACCATTGAAGGCGCCTGCGCATTGAACGCGCCTGACCATTGAACACGCCTGGCCATTGAAAGCGCCTGCGCATTGAACGCGCCTGACCATTGAATGTGCCTGAGCATTGAACACGCCTGAGCATTGAACACGCCTGAGCATTGAACACGCCTGAGCATTGAATGTGCCTGAGCATTCAACACACCTGAGCATTGAACGCGCCTGAGCATTGAACGTGCCTGAGCATTGAACGTGCCTGGCCATTGAATGTGCCTGAGCATTGAACACGCCTGAGCATTGAACGCGCCTGAGCATTGAACACGCCTGAGCATTGAACACGCCTGAGCATTGAACACGCCTGAGCATTGAATGTGCCTGAGCATTGAACACGCCTGAGCATTGAACACGCCTGAGCATTGAACACGCCTGAGCACTGAACACGCCTGAACATCGGACATGCCTGAACATCGAACACGGCTGAACATTGAACGTACCTGAGCACTGAACGCACCTGAGCATTGAACGCACCCGAGCATTGAACGCACTTGAGCATTGAACGCACTCGACCCGAGCACTGCGCACACCTGAACATTGAACACACCTGAGCATTGCACACACTTGAACATTGAACACACCTGAGCATTGAACACACTTAAACATTGAACACACCTAAACATTGAACACACCTAAACATTGAACACACCTGAACATTGTCCTCGTGCAGCTGAGTAGTGGTTATTAGGGTTTCCCTTTAGTTGGCGAAATGTGCTCACCTTCAACTCCATGCACCAGAAAAAAACCTCCTTCTGCTTTGAGGATTCATACATGCAGAGCAACCAAGTTGTGAAGAGGAGACTTGCAACAATGGTGCCCATAACGTCCCAGACCCACTTCCTTACCATGTAACCTACCTGTTAGTCACCAACCTCTCTCCATCTCCCTTGATCCACCCGATGTAACCATTCCTCTCTGCTCTGTTACCCTTGAAGCTCCTCATGTTACTCTTAAGCCTATAGCTATCACCCTCCATGTGCCATCTCTCCCCTTTGAGTCTACACCTATTACCATCCAATGGCAACTGTGATGCTTCCCATTTTCTCCCTGTTTTGTCTGTTTCTGTGACACCCATGTGAGACTATCTGCCACCCCACCATGACCCTGGACCTGGCAGCCTACCGCATCCCACCACCCCTCTCACAGTTCGGTTCCCAGTACCCTCACTACAACTCCCCAGGATCCCACCATAGACAGCACCAACCCCCAACCCCACTATTTAGGACCATTTCTCTCCAACGGGAAACTACCCCTCACCAACATATTCATAGGACCCCCACACAAAACACACAAGGCCTTTTCGTCTCTCCCACATCCCTGCCCCATCACCTTCCCTCCATGCCTCAGACATTCTCTCCTCAGCCAGGCTCCCTATATTGCATCCGTTAGACTGCCATCACCCAATCATTGCCTCATTGAACAATGCGGAAAAACAGTGGGACTCACTCCAACTTCAGTAAGTTGACTACCTCGCCTGCTGAACGCCACTTATATACAGTCAGAAATCTGAAGGTACATGCTGCTCACTCGCTGATAACTTAATTGGAAAGGAAACCTAATTCCGTTGGCTGGCCTTTTGATGAACATGCACAACATACATGCGGATGCCTACAAATGTGCTTCCTAATGCAAACCATTGGGAAACACAACCCACCTTCAAACCTCCCTGAATTTAATTGCAAAGGTTTATCGGGAAGCTGATTTGTGGCCTCCTGTCAATTAAGTTCCCCTGCCCGCCTTGCTTCTCACTCACAGGAGCAGCACAACATTTGTGTATTCTGTACACAGCAAAGATGGGCATTAGAATTGATATATTTTTGCTCAAATGTACACCGTTTTTTTCTCTCCGAATATCAACGTTGCTATATAAATCCAAGTTGTTGTTGTTGAATGTGCGGCCTTCCTGTAAGTTCAGAACATGCATGTATGTGTTTCAGCAAACATATATCAGTAGTTTTCCCTTTCACAGTGGAAACACTTGTTTAAGCTAGTTGCAACATTCAACGTAGAGGTTTATCAACCTACCTCCAGCATACATAACAGCCAGTGTTGTTGAAGAGATCCATGCAATTTGGCTGTAAGAGGTGCCAAAGATTTCCTGAATTTCCTTAAAGAACACAGTGATGGCTTTTGGAAATGCATAAGAAAATCCAATCGAAATAAAAGCGCCAACGACCACGGCCCATCCCCAGCCACCATCTGGGGGGGTATATTCCTGAGCTGGTGGTGGCATCTTCGATCTCTTCTTGTTCTTGGTTAACTGGAAGGAGCAAAGAAAAGTCATCTTATCAAGTTGTAACTAAAGAAAATGTTAAACTAAATCTTATCTATCTTGTCTATAAGTCAAACCTGCGAGGACTTGTTTAAGAGGATTCCAAAGCTAGCTTGTTCAGGGGTAGTTTTCTTGTGAGGTGCTTTTGACAGTACAGCCAATTTGAGGCTGTTTAAATGCAGGGAGCATAATAATAAACACCATGAAAAGCAGACTGGTATTTTCTGCTTGGCATTGTTCAATATAAACACACAGAGTAGGAGGAGACACACAACGTCAGTCAAAGGGATTATCTCACTGCACATGCCATGTCTTAAATCACTGAAGTAATTAAACAACTTGGCCCATTCAGGAAATCACTGCTGCAAATTAAAATGTGACCACAACTTTTTTTAAGGAGAGGGGACAGGAAAACTGCAGCGGGAAGTAAACCTGCAGTGCCAGCCAATTTAAACCAGCCCGGCATGAATCAGTGCTTTGGGCAAACAATTTAATCTCTCCTTTTAATTTCAGGTAAATTAGAACAGCAAAGCTCAAGATGAAATCTTTTGACGCGTGTGATTTTCCCTTCAAAGTTAAACAAAGAAATGTAGCCAAGTGAGAAGCGCTGGAGTTTGAATATAAACCATGACCTAATATCCAACAGAACAGAACTGTAACTTAGTCAGCAAGGTCAACCCAGAGAGGTAGCCCGGTAGAGCATGCAATAGCACATTCATTTCCAAAGGATCCAATCAATACAAGCTCTGGTTCATCTCACTACTCCCCCCCCCCCCCCCCCCCCCCCACACACACACAAAAACTTATGAATATTCCACAGTCACCAGCTGTCTGCCCATGCTCATTAACAAATTACATCTTGCCAAATGGTCTCAAGTCCTGCTAGAGGTCACCTTCCTCAGTAATGTTTCAAGGTCTCGCTGCAATACTATGGGAGCTCGGCTTCACCTTGGGAACTGCACAGACTTGACAAACTTACATTGCTTGGCTCCAACCATTGCTGCGCTCAAAACTTAAAATGGTCATGGATTTTGGCGACACAAATAAACTGTGTTTCACCCTGTTCCATTTGATTTCTTTTCTCCTCCTTTTCCTGAAGGTAATGACTTCCTCCCCATCAGACCTCCCCCCCACCCCCCTCTCAATCAAATCTTCCTGAACCCAAATGAAAGGGTGTTACCGACAACCGCATCCACATGGTATATTTTTTCCACATGGGCTCATTGGATGGTGATCAGGAACAGGAGCCCGAACTATTTGATTGACACCACAGGAACATAATAAACCAGTTAGTCCCTGCATTCAATGAGGTTATGGCTGATCTGCAACATAATCCCAGACACTAGATTTTGCCCAATAGCAGCCTTGGTTAACAAAAATCTATCACACTACAAGGGCGGCATGGTGGTGCAGTGGTTAACACTGCTGCCACACGGCGTCGAGGGCACGGGTTCGATCCTGGCCCTGAGTCAATGTCTGTGTGGAACATAGAACGTAGAACATAGAACATTACAGCGCAATACAGGAGATGTTGCACCAACCTGTGAAACCACTCTAAAGCCCATCTACACTATTCCCTTATCATCCATATGTCTATCCAATGGCCATTTGAATGCCCTTAATGTTGGCGAGTCCACTACTGTTGCAGGCAGGGCATTCCATGCCCTTACCACTCTCTGAGTAAAGAACCTACCTGACATCTGTCCTGTATCTATCTCCCCTCAATTTAAAGCTATGTCCCCTTGTGCTAGACATCACCATCCGAGGAAAAAGGCTCTCACTGTCCACCCTATCTAATCCTCCGATCATCTTGTATGCCTCAATTAAGTCACCTCTTAACCTTCTTCTCTCTAACGAAAACAGCCTCAAGTCCCTCAGCCTTCCCTCATAAGATCTTCCCTCCATACCAGGCAACATTCTGGTAAATCTCCTCTGCACCCTTTCCAATGCTTCCACATCCTTCCTATAATGCGGCGACCAGAATTGCATGCAATACTCCAAATGCGGCCGCACCAGAGTTTTGTACAGCTGCAACATGACCTCATGGCTCCGAAACTCAATCCCTCTACCAATAAAAGCTAACACACGATATGCCTTCTTAACAACCCTCTCAACCTGGGTGGCGACTTTCAGGGATCTATGTACATGGATACCGAGATCTCTCTGCTCATCCACACTACCACGAATCTTACCATTAGCCCAGTACTCTGTCTTCCTGTTATTCCTTCCTAAATGAATCACCTCAAACTTTTCTGCATTAAACTCCATTTGCCACCTCTCAGCCCAGCTCTGCAGCTTATCTATATCCCTCCGTAACTTGTAACATCCTTCCGCACTGTACACAACTCCACCGACTTTAGTGTCATCTGCAAATTTACTCACCCATCCTTCTACGCCCTCCTCCAGGTCATTTATAAAAATGACAAACAGCAGTGGCCCCAAAACAGATCCTTGTGGTACACCACTAGTAACTGGACTCCAGTCTGAATATTTCCCATCAACCACCACCCTTTGTCTTCTTCCAGCTAGCCAATTTCTAATCCAAACTGCTAAATCACCCTGAATCCCATGCCTCCGTATTTTCTGCAATAGCCTACCATGGGAAACCTTATCAAACGCTTTACTGAAATCCATATACACCAATTGCTTTACCCTCATCCACCTGTTTGGTCACCTTCTCAAAGAACTCAATAAGGTTTGTGAGGCATGACCTACGCTATCTCTAATCAAATTATTCCTTTCCAGATGATTATACATCCTATCTCTTATAAACCTTTCCAAAACTTTGCCCACAACAGAAGTAAGGCTCACTGGTCTATAGTTACTGGGGTCGTCTCTACTCCCCTTCTTGAACAACGGGACAACATTTGCCATCCTCCAGTCTTGTGGCACTATTATATTGAACAAAGATGACTTAAAGATCAAAGCCAAAGGCTCAGCAATCTCCCTAGCTTCCCAGAGAATCCTAGAATGAATCCCATCCGGGACTTATCTATTTTCACTCTTTCCAGAATTGCTAACACCTCCTCCTTAAGAACCTCAAGCCCTTCTAGTATAGTAGGCTGTATCTAAGTCTTCTCCTCGATAATATTGTCTTTTTCCGGCATGAATACTGATGAAAAATATTCATTTAGCACCTCTCCTAACTCCTCGGACTCCACGCACAACTTCCCACTACTGTCCCCTAGTCATTCTTTTATTCCTGACATATCTATAGAAAGCTTTAGGGTTATTCTTGATGCTACCTGCCAAAGACTTCTCGTGTCCCCTCTTGGCTCTTCTTCGCGCTCTCTTTAGGTCCTTCCTGGCTAACTTGTAACTCTCGAGCGCCCTAACTGAACCTTCACGTCTCATCTTCACATAAGCCTCCTTCTTCCTCTTGACAAGTGTTTCAACTACTTTAGTAAACCACGGTTACCTCGCTCGACCACTTCCTCCCTGCCTGACAGGTACATACTTATCAAGGACATGCAGTAGCTGTTCCTTGAACAAGCTCCACATTTCCATTGTGCCCATCCCCTGCAATTTTCCTCCCCATCCGATGCATCCTAAGTCTTGCTTCATCTCATCATAATTGCCTTTCCCCCAGATATAACTCTTGCCCTGCGGTATATACCTATCCCTTTCCATCGCTAAAGTAAACGTAATCGAATTGTGGTCACTATCACCAAAGTGCTCACCTACCTCCAAATCTAACACCTGTCCTTGTTCATTACCCAGTACCAAATCCAATATGGCCTCGCCTCTCGTTGGCCTATCAACATACTGTGTCAGGAAACCCTCCTGCACACATTGGACAAAAACGGACCCATCTAAAATACTCGAACTATCGCGTTTCAGTCAATATTTGGAACGTTAAAGTCCCCCATAACAACTACCCTGTTACTTTCGCTCCTATCCAGAATCATCTTTGCAATCCTTTCCTCTAAATCTCTGGAACTTTTCGGAGGCCTATAGAAAATCCCTAACAGGGTGACCTCTCCTTTCCTGTTTCTAACCTCAGCCCATACTACCTCAGTAGACGTGTCCTCATCAAATCTCCTTTCTGCCACCGTAATACTGTCTTTGACTAACAATGTCACCCCTCTCACTCTTTTACCACCTTCCCTGAGCTTACTGAAATATCTAAACCCCGGCACCTGCAACAACCATTCCTGTCCCTGCTCTATCCATGCCTCCGAAATGGCCACAACATCGAAGTCCCAGGTACCAACCCATGCCGCAAATTCACCCACCTTATTCCGGATGCTCCTGGCATTGAAGTAGACACACTTTAAACATTGAGTTTGTGCATTCTCCCATGCCAGCCTGGATCTCACCTCCACAACTCATAAAGATGTGCAGGGTAGTTGGATTGGCCATGCTAAACTGCCCATAATTGAAAAAAAATTACTGGATACTTTAAATTTATTTTTTTTAAATCTATCACACTTCAAATTAGCAATTGACCTAGCATTAACTGCCATTAGCAAAAGTTCTACCATTCTTTGTGTGGAAGTACTCCCTAACTTCATTCCTGAAAGGTCTGGCTCTAATCTTTAGGCGATATGCCTCTCAGTCCTAAACTTGTCAAACTGTGCATTCAAATGGTACCTGACTACCACTTCCATATTTGGCCTTGAAAGCTTTCAGTATTTCATTACCAACACCCCTACCCATCTACAATTTCAAGAAGAAGGATTCAATGTCATCCTGTCTTGTTTCTGTTAGTGTCTCTCGATTTACTCTCTGCTCCCTTCTAAATTCCAGGCAGTATAACATTAGTTTGTGTAATATCACCTGGTAATTTGACCCATGGAACCCAGGTATCATTTTGGCAAATCCATGCTGCACTCCCTTGAAGATCAATACATGCTTTGCTGGGTGTGCATTCCAGAACTATTCACCGTACTCTAGGTGTGGCCAACTTGGGCTTTGTCTAGCTGTAGCAAAACCTCTATCCCCTTTCACTCAGGGGTGTCGTCCTGCCCAAGCACACCAGAGCCCTACTCTGGCACTTCCAATTAATGACTTGTCCTGCAATCCACATTATTCATAGGGACCATAACAAACGGTTACCAACGCTGCTTACAGCATTTAGACCCCACCCTACCCCCGTCCTTACTCAAATGGCTCTTCGTCAACTCAACCTGTCCAAATCCAGTCGCCCCTTCCTGAAAACAATACAAATTGTTGCGAAGGAAGTGAAATCACTCATGAAAGACGTACTGATATAAACCTCCAAACATCAGCTGTGAAGTTTAAAACTAACATGACAACAGCCTCGAAGATTAGTAGCCGGGAAAAGTCATTGGTTTTTCTGTAACTCTAACTCCAGCCTTAACTAACTTCCAATAGCTCCTATTTTACCTCTAAAGCCCTCCTATTTAAACGATGGATGGTAAACTCTCCTCTGCTGATTGGCCATCCATTGTAAACCCCACTTGATTCTTCTTTCCCCTGATCCAAATGGAATCCACTCCATTAATTGTCTGACTAGATTTGCAATCTGTAAGATTGGTATTGATTTTAATCCTCACTGCCTCCAATATTAAAGCTACCATATGGTTCTATGATGGCAAAGTTCCATTTCACATTGCCGAAACCCTCAATCATGTTGTGTGGCACTACTACCGTGCTAAATTCCGTGGTATAAGCAGTATAAGCAGTGAGTGATATACAGAGCTAACCAATTCCACAGCAATGGATGAGATCTAAGCTCTGCGTTCCTGCCACATCAAGCCACGAATGCCAGTGGACAATTAAACAAACCACTGGGGAAGGAAGCTCCACACATAACCTCATCCTCAATGATCAGAGAGCCCAGAATATCACTACAAAATATTGTCATAATATACACCAGTATATCATGGTGCAGACACACACTGAGACCAATCAACATGTACAAACACCGCAGCCAATCACCAGTTAGAATACACACACTATAAAAGCAGAGGGCACCACGGTTCCTGCTCATTCTGGGTGCTGCCTCTCGGTGTAACAAGAACTCATCCAGCCCAGCACAGACTCACACCACGTGCTGAGAGAATCAATTGGTTCGGACAAGGCTTAGGTCTCTAGTTTAAGTTAGCATCATTTAGACCCACAGTCATCGTGTGTTAGTTAGTTAGAAGTAGTTAATACAATTGAGTTGAACCTTCATCAGTGTTGGAAGTGTCTGTTCATCTCTCAAGTCTACACTAGCCAACACTTCAATTATGAGACTGAGGCATTTCCTACAATCTTTTTCAGCCTCGTCCCGAAGTCTCTGGGATCACAGATGCCAGTCTTCAGCCAATTCAATTCAGCCAAAGCTGATTCAGCAATGACCCCTAATAAAATTCTGGCAATAATGCTGAAGACTTGTGCTCCAGAACTTGCAATGCCCCTAGCCAAGCTATTCCAGTACAGCTACAACACTGGCACCCACCCAGCAATGTGGAAAATTGTCCAGCTATGTCCTATACACAAAAAGCAGGACGGATTCAACCTGGTCAATTACTGCCCCATCTGTCTGCTATCAATCCTCTGTGAAGTGATGGAAGGGTCATCAACAGTGCAGCAGTGCTTAGCAATAACATGCTCAATGAAACTCAGTTTGAGTTCTGCCTGTGTCAATCAGCTCCTGACTTCATTACAGCCTTGGTTTAAACATGGAGAGAAGAGCTGAATTCCAGAGGTGAGGTGGGAATAACTGCTCTTGACATCAAGGCAGCATTTGGCCGAGTGTGGCACTTTGGAGCCTTAGCAAAAATGGAGTGAATGGAAATCAACAGGAAAACTCTCCGCTGGTCGGAGTCAAACCGAGCACAATGAAGATGACTGTGGTTGTCAGACGTCAGCCATCTCAGCTCCTGGATATGAGACTTACTCAGGGAAGTGCTCTATGCCTAACCACCTTCAGTTGTTTGACCTTTCCTCCATCAGAAGGTCAGAAGTGGGGATGTCCGCTGTTGACTGCATAACGCTCAGCACTAATTGTGACTTCTCAGATACTGAAGCAGTCCATGTCCAAATTCAGCAAGATGAGGAAATATCCAGGCTCAGGTTGACAAGTTACAAGTAACACCACACAAGCGCCAGGCAATGTCTATCAACAAGAGAGAATCTAACTATCGACACTTGACATTCAATGGCATCACTATAACTGAATCCCCACTATCAACATCCTGGAGGTTAACATTGACCAAAAGCTGAACTGGACTGTGCGGTCACTGCTATCGATACTGTCATGGAAAATGCATCCCTCCCAGCTGATGCACGATCAATTGCACGAAAGACTCAGATTGGTACAACTGTGGCTTTATTACAGTCAGATGCCTGGCCTCCTACTGCAGCTGGTGAAATGGCTGATCAGGAGGAGGTCATGCATATTTATACGGCTCCTTGTGGGTGGAGCTAGCCGGCAGGGGCTACCGGAGAACCTATAGTGCAGGTCCTACTGTACATCCCTAATACAGGTGCACAGTGGTTCACCACATTCACTCCCTGTTAAAAATGAGTCCGGCGGGGGTGGTGTGGAACTATATACAGATTTACAAATAATTTACAGTGGGGAGATGAAAAAAATGTGTCCATTTTGGTAGTCCGGTGCCCATCACAGGTTAAGTCGGTCCGGTGGTTTGACGGTTCGCTGGGAGCACGTAACGGTGGGCGGCGATGTTGGTGCTGGCATCGCCGACGTCGGTGCTGGCGATGTTGGTGCTGGGCAGTAGTCGGATGAGCCCAGGAGCGTGCCGAAATCTTCCTCGTCCTCTAGCGTGGGCAGGGGAAGGAGGGATGGACCTGGTGGGGCTAATGTTGGTAGCGCCGGGGGGAGGGGAGGGTGACGCGTGGGTGGGGAAGTGTGTGGGAGTAGAACCTGAGGGAGCCAGGTCCCTGAGTGAGTGTATCCTGGCGGCCATCGGGGAACTCCACATAGGCATACTGGGGGTTGGCGTGGAGCAAGTGTACCCTGTCCACCAAGGGGTCCGCCTTGTAGAGTCAGACATGCCTACGTAGAAGGACCGGTCCTGGAACTGCGAGCCAAGTAGGGAGCGACACCCCGGATGTGGACTTCCTGGGTAAGTTAAAAACACGTTCATGGGGTGTGTTATTTGTGGCGGTGCACAGTAGAGACCGTATGGAGTGTCAGGGAGGACCTGCTGCCAGCGAGAGGCTGGGAGGTTCCTGGACCGTAGGGCCAGCTGGACGGCCCTCCAAACCGTCCCGTTCTCCCTTTCTACCTGCCCGTTTCCCCGGGGGTTGTAGCTGATCGTCCTGCTGGAGGCGATACCCCGGCTGAGCAGGAACTGACGCAGCTCATCGCTCATGAATGAGGATCCCCTGTCACTGTGGATGTAGTCAGGGAAACCGAACAAAGCGAAGATGGTGTTGAGGGCCTTGATGACGGTGGCAGACATCATATCGGGGCATGGGATGGCGAAGGGGAACCTGGAGGATGCATCGACCACACTGAGGATATATGTGTTGAGGCCGGTGGAGGGGAGGGGTCCTTTGAAATACACGCTGAGGCGTTCAAAGGGGCGGGACGCTTTCACCAAGCGCGCGCGGTCCGGCAGAAGTGCAGCGTGCACTCCGCACAGACCTGGCAGTCTCTGGTGACTGTCCATATGTCCTCGACGGAGTAGGGCAGATTGCGGGCTTTGACGTGGTGGTACAATCGAGTCACCCCCGGGTGACAAAGGCTGTCGTGCAGGGCATGGAGTTGGTCTACTTGTGCGCTGGCACATGTACCTCAGGAGAGGGCATCTGGGGGCTCGTTGAGCTTGCCGGGGCGATACAAAATCTCGTAATTATAGGGGGAGAGCTCGATTCTCCACCGCAAGATTTTATCATTTTTGATCTTGCCCCGCTGCGTGTTGTTGAACATGAAGGCTACCGACCGTTGGTCAGTGAGGAGAGTGAATCTCCTGCTGGCCAGATAATGTCTCCAATGCTGCACCGCTTCAACGATAGCCTGGGCCTCTTTCAACAGATGAATGCTGAATTTCAGAGGCATGAAGGGTGCGGGTAAAGAATGCCACAGGTCTGCCTGCCTGGTTTAGAGTGGCGGCGAGGGCGACATCTGAAGCATCGCTTTCTACTTGAAAGGGCAGTGTCTCATCTATTGCGTGCATTCCGGCCTTGGCTATGTCTGCTCTAATACGGGCGAATGCATGTTGTGCCTCGGCCGTGAGGGGAAATTGGGTGGACTGTATGAGTGGGCGGACCTTGTCCGCGTAGTTTGGGACCCACTGGGTGTAGTAGGAGAAGAACTCAAGGCAGCGTTTGAGGCCCTTGGGGCAGTGGGGGAGGGGGAGCTCCATGAGGGAGCACAAGCGGTCGGGATCGGGCCCCAGGAGTCTGTTTTGGATGACATAGCCGAGGATGGCTAGACGGGTCGTACGGAACACACACTTCTCCTTGTTGTATGTAAGATTGAGGAGAGTGGCAGTGCGGAGAAATTTAGAGAGGTTGGCGTCGTGGTCCTGCTGGTCATGGCCACAGATGATGACGTTGTCCAGGTACGGAAACGTGGCCCGCAGACCGTACCGGTCGACGATTCGGTCCATCTCCCTTTGGAAGACCGAGACCGCGTTAGTGACGTCAAAGGGAACCCTAAGAAATTGATAGAGCCGACCGTCCGCCTCAAAGGCAGTGTATGGACGGTCTGATTTACGGATGGGGAGCTGCTGGTAGGCGGATTTAAGGTCAATTGTTGAGAAGACCCGGTACTGTGCAATCTGATTGAACATATCAGATATGCGTGGGAGGGGGTACGCGTCGAGCTGCGTGTACCAATTGATGGTCTGGCTGTAGTCCATGACCATTCTGTGTTTCTCCCCAGTTTTAACCACCACCACTTGGGCTCTCCAGGGGCTTTTGCTGGCCTCGATAATACCCTCCCGAAGCAGCCGCCGGACCTTGGACCTGATGAAGGCCTTGTCCTGGGCGCTGTACCGTCTGCTCCTGGTGGCGACGGGCTTGCAATCCGCAGTTAGATTGGCAAAGAGTGAGGGGGGGTCAACCTTGAGGGTCGCGAGGCCACAAACGGTGAGTGGAGGTAGGGGCCCGCCGAATTTGAGGGCGAGGCTCTGGAGATTACTCTGAAAATCCAGACCCAGCAATAGTGCAGCGCAGAGATTGGGGAGGGACGTAGAGGTGGAAACCGCTGAATCCTATGCCCTGGACAGAGATTGACCACACTGAACCCTCGGATCGAGACAGAGTGGGATCCGGAGGCCAGGGAGATCCGTTGGTTGGTGGGCTGGACCGTGAGGGAGCAGCGCTTTACCGTGTCGGAGTCCAGCAGGCAAGAGGTCGCGTGGCCGTTGATTTTCACTGTCGTCGAAGCGGTGGCCAGGTTGTGAGGACGGGACTGGTCCAGTGTCATCGCGGCGAGCTGAGAGTGGTCGTCCGAGGATTCAGATGGGGAGCATCGGTGACCCGGATCCAGTGTTCCAGTCCGGTGGGGGAGACAAAATGGTGGCGTCCGGAGGACCTGTTGGGAACAAGGTGGCGGCGTCCATGGAGCGCATGTTGTGGGGGCGGGGCAAGATGGCGGCGCCCACGGTGCGCACGTTGTGGGGGCGAGGCAAGTTGGCAGCACCCACGGGCCGCACGTGGACCTGGGGGGAGACGATGGCGGCGCCCACTGGTCGCATGTGGCCCCGGGAGGATAAGATGGCGGCGCCCATTGTGCGTTTGGCAGGGGGGAGGGGGCGATTGCGGGCGCGATAGCAGCAACTGCGCGGGCCTGGCACACAGCTGCAAAGTGGCCCTTTTTAACTGCAGAATTTGCAAGTGGCGGTGCGGGCTGGGCAGCGTTGGCGGGGGTGCTTCTGCTGGCCGCAGAAGTAGCAGCGGGGACCCCCAGGGTGCGTGGCGTGGCGGGCGGCACAGGCGTATTGATTAGGAGGGGCCCCGGCCGGGGGGGGGGGGGTCATTTGCGGGATCCAGGAGGGGCAGGAGGGGTGGGTCGCATGGCGAGCGGGATAGGCTTGGACGTTTCAAGATGCGACCGTCATGGAGAGCGCTAAGGTTTTCATCTCCGTTAGGTAGAGCGTGGCCTCTTCCAGCAGTCGTTGTCGGATGGGGTCCGACGCAATCCCCATTACGAATGCGTCACGCATGAGGAGATTGGAACGTTCAGTGGCCGTGATGGCCTGACAGTCACAGTCCCATACGAGTGGGATAAGAGCCCGGCAGATGTCTTTGATCGACTCACCAGGTAGTTGTACGCGAGTGGCGAGTACATGACTTGCGAATTGTGTGTTTGTCTTCTGAGCGTAGTTCTCCTTTAGGAGCGTCATTGCTTCTGTGTAACTTGGGGCGTCGGATTAATGGGAACATGTTGGAGCTCAACCAGGAGTATAGAACTTGGATCTTCTGAGCTTCTGTCGGCGTGGGGGTCGCAGCGATGATGTAGGCCTCAAAACAAGCCAGCCAGTGATTAAAGTCCTTTCTGGCATCTGGCGAGTGCGGATCCAGCTGCAGGCGATCTGGTTTGATCCTGATGTCCATAATGTAGAAAAATCTGACTCTAATAATTTGATGCATGATCAATTGCATGAAAGACTCAGATTGGTACAACTGTGGCTTTATTACAGTCAGATGCGTGGCCTCCTACTGCAGCTGGCGAAATGGCTGATCAGGAGGATGTCATGCATATTTATACGGCTCCTTGTAGGCAGAGCTAGCCGGCAGGGGCTACCGGCGAACCTGTAGTGCAGGTCCTACCGTACATCCCCTAATACAGGTGCACAGTGGTTCACCACACCAGCTGCATGCCCTGTGCTACCACTTCTGCTGCATCTGTTTTGCAAGTGGTACAGGACATACCCAGGAATAGCGATGGTGGTTTCTGGGACATCGTTTCAATGGTATGATCCTGTGAGCTTGACTTTGTCAGGCTGTTGCTTGACTAGTCTGTGAGACAGCTCACCCAACTTTGACACAAACCACCAGATGTCAGTAAGGAGTTCTTTACAGGGTCAACAGGCCTAGGTTTGCCATTGTCATTTCCCATGCCTCGGTTGATGCCAGGTGATCCGTCCAGTTTAATTTAATTTTGTAGACTTCATAGCAGTTTGATACAAATGACACAGGGGCCGGTTTAGCACACAGTTAAATCGCTGGCTTTGAAAGCAGACCAAGGCAGGCCAGCAGCACGGTTCAATTCCCATACCAGCCTCCCCGAACTGGCGCCGGAATGTGGCGACTAAAGGCTTTTCACAGTAACTTCAGTAAAGCCTACTTGTGACAATAAGCGATTTTCATTTTTCATTTTCAATGAGTGGTTTGCATGGCCATCTGAGAGGGCAGTTCAAAGTCAACCATAATGCCCTGGGTCTGAAGTCACAAGTAGGCCAGGCCAGGCTAGGACAGCAGATTTCCTTCCTAAAGGATATCAGTGAACCAGATGGATTTTTATGACAATGAACAATGGTTTTATGGTCATCATTAGACTTTTAATTGCGGATTTTTTTTATTGAATTTAAATTTCACCACGGTGGGATTCAAACCCAGGTTCCCAGAACATTACCGTGGGTGAAAAGTCCAGGGAGAGCACCAATATGCCATTGCCTCTCCCAATAATTAGCTGGTTTCCTTTGGGAAACACAGTTGAATCTGTCTCCACTTCCTGCATAGGAGGCGCGTTCCAGATCCAAACCACTTGATGCATAAAGAAAGATTTTCCTCATGTTGTTTCTGGTTCTTTTGTTAATCACCTTAGGGTCCGCGTGACTTTCCACTGATGGGAACAGATTCTCCACATTTACGCTTTCCAGACCGCTCATGATTTTGAACGTATCCCCGCTCAATCTTCTCTTCTCCAAGGAGACTAGCCCCAGCATTGCCGATCTATCCACATAGCTGAAGTCTCCCATCTTCTGAAGTCTCTCATCCTTGGAACCATTCTCGTAAATCCTTTCTGAAATCATCCAATCCTCCCTGTCGAGGTTGACCCAGTGTTTAACGATGGTTCATAACTTACTTGTTTTTGCACTCTGTGCCCCTATTTATAATACCCAGGATTCAGTATAATGTGTTAACTGCTTTCTCAAACCTGCCCTGCCACCTTCAATGATCTTTGCAGTCACACAGGTCCCTCTGCTCCCGATTCTCTTTAGAATTGTACCCTTTATGTCACCTCTCCTTGCTCTTCTTTGTTTTTATAAATTTAGAATGCCCAATTCATTTATTCTGATTAAGGGACAGTTCGGCGTGGCCAATCCACCTCCCCTGCACAGCTTTGGGTTGTGGGGGCGAAACCTACGCAGACACAGGGAAAACGTGCAATCTCCATACGGACAGTGACCCGGTACAGGAATCGAGGCAGCAGTGCTAAACAATGCGCCACACGTGCAGCCCCACTCTCCTTGCTCTTCTGAGCAAAATATATCACTTCACACTTCTCTGGATTCCATCTGCCATGCGTCTGCCCATTTCACCAGCCTGTGTATATCCTCTTGAATTCTATCACTGGCCCCCTCACGGTTCAGAATGTTTCCAAGGCTTGCATCGTCTGCAAATTTTTTAATTGTACCCTGTACACCCAGGGCCAGGTTATCAAAAGAATTCAAGAAAAGCAGTTGCCCCTCTAGATACCATCCCCTAGTCAGACATAAGTAGTTTTCTGTCATTTATGTTTTTCATAGGCTTGAATCAAATGAAATTTCAGCTATATTAAAGACTAATAATTCCAAATACCGTATGGTTCAAAATAAAATGCCAACCAGCAGTAATATTTTTCACTTTTCAAACAACGATTTACTGGTGCTTGGGGAATCAAAATCTCAATGCACATGAAAAGAACCTAATAGTAGATTTGGAAATGATACTGTCAATGCATTTTCTGAGAGCTTCAACACCTCATCCTTGATTGTACACTCAGCATATACACTCCCAGCCCAGAAAACAGCTCTCCCACCACCATCTCTGCTGAGATCCACTAATTAAGCGGGATCCAGTCTGGAGCTTTCCTGTTTTTTGTGGCTTGGTACATACACCATTATATAGCGCAGCAAATAAATAGGATACTTCAGCAACCAAACTTACATTTTTAAACAGAAATAAACAACCTAACATTTATTAATGGTCATTATTTGCCCCTTTTAGTAAGCTGGGCTTTTTCTTCAGTTACAAAACAGATAGGATCAAGCTGAATTTGGCATGTCGAAACAATAGTGACAAGAGGACCTAGTCCAGTGCATTACCAAACAACTAAATGTAACATTCAACATATCAGGTTGTATTCCCTGTGCTTTTTACCCTGGACACAAACTGCATATTGTGAAAAAATAATTTACAACTAAAAGTACAATCCAATTCATCATATAATACAGCATAGAGAAACTTTCATAACCTAAAATGTCTGACTTTTTCTTTGAAAACCTGCTGATTCCGAGCACGCTTAATCCTGGTTTGTTCACTCCAGTTTCCAGCAAATGTATTGTGCAGTTAATGTCTCAATGCAATTCACAAAGATATACAGACACCAATCAGTAGGGGGAGAAGCAAAGAAGGAGGGGGGGGGGGTGGGGGGGGGGGGGGGGGGGGGGGGGGGGGGGAGGGGGAGGGGGAGGGTCAAAGGTAGAGGCGCCGATAAGTGGCTTCCTGACAAAGAGTATTGGGAACTGAGGTAGGAAGGAAATCAGGGTAGAGAAATAATTCCTTTATAAATCAGTGCTTTGTGTAAGCATGGTATAATGTGATCCAGATTAGATTACAGTTTATTACACAGGGATGGTCTTATCTTTACATGCACAGCAACGATAAGCGGAGTCAGAAAGTTGTAGTCGCTTAAAATCCTGAGAAGGCAGTTACTCCCCATAAATCTGTTCAGAAATGTCTCTCAGTACCTGAGGGGTATTCAATTTAATTATCAGAAAAGATGCCAGTCACTTTTGTAAAAGTACAATAATTCTATCTTGAAAGCAATAATTGGATAAATCATTTGAGCTTAAGGCTAAAGTGGCAAAACTTCAGGCAGCCTATCTGCATCTGCCAATCTAAACTACCTGGCAGGTAGGCATTTTTCTATTGGCTGATTAAAAGAGTGTTGCATGATGCTGTAATAACTAAACTCAAAGTTAATTACAAAAAACAGATTAAGGGATAGCAAACAGATTCGATTGTAAGCAGACCGAGATAACATTTAACAGTAAATCTGACCTTCAATTTAATGCGGAGATAAGTCACTTCAAGGTCAAAAAAAATTGCCGCACCTTTTGGGAGCCCAATTTTATTTTCCTATGTACTAGCAGTTATATATTATCATTCACATTTTTTATGATATTCTGTAGTAATGTACTGACATGCACTTTATATGTATGCATATGTCTGTGTGTTTATGTATGTATGTTTGCACATATACACCAGGGCCGGGATTCTCCCACAATTGGCGGAACGGCCTGGCGCCGGTGCCAAGAGCGCGCGAACCACTCCGGCGTCGGGTCGCCTGGAAGTTGCGGAACCCTCCGCATTTCCAGGGGCTAGGCCGGCATCGGCGGGGTTGGCGCATGCGCAGAACCGCCAGCGTGTTCTGGCGCATGCGCAGAACTGCCACCTTGTTTCCTGCGCATGCGCAGGGGGTTTCTTCTCCGCACCAGCCATGGCGGAGCCTTCCAGAGGACGGCGCGGAAGGAAAGAGTGTCCCCACGGCACAGGCCTGCCCACAGATCGGTGAGCCCCCATCACGGGCCAGGCCACCGTGGCCCCCCCCCCCCCCCCCCCCCAGGGCCCGATCCCCCCACGCGCCCCCCGAGGACTCCACCAGCTGCACTCCAAGCCAGGTCCCGCCGGGATGGACCATGTCTATTTAATACCGGCGGGACTGGCCGTAAACGGGCTACCGCTCGGCTCATCGGGGCCCGGAGAATTGCTGGGGTGCCACTGCCAACGGCCCCTGACCAGCGCGGCACGATCCCCGCCCCCGCCCGAAAACCATCACCGGAGAATTCGGCAGCCGGCGTCTGAGCAGCGGGGTGGAATTCACGCCACCTCCCGGCGATTCTTTGACATCAGATGATTGCTTAGAACAATGCACAAACAAGATACCTTCATAAATAACCTTCATTGTCACAAATCGGCTTACATTAACACTGCAATGAAGTTACTGAGAAAAGCCCCTAGTCGCCACATTCCTGCGCCTATTCGGGTACACAGAGGGAGAATTCAGAATTCTCAGCTGGCACGGGAATTGAATTCATGCTGCTGGCCTTGTTCTGCATCACAAACCAGCTGTCTGGCCCATTGAGCTGAACCAGCCCCTCTGCCAGATACATGGCTGGCACTGTGTTGCTCGGGACAACAGGCCTACTTCTCCATGTCCGAACGGCAGATAACATTTCAATGACTAGGAATTTACGGTCTCACTATGGCGTGTTCACCCCCCTCCCCGCCCCTCCGGTGGATGTAGCTGGCCATTCCTCCCCCCCCCCACCCCACCTCGCCCCCTCCCCCTCCGGTGGATGTAGCTGGCCATTCCCCCCCCACCTCACCCCTCCCCCTCCGGTGGATGTAGCTGGCCATTCCTCCCCCCCCCCCCACCCCACCTCGCCCCCTCCCCCTCCGGTGGATGTAGCTGGCCATTCCCCCCCCCACCTCACCCCTCCCCCTCCGGTGGATGTAGCTGGCCATTCCTCCCTCCCCCCCCCCCCACCCCACCTCACCCCTCCCCCTCCGGTGGATGTAGCTGGCCATTCCCCCCCCACCTCACCCCTCCCCCTCCGGTGGATTAGCTGGCCATTCCTCCCCCCCCCCCCCACCCCACCTCGCCCCCTCCCCCTCCGGTGGATGTAGCTGGCCATTCCCCCCCCCACCTCACTCCTCCCCCTCCGTGGATGTAGCTGGCCATTCCTCCCTCCCCCCCTCCCCCCACCCCACCTCGCCCCCTCCCCCTCCGGTGGATGTAGCTGGCCATCCCCCCCCCCCCACCTCGCCCCTCCCCCTCCCCCTCCGGTGGATGTAGCTGGCTATTCCCCCCCCCCCACCTCACCCTCCCCCTCCGGTGGATGTAGCTGGCCATTCCTCCCCCCCCCCCCCCCACCTCGCCCCCTCCCCCTCCGGTGGATGTAGCTGGCCATTCCCCCCCCCCCCCCCCCCACCCCCCACCCCACCTCGCCCCCTCCGGTGGATGTAGCTGGCCATTCCCACCCCACCTCACCCCTCCCCCTCCGGTGGATGTAGCTGGCCATTCCCACCCCACCTCACCCCCCCCCCTCCGGTGGATGTAGCTGGCCATTCCTCCCCCCCCCCCCCCACCCCACCTCGCCCCCTCCCCCTCCGGTGGATGTAGCTGGCTATTCCCCCCCCCCACCTCACCCCTCCCCCTCCGGTGGATGTAGCTGGCCATTCCCACCCCACCTCACCCCTCCCCCTCCGGTGGATGTAGCTGGCCATTCCCACCCCACCTCACCCCTCCCCCTCCGGTGGATGTAGCTGGCCATTCCTCCCCCCCCCCCCCACCCCACCTCGCCCCCTCCCCCTCCGGTGGATGTAGCTGGCTATTCCCCCCCCCCACCTCACCCCTCCCCCTCCGGTGGATGTAGCTGGCCATTCCTCCCCCCCCCCCCCCCACCCCACCTCGCCCCCTCCCCCTCCGGTGGATGTAGCTGGCCATTCCCCCCCCCACCTCACCCCTCCCCCTCCCCCTCCGGTGGATGTAGCTGGCCATTCCTCCCCCCCCCCCCCCCCCCCCCCACCCCACCTCACCCCTCCCCCTCCGGTGGATGTAGCTGGCCATTCCCCCCCCACCTCACCCCTCCCCCTCCGGTGGATGTAGCTGGCCATCCCCCCCCCCACCTCACCCCTCCCCCTCCGGTGGATGTAGCTGGCCATTCCCCCCCCACCTCACCCCTCCCCCTCCGGTGGATGTAGCTGGCCATTCCCCCCCCACCTCACCCCTCCCCCTCCGGTGGATGTAGCTGGCTATTCCCCCCCCCCCACCTCACCCCTCCCCCTCCGGTGGATGTAGCTGGCCATTTAAAGTGCTATTTCCTTTGGCTGGACTGTAATATCCCGCCAGCCGGAAGATGCTGGAAGATCTTGACCAATGTTTACAAAGACTGCCGGGATCTTGAAAAAAAAGTTTGCTGGATAGCAATTTCAACTTCATGTCAAGCAAAATATTGAGAGGCCGGATTTGATCAACTTTCTCTGAAATTTTATTGCGTATTTTACTTTTGATGTGGAGCAAAGCTCCCTGTTATTGCTGAACAGCAGTTCTGTTTGAAACTTCGAGAGACTGAAATGTTAATTTGCTGCATCCCCTCTTTTGCTTCTGCCAGTGTCAATACTCATCATTGTTATGTAATGAAGGTTACAAAGCAAAGGGAAAGTCAGCACAGCCGTGTCCTGAAGATCATCTGGCATTGCCCAAGTTCTGTAATAGTCAAGCACGCAAAGGCTTTCAGAAATTCAACAGTCAGTCTAACTTCCTGAGAAAGCTCTGAATTCTCAGTTTGGGAGAGTGTGGGCTGGATTCTCCGATTTTGAGGCTATGTCCGGAAGATGTGTTTAATTTTACGATGAAAAGGATGGCGGCACCCCTCCCCGGCAGATGCTGTGCCCGGTGGGTGGGGGGGCTATCAGTTACACCGGCAGAAACGGCCGGAGAATTGGCGGGTCTGTGGCCACGCATGCACAAGGCAACGACCTTTCAGATGGTGCCCCCTTGTAACCATCCTTGCCATCCCCGGACCACTCCCCACCAGTCCCCCCTGCTCCCGCCGAAGCCCCCCCCCCCCCCACCACCCGGCCAGCGGAACGGCTCCCCCCCACTTGACTGTGGCGGCGCTGGACCCAGTCCGCAGCCACCATACGAGGTTGACGAAAACTCAGAGAACACGTGTCCCACACTGTTGTGAAGTCGGCCCATCATGAGCGGGCCTTCAGGTGACGTTGTGAGGCCATCCCAATGGCTTGTGGCGTATTCACCAATGATGCCGTTTTGGAGGGTGAGGAGCATCTGAAAACAGGCACTGCCCCTGATTTCGGCGTCAAAAGGGATTCTCCGCCCGATCGCCAAATACGATTTTGGCATCGGCAAGCGGAGAATCCCGCCCTCTGTTTTCCCGCTGGGGATGGATCTCTCTGATTTTTGCTCACGTTGGCAGTGGGCGACCACAGGCAATTCATTGTCCCTTGTCATGCAAATTTATGCATTGCAGGGATTGCAAGGGGTTCCATCACAAATCCCGCTATTGGGCTGCCAAATTGAGCAGGTGACCTGGTAGTAAGGTCCGACAGCTGGCTCCCTCCTCCCTCGCAATGCAATTCTGTCCCATCTCCCACCCCCCGCCCCACCGCAAACCCACCACAGGATTTTCTGCGTCACCCCGTCTCTCCCACCCCCCCCCCATCACCCCCCCCCTGCACAGTACGAGAGTGACCCAACTGCCCATTACCAGAAAACCCCATAACAGAGTGCTCCACCAGAGACCCCCCAATAACAGAGCCCCCCTCTCCAGAGACCACCATAACAGAGGCCCCTCTCTCCACAGCCTCCATAACAGAGACCGCCAACAGACCCTCCATAAGAGAGCTTTCAAGCAATTGACTGTTTTTGATGTGGTCAAGTGCTGTCAATCATAGCTAGATGTTTATAAACATTGTGGTTAGTTACACGGCAGGGTACTTGAGATCCACCCAAGCATGAGGAGAAATTAAATTAAACAATCCAGACAGCTTTCTGTATGCAAGCTGTCAATCAGAGCCTAGTACAAATAATTTCCCATTGATATGAATGAATGGCAGGCAGCTCAAAGATCTGAGGGGGTTTAAACCCAGCTGACTGGTTTTCTCTTTCCAGGAATTGACAGGTGCTGCTTTCACTGCCTGAGCCAGCAGGGGCTTCAAAGGACCCAGATGAATTTCAAAGGAGTGATTTGTTTTCATTCTCTCTGTCTAAACTGCTCTCTGGCTTCCAGACGGGGGGCTTTGTTATGGTCAGGTCTCTGATGGGGGTGGGGGGGGGGGGGGGGGGGGGGGGCTCCCTTATGGCGGGGCTCTCTCTTATGTGACCCTCTGTTATGGGGGGGGGTCTCACCTGGCAGTCTCTGGTTGGAGGCTCTGTTATGGAGGGGTCACTGGCGGGATGGGTCTGGTAGGGGTGGAATGGACAGGATTTGCATTGTGGGGAGGGGGGGGAATGAAGCCTCCAATGGATGGTGGGGGCACTTACCTTGAAGACCTACCCTCCTTGGCCTTCGCCAAGGTCCACCGCGCCAGGGCTACATTGGAAATACCTTCACCAATGCATGCCCTCGTGAATCTTGTCCCACACAGCCAGAGTATCATCGAGGAGTGGAAAATCCGGTGTCCAACCCATTAAGAAGCGCAAATAGGTCAATGTGACCTATTTTCATCCTTCTAGAGGCGCGGGGCATGAACCTCAATGCTGCTGTCAGTCTGGGATCAAAGCATTGTAAAGGCATCAGTAACCGGCACCGATACGGTTTTTCCCCCGATGTTGGATTCGCCACCACATCGGGAACTCCACTACCGCCGATGGGCGACCGAGACTCTGCCCAGATTTACCCACTGATGGCGTCAATTAATGTAATTGTTCCTCTCATCTCATAGCCATTGGCACTTTTCAAATGCCAGATCCAATAAAGTTGCTCAATAGTATTCAAGTTACTGCTTGATATTAAATTATATTAGATTCACAATATTCTTTCAGCAACTGTTGCCGAGGACTAAATAAGGCTGGTTTCCTTTGCACTGCACTCCCCAAAGTCCTTAGTGTTTCCAACACTACCAAAAACCCATCGCTGTATTGGCTAAGTATGTGTGTAGCAGATTTAAAGGAAGTTTCAGATTAAATAAAAAGGTCAAACTTTTTGTTTCTAGAAGCATAATTCTAGATAACGCCGCTCAGTGTCTGACCGCGCTTCATCGATTTTCACCAATCCTGGAAGAGAAGAAAGCAAAGAGGAAATTTGATAGAGATGTTCAAAATCATGAGGGGGCTGGACAGAGTAGATAGGGAGAAACTGTTCCCACTCATAAAGGACCAAGAACGAGAGGGCACAGATATAAAGCGATTTGCAATCGAAGCAAATGTGACGGGAGAGAAAGCTTTCCCACACAGCGAGTAGTTCAGGTCTGGAATGTACTGCCTGGAAATGTGTTGGAGGCAGGTTTAATTGAGGCATTCAAGAGGGCATTAGATGATTATTTGAATAGAATCACTGTGCAGGAGTACAGGAGAATGGGATTGAGTCACGATGGTCATTTGCAGGTGTGGTGCAGACATGATAGGCTAAATGGCCTCATTTTGTGCCGTTAAAGTTTCTGATTCTGTGATTCTGCGATAATTCAGCATCGGGCTAATTATTGTAGATCTTGGACCCAATTTATCGGAAGACCAAAATTTCAAATTCCTCGCTCAGATTGGGGATGCATTTGCATTACAACTAAGACCACCGGTATAGCCAGTGCTGTAGCTAGTTTACTTGTGGCTTCAATCTAGAGTCAGTGTCTGACCCGAAAAGGGGGCAAGTTATATTATACAGGTTGAGCACTGCTGTGAAGCTGAACCTGCAACACACTAATACAAAACCATCCAAGCCGAGTAAAATTTCTTCAGGGGGTCTGCTGATTTCCCGCTATTTCCAATTGACGTTACATGCCCAAGTGGTTTAGCCAGAATCCTTGAAGACACCAGTGTGAAGTCAGAAAATGACCTGACATATTTTGTAATTTGGATAAAAGTACTGCCAAGAGCAATCACGTGGCTCCTATTTAAGTCTCTATTGCCAAAAAGAAAACCCATGATGTAATATCCGATGGCTGATATCTCAGTTTCCTTCACAATACAGAAGAAGCCTCCCAATGCTCGGATGCTGAAATAAAAGAGTTCAGGCTGAAGTCATTCAAGCTCAGCTTGTAGGCACAAACTGCTCCCATCGTAATTGTGGATACTGACGTTCAAGGAGTCATGCAGGGTGTCACAGAAGTCTGGCAATCTGCCCTCCAACATATTACCAGGATTGCTGAGGTGCCCTCTCAGAGGAGTGGCGATGGCTTGGTGGAGTATAGCTCTCCTGTCCTCTCCTTCTGGATGATAACCTTTGTCCTGCTAATCTTCCATTCTTTGCTGTTGGTCTGCCAATTAGCCCATACTGCTCCCACCCATGATGCGGTGCTGCAGCCCCACCACAGTTAGTGCTTCTAGGCCCAGAGCTGCTAAAGGCCATATTCCAAGGCAATTTGTAGTTAGCAGCCTCCCATCAGCCACGCTGCAGCCACTGGAGTAGTACTGCATATGAATAAGAGGATAGAAAAAGGCACGTTGAAGACAAGTTTGGAATGTTTATTTTGTGTTGACTTACATTTTTACATTGTGAACAAATGGACGCTGACGGTCAGGAACAGAGTGAGGTTGTTGAATGGGGAAGCGGGGTTGTGTTCACCGCTATCAAAGTCAGATAAGTTGATGACAGTCAGGCCAATTGGAAAGGGACAGTATTGGTTTGCTGTTCTCTTCCTCAGCTGGTCATAGAATAAGTGGTAGCACAGGCTGTCCCCTCATGACAGCGAGGTTGAGCAACAGGGAGGAGGACACCACAAGTCTCTGGCGAGTGCAGGACTCCTGATATTATCTTGCACCGGCACCTTTATTGTCAGCGCTTTGCAGCTCTATCACTGTCTTCCTCTTTCTGCCTTTCTTTTGTTCCTGGCCTGTTGAACATGTTACATTTCCAACTGTTGTTTTTCCATCACAGAGCAATTGAGGGTATTCAAAAAAAAATTTTTTTTAAACAGTTTGCCCTGACCAGGAATCAAACCCAAACTGCAGCGTCAAGAGCAGCAAACCCTAATCACTGGACCACCGAGCAAGCTAAGTAGTAATTGTCTAGGCTAGATGCAATAGGAGCTGTTTCTCTTCCCACATCTGGTGGCAAACAAGGCAGACTTGCATCTGTTCCCATAGCTAGTTCTTCCTGGAACAGGTCACCGGAGACTTACAGCTTGAGGGGCACCACTCCGCATCGAGCATGGCTGACCAAGAATCTCTTCCACTCTTGCCACCTGCCATTGGCATGTTGGAAGGATCTTGCAGCCTGACACTCAACCTGTTGGCCACGTTATAAATGCACCTTCCTTGCCCATCAAGTCCTGGGATGGGATTCGAATCCAGAGCTTCTGGGTCAGAGGCAGGGACTCCACCTACAGTGCCAGAAGACACCCAAGAAATCCTCCAGAGTGTTCCAGGCAGCAGAGGCCTTGTTTAACTAATGAACTACTATCACATTTTGAGTAGCAGCATGATTTTCATTGTACGCATATGGTACACGTGCATGTGTTGTGCACCGGAATCATCAGCAGTTAGCCATTGTTCCCCAGTAGTCACCCTCCGTTTTGCCATGATGTCTCAAATGTAGAAGGGAACTGCCACAGAAGAAAGGCATTATGACTGTTGCCAAGGTACTGGGCATTGGGCTGCATAACATGCTCTGTATGGTTTCACACTAGCTGGATGTTTAGGGGGTAGATATCCTCTCGATTGTGTAGGGAGTGGAGATACTCTCGGTTGTGATAAACCTCAGAGCTGACAGGTGGCGTCTGAAACACAGCTTGTGTACAATCAATGGCACCCTGGGAAGCCGCAAAGTCACGTTCTCATTTCTCCTGCTTCTCTCCGGCAAGAGAGAATTAAATGTATTCGGCTGTCTCAGAATATTGTGCCTCAGTGAATTCCCGCATTTCACGAATGGCTGCAAACTGGAAGATGTTGCAAATATTGTCTGCTGCAGCCTGGAAGGAACAAGAAGCATAAAGATTCATGGCAACAGTTAACTTCATAGTCACTGGCAATGCCATCTTTGCCCTTCCCGGAGGCTGCAGTTTTGACTGCAACTGGTGGTAAGTTTCATTGGGGACATCCTTGCTAACATGGAGAGGTCCGGTGAAGTGTTGGCTAGTGTAGACTTGAGAGATGAACAGACACTTCCAACACTGATGAAGGTTCAACTCAATTGTATTAACTACTTCTAACTAACTAACACACGATGACTGTGGGTCTAAATGATGCTAACTTAAACTAGAGACCTAAGCCTTGTCCGAACCAGTTGATTCTCTCAGCACGTGTTGTAAGTCTGTGCTGGGCTGGATGAGTTCTTGTTACACCGAGAGGCAGCACCCAGAATGAACGGGAACCGTGGTGCCCTCTGCCTTTATAGTGTGTGTATTCTAACTGGTGATTGGCTGCGGTGTTTGTACATGTTGATTGGTCCCTGTGTGTTCCGGCACACTGTTCTTAATTGAGGTTCAGGAAAGCAAGTGAATATCCGAGATAAATATGGCCTCCTACTGCAAGCCCTTCTACCCTGCTTCCTTTTCCAGCACCTTGTCCTCCTCAGTGTTGCCTCTGTTCATTCCCCATCATGCTGTCAGCCAAATGGAAAGCAATCAATTGCATCCATGTCTGTGAGTAAGTGGTTTAGCCAGAATCCTTCCTGGAAGGACAACCCATACCACTCTCTTTAGACTTTGGCAGTCACCAAGTGGGAAGGTGTTGGTTACAGAACGGTATCACTTGAAGAGGTCTCATAATTTTTGTAGTCTTCAGTAGGTTAACTGTAAGTCTTTATTAACAAGTAAAACTGTTCACATATGTTAAGTGCATGATACAGGCTGGGAACTATCTCTATAGCCTGAATTTTCAGGATAGCGAGTGGTAGGCATCCTTAGAGTCAGCTGGGATTTGACAATCCTGCTGCCATTTTATGCCCCCTCCCCACTTTGGAGTCCACCTGGGAGGAGGGAGGGGGGGTAAGAGCATAATGTTTTTGCCCAGATTTAAGTCTTTACATGTCTCTGCTCAACACCACACTGAATACCGAGTCTGTGTCATGTACCTTCTTATATCACTAGTACTCAGTGCCACATGAAGCCTGTGTGTGCCAGACACTTATACTCCAACTTGCCCAGTCTTTATCCAATGTACCTGGAGTTACACCTATTTACTTAATGTCTTACATGGTTATCAGTCTCATGCATTTACATTAATTTTACAGAATTATTATAACATTCTCATTACCCCCTACCTCCCCCCCCCCTTCAAGTCCTTGCAGTTACAGGATCAGGCAGTCAGGAAACCTTAAAACCCTTTCATATCTAACTTGTTGTCCTGTCGGAGCTGTGGTAGGCTCTGTTAGTTCTGATTCTCCCTGTTGGTTTGGAGATTGAACGGGTATTTGGGTATGCTTTCATTCTCTTTCCCATTCCATTGTGTTGAAGTGCACTTGGTCAGTTCAGCAGTTATGTTGATCAATGTTTGCTGCTACTCTAACCCATTTATTGCAGGGTCGATGAACATTGTGCTCATCCCTATGCCGCTTCTTTCTTTTCTTCTATGTGTACGCTGTCCCGATGGCCTCGGTGGCTGAGGAAGAGCATTCCCGCGGCGAAAGATAGCTTTAGTGAAATGTTCACCACTGCTTTTTGTTGTTGATGGTAGGAGCACAGCGACTAGTTTACAGCATCACATATGGTCATATGGGATGAAGCTGCATTGTGCACAGTAGCTGCTGTGTTGGTCAGCTGTACCACTCTTAGAGTTGGCTTCTCAGTTGCTGATCATTCTCTTGTACCACTTCCACTGGAGGCATTGTGATTATCTTGTGGATGATTGGCTGGTCGATAACGGGGTGGGTTTCTGAGACCTGCATTGAGAATGGACAAACCATCTGTGTGGGCGGCATGCTGGCACAGTGGTTAGCACTGCTGTCGCACAGCTCCAGGGGCCCAGGTTCAATTTTGGCCTTGAGTGACTGCCTGTGTGGAGTTTGCATTTTCTCCCTGTGTCTGTGTGAGTTTCTTCCGGGTACTCCGGTTTCCTCCCATCGTCCAAAGATGTGCAGGTTAGGTGGATTTGCCATGCTAAATTGTCCCTTCATGTGCAAAGATTAGGTGGTGTTCTGGGGTTACAGAGATTGGGCAGAGGAGTGGAGCTAGTTAGGCTGCTCTTTTTGAGGGTCGGTACAGGCCCAATGGACTGAATGGACTACGTCTGCACTGTGGAAATTCTATGATTCTATTTTTTTTAATGTATTTTATTGCAAGCTTAAAAGGTTACAGAACTTAACAATTCGGGAAGCAAACTCCCCAACACACAACTGTACAGTTTGTACAAATTTTTCCCCCTCTTCACCCCAGTTTCCGTCCCCCCCCCCCCCCCCACCCCCTGCCCCATTCACGATGAACAACTCCTCAAACACGGCCACAAACATTCCCCACCTTGCCTCGAAGCCCTCTGCTGAATCCCTTAATTTGTATTTGACCTTTTTCAACCGAAGAAAGTTATACAAGTCCCCAGCCAGGCCGCTATCCTGGTGGTGTTGCTGACGGCCATTCCAATAAAATCCTTTGGCCAGGCAATCAGAGAGGTGAAGGCCACAAAGTCGTCCTTCCTCCACTCCATCAGCTCTGGCTTCTCTGATATCCCAAATATCGCCACCAAAGGGTCCGGCTCAATCTCCTCCCACACTATCCTCGTTAGCGCCGCGAACACTGCCACCCAGAATCTCTCCAACTGTTCACAGCCCCAGAACACATGTGCTTGATTCGCTGGTCCCCGCCCGCACTTCTCAATTCGTCTGACAATCCCTGGAAGAACCCCTCATTCTTGCCTGGGTCATTTGTACCCTGTGTACCACCTTGAATTGTATCAGGTTCATCCTTGTGCACGAGGACGTCGCATTTATCCTTCATAGCGCTTCACTCTATACTCCCAAGTTTATCTTCACTCCCACCTCTCCCTCCCACTGCTCCTTAATCTTCACTACCCACTCACCTCTCTGTTCTCCCAGTCACCCCTAAATGTGCCAGATCCTGCTCTCCCATCCCGCCTCCAGAAGCAGCAATTGCTCCAACAATGTGTACCTCAGTAACCTGGGGAACTCTTTCCCTGTGTGCGTGGGTTTCCTCCGGGTGCTCCGGTTTCCTCCCACAGTCCAAAGATGTGCGGGTTAGGTGGATTGGCCATGCTAAATTGCCCGTAGTGTAAGGTTAATGGGGGGGATTGTTGGGTTACGGGTATACGGGTTACGTGGGTTTAAGTAGGGTGATCATTGCTCGGCACAACATCGAGGGCCGAAGGGCCTGTTCTGTGCTGTACTGTTCTATAAACCTTCTGTGAGAAGTCACTTACCTAGAGATACCTAAACGCACTTCCTCTCGGGAGCTCTACCCTCTCCTTCAGTTTCTTTATGCTGGCAAACCAATCTTCCAGGTGCAGATCTCTCACCTTAACTAGCCCCACTTCTCTCCACTTCCTATACTTACCATCTATCCGCCCCAGCTCAAAACCACCTTCTATCCTGAAATGTCTCCTCAGCTGCTTCCAAACCTTTACTGGGGACTGCACTGCCAGGCTCTTTCCTTGGCGTGCATTTTCTTGGCGCTATTGGCAACACCGCCGTCCCCCTCAGGCTGGACCCCCTACAGAATTCTTCCTCCACCTCCGCTGCCCAGTAATAATGCAGCAGGTTCGGCAATGCCAACCCTCCCTTCTGCCTCTTTCTCTTAACCCATGGCACCTTCTCTGCCCATACAAAGTCTGAGATAATCGTATCCAGTTTTCGAAAGAAGGCCCTCGGTACAAAGGTCAGAAGTATCTGGAATATGAACAGGAACTTTGGGGAAAAAGATCATCTTCACCACTTGGGCATAACAGCCCAAAAAAAGATGTGCAAGCTAGGTGAATTGGCCACGCTAAATTGCCCCTTAATTGGGAAAAAATGAATTGGGTACTCTAAAATTTTTTTTTTTTAAATGATCACATTTAACAGTCTCCTTATATTACTGGAAAACTGCTTGCCCTTTACAAAGCCTGTTTTGTATCTGCAACCCCCCCCGGACACAAACTTCCATCCTTCCCGCCACCAACTTAGCCAGCACTTTCACATCTATATTTAACAAGACATGGGCCTATACACATCCAAAGGGTCCTTCCCCTTCTTTGGTATCAATGTTATCGTTACCTGCGTCATCGTCTCCGGCAGCTCCCCCTTCGGCAGCGCCTCAGTAAACGCCCCTAAGGGATGTGGTGCTAGGTCCGTCGGAAACTCCTTATAAAATTCCATCAGGCCCTGGGCCTTCCCCGACTTCATAACCCTAATACTGTTCAATATCTCCCTCAGCCCCAATGGCTTCACAAGCGACTGCCTCTGCTCTTCCTCCCAATGTGGAAACTCCAGTCCGTCCAAAACCTCCCCCCCCCCCCCCCCCCCCCCGCCCCCATTGTCTGCCCTGTGCAGCTCCGTTTAATAATCCCTAACCGCCTCATTTATCTTCCCCAGCACCGACACCACCTCTCCTGCTTCAGTCCATATCCTGAATATTTTCCCGGACGCGGCCTGACTCCGAAGTTAATGCGCTAACATTTGATTTGCCTTCTCCCTGTATTTGTACATGTCATGACATTAGTTACATCCATTAATAAAACTAATATATAATGAAATTACCATTTTCCCCTCTTTCCCTTCACAACTGTCCTATATCCCTCCCTATTATCAATTTATTGAATTGGCCGTGCAACGTTTTCCTCCTCACCAATCCCTCTGTGGTGGGCACTCAAGTACTCCCTATCCACCTCATCTGTCTCGTTCATTAATCGCTCATACTCCTCCCTCCTTTCCCTATCCACATGTGCCTTGAATGAGATAATCTCCCCTCGGATCACCGCTTTTAGTGATTCTCATGATGTGGCCGCCGACAGATCCCCATTTTGGTTCAAATCTACATAATCTTTAATCACAGCCCACTCTTGATCACAAAGCCCTCCAATTGCAACAACCCCAGTGAAGGATCACCCAGCCTCTGCACCCATCCTGATCGAAGCAGAATCTCCAACCGATAGGGTGCATGGTCCGAAATTACTATCCCCGCTCACTCCTTCCCCTCCACCCTGACCAAAGCCTCCCAGCTCACCACAAAAAATTAGATTCTTGAGTGCACCCTATAAACATGTGAGAAAAAGGAATACTCCCTTTCCCCAAAGTTCTTGAAACACCATGGGTCCAACAAACCCATCTTTTCCATAAAACCTTCCAGGCCTTTTTCCATTCGTATGCCACCCATTAACCTGGGGCTCCATCTATCTTCCCTCGGCTCTCGGAAACAATTGAAATCTTCCCCATGACCAACAAGTGCGTGGCCAAGTCCGGGATCGCTGCCAGAAACTCCCTCATAACATCTACATCGTCCCAATTCGATGCATACACATTCAGCAGCAGCACCGGCGCCCCTTCCAGTACCCCAATCACCATCACATATCTCCCACCCAGTCCCTCACTTCCTTCGCGCTCACAAACCCGGTTTTCTTGCTAATCAAAATCCTCCTCCGCGCCCCCCCCCCCCAACCCTCCCACGCGACTTTGAATCAATCCCCGAGTGGAAAACCTGACCCACCCACCTCTTTCTCAGCCTAACCTGGTCCTTCACGCAGTGCGTCTTCTATGATTCTATGAATGAGGGGCTGGAGAGGTACTGAATCTAATCACATGTCAGCAAACTGAAAATGATACAAAATACAGAGTCAAAATGTTCTGTTGGGACAATTTTACACAGTATTGTGGAATAATGTGTGTTGCATGAAAAATCATAGATATTTACACAGGATTACAAGAAACTAATAGAAGTATCTATAACAATTGTCCTGAATCTAAATGTGACATGGTCGTTTTTAAAACGTGACAGGTCATATATGATTTTGAACTCTATCAGGTGCACTAATCAATATGAGGTCATTTTCGTTTTATTAATGGACGTAACTAATGTCATGACATTTACATTAAAGGATTTAGAATTGGGACATGAACACTCAAGTGATGATCAATACTTGATTACTAAGAAAGGACAAACTATTTTATCTTGTTACCCGATAATTGTGCTGGCTAGGCAGATCTGGCAAATATTGACACATTTCCCAGTTCCCCCATCCTAACTTCTCAAAGACGACATCAGTTTCCCAGAGGAACATGGTAATTTCATAATATATTAGTTCACAGCAAGCAGAAGGGAAGTCAACTAATGCTGAAAAATACTTGGTCCCACACGGACAGAAATCTGATGGTCTCACATTCCCTCAGGGAAACCAGTTCAAATCCTGTGGATTGCCAGGGAAGGATATGGCCTTCAAATGCATTTGTGCAAACACACACACGCGCGCACACTTAAACAAACATTATACTTTGACAACTTATATTCCCATTTCTCATCTACCTTTCACCTGCAATTTCATTTTCTGCACTATACAACTAGCCATTTACAGCATGACTGACTCCATTTGTCATTCTGATAACATGTGGGACAAATCATTTACTAGCAAATCACGCCTTCGTTGTAAGATTTCCTGTGTAACAGGTGTTCATTGTCGTATGTTTCAAAACGCACACAGACCAGAAGTATTAAAAAACACAGACATCAGTTTGAATGTTCACGGCCAACATTAATTAATGATGATGGACTAAATTTGAATTTGAATAGGTACTTGAAAGAATTGGATATTGACTTCAGCAAATTTAAAATAATATGGAGCTCGCCAGATCCCAGGCAACAAATGGTTGTTGAAGATTACTTCCGTTTTATGCTAGACAGGACTAGCATATCCCCGATGACACAGTTTGGGGTTTTATCAAAAGGTTTGTTTTATGTAATAATTTTCACAATCAGAGGATATCCCAAACTCTTTACAGTCAATCATGTACCATTTGGGCTGGTTTAGCACAGGACTAAAGAGCTGGCTTTTAAAGCAGACCAAGGCAGGCCAGCAGCACGGTTCAATTCCCGTACCCGCCTCCCCCAAACAGGCTCCGGAATGTGGCGACTAGGGGCTTTTCACAGTGACTTCATTTAAAGCCTACTTGTGACAATAAGCGATTTTCATTTCATTTTCGTTTCATTTCATTAAAGTATAGTCACTGTTGTAACCTGGCAAAACTGCAGCAACCAATTTGCGCAATGCATGCTCCCATAGACGGCAATGTGATAATGACCAGATAATCTCATCACTGATGTTGCTTGTGGAATAAATGTATTGGCAAGACACCAGGGATAACCCCTCCATTATTCTTCAAACTAGTGCTGTGGGACATTTTGCTCCTACACGAGGGGGGTGTCGATGTGGTCTTGTTTTAACATCTCATCAGAAGAATGACACCTTGGGCCTTGCAGCAGTCTCTTACTACTGCATGAGGGTACTAGCTTTGATTATAAATTTAGAGTACCCAATTCATTTTTTCTAATTAAGGGGCAATTTAGAGTGGCCAATCCACCTCGCCTGCACATCTTTGGGTTGTGGGGGCGAAACCCATGCAAACACTGGGCGAATGTGCAAACTCCACATGGACAGTGACCCAGAGCCAGGATCGAACCTGGGACCTCAGCGCCGTGAGGCAGCAGGGCTAACCCACTGCGCCGCCGTGCTGCCCATTAGCTTTGATCTTTAAAATCAAGTTTTGTAGTGGGACCTGAAGCAAAAAACTTCTGATTCGGAGGCAAATAATGCAGCAGCGCACAGGGTTTCTAAGATCAGGTTCATTAGACTATCTATTTGCTGCACCATGCTAAAATGCAACTGTGTGTAAATAGACGCATTAATGACTGGAGGGAATACTGTTTTCTCCGGTCGACTGAAGCCTAATTGATCTTAATGGATCTTCAGATTAATTAACAGTTAGATTAATTTGTTTTTAACATTTTTGTTTTCAAAAAATTGTCACAAACAAACTTGCGTGTGATGCTAAATCAATTTTGGAGTATGACACCTTCATCAATAAGTTTAATACGTATATGTTTTTTATAAATACAGTAAAAAAAAAAAAATTGTATATTTAATGCATTTTCTTGGCAGCTATGCTGTAATCTTAAAATGCTGGGAGCTTCTGAATTACAGCCTAAAACAGCCAGGTTCATGTCAAACTGCAAAGTTCCCAAAACCTAACAACCAACACATTCCAATTGAATCAAGCCCCTGTTTACTGAACACAAATCAAACGGAAGTCTCAAAAGGAATACAATTCCAAGTTAGTAGCAGAATGAAAGCTATTTTAATTCAGTAGTATGATTCCATAAACTGGGTGCTTCATAAATCAAAAATATGCCTGTAATTGTAATGGGTGTGTTGGCACATTACTCATGTGGGTGTGTGCTGCTCCTTTGGGTTCTGATGAGCCTCTCATTACCTCTAATTATAAGGCCTTTCAGGAAAGCCTTTGCCTCTGCTTTGCCTCTCAGGAACGGTACAAAGTCCAGATTTTAGCCAGACACATACAACAGGAGTGGGGTGGCAATGAAAATTTACATCCCACTCATAATCATAGTTATATTGAGTTAAATGGAGCAGAAAATTAAGCGAGGTGCAAGTGGGGCAACTCAACTGAACCCAGCCCATTCTTCTCCGGCACATTAGAGTGAAACGAAAACTTCAGGGCCTTCCCAGTGATAAGGAGCACTGTGTCGATGAAAAGTTATTTGGCATGCATTTTATTTGGGCATTTGGGGACAGAATATTTTTCACCATAGCAGCATGAACAGCTTTATAGATTTGAACACGGTCTATATCATCACGTCATGCTCATTTGTAACTGAAGATATTTTCATATGGACAGAGCCCTTCAGACCAGTAACATTAACATTACTTTTAGTTTCACTTGTTCACGGAGAGGTAAAATAATGACACCATGAATCAAAAATACTTTGATTGTTCACAGATTTTAAATAATAATTTTCAAATGAGCAACTTTTTTCTGAATTGTTCCAATACATGAAAATGATACCCATGACTATTGAATGACTTTACCTATATCATTTATTGGTGTCATCAAATTATTAGTTTGTCCTCTACATCTGTCATTTTCATCTCTCCTTGTGCTATAACCCGCACGGGGCCTACAGGGTTGGACCAATTAGTATCACCATGAGTCGTGTTGAGTGCGAGCTTGCCTGCAGAGGGGAGGGGGCTCCATCAGCACCCCATCTAACCTTTGTTTTGGTCACTCAGGGCAATTTATCATGGCCAATCCACCTAACCCTGCACGTTTTTGGACTGTGGGAGGAAACCGGAGCACCCGGAGGAAACCCACACAGACACGGGGAGAACGTGCAGACTCCGCACAGACAGTGACCTAGCAGGGAATCGAACCTGGGACCCTGGCGCTGTGAAGACACAGTGCTACAGTGATGCCCACTAATATTCCTTGAATATAGAACCAAGGAACAGGAGCAGGAACAAACCATACAGCCCCTCGAACCTGCTCCATCATTTAGCATGACTATGGCTGATTTTCAGCCTCAACTCCACTTACCTGTTCAGAAACCATATGCGGCAATTCTTGAAAAGATCAAACATCTGATTATCTCAGTCTAAATATATTCAATAATGGATTATTCACAAGCTCCTTGAGGTAGAGAATCCCAATGAACCACAACATTAGAGTGATTAAATTCCTCCTATCAGTCTTAAATGATCAGCTTCTTATCCCAAGATTGCACTCCCATGCTTTTTTCAGCTAGCACAAACATAGGGTGGGATTTTTCCACGTGGCAGTGGAGGTAGTCTGCCATTTGCTGGTGATGGGATCTTCTGGTCCTGCCGTTTGCATCCCTTACCACCAGGAAAACGCTGGCAGGGGGGACTTCGGCAGGGGCTGGGGCGTACCGTCGGACTGAGCGGAAGGTTCCAGTGGTGTAAATGGCCAGAAAACTCCGGCCAATCTCAGTATCAACCTTATCAATCTTCTTCAGAATCTTGTCTGAATCAATGAGATCACCTCTCATTCTTTGAAACGCCAGAGAATATAGATCCAATTTTCTCAGCCTCTCATTACAGGACAACCCTGTCATCCCAGGGACCGATCTGAGCTATATCATTCTAATGATGTCCTGGCTAAGAGGTTGGGTATTTGGTGTATTCCTGACCACCAATCAGTACTGTTCAGTTAGGTTTGGCTTGCCTTTCAATTATCCCTCCTTTCCAAATGGGACGATACACTTGTCTGTCTTGCTCGCGCCTGTCAACTGATTACCAGGTGGAGATTGGAAATGTGCCCTGTAGAAAAAAATCATATGCACCAGTCCAAGTATGGGCCGATAATGGCTTCGAGCATTGTCAGCACTTAATCTACTATAGGATGCAAAAGCATTTGTAAGGATACAGGACCACGAGATCGAAAAGGAACATATATCCATTATATTCACATTTAAACAGCTTTTAAATTAGAATGACTTACCAAGAACAGAGACTCCTCAAATATATGTATTTTTCTGCAGTTTTATAAAAGGTTCACTTCATAATTCTCTCAATGTCACAAATATGCACCTGGGTACATCACTAATTCTCATGGCTGTCAGGTTCTCATTGCCTATTGCATGCTGCCAAAACAAAGTGCGCCTGCAACAGCCTAGCTCCGCAGAACTGGAACAACACTGAGGCAGATTGCATCGCGTTTGGCCACAACGATGATCACAATGTCAGATATTAGATCACCTTCCAGAATTTGGAAATGCTTTCAGGTAAATGCTAGTTGTGGTAATCACTGTTCATTAAAGGTTTATACAATGTACACGCATATATTTACATTTAAGCTGAAAACATGAAAATTATTTTTATTAAGCAGTATGGTAGCATATTTCACAGCGATTTAAAGACCTTCATGAGAAAATTCTACTGAAAATAGTTAAAAGCTCAACTAAAGACAAACTGCTAATGCTGAGAATTTGTAATGAAGGCAACGTTTGGGGACTGAGCGGTGGTCAGCATCTGGAAAAGGCAAATAAAAACAGTTTTAAGTTTTCGGGTGTTGAAGGGACCACATCCAAATCATTGACCTGTCTCATTATTTTCCGATGATGAATTTGCGGTGTTCCTCTAGCATTTTTTTGTTTTCCGGATCTGCTAATTAATACACTAGCTTTCTGCTTCACCATACAATGCAACTTAATTTTCTATTTTGTAGGAATCTCAGAAATGTCACTGCATTTCCCCAGAGGAAGCATTTAAACAAAACCTGACTTCTTGACATTTCAAAAAGAGTAAGGGGTGGGGTTTTCCTGGCTGATGTTGACTTCTATTCTCAGTGATATTATTTTCTTGCACTTGGCAACTCTCACACAGTCACATGCACCAACACAATCCTTCATTCCTAACCTTCAATAGCCCTTTACACAGAGGTGGTGATAGACAATTAAACTGCCGTCAGCTGGTTCTGATCTACTTGTTACCTTTTATAAGAAAATAACACCAGGTATTCAATAGCTGGCTAACAAAAATTTGTACCTTCACGTTGAGGTATGCATCAGGAATAGTCCCCAAAGGAAAAAGTAATTTTTCATTCCTGCTTAATTTTCTGTTAAACATTCAGGGGAGCAGCAGGATGATATATGTGACGTTTGGCTTTCCAAAAAATTGTTGGAGCAAGAAAGGCACTTGCACATTTGTTGTTGGCAAATATTCATATTGTACAATTCTGTCAATCCTCCCCCTTCAGGTACAATGCCCCATAATGACCATGGGTTTCCAATAGATTGTCACATGATCGTGCTTGGCAAAGTATTGCAGTGCCATTTCCTTCTGCAGTGTGGTTAGCTAGGAAAATGTTCCACTCTTTAGCGTCTGCTATCAGGCATATTGGAAGAATGCACAGGCTGATAATCAACCTGCATGGCCATTGGTCATGCGATGCTTGCATCATCCAAGGTCATCAAGCACTGAAGTGGGTCTTGTACGCACAGTTTCTGCCCAGAGTAGGGACACTACCACTGCACCCTCTACAGTCAATGAACACAAAAGAAAAAGCTTTACAAGTATATATTTGTGCTCGCTGACCCCTTGCGGTTTGAATTCTGTGTAAAAAAAGTACACTTTGGTTCGAATCTGGAACCTCCTTCTGTATGCAACCCACGACTCTCAAACCTGACTTAAACATTCCATTTTAAGGAATTTAAATCAATCATATATCAGTTTGGCAAATATGGGGCGCGATTCTCCCGAGTTACGAAAACTCGGGAAGTTGGCGTCAAAAACGGGCGCGTTTGACGCCAGCCTCCGCCCCCCCGACCGGGAACCGATTCATCTCCCCGGTCGGGGCTAGCATCGCGCGGCTGTGAACTCCGGCATCGCGGGCTTAACGAATCTTGTTAAGCCGCTAGCCAGAGTTACCGACGGCTGACGCGTCAGATGACATCAGCCGCGCATGCGCGGATTGGACGACTCCAACCTGCGTATGCGCGGATGACGTCATCGCGCTTGTGCGTGAAACCCGCGCATGCACGGGCCGTTATGCCCTGCAGAAGCCCCGCGGATGGATCCATCGGGGCAGCGGAGGGAGAAAGAGTGCCAATCGGTGCCATGGTTCCCGAGAACGGGACTTTACGGCCGTTTTTACGAACGGTCAGAGCAGGTGTGTTTTACGCTTGTAAAAATGGCCGTAAAGGCCTTGGAAATCGGCCCATCGGCCAGGAGAGAATCGCTGCTCGCCGTAAAAAAACGGCGGGCAGCGATTCGTGTCGGGAGGCGGACGTGGGGGTGGGGGAGAATAGTGGGAGGGCGTCGGACCAGCGTGTCCGTAAAAATTTACGCCGCCCGCTATTCTCCGAATTTTCATGAGAGCGGAGAATTGCGCCCATGACACCACAGACACTGAAATAGGTGATCCTGCACAGGATGGCCCTATTCCTGTATTGACAAACATCCATCAGTTTATGAATTCATGTGTTATTTGTTGCTGTTCGGTTCCAAAGACCATTTAGAATCTGCTGTATCAGGAGGGTGGTGGACATAGGGGTAAAGTCACTGGACTAGTATTCCACCAGCGTGGGTTAATCCTCTGGGTTCATGGGTGTGGTGAATGTGATTCGCACCGGATTATAATTCGTATATACATGTGTCTATATTGTAAGTGCAGTTGCACTACCTGTCCTCCAGGGGGAGTAGCTCTGGGAATGCTTGAGTTGTACGGGGCTTCTCCCTTGGCTCTGCCCAGGACTCCTCCCCCGTAAGCTGCTGTATAAAGATCAGTGCCACATGGTTAGCCGGCCAGTTCACCGAAAGTTCAATGGCTAATAGGCTGGCTCTGTTGTGAGTATATTAAAACCGCTATTCTAATCCTACAAGCACGTGTCCGTAGAATTGTTTGTTCCAACAATGGGCTCAACTCTCGCCACAGTAGCCTATGAAATTTAATTTCAATTAACAAGCTGAAATATAAAGCTAGTCTCAGTAATGGCGACGGTGAAACTACCCTTGATTGTCATAAAAACCTATCTGGTTCACTGTAGGGAAGGACATCTGTCATCCTTGCCTAGTCTGGCCTACATAGGACTGCAGATTCACAATAATGTGGTTGACCCTTAACTTCTTTCTAAAATGATCGGGGGGGGGGGGGGGGGGGAGAAAGCATTTAGTTCAAGGGCAATTAGGGATGGGCAACACATACTGGCCTCGTCAGCAAAAGCCATGTGCTATGGAAGAATAAATTGAACAAAATCATATTTGAATAATAGACAAAGCCATGTACCAGTGAGGTAGAGTTGCCAACCGTTCAGGATTGGTCTAGTGTCTCCAGGAACGTGGATCAATCTCCAGGTCACTGCTACATGAAATCCGACAGAAACATCATCAGAACATGATAAAAGATATAGGGTGGGATTCTCCAATCCTGCAGCCACGTTCTGACGCTGCCGTGAAAAGCGGCACGAGCCACTCTGGCGTCAAAGGGCCTCAACGCAGCTATCCACCCTTCCTAGGGAGCTAGTACGGCACCGGAGTGGTGGCCACAGCTCCGGTGCCCGAAAGCCGGCGCTCGACGGCCGGAGCGAGTTGGCGTCGGCCCCCGGGCAATATGGCAGAGCCCGACAGGGGCCCGGCGCAGAGGAACATAGGCTCCCACAGAACCAGTCCGCCCGCTGATCAGTAGGCCTGATCATAGGCCAGTGGCCCCCCTTGTCTGATTCGTCCCCCCCCCCCCCAACCAGGACGGCCCCCACAGGCAGAACTCAGAGGTCCCGCCCGGTGGGACAATACGTAACCCACGCCGGCGGGACTCGGCCGAACTCAGTGGGCACTCGGCCCATCGAGGCGCGGAGAATCGCTTTCATCGGTCCCCGACCGGCACGGCGGTGATCCCGCCGTCGCCCGAAAATCAGCGCCGGATAATTGTCAAGCCGGCGTCGGCCCCCCCGGGCGATTCTCTGACCCGGCGTGGGGTTGGAGAATCCCGGCCATAATTTCTTTCTTTAAAACTTCAAATATTTCTCTTTACCAAATTGTGGAATATTGGAAATGGGGATAAAAGGTGTTTGATTGACAGTCAAGCATCGTCCAATTGGGTAATGAGTCTTTTTGCTTTCCAATTGGTGGAGGAAGGACTCGTCCACTTGGTTTCACGGTGTACCAAAAACAATCTCTCGCTAAATGTCGGAAATACAAAGGAACTGATCCATCGACTTCAGTAAGCATAGCACGACACACACTCCCGCCTGCATCAATGGCTCCGAAGTGTGGGTGGTCGATAGATTTAATTTCCTGGGTGACACCATCACCATCAATCTGTCCAAATCCACTCACATTGATGCAACAGTCAAGAAAACCCAACAACGTCCCTACTTCCTCACTTTGGATCCTCAATCTGGGGCTGGTTTAGCACAGGGCTAAAGAGCTGGCTTTGAAAGCAGACCAAGGCAGGCCAGCAGCACGGTTCAATTCCCGTACCAGACACCTTATGCTGCTCTTGCTCATGTATTTGCTTTGTTTGGCCCCTTGTTCTGCACTGTAACCAATCACTGTTTGTCGATGTAACATTTGTCAATGTACTCTTGATTATTTTTTTTGTCTACTATGTACGTTCCATCGGATGCAGAAAAATACTTTTCACTGTACTTTGCTACATATGACAATAAATCAGATCAAAAGGGAATCAAGAGGGAGAAGGCAGCGTGTCACAAGGGCGTATGTGTTGATCAACCAACAGCTGGAGCCTGGGAGCAAGTCATGTGATGGAACCTCCAGGAATACATTTCACAGTTGGCAACCCTAAACAGAGAACACCTATTTGTCTTACTGAATACTCTAATAAGGGTTCATAGATTTCAGGAGAATAGAATTCAGGACGAACTGGAGTGCAGGAAATACATTTTAATAGCAATATACCCGCCCATGTCAAATGTTGGTCCTACAATCCAATGCTTAAGCAGAGCAGATGTGCCAGTTAGGTTCTCATGACTGATGTTCAGTTAATTCCCAAAGGTGGGTTGACTATTCCCCTGCCTATGGAAGCAGACAAACAAGATTTACAACACACTGTCAGGCATCTTGAAGGCATTATGCTGCGACAAACTGAGAAGATACAAAGAGTCTGCAAAGATAGCTCAACTGAGTGGGTGAAAATTTGGTAGAGAGACCATAATGTGGGCTAATGAGAGGTTGTCTACTTTGGCAGGGAGAATAGAAAAAGAGAATGTTAGTTAAATAGAGTAAGTCTGCAGAATGGTGTGGTACAAAGGGACCTGAGTGCCCTTGTGTGTGGGTCACTAAAAGTTAGCATGGGGGTACAACAGTATTTGTGAAGTTAGGAAGTACACGGCATTGGTGAGACTGCACCCAGAATACTATGTTTCATTTTAGTCACTTTAGGGAGAGATATCCTTGCACTGGAAGCTGTTCAAAGAAGGTTCATTAGGCTGATTCCGAGGATAAAGGGATTGTCTTAAGAGGGAGGATTGAGCAATTTGGGCCTATTCTCGCCGGAATTCAGAAGAATTAGAGGTGATCAGATTGAAACATAAGGGGGGGGGGCGATTCTCCGTGTCCCACGCCGGGCCAGAGAATCGCCGTAACTACGCCACGATTCCCCGATGCCAGCGTACGATTCTCCGAGGTGCAGAGAATTGGCGCCATGTGCGCCGGCGTGTTTGGGAGTCCCACCGGAACCATTCACCCCTCGTTGCTGCCGGCGGGAACTCTGCGCGAATGGTCAGGGGCAGCCTGTGGGGGGGGGCTCCTTCACCGGGGGGGGGGCACTCCGATGTGGTCCGGCATGCAATCGGGGCCCACCAATCAGCGGGCCAGCCTCTCCCCACCCGGGCCTACTTTCTGGCACGGCCGGCCCCTGAATACCGACGACATGTTGAGTCGGGGCCGGCGCGCAAAGTTCCTCGTGCATGCGCAGGTTGGCACGGCCCAACTGCGTATGTGCGGGTTGGCCCATTTGGCGCCGTGAAAGAAGGCTGGAGAGGCGTGAACCGCTACACCGCTGTGCTTGCCCCCTGTGGGGGCCAGAATCGGTCGTACCCGGGCCCGGTTCGCGCCGTTGTGAAACACGATGGCGTTCACGACGGCACGAACACTTGGGCCCCGTATTGGAGAATCGCCCCCAAGATTCTGAGGGTTCTTGGTCAGTTAGATGCTGAGAGGATGTTTCCCAACGTGGAGAATCTGGATATAGTTTAAGGATAAGGGGTCTGCCATTTGGGATGGACATGAGGAGGAATTACTTTTCTCAGAGCGACGTTAGTCTTTGGAATTCTCTTCCCCAGAAAGCAGTGGAAGCTGGGTCATTCAATACGTTCAAGGCCGAGCGGGGTTGGACTGACTTTTTAATCGACAAGACAGTCAAGAGTCATAGGGAGCTTGCAGGATCCATCAGCCATGATCTTTTAAATGGCAGAGCAGGTTTGATGGGCCGAATGGCCCACTCCTATTTCTTATGATCATCTGACCTTGCAAAAAGCAGCAAGACAAGAATATACAACTTCAGTGTTGTGAAGATGAAGTTTAAGACAAGTAAGAGTTGTTTATTTTTACTAAGAGGTTGATTGACTACAGTTGAAGCTAGCATATGGGGCTCTTTTGAAAAAATGCTTGAAGCTGTAATAGGGAGATGATAGAGTCGGTAATGTGAGAAAGGTTGAGATCAGCTGTGCCAGAGGTCCTTTTTCCTTTACACAAAATATCTTGTGATCTTATAATTAAATATTGCAGCCTGTAAAGTTTCTTTATTATGAATCTCCTGACAGCTTTTGCCTCAGGATACTTTGGTGCTTGTGGTTGTCGACTGTGTACGCCGAAGCACAGAATCTCACTATGCTAATACAGCTTACAACCCAAAGTGCATCTCTCTTAAACCTTGAACATCGCAGCATTGAACATTGAACAATGCTTCACTTTTGGAACAAATTCGACCTGATGAAAAGTTATGTCGTCTGTTCTGAATATTCCTTAAATATTCTGGCAGTTTAAAAAAGCTGTGCTTAAGCTCACTGTTTCCGTGTCGCAAACAATTTTTTGTAGAGTCGGCTCCACATGCTAACACTGCCAGTATAGAGACGATTTACAGGAGAATTGCTCAGTCACGCCCATAGTCCTCACTACTGTGAGTGACTGGTCTTAATTTTACATGTAATTTGTGCTATGTAATTATCCTCAGCTTAAGGCAAGTTTTTGGAAAATTATTCCTGCTTTTATTGGGAAAGCTTTAGGTTCAGCCATGAATTCTGTTTCCTACATAAGCCTGCCTTAACGTTACACATCTTCTCTCTGCAAATGTGGTCCTGCAGATATGTTGTAGAAATGTTGCATACTGTCTATGCAGCAACAATGTGCTAAAAGAGTTGTTTAAGATGATTAATGGTTTTGATAGGGTGGATCGAAATGATTCCCTCTGACGGGGGAATCCAGAACAAGGGGACATAAACTTAAAAGGTAGAGCAAGGCTGTCCAGATTTGACATCAGGAAGCACTTTGTCGCATTAAGGGAAGGGGGAAAAAACTTATAAAGCGGGGCTTGATCAATTTTTATTGGGTAAGGTTATTGAGGAATGAGGAATCAAGGTGGATAAATGGACTTGAGATATAGATATACTGTGATCGAAATGAATGGGAGAACAGGTTCAAGGGGCTGAATGACCAATTCCTGTTCCTCATTCCTAACCATGCACATTGACTTATGTGCCTCTTTCACTTTGTTATTGCTATTTCATAAAGTCAACAAGCTTCATTATAGCATTCAGAGGCATCACCATATAAAACAAAACAAAAAAAATTCAAATCATTTATTCAGCCATTTCTGAATATTATTTAATCTGCAAAATTCCTTGTATGCCAATTCCAGGTTACTAGTAGATCAAAAAGATAGTGATAGGACAATAATAGTCAGAGTCGGAGAATTTTATAGCACAGAAAGAGGCCCTTAAGCCCATTGTGTCTGCACCAGCCATCAAGCACCTATCTATCCAATTTCCAATTCAATTTTCCAAAACTTGGTCCGTAATTTTGTTTGCTACGGTGTTTCAAGTGCTCATCTAAATGCTTCTTAAATATTGTGAGGGTTCTTGCCTCTACCACCCTTTCTGCAGGGAATCCCGGACTCCCACCATCCTCGCAGCAAAAAAGATTTTCCTCAAATCCCGTATAAATCTCCTGCACCTACCTTAGCACTGTGCCCCCTGGTATAGACCCCTCGACTAAGGGGCAAAACTTCTTATCTACCCTATCTATGTCTCAAAATTTTGTACACGTCAATCAGGTTCCCCCCTCTACCTTCTCTGCATTAAGGAAAACAGCCCCAGCCTAACCAACCTCCCTTCAAAGCTGAAATGCTCCAGTCCAGGCAACATCCTGGGGCATCTCCTCTGCACCTCTCTCTAGGGGAATCACATCCTACCTATAACTGCACACTACTTCTGCTGTTGCCGAATGAGTGTTGCATACAGTTCTATCATAACCTCCCTGCTCTTATATTCTATACCTTGGTTAATGAAGGCAAATATCCCATATGCCTCCTTAACCACCTTATCTACCTGTCCTGCTTCCTTCAGGGATCTTTGGACATGCACCTAAAGATCCCTCTGGTATTCTGTATTTCCGAACGTCGAGAGCAGAATACTCCTGAGAGGCAAAGGTGAAGGACTATTGCATTAGCCATAACCAGTCTCATCCAGGCACATCCCTTTTTGCCTTGGACAATCATCTATGTTGCTGTTTAGTCATTCTGACATCCATCTTATCAGAAATCTTCCTTTTTGTTAGCTTCACCTCTCCCTCTGTAGAATTATAGAATGGTTGCACCACAGAAGGAGATCATTCAGCCTCAAGTGTCCATGTCAGCTCTCTGAAGGAGCAACGCATCTGGTGCCACTCCCTTGCCTTTTCCCTGGAGTCCTGCAAACCTTTCCTTTTCAGATAATGGTCCAATTTCCTCTTGCATGCCTCCATTGAATCTCCCTCCACCACATTTTCAAGCAGTGCATTCCAGGTCTGAACCATTCACTGCCTGAAAAAGTTTTTCTTCTGTGGGCTGAGTCACCACATGAGAATGTGATGATGCAGCTACAAAAGGTGTCACATGGTGGGAACGCAGGAGTTATCCCCTGGAGCGCAGGCAACGCACGTGTTGAAGTAGCTGCACAGACTACAGATGCTGCACTCCTCAGTCTGCGAAATCTACCATGACAAAGCCTGCCTTTGTCAGCGCAGACTCATTTCCAGGTGCATCAGGACCAGGATTCCTACTGCTAAGGTTTGGCAGGAGCCCAAACCGGAAAGCGAAGCGATTGATACCCTCATGCAAAGTCAATTGAGAAGCAAAATGCACGACAGTGGAGATGCCCACTGACTCGGCCATTTAACACCTGGGCAAACAATCAGGATTCAGACCGGATATGGGCATGACTAGTTGGCGATGGTTCACAGAAATGCTCAGCCTCAGATGGTGCCCACTATGTACGCAACCACTGTCACCTTCTGCAGGTATCAGAACCAGCAGCAACAGATGACACGGCAATTCAGTCATCCAGCTTATGGCACAGGCCCCCGACACCAGTGGACATGCAGTCTGCTCCGTAAGTCAATGCAGTGAGCCCTGCACCCACAGAACATAAGTCCAAAAGACATAGGTGTTTTGTTATGCTCTTGACATAGCATAAGCTGCTTCCTTGATGTGCACTCTGACAAAGGAAGGTTCGGACTTGGAGATAGCTTTAACACATTCAATAAACTGTTAACGATTCTCCTACTTGGATTCGACTCTCCTGTTAATCCTGCTATAGATACTCAGACCGACGAACCAGTCTGCTACAATCCAGGTGGTGGGTGTGATGTGTTTCAAATCAACCCTGTGTCTGTACTCACTGAGCATCTCCACTAGAAAGAGGAAGATCATGTGTGCTGTGTCCTTTTATATGGGTTGGTGTAATGCCCTCCTGTGGTAGTGTCACCTCTGTGTGTATCGTGAATGCCCATTGGTTGTGTCCTATCTTACTGATCTGTTGGTTGAATGTCTGTGTGTCATGTTTCTGGTGCTCCCTCTAGTGTCTATCTAGTCTACGTGTATTTACATTAACCCCTTGTGTATTTACAGTGATGCATATCACCACATGCCCCTTTTTTCATGTTACATATTTTCTGTACAGTGTTAAAGAAAATTGAACAAACTAGGTGGATAAGTGATGCTATGTGCAAGTTATGATAACAGTGATCATTAAACAATAAGTCCAAATAATATGCATGAGTCGGAAATCCATTAATTATTATGGTTGAATGTCTTTCTCGTTTGGTTGGCGAGTTGGTGATGTTGGTGGTGGCATGTTCTTGTGAACACCATCAGTGTCCCTGTGTGTAAGGAACCAAGAAGAGTGGTCACATCACTTTGTTGTCTGATGTGGACTCTTTCTTTCGATGCTTGTGCTAGCAATGTATGCAATCGGTCCTGATAGCTGGGTTGCCTGTTGGTAGTGCAGCAAACATGAATTGGGAAGATGCATCGTCCTGCCATGGTATGTCATTATACTGAGCTGAGCAGTAACAGTGTCCCGCATTTGCAGAGTTGTACCATGTCGTACCAGTCGTTGTGCCATAGTTGTTGTTTTTGAGGTGCTTGCTGTGGACGTTGTTGCCTCTGGTACGCTTCTTGTTATTGTCTTTAATGTTGCTGCTGTGTTGGTTGGTTTTGTTGTATTGTTTGCTGCGCTCAAGGACCACACTCTGTGGATAATAAGAGTCCTTCACAGTGTTAGTCGTGTCAGCGTGCTTTGTGGCGTCTGCTGTTTCCTTGAGCGTGCCGTCACTGAGTTCGCGGCGCTCCCCGTCTGGAGTCATGTCCGACTTACTTGAATCAGCTTTAGCTTGTCGATGCTCCCCATCTGGAGTCTGGTCTGTTTCATCCGAGTCAGTTTTAGCTTGTCGATGCTCCCCGTCTGGAGCCCTTTCTGGTTCACTTGCATCTTCTGAGGTTTCTTGATGCTCCATGGCCGGAGTCAAAACATTCAGGAATTAATTTGCTTGCAAAAAGGCTCGAGCGAATGAGGTTTGAAGTAATGTGGTGTCACCGGAGTCACCAGTCTCACTGTGATCATCGAGTGCCTCTGTACACACTAGCTGAGGTCTGTCACATTGCACATCTTGTATGGGAAGTGGAATGCCGTCATCACTTGTTACACATACAGTGGGTAGAGCCTCAGTGTGTTCTTGTCATTCACTTGAGCATGGTAGATTGTCATAGTCTTCGTGCTGTGCACTTGAGCATGGCAGACTTGCATTGTCTGCTGCTGGTTGCTCAGAGGAGGTTACCAGACCCTCGTGGTCTTGTTCATGCAAGGACTGCGTTCTGGAGTCTTGCGTTGCTTCTATCGTGGGGTCTGTCCACAAGCTCGTTGTGGAGTCTGTCCACCACTTTCAGTGTGGAGGCTGGGACCCTTTGTGGTGTGTAGACCACTCTCTGTGTGGAGTCAGGGACCCTTTGCGGTGTGTGGACCACTCTCTGTGTGGCAGCAGCCACTCTCTGTGGGCTTGTACTGCTCTCTGTCTCTTGGCGTCAGGACGCAGCATAATCCTGCACTCGCGAGTCGGGATGTCATGTATGCTAGGTTGAAGATTCCCCAATCCGAAGAACTCATCGTCGGGGTCGTCAACGTACAACACCTCTAGTTGCGGTTCGGATTTGGTACTGGGGTAGCCACCTCCCAAGGTGAAATCTTCGTCTGAGTCGTTGTCTTCCAAGAGCATGTCATCACTTTTTGTGTCGGAGCTGGCATTGGGCTCACGATGTCCAAAGAAGAATTCAAGGTCTGAGTCATAGTCTTCAAGGACTATATCATCTCTTTGGGCGGTGCTTACTGCTTGTTGCAGCTACTGGTCGAATTTCAGGCACTGTGCTGTCGTTCCAGGTGAAAGAATCGGGTTTTACGGTTTTAATTTTGTTTTTTCGTGTTTTGGGACATTTCCCCTTTATGTGGGCGTGGTCCGGGGCCTCTGACGTGATGAAGTGTGTGACGCAGTGCGTAGGAAGCGATTATGCTTGCGCATATCGCTGTTTCTTTACTGGGGGCCTTTTTCGCAATTGCGCATGCGTGGCTTCTCGCGCATGCGCAAACGGACCTTCCCGTTCAATGTGCTCTTCATGCAAATGCGCATGTGCGTCACCTTTTCCAAGATGGCTGCCAATCAAAACTGCAGATGTCTTCAATGGAAAGCCTACCTTCGCCTCGTGATGAATTTTGGCACCTCTTTTACTGTTTTTTCTTGTATGTTCCTCGCAAAATCTTGGAATTTGTCCAGGACTGCCTGGAAGTCGCTCTTGATTTGCTCATTAGAGCATTTGAAGGTCTGTAAGATTTCAGCTGCTTCTGGACCCGCGATGGTAAGCAGAAGCTTTATTTTCTATGCATCCGCCACGCCATCTAGGTCGGTCGCTACCAGGTAGATCTCGAATCTCTGCCTGAACCAACGCCAGTTTCCACTGAGATTGCCTTGGTACCTGAGCTGCCGTGGAACCGAAATCCCGAACATCATCTTGCCTGGGTGCTGTTGCTGGTTGTCACTGTTTGCTGAGTTGTAACTATATGGATTTAAACAGGTCACTCCTGGGTACCATGTTTTGTTATGCTCTTGGCATAGCATAAGCTGCTTCTCCTTGATGTGCACTCTGACAAAGGAAGGTTCAGACTTGGAGATAGCTTTAACACATTTATTAAACTGTTAACGATTCTCCTACTTGGATTCGACTCTCCTGTTAATCCTGCTACAGCTACTCAGACCGATGAACCAGTCTGCTACAATCCAGGTGGTGGGTGTGATGTGTTTCAAATCAACCCTGTGTACACACTGAGAGTCTCCACTGGAAAGAGGAAGATCATGTGTGCTGTGTCCTTTTATATAGGTTGGTATAATGCCCCCCTGTGGTAGTGTCACCTCTGTGTATATCGTAAATGCCCATTGGTCGTGTCCTATCTTACTGACCTATTGGTTGACTGTCTGTGTGTCATGTCTCTGGTGCTCGCTCTAGTGTCTATCTTGTCTACGTGTATTTACATTAACCCCTTGTGTATTTACAGTGATGCATATCACCACAATAGGAGCAGAATTAGGCCATTCAGCCCATTGAATCTCCTCCACCATTCAATCATGGCTAATATGTTTCTCATCCCCCTTCTCCCCATAACCCCTGATCCCCTTATTCATCAAGAACCTATCTATCTCGGTCTTAAAGACACTCCGTGATTTGGCCTCCACAGCCTTCTGCGGCAATGAATTCCACAGATTTACCACCCTCTGGCTGAAGTAATTCCTCCTCATCTCTGTTTTGAAGGATCATCCCTTCAGTCTGAAGCTGTGTCCTCTGGTACTAGTTTCTCCTACTAATGGAAACATCCTTTCCACATTCACTCGATCTAACACACTGATGGAATGTTGCCCACACCAGCCAAAGACCAATTGGGGCAACTACATGATCAGGGTATCAGGGTAAACCAAACACGAGGTTCTGTGACTTTATTATAACTTAGCCTAGTACAGGCTTTCGAACTTCAGCTTTCTACAACAACAGGTGGGGAGAAAAGGTCACGCAAAGGGCTATGTACAGCTTTAACAGCTTAATCCATGCCTCACTGTATCTGTAAATAGGCATGCATTGTGAACTCGGTTAACTTGTGTGTTACACCATAGTATATGCATGTTGTTCCCACTGTTGCATCTCACGTCACTGGGTGTCCCAGATAATCGTGGAAGATGTAGATCGAGTGGTCACATGAGAACTCTATATGGGGATGTTCACTAATGATAACACAATGTTCAGCACCATTCGTGACTCCTCAGACACTGAAGCAGTCCACGTGCAAATGCAGCAAGATCTGGACAATATCCAGGCTTGGGCTGACAAGAGGCAAGTAAAATTTGTGCCACACAATGACCATTTACAAGAGAGAATCAAACCATCGCCCCTTGATATTCAATGGCATTATCATCACTGGATCCCCACTATCAACATCCTGCGGGTTACCATTGACCAGACACTGAACTAGACTAGCCCTATAAATACTGTGGCTACAAAAGCATGTCAGAAGCTAGGAATCCTGCAGTGAGCAACTCACCTCTTGACTCCCCAAAGCCAGCACACCATCTGCAGCGTACAAGTCAGGAGCGTGATAGAATACATGCCTGGATGAGTGCAGGCCCAACAACACTCAAGAAGCTCAACACCATCCAAGACAACGCATCCCGCTTGATTGGCACCCCTTTACACTCGCTCCACCATCAACACACAGTAGGAGCAGTATATACCACCTACAAGATGCACTGCAGTAACTCACCTAGTCTCCTTATGAAGCATCTTCCAAACCCATGACCACTACCATCCAGAAGGACAAAAGCAGCAGATGCATGGGGACAATACCACCTGGAGGTTCCCCTCCAAATCACTCACCATCCTGACTTGAAAATATATCGCCGCTCCTTCGCTGTCGCTGGGTCAAATTCCTATTACTCCATCCCTAATAGCACAGTGGGTGTACCTGCACCATATGGACTGCAGCTCACCACCACCTTCGCAAAGGCGATTAAGGTTGGGCAACTAATGCTGGTTTAATAGTGACCCCCACATCCCATAAATGAATGTAGAAAAAAAATCTTTTTTCTGTCTCCCCGCCATGGTTTTAGTTCTGTTAACTGGAAATCACACAATAGAAAAAGGAGTACAGATCTGTCCCCTTTATCCAAAACCCTTGGTGCCGATTACATTTGGGATTTCAGATCATTTCAGTTTTTGGATACCGCATGTAAACCTATTACAATAGCTGAAGCCTATTGTCTAAATGAGTAAAATGGTTAGAGAACCCACTGAATAATAAATACAGGGTACCTGTAATAAATTTCACTCTAACATGTTCAATACATAAACCACAAGATAAACAGTGCCGACAAACAACTAGACTTCTTACACGAAAGGTCAATGAAATACTGAGCCAAGCTGTTCCAGTACAGCTACAACACTGGCACCTACCTGGGAATGTGGAAAATTGCTCAGGTATGTCCTGTGCATGAAAAGCCTGACAAATCCAACCTGGCCAATTACGATCTCATCAGTCTACTCTCGATCAACAGTAAGTGATGAAGGAGGTCATCACCAGTGATATCAAGCAGCACTTGCTTAGCAATAACCTCCTCACTGTCACTTAGTTTGGGTTCTACCTGGGTCATTCAGCTTCTGACTTCATTGTAAACATGGAAAAAAGGAGCTGAACTCCAGGAGGTGAGATAATTGTGACTACCCTTGATATCCAATAAACATTTGACCGAGTATGGCATCAAGGGTCCCTAGCAAAACTGGAGTCAATGGGATCAGGGGGGAAACTCTGCTATTTAGAGTCATACCTTGCACAAAGGAAGATGGTTGTGGTTGCTGGAGGTCAATCATCTCAGTTTCAGGACATCATTGCAGGAAATCCTTGGCCCAACCACCTTCAGCTGCTTCATCGATGATCTTCCTGCCAACATAAGGTCAGAAGGATGTTCACTGATGATTGCACAATGTTGAGCACCATTCGTGGCTCCTCAAACACTGAAGCAGCCCATGTCCAAATTCAGCATGACCTAGGCAATATCCAAGGCTTGGGCTGACAAATAGCAAGTAACATTCACACCATACAACTGCCCGGCAGTGACCATCTCCAACAAGAGAGAATCTAAACATCGCCCCTTTTCAAAAGCATTGCCATCATTGAATCCCCCACTAACAACATCCTGAGAGTTGCCATTGACCAGACACTGAACTGGACTAACCACATAAATACTGTGGTTATAATTGCAGGTCATGGCAGCAAGGTGGTGCAGTGGTTAGCACTGCTGCCTCACGGTGCCAAGATCCCAGGTTGTCCCAAGGTCCCAAGACCCCCAAAGCTTGTTCACAATCTAGAAGGCACAAGTCAGGAGTATAATGGAATACTCTCCACTTGCCTGGGTGAGTGCAGCTCCAACAACATTCAGGCTAAAACAGCCTACTTGACTGGCACCCCTTCCACAAACATTCACTCCATCCACCACCGATGAACAGTGGCAGCCATGTGTACCATCTACAAGGTACAATATAGGAACCCACCAAGGCTTCTTAGGCAGCATCTTCCAAACCAACGACTGCTACCACCTTGAAGGACAAGAGCAGCAGATACCTGGGAATCCCACCACCTGGAAGGTCCCCTCCAAGTCATTCACCATCCTGACTTGGAAATATATCGCTGTTCATTCACTGTCGCTGGGTCAAAATTCTGGAACTCCCTCCCTAACACCAGTGTGGGTGAACCTACACCACAGAGACTATAGCAGTTCAAGAAAGCAGCTCTCACCACCTACACCTGAAGGACTGCAGAGGTTCAAGAAGGCAACTCACCACCACCTTCTCAAGGGCAATTAGGGATGGCAATAAATGTTGACCTAACCAGTGAGGCCCACATCCTGTAAATGAATTTAAAATGTGCAGTTCAGGGATGTTTCTAGTTTTTGGATTTACTAATGAACTTCGACCTGCATGTTGAAAGTGGGGCCAAAGGATGTTGATCGGGTCCAAGTTCACACAATGCAAAAAAACTCACTGTCCAGTGTTAGAAGAAAGAGCTTTCCTAATTGTTCAATGTGTAAATATATTCAGTGTGATACTGTGTCATTGAGACCCAGAAGGTTCTGCCCTCAAGTTACATTCTATGCTCAGTCACAGTGTTAGCATTAAAACTGGCCTCAGGCTAAGAGAGGTAACATCAGCCAGTGTCCCTGCTGGAGTATGTGTGGACAGGGCTTATCTTAACTAACTTGGCCACAATCTTTCTGTAAGCTTCCATATCAAAGCGTGCACTGCGGTAACTAAAGAAGGGCAAAAACACCAATTCTGCGCTGCCGGTAGATATACTTGAAGGGAGCACTGTTCAGAAACACTGACCGTCCAACTACAGTCCATACGTAGTGTACAACAGCAAGTGTGGGATCAGTGAATTTACCCTATCAGCTGTTAGCCTTGGTTCAATAATAACCTTCTTGTCGCGAAGGGTGAAGGTCATGGATTGAAGCCCAGAGATTCGAGCAGGCAATCTAGGTTAACTCTTTAGTGCCAGAACCGAGGTGCAGTCTTTCAGACAAGCCCTAAAACCGAGGTTCTCGTCTACTCTGTAAAGTGCACATAAAAGATCCCAGAGCATTGTTTAAGCGAGTTACACCAGTGTTTGCCATTCTGTCGTTATAGGCGGAAAGAGATTTCATTTAATCAGCCCTGATTTCTCCTCTCGCGACCCATCCGTAAACAGAAAAGTGTTTTGGTTTCCCCCACGAATTGGATTCAATTTGAATTGGATTTTGGAGCAGGCAAAGAGCAGGATTAGGGCTTTGCCCCTGTCCACACTCTGAGCTCTGGCTTTGTAACTCTGACAAAACATAGAACATAAAATATAGAGTAATTTAAAAAAATAATTTTAAAACTGGCACTTTTTCCCCACCTCTTAAATTTGGGGGGGCCGTGATTCTCCGATCGCGGGATAGAGTGTCCGTGCCATCGTGAATGTGGTTGCGTTTCACGACGGTGTGAAATGGGCGCAGGTAGTAGCGATTCTGGCTGCGCTGGAGCGGTTCACGCCGCTCCAGCCTTACTTCCTGGCGCGCACTGGGGGCGGCACCAACCTGTGCATGCGCAGTGGTGACTCGCCAACGCGCACATGCGCGGTAGCTTTACTGAATGCTCCAGCCCCGACGCAACATGGCGCGGGGTTTCAGGGGCCGGCCGCGCAACAAAGTTGGCCCGGAGGGGGAGAGGCCGGCCCGCCAATCGGTGGGTCCCGATCGTGGGCCAGACCTCATCGGAGGCCCCCCCCCCCCCCCCCCCGGGGGCGGAACCCCCCCTCTCCCCGCAGGCCGCCCCCCTCCCACCCCGCAGGCTGCCCCCCTCCCACCCCACAGGCCGCCCCCGACCCTTCGCGAAAGTTCCCGCCGGCAGCGACCAGGTGTGGACGGCGCCGACGGGATTCTGCTTTTTCCGTGCGGCCGCTCAGCCCATCCGGGCCGGAGAAACAGCGGCCCCGCCATGTACAGCGGCCCGCGACCAGGGCAAATGGCGCCGATTCTCTGGCCCGGCATGGGGCTCGGAGAATCGCGCTGGGATGTTCCAATCCCCGATGAATAACTTGCACTGCAAACTCAAGTTAAGATAAAATACAAGGGGTTGGTTTATTTTTACACACACCTTTCGCAATGTTCGCTCCTATTTGTACTCATACGATTGTCATGACACCCCTGGGCTATGCGTAGTCAAATTCAGCACCACTTGACCCGGAGTCGCAACAAAGATGAAATTAATTTTTATTTAAATTACCAAAATCCTCGGTTGTGCCCAATAGTCTACAGCCACCAGGTTTATAACTTTAAAACACTAGTAACCTTTTATTATGTACAGTATCATATTTAAACAGACAGGAAATGTAACTGACACTTTGCTACCTCTTTCCCAACCCCTCCTTTCTAAGTGCCCCCACTTTCTACACGCATAGACAAAGAACACAGAGGGGAAAGGGGAGTGGAAAGAGGAAGAAAATATTAAATAAAATAGAAGGACAAAGATATTTGATGCACTGGGATGCAGTTTAGGCTTTCTTTTTGGCATTTCTTCCTTCTAGGCTTGAGGTGTTTTTTTTCTGCCAGGTTGTCGACCTTCTCTACAGACTTAGTGTCATTTCAGGTTCACAGCAAAGATGTGCCAGGGACTCACTAGTTTAAGAACAATAAAGCAGTTCTTTCACTTCAGCAGCAGGAGAGAGAGAGAGAGAGAGAGAGACCATCCCTTTCATTCCAAGGTCTAAGCACTTCTGCCCAGTTCTCTCAGAAAGCATCATACAGGATGTCAAGCAGAACACTGTTCCAGGCCAACCCACCAATTAACCAATAAAACCGACTTCCTCCAAAACCAGTTCCTAAGATGCACCCGGTGCTGAGGAGTCCGACCTCTTCTGTCCAAAATTTTAAAAACGGAAACACAGGGCGGGATTCTCTATTGCCTGACGCCAATATCATAATCGGCGATCGGGCGGGGAATCCCTGTTTACGACCGAATTGGGGATGGTACCCATTTTCAGATGCTCTGCCCCCTCCAAAACGGCATCATCGAGGAGTACGCCACACGCCGTTGGGACCGCCCACCTCCTGAAGGCCCACCTCCGATGCTCCACCCCCGATGGGCCGAGTTTCCGATGGCGGGGGGCACGTGTGCTCTCAGTTTTTGTGAACCCGGTGTGTCCAGCACCGCTACAGTTGGGGAGTTGCACATTCTCCCAGTGTGTGCCTGGGTTTCCTCTGGTGCTCCGGTTTCCTCCCACAAGTCCCGAAAGACGTGCTTGTTAGGTGAATTGGACATTCTGAATTCCCCCTCTGTGTACCCGAACAGGCGCCGGAGTGTGGCGACTTGGGGATTTTCACAGTAACTTCATTGCAGTATTAATGTAAGCCTACTTGTGACAATAATAAAGATTATTATTAGGAAGAAATCAGATCAATGGGTCAGGAACAGGCTCAAATGCCTGATCTACCAATTGCGTTTGTTTAGTATCAGGCTAGTAAAAACATTCCTATTCTACTTACTCGCAAACAATGTTTCTGTTTAATCAAGCACATAGTAGTTGATAACAACCTTTCAAAAATAAAACAATTGAATCACAGGCTGTTTTGCAATGAAAAATATTTTAGACATTTATAATTCAATTTAGACCCATTTAACACAAATCACTTGTGCTGTATATTTACAAAGGACATCATCTGTAAAACATAACTATGATGCAATTAGAACCTTTACTATGTATATGCTTAGCCAGTCAAATAATACTGCTTTGCAATCTATATTTGGTTACAAAAAACTTTGAATTGTTTGGCGTGGCCAAAACAAAAACAGTTTGCGTTTGTAGTGTGCCTTTAATGTAATAAAATATGACAGGATGTTACACAGAAGAATTACAAAACTAAATTTTACACCTAATGACATGAGACAGAAGAGCAAATTGATTGATGGTGTTTGTTTTAAGGGGGAAAGAGAGTTCGAGAGAGAGTTAGAGCATAAGGGAGAAGAAACAGGGTTTTGACAAGCGAGGGAACAATTCAAATCAGGAATGCAGACCAGAAGAACTAAGAGCAGCAGTAGGCAATTCATCCCCTCGAGTCTGCTCCACCATTCAATACAAACATGGCTGATCTTATATCTGCCTCACCTCTGCCTTCCTGCCCGCTCCCCATACCCCTTTATCCCGCTACTAATTAAAACTTTTCTATGTCCTCCTTAAATTTGTTTAGTATTCCAGTGTCCACTGTACTCTGGGGTAGAGAATTCCACAGGTTCATGACCTTTTGAGTGAAGTAATTTCTCCTCATTCCTGTTTTAAATCTGCCGCCCCTTGGATTAAAACTATGGCCTCTCGTTCTATAATGTTGAATAAGGGAAAACATCTGCCCTTCATCTACCCTGTCAATCCCCTCTAGCATCATTTATACCTCAATTAAACTTCCTCTCATTCTTCTAGACTCCAGCGAGTACAGGCATAAACTGTTCAATCTCTTTCCACAGGACAGGTCCTTCACCCTGTAATCAATCTAGTGAACCTTTGTTGAACCACATTTATGTCCTTCATCTGCCAATGCATTCATGTCCTTTCCTCAAGTAAGGGACCAAAACTTTGCATAGTACTCCAGATACTAGGGGCTAGTTTAGCACAGTGGACAGAGTAGACCGCTTATTTTCCCAAGATGCAGGACAGATTACCGGGGTGGGGGGGGAGGGAGGGGGGCACAGATTTAAGGTGATTGACAGCTGGCTTGTAATGCAGAACAAAGCCAGCAGCGCGGGTTCAATTCCCGTACCGTTCTCCCTGAACCGGCGCGGGAATGTGGTGACTAGGGGCTTTTCACAGTAACTTCATTGAAGCCTACTTGTGACAATAAGCGATTCCTATTATATGGTCTCACCAATGCACTATGCAGTTGCAACAGCACTTCCTTACTTTTATACTCCATTCCATATTTGCCTTCCTTATTACCTGTTGCACCTGCATACCAACATCCACATCCCTCTGCACCAAAGCATTTTGTAGTTTCTCTCCATTTCGATAATAAATTGCCTTTTTATTCCTCTGACCAAAATGGATAACTTCACACTTGTCCACTCTAAATTCCATCTGCCAAATTTTGGCCCAATCACCTAACCTAACTTAACCTAACCTATCCATATCCATTTGTAAATGTCTTATTTCCTTGTTGCGACTTGTTTTTCCACCTATTTTGGTGTAATCTGCAAACTTGGCTATCATACATTCTATCCCCGCATCAAAGACATTACTATAGATTGTAAATAGTTGAGGCCCAAGGACCAAACTCTGTGGCACCCCACCAGTTACAGATCACCAACCAGAAAAAGACCCATTTAACCCCACTCCCTGCTTTCTGTTGGTTAGCCAATACCCTACTACAGCTAATATATTAGCCCAATCCTGTGGGATCTTACCTTTTGTGCTGCACCTTAACAAATGCCTTCTGGAAGTCCAGATACTGACCCCCATTATCCACATTTCTTTGACGATGTAACAAGCACTCTAACAAATTAGGCAAACACAATTTACTCTTCGTAAAACCATGCTGACTCTGATGGATTGCGTTTTGACTTTCCAAATGTCCCGCCACTACTTCCTTAATAATGGATTTCAGCAATTTCCTAACTGATTTATAGTTTCCTACTTTCTGCCCGTCTCCCTTTTTGAACAGGGACTTTGCATTAGACTTTTTTCCAAACCACTGGAACCTTTCCAGAATCCAGGTAATTTTGGAATATTATGAACAATGCCTCCACTTCCTTTAAGACTCTAGGATGTAGGCCATCAGGCCATGTAGACTTGTCTGCCTTTAATTCCAATAGTTTGTTCAGTACATTTTCCCTAGTTTGTCTTGTGATGGCAATTGTTTTAAATTCCTCCTTTTCAACAGCATCTGCAATAACTGTTACTATTGGAACAGTTCTCGTGTCCTCCACCATGAAAGCCAAGGCAAAATGTAGATTTTGTGCCTCTGCCATTTCTGTGTTCCCCATTATTAAATCCAAAATCTTGTTCTTTAAGGGACCAATGTTGACTTTAGCTACTCTCTTCCTTTGTGTGTACTTGAATATTTCACAATCTGTTTTTTTCTATTTTGTTCTAAATTTCTTTCACAATTTACGTTTGTTCTTTTTATTACCTTTTAGTAACCCATTATTAGTCTTTAAAAGTTTCCCAATCGTCTCACCTGCCATTGATCCTTGCAATATGATAGGCCTTAATTTTTGATTTTATGTTATCTTTAACCTCCTTGCTTAGTCACAGATACATTTTCACCCTCTTACAATCTTTATTCCTCTCTGGATATATTTTACTTGGGAGCAATTGAATATCTCCTTAAATATCTTCCGCTGTTCATCAACCGTCCTACGTCTATCTGCCCAGTCCACTAGTTCCAAATCTGTCCTCATGCCTATCAGATTACACCAGAACACTATTGCCTTCAATTGAATTTGAAATTCAAGGATGCAATGATCGCTCTTCCTCAGAGGATCCTTTACTACAAGATCACTAATTCATTTCATCTCCTTACACAATACTAAATCCGAAATAACCTGCCTGCTGGTTGATTCAATGGCATATTGTTCTAAGAAATAGTCTTGAATACATTATGTATTGTCCCTTGAGGCTACCCTTACTACACCATCTCCTTTCCCTTTCTAACTATACTTCCGAAACACTGAATACCCTTGGATATTCAGACTGGTCTCCTTGTAACCATGTTTCAGTAATCACCACCAAATGATACGCCTTTGATTCTATTTGCACTGTAAACGCATTAATTTTAATCTGAATGCTATGCGCATTCTCATCATTAACCTGCACTCCTATCTTCTGTTTACACTTTGATTTTTTAAAATTTCCACGCAACTCCCCACTATTTAGTTTGAAGCCCCAGTAACGCATTAATTTTAATCTGAATGCTATGCGCATTCTCATCATTAACCTACACTCCTATCTTCTGTTTGCACTTTGATTTTTTAAAATTTCCACGCAACTCCCCACTATTTAGTTTGAAGCCCCAGTTATTCGACTTTCCAGGACAATGGTCCCGGCATGATTCAAGTGGAGCCATCCCAATGGAACAGATCCCTCTTTTCCCAGTATTGGTGCTAATGTCCCATGAACTCAAACTCATTCCTCCCACACCAATGTTGAGTCATGCATTTACCTCTTTAATCCTATTGGCCCTCTGCCAATAAGTTAGTGGCTCAGGTAATAATCCAGACAATATTACCCGTGTGTTTCTACTTTTTAAGGAGAAAAGGCTAGAATCGGAGGAGTGCATATCTTCGAGGGTTGTTCTGCTGGACGTGATTATGGAGATAGGGAGGGGAAAGGCTGACAATATTAAAACAATGGCAGAAATTATCCGTCCTTTCCCGCCAGCGGGACCTTCCAGACCCGCCAATGGCGGCGCCGCCCCCCCCCCCCCCCCCCCCCCCCCCCCCCCCCCCCCCAAATGGAGCATTCCCCAGCGGCGGAGGTTGCGGCGCACACAAAATCCACAGATATCAGCAGGACCAGAAGTTCCTGCCGGAAAATCCTCCCCCCACCCCGCCCCCTCCCCCTCGTGGTGTCAGGAAGCAATTCACAGAATGGTAGCAAGCTGGATCCAAAACATAAAGCATTAATTTGGGGTGGAAGGCAGTTACTCAGTTTGGTGGGGATTGATTCTCCGCAAAGATCAGTGCTGGGACCCACAGTTGTTCACAATCCACACAAATGATTTGGACTCAGGAGTTAGAAGTACAGTTTCAAAATTGGTATCAACATTTGGATATAGTTAATGCAAAGGCGGCCTGCGGCAAAATACATAGAGACATTAATAGCATAATGGAATGGGTGCATAATTGGCAAATGAGCTTCAATATAAATAAATATGGGATTAAAGATTTTGATGGGAAGAAAAAGGAGGCCATACACGACCTGGCAAATAAGCATTTAAGTTTGGTGATACAGATTTACTAATCAATAAAAGTAGCAGTCTAATAAGGCCATCAAAAGAGAACAACTATATTTATTTGTGAAGTAATTGAAATTCATAGATTTCATAAAATTTACAGTGTGGAAGGAGGCCATTCGGCCCATCGAGTCTGCACCGGCTCTTGGAAAGAGCACCCTACCCAGGCCCACACCGCCACCCTATCCCCATAACCCAGTAACCGAACCCAACACTCAGGGCAATTTTGGACACTAAGGCAATTTATTATGGCCAATTCACCTAACCTGCACATCTTTGGACTGTGGGAGGAAACCGGAGCACCCGGAGGAAACTCATGCACACACAGGGAGAAAGTGCAGACTCCGCACAGTCAGTGACCCAGCCGGGAATCGAACCTGGGACCCTGGAGCTGTGAAGCAACTGTGCTAACCACTGTGCTGCCATGCTGCCAATATGAAAAGCAAATGTTAAATTTGGAGGGAGTCTTGGTCAGACCATACTTGTAGTACTGTGAATATATCATAAAAGAGTTATAGAGGCACTGGATAAGGTGCAAAAGAGATTTACTGGAATTATGCCAGAACAGAGAGATAGCAGGTGGAATTCTCCATCCAGTGACGCCGGAATCGCGAAATGTGATTGGGCAGAGAATCGCGCATGGGCCAGTGCCGGGCTTCCAATAGAATGCCATGCTCCAGTGGCTTAACAGCAGCGTCAATGCATTCTATTCCACACATACAGTAACCAACGTTGACATACCATTAACGGACCTGACCCAGTTATCTCTGGGGTTCCCATGAGATGCTCTGCCTCCTCCAGGAGGAATTACCAACGGCAATGTTCACTTCTGGTTTCCGGGAAACACGCGTCATGGCTGCTGAGGGAGAGAGAAGAAGTAGGCCATATTCCCAGAGGCGCCATTGTGGGCTGCCCATCCGGCCACTGGCAGGGCTGGCTTGAGGCATTGTCTACCAGGGGATTTGCCATGGGGTCGGAGACCCCCTGGGACTGGGGTGTCCATGCACAAACCGCCATTGTCGCAGACTGCAAGGCAGCCATCTTTTGGTGCACCCCTCTGACCGCCCACTTGTGGCTCATGGTTCCACAGAGCGACACCGGCTGTATGGGTGACCTCATCGCAGTACCCCTGCACTCCACCCCCCCTAAACCCCGCCACCCCTACCCCACAACAGAGCACCACCCTCTGGTGAGACACCGCATGGCCTACCCAAGGGGAGCGCATGCAGTAGCCCCTATTGGAGGACTCTGGATAGGGGCTGCAGTGTGTACCTCTGGTATGAGTATGGCCAACCTCCAGTACCCCTGCAGGCAGGGATGGGTGCCAGGGCCAGAAGCCCCCACTGTATCAGGCACCGACTAGGCCAAGGGTGCATGCAGTGCGTAGAGTGTCAGGGGAATGCCTGGGAGTGGGTGTGGGATGGGAGGAGGGAGGAGGCGGTGGCTGCAGTGGAGGCTGGGCCACTGTGTAGCCCAGTGGAACTGGTTGTGAACGGGGGTACGCACACGTCTACCTTTCACCCCCTATACACAATGGACTTCAGAATCCGATCAGGAATGGCGGCCTTCATTGTATCCGCCACAGCCCTGGGGGATGCACTGAGGTTATACGAGCAGGAGCTGCTCGAGGAGCGTCCTGGAGTAGCATAGCATGCCCCAGAGGAACAGGAGACATCCGGTGAGGACGGAGAGAGAGCCAGCCGCCCAACAGGCTGAGGAGGAGGTGGAAAGGAGGCACAGTATCAGGCCTCATACGTACCAGCAGCACTTGTCCTTTGAAGACCTCTTGTGCGTGTCATCGAAGACTACGGCTGAGCAGGGGCACCGTGTGACATATCTGCAGGATCATGGCGCACCTAGAACTGTGGCAGTATGGGGGAGGACACCCACTCCCGGTGGCGGCCGCCCTGAACTTGTACGCTAAGGGTCCTTCCAGGCACTGAATGGGGAGCTGTCCGGTATCTCGCAGACCTCAGTGCGCAGGTGCATCCGTGTCATCATAGATGCCCTATATGCCCGGTCGGCACAATACATCCATTTCAATGAGTCCACCAGATTACAGCGGGATTCACTGGCATCTCAGAGATGCCCCAGATCCGGGGGTGATCTAGAACATAAGAATTAGGAGCAGGAGTAGACAATCTGGCCCCTCGAGCCTGCTCTGCCATTCAATGAGATCATGGCTGATCTTTTGTGGACTCAGCTTCACTTTACGGCCCGAACATAACCCTTAATCCCTTTATTCTTCAAAAATCTATGTCTCATTATCTTAAAAAACATTTAATGAAGGAGCCTTAACTGCTTCACTGGGCAAGGAATTCCATACAACCCTTTGGGTGAAAAAGTTCCTCCTCAGGTCAGTCCTAAATCTACTTCCCTAGCATAACCTCCCTAGTCTTAAACTCCATCCCTCTAGCAATGAAGGACAAAATTCCATTTGCCTTCTTAATCACCTGTTGCACCTGTAAACCAACTTTTTACAACTCATGCACGAGCCAGGTCTCTCTGCACAGCAGCATACTTTAATATTTTATCATTTAAAAAAACATCCCTTTTGCTATTATTCCTACCAAAATGGATAACCTCACATTTGTCAACATTATATTCCATCTGCCAGACCCTAGCCCATTCACTTAACCTATCCAAATCCCTCTGCAGACTTCCGATATCCTCTGCACTTTTTGCTTTACTGCTCATCTTAGTGACGTCTGCAAACTTGGACACATTGCACTTGGTCCCCAACTCAAAATCATCTTTAACCAATCCTCTATCCATGCTACTACTTTACCCTTAATGCCATGCATTTTTATCTGATGCAGACCCCTTTTGTGTGGCACCTTGTCAAAAGCTTTCTGGAAATCCAGATATACCACATCCATTGGCTCCCTGTTATCTACCACAATGTCCTCAAAAAATTCCACTAACTTAGTTAGGCACGACCTGTCCTTTATGAACCCATGCTGCTTCTGCCCAATGGGACAATTTCCATCCAGATTCCTCGCTATTTCTTCCTTGATGATAGATTCCAGCATCTTCCCCACTACCGAAGTTAAACTAACTGGCCTATAATTACCCGCTTTCTGCCTGTCTCCTTTTTTAAACAGTGGTGATACGTTTGCTAATTTCCAATCCACCGGGAACACCCCAGAGTCTAGTGCATTTGCAATTTCCCTAGCCATCTCTTTTAGCACTCTGGGATGCATTCCCAAGTCTACCTTTAGCCCCATGAGCTTGCCCATCACTACCTCATTTAGGGATAACAATCATCTCAAGGTCCTCACCTGTCATAGCTTCATTTCCATCAGTCACTGGCATGTTATTTTTGTCTTCCACTGTGAAGACCGACCCAAAAAAACCTGTTCAGTTCCTCAGCCATTTCCTCATCTCCCATTATTAAATCGCCCTTCTCATCCTCTGAAGGACCAATATTTACCTCCTTTTTGTTTTAAATATTTGTAGAAACTTTTACTATCTGTTTTTATATTCTGAGCAAGTTTACTCTCATAATCTAGCGTACTCTTCTTTATAGCTTTTTTTGTAGCTTTCTGCTGCCCCCTAAAGATTTCCCAGTCCTCTAGTCTCCCACTGATCTTTGCTACTTTGCATGCTTTTTCCTTCAATTTGATACTCTACCTCATTTCCTTTGATATCCACGGTCGATTTTCCATCTTTCTACCATCCTTCCTTTTTGTTGGTATAAACCTTTGCTGAGCACTGTGAAAAATCGCTTGGAAGGTTCTCCACTGTTCCTCAACTGTTTCACCATAAAGTCTTTGCTCCCAGTCTACCTTTGCTAGCTTTTCTCTCATCCCATTGTAATCTCCTTTGTTTAAGCACAAACCACGAGTGTTTGATTTCACCTTCGACCCTCCATCTGTATTTTAAATTCCACCATATTGTGATCGCTTCTTCCGAGAAGATCCCGAACCATGAGATCATTAATCAATCCTGTCTCATTACACAGGACCAGATCTAGGACCGCTTGTTCCCTCGTAGGTTCCATTACATACTGTTCTAGGAATGTATCGCGGATACATTCTGTAAACTCCTCCTCAAGTCTGTCTTGACCAACCTAGTTAAACGAATCGACATGTCGATAAAAACCCCCATAATAAACTGCTGTACCATTTCTACATGCATCCATTATTTCTTTGTTTGTTGCATGCTCCACCGTAATGTTACTATTTGGTAGCCTATAGACTACTCCTATCTATGACTTTTTCACCTTACTATTCCTGATTTCCATCCAAATGGATTCAACTTTATGCTCAATAGCACCGATGTCATCCTTTACTATTGTCTGAATGTCATCCTTAAATAACAGAGGTCCACCACCTCAACAGGATGCATGTACCCCTACGAGCGCCGGCCAATCGGTCGTCACAAATTGAAAGGGGTTCCACTCGATGAATGTGCAGTTGGTGTGAGACCCTGAAGTGTACATCCTGCAGGTCTGCGCCCGATGCCCGGACAGTGTGCATGAAGCCTTCATCCTGGCACACTTGACAGTTCCTAACCCTTTGAGGTGCCCCGCAGGGTGTGCAGTTGGCTGCTGGGCGACAGGGGTTATCCACTGCGGTCGTGGCTAATGATGCCTATCTGGAAGTCACAGACAGAAGCGGAGACCTACTACAATGATGCCCTTGCAGCAATCAGGGTCATGATCTAGTGGTGCATCAGCATCCTGACGATGCGGTTCAGGTGCCTGGTCCGCTCTGGAAGGGCCCTCCTGTATACGCTAGGAGGGTCTCCCATTACGTGGTGGGCTGCTGCGTCCTCCACAATATCACGCAGCAGAGGGGCGGCGGCGTGCTGGAAGGGGGGGGGGGGTGGATGAAAGTTGGAGGTAGGCATGGGGTGGGCTTGGGATTGAGTGGGAGGGGCACCATAGTGTCTGACCTGGGGGCCCCGCCCATTAACACACACAGTCCCCCTCCCCCAAAATCCTCCCAACCAACTAATGTTTGATGTTATCCAGTTCTTGAAAGTGCACCATGAATAATGCCTATGAATTGTAGAACCCATCCATCCTTCCCCTCAGTCCAAACATGTGCAGGTTACGTAGATTGGTCATGATAAATTGCCCTTAGTCACCAAAAAAGGTTAGGAGGGGTTATTGAGGGCAGCACGGTGGCCTAGTGGTTAGCATAACCGCCTCACGGCGCTGAGGTCCCAGGTTCGATCCCGGCTCTGGGTCACTGTCCGTGTGGAGTTTGCACATTCTCCCCGTGTCTGCGTGGGTTTCACCCCCACAACCCAAAAATGTGCAGAGTAGGTGGATTGGCCACGCTAAATTGCCCCTTAATTGGAAAAAATAATTGGGTAATCTAAATTTATAAAAAAAAAAAAAAAAAAAGGAGGGGTTATTGGGTTACGGGGATTTGCCTTCGGGCTATCAACGAGGCAAAGTCTCCAACATCTGCCTCCGCACTGATTTCCAATCCCGGTTGGTCCAACACCCCGAATATGGCCTCCCGAGTGCCGGGGTCCACTTTCAGGTGCATCACTTTAGAAATTACCCTAAAAACCTCCGCCCGGTAATCCTCCAACGATGGTGATGGCTGTGATGGAAAGTCAGTTCTGACCCCGGACTGGTGCTCCGGGGTGTCTTGGATTGGAGTTTCGGGGCTCACCTCGCTGTCCGTTGCCGACTCCTCTCTGGAATCTGCTTGGGGCTGGGGTCGGGAGCAGGGAACACCAGAAGTGCCCGCCTCATCGGCAGGTGATCCTGCAAGTCACGACACATGATTGGCTCACGGGTTGTGGTGGTTGGTTTTGTGGAAGAGGTGGGGGAGTTGAGGTGGGGGTGTCGCGCCACAAGTGCCATAGGAGCACCGCAACGTAGTGGTGGCTCACTTGGTTGCCCGATGCCAACCTCCACCCTGGCGACTTCCCTCTTTCCTGGCCCACTCACCAGGTCCAGTGACCGCTAATTGAGGCGACAACAAACACGCTGGGTGGAGGAATCGACCACATCCGAATGATGTGAGCTGCCAGGGTATATGCCGGGCTACCTATGATAAATGGATGGACCTCCAAACACAGGAGCAGCAATTGCAGAGACGTCATCAAATTAGAAATTATGGCGACGGTGAAAGAGGCGGTAGCAGAGGCACTGGTCCCCTTTCAGGCGGTGCTGGAAAAGGCGGAGCGATGACCAGAGACACTGGAGGCGATGATCAGAGAGCTGGAGAAGGCTACAACTAACCAGAGCGACTGGATTGCCTCACTGGAGATTGGGTTTGCAAGGTTGTGGCGACACAGGGAACGGTGAAGGGGAAGGTGAAGGACTACGAGAGTTGTTCACACCAGCAAAACCTCCGCATTGTGGACCTACCGGAGGGAACCGAGAGCAGGGATATGTGGCCCAGATACTGGCCATGCTGATTGGAGGGGAAAGCTTCCCCAAGCTCCCAGACATAGACTGGGATCTAGTCACTCTGGCCAAATCCCAAAGCTGGGGGGCAGCCGTGGGCCACCGTTACGAGTAAACAATATAGAAACATTAGGAATAGATGGGTTAGGTGTCAAGGGGCAAGGGGATGTTTTTCTGATGCATAAGCGTTGGCATGGACCATTGATCCGAATAGACTGTTTCTGTATTTTTTAGACTTTGTAACTGTGATGAGGGTCAAATGTCCTCCTTCTGCACTGAAGGGATTCTATGAACCCAGTCTTCACTTTTACATCCCTCACTTCCTCAACCCCACTAATAATTTAAAACTAATAACTGCTCTTAGTAGTGACTTTAATCTGATGTGCTTCTGCTAAAAGGTTTTTTGTAAGTCTTCTGGATGTTAAAAGGACAGCTTAAGAATTACGTAGTGTTGTATTCTTTGGGGATTGTATTTGAATTAATGGTTGCTAAGATGTTCACTGTATGTTTAAAAAAAGTTAACTTGAGTTCATCGAATAAACATTGTTTTGCTTTAAAAATACTTTTCCATTTCTCCTGTACTACACCTAGAGAGTGAGCTGTGTGCTCCCCATACCACAATCTATTAAAAGTTGTGGGTCAGGTGAACACGTTGCACTTTGGGGTTCTCTAAACCCTGGCCCATAACAATATGAATGCAAGTATTTACTTTATTACCTACAAATAGTTTTTTTTAATGTATTCTTTCATGGGACGTGGGTGTCGTTGGCAAGGTCAGCATTTGTTGGCATCCCTACTTGCCTTGAATTGAGTAGCTTGCTAGATCATTTCAGAGGGCAGTCAAGAGGCAACCAGATTGCTGTGGCTCACGAGTCACATGTAGGCCCCACCGGGTAAGGATGGCAGATTTCTTTTCCTGAAGGACATCTGTCATCTGTGAACCAGATTGTTTTTTTTTTAAACAAAATAAATAGCCATCATTACAGAGATGAGTGTTCAATTCCAGATTATTCACCGATTTCCAGACCTATGGTGGGATTTGAACCCATGTCCCTCACCATTAGCCTTGGCCATGGAATTCCTAGTCCAGTGACATTAGTGCCATGGGATCTGTGTTGGGACCCCAACTGATCACATTATATATTAATGATTTGGACAAGGGAACTAAATGTATTATCTCCAGATTGCAGATGGTACAAAGTCGGATGGGAGGGTGAGCTGTGAGGAAGATGCAGCATAGAACATAGAACAGTACAGCACAGAACAGGCCCTTCGGCCCTCAATGTTGTGCCGAGCCATGATCACCCTACTCAAACACACGTATCCACCCTATACCCATAACCCAACAACCCCCCCCCCCTTAACCTTACTTTTATTAGGACACTACGGGCAATTTAGCATGGCCAATCCACCTAACACGTACATCTTTGGACTGTGGGAGGAAACCGGAGCACCCGGAGGAAACCCACGCACACAGGGGGAGGACGTGCAGACTCCACACAGACAGTGACCCAGCCGGGAATCGAACCTGGGACCCTGGAGCTGCGAAGCATTTATGCTAACTACCATGCTACCCTGCTGCCCCTAATGTGGATAAATTATGTTATCCACTTCGGTGACAAAAATAGGAAGGCAGATTATTATTTTAATGGGTGCAAATTGAGAGAGGTGGATATTCAATAAGACCTAAATGTGCACAAGTACAGCAGGCAGTAAGGAAGGCAAGTGGTACATTGGCCTTCATAGCCAGAGGATTTGAGTACAGGAATATGGATGTTTTACTGCCATTGTGTAGAGCTTTGGTGAGACCACACCTGGAGTATTGTGTGCAGTTTTGGTGTCCTTATCTGAGGAAGAATGTTCTTGCTGTGAAGGGAGTGCAGCGAAGGGAGTGCAGCAAAGGTTTACCAGGCGGATTCTTGGGATGGTGAGCCTGTCATACGAGGTTGGTTAGGATTATATTAATTGGAGTGAAAAAGAGCGACAGGGGATTACATAGAAACTTGTAAAATTCTTACAGGATTAGACAGGGAAGTCTCAGAAAGAATGTTCCCAATGGTGGGGGGAGTCAGAACTTGGGGTCGGAGTTTCAGGATAAGGGGTAAACCTTTTAGGACTGAGGTGAAGAGTGATGAATGTGTGGAATTCATTACCACAAAACAAAGTTGAGGCCAAAACATTGTGTGATTTCAAGAAGGAATTAGATATAGCTCTGAGAGCTAAAGGGTTCAAGGGATATGGGGGGAGGGGAGGGGAGGGGGGGGGGTGGAAGGCAGGATCAGACTATTGAATTTGTGATCAACCCTGTTCATTATGAATGGAGCAGCAGGCACTCCAAAACAAAATTAAAGACTGCGGGAAGCATCACCCTACCCCACTCTGCTAAACATCACCCAAGTCACAGCACTACTCTCACAGTATGGATCAGAGCAAGTATCTTTCCAACTGCACTGATTTCAAAAAATAGATATTTTTAATGCACACAATCCTTTTATTTAATGGTCTGAAATATTTACACTGGCTAAGTGCAAATCAATGAGACTCACAGAAAATCAAACACCAGCCAACAAGCAATCTCTTTTGCTCACTATTGAAAACAAATAGAGACAGAATGTGCAGATCAGATTTGTTTGGGAAATGTGTTTGGGCGGCACAGTGGTTCTCACTGCTGCCTCACAGGGCCAGGGACCTGGGTTTGATTTTGACCTTACATGGCTGTCTGGGTGGAGTTTTGCATTCTCCCCATGTCTGCGTGGGTTTCCTCCGGGTGCTCCAGTTTCCTCCTACAGTCCAAAGATGTGGAAGTTAGGTGGATTGGCCGTGATAATTTTCCCGAGTATCCAAAAAGTTAGGTGGGGTTTACAGGGTTGCGGGCCTGAGTGGGGTATTCTTCAGAAGGTCGGTACAGGCTTGAAATGAAAATCGTTTATTGTCACGAGCAGGCTTCAATGAAGTTACTGTGAAAAGCCCCTAGTCGCCACATTCCGGCGCCTGTCCGGGGAGGCTGGTACGGGAATCGAACCGTGCTGCTGGCCTGCTTGGTCTGCTTTAAAAGCCAGCGATTTAGCCTTGTGAGCTTGATGGGCCGAATGGCCTCCTTCTGCACTGTAGGGATTCTACACAAATTATTTCTTTCAGATAAAATAAACTTTACATGCAAATAGCTGACCTGCAAACCCTTTCTGAAACCATTCTAAAATGGTATTCCAGCTTCCAACACATTGTCGAAACGGTGTAGCTTCTAGTTAGCAATTGCGTTGCAATTTGGTAGAGAAGATGAGGAAAGTACGCCAAAGGTGACCACAGATTCAGAAACTGGGTCAGAAAGAGAACGCAAGGGGTAGAATTCACTTCAAAAATAGGATTAAAGTGACACGAAGGGGGGGGGGGGGCACAATTCAATTTATAGAAGAGACATAGGCTGGTTATCCTTACTGATGGAGGTGCGTGGTTTAAACACTGCTGACCGCTTGATTTAGATTGCACAACATAGTTTGAAGCGCAATTTGTAAAGCCCTCCTACCCCCACCATCAGAAAACAGCAGACCATCTGAACAGCTTTGTGTGTGTGTGAGCTGACAGCCAAGGGGAAAATAGAGCCACATGATCTCATCCAGAACGGGCGAACCAGATCGCTGAGCTCCAGCCCTTCCCACTCTGACGCTCCAGCTGACTGAAGTCGGCAGCAATAAGACATACTTGTGTACAGTCAGACTCCGCCCCCGTCCATTCATTCTCAAACACACCGGCTTGGGAGGAATTGCAGCATGTTCAGCTGTATCACATGACAAGGGGGCTTCCCTCCCGTCTCCTCTTAATACACAATATAAAATCGGAATTCTATCGCAGCCGACCCCATGAAATGAATACTGTGCACATCGCGCACATTTAATAATTACCCCGGATAAATGCCAGTCAGGATCTCTTTGTCTAAATATAGACCGAAGCTGTATCTCTGACAATTGGGGTTAATGCTGCCCCTTCGTTACCTAAACCTGTCCCGGGATAATATAGCTCACATTGAGCCACCCACCCTCTAACCATCTCCAGGGGTCGCACTGGATTGATGCTCTCACTTTGACCTTCACTGATATTACAAAGGGGGCGGGGGTTGAAATTTACATCCTCCACACAGTGACCTACAGGAGAAGAATATCCAGGCAGCCAGAGCTAGCACTCTCTCCCATCCCCGTACCGGGGTATTTCCAGCCCTTACCTGTGATGAGGACGGGTGATGTGTGCCGCCGTTCCTTTTCCCCTCTATCCTGATTGATTTGATCAGTCCTTGGAGAGAAACCGTGACGTCGGGATGATGGCTGCTTCGGCAAACCGGCACTTTTTTCCCTCACTGGTGTCTCCCTCCCCATCATCCCCCAACTCCTCCCTTTTCTGGGATCTGCCCTCCAATCTTTTAAGAGTGCCACAGATCAAGCAGAGCACACAAACATAACCCAGTCTGCCCAAACAAAAGCAGCTCTGTGCAAAAACGCATCAATGAGAAACATTCACTCAATACAAGAAAGATTCATCTGTATGTGCAGATATGCTGGAACACATGAGAGGTTGTTGTTGCTTAGAGTCTCGTCATTTCCTAAAGGCACTTATTCAATTATTTCTTTCCAAGTTATGTGGGTCAGCACAACAGGATTTTGAAAATGTATTTGGTCATGAGGTGTGGGCATCAACAGAAAGGCCTGCGTTTATTGCTCATCCCTAATTGACATATAGAACATAGAACAGTACAGCACAGAACAGGCCCTTCGGCCCTCGATGTTGGGCCGAGCAATGATCACCCTACTTAAACCCACGTAACCCAACAATCCCCCCATTAACCTTACACTACGGGCAATTTAGCATGGCCAATCCACCTAACCCGCACATCTTTGGACTGTGGGAGGAAACCGGAGCACCCGGAGGAAACCCACGCACACACGGGGAGGACGTGCAGACTCCACACAGACAGTGACCCAGCCGGGAATCGAACCTGGGACCCTGGAGCTGTGAAGCATTGATGCTAACCACCATGCTACCGTGAGGCCCCGACCTAGCCCCTCAAGTCTACTCCTGACCAGGCAGCACGGTGGCGCGGTAGTTAGCACTGCTGTTTCACGGCACCGTGGTCCCAGGTTCGATCCCAGTTCTCGCTCACCGTCCATGTGGAGTTTACACATTCTCCCCGTGTTTGCGTGGGTTTCGCAAAGATGTGCAGGGTGGGCAGATTAGCCATGCTAAATTGCCCCTTAATTGGAAAAAGAATATTGGGTTACTCTGAAAAATGTTTTAAAAGTCTGCTCCTGACAAGACCACGGCTGATCTGATTGTGGTCTCAACCCCTACTTACTGTCTCTCTCTCTCTCTCTCTCTCCCCCCCCCCCCCCCCCCCCCTCCCCCTCCCCATAGCCCTTCAGTCCCACAAATGTGGTCAAACACATTGCCATGGATCTGAAGTCATATCCCGGCCAGACCATTTCCTTCCCTCAATGGGATTGGTGAATGAGATGGGTTTTTATGACAAATCAATTACAGTTTCATGGTCATCTTAACTTAGACTAGCTTTCACTTCCAGAATCAATTAATCAATTTTAAATTCCACAGTTACCATGGTAGATAGGCCAGGTGTTTTTCATCTCTCGGTGTAGACTCAATGGGTTGAAGGGCGTCTTCTGCACTGCATTTCCTGCGATTTGAACTTGTGTCCCCAGAACTTTAGCCTGGGTTTCTGGATTACTAGTCCACTGGCATTACTACCATGAAACGGTCTTCCCTGGTTTCACCAAGATCAAATGGCATGCCCTCAAGTTCTGTAGGTCACAGAAGGTCAGAGCACAAGAAGAGGTCATCCAGTCCATCGGGCCTGTGCTAGTTCTTGGAAAGAGCTCCCAATAAGCCCCACTTCTTTGCTCCTTCCGCATAACTTGGCAACTATTTTCATTTCCCAGAATGTGCCCAATTCCTTTTGGAAAATCATGACCAAATCTTTTCTCCGTCACCTTTCCAGGTAGTGGATGTTAAAACTCAATTCCATTCTGATTCTTTTGTCAACCATTTTAAATTGGGTCCACTGATTACCTGCCCTCATACCAGTGGAAACAGTTCAACCCCTTGACATAAGTAATGTCCTTCATCCCTAAAGATCGAGAGGTGATCTTATTGAAACTTAAGATTTTGAAGAAGCTTGATCGGGTGGATGCTAAGAGGACGTTTTTTCTTGTGCAGGAATCTAGAACTACAGGGCCCAGTTTAAAGAGAATGGATCTCCCATTAAAGCCAGAAACGAGGAAGAATTTATTTTTTCAGAGAATCATTATTCTTTGGAATTCTCTTCCACAGAGAGGAATGGAGGCTGGATCATTGAATATATTCAAGCTGAATTAAACAGATTTTGATCGGCAGCAGAGTTAAGGATTATGGGGAACAGGTAGAAATTTGGAGTTAAGGCAACAATCAGATCAGGCATGATCTTACTGAATGCTAGAGCAGGTTTGATGGGCCAAATTGCCTACTCATGTTCCTATTTCTTAAGAGCTATCATTCTAATCCTAAACCCAAGCCAAATAAGAGCTATACCTTAATCTGCAAGTTGGACTTGGAGGTAGCACTTTCACTTCTGACTGATGGTCATAGGTTTAAATCTCACTCTAGGATTTAAGAATGTATTCTAAGCTATGACTTCAGTTGAACACTGCAGGAACAGTAAAATGACAGAGTTGTTCTTGTTAATATCTGATGTTAAATAAAACCTCTTTCTATCTGTTCAGGTAGATGTATCAGGTAGATACCAGCAGCACGGTAGCATGGTGGTTAGCATAAATGCTTCACAGCTCCAGGGACCCAGGTTCGATTCCCGGCTGGGTCACTGTCTGTGCGGAGTCTGCACGTCATCCCCGTGTGTGCGTGGGTTTCCTCCGGGTGCTCCGGTTTCCTCCCACAGTCCAAAGATGTGCGGGTTAGGTGGATTGGCCATGCTATATTGCCCGTAGTGTCCTAAAAAGTAAGTTAAGGGGGGGGGGGGGGGTTGTTGGGTTACGGGTATAGGGTGGATACGTGGGTTTGAGTAGGGTGACCATTGCTCGGCACAACATCGAGGGCCAAAGGGCCTGTTCTGTGCTGTACTGTTCTATGTGAAAAGCCCCATCATATTATTTGAGGAAAGGGACAGGTGTCTTGGCCAATATCTATCCCTCAAAAAGCTTCATCAAAACAGGTTATCATGTAATTTATATGATTATTGCTCATTGTGACCTTGAGCAATTTGGCTGGTATGTTTGCCCATATAACAACAGCAGGCATTTTTCAAAGGTGGCTCATTGGTGGTTCAAATGTGAATCTCTTCTGGAACAATTAAGACATTTTGTATGGGGCAGCATGGTGGCACAGTGGTTAGCATTGCTGCCTCACAGTTCCAGGGACCCTCAATTCTGACCTCGGATGACTGTTGGTGCGGAGTCTGCACTTCCTCCTCCCTGTGTCTGCGTGAGTTTCCTCCGGGTGCTCCGGTTTATCTCACAATCCAAAGATGTGCAGTTTAGGTGGATTGATCATGGTAAATTGCCCCTTAGTATCCAAAAAGTTAAGTTACTGGGTGACGGGGATAGATGGAAGTGTGGGCTTAAGTAGGGTGCTCTTAGGGCATGTGGCGCAGTGGTTAGCACTGCGGCGCTGAAGACCCGGGTTCGAATCCCGGCCCTGGGTCACTGTCCATGTGGAGTTTGCACATTCTCTCCATGTCTGCATGGGTTTCACCCCCACAACCCAATGATGTGCAAGTTAGGTGGATTCGCCATGATAAATTGTCCCTTAATTGGAAAAAATAAATAAATAATATTAATTGAGTACTCTAAATTTATTTTTTTAAATATAGGGTGCTCTTTCCAAGGGCTGGTGCAGATTCAACAGGTTGAATGGCCCCCTTCTGCATTGTAAATGCTATGTTCTATATGCAAGTTCACATATTTATAAAGCTTTCTATCAGGTACATTTTGTCCAGTTCAGACTTAATTTCCTGGCCCATTATTTTGAGTCATGGTTAGCTGTCAATATAATAAGTATTACATACAGAACATAGAACATAGAAAAATGCTGCACAGAACAGGCCCTTCGGCCCACGATGTTGTGCCGAACCTTTGTCCTAGATTAATCATAGAATTTACAGTGCAGAAAGAGGCCATTCGGCCCATCGAGTCTGCACCGGCTCCTGGAAAGAGCACCCTTCCCGAGGTCAACACCTCCACCCTATCCCCATAACCCAGTAACACCACCCAACACTAACGGCAATTTTGGACACTAAGGGCAATTTATCATGGCCAATCCACCTAACCTGCACATCTTTGGACTGTGGGAGGAAACCGGAGCACCCGGAGGAAACCCACGCACACACGTGGAGGATGTGCAGATTCCGCACAGAAAGTGACCCAAGCCGGAATCCAACCTGGGACCCTGGAGCTGAAGCAATTGTGCTATCCACAATGCTACCGCGCTGCCCTTAAGAACAAATTATTCTACACTCCATTATTCTACCATATCTTCTCACACAATCACTTTTGCAACCTCTGTAAAGTCTATCCTTCTCATTGGTCTCTCCTGCGTACATGAACATGGGATGAAAATTTGGCTTCTACAATTCTTTAATGAACAACACAGCCTCGGAAGGCAGAATTTCACAACATGTGCCCGCAACACAAAGGATAGATTTTTTTTTACCAAATTCTTCCTGTTGTCCATACCTAAACTTCATTTAAGCCACCTCATGGTGGCCTGCAACCATATTTCAATAGATGTATTTAAATAGAATTATGTAATTAAATGTTGTTCTCCCATTTTTTTTCATTTTACTACTTCACCTGCTTTTCCCCAAGTTTGAAGTTCTAGCTGCCTGCTGATTGTTCTTTTCTTGCTTTTCCTGTAATGTCCAAAACTTCCCAGCTTGTCTTTTTATTTTTAAAAAGCCCTCGGTGGTTTCTTTCAGAAAGTAAGATTTTGGGATTCCATACCTGAATAATTTGAGATATTTTTAATAGGAGCAGGCAACTTTGAAGACATCGGGATAAAATTGGTGTACACCAGCATGCCCAAAACAGGCTCGAAGTGAACAGACAGCAGCCTCTTCGCTACATCTGACCTTCTTTTCACATGAAAATCACAGAACGATAGTTCAAACGTTATTTGAAGACTCATTTTCTTGTTTCACTGTCGCGTTTACTTGGATTATATTAAAAAAATCTTGTCACTGCTTTCCAAGACAATGGAAAATAAAAACAGTAAAAGGACAGCTGATGGGGCGGCATGGTGGCACAGTGGTTAGCACTGCTGCCTCACGGCTCTGAGGACCCGGGTTCGATCCCGGTGCTGGGTCACTGTCCGTGTGGAGTTTGCACATTCTCCCTGTGTCTGCGTGGGTCTCACCCCCTGATGCACCATCAATTGGACTCGAGTCGTAGAGAGGTTCCAAACAACAGGCTTTAATACGCTATATGTGTGCCCGGCAGTGGTCGTTCAGAGAAAGGCCGACTGCCAGCCGGTACGAGTTCTTATACCCAGCCTCGTAGGCGGAGCTACCAACCTTTCAGCCAATCAGCGGTGAGTCACATGACTAGCCACAGCCAATTGGCAGAGAGGCACATGACTTGCCTGGGCCAATGGGCAGCGAGTCTGCTGTACCCATGGCAGTTTGTATCTAAGGTAATATGATGTCCCTAGTCATACTACCACACCCCCACAACCCAAAGATGTACCGGTTAGATGGATTGGCCACGCTTAATTGCCCCTTAATTGGCAAAAAAGGAATTGGTACTCTAAATTTTTTCAAAAACAGAAAAGTCAGTTGACAAAATGCAATGAACCTATTTCGCTCTTTTGGTCAACCAATTTCAGTTCTATGATTCCCAAAGCACTCCACCACGAAAATATTCCTCACATCAAACCTGGGTCCTTCAGAAAGACGAGCTGGTATGATTAGTCAACAGCTCCAATATCATTGCATGATCCAGGATGGTAGAAGGTGATCTAGATTTACCTGGGTCATTTTTTGCCCAGAAATTCTTATGCTTCTTTCTATTGTTATGACCAGATAAGAGCGGCTGAACCGGCTCCCCTCTAGTCAACGTCCTCACTTTGTTTCTTTTTCATCTTTTCAGAATCCAAATCTATTCAATCATTTATGCAAGGAGCAATAAGAAGCTAATCAAACAAAGAGCACATTTTCCAACCACTAATAATAATCTTTATTGTCATAAGTAGGCTTATATTAACACTGCAATGAAGTTACTGCGAAAAAAATCCCCCAGTCACCACATTCCAGCACCTGTTCGGGTACACAGAGGGAGAATTCAGAATGTCCAATTCCTCTAACAAGCACGAGTTTTGGGAGGAAACCGGAACACCCGGAGTAAACACACAGACACGGAGAACATGCAGACTCCGCACAGACAGTGACCTAAGCCAGGAATCAAACTTGGGACCCTGGGGCTGTGAAGCAACAGAGCTAACCACTATGCTACCGTTCCACTCACAAAAACTAGAGGAAAAATAACAAATATGCAATGTCAGGTATTTAGCCCTCATACAGTCATTGCCCACTCCTCACCACTGCCCCCCCCCCCCCCACACACACACCTACACACACACAAGTTGGAGTCCAATGATTAAAAAATCATTTAAATATCCTTTAATTGCCATTGAGGCCAGTTTGGATTAGCTGATTTTGTGATGTGGTCAGATGTAGATAGTGTTGCAATTATTACAAAATCCCGGTTCACTGTTAGATTTCTAGTAAACTTGGTTTCTGAACCAGGTAACCCCATTGTTCCAAAAGAGAGAGGGAGGGAGAGAGCCCAGCTTTCAGCCTGTTTCCTCTGCTGAAAGCTTTCTTGTAATCTCTCTGCAGAGGCTGCAGTTTGGCCTATTATATTGCACCCCTTGAGTATTTCCAAGGGGTTTTGGGTGAGTCTGTCTGTTTAGCCGTTGGGTGGGATTCCCCGGCCGCGTCCTCCCACCAAACCGGAGAATCCCGCCCGAGGCCAACGGAGTTCTCCATTGTACGCGGCTCGCCCATGGCGTTCTTGCGACGGGGGGGGGGGGGGGGGCGGAAGAATTCAGCCCATTTGTTTCATTATCAAACACTTTGCATCTTAGTGTTTCTTCCTTTTGGATGGGTCTCCAAATTATAGAAAATATCTTTTTCTTCACTTTCCTGAGGGTGTCTTGTTTGCTTTTTCACCTTCACCATGGAAGGTGATCTTGCAGGGTTTTTCAATTAAGGGGCAATTTAGAATGGCCAAACCACCCACCCTGCAGATATTTGGGTTGTGGGGCGAACTCCACGCAAACACGGGGAGAATGTGCAAACTTCACATGGACAGTGACCCAGAGCCAGGTTCGAAACTGGGACCTCGGTGACATGAGGCAGCAGAGCTAACCACTGCATCACCATACTGCCCGATCTTGCAGTTTTCAATAGTTTGTTCTGAGTCACTTCAAATTGCAAAATTTCCAGTCAGTTGAAAGTTAAAAAAAAATCATATTTCAAAAATAAACGCACATAACCTCATGACACTATAAAGGACTGTTTCCCATAATCTTTTCTTCAAAAGCTTAATTGTCACCCATTTACAATCTGCTGTTCTTTCTGTTCATTTCCTATAGCCTAAATTAAATTGTTTATTTTATAAAAACATAGCAGTTAAACTAAATCCATTCGTACATCTAGAATGAGATATTTTGCACATTCTGATGTCAGTGCATTTCCCTCATTTGCTGCTCACATATTATTAATTTATTTTCTCAGTTAGAAGGTGCACTTATGCTGTTCTCACCCTGACATTGCAACAGCCAGTATTCAGCGAAAATATTCAAATTACGAGATCACTATGGATCAATGTTGTTATATTTTGGCCACTTAGCTGCGAATGTGAGCTGACAACCACATTCAGATCAACAAACCCAGCACAATAGAAAGCAGGAACAAGGACAAATTTTTAAAAAGAGGAAACCTTGATTTAATATTACAAAATAAATAAATAACATGCTTTTACTTGGTTGGAGGCAAGTAATTCTGAAGATCCTAATCAAAAAGATAGTAAGCCAAAGTTTACAATAAGGATAGCAAGGATAAGAATACTCATGTAAACTTGTCCTTTTTCTCAGATTGGTCTTTGCTACAAAAAATAACCCAAGATGTATTGAAAGAGATGGTCACTTCCTCCTGTCCTCTGTACACTTCTCATCTGCTTATAAAATATACCAATGCACATAGGGAAAATAACTTATTGGAGCCATTTGCTTGATCAAATTGTCCTACTGACATCTTGTTGGCATGATTGATTGTTCCACTAAGCACACTTCACACAATGAATACACCAGACATTGATTCCTGCCGATTGAAAATGGACCAGTTATTCCTGGAATATTAATCATAACAGTAGATTAAAAATTTTAGCAAGTCAGGAATGCATTACTAACCCCGGTGCGTTGATCCCTGGCCTACATATAGAAGAGCTCATACAGTTGCAAAATATCAACTCTGCACCCCACATTTTCCTTATTCGGTCCCATTATGCGATCCTCATTTTGAAAAAAGAATTTGATCTGTTAAGCTTTTGATGCAACTTCACATTGTCTTATTGCACAAATATTTGATATGCATATGTTCAATTGCTACTTTAATTGTTCATCTATAGTAGTAGATATCTAGGATTTTTTTAAAAAGCACAGTTACAAGTATACCTTAAGAAATCTTACTCTAGGTCGATGCAGATTGTTCATTCTAAGTTTTCAGCAACCCTCCTATCAGTGCAAAGACGTCTGTGGCTATTTTCAGAACAATTTAAATACTGGACCGATTTAAATTTATGAACTGTAAGCGTGACTCAATAAATAAGGGTCCCTTACCCTTAATCATTTTAAGCTGCACAAGTATGGATTAATAAATTAAGAATTTAAAGTTATCAATGAACTGTGGAAGCACATTACTTTCACTGATTCAATGAGTTTGATTTTGTTTTCTTGATTAACGTGTCACAGAATTAAATAGAAAAACGTATTCATCAATTATATTTTGTTCAAGGGTGGCATGGCGGTGCAGTGGTTAGCACTGCTGCCTCACAACGCCAAGGACTGGGGTTCGATCCCGAGCCCTGGCCACTGTTCATGTGGAGTTTGCGCATTCTCCCTGTGTCTGCATGGGTCTCACCTCCATAACCCAAAGATGGCCAAGGTAGGTGGATTGACCACGCTAAATTGCCTCTAATTGGAAAAAAAGAATTGGCTACTTTAAAATTTAAAAAGTATATATATTTTGTTCAAAATCCACTGATTGGATTAGAATGTGTACCTCGGAGTGCAATTCTATTTAATTTAAAGTCTATTGGCTAAATAATTTGTCTGAAGTCAAACAATAAATTGGTTAAATAGTTTCACTTTGAGACACAGGTCTGTAAGTAAATTTCATTACATGGTCAGTTAACAATCCAAAGTGGCATCATCAACTTCAAAATGAACTTGTTCCCTTTTTAACTTCTTTTCTTCCAGCCAATTGTAAACACCCACCAAGAACATTAAATTACTTTTTGAGAGTTGCATTGCGTAAATATCCAGCCCACCTGGCTGTATAACAGTGCTTAGCACTATTGCCTCACAGCACCAGGGACCTGAGTTAGATTCCCAGCTTGGGTCACTGTCTATGCGGAGCCATTCCCCCTGTGTCTGCGCGGATTTCCTCCGGGTGCTCCGGTTTCTTCCCACAAGTCCTGAAAGACATGCTTGTTAGGTGAATTGGACATTCTGAATCTCCCTCAGTGTACCCGACCAGACGTTGGAGTGTGGCGACTAGGGGATTTTCACAGTAACATCATTGCAGTGTTGATGTAAGCCTACTTGTGACACTAATAAGGATTATTATTAGCTGTAATCTGGGTTGCTTGCAAGGCCCCACTTGTGTCAACATGCTGCACAAAGACCTTGGTCAGCGCGGAAACTGTTGAGCAGTGCCCAATGTTGGCATAGCAGGTGAAAAACACAGTGAATGGGCGATATCTTGTGGAGGCTTTGGGGGTTTTGCCCGCCAGCTGGAGAACCAATGCAACCACCCATGCTGCCTCTTTTGGAGAAGGCCTGCCATCTTCTGCTACTCAGGCACTTAACAGGCCTGCAGCAGGCCTTCCCTTCGGATAGAGGACCCGGCGAGGGAGGGGTGACGGATTCGCCCCGGTAAGAACAGCCAGCCAATCAGAGGCCGGCAGTGCCTCTGCAATCAGCAGCACCATTGGGAAGGTAGTGGCTGCCGTACATACAACGCCCACTCTCAGCCTCTGGCAGTAAAATGGTTGCAGAGGAGAGGTTGCTTTTCAGCAAGCCACCCGCTCCCCATCTCCCAACCTTCTGTTCATCAGACACTGACTGCCTTTTTAAAAAAATTTAGAGTACCCAATTCATTTTTCCCAATCAAGGGGCAATTTAGTGTGGCCAATCCACCTACCTTGCACATTTTTAGGTTGTGGGGGCAAAACCCATACAAACACGGGGAGAATGTGAAAACTCCACACGGACAGTGACCCAGAGCCAGGATCGAACCCGGGACCTCAGTGCCATGAGGCAGCAGTGCTAGCCACTGCACCATTGTGATGCCTAGGAATTGTTTCTTTTAACAAGTGATCTACGCCTGTGACCCATCAGCAAACAAACGAGAGTGCATAACGAGACCCCTGCTTGTTTAATGAGTGAAAGCTATGCAATATGCCAGAGGGAGCCATTGGTAATCTTCCTGTTGGTTATCCAACTAGAAATACCCATCAAAGATTTGGCTTGCAATAGTAAGACTAGCACTTACTGCCCATGTCTAACTTCCCTTAAACTGAGTGACTACTCGATCATTTCAGAGGACAGTTTGGAGTTAGCTACATTGCTGTTGGTCTGGAGTTACTTGTAGCCCATGGTGAAGAGATGCCGGTGCCGGACTGGGGTGGCCACAATAAGTCTCACAACGCCAGGTTAAAGTCCAACAGGTTTATTTGAAATCACAAGCTTTCGGAGCACTGCTCCTTCCTCAGGTGAAGTGGAGGCAGGTTCACAATCACAGCACATATAGAGAGACACAATTACAAGATAATGAGAGCCTGGCATGTGAAGAATGGTTGGAATGTAAATCTTTACAGGTGAACAAATCTTTACAGAACACAGTGAGAGCGGAGTGAGTGATAATCTGTGATTACCTTACTTGAGGCCAGACCAGGAATAGGTGGCAGATTTTCTCCCCTTAACGACATTGGAGTGAAAACAGCCTCAGGCCCAGACTTACCCTTTTTGGGTCCATTAATGAGCTTAGCTGGCTGGTTGTCTGTCAGCAATGGCCTGGGATCCTGCAGAACTGTTTGACGAACATAGATTCCCACAGGGTTCACTTTGCTGCCTATTTCCATCAACAGGTATATCCTGTTAGGGTTTTGACTCCAAAGTGATCCATTTGCCTGATCGGTGCCACATGATTAATTTCAATGGCTGGAAAATCAGATGCACAGCTTATTGGAAATGGCCAATTGTCTGACAAAACATTATCCTCAGAGGAAGAGTTTGGAAGCGGTGAAGAACTGTTTAATCTCTCCATCGTGACAACGTGATAATTAAGTGAAGCTTTCAATATAATTTGCTATCCTCACATTGCCCATTACAAGCAGACATATGAGTGAACATTGCAAAACTCTTGAGAATGTGTCACATGATAATTTGAATGTGTGATGCTGATTGGTCATTATAGAGGTGAACTATATTAACATTATGAACAAATACGCTCCTTCACTTATAAGAATTGGAATCACAGCCTCCTATCAGAAAATATGTTCCAATGTTCTATATTTGAATATTTCTATATTTGAAGCAAATGTTAGAACTTGAGACAATCCTTGGATTGCATTTGATTTCCCGACCAAACACCATTACTTACACTCGAGCTGTTCCTATTTAGGAAATGCAAAGCCCCTCAGCCAAGCAATTTCTTCCATTCCTGCTGTGTTGAGAGTGGAAGGCCTCTACTGAGTCTGTAGATTGGACATTCTTCTATGATGCGCATACTTTTCTCAGGCACATCGGGGACTGGCACTAATGCCCCATGTGTGGGCCGCGATTCTCCGCTCCCACGCCGGGTGGGAGAATCGCGGGAGGGCCAAGCGACTCATTTCACGCCCCCCCTGGCGCCCCCCCCGCGATTCTCCCACCCCCCGCTCGGCGATTCTCCGAGCGGCCTTCCATTCGTGACTGTTTCACGACGGCGGCAACCACACTTGGTCGCTGCCGTCGTGAATATGGGCGCCAAAAGCCCGTTTGAAGCTTGTGGGGGGGCGGAGAGGGGAGTGAGCACCACGGCAGTGCTCGGGAGGGGACTGGCCCGCGATCGGTACCCACCGATCGTCGGGCCGGCGTCTCAAAGCGACGCACTCTTTCCACTCCGCCGCCCCGTAAGATCAAGCCGCCATGTCTTGCGGGGCAGCGGAGGGGAAGACGGCCACCGCGCATGCGCGGGTTTGAGCCGTCAGCCGTCATGACATCAGCCGCGCATGCACAGGTTGGAGCCGGCCAACCTGTGCATGCGTGGCTGATGTCACATAGGCACCACCGTCGCGTTATTCTCGCCAAGCGTCAAGGCCCGGCGGCCGAGAATAACAGAGCACCGCACCTAGCCCCCCGGGTGGGGGTGAATACGGTGAGAGGAGCGGCCTCTGAGGCCGTCGTGAAACTCGGCCGAGTCCACGACGGCCTTCCCGATTTTTCCCGGGAACGGAGAATTCCGCCCGTGGAGTTTGGCCAAGCAGGGCCATAGCCCTGAATCTGTTAAGGGTGGGCAGCACGGTAGCACAGTGGTTAACAGAGTTGTTTCACAGCTCTAGCATCCCTGGTTCGATTACCAGCTTGGCTCACTGGCTGTGTGGAGTCTGCACGTTCTCCCCGTGTCTGCTTGGGTTTCCTCCAGGTGCTCCGGTTTCCTCCCGCAGTCCAAAGATGTGCAGGTTAGGTGTATTGGCCATGATAAATTGCCCTTAGTGTCCAAAAAAGGTTAGCTGGGGTTACTGGTTTGCGGGGATAGGGTGGAGGTGTGGGCTTAAGTAGGGTGCTCTTTCCAAGAGCAGGTGCAGACTCGATGGGCAGAATGGCCTCCTTCTGCACTGTAAATTCTATAAATTCCATAATTCTTTCCTTGAAAGGTTGAAATCAGGCAACCTTGGGTTGGGTTTAAGACCAGGTGCTTGTGTGTCATGTCCAATAATTCCCATTCATTTGTGCAGGTGGAATGTGCTTGAAGTCCTGTGTGGGAGGGGTTTTCCAGGTGTGTTTTTGCGTGTGTGTGGTGTGTATGTAGTGTGTGTGGTGCGTGTGGTGTGTGTGGGTGCGTGTGGTGCGTGTGTATGTGTGTCGTCCAGTTTTGGACGATAGTTTTTGGAAGATCATTTGTGCATAAAGTGAACAGGGTTGGAGCCAGTACTGAGCTTGGGGGAGTCCATGGGTTTGTAGTTTCCATGTACGTTTTGCCTGTATGTGAACACTTGAGTCTTAGATTGTTGACCAATGTCCTGATATTTATTATTACCAGAGTGGTTGGGTGGGAGGGGGGGGGGGGGGGGGGGGGGGGGTCTGTGACAGGTTCAGGAGGAGGCAGTGTGCCAAATGGTGGCATAGGCATCTGTGATGTCAAGATTTTCTAAAGGCCATTTTCCATTTTCAATGTAGGTGGGATGGTTCCTGCGATAGGATGGCAGTGGTATACTAATTTTTCAACTTCATACTCTCAAGATGGAGCCTCATCTGGAAGGATTGCATTTTGAAAATTTGTGCATACATCATGTTATTTAGACATTCATGCGCGGTGTGCTGTTGAATTTCCAGTACGAGTCCAGTCAAGAGCAGAAAGTTGTAAAAAGGATGCATTATGGCAACATTTTTGTAAACAGATAAGAACCTAGATATGAATTGAAGGAAAGGGCACCTAAGATTCAAACAGAAATTGCTCAAAACAATTTAAGTGGTACATGGGCCAAATCTTGGCAGGGTTCCGGGAAACCTGGCACGCAAACTTTCCTAGCTTTCAAAAGATGCACACCTGACCCATGTGTGACTTTGCCCAGAATGTTTGTCTTTTCACACAGGGGTTGGCTGCAATTCATTTTGTGATCCATGATAGTGTGTGAAGAGTGTGTATGCAAAGACGAGCCAGTTTGAAGGCCCATCTCAGTTCTCCAACGCAGCGATCCAGGTCCCAGTCTCATTTAACGGCATCCTAAATCTCACCCCTCATCTCTCCCACAACCCCCCCCCCCCCACAATGCTGCCCCATGAAATTTCACTTTCCCCCATGCCACTCTCTGATCCTGAGGTATCCCATGCTACCTCACCTTCCACGTGCCACTTCTACGCACCTCCCCCATGTATCCTCCATAGCTACTCAACCAATATACGTCACTCTCAGGAGTCATGCAATAGCAACAGGAATTATTTTTAAATCTTGGAATACCATTGAACCTCTAACAATCCAAGAAGACCCTGAACTCAAGCTCACTGTTTTGATACTGAACCAAAACTCTCAAGGAAAACAAAAGGTTGTAATCCTTTAAGTGCCGATTAAGTTTGTAATCCAACAAGAAACCATATCGAAGACGTATTATGTTATTATAGGGCTTGTAAATGTTTCAATAGCTCTTCCATCAAATAAGCTACTTGCTGAGCTTCAGCTTTTGAAACCCAGCCAAACACTCACGGTGGAACATGTCATCGTAACAAAAGCGTCCAGCTACACTGAGGGAAACTATGCTTTTCCATTTCAAAGAAGAGTAACTGCCAATCAAGGAGGAGTATCAGATGCAGACCACTTTTTCTATTTTTAGAAGTATTTGTTTTAAACAACCATATCGGCCAGTCCAATTAAATAGGAATACAAAACATGACAGCAGAGGACATTTTCTTTTATATTTTCAAATACATGATAGTACTTTCACCAAAGGAAAAGTACTGTGATGCATGTGAAGGATAACCTAATGCTGATCAATGGAAGCGTCAACTTTAATTTCCAGGACAGATCCCTATGATGAATCAGTACATTAAAAATCCATCCACATTAAAATGCAACAACTAATAGTGACATTTGGATGTGTAAAAACATTTGCAACTTACCTTTCAGCATGTTCCTGATTAATCAGTAGGCTTCCCATATTTTACACAAGCTCTCAAACCTGGTCTGCCCTTAATGGGCTTCCAAACCTCTTCATGGCAAAATGAAAATTGTGCATAGGAGGATATCTGACATTTTGTATCTGGTTTAAAATGGGGGAACCTGACCTCAGTGGTGGCAGGTTTGGGAATGTGCAGAAACATTGGATTTCCTCGCAAAGAAAATGTGGCCATTCAATCATTGAAACGCACTGCCACACCTGGACATGAATTTGGCCATATTCATCAATCTAAAATGAAATTCATAATAAACTACTTTCACCAAATTTAATTTCTGTTTATTTCACTTCAGCGTACTCTGTATTTTCTTTAGTGGCAATTAGTTTAAAATTCAAGCTTACATAGAATCATAGAATTTACAGTGCAGAAGGAGGCCATGCGACCCATCGAGTCTGCACCAGCCCTTGGAAAGAGAACCCTACTTAAGCCCAAGTCTCCACTCTATCCCCATAACCCAGTAATCCCACCTTAACTTTTTGGACACAGGGCAATTTATCATGGCCAATGCATCTAACTTGCACATCTTTGGACTGTGTGAGGAAACCGGAGCACCCGGAGGAAACCAACGCAGACATTGGGAGAACCTGCAGACTCTGCACAGACAGTGACCCAAGCCAGGAATCGAATCTGGGACCCTGGAACTGTGAAGCAACTGTGCTAACGACTGTGCTACCGTGCTGCCCTATTTACATGAAGCTTTGTTTCATGTCATCAATTCAGGAATGCAATTTGTTAAAGGTTTTCATAATGAATTGTTTCACTTTTTGTTTCCTACTATTACAATCACAAACCAGACCCCAATAGTGGCTAGGATACTGGACAGAAACTTCAATATTTTATTTTTATTTTGTAAGACTGAGAAGAAAGAATATCTCGCTCCAGGAGTGATCTCACAAATACATAGGGATATAGTCTATGAAACAAACTTTATTATCAACGGTATTAAAATATCTTTAATCTTACACAAGAAAATCATTTTCAATTACTTCGTAAAAAATGCTGATCAATCCAGTGACACAGTAACCATTAACTGCTATCTTTATTTCCACTCAATCAACAAGAAAAACCATCAATCCACTCTAAATACCTTGCACTTAGCTTTACAGAGTTGGCCTCTGAGACTGTTTTAAAGAAAAGACCTGAATCCTGTCAGAACCATGCAGAAACCCTGGATGTATGTCTTCAGAAGCTGCTTCAGCTCACTTTTTCATCAGACCACTCTGAACTGCTTGGAAACTCTTGGAAAGACTGCTAATCTGTCTGCAGAGTGGTGACATATTAGAAAAATGGGGCCTGTATCCTACAAGGTGAAGTTCTAAGATAAAGTCATGAAGAAGCACCTGGACAACCCCAGAAGTAGGGGGCCTGCCCCCTTTACCCAGTGGCAACCATCGCTGACACAGGGCCACTGTCCATAAAGGGCCCTATGACCTTCTCGCCCGATTGTGAGGACTCGAGTTCAGATTTGGAGGCCGAGAAATTGGGGGTTCCCCGATAGCCTTAATGAAGAAGAACAGGCATTGGTGACTCTCAGACTCTCCCTGCGGATGTGAAGATCGCTGATCTGTTTCACACCTCCTGATCCAGCTCCACCTGCCACAGGCACGAGGCCGAATGCAAAGAGATGGAGGAGACCATGCCGTGGAAGCATCGAGGATGAAAAAGACTTGGGGTGGGATGGGGGGAGGGATATTATGCCGACCACAAATATCACAGGGGAATGGACCTCCCTGTGGGGTTCGCAGAATATGAGTTCCTCTATTGAGCAGGTGGGGGCTCGCCAGATAGGAACTATTCAGCAGGAGCTTAAAACCTGCAGCCCAGACACAGACCAGCATTCCCAATGATTCCAGGGCTGCAATGCCAGCACTGCACACCGTGGCTGCGGCTCTTTTCGTTATCCAAATAAAATGAAGCCTGGATCTAGAGGAGTCATAACAGCAATACTGAGATGTTCATCCTGTAAAAATGTTTAGTTTTAAGGTCAGGGTCTACAAATGAAATGATATAAATCTCAAACACTGACCCCCCCCGTATTATGTAATAAATATTCCACTAATATATGCATGCCGCATGGGAGTGAAAAGTTCAGGCTGAGTGCTTGCCCCACAAGTGCCTTGAGGGCATCGCACCCTTCGTCTCAAAATACTCATACCGTCTGGGGAGCTGGCATTGTGATACTCTTCAAATTCAGGATTGATAACCCTGCAGCCTCTCCCTCAATGTTTCTGCCAGGACTCTTCAGTAAATAGAATTTACATTTCAGTAAACGTTCTCCTTCCTTGCCAATATTTCAAAATCCAGTCAATTAAATACCGCTTGCTGTTGTTTTCTGCAATGGCCTCAAACATCCTGCAGCAACTTTTTAAAGCACGTTGCTACACTCGGGCTTTCCCGCCAAACAACTATTGAAATAAACAAATGATTAGAAAGTAACACAAGGTCCGGCACTCACTCCCGGAAGGTGAAATGAACTCACACATTCAAATTTAGCCTCACGTTCCTTGAGACCAAAGGCTTCTCTGTTGAACAAACATAACAAACTAGTGTACGCTGACCATCTAGACTTCACACTCATGTTTCATGAAAATTATGAGAATCATTCCAGCAAACCTAAGTATAGAATCTGATCTAATTTGAAACATAGCCATCTTTTTCTGGCAAGGACTAATTTGAACCTATTGCTGATGTTTTAAACAAATACAGGTAGAATAAAAGTAGAAGCATGTTGGTAGAATACCATTTGCGTAAAATAATGATTTTACTTATGCAAAAAGTGGATGCTTATTAAATGATACAAGCATTGGAATAGCATATTTGTAACATGGAGAGAATACTAACGAATATAAGCACCTGTCCAATAGAATGTAACAGAGATAACTTAAAAGTATTATACTTCAGGGCAGAACAGTGGCGCAGTGGTTAGCACCGTTGCCTCATGGCGCTGAGGCACCGTGTTTGATCCCTGCCCCGGGTCACTGTCCATTTGGAGTTTGCACATTCTCGCCCTGTCTGCGTGGGTCTCACCCCCACAACTAAATGATGTGCTGGGTAGTTGGATTGGCCAGGCTAAATTGCCCTTAATTGGGAATAAAAAAGAATTGGGTACTCTAAATTTATAAGTTAAAAAGAAGTATTATACTTTGATTGAAAAATACGGGCAAAACGTGTACATAACCAAACTAAATTTGTATTGGAGGAAGTAGAAAATAGGAGAATAGGAACAGGAGAGGGCCTTTCAGCCCCTCGAGCTAGTTCCAACCATCAATGAGATTATGACTATTCTCTCCCCTAGCTCCATGCACTCTCTATGGACACCCCTTAATGTCCTTTGCTAGCAATACTCTATTTATTATAAATTATTTATTGAGCATCCACTGCTGGATGTGCTATATTGTATGTGACTTTGAATGCTTTGGGCAATGTGACAAAGGTAATTTAAAAAGCTGTTGATAGGCTAGCAAGGATTACCTAATCATTTGAATTGAGTGCCACAACACACTTGGGGGACTACATGCAGTGAGTGTGCCATTACATTCCGGTACACGTTTCTGGCAAGGCTCACTAGTGGGAACATACAATCTGAAAGCCAGTCCTAACCTATCAAGCAAGACTAATGGAGTTATGGTAAATATTATCATATGGGTAGTGGGGGAGTTGGGAATATCCTCGGTGACCCAAATTCCAGCTACTGACTTTAGAACATACCCAGAGGCTCTGATCTGTCCACTGCAGGGTATTCCCTATGGGCAGTAGGTCTCTGCCAACAAAGGCTGTCTACCTGGAAGAACGCCAGGCAGGGGAGCCAGATGATTCTTGGGAGAAGAGCCAAAGTTCTCTGCAAGGGTCGGTGCCTAAGTCCAGAGTGTGGACTGAAAAGAGTTGTGGGGCTGGGCTTGAGCCCACAGTGTGAAGTAAAGAGGCATAGGACCTGAGACTAGAGAGAGTTTTGGACTGGACAGAGACCTATGTAGAATGAAGCATGGAGTTAGCTCATAGCTTGGACTATACCCTGCATATATGTATATGGTATTGGTTATGTGTTATCATTAAACAGTTAATGTTCAACCTTACAAGCCCTGGAACCTCTTCATGAGAGACAGACTGAGTATACAACAGGGAGCGGGGGCTGGAAGATAAGGAGGGATAATGAGCATTGTGGTGAGAGGGACAGGGAAAGAGCAGAGCTGAGGACCTAGTGCAGTAGCTCGAGACTGGTGAGTTCCTGTACTGAAGAGTAGAACCTACAAATAGGGTAGATCAAGGCTTCTAATGGTGGCTGGTGGACTGGCAGTGGCAACAGAGCAGACGAGCAGCTGTTGGAAATCTAGGTTAGCTGCCTGGACAGCACCTCTGAATCTGAGAGGCCACAAGGAGTTGGAGATCCTGCCCTTTTGTGGGAGACAAGGTAGTCTGGGTCAGAGGAAATTAGCCGTAGGAGCTCCAACACTGAAAATTGCTACCCAGCTGGTTAAAGTTCAAGATTTAAGATAATAATAATAATCACTTATTGTCACAAGTAGGCTTCAATGAAGTTACTGTGAAAAGTCCCTAGTCGCCACATTCCAGCGGCTGTTCGGGGAGGCTGGAACGGGAATTGAACCCACGCTGCTGGTCTTGTTCTGCTTTGCAAGCCAGCTGTCTTAGCCCACTCAGCTAAACCAGCCCCTTGATGGCCTTCTGGCAGATCTAGAGTCTCAGCTGTGAATTTCCATTGTAAATAGTTTGTTTGTTTAAGTTAAGCTTCTCCAGTAGAATAATGAACCACTGTTTTATAGTTTTGTTGAGACGTCTATTTGAATCTCATGTTACATGTGACATGAGGGTGCAGTTAATAGGATAGTTTTACCACCATCCCCATCCCCCACATCTACTGCCCTATTCCCATTCATCCTTCCCAATGCTGGACAAGAACAGTACACTCAAATTACCCTGCTTCTGTCCGGGCTCTGGGACACAGTACCTCCTGTCCTGGACCCCGAGGCCCACAGTCGAATCTAACACAAACAGGGGCTTTAGATAAGCAATGCAGCTGAGCCTTCGGCCTGCAGGATCAAAGTCTTGTTGATGAAGAGTGAACTAATGTGCTGTTGTTATCCTCAGAGTGGGGATGGGTGGGGATGTGGTGCAGGGGAGCAGTTTAATAACTGTTTGCTGCCCTGGGTTCCCAGGAAGGCCTATGTTACAGGTCATTGCAACAGCAAAAGAGTGAAGCGGGGAGCTGAGGAATGTTCCCATCTGAATAGGATAGTCAGGCTTGTGCCTTGAACAGACTTGGGGCCCATTTGTGAGTCACCAGAAAAACCTTGCAACTCTCAGATCAAGGCAAAAAAACAAGTGCTTCCCAAGAGAAATAGTTCTCCACTTTTGCATCCCCTTTGTGTCCAGGGAGACGAAGAGTGTGAGAGCACAGATCAAGATGATAGTTTTCTGGCCCTCCCCCACCCGAAGGGTTTCCCTGCAGCAGAGGCGGCTTGCCATTGACCGCTGGTTGGATTTTCCAGTCCCTCCGATGTTTAAGGCTTTTCTCGTGGCTCACCTGATCCACCCTGGGGGCACCTGCTGCTGGGGGTTGTGTTTGGCGAGATCAGAGGGTCCCGTGGTGGGACGGGCCTAAAGATCTGGCCCCAGGTTGTTAGAAGGATGGGTTTCACAGGATTCAATGCCTCTTCCTCATAAATTGCCTTTTCTTTACGTTCCTTGTACACTTGCTCCAAATATCTTTTCCCAAAGAAAGTGAAATTGGGTACTTACTGGAGAGACGTTCTTCATGTTGTCAGAGGTCTAATTAGCCTGGATTCGCCTCAAATTGAGAAAATATTCTGAAGCACTTGTGCAATAATGTGTCTTTTTAGTTTTACATAGTTGAGCTCAGAGGCAGCACAGACTGCTTTTTTCTAGAATGAAAAGAAAACAAAAAAGCTGTTAAATTTTATTTTGTTGCTGTATATCACAAATGAAACAATGACACAACTCAAGCTATTTTGTCCTTTGGCTTCAAACAAGTACTAAGGACGTTTCACCAATTTTTGTTTTAATTGTTGCTTCTTGGAGCTTTCGATAAATCCAGTCGTGGAATAAGTACAAAATTGGCCTGAATCTCAAGCATTTTTTTATGCGGGTAAGTGGTTGGATGGGACGTGAAGTAGAAGGAATGGGCTCCCTGCTGGTTTTCCACCCAGTCTGACCTCTCAGTGATTGCATGCTGAGTGACACCGCCCCCCATCTCCCTCCCCACCCCCGCTCTCTCTCCGCAACCCACCACACTGGCCTTCCCACCCTGAGACCACGAACATTTATCTTGCCGTCCAGTCCCAGGCTCCGGCATATTCAGAAAGTTTCTCTTTTCTTTTGTCCAGACTCTGTCGCTGCAGGCACTAGTGATCTGCCAGCCAATCCTGTTGGCCAGCAGCTCTGTAAGGTGGGACTTTCTCCAGAGTGGTGGAGGGGAGGATATTGTGCCTGCAGCCAATTGAAGCTAATTCGCACATGAAAAGGCTGCAGGTCGGGCAGAGTCAGCAGGGAAGTGAAGGTGGCAGGATAGTTGAGCAAGGTTGTGCCTTCCTTTATTCGGTGAGGTATCGAATACAAAAGTAGGGATGTAATGATGGAACTGTATGAAACGCTGGTCAGATCATGGCTGGAGTTTTGTGGACAGTTCTGGTCACCACTTTACAGGAAGGACTCTGGAGAGGGTGCAGAGGAGATTTACAAGAATGGTGCATGAAAATTGCAGCTATGAAGAGAATTTGGATCAGCTCAGTTTTTTTACCTAGAACAGAGGTGAAGGGGTGACCTGATTGAGATGTATACAATTATGAGGGGCCTGGACAGAGTAGACCGCTTATTTCCCCAAGATGCAGGGCAGATTACCGGGGTGGGGAGGGAGGGAGGGAGGGAGGGAGGGAGGGAGGGAGGGAGTGAGGGGGGCACAGATTTAAGGTGATTGGCAGCTAGCTTGTAATGCAGAACAAGGCCAGCAGCGTGGGTTCAATTCCCGTTCTGGCCTCCCCAAACAGGCGCCGGAATGTGGCGACTAAGGGCTTTTCACAGTAACTTCATTGAAGCCTACTTGTGACAATAAGTGATTATTATTATTATAGAAGGAACATCAGGAAATTGTTTTCACCCAGAGGGTGGTGGGTGTCTGGAGTTAATTGTATAAGAAATGATTGAGCCTGAAATACTCAACTGATTTAAAAGGTACCTGGATCTGCATCTGAAGTGCAGTAACCTGGGATTAAATTGAGCGGCTAGTTTCTTTTTACTCTTTTTTTAACCGGCGCTGACACGCTGGAGTGACTGGCCTCTTTCTGTACCACAACCTTTCTATAGTTGCGGGATGGGAAACCCCACCATCTGAAATATCTTGGCCACATTGAATAGAGTAGCCGAACAAAAGCAAAGTACCTTGCATGTTTAAAATCTAAAATGAAAAGAGAAAATATTGAATCAACCGGCAGGTCTGGCGGCATCTGTGAAGAGAGAAACAGATCTGAGCTCAATGATCTTTCTTCAAAACTAGAAGAATCTGAAGACTTAAAAGGTTTTAAACCAGAACAGGTAGCAGGGGAAGGCGAAGAGGGGAGGAGAGGGGGAAAGAAGAAAAGGGTGGAACCAGGGACTGTGATCGGGTGGGAAGAAGGAAGAAACAATGGTGAAAGGCAAAAGTGGGTAGTCATGGGACAAGTATGGGAGAAAAGAATTGTCCTAGAAATGCTGTAACGACTGTCTGAAAGAAAAAGGAGGCCAGAGGCTATGATTGTTGAACTCAATGTTGGGACCAGAATGCTGACTGAACGAACATGACATGCTGTACCTCATGTTCCTATTGACCTTCATTGGGACAGTGCAAGAGGTCAAGGACAAAGAGATCTGAGTCAGAGTGGGATGGAGAATTAAAATGGCAAGCAAGTCAGGGTCACGTTTGGGGCTAAACTGAGGTCTTCGGCAAAACGGTCACTGAATCTGCATTTGGTCTCCCGACTTTAGAGGAGGTGCATCAGGAGCCGCAAACATAATGTGTTAAATATTAAAACAAAAGGTGTACAAGGAAGCCGCTCTTTCACCTCAAAAGAATATCCGTGACCTTGGACCGTGGGAACAAAGGATTGTATTGCACTATGGGCTGGTTTAGCACACTGGGCGAAATTGCTGGCTTTTAAAACAGACCAAGCCGAACAGGCGCCGGAATGTGGCGACTAGGGGCTTTTCACAGTAACTTCATTTGAAGCTTACTTGTGACAATAAGCTATTTTCTTTTTTTTCATTTTTTTTCATTTCACTTGCACAAAAAGATGCTTTGGGAAGGGGAGCAGGTGCAGCAAGGGATTGAAGAATTGACCAGTGTATTTTAAGTAAAAGGTCCCTGGGAAAATTCAAAGGTGAAAGGAGGGAACAGGAAGATATATTAGACAGTGGCATTGTGCTGGAGGTGGCATATTGTCCAGCCAGGCAAATAGCTTCCTATGAATAAGTGTCAAATATATGATGTGAACAAATCGGATAACTAATTTCAGTAATGGATACCTTGGATGTGCAGTTACCGGCATTGAAACAAATATTATCCGTGTCGGGTTTAACCGCAGTGCCCATACTTCAAATATAACCCAGTGCTAGTGAAATGTTTTGGGAAGTTCTGAGAGGCAGGCCAATGTTTGTGACCAGGTGAATCTGGACAATTTCATTGCGACGGTTGTTTGGAACGCTACAATATACTGTAAAGTGATACATTTCATTGCTGGAAAATTAGGGGCTGTTTAGCACACTGGGCTAAATCGCTGGCTTTGAAAGCAGACCAAGGCAGGCTAGCAGCTTGGTTCGATTCCCGTAACAGCCTCCCCGAACAGGCGCCGGAATGTGGCGACTAGGGGGTTTTCACAGTAACTTCATTGAAGCCTACTCGTGACAATAAGCGATTTTCATTTCATTAGATGTGTGATTTGTGTAAAAAATTCACCACTGTTATCTGCATCTTACAAATTGCATTTTACTAAATAAATCAAATGAAGGCTTGGGTGGACCACGATTCCTTCACCTGCGATGACCTTGGTTTCAATTCAGTCTAGTGTAATGGGTTTTCGTCACTCACTCTCTGTCTCTGCAATGAATAGAACAGTCCACAGCACAGGAAAGTGTCCAACCACCAGACATTGGAATAAACCTGTGGCCCCGACCTAGCAGTTTCAGAGCTTCCTGAAGCTCTTTAACTTTTCGTTTACAACTCTCAACCTTATCCGATTGGTTCACATCATCATGAAAGAAAGGCTAAAAAAATTAAGAATCATAGAATTTACAGTGCAGAAGGAGGCCATTTGGCCCATCGAGCCTGCACTGGCCCTTGGAAAGAGCACCCCACTTAAGCCTACACCTCCTCTATCCCCGTAACCCAGTAACTCCACCTAACCTTTTTGGACACTAAGGGGAATTTATAATGGCCCATCCACCTTACCTGCACATCTTTAGGAGGAAACCGGAGCACCCGGAGGAAACCCACGCAGACACGGGGAGAACGTGCAGACTCCGCACAGACAGTGACCCAAGCCGGGAATCGAACCTGGGATCCTGGAGCTGTGAAGCAACTGTGCTAACCACTGTGCTACTGTGCTGCCCAAAGAAGAGGAAATAGGAATAGTGTTTATATTGTCCTAATGCAAAACATAATTGTGCTCTAAATCATGACTCAGGGCTTCCTGATGGTAAGTCTCAGCTAGGAAGCAAAAGGACAATTTGCTAAATTTGCTGGGTTGGACCGTGTGATTGATATTTGCACAAGGCTTGCAAAACACAACAATGAATCACCTGCATAATCGCACAAGTAGAGAGCATGTTAGTTCTTCAGAAAATGCACCGATAATGGGTCTTTCTTCATTTGCTTGCAGTAAGGTTTTCTTTTAGTTTTAGAAACCACTTTTACTTTCTTCACGAACCTCTGCAGCAAAACAACCCTGTAACGAACATTGCAAGTACTCCTGTATGGACCAATCATAGATTTATAGAATCTGCAGTGCAGAAGGAGACCATTTGGCCCATCGAGTCTGCACTGGCCCTTTGAAACAGCACCCCACTTAAGTCCACACCTCCACCCAATCCCTGTAACCCAGTAACTCCACCTACCTTTTTTGGACACTAAGGACAATTCAGCCAACCCAGCTAACCTGCACATCTTTGTGGGAGGAAACCGGAGCACCTGTAGTAAACCATGCAGACACGGGGAGAATGTGCAGACTCCGCACAGACAGTGACCAAAGCCAGGAATCAAACCTGGGACCCTGGAGCTGTGAAGCAACTGTGCTAACCACTGTGCTACCGTGCCGCCTGTACCATTTCCTGTCCATAGGAGATGCCTCATCAATGTTTTTATATAACAGCATTTTCTATTTCCATAACAATTCTTAATGCGAAAAGTGTTCCCAGAGAATCAAAACTTCTATTTTAAAAAATGATTTTTGAGTCAGGAACAGAAAAGTAACCAAAGCCTGGTTTGAAGATATGCAGGGAGGAATTTTAACTCCCAACCCCAACACTAGACTATTCCCATCACCAACAAAATTTTCCATAGAATGCCCACAGTGCAGAAAAAGGCCATTCAGCCCATTATGTCTGCACCAATCCTCTGAAAAAGCACCTCACCCGGGCCCACTCCCTTGCCCTAGCCCTAATAACCCCTAAACTCACCTAACCTGCACATCTTTGGACACTAAGGGGCAGCTTAACGTACAAACTTCACACAGACAGTCATCTGAGGCTGGAATCAAACCCTGGTACCTGGTGCGTGCCACTGTGCCACCCATGGGAATTTAATGGGAATTAAATTCCAAGCTGTGCATTTTCTGCTAGTTTCCCTTCTTAATGTTGCTTTTGCACAGCTGCCTTCCTGTGTGGTCGATGTTTCATGTGGTGTTTCAAATGGCCATTGCCCCAAACCTTTATTTACAAAAAGTGAAACATGAGGTTACATGGCGTGTGACAAATCACAATGTATAAAGGTATTTATCTCAACATTCCATTTTTCATTTTTTTAAAGAATGGCTTGCCTTATTATTTCCAAATTACTTGACGTACGTCTGGCCATAAAGATAATGATCACATATGAACAAAAAAAACTGTTTGTTCTTTCTAACCTGTTCCAATATCACCTGTCTCTATGCATGCATCGCACCCCACCTGTAACACATTCAGTTCTTCTAATGGTACTCGTGTGAGTTACTGTCAGCTTTCGTCTGGTGACTGCAGGTTCCTGGGTTGATGCTGCCTCTCGAGGGAATGTTGTTGCCATGACGATTGTTGCTGCTGTAGTAATTATTGCTGCTGATCAGGTGCATTGGTTGAGGAACAGTTCACCTTCGGGCCTGATGGTCGTTCATTTCCTTGGAGAGATCAAATCTGCCTCATCAACTGCCTGCTGTGCAGGAGCAGCTTCTCCGGGTTCATGTGTATGTTTGCAGTTATGGCGATAACTCTGGCCATTCACTTTCATAGTGTACAATTCAGGTGACAAGAGGTTATATTCGGCTGACTTGCGTTGAGTGCGTTGAATTCATCTACAGAACTGGAAGGAGTCAAATGGACTTGAAAAGTTAATTCTCTCCAGAGATGCTGCCAGACCTTCTGAGACTATCCAGCATTTTATGTTTTTATTTCATCTATGATCTATCTGGGATGTCATGAGTCATCTTGACCCAACTGCCCTGATGCAACCTGACAACCACCAAGTGCACCCGCCTCTGTTCCCTCCTCTGTCACGCTACAAAAATTCGGCCCGATGATTCTGTCCCAAAGCCGTGCCAATCTTTCCCCTCCAATTCCCTGAACGGCAGAGACTCAGGTGAGCTACTGGATATGACTGGTTTCTATTGGATTCGTCTGCTGACAGTGATGCTGAACAGACTTTGTTGAATCTCCCATGGTCAATGGACACTTCTTTCTCTGCATGTTTCACCATTTTTAGCAAGGCACTTCAGATCTTGAACACCGGACTGTCGACGTACTATGCCTTGATATAATTGTCATGTTGTGGAGATGCTGGCATTGGACTGGGGTGAGCACAGTAAGAAGTCTCACAACGTCAGGTTAAAGTCCAACAGGCTTATTTAGAATCACTAGCTTTCGGAGTGTAGCTCCTTCATCAGGTGAAACTCACCCCATGAAGGAGCTGCTCTCTGAAAGCTAGTAATTCCAGATAAACCTGTTGACTTTACCTGGTATTGTAAGACTTCTTACTTGATATATAATTGTCATAGAATAAAATCTATTTGCAGCTCAATGTCAAGCAAGAGCATGTCTAATATATATGGCCAAATGAAATGTATTAGGCCGAATGCACACCAGAACATTGGTAATTAGAGTGCAAGTTAAAACTCATATCACACAACCACAATTTTAATAACATTAAGAAGATCTGACGCGTTTCAAATGATAGCTTTCTGCTGCTGGTTTCCTTCCATCTGAGAATAAGTATCTTTTACAAAGTGTGGGCATCACTTGCAGATAGTCCAACAGAGGAAGTAGGACTACAAATTCAGAATGCAGCACGTTTACAGCACAGAAAGAGGCAACTTGGCTCATCGTGTCTGTGCCGGCCAAAACCGCGCCACCCAGCCTGATCCACTTTCCAGCATTTTTTCCCTAGCCCTGCAGGTAACAGCCCATCCAGACAACTCTTAAATGAGTTGAGAGATGGGCAGCACGGTGGCGATGAGAGTTTCTGCCTCAACTACCCTTTCAGATAGCGAGTTCCAGACCCCCACAACCCTCTGGGTGAAAAATATTTTCCTCATCTCCCTCAAATCCTTCTACCGATTACTTTAAATCTATGGTCCCTTGTCGCTAACCTCTCTGCTCCCTTCCCATCCACTCTATCCAGGCCCCTCACAATTTTGTACATCTCAATCGAATCTTCCCTTGGCCTCCTCTGTTCCAAGGAGGACTGCCCAGGACTATCTAATATCTCTTCATGGTTCCAAATTTCCAGTCCAGCTGGCGACATCCTTTTAAATCTCTCCTATACCCTCTTTAATGCAATTACATCAGTGAATATTTCCGGCTGTGCTCACCGACGGGATCTTCCGATCCTGCCGAATGTGGATCCCTGCCACGGGTTTCCCAGTGCCGGGGGTACATAGAATGGGAAACCTGGATGACAGCGGCAGGATCTTCTGATCCCATCGCTGGCCAATGGCGCCTGCCTCCATGGCCATGAAACATGTGGGGGGGGGGAGCTGGTAAATCCCACCTATTCTTTCTATAACGAGGCGAGCAGAACAGCACATTACACTCACGTTGTGGTCGAAGTTATGTTTTATATTGTTTCAGCATAGCCTCCTTGCACTTATATTCTATACCTCGGCTAATAAATGAAAGGATTTCATATGCCTCTTTACCACCTTACCGACAGAGTCCTCTGGTTATTCACACCAAGGTCCGTCACTTCCTCTACACCTCTGTGTTTCCTATTTTCCTATTTATTGTGTTTTTCTTGCCTTGTTCGAGCTGCTCAAATGCATCACCTCACTCCTGCCTCGGTTGAATTCCATTTGCAACTTCTCTGCCAACCTGACCAGTTCATTTATATCTTCCTATAGTCTGCAACCATCCCCCTCGCTATCAACTACACAGCCGCATGGTGGCGCAGTTGAAGCACTGCAGTCTCATGGCGCCGAGGTCCCAGGTTCGATCCTGGCTCTAGGTCACTGTCCGTGTGGAATTTGAACATTCTCCCCGTGTGTGTGTGAGTTTCGCCCCCACAACCCAAAGATGGGCATGGTAGGTGGATTGAACACACTAAAATTGCCCTTTAATTGGAAAAATAAATTGGGTTCTCTAAATTTATTTTTAAAAAACTACACGGCCAATTTATGTGTCATCTGCAAAATTCCTGAACATTCTCCTTACATTTACATCCAAATCATTAATATATGCCACAAAAAGCAAGGGACCTAGTATTAAGACCCTTCAGACCTCCACTGGAAACATTGCAAAAGCATCTATCAAAAATATCTGCCATCAAGCCAATGTTTGCATCCAGTTTACCACATTCTCTGAAACCCATGAGCTTTTACTTTTTTAACCAATGTGCCGAATGAGACCTTGTCAAAAGCCTTGCTAAAATCAACTCCACTAAACCTCCTAGTTACTTTATAAAAAAATTCAATTAGTTCGACGCCTTCCCTTAACAGGTTCATGTCTTTCTTGTCCCACAGAATTTATCTTGTCCCACAGAATTGATTCCAATAACTTTCCCACCACCAAGGTCAGACTGACTAATTGACCTGTAATTATTCGGTCTATCGCTTGCTCCCTTTTTGAAAAAGGGTACAATGTAAGCAGGCCTCGAGGGTACAATGTAAGCAGGCCTCGAGGGTACAATGAAAGCAGGCCTCGTTTCGTCTCGCACCCTACCTGTATTCAGTGAGGATTGGAAAATGATGGTCAGACAACTTTCAATTTCAAGTCCACAATTTTCTCCCTGGCTTTTTTAACAGCCCAGGGTACATTTCATCTGGTTTTCATGGACTCTAATCCCCTTAATACTTCCTCTCTCCCTCTGTTTATCACATCCAATACTTCACAAACTTCCTCTTTAACTACAATGTCTGCTTGTCCCCCCCTCTCTTTTGTGAAGACAGATACATAATCATTCAGAACCATAGCACATCCTCCACCTCTACATTCGGTTAAATATGGGATCTACGAAGGACAGCATTGTGGCGCGGTTGTTAGCACTGCTGCCTCACGGCGCCGAGGTCCCAAGTTCGATCACGGATCTGGGTCACTCTCCGTGTGGAGTTTGCACATTCTCCCCGTCTTTGCATGAGTTTCGCCCCCACAACCCAAAGATGTGCAGGGTAGGTGGATTGGCCACGCTAAATTGCCCCTGATTTGGAAAAAAATGAATTGGGTTCTCTAAATTCAAACAAAAATATGGGCCCTGTACATTCCTTAATTATATTATTACTCTTAACTTATTGGTAAAACACCTTAGGGTTCCCCTTGATTTTGCTTGTCAATATTCTTTCATGCCCTCTCTTTACTTTCTTAATTTCCTTTGTGATTCCACCCCTCCCCTTTCTGTATTCCTTTTAGCTTTCTGTAGTATTGAGATCTCGGTGCCTGATATGAGTTTTCATTTTCGGCCTTACCTTATTCTGCAATGCTTGGCCACCCAGGGGCTCAAAACTTGGCTGGCACACACTTTTTCTTTGTGGAAATTTGTTTACTCTGGACCCCTTGCATCCCCCCTTTGAATGCCTCCCACTGCTCTGACACTGCTTTACCTTCAATTAACCGCTTCCAGTCCACTCCTCAGCTTAGCAAAATTGACCTTGCCCCGATTTAGAACCTTTCCTCCCTTTTTATCTTCGTCCTCTTCCATAATTACGGTAATACTAACTGAATTATATTCATTATCACCAAAATGCTCTCCCCCTGTCACTTTTTACACCTGCCCAGCTCCATTCCCTGAAACTATGTCCAGAACCTCACCCTATCTTGTTGGATTTCCGACAGTCCAGCGAAAAAGTTCTCCCAAATGTACCTTGAGAATTCTATCCCCTCCATTGCTTTCACGTGAAGACTTTTCTGCTTTATATTGGGGTTGTTAAAATCCCCGACTATTACTGCCCTATTGTTTTTGCACTTCGCAGAAATTTGCCTACATGCTTGTTCTTCTTTCTCCCTCTGGTGCTTGGGGGTCTATAATACACTCCCAATAGTGTGATTGTCCTTTATTGTGTTCCTAAACTCAATCTATATGGCCTCAATCGATGATCCTTCTGACACATCATCCCTCCTCACAGCTTCAATTGCTTCTCAAACCAAAATTGCCACCCCCTCCTCCCTTTTTAATCCCTCTCTTTATCTCTCCTGAAAACCCTGAAACCAGGAATGTTGAGTTACCAGCTCTGTCCCACTTTTTAAAATAAATTCAGAGTACCCAATTATTTTTTTCCAATTAAGGGACAATTTAGCGCAGCCAATCCACCTAACCTGCACATCTTTGGGTTGTGGGGGTGAAACCCACGCAGACACAAGGAGAATGTCCAAACCCCACACAGACAGGCTGGGATCGAACCCGGGTCCACAGCGCCGTAGGCAGCAATGCCAACCACTATACCACCATGCTGCACTAGTTTTATCTCACTTCAAGTTATGTTTCTATAATGACTACGATATCATACTGCCTCATCTCCATCTGTGCCTTCAGCTCATTTGTTTTATTTGCTCTACTCCTTGCATTGAAGTATTGAGCAGCTAGAGTCACATCTGCAGCCAGAGAAACACCTGTCTGTTCACCTAATTATTGAATTCCCTACCAATATTCTTCTTCCACTCTTCTTCTTCCCACCTATGCAACTGAGGCAACTGTGGTGCCGTGAGCTTCGCTCTTGCTGCATTCCTGAGGAACCATCAACCTCACTGGTGTGCAAAATGGAAAACCAGTTCCTGAGCGAGGTACTCAAAGGATCCTGCACTACCTGCCTGTTCCTCCTATACTTTCTGGTGGTCACCAATTTCTTCTCTGCCTGCACACTCCTGACCTGTGGTGTGACCGCCTCCCTAAATGTACTGCCAACATAGTCCTTAACATCTTAGATGCGGCATAGTAACTCCTGTTGCCGCTTGAGTTCCGAAACCCGTAGCTTATGTTTCTGCAGCTGGTGATACTTTATGCGCATGTGCTCATCTCGGCCACGTGACATGTCCACAGTTTCCCACATGCCACAGGATGGGCATTCCACATGATCAAGCTGCCCTGCCATACCTAATGCTTATGTTTATACTATTTACTATAAACTGAGGACTAGAAAGTAATATAGACTTACTCATCAAACAGCTCCTTCTTTTGTGCCATTAATTAGTTATTCAAGGGTTATGTAAAACCTCTATGCTTTTCTATAAACCAGCTATTTACACAACTTCCCTAAATATGATTGATCAATCTACCTATGTGCGCACACACCCATAAAGCAGATAGTTACCAGCTTGCCAAATTGCTTCTTTGCTGTGATGTTACTGGGGTTTTGTTTACTCTTCTTTTAAAGTCAGTCTGGGCTGGTTCTCAGCAGATGACTGGTATGCCTTTCCATTTCCCAATAAATTGTAGACCTTGAGCCTCAGTCCCAATTTATACCCTCCTGCTCTAGGCTGGTCCTTCACATGTTTGCTGCCTCTACGGGATTAAGGTAAATGTAGACTTTGAGCCTCAGTCCCTATTTATATCCTCCCATTCCGGGCGGGTTCCTTGCAGGTCCACTGCCTCGAAGACTTTCAGGTAAGTTGATGACTTCATGATTTTCTACAGATCAAAAGTCATGGGGGGAAGATCACAGGCTGTGCAATCAGGATTGCATCACTTGCTCTCTTGAATCTGGATTCCCTTGGAGTTCTCCTGATTTCCCTGATTAGCTTTATTGGGACATTGCATTAATAGCAAAAAAATGGCCATTTATGCTTTTTTCTCAGTAGTGGAGGGGAGGAGGGCCGATGGTCTGCTAATCTTCATAATAAACAAGCCCTCAGGTCCTTTCCATACCATTCCCTGTTAAGAGCACGGGTGTGCAGAATCAGCCTGTTTATTCCAATTAATTTCACAGCAAAAATCTATACAAGCCAAGAACTATTTGGTTTAGCTTCTGATCAAATACCCTTGAGATGCTGGGATGATGAGCTTTGGTTAGAGCGGTTTCATATAACTGGGAACTAATCACAGACAGAACCTCTCATTCCTTTGTTAATAGCACACCCTTCATTTTAGTGCATTTCACTTTCTTTTGTCAGTCTACACTGTATAATTATCAGTACAGGAAGGCAGCTTACCACCACTTTCTCTTTTTAAATCTTTTTTCAAATTCAGGGGCAATTTAGCGTGGCCAATCTACGTACACTGCACATCTTTTGGTTTGTGGGGATGAGACCCACACAGACACGGGGAAAATGTGCAAACTCCACATGGACAGTGACCTGGGGCCGGGACCGAATCAGGATCCTCAGCGCCAAGAGGCAGTAGTGCTAACCACTGTGCCACTCTGCCGTCCTTTTACCACCACCTTCTCAAGGGTAATTAGGGAGGGGCAATAAGTGCTGGTCTATCCACATCCTGTAAATGAATAAAAAATTCTACATTTGGGTAGACATTTTATGGAGACAGTGCAGCAAAGTAATGGAAAGTCAACTACAAGAAAAGGCCACAGCACCTTTATTGTATGGGTTTGAAATGGATGGAACAATAATCAATTCAGTAATATAGAGAGCCATGTCCAATCTGTATGGAAATTTGTGCGAATGCAGCATTGGTTGTGAGCCTACCTGTGACAATAAAGATTATTATTATTATATTTATTTTCAGGTAACTCTCGCAATACCTGTGCTTATTTCAGGCCCAGAATCCTACATTTATTTACTGTGTAAAAGGCACTATAAAAAAGAGTTGTTGTAGTGAGGGCTTATTGGGCAAGCTCTGACTAGCATATTTGGGCAATCAGGAGGTGGTGGCCCAGTGGTAGAATCCAGAGTCCCAGGGTAATGTTCTGGGGATCCAGGTTTCGAATCCACTATGGCAGATGGTGAAATTTAAATTTAATACAAAATCTAGAAATAAAAGTCTAATGTTGACAGCAGGGTTCTGAGGAATGTGGAGGAACAGAGAGATCTTGGGGTTAATGTCCACAGATCTCTGAAGGTTACCTCAAGTGGATAGAGCAGTGAAGAAGGCCTATAGTGTGTTAGCGTTTATTAACAAGGGGCTTGAGTTTAAGAGCTGCGGGGTTATGCTGCAACTGTACATGACCCTGGTGAGACCACATTTGGAGTATTGTGTGCAGTTCTGTTCACCTCATTATGGGAAGGATGTGGAAGCATTGGAAAGGGTGCAAGGGAGATTTACCAGGATGCTGCCTGGTTTGCAGGATAGATCTTATGAGGAAAGGTTGAGGGAGCTCGGGCTTTTCTCTTTGGAGCGGAGGAGGATGAGAGGTGACTTAATAGAGGTTTATAAGATGGTGAGGGGGATAGATAGAGTGGACGTTCAGAGCCTATTTCCTTGGGTGGATGTAGCTGTTACAAGGGGGCATAACTATAAGATTCAGGGTGGGAGATATAGGAGGGATATCTGAGGTAGATTCTCTACTCAGAGAGTGGTTAGGGTGTGGAATGGACTGCCTGCTGTGATAGTGGAGTCGGACACTTTAGGAACTTTCAAGCGGTTATTGGATAGGCACATGGAGCGCACCAGAATGACAGGGAGTGGGATAGCTTGATCTTGGTTTCGGACAATGCTCGGCACAACATCGAGGGCCGAAGGGCCTGTTCTGTGCCGTACTGTTCTATGTTCTATGTTGACCATGAAACCATTGCGGTAATAATCCATCTAATATCCTTTAGGGAAGGAAATCTGCCTTCTTTACCTGATCTGATCTACATGTGACTCCAGATCCAAGCAATGTGGTTGACTCTTAAATACCTCTCTGAAATGGTCTAGCAAACCAATACTTCAGGAGCAATTAGGGATTGGTAATAAATGCTGGCCCAGCCATCATCGCGCACAGCCCCTAAACGAATAACAAAGCCTGACCACTGTCGCGAGAAATGCTGCAAAACCTCCAACATTTAATTTATTATTTGAAGTCAGGAAGAACAACTATGCTCCTTTTAGCTTTATAGAACAAATGTGGCTCAGTACTGTCTCACCCTCATCCTGCCCCCCCCCCCCCCCCCCCCCCGCGTCCACACACACATACCCCCAACTAACCCTCTCCCCTGCCCACCTTTCCAAGCTCCTCTCTTTCCTTTCCTCGACTTTGCTTCAAAGTTGGCTGAAATTCTGAAGGTCCAGGAGCTGTGTCAGGGATTCAGATTAGTTCCTGCAGCTTTGAGTTATTAAGACGTGGGCCCAAGGACAAACTTCCTTTGATCCTCAGACCTCGCCATTTCCCGATGTCGTAGGTGGAGCCAGCCAAAATCGTGCACTGCTTGAGGCACTCAGGAACCTAGCGCCTAATAAATATATAACACTCACACTACTAACACCATGTCAATGGCAAACAGATATCATGTTGAATACAACATGAAAGGAAAATATTCCAGCATACATTATTATTACTATTATTCAAATTGGAGTTCTGTTCATGCATTTTGTAAAGACATAGTTATGGGTCTCATGGAGCTCATTTAATCCCCAGTTTAATTAATTTCAAAGTATTTGCAATCTGTCACTCTTTTACACAAGGTATGTCATTGTTTCTAGTGTGTTGACCTTGTCAGTGCTGTGCAATTATATAGAATTTAGAAATAGGCCTGTTCCTACTACACAGCTCCAGAAAGTCAAATAAGGGAGCATGCAGTCTACACCCAGTGAACGAGTCACAAAGGAAACATTTTCGTACCATTACAACACATCACCCACAATGTCAGCTTTCGTTATGTTGTTGTGATATTATGGTGACTCACGAGTGTAAACTGTTTGTGTTGCAATAAGACAAACTCCGCAGACTGTCAGCATGCACTTGGAACTTCAACCTTTAAATGTCAAACAAAAAAGACACTTATGTTCTTTCTTGAAGACTGGTCCAAGCAGAAAGAAAGAAAGACTTGCATTTATACGGTGTCCTTCACAGCCTCAGTTATATATAGCCAATGAAGTATTATTAAAGTGTATTGATTGTCATAATGTAGGAATCACAGCATCCAAATTGCATGCAGCAAGTTCTCACAAATGACACTGAGGTGACAATGAGATCATCCACTTTTAGTGATGTCAGGAATGAGGGATAAATATTGCCTATGATACCTTTCCTGGTTTTCTTTGGTATGGTCAACCATGACATGGTTTACAGTCACTGGAGAGGGAATATGGGGCCTCATTTTCATGCCTCATTTGATGAATAGCGCACCCAAGAGTGCAGCACGCCCTCAGCACTGCGCTGAACTGCTAGCCTAGATTTTGTACCCACGCCTCCGGGGTGGCACTTGAACCTCCGACTTTCTGACCTCAGAGGAAGGGTGCTATCAGTGAGCCACAACTAGTACCATGGGCAGGATTTTAATAGCCTCTGGGAGGCACAATGGGAAGCAGAGAAGGCCATAGTGTCGCATGGAGCTGCATCGGGCATTTTACCAGTTTAAAAGCTAGCAAAATTGAAGTGTAATTAACAGAGTAAATTGTTCAAGTTATGGACCTGGAGTCATGGTTACCAGCCAGAATCATGATTCCAGAATGTTTGGATAAACATGCGGGGAATTTTAATCTGCATACAGTTCATGCATGAGAGGATGGGATAGTTTTTAATGCTTGGAGGTGTGAATTGGAATTAAGGTTAGAGGAGGCAATTTTCAACCTACGTTAGCCATTCGTGAGAACAGTAATGTGGGCGCAATTCATGGCGAGAATCGGGAAACGCGATTCGCGCTGGCGAGATCGCATTTTCTGATTTTCCAGGCATCTCTCCGGTGGCGTAATGAGAATCGCGCCACTGAAGGTCTATGTTTAAAAGGATCGGTGGCTGTTTTGTCGGCATCACTTCTCATGTCCTCCTTGCTGGGCTTGCGGCGATATCACCACTGAAGGATTGCCCTTCCAGAGTGGCTGCTAGAAAGCGTTGGGAGCAGGTGAATTCACAGGGAGCGCGGTGAGGTCCCTGGGTGGGGGCCAGTGAGATGCCAGGCTGCATAGACAGAGTGAGGGACTCTCACAAGGGGTGGTTCCCAGCCTCATGAGGGCATGTTTAGCACAGGGCTAAATCGCTGGCTTTGAAAGCAGACCAAGCAGGCCAGCAGCACGGTTCGATTCCCGTAACAGCCTCCCCGAATAGGCGCCGGAATGTGGCGACTAGGGGCTTTTCACAGTAACTTCATTGAAGCCTACTCGTGACAATAAGCGATTTTCATTTCACATGGACTGGGAAACCAACCATTGTCTGTGGCCCTGAAGGTTACTGCTGCTCTGAACATCTATGCCAGCTGCTCGTTTCAGGGCTGCACGGGTGACCTGTCTGCCATGCACAAATGCACTACGGAGGTCGCAGATGCGCTATTTGCGAGGGCCGACATCATTTTGGACTGGGACCATGTGAGCCAGAATGCCAGGACCATGGGCTTTGCTCACATAGCACGCATGCATGCGTCAGGTGCAGGGTGTCATCGATTGCACCCACGTGGCTCTATGTTCTCATAACGGCACAGAGTGCAATTTGTGAACCACAAGGGACACCATCCCCTCAATGTCCAGATCATCTGTGATGCACATCATGCATGTGTCTGTTTCCCAGGGTGCATCCACGATGTTGTTATTATTAGACTTTCAATTCACCACTATCTAATCAAATTTGAATTTCATCATCTGCTGTGGTGAGATTTGAACCCAGGTCCCCAGAGCATTACCCTGGGTCTCTGGATTAGTAGTCCAGTGACAATACCACATCGTCACCACCTCCCCTTGCAGAATGAAACGCTGCATCAAGTTTTGAGGAAATTCTGGGACGAACCAGCATTGCGAGAGATGAGAATGAATGTGCAAGTATGTGTGGCGGGTTCAGCAAATCAAAATAAATCTCATTCTTATGGCGGGCATGACGTAGCGATAAATTGTTGATAACTCAATAAATTGTTGATTTGACTACTTTAGATGAATCGGTAAAAACTATTAGAAATAATGTGGAGATGCCGGTGTTGGACTGGGGTGAGCACAGTAAGAAGTCTTACAACACCAGGTTAAAGTCCAACAGGTTTGTTTCAAACACTAGCTTTTGGAGCACTGCTCCTTCCTGAGGAAGGAAACAAACCTGTTGGACTTTAACCTGGTGTTGTAAGACTTCTTCCTATTAGAAATAGGTTAAGGAAAATATTAAATGACATGAATGATGTGGAACAGAATGAATTCCAGGAAGATCAAATTAACACCATTCATTTGTAAGGTGTGGTGGAGAATCTGCCCACTGCATGAATTAAATTATAAGCAAGGATAAAAATGCCTCTGTGGAGGCTGTTGAGAATAAAATTTACACAATGTATTGTTCTTGGTTGATGGGACAGGCCTGTAAGAATCTCCAAAGGATTACGGAAGGGAGACTGCCTCCTGTGCTACTGATAAACATCTTAGGGTTATGCCAATTTACCAAATGACCACTAGTGTCTGCAAAAACCCAAGGGCTCGCGCAGGTAAACTTGGTGAAACTTGAGTGCTATTGAGAGAATGGACGTACTGGAATTGGTTTTGTATTATCCTGTCCAAAATGAAAGGAAAGAGTCTAATTATCTTTTTAAAATTGAAAATATTGTTGTAGAAGGAGGGTTATGTGTCAGGTTTGACCAATGCCCTGTTTATGTGACATAGGTTGATGAGATCACTTGGGTAGCTCTGGATTTGTCTGGGTGTGCTTGGAAAGAGCACACTTTTGTTTGCTTATAAAATGCAACTGAAACAGCAGCACCGACCTACAGGTTGCTTGAGGTCTGAAAGGCTCCTCTGCATGCTAATGATGACCAAGTGTTCTCGACACATAGACATAGAATTTACAGTGCAGAAGGAGGCCATTCGGCCCATCGGGCCCGCACCGGCTCTTGGAAAGAGCACCCTACCCAAAGTCAACACCTCCACCCTATCCCCATAACTCAGTAACCCCACCCAACACTAAGGGCAATTTTGGACACTAAGGGCAATCCATCATGGCCAACCCACCCAACCCGCACATCCCCAGACCGTGGGAGGAAACCGGAGCACCCGGAGGAAACCCACGCACACACAGGGAGGACGCGCAGACCCCGCACAGACAGCGACCCAAGCTGGAACCGAACCTGGGACCCCGGAGCCGCGAAGCGACCGCGCCATCCACAATGCTACCGTGCTGCCCCTATATCATGAATGAGGAGAGATTTACATAGACATAGAATGTGGCATATTAAGAAAAGGGGGGGGGGGAAGCACATGGCACATTGGTTAGCACTGCCGCCTACAGCACTGAGGACCCAGGTTCGAATACCGACCCTGGGTCACTGTCCGTGTGGAGTATGCAATCCAAAAATGTGCAGGAGAGGTGGATTGGCCACGTTACATTTCCCCTTAATTGGAAAAAAAATAATTGGGTACTCTCAATTTTTTTTGAAAAATTAAGGAAAGGGGGATTTTGTTCTGTAATCACACTCAGGGAATACCAGCACGAGGATCTGATCAGTCCTCTCCAGGATAGCACATTTTGTTTAACCCAGCTCAATTTGTTGGACCAGGCACACAGGTATTATCAAATGTTTGCACTCATGGACGGATGAATATTACCAAAGGGATGGAATAAAGTGAATAGATTAGAGGTGCAAGTGTTGGCAAAATGTCTGGTTGATGCTGGAAAGCATTATTAATATCCCTTATACTTCTATTTGTAAGTTAAATGTAACATAGCTGTAGTACGGAGCAGCATGTGGAACTCACGGGTGGTAGAAACATGGCTCGGGATTCTCCCCTACCCGGCGGGCCGGGGGGGGTCCCGGCGTGTCGGAGTGGCGCAAACCACTCCAGCGTCGGGCCCCCCCCAAATGTGCGGAATTCTCCGCACCTTCAGGGGCCAAGCCCTCACATTGAGGGGCTAGGCCCGTGCTGGAGTGGTTTCCACTCCGCCGGCTGGTGTGAACGGCCTTTGGCGCCACGCCAGCTGGGGCCAAAAGGACTTCGCTGGCCAGCGTAAGTCCGCGCATGCGCCGGAGCGTCAGCGGCTGCTGATGTCATACCGGCGCATGTGCAGGGGAGAGGGTCTCTTCCGCCTCCGCCATGGTGAAGACCATGGCGAAGGCGGAAGCAAAAGAGTGCCCCCACTGCACAGGCCCGCTCGCCGATCGGAGGGCCCCGACCGCGGGCCACGCCACCGTGGGGGCACCCCCGGGGTCAGATCACCCAGCGCCCTCCCACGGAACCCTGGAGCCCGCCGGTCAGGTAGGTGGTTTAATCCATGCCGGCGGGAGAGGCCTGTCAGTGGCGGGACTTCGGCCCATCACGGGCTGGAGAATCGCCGCGGGGGCCTGCCGACTGGCGCGGCGTGATTCCCGCCCCTGCCGAATCTCGGGGGGGTGGAGAATTCGGGACACGGCGGGGGTGGGATTGATGCCAGCCCCGGGTGATTCTCCGACCCCCCGGGGGGTCGGAGAATCCCGCCCGTGGAGTGGATTGATATAACACTTAATCCAATCAGATAACCCGATTCAAGGTATTGCCTTACATGTCAAGTAACCAGGGTCAGAAAGGTGTACATAGGCCACAAGGATATTGCTGCTGCAACCAGAGGAGTGTGACTTGGTCAGTCACAGGATGTTGTGCAGAGGGATTTGGTCAGTAGGCTGACCACCTGGGATCAAGCTCCGACACATGGGTCTTATTGATAAACAGTTGTAAGTACATACTATTACTTGGTGGGTTAATAAAGGTTTTCCACGTACAGTGGAAGTTCTGTCCAAAGTTGCTTCATGTCATTGACACTTCTTTTCGAGCGCGGACCTCAGAGGGAGGGCAGATCCCTTTGCTTCAGAGTACTACACATCTTATAATCATATAAGCTTACGGCACAATGGGAAGCCATTCAGTTTATTGGGTCTATGCCAGGACTTTGAAAATTCTGTCTAATTTAATACCATACCTGCCTTTTAATAAACTTGCTGACTTGTTCTGTTCAATAGGTGTCCAAATGCCTTTTAAAAGTTATTATGCAATCTGTTTTCACCATCCTTCTTTGTGGTGTGTTTCAGACCTCAATTACCATCTACCCAAATGATTACAAGACAATTATCAATGGCAGTATCCATTTTGGCAGAGAGAAATGTGCAGCGGGACCTGGGTGTCCTTGTGCACCAGTCATTGAAGGTAAGCATGCAGGTTCAGCAGGCGGTAAAGAAGGCAAATGGTATGTTGGCTTTCATTGTGAGACATTTCGTGTATAGGAGCAGAGCATTGTTGAGGCCACACCTGGTATACTGTATGCAGTTTTGGTCTCCTTTTCTGAGGAAGGATGTTCTTGCTCTCGAGGGAGTGCAGCGAGGGTTTACCAGACTGATTCCAGGGATGGCTGGACTGATGTATGAGGAGAGACTGACTGGAGTTCAGATGAATGAAGGGGATCTCATAGAGACTTATAAAATTCTACCAGGACTAAATAGAGTAGATGCAGGGAGGATGTCCTTATGGTGGGTCACGTCTGAGGATTCGGGGTAGACCATTTAGGACCAAGGTGAGGAAACATTTCTTCCCCCAAAGTATGGTGAGCCTGTGGAATTGATTACCACAGGAAGAAGTTGAGGCTAAGCCATTGAATACATTAAAGAGGTGGCTAGATATGGCATGGAGGTGAGTGGGATCAAGTGTTATGGGGAGAAAGATGTCCCACTTCAGTGCATAATTTCCTGGATATCACTGACCTCAAAGAAATCCACTCTCAAAGCTCTACGGATGTCCATGGAGTGAATTTTCCCTTGTCCACTGACGGTTTAAATCTGGCACCAAGTTGCATGGAGGAAGGGGGCACTTCTCCAAACAGGTAAAAACAGTAATGTCATCAAGCAGACAATCACATAGAAGTATTTCCACAGACAGCAAGCCAGGAAGTGAAATGCTCTGGGTCCTTCATTTTTAATTACATTTTACAGTGTATGGAATATATGATTATGACTTACACAGAGAATTAAGGTTAAAGTTGAAATATCAGAAAAAAAACTGCATAAAACTATTATAAAAATGTTGTGTGAAGATTTGTTTTAGATCATAATGGTGAAATTTCACATTCCGCATATCTTAAATTTGTTTTACAGGGCCGGAGAGGTTTTCCAACAATAATTATGAAGAGGGAATGTCATAAAAAATTCAGTTTGAGCTCATTCAATATGGAATAACTTTTTCATGTTTTTTTACAGCAAGACTAATAATGTAAAAAGGCCAAATTTCAATGGTTCAGTGACTTCTACTTGACTACAGCCTGAGATGGCTTCAACAGCTTCCCCTTCAGGGAAACGTAGAATCATTGACAGCAACTACTGGATTTCTGTATTATTCTGTGCATGTGCAGACTCCAGAAGGTGCTGTCAGAGTGATTACAGTGATTTCTGCACAAAATCCGAACCAATCAGAGGAAGGGAGCGCTGTCCTTCAGGTGAAATGTTACATCAATGTCCCTTCTGCACCCTCAGGTAAATGCAAAAGATCACATGGCATTATTGAAAGTCGAGCAGGAAAATGTTTCCTTTTTCCGTTCTGTTGGCATTGTGCACAACAGAATTTTAAGTAAATGCATTAACCTGTGCACTACCAAGAGGAAATTTTAGAATTGGCATGCATAGGAACCAATTTTAATTGTTCTACTCCTGCGGGGTTGCATAATAGAAGAACAGACTCAGAATATATGAAAAGAAAGTCTCAGTGCAAAAAAGGTAAACTACAGAGGAAACAGGAAAAATACTGACATTACATTCACAGTTACAGTAATGAAACTTCTTATGGATGATATGAACAAGTTCTATGCCCGCTTTGAGCAGTCAGCCAATATATCAATTCCGCCCGCCCCAACAGCCCTGGACACACCCATACCTCAGAGGTAAGAGCTGCCTTCTTGGAAGTGAATCCGTGGAAAGCGACGGGCCCCAACGGAGCCCCTGGGCGAGCGCTCAGAGCCTGCGCAGACCAGCAGTCGAGTGTATTCGCAGATACCTTCATCACCTCATTCCTCCGCTCTGAGGACCCCATCTCCTTCAAGAAGGCCACCATAATACCAGTACCAAAGAAGAACAAGGTAGCCTGTCTCAACGACTACCGACCGGTGGCCCTAATGTCTGTTATCATGACGGATTGCTACCAGCCTCCCAGACAGTCTTGATCCACTGCAGTTTGCCTATCACAGCAACCGGCCCACAGCACGCGCTATCTCACTGTCTCTGCAATCAACACTCGAACACCTCGGCAACAAGGACACCTATGAAAGACTGCTGTTCATAGACTACAGTTCCGCCTTCAACACCATTATCCCAACAAGACTAATAACCAAACTCCGCAATCTTGGACTTGACCCCTCCCTGTGCAGCTGGATCCTCGACTTCCTCACCAACAGACTGCAATCTGTCAGGATAGGCAACAGCACCTCCTCCACAATAGTCCTCAACACCGGGGCCCCAAAGGATATATGCTCAGTCCTCTACTGTACTCCCTATACGCCCATGACTGTGTGGCAACATTTAACTCCAACTCAATCTATAAGTTTGCGGATGTTACAATTGTGGTGGGCTGCATCTCAAACAATGACGAATCAGACTACAGGAGGGAGATAAATCACTTGGTTGCAGGGTGCACCGAAAACAACCTCTCTCTAAATGTTGGAAAGACCAAAGAACTGATCATCAATTTCAGGAAACGCAGCACGACACATACTCCCGTCTGCATCAATGGCTCTGAAGTGGAGATGGTTGATAGCATTAAGTTCCTGGGGGTCACCATCACCAACAGTCTGTCCTGGTCCACTCCTGTTGATGCAACAGTCAGCCCAACAATGTCAATACTTCCTGCGGAAGCTAAAGAAATTTGGCATGTCTGCATCAACTCTCACAAACTTCTACAGACGTGCCATAGAGAGCATCCTATCCGGCTGCATCACAGCCTGGTATGGCAACAGCTCAGTCCAAGATCACAAGAAACTGCAGAGTGTGGTGAACTCAGCCCAACGCATCACACAAACTTGCCACCCCCACATTGATTCTGTATACACCTCTCGCTGCCTCAGGAAGGCAGACATCATTATCAGAGATCCCTCCCACCCAGGCATTGCCTTCTTCCAGACCTTTCCATCAGGCAGAAGGTACAGAAGTCTGAAGACTTGCACATCCAGACATAGGAACAGCTTCTTCCCCACAGCTACAAGACTCCTCAATGATTCCCCCTCGGACTGATCTGTTCCCTGTAAGAACACTATTCACGACGCCCTATGCTGCTCTTGCTCATGTATTTGCTTTGTTTGGCCCCTTGTTCCACACTGTAACTAATCGCTATTTTTTCAAAATACCATTTGTCAATGTTCCCTGTTGATTATTCTTGTGTCTATTATTTAGGTACATGTGACAACAAATCAAATCAAAAATCAAATCGAATCGACTGAAAAAAAACTCACAAAGAAAACCTCAAATAAACTTTTCAATTGATCCAAAACTACATTTTTGAAAATCTAAAACTGTGAAAAGTCTTTTAAAAAATCAATGGAGTGCGATCAGGTCAGCATTTTGTCTCAGCCTTGGCTCAGTGACAGCTCTTAGAGAGTCGTGGGTCCATAGCCCAACCTTAGAGACTTGACAGCATAATTTAGGTTAAAATTGGGACATCACCTGGCCTCTCTGGTGAACCTAAAAGATCCCATGATACTATCTGAAGAAGAACAAAGGGTTTCTCACAAGGACCCATTGCCCTTATAAATGTTTTACGTGATCATTATCTCATTACAGTGTCTGGCCACTGGTCTGTATATATTGGCTGCCACATTTTCTTACAACAGTGACTGAGCTTCAAAAAGTACTCCATTGTCTGTGAAGCACTTGGATCATTATGAGGATTTAAAAAGCACTGTACAAATGCAAGTTCTTTCTTTCTCCATTATCTAGAATTATAGAATCGTAGAATTTACAGTGCAGAAGGAGGCCATCGAGTCTGCACCGGCTCTTGGAAAGAGCACCCTATCCAAGCCCACGCTTCCACCCTATTCCCCCGAACCCAGTAACCCCACCCAACACTAAGGGCAATTTTGGACACTAAGGGCAATTTAGCATGGCCAATCCACCTACCTACACATCTTTGGATTGTGGGGGGAAACCGGAGCACCCGAAGGAAACCCACGCACACACGGGGAGAACGTGCAGACGCCACACAGACAGTGGCCCAAGCCGAGAATCGAACCTGGAGCTGTGAAGCAATTGTGCTAACCACTATGCTACCATGCTGTCCCATCTCCAGAAGTCTCCTTAACATTTTGCTGTTTCTTCCCACTGATTTCTGCACTATTACCTCATAATACTATGAGAGTTATTTTACAGCCGAGGCAATCACTGAGATGTCAATTTAAAGTACAGTATTTCAGGAGTACAAATAGTATAACTCCCACACCCTGTTATGAAAAATGACGTGAAAGTAATCTTGGTTGTCTTGGTTTGCAAATAAGGAACAAATGGAAAGCCAACGTACCTTTTCCCTTCTTCGAATACCTGAGTTGTCTACTTCCAGTCAGGCAACTAAAACTGCTCAGAGTCACACTGTATTGGCAGCACTTCAAAATGACATGCAAATAGTCTCTGCTGATGTCAACCACATCGTAACGACTAAATCTGCTGTGTAATCACAGCTCTCTGAGGCTGTTAAGAATAGAGAATGCAACTTAGCACCAGAAACTGCGCTTGAAGTTTGCAAAAATAAAAGATGGATGTAATGAAATCAAGTGTGACTGAAGACAACATAAAGGCGTTCCTTCTCTGTGATTTTCTAATTCACTGTGGTTATTGCAGAGTTCTGGCACGAATCGAGTAGTATGATAGTGTTTCATGTCCTAGAGTGGTTTCCATTTCTCAGCTGGGCTGGCTGCCTGTAATGCTTCAGAAAAAAAAACATTTTCCAAGTGGAAGGGGGACATGGAGGAAAACTTCACATCGATATCTTCGCCAGTGGTCATCGTGAAAGGCAGGCAAGGTTCGGACTTTCCTACTTGGTTGCAAATTCCATTCTGAGTTCAAAAATGTGTGAAAGATTGTTGGAAATAATACCAGAGTTTCACATTACTGGCATCTCATGGTGTCATGGCAGCTGAAGCAATTATTGACTGAAATCACTAAAAAAGAGAAGAAGGCAGTTGTCCTCGTTAGCTCCAGCTGTGCTGCAAAAATATCGCTGCAATGATTACATTTTGAAAGGTTAAGCAAGCGTGATGCCATTTACAAAGCATCTGTATGGTATTCTGTTTAAGTGCCATCCGAAGATCAAACACCATGAGCTTGTACTATTTCGAGACTTCATGCATTGCGAGCTTCACCACTCTTTTTACTTATTTCTGCAGGTCAGTGTTTATGAACTCCAAATGCGAATTTAATCTTCTTAGTAGAACCAGCATGCAATGAAAAAGGTCAATAGGTATTTGGACACTTCCTCCCATTTGCTAAATACTCCCCATACCAATGATCTTTGTAAAAATTTCAAATGTACCTGCATTATAAGGGGCCAAGATGATCTGCTTATATTTCAGTGTGAGTAAAGGTATCAAACAGAAAATGCTTCCAAATTGGACCGAAACCAGTTATCAGTGTAATCTGTCTTTGCAGTCAGACATAAGCTTGGCAAGTGAACTGGGCAGTCTATTTGCTGATAAACACGCTTCCTACTTTAATGTTTAAAAGCACCAGTGGAACTTTAGAACACTGTTAGGCCCCCAAACAGCAGTTATACTGTTAGGAGAATAAATCAGGAGATAATGAGGCCATGTAAAAAAGGCAGTGCATTAATCATGGATGACTTTAATCTTCATATAGATTGGGAAAATCAAATTGGCAGTGGTCACCATGAGGAAGAACTCATAGAGTCTATTCAGGACAGTTTCCTTGAACAATAGGTGGATTTCCCCCCAAAAATCACTGTCATTTTTGGTGAGAAAATTGGTGCAATTTCCATCGGACCCGGTAGCGTGATCCATTCTGCCATTTTCAGGGACTTTGAAAAATGTCATGTTGGAGGCATGAAATATCTGATTTGCCCGCTCCGGGGGTTATCTGAGCACTTCAATAAAGGGAGCGTTACATTTAAACGGCTCCACAGCACTTCCTATCATTCAAGCCAGGAGGATAGCAGTGAGGAAACCAGCTCCTTCTGTTAAGGCTAGGGCCTTCCCCTGTTTGCTGGATGTTGTGGAGGAGAGGCGGCTACAATATACACTCAGGCTGGCAGGGGGCCTTCAAGCAAGGTCAAGAATCCAGCCTGGGACATGTTGGCGGCACTGGTCAGAGCCAGCAGCCTGACCAAGAGGACAGGTGTGCAATGCAGATAAAAGATGAATGACCTACTACAGTCAGCAAGGGGAAGTGGTCCTGGTCTCTTTGTGGCATATCCCCTTCCATCACCCTCCCGAAATGTCACCCGGAACCCACATGCCGCCACCTTGCAGGTCTCTAGCACCCGACCTCCCCAAGGTACTCCACATCAGAACCCTCTCTGGTTAGGTGCAGTGACCACACAAGCCAGGTGTCATTGACATATGACCCGCTCAGCGTCCAGTTCACATAATCCCCATTTGTCTTAATGCAGGAGAAGATCATTCACAACTGCCACGAGTGAGAGAAGACAGATGGTGGGATTCCGAAGCTGAGGATCTTGACTCCATACAAATTGAGGGCCATGGAGCTCACAGGGGAGGTGTAGGTCTGGGCCTGAGCTGACAGCAAAGTTGGCCTGTGACAGAAAAGTGAGGAGCCATTGCACCTTCATCCAAGTGACCAGTCTCAAGCGAGTACTTTGTAGTCCAAACCCTTGACCAGGCAATGCACTAAAATATGTTCCTTGCTTTGCAAGAACATCAACTGAAGAGCCTGGACCATCTACCAGCTGTGTCCTGTCGCCCACCCTTGGCATCACCTCGGAGGAGGACATGGATGAAGCGCCACAGCTTTAACATGCAGCATCCACCATCGCAGTGACATACACCTCGGTGGGCGAACTTAGCAGATAGGCTTCAGGATCACTTTCTGGTGAGCACTGCACAACCTCTGACACACATCGGGTGGAGGCAGGAAAGTCCCAGGGATCGGACAGTCAGAGGTCTGCCGGGTCCCAGGACACAGCTGTGCCCCAGACAGGTGGCGTGCCTCTGGACACGTTCATCCCTCAGCTGCTGCAGATGAAAAGTCAGAGTCAGAAATACCAGGAGGGGTTGTCAGTGACACCCCTGCGACTGCAAGGCTGAATGGAGGAGTCCCAAAGCTTACTGTCGCAGGACGTATTGCTGGCGATGCGTGATACTGAAGCCAACACTGCAAGGGTGGTGGCCATAGTGGAAAACCTGCGGCAAGAGGTCAGATTCATGATGGGAGAACTCCAAAGCATGGCTCAGTCCCTGGGCACAATGTCTGAGGGGTTCAACGCCATGGTGCAGACAATGATGGGCTTCCAGAAATGGCAGTGCTGGATGATGTTGCAGTTTCTGAAGCTCATTTCAGCTGCCCCTCCAACCCATGGAGTCACTCAAGTGTACCCAAGCACCCGGAGGGAAGAGGAATTGCTGGAGCACCTCCTGGGGCCTTCCATTCCGTAGAACCTGGGAGTTACTAGCCCATCTAAATCCCCCATTCCTGATACTGGCACAACTCAGGGGCAGTGGGCAGAACAGGATGATATGGCAACACCAGTGCCACCCAAAATTAGGCCCTTGAGGTCCTGGCCCTCCAGAGGACACCCACCAAGGGAATCTCAGGCATCAGGTTATATAAGGCAAAAGGTCATCTCCTCCTCTGATGTGCATCCTGGGAATACATCTAAGTATAATGGGAGGGTAAGCAAGTGTAAGGCATTGTAGCGGCACAGCGTAGGCACGGTGAAGTTAGGCACAGATAGTTGGGGGTCTTTATCACTTGTAACATCTGCTCATGTCACTGTATTAAATTCTATTTGTCCTCACAACCTTAAGGCCTCACTTTTGTTAACACTTCTCCCAGTGGCACACTGGGCTAGACAGCTTCTCCTCATCTGGATAAAGATCTTCTCACAGGCCCTCAATGTCAGGCAGACGGTGAAGCACTCTCATAGTGAATGTTTCATCAACTGTGAAAGGATACAATCATGAATCAGTGAACCCTAGACTCGCCCTTAATATTCCTCTAGTACTAAGAGACAAAAGAACCTCGGGCCGGAACTCATTCGGTCATGAGCCGGGTAGTCAGCGTGGTGGAAGCAGACAGACAGCAGACAGACATAAGCAGCAGTTGAGGAGCGTCACAGACCATTTCTTACCGTGAGTCGGCATCGCCCTCCTGATTTAACTGGTCCGAAGATAATAACAATATCTTATTGTTACAATTAGGCTTCAATGAAGTTACTATGAAAAGCCCCTAGTCGCCACATTCCAGCACCTGTTTGGGGAGGCTGGTACGGGAATTGAACCCATGCTGCTGGCATTGTTCTGCATTGCAAGACAGCTGTTTAGCCCAGTGTGCTAAACCAGCCCCTCTGCTCAAGGACTCCCAGCCCCAGCATCCTGATGACTAACATTTCTGCAATCCTCACCCCATGGTTGTGGAGGGGTCAGGGCAGACGTGGGAGGGGGAGCGGGGGAACAGGTGGGTGGGTGGAGCTTGTTGAACTATTGGACCACATGATGGTGTTGCTCTCTTTTAGTGGCTATAAATATGGCGATTAATAAGGTCGCCTTTCTTAATCTTAATTATGAATATGCTTTCAGAGTCGCCAGGTACCTCTTGATACCACCACAAGGTTCAACCAAATACCAATCAAAGAACCAATACACCAGTTAGTTAGTGTGACCCACTTAGGTCAGAGGAACAGTGGCCGTTGTTTGGATCTGAGGCTGTTGGGTTCGAAGAAGTAGCAGGAGTATAGCTATGGTCGTCCGTCTGGTAGCGGGCGTTGAACTTGAACTTACTTGCTTCTGGTGGTGCAGGTGGAAGGGTCTCTCCAGTTGAGAGCCGAATCCAAGAGGCTGAACATATGGCAGGGAGTCCTTCTTATATTAGGGGGCTTTGCGCGCTTTTTGACGGGCCTTACCTTGGCCCCAATTAATTGGGCCGCTTCTCGATCACTACCATCGATCTGAGCCAATAAAGGGGCGGGTGCCTTGATGGCTGGGCGTGTCCTAAGTGGCCGTTGGCCTTGCTTTGTTTGTTTCTTCTTGCTGAGGTAGTGCCGCCGGAATGTCTGGGACGGTATCGGCTACCTGAGCACCAGTCTTTGTTCATCGGAGATGGGCCATCAATGTGCAAATCGGCCAAGGGTTTCGGTTCTGTCTGCAGTCTGTCTTTTAAATACACATTCAGGCTCTGTGCCTGCTTGTTACTTTGCATTGTCCATTTGTCCCTGTATGCTCTGCGAGTGTCCATTTTATATGCTGGAAGTGGCCATCCCAGATGGCTACACTAGTCCTACTGCATGAAGTGGAAAGCAATTAGGGAGTCCCTAGCCCTCCTGCCCATGTGAACCTTACCCTGCCAAGCTTTCACTCTCTAGCTCCTCACCAGCCTCTCATTCTACTCCCTCCTGGGCTTTCTTCTCATCTGAGGATACGTAATGCTCCTCAAGGTCTTCATCAGTAAGGTCATTGTCCAACTGCTGAGCCAGTTTATGCAGGGCACAGCAGACCACCACGGTGTGGGGAGACCCTCTGGGCAGTGTACTGAAGGGCCCCACTGGACCTGTCGAGGCAGCAGGTGCATCTTGAGAAGGCTGATGTGCTACTCTATCACGGATTGGGTGGCACTATGAGCCTTGTTGTATCGGGCATCTGTATGTATCAGGGCTCCACGCTGGAGTTATCAGCCAAGACCTCAGGGGATACCCCATGTCCCCTACAAGCCATGCCTACAGCCTGGGGAATCACATGAAAATTCCAGGGATTTGAGATTGCCCTAGGATGAAGCTGTCATGTCTGCTACCTGGAAAATAGGTGCACAGGTGCATGAACCTCAGCTAGTGGTCACACATCAGCTGGACATTTAAGGAGTGGAATTCCATCCTGTTGACGAAGGGGACTCCCTAATGCCACAGAGCGTGTCGAGTAAGATGGGTTTTGTTGATTGCCCCCTGCACTGGTGGCAGACCGCTATGGTGCCGAATCCAGTAGTCCTTGCGTCCTGCTGAGCCTGTCGAAGTGAATGAAGTCTGAGGCCCTTATATACAGTGCACCCATCACCTCACAATGCACTTATGGGCGGATGCCTGCGAAATTGCACACAGATCACCCATTGAGCCCTTGAACGACCGCATCTCATAAAAATTGAGGACTGCTGTACCATTCACAGCCACAGGGAGAGGGTGTCCCCTTGTGGAGCCACATTGGAAAGAATGTGACACAGAAACTGAACAGTCTCCCTGGTGAGGTGGAGAATGTGGCACATGTTCTTCGACAGTGCCATGAAGGACAGATGTGTCCTGTTTATCCTCGGTTGCCTTCCGCACCTTTAGCTCCCTGTTCAGGTGGTGCAGCATCCAGCTCCTGAGCCTGCCTTCCTGCCCCCTGGTCTCCAGCTGCTGGGCCTTTCCTGGGTGCTGCCTGACATTGCTGCTGGAGTCTGTGCTCCTCCAGTGCTGTGATAAGAAGAATAGACATCTCTAATGGTTTTATACCGATATCGCACAGTTAGCTGCAAGGGTTTATAATCAGAGAATCATCATCATAGAATTCACAGTGCAGAAGGAGGCCATTCGGCCCATCGAGTCTACACCAGCTCTTGGAAAGAGCACCCTAATTAACCCCACACCTCCAGCCTATCCCCATAAACCAATAACCTAAGGGCAATTGATCATGGCCAATCCACCTAACCCGCACATCTTTGGACTGTGGGACGAAAACCGGAGCAGCCGGAGGAAACCCACGCAGACACGGGGAGAACATGCAGACACCGCACAGGCAGTGACCCAAGCCGGGAATCGAACCTGGGATGCTGGAGCTCTGAAGCACTGTGCTAATCACAGTGCTACCGTGCCCCTGTTTAGAGAGAGAGAGAGAGACAGCCAGATTTGTGTCGCTTCTGCTTAACAACAGTACCTCCCCTGACCCATTGGCTTCTGGAAGCTGGAAGCAGCCAGTATTACAGCTTATCCGGTCAGCCTAATGCTCACTCACATCGCAAGTGCTATCCCATCTTGATTGCATGACTGGCCCCGGACTGTGCCCTCGCCCGGTCAGAGTCACCTTTAGCCTCCCATCTGACTCTCCCATCCCTTTTTCTCAATATCACTGGGGGTTCTGGCAGGAGGTTTATATGGTTGCCCATCCCTCATGGGCAGGGTCCACTGAATGGTGCTATCTGCCTTGGGCACTAATGGATCCTCAATGGCAGCCGCTGAGGTTCGGCACATAAGCAAACATGGTCCCTCTGGATCCCGTGAACCCGAATGTTTATCCTCGAACCCTGAGTTTTCAGCCCATACCTTGACTTTGAGACACAATAAGAAGTCTTACAGCACCAGGTTAAAGTCCAACAGGTTTATTTGGAATCACCAGCTTTCGGAGCACAGCTCCTTCATCAAGTGATTCCAAATGAACCTGTGGGACTTTAACCTGCTGATGTAAGACTTCTTACTGTGCCCACCCCAGTCCAATGCCGGCATCTCCACATCTTGACTTTGAGAGTGCAGGCAACTGACATTGTTAAGGGTTAACTCTTGATGGCCAATTAGTTTGACGAGCATAGGTCTCAGTAATGTTCGCGGGCACAACTGATTTCTTCTTCAGGGATAGGCTAATAGGCCCCCTTCTTACTCAGGCTGCATAATTCCGAGACCTCAGTACTGTTAAGCCTTAATCTGGACAGCCATTCTATATTTTCTTGTCCCCCCTCCCCACAAGGCGAGAACCATGTTATCTTCTCTTTCGGGGTTTCATCCATCCAGCCAATTAGGCCCACCTCCTTCATTCTCATTACCCCACACCCATCTGGCCCGCACCCGCAATCGGCCCATACCCATATGCCACAGGTATTAGACTCACACAAGCCTGTAGGAACTTTGTAAACAGCACAGGTTTCAGGACCATCCACACCAAACGCGACCCCCATCCCAGTAACCCCGACCTCCTCCCAAAACCATCGAGGGCCCCTCTCCCTTTCTGGATCTGGACAGCAGACTCTGTCCCCTTAGACTCCCTGATACTAAAATCCTTCTTCCTCACTGGGACACATAACGCTTGTTATGAGTCATGAATTATTTTCATCAACAGCCATTGCTGATCAACTGCCTTTTCTGTTAAACCTTTTTCCAGTTCACTCCAACCAACTCTGCCCTCATCCCTTTGTAATTACCCTTATTTAAGTTGAGCGTTTAATTAAGCATTCAGTATTTTCTGTTTTTATTTAAGTTTAGCACAATTGTTTCTGACCACGTTTCTGACTCTCAAACTAAATAACATTCTATCATGTTATGATCACTGTTTCTTCAGGGATCTTTTACTCTGAGATTGGTTATTAAACCTGCCTCATTACACATTACCAGATCAAAAATAGCCTAAACCCTGGTTGGATCAACAACATGTTGGATGGGATATTTAGCGGCCATTATGGGATTTGCACCTGCGGCTAATGGGCCCACTAAATCCCGTTAAAACAGTGACCACAACATGGAAGAATTTAAGACTCAGTTTGAGAGTGAGAAACGTGGGTCAGAAGCAATTATGCTAAACTTAATAAAAATAGAAAATGCTGGTTACGTAACTAAGTGCTTGCTGAGGTGAGGGATGGCTGTCCGGGCATGGGGCAGTTGCAGGGGACAACTTGGTGCCAAGTCCATGGACTCGGGGTGTCTTTCTCGGGATGGGTGTGACCAAGCTCAATCAGGAGCCCAGCAGGTGTTGGCACTGGTCAGAAGTGCTGCCCCACTGCAGAGGAAGCAGAGGATCAGCAGAACTCACCCCAACCAGAGGACACCTGCAACGTGGCCTTTGGAACCCTCCCTGGTTCTCTGCCTTGCCATGGCAGAGGCCTCGCTAGTAATCTCCACCCCTCAGGGTCACCAGCTGTCTTCTCGCAATGAAGCTGCCACCGCGTCCCAGGCACCCTTCAGGAGGGCAGGTTTGAGTCTGCGACCCACCCTGGGGAAGAGGGTGTCCCTCCTCTCCTCACTGGCATGGAGCAGTGGGTCCACCCCGGACTCCTGAACCCAGGGGTCAGGTCTTCTCTGAGCCACCTTCTTGGCTGCGGTGAGCGTGTAGTAAGTGGAGCGCTGAAAAACAGTTCCAGCTACCAGGCTCTTTAGCGCTAATTCTGGCCCAAGTGGTTACAATGCTCGCTGGGCCGAGAATTACTCACTGTTTGTGGCGGCAGAGCGTTGGCCCATTTACATGCACTGACTAGCTTATCGAATAACGCCCCCAATGGAAACACAAATCGCACGCTATTCAGTCCCAATGAACAGTTATTCTCCCAAACTGTAACAAAGCATAATATGCTTGAAAGGGTACCTCTCAGAGAGGTATAAAAGTTCACATTCTAAGTATGTGCCATCTCTATTAAAACGTCAGAATAATTGTGACGATGAGAAGTATGTTTCCCAGAACCTTACTTCTAATATGCACAAACCTGCTCCTCAGTTGCAGCAAGGGTTCTCAATGACAGCAGGGCCTTCTTCCAACAAAGCTCGACAAAGCTCAGGTGCTTTTCCTGCCATGGTCTTCTCTGGGTCACTCAGCATTCACAGCCTTGAAGCCGGACTTCTAACTCTCCATCTGGAAAGTGAGCTGCGTTCCTCACAGTTTTCAGTGACCGGCTTTGCTGCATTTCCTTTCTCCTCCGCAACCTAACTTTTAATGGACATCCATAGCAGCCCTGTCACAACTGCTCCCTCACTGGATTTTCCAAATCCCAGTCATTTGTACTACGGATTTTTTTAAACATTCCCAGGCAAAGCCTTTACACAATTGGACCAGAGGCACTTTCTGTGCTGGTGATCCATTGGGTCATTCCAACTCTATAGCGTGACTTGGATAGAGGACTGGCTAACCAACAGAAGGCAGAGAGTTGGGATAAATGGGTCTCTCTGGTTGGCAAGATGTAACTACTGGGGTGCCACGGGTTCGGTCCTCGTGCCCCAACTATTTACAATCTGTATTAATGTCTCGCTTGAAGGAATAGAAGGTACTGTAAACCAAATTTGTAGATGACACTAAATTAAGTGGGATTGTAAGTTGCAATGAGGAAATAAGAAATTTACAAATGGATATGGATACATTAGGTGAGTGAGCCAAAATTCGGCAGGTGGAGTTTAACATGGAATAAGTGTGAGCTTATCTATTTTGTTCGGAAAAATAGAAAGGCAACTTATTATCTTGAGGGAAAGAAACTTCAAAGTACTTCGGTGTAGAGGGATCTGGGTGTCAGAATGCATGAATCGCAGAAAATTAGTATGCAGGTCCAGCAGGCAATAAGGAAGGCAAATGGAATTTTGGCATTTTTGGCTAAAGGAATAGAGTATACATATAGGGAAATATTGCAGAAACTGAACAAGGCATTGGTGAGATTGCACCTGTGTATAGTTTTGGTACCCTTGCTTGACGAGGGGTGTAGTTGCATTGGATGCAATTCAGAGGAGGTTCATAAAGGCATCGTACAGCACAGCAAAGGCCATCGAGTCTGTGGTCAAAACAGTCAGCTAACTATTCTAATCCCATTTCCAAGCACTTGGCCCATAGCCTTGTATGCTAAGTGCAGATCTCAATACTTCTTAAATGTTATGAGGGTCTCTTCCTCCACCACCCTCTCAGGCAGTGAGTTCCAAACTCCCACCACCCTCTGGATAAAATAAAATTCCACTCACATCTCCTCTAAACCTCCTGTCTGTTATCTTTATTTTATACCCCCCACCCCCCCTCCCCCTCTGTCATTGATCCCTCCACCAAAGGGAAAAGTTTCTTCCTGTGCACTCTATCTATGCCCCATATAATTTCATACATTTCAATCATGTCCCCACTCAGCCTCCTCTGCTCCAAAAAAACAATCCAAGTCCATCCAATCTCTCTTCATAACGAATTCTCTCCAGCCCAGGCAACATCCTGGTAAATCTCCTGTGTGCCCTTTCCAGTCACATCACATCCCTCCCATAATGTGGACTCCAGAACTACAGACAACACTCTAGCTGTGGCCTAAGCAACATTTTATACAATTCCAGCATAACCTCCCTGCTCTTAAACTCTATGCCTTGGCTTATAACTGCAAGTATACCATATAACTTCTTAACCACGATATCCACCTGCCCTGCTACCTGAAGGGACTGGTGTACATGCACACCAAGGTCCTAGATTGATTCCAAAGGTGAGAGATTTTTCTTATGAAAAGAGATTCAGCAGTTTAGGCCTATACTCTCTCCAGTTTAGAAGAAGTTTAGAGGAGATCCAATTGAACGATATAAAATGATAAAAGGTATTGAAAAAGTAGTCATAGAGCCATTTCTTCCTCTTGTGGGACAATCTAGAATGAGATGTCATTGTTTTAGGATAAGGGTTAGCAGATTTAAAACAGAAAGGAGAAAATACTTCTGAAAGGGTTGGAATCTGTGGAATCTCTACCCCAGAATGCGATGGATGCCAGGACATTGCGTAAATTCCAGGAGGAGCCAGATTTTTAATTAGTAAGGGGTTGAAAAGTTATGGAGAATGGACGAAAGTGGAGTTGAGGCCAGTATGAGGTCAGCCATGATATTGTATAGCGGAACAGGCTCGAGGGGCTGAATGGCTAAATCCTGCTCCTAGCTCTCATGTTCTTATGTTATGTTCTTATATTTCCTCTTAACATAACAGCAGGGCTTATAAATTCATTTATTTTATACAGCAAGACATCTGAATATGTTCAGAAAAATGGACCAATGCAGAAGGGATAACATTTCAGCCCTTTCTATTGGTCTGACAACCCTCCGCAATCTTCTGGGGTCTCTGCATTCTTCCAAATCTGGCCTTTGCACAAGCCTGTCTTTTTTCATCATTCAACCATTAGCGGGCTTCCTTCAGCTTCCTTGGCCTTAAGTTGGACAAAGCACCAAAACTCTTCACTGCTCCACATCTCTCTCCTCCTTTACAATGCTGCTTAAGTAAAACTTTTGGTCACCTGTCCTAACACCTTCTTCTGAGGCTCGAATGGCAAGTTTTGTTTGATCATGCTGTGAACCACCTAGAGATATTATGTTACGTTAATGATAAATTGGTGACTTTGTTTTATGTTAAAGGACTTTCACACAACAAATTCTCCTCAGCCATGTGATACACATTCCACACTGCAGAATCACCAAGGTATGTTTTTGTCAACCACAGCAGGGTTAGATGTTTCTGACGAAGCCTTGAGGGGATGGATGTGGTGTGGTGAATTATTGCATGAACCATTCACCATGTATGTCACGGTATCACGCTGTTGCCATGTGGGCTCCACCTATGGACCATTCTAAGATGTTACCTGGAATGTATCATGTTGGTGCCCTTGTGGGCTCCGCCCCTGGCTCCACCCCTTGAGGGGAGGTAAAAAGAGCAGTAGCCCTGTAGGCGGCTCTCAGTAGCAGAGCAGTCACAGGCCGGCACTGTTCTAGTCGATTAAAGCCACAGTTTACATCTACTCTCTGTTTTGCATGAATTGATGGTCGCACCAATTTAATCGACTACAACACCACTATTGAATCGGCCCTCAAACCTGACCGATTTGAACTCGACTCACAAGCCGCGGAGGCGAAAGGGATTTTTTCGCACAGGCTCCGCTGTTTCGAGGCCTACCTCGACCCTCCTCCTCGCCTTCCGTCTCCGACAATCAGAAGCTGAGCCTCCTCCACGCCGGGTGAGCCATCGAATCTCTGTACAACTCGAGGAAGCCTCCAACTACGCAAACGCCCTCGCGATGCAGAAGCGTCTATACGTAAGGCCAATGAACGAGGTGTATACGCGGCATCTCCTTACTACTCGCTGGAGGAATACCTGCGCGACCTCAAAGTCATTGCGCAAAGTTGCAACTACCAGGCCGTTATGGCCGCTCAACATATGGACTTCGCCGTCCGGGACACCTACGTGGCTGGAGTCAGGTCCAAATACGTGTGACAGCGCCTACTCGAAAAAGGTGCCCAAGACCTGAAAGAGACAGTAAAGGTAGCCTCCTCCCTAAAAGTAGCGTTCCAAAGCCTCAACGCGTTCCCGTCTGATCACGCGACCCCTCGTGGATCCCCGACCAAAGAGTACCCCAGGCCTGTGCCGCGCGGCTGCCTACCCAACACGGGGAGCTACCCTGCTATTTTTGGGCCAGCATAAGCACCCCAGGTAGCGCTGCCCAGCCCGGAACGCGAACTGCAGCGACTGCGGTAAAAAGGGACATTTCGCTAAGGTTTGCCTGGCCAGGTCCAAATCCTCAAAATTGCAGGCCCGACTCTCGGACACACAGGCCCCGCAGTGTGGCAGCATGTCTTCAGGCTCTGCCCCCCCAGGACGCGTCATCGGCCTCGTGTTGTCCGTGGAGGGCAGCCATCTTCAAGCCCACACAATGTGTGCGACTCACGGGGGCTGCCATCTTGGCCATCCTCGCCCATGCGGCATGCCACGTGCGACTCATGGGGGCCGCCATCTTGGATGCCATCTTCCTCGCCAGCCGACACGTGCGACCGACGGGGATCGCCACCTTGGCCGCCATCTGCCAAGCCGCCCGACACGTGTGACCGACGGGAGCAGCCATCTTGGGACCAGCCCAGCACCTCCGACCACGCCGGCTACCCACAACTCAGCGCGGTCACCCTTGACCAGTCGCATCCCAAACACCTCCGAAACTCCGTGATGACCGTCCGGGTAAATGGACACGAAACACCTTGCCTGTTCGACTCCGGCATCTCCTTACTACTCGCTGGAGGAATACCTGCGCAACCTCAAAGTCCTTGCGCGAAGTTGCAACTACCAGGCCGTTATGGCCGCTCAACATATGGCTGGGAGCATGGAGAGCTTCATTCATCCTGACATGGTAAGGCGCTGCTCGCTCCCAATCTTCCCTGCGCATCAAACCATCTCCCTCGCTTCTGGGTCGCACTCGGTGCAGATCCGGGGGTGCACTACCGCAACCCTTGCAATACAGGGCATCGAGTACGCCAATTTTAAGTTTATGTACTCCCCGACCTCTGCGCTCCTCTCCTGTTGGGACTCCAGTGTAACCTCAGGAGACTAACTCTGAAGTTCGGTTGGCCCCTACCCCCACTCACCGTATGTAGCCTCGCGACCCTAACAGTCGACCCTCCCCCGCTCTTCGCAAATCTCACCGCCGACTGTAAGCCAGTCGCCACCAGAGGCAAGCGGTACAGCATCCAGGACAGGACTTTTATCAGGTCCGAGGTCCAGCGACTCTTGCGGGAGGGGATCATCGAGACCAGCAATAGCCCCTGGAGAGCTCAGGTTGTGGTCATCAGGATCAGGGAAAAGAACCGGATGGTTGTAGACTACAGCCAAACCATAAACTGGTACACGCACCTCGTGGCGTACCCCCTTTCCCGGATCGCAGACATGGTTAATCAGATCGCACACTACCGGGTGTTCTCCACGGTGGATCTGAAGTCTGCGTACCACTAGCTCCCAGAATTGCCCGGAGGACCGCCACTACATGGCCTTTGAGGCAGACGGCCACCTCTTCCACCCTTCCGCGTCACAAACGGAGTCTCGGTCTTCCAAAGAACGATGGACCAAATGGTGGACCAGTACGTCACCATCTGCGGCCATGATCAGCAGGACCACGATGCCAAACTCCAGAGATTTCTCCAAACCGCCCAAACCCTTAACCTCACTTATAACAAGGAGAAATGCGTTTTCCGCACAACCAGACTAGCCATCCTTGGCTACGTCGTGGAAAATGGAGTTCTAGGACCCGACCCCGACCGTATGCGCCCCCACCTGCAAATCCCTCTTCCCAACTGCCCCAAGGCCCTGAAAAGGTGCCTCGGGTTCTTTTCCTATTACGACCAGTGTGTCCCCAAATATGCGGACAAAGTTTGCCCACTAATCAAGGCCACTACTTTCCCACAGGTGGCCAAGGCCCGCCAGGCCTTCAGCTGCATCAAGGCAGATATTGCCAAAGCCGTGATGTACGTGGTGGTCGAGTCCGTCCCTTTCCAGGTGGAGAGCGACGCGTCAGATGTCGCCCTCGCCGCCACCCTTAAAAAGGTGGGCAGGCCAGTAGCATTTTTTTCATGTACCCTCAACGCCTCCGAAATTCGACACTCCTCGGTCAAAAAAGAAGCCCAAGCCATTGTGGAAGCAGGCATTACCCTGCTGGTAGGAGGTTTACCCTCGTCACCGTCCAACGTTCGGTAGCCTTCATGTTTGATAATATGCAGCGGGGCAAGATGAAGAATAAGATCTTGAGGTGGAGGATCGAACTCTCCACCTATAATTACGATATAGTATATCGTCCTGGTAAGCTCAACGAGCTCCCAGATGCCCTGTCCCGCGAGGAGGTCAGGGTCATGATCAGGGATTGCCCAATCTGCGTGGAGTGTAAGCCGGATAAGGCCCACCTGGTAAAGGCATCCCGGCCCTTTGAGCGCCTCAGTATCGACTTCAAAGGTCCCCTCCCCTCTACCAAACCAACCGCAACACGTATTTCCTCAACGTCGTTGACAAGTTCTCCCGCTTCCCCTTTGCAATCCCCTGCCCTGACATGACCGCGGCCACCATCATTAAAGCCCTACATAGTGTCTTCACCCTGTTCGGTTTCCCCACCTACATCCACAATGACCGGGACTCGTCATTTATGAGTGACGAACTGCGTCAGTATCTGCTCGGTAAGGGCATCGCCTCGAGCAGGACTACCAGTTATAACCCCCGGGGAAAAGGGCAGGTGGAGGGAGAACGCGACGGTCTGGAAGCCCATCCTCCTTGCCCTATAGTCTAGGAATCTCCCAGTTTCCCAATGGCAGGAGGTCCTCCCCAACGCACTCCACTCTATTAGGTCCCTCCTTTGCACGGCCATAAACGAGACCCCTCATGGCCGCCTGTTTGTTTTCCCCAGGAAATCCACCTCCGGGGTCTCGCTTCCATCTTGGCTGAAAACACCGGGGCCCGTCCTACTCCGCAAACACGTCAGGAGCCATACGTCCGACCCCCTGGTCGAGAGGATCCAGCTACTTCACACCAACCCCCAGTATGCATACATAGAATACCCCAACGGCCAACAGGATACGGTTTCCCTCCGGGACCTGGCACCCGCAGGTTCCACAACCACTGCCACCCCAAATTACCCCACTCAACCTACGCTGACCAGCGCCCCCACCCCTACATGGCACCCGCACCCCTTCCCGCCCTCCATTCCCCCTTCACCAACCCACAGGAACGAAGCTCCAGAAGACACTCTCCTGGAGTCCGCGTCTGTGCCCGCACCGACGACTTCACTACCCATGCCTGCACGGATGAGTTCAACACCCGGGCCAGCTGCAATACCAGAGCTTCGGCGATCACAACGCACGATCCGGGTGCCAGACAGGCTGAACTTGTGAACCCTTCACCCTCGCAGGACTTCAATTTTTTTAACAGGGGGCGAATATGGTGAACGTATTGCAGTAACCATTCACCATGTATGTCACTGTATCACGCTGTTGCCCATGTGGGCTCCACCTATGGACCATTGTAAGATATTACCTGGAATGTATCATGTTGGTGCCCTTGTAGGCTCTGCCCCTGGCTTTGCCCCCTTGAGGGGAGGTATAAAGAGCAGTAGCCCTGTAGGCGGCTCTCAGTAGCAGAGCAGTCGCAGGCAGGCACTGTTCTAGCCGATTAAAGCCACAGTTTACATCTACTCTCTGTTTCGCGTGAATTGATGGTCGCATCATGTGGGAGGAGTGAACTTCTGCCTGAACGCAATGCATATGCCTGATTCACTCCCAAACCCCAGGCTCAAGTCAATCTGCCCAGCAGACAACTGTGCCATTCCATTTCAAATAATGAAGAGAAGAACTTTACTCTGGCACCCTGCCCCAGCATACCTGAGCCGGCTGATGTTAAAAGGCTGAAAGGTCAGAGTCTATATTTAGCAAGGAAAACCAACATTGAAAAGGTTTCTCTGTTCCATTTCCACTAGTTGAACATTCTGCCATGAACAACTGAAGCAGGATTGGCAGGATGCGGGACAACTGGCATTGTCTCACCAATGCCACCTTTTTCACAGATGCCAGTTGGAAGCAGAGGCACTTTAGTAGTCATGGAGTAGTCCAGAAAGGAGGGTCAGCAAAGGGTTTAGTTACAAAAGGAATGTATTTGCAATTAACAGTCCCAGTCCCAGTCAGGACTTCTCTATAGCTTAGCTCCTGCCTGGGCTTGTTTTTCTGGTGTTGAGTTCACTAGCCCGGCAATGAGCCTCCACCCCTTAGCGGGGAAGCTTATACTCCACGAGGCTCATGGAGAGATTAATCGGGTCATGTGGACTGTAGCAGGTACAAAAAGTGTTTGCCCTGAAGTTAACAAATAAGGAGACATTTATGTAGAGGGACAGAGCAGTGCTCTAAATTATGGCCCTTGCTGGATTCATGTCTCCCCAGCACCCTCCCAGGCTCAAAGGATTCCTGACCCACAAAATTTCAAGATCTGAATGGCCTTCTAATTTGTATGTTGGCCATGTATGTACATTCTTCTCTTCCTGCAAGACATTATGTGACGAGTTAATGAGAAGGAATGGTCTCAAAGTGGATGATGGTCTGGAAATGACGAACCGTTGACTCCGGTGGAGGACATGTGTTAGTAATCTTACCTGAGGCACTTTGAAACTGGAAAGGGTGAAGCCTGTCTGTTACCACAGAGGTTTTTGCATCCTGCCGATGATGTGTCTTGTCTATTAATCACTCACTGAGGTGCCAACACACAATCTCAGAATGTAGCAACGTTGCGAAGCAAACTCTGTTTGGATCCAGCCTTCTCACGAAGGTCCCTGTTCACTAATTGTAAGCCTGCGAGAGTCAGCAACCCTACACAGCCAATGGCTCCAAGCAATTGGGCATCTCGCAGGGCTCTGTGTTATTCTCACTAGCATTTGCAAACTCTTGCACCATGAAGCAGCTCCAGAAAACAAGTTCAGTAATTTTCCATGCTGCTCAAAATCAACAGGGAGCAGAGAAATTTGTGGACTTTCAGTTTTCCTCATCCATCTCACTTTCTGCCCCATATGACCAGAAACACATGTATAATTTCAACATCTATCAAGTCCAAAATCTGTTTCCACACCAATCGCACCTTTAATGGTGTAAACCTTGCTGAATTTCTGGATGTATTTTGTCATCATTTAAACTAAACTAGAATTTATAGGCATCTGTACAAAACAGAAGATAAAATGGATACAACAATCAATCAATGTTGTCCTACAATTCAACTTAAAGCATCAGACCACTCAATTTGAGGCAATGTCATTTTTTCCATTACCAGAAGAAAAAGTGCAACCTTTTGCAGCCAACCACAGATATTAAGATGCTGGATAGCAAATCTAAAAGTAAGGAATACCTGGCATCAAACAGAATGGCTACATGTAAATAGCTTTAGAGAAAGCTCGAGTCAAGAAACAAGCCTTCCTTGCGTAGATTCTGCAGTGAGTGCAGGTGATGACCCACATGAAATTACGCACATGGCTTGTGGACAAAATGGTAAATGAATGCAAATGGGCACCAGGCAGTGGGGAGACCGCCGGCCATCAGCCCGCAACGTGATTTTACATCTGCGGTTTCTGACCTTTTGGCTTCTGATAAATATTCCACTCCCGCCCACCGCGGTCGAGGTGGACGAATTATATCCTAAACTAGATAGGCTTGGCCTGGTAGCCAGTCTGTCATGGGAAACATTGGTATTGAGCACAGTGAAATTACAGGCTTTACGACAGGAGTAAATCGTGAGAATGCAGCCATTCAACCGAATGGGCTCAAGTATCGTGTTTATTTCAAAAATATAACTCCTGTATTCCCTTAAATGACTTGCGGTGTGTCACTTACAATAACAAATCATTTTTAAAATGCAGTAACATGACATAATATAACTCTAACACGTGGATTCATACTTTCTTCTCGACAAGAACGCAGCAGCTTATAGATTTTATTGTAATATCGTACAGCCACAGCAATATAGTCACAAATATAACCATGAATTATTGATACTGGAAGAAACATTCGGGAGCTGGGATTTCAAAATACTGAAATTTAATAGCACGTTGTGGCAATGCTGTACCTTTCCGCAGAGACCGAATAGGGACAGAGTGGAAACAAATAAACTAAAAGCATTATGCTCGATTGCTATGAATTGGATTCTTGTTTTTATTCATGTAAACGGCCCTGTTTGCATACCATCATAAAAATTGATATGGTATGCTGCTAGTTTTGATGAAGGGACAATATTACTAAAAATCATTCTCCCACACTGAACTCTCCATTTAGATTTTGTCATTCACTCTGCAAGAAATTCACACTGCAAAAAATGCACCAAGCTCAAGAGAGAGAGAAAATAAGCATGTTTTAATCTGATTTGAATGAGTGGATTTGAAAAAGTGAGTGGTCAACCACAAAGGTGGATGCTTTCAACTTGGATATGATATCCCAGTCCCTGGGTGGAATACTCTAACCTCTCACCTGACAGGATCTTGCAGTCCCTCCAAAGTCAGTGGGGATTTAAATGGATTGCTGTATCCACTATGGGAAAACCTTCCGGGAAGGAGCCAGAAAGTCTTTGTCTAACTTCAAACAGGGAGAACAGGGGCGTCCCAGTGGGTAGCACTGTTGCTTCGCAGCACCAGTCACAAGTTCAATTCCCAGCTTGGGTCACTGTCTGTGTGGAGTCTGCACGTTGTCCCTGTGTCTGCGTGGGATTCTTCCACCACCACCAATATGAATCAAAATCAACAATAATTCCTTAACCTGCACCATCTAAACAAATTATCAGGTCAACCTGTCTCATTACACTTGTTACGTACACTTCATAATTAATTCACTCGGAGGTTGGGATGTCCCGAGTTAATATAGGAAATATTGGAGATGGTTCATTGCTCCATGTGTAAATCCTCCAATCCTCCACTTGAAATAGTTGAAGTAAAGATTTTGGTTGAATAATTCCTTTCATGACCTCGGGACTTCCCAACCTCCCAGTGAATTAATTATGAAGTGTACGTAGCAAGTGTAATGAGACAGGTTGGCCTGATAATTTGTTTAGATGGTGCAGGTTAAGGGATTACTTGGTTTTGATTCATATTGGTACAATCCGATGATTCTTTTAATAAACTGCTTTGTGATTCCCATATGTAAAGTAGATAATCACTCTGCTCGTTCTATTCTTCCAGCATTCAAAAATTAATTCTAAAATGCATTGATTAAATTTTAGTCCCTCGAAATTATAGATTTAATGCAAATTGCTGATATAATGAGTTGAGAATCCCTTAAAGTGATACTTTGGGACTTTGACTTGTAATCAAATGTCATATGGTTTAATTTGCATTAAAAAAACAGGTAAAACAGAATATTTGACATGCAATTAGGTTGTAGTACAGTGAAAATGGTAGATAGGTAATTTGAGGAATCATGACATTTTTAAAAGACGTATGCCTTTCACAAAGTTGTGAGGGTTTTGGTTTGGTCTGGCTTCTTGACAGTCTAGCAGTGTGTTTAAGTTAAAAAATAAAAAGCACTACCCAATAAGAGCTGGGCTATTGAGTAAGGTAGCTGCAAAGAGGATCATCTGAGGCACTTGGTGGCTTGTCCATGTCCCATTGTATCAGTGGTTTCATATTTCCCATATTCCTGGGAGATAAATTTGAATTCACTGATCACACCAATGCATATGAAAGTATGACTTGCATTTATGTTGTGCTTTTCACTACCACCAGACATCTCAAAGCACCTTATAACCTATAAAATAATTTTGAAGTGGAGTCACCGTTATACTGTAATGCAGCTGAGTTGCTGACAAATTCCCACAAACAACAATGTGATAATGACCACGTAATCAATTTTTGTGATGTGGATTGAGAGATAAACATTGGTCAGGACATCGGGAATAACTCCCCTTCTCTTTATCGGGATAGCACCGTGGGATCTTTTATGTCCATCCAAACAGGGATACGGGGTCAAGGTCTCTGCTGAAAAACAACACTTCTAACAGTGTGGCACTTCCTTAGTACTACACTGAAGTTTCAGCCTTAAATTTTATGCTCAAGCCTTGGAGTGGGACTTGAACCTGATACCTGCTGAGCAGTGGCTGATGAATAATATGGCAGCCTTCAATATCGGCAAGTGTACTCATAGAGTACACATCCCAGTCTTTGTGGTCTCCCACTTTGATCACTTTTGTTCAGGTTTGACATCTTTTCTTGCAAGGTTGTCTCTGGCTACTTCAGATACATGGGCCTGCATTCAAAGCAATGGTTATTTACTCTCTGTTTATTTGTAGGCTTCCCCATTCACATTGTTATCTATTTATTCATGCACAGGATGTTGGTGTTTATTGTCCATCACTAATATCCTTCAGAAGGTTGTGGTGACCTGTCTTTTGGAACCACCATTGTTAGTGTGATTAATGTATTTCCATTGTGCTTTTTGGTCCATTGCCCCAGAATTTTGCCCTGATGACAATATTATATTTCCAAAGTCAGGATGATGCTCAACTTCAAAGGGAAGTGGTGGTGCTCCCACGTGTCTGCTGTCCTCACGCTTCTATGGCATTGTCAAAGATGCCTCGGCCAGTTGCAGCAATGCTTAAGATGGTGGACAGGGCGCTGATGGTATGCACTGCAACTCGGAGTGCCAGTGATAGAGGGAGTGAATGTGAATGCAGGTGGGTGGGTGACGATTAAGCGGGCCGCTTTTTCCTGGATGGTGCTGAGCTTTTTGAGTTTTATTGGAGCTGCACTCACCTAGTCAAGTGGGTAGCATTCCATTATACTCGTCTTTATCTGGTGCATACCAACAGAGTGGAATCTCTCTTACCACCAGTGCAGATCTGAAAATAGACTCTCCATTGGCAACAATCATTGGCTACTTCCTGATATGCTTACCATTTCCTTTACCACTTTCAACCTTGGGGCTGTCCTCCACGAAAACTAGAAAAGACTTGCATTACACTTAGTTGTGTGTAATGTAAATACTACAGGAAAGAAAGATTCAGGTTCACCAAAAGCATGTGGCATCATTCTGTTAAAGCGTGACTGTCATCAGTACTCCAATGGGTAAGGTAGATTGAGAAGATTGATTGATTCTACGAGTCATGCCCTATTTTAGTTGGAATGCAAAACTGCTTGAAAAAAGGAATTAGTTCCTTCAAAAGTATTAGCAACAGCTTATTGTTATCACTGAATGTTTGTTGGTCTGACTGATGTGTAAAGCCTGTTCTTACAATGTAAATCCATTTTTTCGGTGTAATTAAGGTTTTATCATTCTTTATAGAGGTTAGATATATCAGAGCCCTGTGAAAAACTCTCAAAGGTAACAAAGGCCGCATGGAATATACTAATCTTTCTGTATTAATCCCCTTATCTCCAGCTGTGTGTTTAAATTTAAAGTTAAGCATCAGAGAAAGGTTTGAATTCAATTTGCTCCTTTAATGCATTTACACTTTGATGTGGTTCCATTGATGTTTTCAGCTATTCTATATCCTAAAGCAGGATTATATTTACTCTCATTAAAGTTCTCTATATTTCAATAGGAGTATTAGTCTCTTTAATATATTTTATTGCCATGTGAATTAACACAAAAATATGGATGTCAAGAGAAAAGATCCCCATTTTAGTCATGTGTTTGGGTTTTATAGGTGCAGTAACACATACAGGTCTGCATTTTAAGATCGCGATGCCCCAGGAGCTGGAAGGAAGATCCAATTGTGTGCGGGAAATCCAGAAGTAGTTCGTGGAGGCGTGGGTTAAAGTCGGGTGCTCTTTCCAAGGGCCGGTGCAGACTTGATGGGTCAAATGCCCTCCCTCTGAACTGTAAATTCTATGATTCTATGATTCTAATGGCAATGCAATTGCCAGTGACTTTGCAACTCAGCCAATGCAATCCAACGGAATAAGGGTGACCTAGGCTGGGTGACCAATCAGGACTCAGAGTGGAGAATCACCCCGGAGGAGGAGTTCTCTGAGGCAGAGGAATTCTGGGACTAGTTGCAGACATGTTGTTGCGCTTGTAGATCCCTGTAAATAAATCTTTTGTTGTTCACTAGTCAAGGATTTTTCCCATTTTCAATATTTTTATATCTGGTAAAGGAATGTGACAACAAAAATCCGTAAACAAGCTTTTTTGAATATCCCAAAAAATTTTCTCCAGGGTTGCACACAACAATGTCCTGGAGATTGATATTTAATCCCTGCAGACTCCAGGCCAATCCTGGAGGATTGGCAACCCTAACTCATGCAAACAAGGCACCAGCTCTTATAATCTGTGGGACCAATTGGGAAGATGGTTTGGTTTCAACTTCTGTCTCGCAAATGGTGGAGCTGGACCGAGCAGTGGAGAGGGCACACCAGGGGTTGCAGGAACATCCAGCTGAACCTAGATGCTGTACTTTGGAAGCCATCAATGAAGAGGTTATTTCTGGAGCAGCAACAAATAGTATGCAATATACTGGCAGGCATTTTAGCCGTATAGTAAAAAAACTTTCAGATTTATAGGAGAAGTCTGCCGCAAACATAAGAGCATATCACAAGCTTTTGTGCTGATAGAACATTAAATGTGTAAATCACATGACAATGTTGGCCCTCACCAATGTCTTGTGCACTTTGAATGCTACCTTAAACATGATTCATGGTACCCTAGCCATGGTCATTCATCATCCCACTGATCTACAGCAAAGTGCCCTCCATCTTTTTTTAAATAAATTTAGATTATCCAATTATTTTTTTCAATTAAGGGGCAATTTAGCGTGGCCAATCCACGTACTCTGCACATTTTTGGGTTGTGGGGGCGAAACCCACGCAAACACAGGGAGAATGTGCAAACTCCACACGGACAGTGACCCAGAGCCGGGATCGAACCTGGGACCTCAGCGTCGTGAGGCAGCTGTGCTAACCACTAGGCCACAGTGCTGCCCTAAGTGCCCTCCATCTTATTGCCAGCAGGAAAGTGTGGTTGGGCTATGAAAGGGATAACGATGAAAGGAGATGTGGAAGTGGGGATTCGGCTCAAAAGTGCTTTCACTTCTAACCCATTACCTTCTCCTCCATCAGCACCCCGCATGCAACCTCATGATGACCAGATCTCCCCCTGCATAGGTGTAAGTGGGGCAGTCTTTAGTCAGGTCCTCACATCCTCTGCAACACAGAGGATGCTGGCTCAGAGCAAAATGGCAGTCAAAGCAGGGATTGAGCAGCCTGCCTCTGCCTCTGCTGAAGTCATGGGGCTTGTGTGTATAGAAATATCAGAAAAAAGAAAAATGAGGCTTTGTAGTTGCATTGGTTATACACCTGGGTTTCTGAGAAAATGCCATTTTTGGTAAGTTTCTGTTTTTATTTATCTCAGATACATGTTATTCCTTTTCACCTCTTTCCTGTCTTCTCATTTTTGGTTGCTGCCTGGCAAGAAACCTTTTTGTTTGTGATGAATGGCAAGACAAGAAATAATGTTGAACAATGGCTACCTGTGAAATGGATGTTTGGTTGCTGGTAGGACTGTTTAGTATTGAGGGACCAATGGATAGGGGCATGGAAGGGGTTTTAGCACGTGCATTGCAGCTCGGCAAACTAGTGGAACCTAACTGAACCTTGTAATGATGAGGGCATCCTGAAAATCATGTGCAACAATGAATTCCACTGCCACTATCTTAACCATATCACATTCCTCCTCCTCCTGTTTGAAATTGTCTGAGGGGGCTCCGAACTCAACACCTTGATCCCCCTGCAGATTCAAACCTCGCTACTCAGTGGCGTTGAGTAAAGTGCAGCAAAGTGCAACCACCCTGGACATCTGGCTGCTGCCTCCAGGAGGGACCTTCAAATCTGCCCAGACAATTTGGCCGGGATTCTCTGATCTGAGCTCACCCCACCACCCTGCCAACAAAAGGGGAGAATTTGGCGCTCAGCCAAAATTCTGTTCACTGCTGCGGGACCAGAGAATCCCAGCTGTGGGCGAGATCAGAGGATTCTAGCCCTGAAGTGCGTCTCCAGGATGTCAATGGTTAGCTCAATGACACATCCGTTTGCAAGATTGCTTCCATTGCAGCTCTCCTGGCTCTTACTGGTTGTGTTCTTCATGGGTGGCATCAGTTATGCTTTAAGTGAATTTCCCTTGACTCAGAGCAGTCAGCTGGTTGAGTCTCCTTTGAGGAGTGAAAAGATTAGGGAGGGTGGACTGATTTGATTTGATTTGATTTTGATTTGATTTTCACATGTACCGAAGTACAGTGAACAGTATTTTTCTGCAGCCAGGGGAACATACACCAGATGTACGTAGTAGACAAAAAAGAATAATCAACAGAGTACTTTGACAAATGGTACATCGACAAACAGTGCTTGGTTACAGTGCAGAACAAGGGGCCAAACAAAGCAAATACATGAGCAAGAGTAGCATAGGGCGTCGTGAATAGTGTTCTTACAGGGAACAGATCAGTCTGAGGGGGAGTCGTTGATGAGTCTTGTAGCTGTGGGGAAGAAGCTACTATGTCTGGATGTGCAGGTGTTCAGGCTTCTGTACCTTCTGCCTGATGGAAGGGTGGGGAAGAAGGCAATGGCTGGGTGGGAAGGGTCTTTGATAATGCTGTCTGCCTTCCTGAGGCGGCGGGAGGTGTATACAGAATCAATGTGAGTTGGCAAGCTTGTGTGACGTGGTGGGCTGAGTTCACCACACTCTGCAGTTTCTTGCGATCTTGGACTGAGCATTTGCCATACCAAGCTGTGATGCAGTCGGATAGGATGCTCTCGATGGCACGTCTGTAGAAGTTTGTGAGAGTCGATGCAGACATGCTGAATTTCTTTAACTTCCATAGGAAGCAGACATTGTTGGGCTTTCTTGACTGTTGCATCAATGTGAGTGGACCAGGACAGACTGTTGGTGATGGAGACCCCCAAGGACCTTAAAGCTATCGACCATCTCCAGTTCAGAGCCATTGATGCAGACGGGAGTGTGTGTCGTGCTACGCTCCCTGAAGTTGATGATCAGTTCCTTGGTCTTTCCGACATTTAGAGAGAGCTTGTTTTCAGTACACCATGCGACCAAGTGATTTATCTCCCTTCTGAAGCCTGATTTGTCGTTGTTTGAGATACGACCCACCACAGTCATGTAATCCGCAAATTTATAGATTGAGTTGGAGTTAAATCTTGTCGCTGTGTCTATAGGGAATACAGTCGAGGACTGAGCACACATCCTTGCAGCGCCCCAGTGTTGAAGGCTATTGTGGGGGAGGTGCTGTTGCCTATCCTGACAGGTTGCGGTCTGTTGGTGAGAAAGTCAAGTATCCAACTACACAGGGAGGGATTAAGTCCAAAATTGCAGAGTTTGACAACGTCCCAGGGATCTTGCAAAGGAGTCTTATTGTGGTGAAGCAGCAACTACGTATCGATGGAATGGAAACCCTTGCAGTCGATTAAAACACCTGGGGGTGCCTTCTTTGACATATGCATGCAGTCGATGCCTCCAGAGCCACAAACCTGAGCGCTCACTCACTCTGACTGACAAGATGGAATACTTACCTGTCCTGGGAAATGCCTGCCTTCTGCATTTGTGGATCACCAATTGCAAAATCAGACAAACGTTTCTGGCAGACACCCGGAATGATCCAGAGACAAAGAGTTTAACGGTGGTGAAAACTTTGAGAGCCACTGTTAATCTAATTAGCAGCAGGCCTTATTCTCGAAGGATGCAAATTTCTGTTTTAAATTATAGTTTTATTAATGACGTCAAACTGAAATGCGGCTATGTATGGACCCTGAAGACTCAGCATGCAGTGGCTCTTTATTGCTCAATTTCTCTTTGTATCTGCACAAAGCTTCACAAAAACCACATAGCCTAAAACATTGACGAGGACTCTTTGTATCCCATTGTGCAATTAGTAAAGCATGTGCTTGACTTATTTTGTAGCGATTTGACACTATTAGCTGTAATGGTGCTTAATGTTCGCAAGGTGCCTATCAGTCTCTTAATTATATTTGCACTGTTAGGTGGACTTGTGGGCCATTCATCTTTTGTTTTATGGAAAATAAAAGTGCAGGGTCACAGCTTAATATTTTAAAAATCATGTGAAAACAATGTAAGCAGTATATTTGCCAACCTCGTGCTATACATGTGCACCTGTACCAAATTGCTCTGCATACATTTTAACAAGGTGTTAATATGCATTAAGTGTTTGTGAAGGAGCAGAAAAAGGGAAAATATACCTCAATATTCTATATTCTTTTAATATAAACCAAAAAGTAAACAAAAATGACAGCCCCTGGTAAGACTAAAATGAAACGTCAGAAGGAAATGTTTCGAATTAAATTAAAATGTAATTTCCAAGGGTGATAATGCATGTGATGCCCTTTGGTCACGAAAGGCCTGACGTGGTGCTGGTGGACACCAGGTGTTCCCTCTCCAAAGGCACCCGCCTGCAAACATAGTCATGGTAGAGGGGCACACAGTTGAGCCGGATTCCCTCAACCGCCCTCTGTCTGGACCTGTTGATGGGCAGTTAATATTCTATATTGTCACATCACAAATAAATCAGCTGCACAGAAGTGGTCTTTTCACTGCAAAACATTAGTAATATAAAGCACATTTTTCATATTTTAGTGCCCTGGGCTTTTTGTACCAGGAGTGTACTTGAGAAATTTGGCCCTGCAAATTTCTTCAAAAAAGATTACATGGAAACTACACCACAGGAATAGCAGCAACAACTTGTATAGCGCAAGATCATCGCAATACATTGTCCCAACGTGCTTCACAGGCGGCCAGGATTTTGATCACCTCTCCTAATGTCTCTTCATGCAGCCTGGTGCCAACCTTTTGAAATGCCTTTTAACGGTTTACTTTGTTGAAGACATTCTATAGATGCAAGCTGTTGTTGTTGTAATAAAACTGCACTTTCCCCTTTCTATCTTACTATTTAATTAACATCTTTCCTTCCTATACTGGTGGAGCCTAAACTACACAGATTATTCCAATATTATATCTCAAATTTTACATTGTCCAATTTTTGCCAGTAATCACAATGCTTCATTAGATTTCTCTGTGGCCTTCCGTTTTCTTACGTTACTGTTATAACCCGCACAAAACCTACAGGGTTGGAGCAATCAACCTCTCCGTCAGTCTCCCCCCGGTAAAGGGGTGGGCACCCCAAAATCATCCATAGATAAGTTCTGCATAAAGTTGGCCACCTATTGCAGCACCAGCTCATACCTAGTTAGGATCTGGCGAATATTTGTAAATACTAGTGTGCAATAATAAACCAAGTTTCTTAAATCCACTTGGTCCTAATATGTACTCGTGGCTTGTGCAGTAAGGGTAAGATGAAAACCTGGGTGTGCAACTTTGGTCACCAAAATAATCAAAAATTATGTTTTATTTTAATTTTTGGTGAAGTTTTTTGACTGTGGGGGGCAGTTTCAGTGCTGAATAGCAGAGCACTTTTCACTGTTTTTCTCTCCAGTATTGGTGTAAGGTATTCTGGTGTTTAATGAACGAGCAGGGTAAAATAGTGACGGGCAACCTGGGCTAATTAATGTACTGCATGAGATGCCCTCCTTCCTCTCAGTGGCTGTAAGATTAAAATCAGGCATGTTGACTAACTATGGCCCTTGTAGAATCTAAAGGAAGAGGCACAGGAACTCATGGTAGGATAGGAATGAACAAAGGTCTATTACGATATTAACAAAATCACAAAACTACAACTCCTCTCCTCGAAGAGTCACACTCCCTGACCTGGTTGCCCCTGGGGAAATCCTACCCCCAATTACCAGGGGAGCTCATACTCTGAGGCGATAGTGGAGAATTGTATAGATCCCCCTTGGCCCCCAGGGGGATCGTACCAGCTCTTGAATAAGATTGAATATATTAAAATACGCTAAATATTTCACAACAAGTTATGGAAAATGCTTAAACATTCATATGTTAATAGAACTGCCATCCACCTCAAGTGGACTCAGAGAGAGCACGTTGCTTTTGCAGTCAATACTTGCCCTCGCTTTATGTGCGGATCACTTCAGTCATACCAGTAGGAAAAAAGCTTTGTGGATGGAAACCAGCATTATATGGGAACCCTGCACATGGGCTACAACCAACCAAATGTCCCGTGGGCCACGCTCAGAACCCTGATGGGCACCTTGTGGCCCCTGGGCCGCAGGGTCCACCACTGGAGTAAAGTGCATCCGCGTACTTGAATGAGAGGACGTTCCGGTGATATGCTGGTGCAAGCCAACAATTTGGAATGAAAATGCTATGTTAGCCTTTATGACAACAGAATTGGTGTGTACGAGTGCAAAGGCCATACTGCCAATGTACAGGGCCCTGGTGAGGCAATGCCAGGAACGCTGCATACTGGTTTGGTTTCATTTCCTCAGGAAGAATGCACTGAGCTTCACAGCGCCAGGTTCCCAGGCTCGATTCCCAACTTGTCTGAGTCACTGTCTGAATGGAGTTTGCACGTTCTCCCTGTGTCTACGTGGGTTTCCTCTGGGTGCTCCGGTTTCCTCCCACAAGTCCCGAAAGCTTGTTAGGTGAATTGGACATGCTGAATTCTCCGTCTGTGTACATGAACAGGCACCGGATTGTAACGACTAAAGATTTTATAGTAATTTCATTGCAGTGTTAATGTAAGTTTACTTGTGACACTAATAATGATTATTAATATAAATTCACTGTTGCTTCACAGAGCCAGGGAGCCGGGTTCGATTCTCGGCTTGGGTCATTGTCTGTATGGAGTCTGTGTGTTCTCCCACATCTGCATGGGTTTCCTCCGGGTGCTCCGATTTCTTCCCACAAGTCCAGAAAGCTTGTTAAGTGAATTGGACATTCTGAATTATCCTTCTGTGTACCCGAACAGATGCCGGAATGTGGCGACGAGGGGATTTTCACAGTAACTTCATTGCAGTGTTAATGTAAGCCCACTTGTGACACTAATAATGATTATTAATATAAATTATTATTATAATGATTATTATTATAAATAATTATAAATAATTATAAATGCGATGTTAGATTTTCAATCTGTTTCTCAGAATATTCCTTATCTGCTTTTAAAGTCTGGATTTGTTCTCTCATACCATTCATCTCATCCTGCATGTTGTTCAGATTGGATCAAAGTTCAAAAATTTCATCAGTTTTGGTTTAAATTTAGCTTTCAAGAACTGTTCTGATGCATCAGCAATTCTTTCTCAACCTACACCCTTTAAGGTTCTTTTAAAGCCTCTTTGTGCCTTTGTGAACCTCAAAAATGTGTTTGTTCAGATCTTGAACAGTTTGGTTTATTTTATCATAGTTTCTCATCTTTTCCAAACAAACATAGATGAAGTTGGCATTTCTAATCTTCCAGTTCAGCTTTGATATGAATATTTTTCTGTTATTTCTTCTGCCTTTCCTTTCTCCACCTGCCACAGAGCTTTGTCCTTGTCTTTTACTTCAGTTTCAGTATTTGGCAGATACGCCTTTGGTGAACACTTAACTTGCTCCAGTTCTGTAGCAGTGCTGCATGTGATTTCTTTATCCGCTCATAGCTTGGAATGGTCCACAGCTTTCTCCTTGACCAAAGCCACCTGCTGTTGCAGTTAGGGAAATATCTTCAACACTTCCGAAGGCTTTCCTGCCTCTCTGGTGCCCAAGTGTGATTTACTTGGGTTGGGTATTTTTCTCCTTTATGGCTTCAGTGGGGGTTTTCTACCCTAATTTTAAAGCTTCATGCCCTCCACAACCTGAAGGATAAAGTATTTTCTCAAAGGCTTTCAATGTCTCATCAAAGCTAGCTGAGGCTTCATCAATACATTGCACGAGGATCACTTACAAATTCACCAAATTAATATAAAAATGTGTTAATCTGGGCTTTTTCAGATTCCCTATCTAGACCTAATGTGCACTGGTAATAAAAAAGAAATTCTTCTCCAGGAGGCCCAAATCTGTGTCAGGTTTGGACTTTGCATGCATCCAAATTGGTCTGAATGAATAAATTTCTTATCCACAGTTAAATTTTTTAAATTGTGAGTTCAGCTTTAAGAAGTTTCTGAAAATCAAAGTTGGTGCTATTCTTCACAAAGGATTTCCTACTGTTGCTGGTTTTGGTGGGCTTCTACAATAATTGCATTCACAATCTGAGCATTGATTTTCTTTTCTATAATGGCTTTCAAATTCTGGCTTTTGCTGCATTTTAAAGCTGCTCACTCAGTTGCGATTAATATTCAATTAATTATTTGTTTTTTTTCTCTTTGCTCGGAGCAAGTTCATCCGCCATGTGTTCAGGCGTCAGCTCAGTAATTGAATTTCTTGGACTGCAAATTAAATGGTAATTTCTGACCACTGCAGTACTTCACTTTTGTCAGGGTTGGAGTTGTCCAGGAATTTTAATCACTTAGTTCACCCTTGCTAGGTCTGCTGACGCTAGACTTACATGGGTGTCAATGGAGTCTTCTGCTGCAGTGAAGAAATTAATTTCTACCTCAGTTTCCAAGCCTTTTTAAAAATCTTTTCTCTGGTGATTTCCTTCTGTGCCTTCACTTGAGCCTCTCTTCAGATCAGAATGCTTCTTTATTTTGCCTTCAGTTTTCCAGGATTTAAATTTTCTTCTTCAGTTTCGGTGAGGTTTTGAGTTGTTCCATTCGCTGCCACAATGTTATAATGATGTGGAGATGCCGGCGTTGGACTGGGATGAGCACAGTAAGACGTCTTACAACATCAGGTTAAAGTCCAACAGGTTTGTTTCGAATCACTAGCTTTCGGAGCACTGCTCCTTCCTCAGGTGAATGAAGAGGTAGGTTGCAGAAACATACATATAGACAAAGTCAAAGATGCAAGACGATACTTTGAATGCGAGTCTTTGCAGGTAATTAAGACATTACACGTCCAGACGGAGTAACTGGCGAGAGGGATAATCACAGGTTAAAGACGAGTGAATTGTCTCAAGCCAGGACAGTTGGTAGGATTTCGCAAGCCCAGGCCAGATGGTGGGGGGTAAATGTAATGCGGGATGAATCCAAGTCCCTGATGAGGCCGTACTAATGTGTGCACAACTTGGCTATAAGTTTCTGCTCGGCAATTCTGTGTTCTCGCGCGTCCTGAAGGCCGCCTTGGAGAACCCCTACCCGAAGATCAGAGGCTGAATGCCCTTGACTGCTGAAGTGTTCCCCGACTGGAAGGGAACATTCCTGCCTGGCGATTGTCGCGCGATGTCCATTCATCCGTTCCATTCCATTCATCCATTCACTAGAAACTATATACATATATACAGTAAAGGTGCAAACTATGAACCTGGCTTTCCATGCTTGCTTCTACACACAGCTCTATCTAACACTACATTAACCCATTGGTGTAGGTCATGTGTTCTCTTACATCTCTGTGTGGGTGGTACGAGACTCAGTCTCACGTTAACCCTTTATGTGCCAGACCCTTTTACTACAAAAGTCTTCATTGAAAAAACATTTATTAACACACTATCTATTTACAAAGGTTGCATTGGACATTTAGCTGGAACTGCCCTCAGAGGGGCTACTCAATATCCTCCTTCAGTGAGTGGCATCACTGTGACGTAACTTCTTTTACACATGCTCAGTATGCTCTTGTTAGAGTTACGCTTTTACTCCACAGCTGGTGAAGAATTGAGACAGAAGATCTGGCATCATCATGAATGTGGAACAGGCTCAAAAGTCTGAATGGCGGGCGGCACAGTGGTTAGCACTGCTGCCTCACGGTGCTGTGGACCCGGGTTCAATCTCAGTCCCGGGTCACTGTGTGGAGTTTGCACATTCTCTCCATGTCTGCATGGGTTTCACCCCCACAACCCAAAGATGTGCAAGTTAGGTGGAATGGCCACACGAAAATTTCCCCTTAATTGGAAAAAAAATGATTGGGTACTCTAAATTTAAAAAACAAAGTCTGAACGGCCCACTCCTGCTTCTATTTCGTGCCTTTTTACGTTGGCATCTAATTTTCCTCAACGGCATTCCTTAATCCGTCCTCGAAGCTAGCAATCCACGACACCAGCATACCTCCTCTTTCATTCAGGCTATTATTGTGGTCTCCGCCCCATCCCCGGGAATACAAATGCCAGTTTTCCATTAACTTGCAACAATTATAGATGGTCTCATGCTGTCACCTCACACCCACAAGGAAATGGGCTGAATTCCTTTCATTTTATTTAAACAAAATAACATTTTGACTGATAGACAAACAATAAACAACCAAACCATGTCGTATTGATTCATGCCGTCGTCTCGTTCTTTCAGCAATATTTCTTCTGAAAATCAATAGAAATTTTAACACCGCGAGAAAATACAAATAGAAATATTCTACAATGCTGTTCTTTCATTTATTCTGGCTTTTAAAAATGCTTTGTTAAGAATGATTTTTGCTGCAGTCTATTACACACAAGTACACTAGTTTTGGTAGAGAAAAAAAATGAAATTAAATTAATTTATTTTTGTGAATTTTGGTTCCTAACCCCATGGCCATGCTGCGTCACTCTCTAAATGCTACTGTTATATTTAAATAGGCTAAGGTGCCCAAGAGGATGAGCATCCTGTTAGGGGCTACCCTATGCTGATTAGAGCAGGCAGCTCTTCCGAAGGTCAGGAGGTCAAAAGCGGTCACCGGACAACATACTTTGGGGCGTGGTCGTGTTGGCCTAGTTGAACCCGGAGATTAAATTTAATAAGTGACCTAAACTAATTTGCTTGGGCCTTGCGTTAAAGCCACCAGCTGTTTGAAAATTTACAAGGTTGTTCAGGCTCAGGAAAAAGCATCTAAATATTCCATTCTGTTCCAGACAGGCCCCTTAATAAGCTCCTTAATGAGTTTAAAACTGCAAACTGTACCGGAGGCAACGGGATTCAGTGCCACTTTCCGGGAATGCAATTTTCAATCTCTTCCCCCACCCAGCATTTAAAATACCAGCTCATTTACGTTGTTTCTGTCTCCACGAATGTTACCAAATCTGTTAACTATTTCCTACTTTCCTATTTTTATTTCAGGTTTCTAATATCTGCTGTATTTTGCTTTTTTGTCTTTATTCGCGATAGGCCCTTGCATAATTTAGCTGCAGTGAGAAAGTGCAACATTTTATGTGGTGAATGTATTCACCATAATGTATGCATGATACCATAACCTGTGACCTATGACCTGGAAGTGGTTATATGAACTGCTTCCAGGTACTGTACTGAAACACCGGTATGGCTCGGCCTCTGGCTCCACCCACACCGGGGCCAGATATATAGTCCTGCCTCTTGTGGGCGACATTCATCTGTACTACTGACTCTGGCTAGGCAAGTTCATGACTAATAAAGCCTACTGTTCACTCGCTCTCTCTGCCTCACTGTGAATTGAAGGTATATCAATTTATTAGTCATAGACAGCACTTTGGAAGCCACTCTAAAGTCAAACAGGCTCAAACTTGACGCCCGCACGTCCGAAGTCAAGGAAATATTCAAACATTGGCTCCGATGCTTCGAGGCCTACCTCGACTCCTCCACAACGCCTCCCTCAGAGACTCTCAAGCTGCGACTCCTCCACACCCGGGTGAGTCATCGAATCTCAGTAATGATCGAGAAAGCGGCCACGTACGAGGCGGCGGTCGCAACTCTCAAGGCGCACTTCGCGAAGCCCGTAAATGAGGTGTTCGCCAGACACCTTCCCATTACTCGCTGTCAATGCGCCGGAGAATTGCTGGATGAGTATCTCAAAACCCTGACCCTACTCGCAAGGAACTGCAGCTATCGAGATGTGACAGCGGAGGAACACATGAACTCACAGATCCGGGACACCTACGTGGCAGGGGTCCGCTTGAACTATATCAGGCAGTGCCTGAAAATGGGACCTCCGACCTGCGGGAAACGGTAAAGCTAGCGACCTCGCTAGAGGTGGCCTACCAGAACTGCAGCGGGTTCCCCACGGGCCTGGCGAACCCCTTGTGGACACCCTCGTCGCAGCCCCCGTCGGACTCAACTACGTCACAGGCATGAGCTGTGCGTCCGCCAGCACAGCCTGGGGAACCGCAGTGCTACTTCTGCGGCCAGGGCCAACACCCCCGGTAGCGCTGCCCAGCCCGCACGGCGACGTGTAGCGATTGTGGGAAAAAGGGGCACTTCGCCAAAGTCTGTCTGGACCGGCCTAAGGCTCAGAAATCGAAAACACCAGGCCCGACCCATGAACTCGCAGCCCCACAGACCTCGCAATGCGGCTGCGTGCCTGCACGGAACGCCCCCGACAGATGCGTCATCGGCATTGGGCGACTCGTGGGGGCCGCCATCTTGGACGCTAGCCCCAACACCGACCGACACGTGTGACTCATGGGGTCCGCCATCTTGGCTGCCGGCGCCGGCACCGACTGACACGTGCAACCGATGGGGGCGGCCATCTTGGTCACCATCTTCGCCCGAGCCCGATACGTGCGACTCATGGGGGCCGCCATCTTGTGACTCCACCGACCACACAGACTACCCAAGTCAAGGAGACACAGCCGGAGTGAGACACATCCAGAATGGGAATTTGGAACTTGGTAATTTGGTGCAGTGAGGTAATTCAGTGCAAAGTAGGAGAAGGAGCTTTTTCCCTACTATTTTGTTCTCTCTCTTTGTTCTGGCCTGTAACTTTTTTAATCTACAAGGAGAGAACACGAGAGCATCTGAGAACCTGGAAATGTAAGTGATTTTTATTTATTTGTATTACCTTTTCAAATTGTGTGTGTGTGGGGGGGGGGGGGGGGGGGGGGGGGGAGAAACTGAAGTGACACCCCAGTAAAGCTGTGATCTGATTGGCTGGTTGGGAAGCTACACTAAATTTAAAAATTAAGCATTGTTAAACTAATTAAACTTAATTACTTAATTACTTAATTATAATTTTGAGGGGTATCTAAGCCAGAGATCGGAGAGTACTGTATTTAGCTTTCACATTTATAGTAGAAATCTATTGCTAGGAAGCATATAATTAACAGTAACTTTTTTAAAACTTTTACATTAAATTTACTAATTAATTAACGCAACGTCAATTAGAGGGGTGCAGTGCTCTGACTGTGAGATATGGCAGGTCCGGAAGGCTTCCAGCGTCCCAGATGGCTTCATCTGCAGAAAGTGCACCCAACTGGAGCTCTTCACAAACTGCATGGTTTGGTTGGAGCAGCAGTTGGATGCACTTAGGAGCATGCAGGTGGCGGAAAGCATAGATTGCAGTTATATAAATGTGGTCACACCCAAGGTGCAGGCAGAGAAATGGGTGGCCACCAGAAAGGGCAGGCAGTCAGTGCAGAAATCCCCTGTGGTTGTTCCCCTCTCGAACAGGTATACCTTTGGATACTGTCGGGGGGGATAGCCTATCAGGGGAAAACAACATCAGCAGCCAGAGCAGTGGCACCATGGCTGGCTCTGATGTTCAGAAGGGAGGGTCAAAGCGCAAAAGAGCAATAGCCATAGGGGGCTCTATAGTCAGGGGCACAGATAGCCGTTTCTGTGGACGTGAAAGAGACTCCAGGATGGTATGTTGCCTCCCTGGTGCCAGGGTCCAGGATGTCTCTGAACGGGTAGCGGGCATCCTGAAGGGGGAGGTCAAACAGGCAGAGGTCGTTGTACATATTGGTACTAACGACATAGGCAGGAAGGGGCATGAGGTCCTGCAGAAGACGTTCAGGGAGCTAGGCAGAAAGTTAAAACACAGGACCTCTAGGGTTGTAATCTCAGGATTACTTCCTGTGCCACGTGCCAGTGAGGCTAGAAGTAGGAAGATAGAGCAGCTTAACACGTGGCTGAACAGCTGGTGTAGGAGGGAGGGTTTCCGTTTTCTGGACCACTGAGAGCTCTTCCGGAGCAGGTGTGACCTGTATAAGAAGGACGGGTTGCATCTAAACTGGAGAGGCATAAATATCCTGGCCGCGAGGTTTGCTAGTGTCACACGGTGGGGGGGGGGGGGGGTTTAAACTAGCATGGCAGGGGGGTGGGTACCGGAGCAATAGGTCAGAAGGTGAAAGCATTGAGGGAGAACTAGGGAATAGGGGCAGTATGGCTCTGAGGAAGAGCAGACAGGGAGATGTTGCAGAACACAGCGGGTCTGGTGGTCTGAAGTGCATATGTTTTAATGCAAGAAGTATTACGGGTAAGGCAGATGAACAAAGAGCATGGATTAGTACTTGGAACTATGATGTTGTTGCCATTACAGAGACCTGGTTGAGGGAAGACCAGGATTGGCAGCTAAACGTTCCAGGATTTAGATGTTTCAGGCGGGATAGAGGGGGATGTAAAAGGGTTGGCGGAGTTTTGCTACTGGTTAGGGAGAATATCACAGCTGTACTACGGAAGGACACCTCAGAGGGCAGTGAGGCTATATGGGTAGAGATCAGGAATAAGAAGGATGCAGTCACAATGTTGGGGGTTTACTACAAGCCTCCCAAAAGCCAGCGGGAGATGGAGGAGCAGATAGGTGGACAGATTTTGGAAAAGAGTAAAAACAATAGGGTTGTTGTGATGGCATACTTCAACTTCCCCAATATTGACTGGGACTCACTTAGTGCTAGGGGCTTAGACGGGGCAGAGTTTGTAAGGAGCATCCAGGAGGGCTTCTTAAAACAATATGTAGACAGTCCAACTAGGGATGGGGCTGTACTGGACCAGGTATTGGGGAATGATCCCGGCCAGGTGGTAGAAGTTTCAGTAGGGGAGCATTTCGGGAACAGTGACCACAATTTAGTAAGTTTTAAAGTGCTGTTGGACAAGGATAAGAGTGGTCCGAAGGTGCTAAATTGGGGGAAGGCTAATTAGAACAATATTAGGCGGGAATTGAAGAAGCTAGATTGGGGGCGGATGATTGAGGGTAAATCAATATCTGACAAGTGGGAAGCTTTCAAGTGTCAGTTGAAAGGAATTCAGGACTGGCATGTTCCTGTGAGGAAGAAGGATAAATACGGCAAATTTCGGGAACCTTGGATCAAGAGAGATATTGTAGGCCTCGTCAAAAAGAAAAAGGAGGCATTTGTCAGGGCTAGAAGGCTGGGAATAGACGAAGCCTGTGTGGAATATAAGGAAAGTAGGAAGGAACTTAAGCAAGGAGTCAGGAGGGCTAGAAGGGGTCATGAAAAGTCATTGGCAAATGGGGTTAAGGAAAATCCCAAGGCTTTTTACACATATCTAAAAAGCAAGAGGGTAGCCAGGGAAAGGGTTGGCCCACTGAAGGATAGGCAAGGGAATCTATGTGTGGAGCCTGAGGAAATGGGCTAGGTACTAAATGAATACTTGGCATCACTATTCACCAAAGAGAAGGAATTGGTGGATGTTGAGTCTGGAGAAGGGTGTGTAGATAGCCTGGGTCACATTGAGACCCAAAAAGATGAGGTGTTGGGCGTATTGAAAAATACTGAAGAATACTGAAGAGAGGAAATTGCTGAGGCCTTGACAAAAATGTTTGGATCCTCACTGTCTTCAGGTGATGTCCTGGAGGACTGGAGAATAGCCAATGTTGTTCCTTTGTTTAAGACGGGTAGCAAGGATAATCCAGGGAACTACAGGCTGGTGAGCCTTATGTCAGTGGTAGGGAAATTACTGGAGAGAATTCTTCGAGACAGGATCTACTCCCATTTGGAAGCAAATGGACGTATTAGTGAGAGGCAGCATGGTTTTGTGAAGCAGAGGTCGTGTCTCACTAACTTGATAGAGTTTTTCGAAGATGTCACAAAGATGGTTGATGCAGGGCAGTGGATGTTGTCTATATGGACTTCAGTAAGGTCTTTCATCGAATCATAGAATCATAGAATCATAGAATTTACAGTGCAGAAGGAGGCCATTCAGCCCATCGAGTCTGCACCGGCTCTTGGAAAGAGCACCCTACCCAAGGTCAACAACTCCACCCTATCCCCATAACCCAGTAACCCCACCCAACACTAAGGGCAAGGTCCCTCATGGTAGACTGGTACAAAGGGTGAAATCACACAGGATCAGGGATGAGCTGGCAAGGTGGATACAGAACTGCCTAGGTCACAGAAGGCAGAGTGTAGCAATGGAAGGGTGCTTTTCTAATTGGAGGGCTGTTCCGCAGGGATCAGTGCTGGGACCTTTGCTGTTCGTAGTATATATAAATGATTTGGAGGAAAATGTAACTGGTCTGATTAGTAAGTTTGCAGACGACACAAAGGTTGGTGGAATTGCGGATAGCGATGAGGACTGTCAGAGGATCCAGCAGGATTTAGATCGTTTGGAGACGTGGGCGGCATGATGGCAGATGGAGTTTAATCCGGAAAAATGTGAGGTAATGCATTTTGGATGGTCTAATGCTGGTAGGGAATATACAGTGAATGGTAGAACCCTCAAAAGTATTGAAAGTCAGAGAGATCTAGGTGTACTGGTCCACATGTCACTGAAAGGGGAAACACAGGTGTAGAAAGTAGTCAAGAAGGCATACGCCATGCTTGCCTTCATTGGCCGGGGCATTGAGTATAAGAATTGGCAAGTCATCTTGCAACTGTATAGATCCTTAGTTAGGCCACACTTAATTCTGGCCGCCACACTACCAGAAGGATGTGGAGGCTTTAGAGAGTGTGCAGAAGAGATTTACCAGGATGTTGCCTGATATGGAGGGCATTAGCTATGAGGAGCGGTTGAATAAACTCAGTTTGTTCTCACTGGAACGACGGAGGCTGAGGGGCGACCAGATAGAGGTCTGCAAAATAATGAGGGGCTTTGACAGAGTGGATAGTCAGAGGCTTTTCCCCAGGGTAGAGGGGTCAATTACTAGGGGGCAAAGGTTTAAGGTGCAAGGTTTAAGGTTTAAGGGCAAGGTATAGAGTAGATGTACGAGGCAAGTTTTTTTACACAGAGGGTAGTGGGTGCCTGGAACTCGCTGCCGGAGGAGGTGGTGGAAGCAGGGACGATAGTGACATTTAAGGGGCATCTTGACAAATACATGAATAGGATGGGAATAGAGGGATACGGACCCAGGAAGTGTAGAAGATTGTAGTTTAGTCGGGCAGCATGGTCGGCACGGGCTTGGAGGGCCGAAGGGCCTGTTCCTGTGCTGTACTTTTCTTTGTTCTTTCTTCTTTGTACCCGCCGCTGGGCGCAGTCACCCTCGACCAGTTGCAGCTAAAACAGCTGAAGAACTCAATGATGGTCATCAGGGTCAATGGGCACGAGACCCCCTGTCTTTTTGACTCTGGGAGCACGGAGAGCTTTGTCCACCCCGACACGGTAAGGCGCTGCTCCCTCCACACGTATCCAGCCTCCCAAACAATCTCCCTTGCCTCCGGGTCTCATTTGGTTCAGATCCGGGGGTACTGTCTCGCCAATCGCGCAATGCAGGGCGCAGAGTACGCTCGTTTTAAGCTCTCCGCCCCCTTACTGCTCGGATTGGACTTTCAATGAAACCACCGAAGCCTGACCCTACAGTTCGGCGGACCCTTGCCTCCCCCTCATGGTGTGCAACCTCGTGACACTCAAGGTCTCCCCCCTTCACTCTTTGCGAATCTCACTCCTAACTGTCAGCCCATTGCCGCCAGGAGCAGACAGTACAGTTCGCTGGACATGACATTTATCAAGTCGGAGGTCCAGCGACTGTTGAGCGAAGGGATCATCGAGGCCAGTAACAGCCCTTGGAGAGCGCAAGTGGTGGTCGTCTGGACCGGGGAAAAGAATCGGATGGTTGTGGACTACAGCCAGACAATTAACCGATTCGCACAACTCGATGTGTACCCCCTCCCCGGCATAGCGGAGATGGTCAACCAGATCGTGCAGCACCGTGTGTTCTCCGCGGTCAATCTGAAGTCGGCTACCACCAGCTCCCGATCCGCCCGGAAGAACGCCACTACACTGCTTTCGAGGCAGCCGGCCAGCTCTTCCACTTCCTCAGAGTCCCCTTTGGCGTCACGAACGGAGTCTCGGTCTTTCAAAGAACGATGGACCGAATGGTGGATCAGTACGGTTTGCGGGCTACATACCCATACTTGGACAATGTGACCATCTGCGGCCATGACCAGCAGGACCATGACGCCAACCTTCAGAGGTTCCTCCAGGCTGCCCAATCCCTCAATCTCACATACAACAAAGAATAATGTGTCTTCCGTACTACCCGACTAGCCATCCTCAGCTATGTCGTAGAGAACGGAGTCCTAGGGCCCGACCCCGACCGTATGCACCCCCTCACAGAACTCCCCCCTCCTCACAGCCTCAAAGCCCTAAAACGATGACTGGGGCTGTTCTCCTACTACGCCCAGTGGGTCCCCAACTACGCGGACAAAGCCCACCCACTTATTCAAACCACCACTTTTCCCCTGACGGATGAGGCCCACGCGGCCTTCAGCTGCATCAAGGCTGATATCACCTCGGCAGCAATGCACGCGGTGGATGAGTCCATTCCCTTTCAGGTAGAGAACGACGCGTCACACGTCGCACTGGCCGCCACACTCAACCAGGCGGGCAGACCAGTAGCATTCTTCTCTAGGACCCTCCACGCTTCTGAAATTCGACACCCCTTGGTCGAGAAGGAAGCACAAGCCATAGTGGAAGCCGTGCGGCACTAGAGGCACTACCTAACCAGTAGGAGGTTCACCCTCGTCACCGACCAACGATCGGTAGCCTTCATGTTTGACAACGCACAACGGGGCAAAATAAAAAATGATAAAATCTTGAGCTGGGGATCGAACTCTCCACCTACAACTACGATATCAAGTATTGTCCTGGGAAGGTCAACGAGATCCCAGGTGCCCTGTCCCGCGGCACAAGATGACCGACTTCGGGCTATCCACAATGGCCTCTGCCACCCGGGGGTAACCCGGCTTACCCACTTCATTAAGGCTCGCAATGTGCCCTTCTCCACCGAGGAGGTCAAGGCCATGACCAGGTGCTGCCAAGTCTGCGTGGAGTGCAAACCGCACTTCTACCAGCCAGACAAGGCCCACCTGGTAAAGGCCTCCCGGCCCTTTGAGCGTCTAAGCATTGACTTCAAAGGGCCCCTCCCCTCCGCCAACTGGAATATATACTTTCTCGCCGTCATCGATGAGTACTCTCGCTTCCCCTTCGCCATACCCTGCCCCGACATGACCTCAGCCACCGTAATAAAGGCACTGCACAGCATCTTCACACTGTTCGGTTTCCCTGCCTATGTCCACAGCAACCAGGGCACAGCATTCATGAGCGATGAGCTGCGCCAGTACCTGCTCAACAAAGGCATCACCTCGAGCAGGACTGCGAGCTACAACCCGCAGGGAAATGGGCAGGTGAAGAGGGAGAACGCGACGGTATGGAAGGCCGTTCTTCTGACCCTTAGGTCTAGAAGTATCCCAATCCCCCGCTGGCAGGATGTCCTCCCTGACGCCCTCCACTCCATCAGATCGCTCCTCTGCATGACCACGAACGAGACCCCTCATGATCGTTTGTTTATCTTCCCCAGGAAGTCCATCTCCGGGGTCTCGCTTCCATCTTGGCTGAAAACTCCGGGACCAGTCCTTCTCCAGAGGCACATGAGGAGCCATAAGACCGACCCCCTGGTCGAGAGAGTCCAGCTGCTCCACGCTAACCCCCAGTGCGCTTACATCACGCACCAGGACGGACGGCAAGATAGGGTCTCCCTACGGGACCTGGCGCCAGCTGGATCCCCTGCCAACGCGCCCCCCCTGCCTACATCCCCCCTCTGCCCACTGCCCGCAGCCACCCACAGCACCCCGTACGCTCCCCTGGGTCTCCTGTATTGTCCCGCATTGACACTGCCGCCACCCCGCACCCCAACCGTCTTCGACACCCCGGACTGAGGCTCAAGCTCCAGACACAACACACCTGGAATCACCACCTGCGACAACTGTGCCTGCCGCACCACCAGAGCTGCGGAGGTCGAAGAGAACGATCCGGCCTCCATACAGACTGAATATGGAATGACCTCACGTCACCCTCGCTGGACTTGATTTTTTTAACAGGGGGTGAATGTGGTGAATGTATTCACCATAATGCATGCATGATACCATAACCTGTGGCCTATGACCTGGAAGTGGTGATATGAACTGCTTCCAGGTACTGCGCTGTAACCCCGGTATGGCTCCGCCTCTGGCTCCGTCAACACCAGGGCCATATATAGGCCGGCCTCTTGTGGGCGGCATTCATCTGTACTACTGACTCTGGCTAGGCAAGTTCATGACTAATAAAGCCTACTGTTCACTCGCTCTCTCTGCCTCACTGTGAATTGAAGGTATATCAATTTTCTTATTCCATGGTGTGGAAATAATGAAGCACAAGTTGGCATGCAGCTTAGAATGTAAAAAAGAACACAATTTGGCACCTCAGGCTCATTCCTTTGACGACTAGGACAATCCAATGGCTATGCTGCGCTGGAAAAGCAGCTTGCCGCGGCGCAGCATGGCTGCTGAAAGCCGGGAGACCCCGTTCCAGGGATCTATCCGGCTTGCAATGTCTCGCGAGATCCAATACAATCTCACGAGACGTAGAGATGTAAATCCCTCCACTGAGGGTGTGATACCTATTTGGCAAATCAGCATATTAGAGCGAGGCAGCTAGTCAGACTCTAATACGCAGATTCCCGAGTTACCTGAGACTTTGGAATTCATTCCCTTCACCTAGGAGACCTCAGGCGAGTGCTGTTCAGCACTGGTCCCCACAAATGGGGACCAGATGGAATGGCACTCATGGGGTCTCTCAGAGGATAGAAGAACCCAGCTGCATACCCTTTGGGCAGGTGGTGCCCTGGTACTGCTGGTGCCACCTGAGCATCATGGAAGTGCCAGCTTGGTGCCAGCCTGGCACTGCCAAAGTGCCCAGGTCGCACTCCCAATTGGCAGGGGCAATGCAAGGGTGCCAAGTTGCCAAGCCTGCATGTTTTGTGTCCATTGGACCAGGGGTGCCCTGTGTGGCTGGGGACCCTCTTTAGTGCGTTTGGGCTGGGGGGTCAGGGAAGGTCAGGCATCGCTTCAGGAGCCTCGGAAATTGGGACAGCATTTAAAATGGCATCCCAATCTCTCGCTACACCGGGGAGTTCTGGCAAGCGGAGCTTCCCACTATACAAAGTGAGGTATGTGTGGCCTTGGCCGCGTGTTCCACGTTCAGGCCCTTATTCAACCTGAGTCGCGTTGAATAGCCATGTATTTCTCAACATGGCAAGCACAGGAAACCCCCGGCTAAACATGTTCTCTAAGGGACTTGGTTTTTTTTTCATAAATTTAGAGTACCCAATTTATTTTTTCCAATTAAGGGGCAGTTTAGCATGGCCAATCCACCTAGCTTGCACATCTTTTGGTTGTTGGGGTGAAACCCACGCAAACGCAGGTAGAATGTGTAAACTCTACACGGACAGTGACCCAGAGCCGGGATCGAACCTGGGACCTCGGCACCGTGAAGCAGCAGGGCTAACCCACTGCGCCACCATGCTGCCCCACTAAGGGACTTTGTTTCCATTTGGGAGAACCGCGTCTTATATGAATTTGCACCATCATTGTCTCTCTATAACTTGTGCAATTTGGAAATGAGTAACCAGATCAGACATGACGTCAGTGAATGGCGGAGCAGATTTGATGGGCTGAATGGCTACTTCTGCTTCCTAGTCTAATGGTAACACTTTGAAAGAGATAACGTTCTGTGCATTTTAGTGAATGAAAATCTTCAATCTACACTATTCAATACTAGCCCTTTGCACTTCACAGCCAACATTCCCTTTGGCCCAATGTGACCATGAATCCACGTGTCCTGTTAAGTGTTCAATCATCAACAGTTATATTTATTCCTGTGACCTTCATTCCCTTTAATAATGATAATTTTAAAAGGAATTCATGGATACTGCATTAATGATTTCTAATGGCAATCTATTCCAGTCTTGTTTGAGGGCTACTAATTTCATGCTTACGTCCTCCAGCCCTGCAATCACAGTTCAAGTGAAATAACTAGGTGTATTATTTTACATTTTCCAGATTAAATTTCATCTTCCCTTTCTTAGCCCATCTACTTAATGTGTCTAGATTCCTTTGAATGTGATCAATCTCCCCAATACTAGTCAGACTACTGCTGAACTCCACTAATCACTGTGCTCGCTCATTGCTTTGCCCATTTATCATCACCTTGTGGTTGCTATTGTCAAGTGGATTTTCAATTTAGCTAACTAATTTGCTATTAATTCAATATACTTTACCTTCTTTAAAAGCCTCAGATGCGGAACCTTATCAAAGGATGCAAGTACATTAAATTTACTGCGCAATTCAACAGCCCTAATGGAGGAATTTTGTGAGCTGAGACTTATTGCTTCCAAAACTATGATAAATACCTTTCGTAAAGCATAAACTTTTTTTTTTAGGTGAGTACTGATGATGTCCATAAAATGAATTTTCGCTTTTATGAGGTTGGATTTTAGTTCTTGAATCTCACTTTTTCTTGATCATTGAGGACTGGAAGAGCCACGCCTAGGTTGCTGGTTGCAGCCTCTACATTGTCAGCTTCACTCAATTGGTGGGTATTTCTTTTTACACCAGACAGTTGTAGATTTTTTCACTGAAGCATGTAATCTTGGCTGGCACTTCAGTGCAACAGTAAGGGAGTTAGTTATATTATGTTCACAACTGGAAGTGAAAGGAAGAACAACACTTACATTTGTATATTTTTACATGACCACAGGACGTCCGAAAGTGCTTTCCAACCAATGAAGTACCGTCATGATGTCATGGAATAAACACGGTAATTAATTTACACACCGCAAGGTTGCATAGACTGCACCTTGAGATGATTTGTTTCAGTGATGTAACTAGAGGGTTGTGTACTGGCCAGAACTTCTCAGTACTTCTTCCAAATACTTTTGTGGGATCTTTTCTGTTCACCTGAAAGGGCAGACAGGGCCTTGGTTTAGCATTTCTTCTGAAAAACAGCACCTTGGACAGTGGAGCATTCCAGACTGTTAGCCTAAATTTCATACGCGAGTCCCCAGATTGGGACATGAATGCAGAACCTCTGAATTTTACGGAAATGCTAACATTGAGCCACAGCCAACTCCTATCGATACACCTACAGGAGAATGGGCCATTTGTCCACTGACTTAGCAAACATTGGGTGGAATTCTGCTGAACGGTTCAATGGCAGGTGAGCAGGTGGGGGGGGGGGGGGGGGGGGGGTTAGAATTCAGCGGCAGGCCAAAAAAATCAGTTTTGCGCCAAGTGTGAATTTGTGAATTCCCTGCAGGATCATGCACTGGTGCCGGCCATGGTGGGTTGGGAAACCTGCTGGTGGTCAGTGTGAAACTGATTTGCATCTTGCTGATGGGATGCAGATGAAGGCCCAACCAAAACTTTTCCCCCACAACTAATTCTCCGCAACATCAGCAAAAAAACAGGTTGGTCCAGAATATGTACGGAACAATGTGGGTTGCAGATGTCGGGCATGGGGTTGCCTCTGGAGTTATGGGTGGAGGCCGCCAGTGACCCTGGACCCTGAAACGCCACAGTACTGGGTGGGGTGAGCATTGATTAGGTGCATCTTCAAACTTCAGTATCATTGAAAAGGTCCATCGTCCAGCCTCAAGAGGAGGTCCATCTTCTTTCTTCAATGACAGGACAGTGATGTTGGATACTTTTTAAATGTAGCATCCAGATATGATGCTGGGATATGCACAATCGAACCCACCTTGGCTTGGAATGCGGCATTAAACTCCTGGATGCATAATTAATTAGACAGGGGATGGAATGTAGAATGCAGAGGGCAGCAGAGCAGAGCTTCTGATTGGCTGTTCCGGGGAGATTTGCATACGTGCAGTGCGGTCAGCGTAAGTTGAAGGTGCACCTGCATCAGTGACCCGAGGAGTTCGACGGAAGGTGAGCATCCAGCAGAGGGCAGCAGAGCAGAGCTTCTGATTGGCTGTTCCGGGGAGATTTGCATACGTGCAGTGCGGTCAGCGTAAGTTGAAGGTGCACCTGCATCAGTGACCCTAGGAGTTCGACGGAAGGTGAGCATCCAGCAGAGGGCAGCAGAGCAGAGCTTCTGATTGGCTGTTCCGGGGAGATTTGCAGACGTGCAGTGCGGTCAGCGTAAGTTGAAAGTGCACCTGCATCAGTGACCCTAGGAGTTCGACGGAAGGTGAGCATCCAGCAGAGGGCAGCAGAGCAGAGCTTCTGATTGGCTGTTCCGGGGAGATTTGCATACGTGCAGTGCGGTCAGCGTAAGTTGAAGGTGCACCTGCATCAGTGACCCGAGGAGTTCGACGGAAGGTGAGCATCCAGCAGAGGGCAGCAGAGCAGAGCTTCTGATTGGCTGTTCCGGGGAGATTTGCATACGTGCAGTGCGGTCAGCGTAAGTTGAAGGTGCACTTGCATCAGTGACCCTAGGAGTTCGACGGAAGGCGAGGTTCCAGCAGAGGGCAGCAGAGCAGAGCTTCTGATTGGCTGTTCCGGGGAGATTTGCATACGTGCAGTGCGGTCAGCGTAAGTTGAAGGTGCACCTGCATCAGTGACCCTAGGAGTTCGACGGAAGGCGAGGTTCCAGCAGAGGGCAGCAGAGCAGAGCTTCTGATTGGCTGTTCCGAGGAGATTTGCATACGTGCAGTGCGGTCACCGTACGTTAAAGGTGCACCTGCATCAGTGACCCGAGGAGTTCGACGGAAGGTGAGCATCCAGCAGAGGGCAGCAGAGCAGAGCTTCTGATTGGCTGTTCCGGGGAGATTTGCATACGTGCAGTGCGGTCAGCGTAAGTTGAAGGTGCACCTGCATCAGTGACCCTAGGAGTTCGACGGAAGGTGAGCATCCAGCAGAGGGCAGCAGAGCAGAGCTTCTGATTGGCTGTTCCGGGGAGATTTGCATACGTGCAGTGCGGTCAGCGTAAGTTGAAGGTGCACCTGCATCAGTGACCCTAGGAGTTCGACGGAAGGTGAGCATCCAGCAGAGGGCAGCAGAGCAGAGCTTCTGATTGGCTGTTCCGGGGAGATTTGCATACGTGCAGTGCGGTCAGCGTAAGTTGAAGGTGCACCTGCATCAGTGACCCTAGGAGTTCGACGGAAGGTGAGCATCCAGCAGAGGGCAGCAGAGCAGAGCTTCTGATTGGCTGTTCCGGGGAGATTTGCATACGTGCAGTGCGGTCAGCGTAAGTTGAAGGTGGTTTGTGAAGGGGCTGTTCTCGAGTGACAGCTTTTCCCGAAACACTACTTACGTAGTGTCTCCCACCCATCCTCCTCCTCTAACCAAAAAAAAAGCTCTGTCCATTGGATTGCTAAACTAACAAGTTTTTTTATTTTTTTATTTTTCAGTAGTTGGGAAGTTAGTTCAGTGGGAATGGAGGCTAGGGCAGTTGAATGTTCCTCCTGCAGAATGTGGGAGGAAAGGGTCACCTCTAGTGTCCCTTCTGACTACATCTGCGGGAAGTGCACCCAACTCCAGCTCCTCGAGAGCCGCATTAGGGACCTGGAGCTGGAGCTGGATGAACTTCGGATCATTCGGGAGGCGGAGGAGGTTATTGAGAGGAGTTATAGGGAGGTAGACACACCTCAGGTAAAAGAAGAACGTAGATGGGTTACCGTCAGGGGAGGGAGAGGGAACCGGCAGGCAGTGCAGGGATCCCCTGTGGTCGTTCCCCTCTATAACAAGTATACCGTTTTGGATACTGTTGCGGGGGACGACTTACCAGGGGTAGGCAATAGGGCGCAGGTCTCTGGCACAGAGTCTGTCCCTGTTGCTCAGAAGGGAAGGGAGAAGAGGAACAGAGCACTTGTCATTGGGGACTCCATAGTTAGAGGAACAGACAGGAGGTTCTGTGGGAACGAAAGAGACTCACGGTTGGTGTGTTGCCTCCCAGGTGCCAGGGTTCGTGATGTCTCTGATCGTGTTTTTGGGATCCTTAGGGGGGAGGGGGAGCAGCCCCAAGTCGTGGTCCACATAGGTACCAACGACATAGGTAGGAAGAGAGATGGGGATTTGAGACAGAAATTCAGGGAGCTAGGGTGGAAGCTGAGAGCTAGAACAAACAGAGTTGTTATCTCTGGGTTGTTACCCGTGCCACGTGCTAGCGAAGTAAGAAATAAGGAGAGAGAGGAGTTGAACACGTGGCTACAGGGATGGTGCAGGAGGGAGGGTTTTGGTTTCCTGGATAATTGGGGCTCATTCTGGGGTAGGTGGGACCTCTACAAACAGGATGGTCTTCACCTGAACCAGAGGGGTACCAATATCCTGGGGGGGGAGATTTGCTAGTGCTCTTCGGGGGGGTTTAAACTAATTCAGCAGGGGGATGGGAACCTAAATTGTAGTCCCAGTGTACAGGATGTTGAGAGTAGTGAGGTCAGGGATAGGGTTAAAAGTTCGAAAGAGGGCACCGGCAAGCAGGACGCTGGTTTGAAGTGTGTCTACTTCAACGCCAGGAGCATCCGGAATAAGGTGGGTGAGCTTGCAGCATGGGTTGGTACCTGGGATCTCGATGTTGTGGCGATTTCGGAGACATGGGTAGAGCAGGGACAGGAATGGTTGTTGCAGGTTCCAGGATTTAGATGTTTCTGTAAGAACAGAGAAGATGGTAAAAGAGGGGGGGGTGTGGCATTGTTAATCAAGGAAAGTATTACGGCGGTAGAAAGGACGCTTGAGGACTCGTCTACTGAGGCAGTATGGGCCGAGGTTAGGAACAGTAGAGGAGAGGTCACCCTGTTGGGAGTTGTCTATAGACCTCCAAATAGTCCCAGAGATGTAGAGGAAAGGATTGGAAAGATGATTCTTGATAGGAGCGAGAGTAACAGGGTAGTTGTTATGGGGGACTTTAACTTTCCAAATATTGACTGGAAATACTATAGTTCGAGTACTATAGATGGGTCAGTTTTTGTGCAGTGTGTGCAGGAGGGTTTTCTGACACAGTATGTAGACAGGCCAACAAGGGGCGAGGCCACATTGGATTTGGTACTGGGTAATGAACCCGGCCAGGTGTTAGACTTAGATGTAGGTGAGCACTTTGGTGATAGTGATCACAACTCGGTTATGTTTACTTTAGCAATGGGCAGGGATAGGTATATACCGCAAGGCAAGAATTATAGCTGGGGGAAAGGCAATTATGATGCTATTCGGCAAGATTTAGGAGGTATAGGATGGGGAAGGAAACTGCAGGGGATGGGTACAATCGAAATGTGGAGCTTTTTCAAGGAACAGCTACTGCGTGTCCTTGATAAGTATGTACCTGTCAGGCAGGGAGGAAGTTGTCGAGCAAGGGAGCCGTGGTTTACTAAGGAAGTTGAAGCACTTGTCAAGAGGAAGAAGAAGGCTTATGTTAGGATGAGACATGAAGGCTCAGTTAGGGCACTTGAGAGTTACAAGTTAGCCAGGAAGGACCTAAAGGGAGAGTTAAGAAGAGCGAGGCGAGGACACGAAAAGTCGTTGGCGGATAGGATCAAGGAAAACCCTAAGGCTTTCTATAGGTATATCAGGAACAAAAGAATGACTCGAGTAAGATTAGGGCCAGTCAAGGGTAGTAGTGGAAAGTTGTGTGTGGAATCAGAGGAGATAGGGGAAGCATTAAATGGATATTTTTCATCAGTGTTTACACTGGAGAAAGACAATGTTGTCGAGGAGAACACTCAGGTTCAGTCGACCAGGCTAGATGGAATTGAGGTTCAAAAGGAGGAGGTGTTAGCAATTTTAGAAAATGTCAAAATAGATAAGTCCCCTGGGCCAGATGGGATTTATCCTAGGATTCTCTGGGAAGCCAGGGAGGAGATTGCAGAGCCTTTGTCCTTGATCTTTATGTCGTCTTTGTCGACAGGAATAGTGCCGGAAGACTGGAGGATAGCAAATGTTGTCCCCTTGTTCAAGAAGGGGAGTAGAGACAACCCTGGTAATTATAGACCTGTGAGCCTTACTTCGGTTGTGGGTAAAATGTTGGAAAAGGTTATAAGAGATAGGGTTTATAATCATCTTGAAAAGAACAAGTTGATTAGCGATACTCAACACGGTTTTGTGAAGGGTAGGTCATGTCTCACAAACCTTATTGAGTTTTTTGAGAAGGTGACCAAACAGGTGGATCAGGGTAAAGCTGTTGATGTGGTGTATATGGATTTCAGTAAGGCGTTTGATAAGGTTCCCCACGGTAGGCTATTGCAGAAAATAAGGAAGTATGGAATTGAAGGTGATTTAGCGGTTTGGATCAGTAATTGGCTAGCTGAAAGAAGACAGAGGGTGGTGGTTGATGGCAAATGTTCATCCTGGAGTTCAGTTACTAGTGGTGTACCGCAAGGATCTGTTTTGGGGCCACTGCTGTTTGTCATTTTTATAATGACCTGGAAGAGGGTGTAGAAGGATGGGTTAGTAAATTTGCAGATGACACGAAGGTCGGTGGAGTTGTGGATAGTGCTGAAGGATGTTATAGGATACAGAGGGACATAGATAAGCTGCAGAGCTGGGCTGAGAGGTGGCAGATGGAGTTTAATGCGGAAAAGTGTGAGGTGGTTCACTTTGGAAGGAGTAACAGGAATGCAGAGTACTGGGCTAATGGCAAGATTCTTGGTAGTGTAGATGAACAGAGAGATCTCGGCATCCAGGTACATAAATCCCTGAAAGTTGCCACCCAGGTTAATAGGGCTGTTAAGAAGGCATATGGTGTGCTAGCCTTTATAAGCAGGGGGATTGAGTTTCGGAACCACAAGGTCATGCTGCAGCTGTACATAACTCTGGTGCGGCCACAACTGGAGTACTGCGTGCAGTTCTGGTCACCACATTATAGGAAGGATGTGGAAGCTTTGGAAAGGGTTCAGAGGAGATTTACTAGGATGTTGCCTGGTATGGAGGGAAGGTCTTACGAGGAAAGGCTCAGGGAATTGAGGTTGTTTTCGTTAGAGAGGAGAAGGCTGAGAGGTGACTTAATAGAGGACATATAAGATAGTCAGAGGGTTAGATAGGGTGGACAGTGAGAGTCTTTTTCCTCGGATGGTGATGACCAACACGAGGGGACATAGCTTTAAATTGAGGGGTGAGAGATATAGGACAGATGTCAGAGGCAGTTTCTTTACTCAGAGAGTAGTAGGGGTGTGGAACGCCCTGCCTGCAATAGTAGTAGACTCGCCAACTTTAAGGGCATTTAAGTGGTCACTGGATAGACATATGGATGAAAATGGAATAGTGTAGGTCAGATAGGCTTCAGATGGTTTCACAGGTCGGCGCAACATCGAGGGCCGAAGGGCCCGTACTGCGCTTTAGTGTTCTATGTTCTATGTTCTAATGTGGAGTAACTTCCCGTCAGCC